>NC_090265.1:1700674381-1701991881 GCF_040414725.1 Anabrus simplex | reverse complement strand
GCGTTATCCGAGAAAGAGCATGGGGAGTTCCCCGTACGTTGTTTCCAATGTAAAGTGTTTGTTACGGATTTGTGATATAGCGGCAGACTCATTTGCCTACTGCCATTCACAATCGAGTTGGGATGATTACGTAATAATTGCAGGCACCATTGCCTACTACGCGGACAAAATCGATTTGGGGAGTTTTCGTTAATATGGCAGCCCCCTTCCTACTTCCAGACAGATTTCAGTTGAGGAGTTTTTATTATAATGGCAGGCAATTACCCTACTATCACTCGAAATTGAGTTGTGCAGTTATCATTATAATGCCAGGCCCATTTTCCTACTGCCAGCCAGCTTACTGCCAGTCACACCAAGTTGGTGAGTTTCCATCAAAATAGCAGGCCACTATGCCTAATGCCAGTCACATTTTAGATGAGGACATTTCTTTATAATGATAGGCACCCTTGCCTACTGCCAAACACAATCGGGTAGGGGAGTTTTAAACAAAACTGCATGCTCACTTGCCTTCTGCAAGTCAAATCGAGAAGGGAACTATTCATTATAATTGTAGGCTTTCCTTACTAATGACAGTTACACAGGAGTTGGAGAAGGAACCCTTTCCTACTGCCAGTCAAAGTCGGTGTGGGGAGTACTTATTACAATAGCAGACCCACCCTTTCTCGATCGCTAAAAATCGACATCAGTGAATATATATAGATCGACATACGAAAGTATATGCGTATTTACAATATTGAAGACCTTCATTTACAGATTAACTGCTACTAAACGTACGTCATATCGACAAAGGATTATACCATAAGACACGCCGGATTTAGTGGCCTAAATGGCTGGTCCTATGATATGTCATCTATTCTTGGGTCAGATTGAATTAGAAACGTGGAACAGGGTAAAGGTTTTGTAAGATTATCTCACATTACATTACTTTTCGGATACATACATAGCATTTGGCTCACATATGGCTACTGGGTGGGCCAATTTTCGTGAAGAGTTTAATGATTCTGTATTTCATATAAGTAATTGAAAGTATGAATTATGCATGTGAAAAATCCAAATTGACTTAACATCGATTAAAGAGAAAAATCAAACGTAAAAGGGATACAGATACGGCAAAAAGTCATAAGACCACGGTTGTAGATCATTCCAAATTGAACGGAGATTGTGCAATCCGTTATAGGATAGGAATTTCCGAAGGTCTGCACCATCATTAAAATTGCCTGCGTATTTCGATATTCTTCGGGGATTCAAAGTGAAAAATTTAATGATCTAGGAAGTTTTCCGTTCGTTACAGGCTTAAAAGTATAATTTTGTCAAATTTCAATTATCTTCTTTTTCTTCTGGCAGATTATGGCGCAATTTGGATTTTGGGCGAGGCGGGTAAAAATTAGTACTTTCAGGAAACTAAACCAAAAATTATGGAGATGGTCATTATTACCCCTTAAACGGAAAGCTGTACGAAAATTTCGCCAAAATAGTCAGTGTAGAGGCACACAGTCGTTACGATTTGATTTATATAGATAAGGAATCTGCTCCATGTAAAACACCTTTTGGGCTATGTCCGCTGGACTTAACCTGCAAAAGTGACCATTCATGATATCTCCCTTAGTAATCCTCCTGACGAAAGAATGCACATGAAAAAAAGGTTTAGAGGTGGAATTCCATCACGTTTGGTCGATTTCCAGTCAGGTTGGTCTTGTTCTGTATATGTTGTGGAAGAGTAAAATCACCATTTCGGTTCCCTATAAACCGCCAGTCCATTCCGGAACATGAAATGTTATTTACGTTTAAAACCTACCTTTGGACAGGTGGATGCTAAATATAAATTTTGGTTCGAATGTCTTCAGTAGTTTTCAAATTGTAAGGAGTACGCTTTACACGCACCCGCTCGGGAGTTAAGTCCGATGGGACTTGTACAGAAAAACGGTCCGTTAATGATATCTCCCTTATTAATCCTCGTATCGAAATGATGCACATGAGAAAAAAGGTTTAGAAATTATTATCTACCAAGGTAGGTAGATTTCCATTAAGTTTGGTTGTGTATATTTTGTGGAAGTGCAAAATCACTGTTTCGGTTTCGTATAAACCCCCAGTCAGTTCAGGGATTTAGAAACAATATTTGCCCAAAACCTATCAAGGACAGGTGTATTCTAAATATGAGTCTTGGTGGAAATACATCCAGTAGTTTGTAGCACTCGCGTACATACGGCGTAATTAAGGAAGAAATAATACAGTTAAGAAAGTTGAAAGTAATAGAAAATGGATTATAACTGCGGACAGCCGGATAACGACAAATATGTAAATGCCAAGTGAATGTATTGGAAAATCAAATGCCCCTCAATAAATTATGCTAGTGTGAGTAATGGATATAATAAAGCGGTAACAGAGGAGAAATTTAGGTCAGTGATTCTTAGGTAAACAAATAATAAGAAGATGACTAATGGTGTTATTACTTAATCTATTCGAGGGCGGTTATAATATCCAACGATATTCCGCCAATATCCCGCAGATAGGCCGATTGACGCCTCTCTTGCCTTCTACCCAAGGAACAACCACGAATTTAAAAGCATGATGAGGAAAATGGCAATACGTTACTTCCCTGCTGGCATGCAGTCAGAGACGTTGCCATGGTAACCTGTAGTTTCGTTGTCGGTCTGTCGGTCACTCAATGCAGAGCATGATACCAGCGGAAAATGGTAAATTTCTCCGTCATGTGAAGAGTAAGGTAAATTATGAACATAACGAAAGTTGTTTATAATGAAGGGACGTTTCACGTACGGTAAACGAAGTTTACAGAAAATCAATAGTATAAGAGAAAATGGAGGAAACCCATTCTGGTTTTCCTATAAACCACCCGTCTATTCGACGATTGTAAAATAATATGCATATAGAAACCTTCCCCGAGATGAGTATTCTCTAAATATGAAGTTTGGTTGAGATCTATCCAGCCGTTTCGAAGTGATGGTGGAAAAACCATTCAGGTTTTCCTATAAACCCCCGTCTATTGAAAGATTTTAAAATGATATGCATATCGAAACCTTCCCCGGGATGAGTATACTCTAAATATGAAGTTTGGTTGAGATCTATCCAGCCGTTTCGAAGTGATGGTGGAAAAACCATTCTGGTTTTCCTATAAACCCCCGGTCTATTCAAAGATTTTAAAATAATATGCATATCGAAACCTTCCCCGAGATGAGTATACTCTAGATATGAAGTTTAGTTGAGATCTATCCAGCCGTTTCAACGTGATGGTGGAAAAACCATTCTGGTTTTCCTATAAACCCCCCGAGTATTGAAAGATTTTAAAATGATATGCATATCGAAACCATCCCCGGGATGAGTTTACTCTAAATATGAAGTTTGGTTGAGATCTATCCAGCCGTTTCGACGTGATGGTGGAACAGACAAACAAACAGACAGACAAACAGACAAACAGACAAACAGACAAACAGACAAACAGACACGAAACGTAAAAACCACCGATTCGGTCTTGAGTTGACCTAAAACGGATAAATATCTGAAAAATTGGCAAAACAAAAGAAATTACAGACAGCGGACCCCCTACAATTTTATTTATATAGATATAAGTTATTTATTAATGTTATTGGTTTTACGTCCCACTAACTATGAATTTGAGCACCTTCACCACAGGACTGAGACAGGATCGAACCTGCCAAGTTGGGCTATAAGAGGGCCAGCGCTCTACCATCTGATCTGAATCCTTAGCTTAAACCTCAGTTTCATACAGCTTAAGCCAGTCACAGATAAGCTCGGCTTACCACTTGCACTCCCCACTGTGAAACTCGTCCAGAGTTTAAGCTCCCTCTTAAGTCCGATCCAAGGCTTAAGCGTATACTGTGAAACCGGGCCTAAGAGAGACATAGAACACGAGCAGTACCTGGCTGTATCCTCAGCTGGAGAAGTTATCGCCTTACGGAATATTCGACATACATGGACCAATAAGGGGGATGAAATATTTATATTATTATTATTATTATTATTATTATTATTATTATTATTATTATTATTATTATTATTATTATTATTATTATTATTATTATTATTATTATTATTATTGCCATCTGGCTCATTGCTACCTCGTATAAAGCTTAGTAGATGCCGCAGAACAGAATGCATATAATTAAGTTCATTAACTTACTGGTACATTCGATCCTGCAACATTAAATACTGCAGACAAGCGTTTCACTAATTAAGCTTCACCGCAAGCCATTTAAAATTAAATCGAGACAATGAACAAGGATATCTGTTTGAAACAGGGTCTTATGTAAAAAGTCCGCGTCTGTGGTGTAGTGGTTTGTGCGATTAGCTGGCACTCCCGGAGGCCCGGGTTCGATTCTCGGCTCTGCCACAAAATTTGAAAAGTGGTACTAGAGCTGAAACGGGGTCCACTCAGCCTCGGGAGGTCAACTGAGTAGAGAAGTTCGATTCCCTCCTCAACCATCCTGGAAGTGGTTGTCCGTGGTTTCCCACTTCTCCTCCAGGCAAATGCCGGGAAGGTACGTAACTTAAGGCCACGGCCGCTTCCTTCCCACTTCCTTGTCTATCCCAAACTTTCCATCCCCCCAAACGGCCCCTGTTCAGTATAGCAGGAGAGGCCGCCTGGGCGAGGTAATGGTCATCCTCCCCAGTTGTAACCCGACCCAGAGTCTGAAGCTCCAGAACACTTCCCTTGAGGCGGTAGAGGTGGATCCCTCTCTGAGTTTTCCCCCTGTGGGTGGGGGTGGTAGAATAACACCCACGGTATCTCCTGCCTGTCGTAAGAGGCGACTGAAAGGGGCCCCAGGGGCTCTGAACTTTGGAGCGTGGGTTGACGACCACGGGGCCCTTAGCTGAGTCCTGGCATTGCTTCCACTTACTTGTGCCAGTCTCCTCACTTTAATCTATCCTATCCGACCTCCCTTGGTCAACTCTTGTTCTTTTCCGACCCCGACGCTATTAGGTTTGCGAGGGCTAGGGAGTGTTTCATTATCACGCCCTTCGTGGCCCTTATCTTACTTTGGTCGATATCTTCATTTTTCGAAGTGTCGGATCCCTTCCATTTTTTCCCTCTGATTAGTGTTATATAGAGGATGGTTGCCTAGTTGTACTTCCTCTTAAAACAATAATCACCGCCACCACCTCCCTCTCTGAGTCCGGGGCAAAAATCGGCCCTGGAGGGTAAACAGCTAAAGAAGGAGAGGAAGGCTTTAAGCAGTGCGCTCCGATTTGGTGTCTCTCTCCTAAGGATGGGTGGATGGGGGAAGGGTTGGGAAGGAAATTGGCCTTAGTCTTTTATTAAGGTACCGTCCCGGCATTCACCTGGTGGTGAAAATAACCATGTTCGGGACGGCCAGCTTGTGATTCGAATCTACAATCTACAGAACACAACGCACACAAATAATAGTCCTCGCGTACCAGGTCACATCATAGCACTTACTAATTTCTCCACGATGTAGTCCTATGAATATTTGCCAATTTGAGAAAGTACTGTCAAGTCCGCCTCTGTCGTGTAGTGGTTAGTGTGATTAGCTGCCACCTCCGCTGGCCCGGGTTCGATTCTCGGCTCTGCCTCGAAATTTAAAAATTGGTACGGGGGCAGGAACGGGGTCCACTCAGCCTCGGGAGGTCAACTGAGAGGAGGAATTTTATTCCCACCTCAGCCATCCTCGAAGTGGTTTTCCGTGGTTTCCCACTTCTCCTCCAGCCAAATACCAGGATGTTACCTCACTTAAGGCCACGGCCACGGCCGCTTCCTTCCCTCTCCCTTGCCTATCCCTTCGAATCTTCCCATTCTCCAATAAAGCCCCTGTTCAGCATAGCAGGTGAGGCCGCCTGGGCGAGGTACTTGTCATCCTCCCAAGTTGTCTCAGGCCCAAAGTGGTTAAGATAGCAAGAAGTTGTGTTTAGCTTCTCGAGAACACAAGGAATATACTTTTTATGTGTACGTTTGACTACGAGTGTGCTTCAGAGAAGTCAAAATTTAGTCCTAGAAAATACCCAGTTGTCTGTACACATGATACAGGCTCTTTGGATTTATGCCGTGTCAAGAAACTAGGTGAAACTCTTTACGTCTCGCAGAGAACATTGCTCCGCGTCTTCAGAAGAAAATCTCGACTGTTCACGAGGAAGACTTCTACAATAATAAGGGTTTGAAATTAAGAATGCTTTACCGTGGCAGCTGTAGTGGTACGCTCATTCGTCACCAGGTGGCTCCCTGTATGCTGGCACAGCGCTACAAGCGGGAGCCGACGGCAACATCAAGCTCCAATTAAGATGTTCTATCACACCGTGTGTGCTTGAGAGGTATCAAAGAGGGCATCAGATGAATTAGGAGCAAATGTAGTAGCAGAAATAAATAGAAACTAATAAAATAAAATGCAACGAAACACCGGGATACAATAGAACAGAGCTGAAGAATGGAAAGAAAGTGTGTGAAGAAAACTCAGAGGATGATAATCATGTGAGGCGGTGTGGTAGGGGTGGGGGCATAAGTTGTGTACATGCGTTATGAAAGTATGCCACATAACGCATAGCTTGTAATGAACCATCTGGTGATAACGAACGTACGAATTTTGAAAACACCGACACCAAATAACAATAGAGAAAGTATAAGGATTACAACTACCTATTCTTAATGGCAGGCAACCACATATTACTTAATTCATAGGCAGTGCCCCTGTTAAAATTGTTAGGACTTTTGCGTATTTCAACAGCTTCCCGTATAATCCGACACCTGTAGTTTTTAGTGCGGTTAAGAGCTCAAACATCTTGGAACACGATATGATGACCCGACGATAGGGCGTACTCAGCTATTGATGACCTGTCTGGCTGGTTGAGACGGATATTTCTTTGGTGTTCCTTGATACGAGTACCAATGGACCGGAATGTTCGGTCAATGTACACCTTGCCGCAAGTAGGCCTACAGGGAAGTTTATACAGCCCAGGGTAAAATAGTGGGAAAATTGGGCCTTGCTTTTACCTAAACTGACAATAATCTGACAAAAAATTTACTGAGGGTTTGCACAGTTTTGATTCCCGGTGTTGTCGGAAATTCATTATTGGTTTGAGGATGCGGAATGAGTTATAAAAATAAACGCTTTGGTACATATAACCCATTAAGAGCTTCGTAATTCCTAGACGACTGCTGCCTAGCCATATCACGTGCGGTGTCACATGGTTAGTGTGATTTTTCTCTCTTGCCATTTCTGACCGGTTCTACCAATCTGTCTCGTTTCATACTAGATCGCCAACGGCCGTAGCCGTGTTGAAACACCGGATCCCGTGATATCTCCGAAGTTAAGCAACATTGGGCGTGGTCAGGATTTGGATGGGTTGCCACGCGCTGTTGGTGGGGTAAGGGAATGTAGGAGCGGAAAGGAACTGGCCACCCTACCGCACGTAAACTCTGGCTCAGGACACCTCTGTGGAGGTACGGACCTGCCTTCGGGCTGAATACACCCCCTCATACCAGATCGTTACGAAGCCGAACTCACTACGCTCCCTTCGCATCGTTCCAATCCTTAGATTACTTTGACTAGACAGGAGTCCATGCCTGAGCAATCAAGTAAAAGACGGACCACTTATCCCTATAACAGATAACTGGCCTTTGAAATGAAGACGTGATAGCCCAGTGGTACTGTTGCTAGCTTCTCACTAAGGTGACCATGTTTCAAATCCCAGACATCGCAACATAATTTTTGAAATGACAAGCCATGTCCATGCAATTCGGATTCCGCGTATGATCTAAGGTATCTTTTTTTTTGCTATTGGCTTTACGTCGCACCGACACAGATATGTCTTACGTCGACGATGGGACAGGTAAGGGTATTACGTGCTCCCCATCTCAACTTTTTTCTTACCTTGTGCGTATTTCATCGCTCCGTTCCTGTAGATATTATACTGCTCTGCTTTCGTTCCGTCTGCTTGCTAGTCTCCCTCACTACTGCTTGGGCTCTCGCCCTCTCCGCGGCACATCTTGGCGTCATCTGTCTCCAGTACTTCCTACGCCTGCCTTCCCTGGCCTATATAACTCGCCGCCTCCCTTCGACGGGCGATCAGGTGTGCTTTGCATATTGTAATAAGCAGTGGGAGCTTGTACTTTCCGCACGGCTGGTCCGTGCTGGTTTTAACCTTACTTCAATCTTCTTCTTCAGACCGGGTGAGCAGACTTATTATTATTATGCTTTCTTATTTGCCCTTTTCTTGCCTCGATAGGCCTTGCCACTATTTTTGGCTCTGAACTTTAGTCCCTTCAGGACTCAACAAAATTATGGTGCACTAATTCTCACTTCTGTGACCTATTATCGGAGTGTGAAGGAAAAGGAGTTGTGGATGAGCAACCTTATAAGTGACCTGGAACCTTTTTGTGCGGTGTTGTGAACGATGTATTCCATCATTTTGAACTGAGACTTTGCAGCCTGATCCCTACCTATTCTTCCATTCCCTTTCTTTGGCCGTCTTATTTTTTCTTTTACAGGTGTTATCCCTCTTCCTTTCCTCCTTCCTTTCTTTTTATATTTCATTATGAAGATTTTAAAAGCCATTCCATTTTAAAATCGTGGTCTGCGAATCAGATAGTATACCTTCTCTTGCTTGAGAAACATTCTATCTTCTCTCCTATTTGAAGTGAAGTGTGTTGATATTTGGGGGATAAAATGTTGTTTTACTTGGCCTTCTAGGGAATGTTCCATTCTACTTGTGTAAAATTGAATACGCTTTCCCAAAATGTCTTCGTGGTACAACTTTGTATGACCTCAATTCACGTAAAAATCTTTCTGATCTAGTCATTTTGTACTTAAAAAAAATAACTTGTGTTTGATCGCCTGTTATTCACATTTTTCTTGTACCTGTGTATACGTAAGATATCTATTTCATTCTGTCTTGCAGAACGCATGTTGTCTTTCTTTTTTGATGCTATTATAATACAATTTGTTACTTGTAACCTGTTATTTTGGGTGTTGTCATTCTTGTATCCCCTCCCATTTATTCTAAGTGTCCCTACCACGGAACACCTCTTGGGAAAAAACCCAAAATATGTATTTATTGCTTGTTGTTGCTTGATCACGAAAATCGGACGCCGTAATCATCTCCTATCTCACGCTTCCCTGCACTCTGCTTGATCCCGTATTCTATCATTGCACATTAACGTGTGGTTGATGGGAGTCTTCCCCCTCCCTCTTTCCTTAGGAATTACCACTGCACTAATGATTACCAGAGCGTAACAAGGGATAGGACTGGGAAGGAAGCGGCAGCGGCCTTAATTAAGGTACAGCCCAGCATTTGCCTGGTGTGAAAATGGGAAACCACGCAAAACCATCTTCAGGGCTGCCGACAGTGGGGTTCGAACACACTATCTCCCGAATACTGGATACTGGCCGCACTTAAGCAACTGCAGCTATCGAGCTCGGTAATCACAGTATCAACAGGCACGTGAAACGACAAACTTTCTTTCTCGACCAGGTCTATTTCAACAGACAGACACGCGTCTTGTGCCTCAGAGGCTCTGTACTTTGGAGCGTGGGATGGCGACCACGGAGCACTTAGCTGAGACCTGGTATTGCTTTCACTTACTTGTGCCAGGCTCCTCACTTTCTTTTATCCTATCCGACCTCCCTTGGTCTACTCTTGTTCTTTTCCGACCCCGACGGTATTACGTGTGGACGCCTAGGGAGTCTTTCATTTTCATGCCCTTCGCTGCCCTTGTCTTCCTTTGGCCGATATCTTCATTTTCCAACTGTCGGAACCCTTCCATTTTTTCCTTCTGATCAGTATTATATAGAGGATGGTTGCCTAGTTGTACTTCCTCTCAAAACAATAATCACCACCACCACCACTTTCATCTATCCTATCCGAGGTCCCTCGGTCAACTCTTGCTCTTTTCTGGCCCCGATGGTATTAGAGCATTCGAGGCCTAGGGAGTTTCATTTTCACGCCCTTTGTGCTCGTTGACTTTCTTTGGACGATACCTCCATGTTTCGAAATTTCCGATCCCTTCTTTTTTCTCTGTGATTAGTGTTATATGGAAGACAGTTGCCTATTTTGCCCCACGGGCTCTGAACTTTGGAGCGTGGGTTGGCGACCACGCGGCCCTCAGCTGAGTTCTGGCATTGCTTCCACTTACTTGTGCCAAGCTCCTCACTTTCATCTATCCTTTCCGACCTCCCTTGGTCAACTCTTGTTCTTTTCCGACCCCGACGCTATTAGGTTTGCGAGGGCTAGGGAGTCTTTCATTTTCACGCCCTTCGTGGCCCTTGTCTTCCTTTGGCAGATATCTTCATTCTTCGAAGTGTCGGATCCCTTCCATTCTTCCTTCTGATTAGTGTTATATAGAGGATGGTTGCCTAGTTGTACTTCCTCTTAAAACAATAATCACCACCAGTTGCCTATTTGTACTTATCCTTAAATCAATACTCACCAACGCCACCATCGGACCCTTCGAGAAATGAAAACATCGGCAAAAGAAAGTTAAAGGTAACAAAGGACGCGACAACAAAGGGCTTTGTAAGCCTTCGCAAACCTAACATCGTCGGGATCATGGAAGACCAAGTGTTGGCCAAAGGAGGTGGCATAGGGAAGATAAAAGCGAGGAACCTGGAACCAGTATGTGGAAGCAATGCCAGACTTGATCGGAGAAAGCGTGGTCGCCAACCCACCCTCAGAAAGTTGAGAGTTCCTGTTATCTGTTTCAGTCGAACTTACGACAGACAGGGGATACTATAGGTGTATTTTACCGACCCAGTCTCATGGGGATTATTTTGAAATCCCTGAATGTACTGGGGATTAGCAGGAAGAATGAAGCAATATATTTTAATGCCTCCACTGATTTTAGAATTAGAATGACTTCAGTAGTGTGATATTTTCGTTCGTTTCCGTGCGATGTGTTACACTCCTCATCCTGGCCTCAAACTTCGTACCACTGCACTATCGGTCACCCCTGTAGGTGGGGGCTGTAGAATAACACCCACGGTAATCCCTGTCTGTCATAAGAGGCGACTAAACGGAGCCCCAGGGGCTTTTAACTTGGGAGCGGTGGTTGGGGACCATGGGTCCCTCAGCTGAGTCCTGCCATTGCTTCAACTTACTTGTGCCAGGCTCCTCACTTACATCTATCCTATTGAATCTCCCTTGGTCAACTCTTTTTCTTTTACAACCCCGACGATATTAGAGCAGTCGAATCCCAGGGTGTTTTTCATTTTCACGCCCTTCGTGGCCCTTGTCTTCCTCTGGCCAATACCTTAATTTTCCGAAGTATCGCATACCTTCAGTTTTTCCCGTCTGATTAGTGCTGATAGAGGATAGTTGGCTAGTTGTACTTCCTTTTAAAACAATGATCACCACCACCACCTGTTGCACTCCTCTTCCTGGCCTCAAACTGCATTTTCCGTCAGTCCTCTTGAAGTAATTCGCAGTATGATAAACCTGGAATAGTGCAAAATTTGATCTCCTCACTCTATTCTTTCATCACTGCCAGTTATCTATTACCTTCTAGAGGATGGCCCGTATCATCTAGGTTTTGGTTTGCGCTATTGAATATACAACTAAGAACACAGTACTGAAATAATTTCCAACACAAAATGACGCTGGCGAACGTTACGTCGAAACCACGCAACCTCAAAAATACGTATGTTCTGACAGTAAATAAGTGAATACCTTTCATGTAATCAATGAACACCATGACTTTGAAGCCAGTTGAGATGGTGCAGTTCATTTAACTTCCTTTTTTTTTGACACTTCCGCTCATTGGACAGCACAGTGGCCTTCCTTTCGGAGGGCACCGATTTCGATTCCATACTGCCCGGGGTTTCTCTCTCTCTCTTTCCGGGGCTAACATTTATGTTCTCTTCATGTACTGTACATCACATAACAGAGTGGTGCGTAGCAGGTGACTTCCTAAAACATACCTTTTGAGGCAATAGAGAAAATTTAATTTTCTAACCTTAAATATGAAAGTATATGTTATTAAGAAGAAATCGAAATCGAAAAATACCTTTTTTGTGTCTCAGATGTGTAACACCTATCTCTCTCTCCACACCCCCTCCCCCCCACTTCCCGTTAAATTGTCATCAAAGGAGGAGATTTTATATCTTTAACAATAGTGTTTTGGAAGAGTTATCTGTGTCTTGCAGGTCATTTGTTTCAGATTTTGTACTATTCAGTCCATAGCAGGTAAAACGCTAATATTTTTTTTAATCATTGCGAAGTAAGCCGCAATATCCTTTACATGAACATAGCTTCTCTTAATATTCCAAGCTCTAATGCAATAATTGCTGACATCAAATATTCATCATTTCATTGAAGTGTAGAGCCCCATTATCAATTCCAACGGGTGGTACCTCGTTATTTATTTAAATGAACACAATTCTCTCTTGAGGATCCACATGGATTAATTATTTGGTTCTCTTATGGTGTGCTAATGGAGAGGGCTTTCAACTCTAGTCTCTGTGGATTGTAAATTAATACCCCTTTCGGAAATGGGAATATAATCCAGAGAAAGAGTTCACAAGTCCTATTTGAAATGAGCCTATCTCCCTTCTATGCCCATTAAAACTTTATCGAATTTAGCTCGTTAGTATGGACTTCGATTACGTGTAATCTGCTCTCCCTTCACGGATTACTGATATACTGTTGGCCTCAGGAATCAAAGATTTTCAAATCAAATCAGTCAGATTTAGTCGGACATTCTTTAAGGATATACATAATTATATTCGGCACTATATGCCATACGATGGCAGAAGATTTCATGCTACCGCGACAAAATTAATTAAAAATCAGCCAAGGTCCGTAGGTCACCAAAAGGAGATGTGATTCTTCGGCCATCTGGTAGAATAAAACGGAACTTCGAAGTTGAAATTGACGCAAAAAGACAAAGATTTCTCAGTACAAGCTGTAGTGGAGTGAGAGTTAACAGTTTACACAAGTAGCCTGAACTGAAAGTAGGACAGAGTGTCCGGCACTGTGTCTGTCCCCTTTAGTCCTAGGAATTAACTTTGTACTCATCTTTGGTGTAGACTGAGTGAATGTCAGAGTTATGTGCCTCTCGAGGAGTGTAAATCTCTTCCTTCTGGGTGAAATGCCTCGGCAAGCCAGTCCTTCCAACCTGGCAGCCTAAATAATTGTGCATAAAATGCATCTGTGACTACAGAATATTATTATTAATGTTACGGAGTTTTCCGTGGTAGTTAGAGGTGAAAGAAGGTGCGGGGTGGTGAATAGGTCTCAGGCTACGAAATTAAAGTGAATTTAAAATTTAACAAGGTTATATTTTTTTTTCAAAATCACGAAATAACAAACATGGCAGGTACAGAGTAGCAAGGCAACAAAAGTACAATTACAATATTTACAGGATTTGTGCTTCGAGCCCCGCGATCACAATCCTTGAGCAATCAGCTCAGTTTTACCCCAAACACAAGTTTCAACAGAGGGGCAGAAAACCCCATTCATGCCTAGGAGCACTTGCTCCAAAATACAAAAGGAAGGCCTCCTTGAGGCGCGCAGAAAACAAAATTTTCGGGAAAAGAGCAACTTGCTCTCAAAATTCAGGCCTGTCAAAGGCCACACCTAACTCCACTTTCAAACTGCCCTCTAAGGACATATACACAGGGGTAAAATACCCAACCTACTGAGGTCTATTAAATAAGAAGAAGGTTAATTACATGACCTCTAAAACAATAATTTGAGAGGAGGCGATTTGCACTCCTAATGTATTTGTTTCAAAACCTAATTTGGCTCTAGGCCACTGATGCAAGGGCTAATCCCATACTACGGAGGTGACTTTAGAAAAGAAACAAATTTACATAATGTTAAGGAAGAATAGGTTGAGAAAATAAGTTCACCTCAAAACAATATGAGTGGGAGCTCGAGAGGGTTAAGCACTCTCTATCCCAATATGTAGTTTAAAAGATAGAATAGATACAAGTTTCTTTACATTTAAGGAAGGTTACATAATGGAAAAACTCCGGACCCGCCCCGAGAGTTAAACTGCTGAGCTAGCAAGGAAAGAAGTTATTAATTGGCCATTACCTTGTTGTTGACCGCCGCCGAAGGAAGAGGCGCTTCCCGCCCCTTGCTATGTACTTTACACACCGAAAGATGGAACAGAAGTGGCCCGGAGACCCTAAAATCAGCAGTTTATATACTCTCGCGGAAGGTTCGAGGCGTTAGGGGAATGAAAACACCCTCCCACAAACACTTTATTGGCTAACCGAGAACACCCCTACACAATATGAAGAAGAAACACATTATTGGTGGAAAATTAATTAAAGAAATTCGGGATTGGCTAGATACAAAACAAGGGGAAAGAAAGGGTTAATATTGCCAACTTAAACAATGACTGAAAGGAATTTAGCAAAGAACAAACTTTTGAAATGGAATTTTCTCCAAAAAAAACCCAGTTCTTTCACTCCGCACTATGGTGCACTATTGTTGATCTTCAGTAGTGTCCTCTAGAAGAGAAAGTTCGCACTCCTTACTACAAGCAAAACAAAAATACGTCGAAAATGACACAGTTCAAAAACTCCAACATTTCCAGGTAGTGGCATCTTCTGAGAAACTTGAAAATTAATACCGTCAATAAAGTTCAGACTTCCTCCAGCAGAGGAGTTTCAACTGGCGCACATTTTAAATTAGCGGCGTGGAGGTGTACCGCCCGGTACAGACCTCCCCCCCCCCCAAAAGTTCCTCCAGGGGTGACACATGAAATCTGTTTGAAACAAGGTCCAAGTTATGATGTGGATATGAAGATTGATTGCAGAAGCATTTATAAGATTTTCTTAATTTGGTTTGATTCAGTTTCAAAATTTTTGTTGTGACTTGGTGAAGTAAAGTCTTTATGTTTGTAGTAGTTGAATTCAGAAGATAAACTTTTAATACTTGAAAGTGAATAAAAATTTTGCAAGGTCCACCAAATATTGCTGTTGAATTCCCAAGTGTAGTAATTGCTAATAGTAACTGTCCATGTAGTTGATGTTGATAAAGTAGGATGGCCAGACCGGCCGTTGCAGCTTGCGTCCAAAGGCGGCCGCTCGGACCCCACAAGTACCCTGAGATACCGCTCGCCCGCACTATGAGGGGAGCAGTGGTATTGAAGCACGCCGCGCCCGCGGTGAACATATAAAGGCTGCGGGCAAGTAGCAGGTCGTGCGCCGCACATCAGCCTTGGCCGGGAGGAGAGCTCCGGCTCGCCGTGCACATGTCGTCCTCGCTGGGGTCGAGGGGGCCCTTCCTCTAGCCCAGTCGCGGCACGGCGCCGCGCGGCTGCGGGGGCACTGAAACATTAAAACTAGGCGGCAGAATTTGTTGGACCATCATCTTTTTTTTGAGGGCACAGGCTTGTGGAGAGGTTGAGGGGCCAGCGTCGTGCAGATATCCATGGCATTAATTAAGCCACTGTGTAGAGTGGAGCAGGAGACGGGAGCGTGGTAATGGCCGTGGCAAGGACAGGATGGCAGTTTAATGGTTCGGGGCGGGTTTCACAAAAATGCTTACATTTAATACAAAATCTTATAGAAGGGGCAGAATGCCTTAAAAGTGAAAACTCAAAAAAAAAAATATAACCTTCATATTCCTTTCAAAATAATATGAGGCAAGTTAGCACAGAAATTATACAGGTTTCACCTGTGACAAGTGAACTTTAAATATCCTCTCGGTGGCTGGATTGCTTAATAACAACGTAACCGGCGTAAGGAAATCGAGAATGACACACGGCCCATGGAATCTGGGGGCAAGCTTGCCCGCGGGAACAAAATTCTTGACCATTACGTGGTCACCTACCTTCAAAGGGGTGGGTCTCCGTCCACGATCATACCTTTCCCTAACCTTTTCATGAGACACTTCAAGATTGGCTTTAGCCTTCTTCCAAAGATCTTTAATGTTGTCCGGATCTATTGTCTCGGGTAGAATGTCACTCAGAGACCAGAGGTTAGAGAGCGGCGTGTTGGGAACAAACTTGAACATCAAAGAGGCTGGAGTAAATTTATGTGATTCATGAACCGCCGAATTCAAAGCAAAAGCTAACCAATGCAGGGACGTGTCCCACCTGGAATGATCTTCATGATGATAGGCAATAAGCGCGGACCTGAGATTACGGTTAACCCGTTCAGCCAGAGATGGTTGAGGGTAATAAGCAGAAGTAGTTACATGAGAGATGGACAAGTCAAAACAGAATTTACGAAAAAGATTTGATGTGAACGCCTTAGCATTATCAGACACAATATATTGGCACGGACCAAAAGAGGCAAAAATATAATTTAAGCAAGTAATGGTAGACTGAGCGGTAGCCAGCTTAGTCGGAAATAACCAGGAAAATCTAGTAAAGCCATCTACGCATACAAAGATAAACTTGTTAGCATTTCCCTTAGACTGGGGGAAGGGTCCTACATAATCAATATACAGGCGTTCCATGGGGCGCGACGCTTGATGAGAAGACAAAAGGCCTACCTTGGTGGACATGGTTGGTTTACTAAGCAAACAGGATTTGCAAGCCTTCACTAGTTCACGGATTTCACCGTCCATACCTTTCCAGATGAACATTTCACGAATCTTTTCACGAGTTTTAAAGATACCAAGATGCCCTCCTAATGGGGTCTCATGATAATACTTGAAGATCATAGGTACAAGAACAGCTGGAACGACAACTTTCATCATCTTATCATGCCTCGATGGGCAACATAAAACACCATTCCTCAGAACATAAGGGACGACATGTTCCCCAGAAGAAAGGGTTTCCATTATCGGAGCCAGCGTCGGATCTTCACGTTGGTATTTCTCGATATCCCTAAAGAGCATGGGAGCATCAGTTAAGATGGCATTAACATCAGATAGCATGGACTCGGGAGGAGATGAACTATCGACCGGTTCATGGTTCTCAACGTCGTTGGAAAACATACGGCTGAGTCCATCAGCAACAACATTTTCGGTACCTCTGATATGCCTGATATCGAATTGGAAGGCAGAAATACGGATGGCCCAACGGGCTAGACGACCAGTACGACGCGGCCTACCTAAGACCCAGCTTAAGGCTTGATTATCTGTCTCCAAGTCGAATTTGACATGTTCCAGATAGAGACGGGACTTTTCTAAGGCAAATAAGACTGCCAAATCTTCGAGCTCATAGATGGAATACTTGGCTTCTTGAGCCGACAAGGTCCTAGATGCATAGGCGATGGGTCGCCTCCCTAGTTCAGTCTCTTGAAAAAGGACTGCAGCTACTGCTGACGACGACGCGTCGGTTTGGACGATGAATTTCTTCGAGAAATCAGGCATAGCAAGTACAGGGGCATTACAGAGAGCTAATTTAAGATCTTCAAAAGCGGCTTGTTGAGAAGGTCCCCACTCGAATTTGATGCCTTTCCTACGAAGAAGGTTTAAGGGCGCCGCTCTATTAGCGAAGTTAGGAATAAACTTCCTGAAGAAATTCACCATACCAATGAACCTGGCGATACCTTTAATGTCCTTGGGAGGTTTAAAATCACGGATGGCCTGTGTTCTAGAATGATCGACTGCTACACCATCAGGTGACACAATATGCCCTAGGAATGACATAGAGGGCTTAGCAAAGGCAACCTTGGACAACTTGACAGTTAACCCAGCCTTACGAAGGCGATTGAGAACTTCTTGCAGATGATCTAGGTGTTCTTCAAATGTCTCCGAAAATACGACGACATCATCCAAGTAGTGATACAAGTACTCAAATTTGATGTCGGAGAAGACCCTATCTAGCAGCCTAGTGAGTACAGCTGCTCCCGTGGGGAGCCCGAAAGGCACGCGGTTGTATTCGTATAAATTCCAGTCCGTGGCAAACGCTGTAAGATGTTTAGACTCTTGAATTTGATTATAGGCCTGATTCAAGTCCAAGATAGTAAAGAACTTGGCCTTACGAAACCATGAAAAACAAGAATGAAGGTCAGGAAGGGGCACAGATTGCAACACCACCTTCCGATTGAGGGCCCTATAATCAATGACAGGCCTGAAGCCTCCTTGGGGTTTCGGGACTAGAAAAATAGGCGAGGAATGCGCCGACTTAGAGGGCCTAATAATACCATCCTTCAACATTTGATCGATGATTTCTTTCAGAGCCTTCATTTTAGGTGGAGATAGCCTATATGGTGGAAAACGGACAGGAATCGAATCCGTGACCTCAATTTTGTATTCGATAAGGTCAGTAACACCAAGAGTATCAGAGAACGCCTCTGGAAACGACTGACACAACTTACGAATACTCTCAGCCTGCTCCTCAGGTAGATGTCTAAGGTCTAACAACATCTCATCCTGGGTAGGCGAAATAGATGAACATGATACAGAATTACTTTTCAATAATGGGATTTTACAATTAAACGCAAATTTGAAAGAGCACGACCTGCTCTGGAGATCGAGCACAAGACCAGTGTAGGAAATGAAGTCAGCTCCCAATATAATGGGGCAGACAAGTGCTTGGCCACAAACAATTTAATTTTCCATGTAAATTTAAAAATACGAATTTTGACATGTAAAGAACCTAGAATTTCTAATGGGGATGAATTAGCCGAAACATATTGAACTGGAGATGAGACATAGTCAGGTAGTTTACAAACAGATTTCAATTTAGAATACCATTCAGCCGAAATAATTGAACAAACACTGCCTGAATCTAAGAGAGCTGTTACAGGTTCATTATTTAACTCAATCTTAAGAAAAGGAACAGGCGCGGGGGAACCCGCCGCAATCCTAAGACACTCTTTAGGGCATTCAAAAGATGAATTTGAAGACTGATCGTTCCCTGAATTTACAACCTGTTTACCCGGGGCTGAGTCGCGGGAAGATGGATTAGTTGACTCAGCCGAAGCCACTAGTCACTTTTGATTGTTGTTGGAAGTTGCACCAGAAGTTGAGCAGGAGGGGGTGCTATTTGAATTTGGGCAATTTTTGGCGATATGTGAGAAAGCCCCACATTTAAAACAGCCTTGTGATGAACCAGCCCCATTCCTTATCCCACTCGACTTGATCAGTGGACACTTATTGCGAAGATGGTCAGGCGACCCGCAAGCATAACATTTACGGGGATTGACTGGTCGGCGAGGTGGAGGCCGAGGATTACTAAAAGAAGGAGGGGGTTCTTTCGCGACACGCAGAGAATCGGCATATCTAACTCCTTCCGCTGAGACGGCCAATGCTTCAAGTTCAGAGAAAGTTTGCGGGCACGCCGCGAAACACAAATATGACCTATAGGATGGTGAGATACATTCCACAATGGCTTGTACAATCTGATCTTCAGGGAAGTGAAGAGCAAACACCCTAGTATAAAACTTAATGTCCTGTATGAAATCAGCCAAGTTTTCATCCAAGCGCTGTACACGGTAATAGTACTTCTGAATCAGAGATGACCTCGCGCGAGCAGGAATAAAATTTGCAAGCAAGAGCTATGGCTCTTACTATTTTGTCGGAGAGAATACCAATTGCATAAGGATAGATGATTTGCAAAATTTGACATGGGGAAAGAGAAAACACAAGGGCATGATCCTGAAATTCAACTAGAAATCTTAAAAATGAAATTACTTCACTGGTGGTATTAACGGAAAACTTCGATATACCTCTGAGCAACATTGCCAATGGATGAGGCAAGCTGCTGAACCCGGGTGACATAGTAGGTAAAGGTTTCAGTGGCAAGGAAGTTAATTCAGAACGTATATTATTCAATGAGTTACGGCGTTCAGACTCGTTGTCCATGGGGGCAGAGATAGTTTGAGCAGCAACGGTTATCCTATTGACTTCTCCCTTAGGAGGCTCTTCCTCGCTACCTACATTCATCGTGGCGGGTTGATCAGTTTTGGGAGGAACCTCCCCAGTTAACAATTGAGTGACCTTGCAAGATAATTCAGAAATATTTTCAAGCAGCGTACTAGCTTCCTTCCTCTGAACGTCATTCTACTTTAGAGACAACAGATCGTTAACTCTATTTGAAAAATGAAACAGCCTGGCTTGCACACGTTTGATTTGATTAGGAGAAGGATCATTTTCATCAAAAAACTAACTACAGATGCTAGCCCAGTAATATTCTCTACGATCGTGGAAAGAGAGTCGTCAATTTCTTTCTCTCCCAAAGCGGGGATGGAAATGGGCAAGTCAAGGGACTCTCTAAGCTTGTTGGAGTCTATCGCAACCGTGCCTCCAGATTGCACATTTCTGATAGTTAACTCATAGATCAACTCCTCCTTGCGCAAATAGTTAAGATGGAGAACATCGCGAGGGCCGGGCATGATGACAGAACAATTTTGAAAAACTCAAAAAAGTCCAGCAACTGAGAAAATAGTTAAAGTTGTAATCAAAGCAATGTTTAGCCGTCAAAAGGGGCTAAATTGAGACCCATTCAACCACGCTCTGCTACCACTTGTTACGGAGTTTTCCGTGGTAGTTAGAGGTGAAAGAAGGTGCGGGGTGGTGAATAGGTCTGAGGCTACGAAATTAAAGTGAATTTAAAATTTAACAAGGTTATACTTTTTTTCAAAATCACGAAATAACAAACATGGCAGGTACAGAGTAGCAAGGCAACAAAAGTACAATTACAATATTTACAGAACTTGGGCTTCGAGCCCCGCGATCACAATCCTTGAGCAATCAGCTCAGTTTTACCCCAAACACAAGTTTCAACAGAGGGGCAGAAAACCCCATTCATGCCTAGGAGCACTTGCTCCAAAATACACAAATAAGGCCTCCTTGAGGCGCGCAGAAAACAAAATTTTCGGGAAAAGAGCAACTTGCTCTCAAAATTCAGGCCTGTCAAAGGCCACACCTAATTCCACTTTCAAACTGCCCTCTAAGGACATATACACAGGGGTAAAATACCCAACCTACTGAGGTCTAGAAGAAGGTTAATTACATGACCTCTAAAACAATAATTTGAGAGGAGGCGATTTGCACTCCTAATGTATTTGTTTCAAAACCTAATTTGGCTCTAGGCCAATGATGCAAGGGCTAATACCATACTACGGAGG
Organism: Anabrus simplex; assembly: GCF_040414725.1. NCBI lineage: Eukaryota > Metazoa > Arthropoda > Insecta > Orthoptera > Tettigoniidae > Anabrus > Anabrus simplex. Next base: position 1,701,970,921 of record NC_090265.1, on the reverse strand, counting down.
TGACTTTAGAAAAGAAACAAATTTGCATAATGTTAAGGAAGAATAGGTTGAGAAAATAAGTTCACCTCAAAACAATATGAGTGGGAGCTCGAGAGGGTTAAGCACTCTCTATCCCAATATGTAGTTTAAAAGATAGAATAGATACAAGTTTCTTTACATTTAAGGAAGGTTACATAATGGAAAAACTCCGGACCCGCCCCGAGAGTTAAACTGCTGAGCTAGCAAGGAAAGAAGTTATTAATTGGCCATTACCTTGTTGTTGACCGCCGCCGAAGGAAGAGGCGCTTCCCACCCCCTGCTATGTACTTTACACACCGAAAGATGGAACAGAAGTGGCCCGGAGACCCTAAAATCAGCAGTTTATATACTCTCGCGGAAGGTTCGAGGCGTTAGGGGAATGAGAACACCCTCCCACAAACACTTTATTGGCTAACCGAGAACACCCCTACACAATATGAAGAAGAAACACATTATTGGTGGAAAATTAGTTAAAGAAATTCGGGATTGGCTAGATACAAAACAAGGGGAAAGAAAGGGTTAATATTGCCAACTTAAACAATGACTGAAAGGAATTTAGCAAAGAACAAACTTTTGAAATTGAATTTTCTCCAAAAAAAACAGTTCTTTCACTCCGCACTAGGGTGCACTATTGTTGATCTTCAGTAGTGTCCTCTAGAAGAGAAAGTTCGCACTCCTTACTACAAGCAAAATTCCAGGTAGTGACATCTTCTGAGAAACTTGAAAATTAATACCGTCAATAAAGTTCAGACTTCCTCCAGCAGAGGAGTTTCAACTGGCGCACATTTTAAATTAGCGGCGTGGAGGTGTACCGCCCGGTACAATTAATATTATTAATACAGCGTTATTATTAATATTATTTAAGAATAAGCCCATTAAGTACCACGTGGAGTACTTGGAGGTGTCTGTCTTTATTTGTGCCCAAATTGTTTTCTTTCAATTGTGATTGTCAGTCTATTTTAATTGCAGCTCGTCTCGATTATAGGCGTATAAATAAATAAATATGTATCTATTTGTTTCTCCTGATGTGAGCATCTTTTATCTTCTTTGGTCCAACGTTTTCTTCTTCGGTTTGTTCTTTTGGTCAATCTGCCATGCCTGATTCTTTTATTCGAAACTCTTCTTGTTTTGTATATTGTCTTCTTGTGCGATTCCTGCCAACTTAAGATCGTTTTCGATCTCCCCAATTTATTTAATAGTGCCTGGTTTGTCTTTACGGCTTTTTTTTTTTTTTGTATTAAGGAAGCCATAAATTGCAGTGTCGACTTAGTCAATGTAAATTAATAGCTTTTGTGTCTGTCGAACACACAAAAGTTCAAAATATAAGATTAAACAGTATAATATACCCGTAAAAATACACATTATTAAACAAAGACTGACATGTTTCGCTCTAAAAGATCATCCTCAGATTCCATCAAATCAATCACTGACTAATATTGAGATTGGTGCTTTCACGGGCAGTAATTGTAGACATAATAAGCTTTTGGGCTTTTGCCGTGTCAGAACAATTCCTTAGGATTTGCCGACAAAGTTGCTCCGCGTCTTCAGAAGAAAAGCTCGTCTGTTCACGAGGAAGACTTCCCTAATGATAAATGTTTGAACTGAAAAATTCTTTGCCGATGGTCATGGTTAGTGCTACTGTGATTCATCATTAGATGGTTCACTGGGTGCAGAATGAACCATTTCGGGATGACGAACGTACGAATTTGGAAATAACCGAAACGATAAAATAGTGAAAAGACAGGGTAGAGAACTAAGTACGTAAATTATTAATGGCTGGCAACCACGTATTACGTAATAGATAGCCAGCGTCCCTCATGAAATTGTCGGTTTTAGGTATCGAAGCCTGGGGAGTCTTTCATTTTTACGCTCTTTATGACCCTTGTCCTTCTTTGGCCGACAACATTTTTCGAAGTGTCGGAACCCTTCCATTTTTTCCCTCTGATGAGTGTTATATAGAGGATGGCCGCGTAGTTGTAATTCCTCTTAAAACAATAATCACTACCACCACTTCATGAAATTGTTAGGATTGGTACGTATTTCCACAGCTTTCCATAACATCCTAGACCTGTAGTGTTTAGTGTTGGTAAGAGCTCGAACATCTTGGAACACGACATCATGACCCGTTGATATGACGTGCTCAGCTATTGCTAACTTGTCTCGCTGGTTGAGACGGATATTTCGTTGGTGTTCCTTGATACGAGTACACATGGATAGGCATGTTTGGCCAAGTACAGGGATCGGTAAACGGCCGAGAGGATCCGTCGTGCTGACCACACGATACCTCGTAATCTGCAGGCCTTCGGGCTGAGCAGCGGTCTCTTGGTAGGCCATGGCCCTTCGGGGCTGTTGCAACATGGGATTTGGTTTGGGGTTTGGTGGTTGTGATTATCGATTTAATAGGAAGTACAACTAGGCAACCATACTCTATAAAACAATAATCAGAGAGAAAATACAGTAATGTTTCCTATCCATGTACCGAAGTACAGAGAATATTGTACATCATATGGTGTAGTAGTGTGGGCAATTTGTCCTTGATTTTACCTAAATTTAGTTTATTTTAGTAACATCTAACGACTTCGCAGTTATCATTTATCTTAGCTACACCTAGTAACTTCTAAGTCTTACCTTAGTTTAGTAACTTCTACCAACTTCTAATCTTTAGTTTAATGACATGACAGAGACAATAGCTGTCAACAGGATGAGCAGGTCCACCTATTCACCTGTTTATCCTCTTGAAAGTAGTCAATCATCAATACTGACCAATAAACTTAAATTAATTTCATATAGAGACAATGGCTAGTGCTGGTGGGTCTCTACTCCTATATCGAGGGTTGTGGGATCGAAATACCCGCTGGCAATTAACAGGGCGTAAATGATTGCCAGCAGATTTAGTGGGTAGTTAAAGACTCCCTTTCAGAACACAATTACACGCTTCAGCGTCTCTTAAATTCATACCATTTAGCACCAACGTAGCATTATTACTGCACGTTAGTGCATTCACATCCGGAGTGCATTATTATGTACACAGTTACTTGTGTACTCTTTGGAAATAGTTCGTTTGTATACCTGGACTTTTCTGGCTATGGTGGTAGTTCCTCATTGACTACTACTACTACTACTACTACTACTACTACTACTACTACTACTACTACTAACAATAAAAGTAATATAGTTGGAGCACGATGCTCCCAAGATGGTTACATGTTACAAACAACCAAGTTCTCAAACATTGAAATTGACATTAGGAGAAGACGACTGAAATTCTTCGGTCTTCTCACTAGATTACCACAAAATCGATTGACAAAAAGGATAATAGATTGTGAAACCTCATATAAGAACTGAACACCCTGGTTTAACGAACTTCGAAAGGACCTCAAAAACTCAAAAATAAGTTCAACAGACATTATAGAAAGAGACATCTTTAGGCATAAAGTAAACAATTGAGAAGCTTCATCAGAGCAACCGCAACAAAAACAAAATTATTATTATTATTATTATTATTATTATTATTATTATTATTATTATTATTATTATTATTATTATTATTATTATTATTATTGTCTGTACCGGGCGGTACACCTCCGCGCCGCTAATTCAAACATTGCGCCAGTTGAAACTCCTCTACTGGAGGAAGCCTGAACTTTAACAACCATGTTAATTCTAAAGTTTCTCAGAAGATGTCTCTACTGTAAATTTTGAAGTGTTTTGAACTATGTCAATTTCGATTCGTATTTGTCTGCTCCATAGCAAGAACTTTGAACATTCTCTAACAGATGTCTCTAACAAAACTGATAACGCTCTCTGGTGTAAAGGAATGAACTGTCCGGAAGAAATTTAACATTCATAAGTTTTGTTTTTGCTAAATTTTGTTTTGTGGTTTGAGAGTTGGCAATATAATCCTTTCTTTTCGCCTGTTTTGAATGTAGCCAATCAGGAATTTCTGTAATTAATTTTCCACCAATAAGGTGTTTCTTCTTCGTCTGGTGTGTTAGTTTTTGCTGTTATCCAATAAAATTTGGTGGGCGGGTTGTAATCATTCATGAAACGTCTCGAATTTTCCGCGAGGGTATATAAACTGCTGATTTTCTGGTCTCCTCGCCACTTCAGTAACATCTTTCCTAGTGTGATTTTATAGCAGGGGGCGGGAAGCGCCTCTTTCTTCAGGCGGCAGTTCATCCATCAGGTAATGGCCTTTTAATAACTTCTTTGCTTGCTAGCTGAGCAGTTTAACTCTCGGGGCAGGTTCGAAACTTTTATCATGTAACCTTCCTTTAAAATGTAAAAGACACTTGGTATCAATTCCGTCTCTTTAACTACCAATCGGGATAGAGAGTGCCTAACCCTCTCGAGCTCCCTCTCATAGTGTTTTTTGAGGTGACTACGTTTTCATAACCTTTTTTTTTCTTCGCTTCATAGTGTAATAAATTTTCCTATCGTGTCACCTCCGTAGTATGGGATTAGCCCTTGCATAAGCGGCCTAGAGCCAAATAGGTTTTGAAAAAAAGGTGTATTAGGAGTGCAAGTTACGCCTCCACTCTAGTTGGTATTTTGGGGCCATGTAATTGACCTGTTTCTTTACTTAATAGGCCTCAGTAGAATGGGTATTATTACCCCTGTTCTTATGTGCCTGGAGGGCAGCTTAAAGGTGGAGTTTGGTGTGGCCTTTGAATAGGCTTATACTTTGAGAGCGGGCTGCTCTTTCTTAAATTTGGTTTTTGTGTGCCTCGAGCAGGCTTAACTGGTAATTGGGAGGTGGTGCTCCTTGGCATGATTGGGGTTTTCTGCCCCTTTTGTTGAACCTTGTTCATAAGTAAAGTTGAGTTCATTGCTCAGGGATTGTGAATCTGGGGCTCGAAGCCCAAAATCCATTAATAAACTGTAATTGTACATTCTTAACTTGTTGATATACAACTGTGTTCCTGTTATACTTGTTATTTCTTGATCTCGAAAAGAAAATATAACTTTTGTTAAATTTTAAATTAATTTTAATTTCGTAAGTTGAGACCTATTCATCCCAGCACCTTCTTTCACCTCTAACTACCACGGATAAATCCGTAACTATTATTATTATTATTATTATTATTATTATTATTATTATTATTATTATTATTATTATTATTATTATTATTATTATTATTATTATTATTATTATTTATTACTATCATTACTATTAATATATCGACTTTTTTCCTTCTGAGTAATTTTTCGGTTTTCAAAGACACCGGTTATCCGGAATTCTGTCTCACAACAGTTATTTTACGTGCCATCAAACATCAAATTACTGTCTATAATCACAAAGAATGGGTACTGTCCACCTAATCAATACTTTATTATATCTTTGTTACTAAACAGTACCGGTTTCGACCTTCACCTTCACAGAGGTCGAAACCGGTACTGTTTAGTAACAAAGATATAATAAAGTATTGATTAGGTGGACAGTACCCATTCTTTGTGATTATAGATACTAAGTATCAATACGGACATGAAACTGATAGATTACAATATCAAATTACTGACACAAGCTTGGCGTATGTGGGCAAGTTCGAGTTCTACTGGACTGAGCCAACATAGCTCCTGCCAACATAGGCATACAGACTGTCACTCTACAGTCCCTGGCCAAATTAATATGACCACCTCGTATTTTCTCTCTTTATGGATTCATTTAACCATTTTCGTCACAGGAAAGTGTTTGTAGGAAGACTATAAGTGCATTTATATATCAAGGAAACATTTAAGTCGGATAATTGTGAAAAATATTGTATGTTGGTCACATTGTTTACATGTTGGCGCCAATTTATACTTATGGAGGGAAATGCGTGTCGCTCTTGTATTCATTTTCTCTGCACACAAGTTGTTTTTTAAAGGTAAAATTCTAATGGTAAGTTAAACCTAATCAATTATTTTCATTTCTGCTTGCATGTACCTATATTTCATGCCCGTTCACGATAAGTTTATGCTCCTTTGGGGAAAAATTAACAACATTTTCCAATTCTAACCTCAAATCGTTATGTTTTAAGAAATGGGCTTAGAAAAGGACCTGTCACCAAACAAAAGGGGAATGATTCAAGGTCTTTTGACTGAAACTAATCTTTCACAGCGAGAAATAGTAAAAGAAGTTGGAGTTTCAAAAGTTTCAGTGGCTAATATCAGCCGTAGGTTACATGAAAAGAACACTCTGGCATCGAATCGTAAGGGCAAGTGTGGCAGGAAAAAGGTGCTGTCACCTTGCGGTGAACGAATGTTGAGAAAAATAATAATAGAAGATAGAGCAGCAACGAACAGCATCATAAGAAGGAAATTAAACGATGCAGGAATTCCAGTGTCTACCAGAACAGTTCGGCGGAGACTGGCAGACTTGGGCTACAAAAGCTGCAGACCTGCTCGCAAGCCCAGAATCCAGGATGATGAAGCAACGGTTGGAATGGGCTAAGGCGCACAAACACTTCACTGTAGAAGACTGGAGATCAGTATGTTTTCCAACTCTTCATTTTATTTGAAAATTATCCATAGTTTTAAACATTTTACGAAGTGCTTTTGTGTTTCAGGTATGCTTTAGTGACGAATGCACCTTCCAGATTTTAATGAACAAGGCTCAGTTTATTAAGAGAAGGCCATCGGAAAAATTCAGTGAAGATTGTGTGATAAAGACTATCAAACATCCAACTTCGGTGATGATATGGTCAGTGATTAGTGGCAGAGGTCTGGGTAGGCTGTACATCGTTGAAGGTACGATGAAACAACAACAGTACATCAATGTTCTCCAAACTCGACTTCTTCCACAACTCCGGGACTGGTTCAAAGGAGACGAAAAGAAATATTTATGCAAGATGGTGCGCCCTGCCATACGGCAAAGACTGTCAAAAGATTCTTGAAGGAAAAGGAAGTTCCTCTGTTGGACTGGCCAGGTAATTCTCCCGACCTCAACCCAATTGAACTGTTTTTTTTTTTTTTTTTTGCTACGGGCTTTACGGCGCACCGACACAGATAGGTCTTATGGCGACGATGGGATAGGAAAGGCCTAGGAGTTGGAAGGAAGCGGCCGTGGCCTTAATTAAGGTACAGCCCCAGCATTTGCCTGGTGTGAAAATGGGAAACCACGGAAAACCATTTTCAGGGCTGCCGATAGTGGGATTCGAACCTACTATCTCCCGGATGCAAGCTCACAGCCGCGCGCCTCTACACGCACGGCCAACTCGCCCGGTAACTGAACTGTTAAAGAGGGAAGTGGCAAAAGACAATGTCACTACGAGGATACATTTACTTGAACGGATAATATTCCACTGGAACCACAACCAGCAATTGAAGGATATGAGCTTACGATGCATAGATAGCATGCCTCGTAGAGTGCAGACCGTTATTGCAGCAAAAGGACTGACAAAATACTAGTATTGACAATTAAATGGAGGTTCAAATCTGAGTTTTGTGATTAGTTGTGTTATTCTGTGTGTATGTGTATAAGTCTAGTCACATTTCACACAATTAAGATAACTAAAACATGAATGAAATACATAAAGGCAATTTAAAGTTTATTTTCCTAGGTTTCCTTAGGTGGTCATATTAATTCGGCCAGGGACTGTACACCCTGTGGGTGGGGGTGGTAGAATACCACCCACGGTATCCCCTGCCCGTTGTAAGAGGCGACTAAAAGGGGCCCAGAGTCTCTGAACTTTGGAGTGTGGGTTGGCGACCACGGGGGCTTTGCTGAGTCCTGGCATTGTTACCACTTACTTGTGGCAGGCTCCTCACTTTCATCTATCCTACTCGACCTTCCTTGGTGAACTCTTGTTCTTTTCCGATGCCGACCCTATTAGGTTTCCGAGGGCTAGGGATTCTTTCACTTTCACGCCCTTCGTGACCCTTGTCTCTCTTTGGCCAATACCTTCATTTTTCAAAGTGTCGGATCCCTTCCATTTTTCTCCCTTATTAGTGTTACATAGAGGATGGTTGCCTAGTTGTACTTCCTCTTAAAACAATAATCACCACCACCACCATCACTGCTATCTCTCTAATGTCTCAGGTACTCAGTCCGGCTAATGTCTGTGTAAGAGGAAGTATTAATAGATAACAGGTGGTTGCCTAACCGAGTTGGTCGTGGTGGTTAGCGCTATTTTATGAAGAAGTGCAAAAGTGCAGTCATCCCCTCTTACTTATAATGAGGAATGAATTGGTGTCAAATTTCCTTTTGCCCCCCGTGGGTGGGGGAGGTAGAATAACACCCACGGTATCCCCTGTCTGTCGTAAGAGATGACTAAATGTGGCCCCAGGGGTCCTGAACTTTTGAGCGTTGGTTGGCGACCACGGGGCCCTTAGCTGAGTCCTGGCATTGTTTCCACTTACTTGTGCCAGGCTCCTCACTTTCATCTATCCTATCCGACCGTCCTTGGTCAATTCTTGTTCTTTTCCGACCCCGAAGCTATTAGGTTTGCGAGGGCTAGGGAGTCTTTCATTTTCACGCCCTTCGTGGCCCTTGTCTTTCTTTGAGCGATATCTTCATTTTTCGAAGTGTCGGATCCCTTCTATTTTTCCCTCTGATTAGTGTTATATAGAGGATGGTTGCCTAGTTGTACTTCCTCTTAAAACAATAATCACCACCACCACCTCAAATTTCCTTTTGAAATAATCAAATGACCATAAATTTGTCTTTCAATATATGAAACTCAAATTGATAATGATTCATATATTTGTATCTAACGATTCGGTTTCGAGAGGTATCATTCTGTTTGGCATTTCGAGTCGACAAGTGTAGGATTCAGTACATCGATAGTGGGAAAGTGAGTCAGGGCCTATGAAACAACCACGAATGAAATAAGCAGTTATCTAGAGTATGATAAGGTAAGGCCTCTCAGGTCACAGCCTGCAAGATCACATCGACCATCTGTACTCTAACGACTCTCTAATAGTATATCTCTCAGTCATGTCCATTCATCAAGACTTCACATCAGCGCCTAAATGTCTGCTAGATAACATATATTTTGTATTGCTAATCCAGTGTCGCAAATTTTCAGATGGTCCCAGCCATAAAACATACAGTATTTGCATCAAAATGAGAGAGATTTAACCTTTCGAAAAGTATCGGTGAAAGATAGGGATGGACCAGGATGGGGCCTCGCGAAGCTAGCAAAGTCGGCGTCGGGAGAGAACAAGAGTTGATAAAGGGGGGTGAGATGGCAGTGAGGAGCCTTTCACAGTAAAGGAGAAGCTAATCTACACTTAGCTAAAGACTCTGTGGTCACCACCCCACGTTCCCAAGTCACTATCCCATAGGAGTGTATAATGTCTGTGTCCGAGTTTGTTTTGTATATGATCATGTGAGTCCATTTAATCTTTGTACAGAAGCTTAAGGATGCTGGAATACCTTAATGTAATATCTATGAAAGTAAGACATTTATATTTAATAAAGTCTCAATATTTTTTCAGACGGATGCTATTGCAATTCGAATACACGAAAAGGTTAAGTAAAACTGCGGATTAGTTTTGAGTGAGAGAAAATATTTATTAATACTTGCATTTTCAGTGGTGACTTTCTTCAGTTTGCTTCAACTAGAAATATGTGTCACAGAGATATCTCTTCGCTGACTTTGTCCCAGGCTTAAAGAACACGACTTATTTTTTCAGGATGACCAGATACCAACTGGAACATATGTCATACAATTAAAAATATATACAACATAACGGACAGTAAAAACATGTTGAAATTGGGCATTTTGTTTGTAGCCATGTTTCTTATGGAGCAGTAATTATGTGAAAAAATTCCAAATGGATTGAGTGAAAAGTGGATATTTTTGCCAGTGAATCTCACATTAAGGAATACAATGAAGGATTCTGTCCCCTGTGAGTGGAGGCGGCAGAAGAACACCTACGGTATTGTAACCGTTTATCTCTATGCCATAGGCATGTTAGGAGATTTAGTTAATCATATATGCCATTTTCCGCAACATTCTGCGACATATAATGTCCTAATTAACAGTTTACGTGCCGACCCGAGATATGAATTGTGATACGCAGGCCCGTAAGGAGCAGTTCTCTGCGCTATATCGAGAAAATGATAGCGTATTACCACGGAACCTTGAAATCACGCTCTCATTCTGTACGAGAGAGGAGGAGAGATGGCGCTACGCGTGGAAATGTAGGTTGTCATAGAGTGGAGTGAATTAAGGTGTGTTAACCCCCAAGAAATAAAAATCCTTACTTATTCAACACCGCATTCATTGGTGACAATTCACTATATTTAACTTAAAAGAAGAAGATAAAGAACACCTTTGCCTGAGATAATCTATGGAAATTTATAAGTCAGGTCTCATTCGAACCGACGTATTTTATGCTAATTGTTGATGCATATAACGCAATACTTTAATAGTGGATCGGTAATGACGCATATCATATGGTGGTGCGCAGACTGAAGGTGACTGCTAAGATCTCGCAACGTGAGGAAAAAAGTGGGAGGCCTCGTGAGATGAACATGACGCGTGAATTTCTAAAAGGACGCTTTTGAGATTGTGAACGACCCGCTGATTTAAAACTAGATCAGTATAAAACAGGGGTCACGAGCTATAATTTGATTACTTTCACTTCGTTGAAAGATTCCGTTTACCGGAGCTCAATCTAGATCAGGGGCTTGGTCTACCACCTCCCCAACCACTCAGCCCAAACACTATAAATAAGACCCGGACCTAGACGCACCATCCCATTGTAATTTGTGCCGCTACAGTATTTACGTGTCAGTAATGAACTATGGATATCAGTGTGTGAAGTGCTGTGTCGAGGAAAACCATATCAGCGCGGAGTAAATATCGCGGAATAAGCCGTGTGGAACGAGGTAAAGTACAGTGGTGATGAATAGAAGTCGTATTTTAACATTTAATCCTTTAAGTATAGACGACAGTCAGTGTCAGCTTATGATGCAATCATCAGAGAAAGGACAAACGCATCAGGTTGTTTAGAAGTAGTGAAACAGACGATTATATTCAGTAATTAATAGTGGCTGATTTAAAAGAATTTAAACAGTGAGTGACACTCAGTAAAATTAAAAGAACGGTGTTCATGATTGTAAGAACGTTTGCATACTCCATGGACACCCGTGGTGACAATTAGTCAGACTGTGTGATTAATGGGGAAATGAATAGTGATTTATACAAGCTTACCACTAATTGGGTTAGTCCATTTGAATTGATAAGTGAGTGAGTGAGTGATCATCGAACCCAAGAATTGGAACCAACGAGAATCATCTCTTCAGGGAACGTCTAGAGATTTCAACAACAGAAGACCACAATTCGGGACATGGAGGTTGTGAGGAGGAAGAAGAACCAAGGACTATTTAAGAGTGGAGCTGTCGACATGAAGGTCTAAAATAATCACAGATGTACCCTCGAGATGGCAGCAAACCACAAACAGTATTCGATAAGTACATTTTTTGAAGATATTAAATCACGAGATTTGCATGCTAGTATTAACTTTTATTTGTAAATAAAAAAATGTCGTAATTAATAATATTAAATGTAGGGAACACTATACGCGTGTGACTGGTAAAGATTATTTTATTAATTTAATTAGAATTTCTTCTGTGATTTAAGGATAATCACTAATATTCCAGTGGGCTTATTTGCATGATTTAGTACATAGATCCCATAAATTCTTAGTGCGTGTGAAGCACATATTTTGAGGAGAATGGCACTTCAACTAAATTTATAATTTCTTCCTAATGTTACTAACTGGTAAGGATCTTCATAATAATTTGAATATAGATTGTGTTCGCTTCACAGGTGATTCAGGTATTTTATAAATTCCATATAATAAAATATATAATCATTAAAGATGTTCAAGCTGATATGTAATTTGTGAATTATATAGATACGAGAGTGAAATTGAATTAGTTAAATGACTTGTGAGAATAGAGTCTTCTATATAAATGTACAAAATTTATTTGAGATGCAGTAGTGTGAATGGGGAATATGAAACTTGTGAAATGTTTGAGAAAATAATGATTTCGTGTGGCTATTTCTAGCCGAGTGCAGCCCTTGTAAGGCAGACCCTCCGATGAGTGTGGGCGGCATCTGTCATGTGTAGGTAACTGCGTGTTATAGTGGTGGAGAATAGTGTTATATGTGGTGTGTGAGTTGCAGGGATGTTGGGGACAGCACAAACACCCAGCCCCCGGGCGAATGTAATTAACCAATGAAGGTTAAAATCCCCGACCCGGCCGGGAATCGAACCAGGGACTCTCTGAACCGAAGGCAGTACGCTGACCATTCAGCCAACGAGTCGGACATGTATGAGATGATGAAATGACTAAGAATTAGAACAACTATGGCTATTGCAATGTATTGAATTAGGCTGTATATGGCCGGAATAATAATAAGATATAAGAATTGGCTGCCCTTAAATAAATGTGTACTTGGAAGCGAGCCAAGATGAGACGAAAGAAAAAAGAAAGAAGGAGATAGAAAGTGTCTTTTAGCCGCGAGGTAGGACACTGGCCATTATTAGAGAAAGACAGATTTACGATGTAAGGATTTGCACGGTCTGAGGGGGACTGTGTTGTCTCCAAGAGTCTTAAACATTTGCCTTGTACGTTTCCTTTCATTCACCAATGCAATATCAATCCCATGCTAATGATACATTATGAGTAGCGTTGATAATTTTATGATTCTGCGAAGTACGTATTCCTCCCAATTTTTATGTATCAAATTACCTCGTGACAGGAGTTCCAGATTTTGTACCTCGGAAGCTGGAGAACGTGGGTTTGACCCGCGTCAGAATGATGGATTTAACCTGATACTATATGGCTTGACCAGGCCATATCTTCAAGATATATTCTCTGCTATATGTTTAATATTTCTCTATGTAATGTATGTATTTCATTATTCCCAAGTGTTTGTGGTGATGGGTTAGATATCAGCGTTGGTTGATTTACTTGGAATATAAAAGGATCAGGTAAACCCAGGATACGCGTATGTGTTCAGTATAATATGTAACTGATGTGGTCAAATAAACCATGTGTTTGATATACGGCGATGCAATCTCGTGCGTGAGAAAAAATGTATTAATAATACGCATAAGTTCCATAACCATGACAGTTAACTAATAATATGATTTAATGAGAGAACGCCATCCTGACTTCTGGTCAGTCCACTCAGATAATATATACCATCGGGTATCATTGTTTAGAAATAAATGAATTTGCGTGCGCGATATGTGTACATAGTATCAGTGCGCGTTAATAAAGTGATTTAAAGTACGCCAAGCGATAACCGCAACACTGAATAAACTGAAAAAGAAGTTAAGACACACTGTATACAAATGATTGCTTTACAATTGACTATTTCTTTTTGTTACATAAAATAAATTTCATCGTAAAGTCCGTATTGTCGTACGTATATTTTTAGGTTAAGTCAATATTCCACCTTTACAATACCATAAGTTTATTGTCTATTTATTTAAACAACATTATTAATTACTATAACGGGACATGTTTCGTCTAACTTGTAGACATCATCAGCCGTAAGATATTTAAGAAAAAGCACAAAAAAGACAAGGACAGAACAACACATTAAAATAAATCGGGTTGCCGAACACGTCAACCAAAATAGCGAGTATGTTCCAGATTGTTTCAAAGTATGAACATTCAAAAGCTGTTGATGAACAAAATTAAAAATCATACACATGAGACGATACAGTAAAGCTTGTTGTTAAAGTTTTTCTTGAGGGTGCCGTTGACACACCCGATCCAGGAGAAACATGATCATGAAAATTAGATTGCACAGTGGATATGAAGTGCCATAATGATAATAATAATACCAAAAGGTTGGGTTTTGACTGTGACTGGAAATGACTAGCGCACAGGTCATAAGCTGGAGATGGGCCTCCTAGGCCATAGGAAACAAGCATAAGAGTCTAGGACTAGTCTACATACAATATAAACTAAGAAATATTTAAAAGAAAGATTTATTTAAAAAACCTGGAGAAAATAATATTGACTTGAAACAGGAAAGGGCAAGCATGTACATGTAAATGTACATATATGGTTGTTACTCACATCAGACATTGTTTTTGTGTCATCTTTACCAAGACCATGTTCATACGGTGAGAGCCTACTCATAAAACAATAGCTTGTCTTATATAGTAGTTGTGTATTACTTTCATCTCAATACAACAATAACCCACGACTTGGATGACAAATCTCCAAACGGAAAGTACATTTTATTCATCACATATAAAAACCAACTCAAATGTTACATCCCACGCAAAATATTTTTATAATACTCAACGAGTAGTTAGGTAATATTCACCAAAGCCTATCACGGAAAAGTAATTAGAGGGTGATGTATTAAGCATGCGCAGAACGCATGAAAATTACAGGGAACTAGAATTAAGACAAACATGTTTACCATCCTTTACTTCTACTTTTGGGCCGATGACCTAGCTGTTAGACCCCTTTAAACAACAAACATCATCAACATCATCTATACTTCAAAACAATAAAAGGAAATGGGAGGATGTTAGGGAAATAGGGGGGAAACAATGAGGATGAAACCAAAATAAAAATCTAGAGAAATCTCATAGTTGATATACGTCCCAAAAATCAATATCTCGAAAGTGCGAGAGATAATATCAGTATCTGCAAGGCTTCAAAAATGCATTTATAAGTTAAAACGAATCGGGTCCATTTTCCAATATGTAATCAACAAGCATTTTCTCAAGGAGAAAAGTAATATATCTGACAGAAAGAAAACTTTCCAGCGCAGATATGGCGCGAAGCCGCCACCTATCGGTATACGGAGAAGTTAGGATGTCAACTCAAGTCGTGAAGCCACAGAGGACTTCATTGAGCAGCACAGCAAGTAGACTAAACTGAGAACAGCAGGAGTCTTATTCATAAAATTATGCCATCATTTATGGCTCAGTAAGTAATATCAATGCCAGCCTGAGTTAGAGAACACTTACTGGCTAGAATGGGTTCTTTCAGCCACGTGAGTTCAATTGAAAAGCTGACTGTTGCTTGGAGTACCGGGCATGATCATGAAAGCCACGTTTCTGTGTATGAGAGAAAAGAACAACCCTGCTGGAAAACAGACTCAAATGTTAGCTAGAAGTGAGCTGACATCAACTCTGACAAAAGAGCGATGGGCAGTTTGTTGAGAGGGAGCAAATTTTATTCTCCGTGCCGGTGATATGTGAGCTCACGTTTTATCTTCCCGGACTTGTAATCCGTCTTCTTAGCAGAGACGGGCCTTATCTACCGTCAGCAGAGGCCATCTCGTCGTTAGTGGCAACGCTCCTATACAGTAGGAATTATGCTTTGTCCTTGTGACAGCCTTGATAATTTTCAGGAAGCTAATAAAATAAAATATAAAAATTTATCGCCTCGTTCCAATGAACTGCCTGCCATCACGCAGTCATCTTCCAACAATTCGAATCGGAGAGAAAACTGCCATTTCTCTACTTCCAGCATTATCAAAGTAATATTATAACGTGCGTGTTTTGTCTTAGCACTCGTGAAATTGTTTGAATTTGATGACACGACGAGGTGTATTTGGTAAGACTATTTACTGAATGAAATGTTTAATATAAAATAAGAGTTTGTCTGTACATTGCTCAGAATTCAAAAAGAATGGTATTTTTGTATCGGTCGTGTCCACAGCAACAAGGAAATACACTTTTTACTTTTCCGTAATTTCTGCCTCTCTGTCTGTATGTACACGCATCACGAGAAAACGGCTCAAGATAACTTAATGAAAATCGGTATGTAAAGCCGGGGAATGAGTCACTACAATCTAGGCTGTAAATAATTTTATTAACACTGAGGGAAGTGGTAGTTTAGGGGAAGGCCTAAAATTCAATTCTCAAATGTTTATGTTATTAGTGTTTCTATCGGTAAATACTGCCTAACTAAAGTTATATAGAATTACATTTACGATCATGTATGTTTTATACATTTTTACCATACCGGCTGTGATAACAGAGAGATATATATAAATTTGTACTTTTGTTGCTAAGTTCATATCGACGCCGAGCCACGACAAAATGGTTAACAGAATTAGATGAAAATTGGTATATATAGTCGGGGAATAAGGAACTACAGTCTAAGATATAAACAATTTTACTCATCCAGAATGAAATGGTAGTTTAGGGGAAGGCGCCTAAAATTTAATCCTTAAATACCTATGTTATTGGTCCTATCGAAAAGGATTTTATAGAGAATACAATTTCTGATCATTTATGTTTTATACAGTTTTACCGTACCGACTATGATGAGATTGGTATTTGAGAGTCGGAAGAAAACTAAATGTGAAGGTCTATAATATCGAAAGCTCATAAAATTGATCAAAAATCACATTACGTTGTCCATTGTTTGTTGTGATGTTCTTTGTCTCTTATGCTGCCACTCATCTCCGATAGATGGGATTACTGCTGCGTACCGAGTATAACAGCCTGCCTGAATATTGGTGGGAAATAGCAGGGGAGTTAGATTCCTCTGGTTCGTACATTTTCTGATAACTTAATGCTGGTACGTAACACGCTGGTTCATCATAGTATTCCAGCTATTCGATCCCTAATCTGACGCGCTAATTGGATTGATCAGTGTACACAGTTAATGGAATAATGGAAGAGGCTCATTTATGAACTGGTATGGAATTACAATTTCGGCCTATTCCAAATTATAGCACCACATTTCACTAAATAACTCAAAATTCAACCATGAAATGAGCCTTTTCTTAAGAAAGGCTTCTTCCTTTTCACTTTTATAATTTACATTAATTTTATTCTAAATTAGCAGCCAAGAGGGGGTTTTACCTCTGGCTTGGAAGAAACATTTGCCTCCAGGTCAGATACATTTTCGCCCTCCAGTGTAATGAATTGAGATTTTTCAGCTCTTCGGGTCTCTTAGGAAACAGAGAGTAAAAAGGCATAGTTGTCTATGTTCCATATTTGAATAAAATGTTCACTGTTTAGTGCATCCAGTAATAATATGTACGAAATATCCCAAGATACAGTCGCCCTTAACTCATTTATGGATACGAAAAATGCTGCTCGTCGATTTTCTCATTATATATGTTTGTTTCGCGTTTCTCGGATGGAACCCCTCATAACTTCACATATTCCCATTACCACTTGTGACTCTTCATTCCTTTAATCACTTTTAATCTCTCATGATAACGAAGACCGTCCTTTACCTCACTTCAGACCTAGAGTTTGCTTTGAACGTAAAATTACCACATTACGGGCCAGCACTTTGAAGACGCGGAGGATGCGACACCTGAGTGAACAGCAGCTTGTTATAAGGTGACATCTTCTGATCGAAAGCTTTGATGTTGAGTGCTCTGGGGAATGGACTCCGGTACAAACAGTTCTCAGAGCGTCCAGCAGGAAATAACATTCTGTGCATTGAAGGAATCGCCATCAATTAACTAGCTACACAGTTTGGTTTGTTAAGACAATCACGTATTGCCCTTCCCTTTGGGTGGGGTCAGTAAAATAGTACCCACGGTATCCCGTGGCTGTCGTAAGAGGTGACTGAAAGGGACCTTAGGGACTCTCAACTTGGGAGCGTGTGATGGCGTCCACCGGGCCCTTAGCTGAATTCTGTCATTGCTTACACTTACTTGTGCCAGGCTCGTCACATTCATCTATCCTATCCGACCTCCCTTGGTCAACTTTTGTTCTTTTCCGACCCTGACGGTATCAAAGCACTCGAAGCCTAAGGATTCATTCATTTTCACGCACTTCATGGCCCTCCTCTTTCTTTGGCCGATACCTTCATTTTTCGAAGTGTCGGATCCTTTCCACTTTGGAGTTGATTATGCCTCTTTCTTTCCGGTGTAGGCCTAAAATTGGAATTTTGTCAATATGCGCAATGGTTATTAAACGATGATTCTGTATGACTAATGTTGTTACTCGTGATTGTTGCTCGTATTATGTGATTAAATATTTAACCACTATTCATCTCTGTTTTGTAGGTGAAAGGTGGTTAAATGTATGTATGTTGCGTATTCAGCCCGAAGGCTGGTTTAATCCTCCACAACTCCAACAACAGCTGTCATATATCGCCTAGGTGTCGCTGAAGAGGCATACTAGGGAAATCAGAAGTGAGCTAGCTTCCCGTTGCTTTCCTCACTGCGCCAGAAGTTGCTATCACACATCAGTCTGCCAAGCCCACTGAAATACATGCACCAACCGACCTTTTGAGTGACATTTTCACACCATTCATATCAGGGACCGGCTGCATAAGGAATGGCATTACTAGCATCGCTCATACCTCGTTCACTTTAATATTATGAAAGCCAAGGATGAGACTGAGACAGGTCAACGAAAGTAACATGTTTATTGTAGTCAACACCAGAAGACATAGTGTACTGTAAACACTCCATCTCACCAGCAAACATATATGTGGAATATGCGTAGCCACCAAACACCCATAAAAAACATGAACAGCTGTTAGTTATAAAGGGTTGCGATGATTCAAAAGGGTAACTTTCAGTGGCCCTCAACTACGACTTGGCCACGCGGTTGCCCCTAGCTGTGTCTGACATTGCTTCCAGCTACTTAAGACATGCGCATCACCTTCATTTTCCCTAACCGACCTGCTTTGGTCAATTCCTGTTCTTTTCTGATTCCCCCTGTGGGTTGGGGCAGTAGAATAACACACACGGTATCCCCTGCCCGTCGTAAGAGGCGACTAAAAGGGGCCCCAGGGGCTCTGAACTTTGGAGCGTGGGTCAGCAACCACGGGGCCCTCATCTGAGTCTTGGCATTGCTTCCATTTACTTGTGCCAGGCTCCTCACTTTCATCTATCCTATCCGACCTCTTTTGGTCAACTCTTGTTCTTTTCCGACCCCGACGCTATTAGGTTTGCGAGGGCTGGGGAGTCTTTCATTTTCACGCCCTTCGTGGCCCTCGTCTTCCTTTGGCCGATATCTTAATTTTTCGAAGTGTCGGACCCCTTCCATATTTTCCCTCTGATTAGTGTTATATAGAGGATGGTTGCCCAGTTGTACTACCTCTTAAAACAATAATCACCACCACCAATTACCACCACTTTTCTGATTGCTGTGACTCAGATGGTTGCAGATGGTTGGGTTCGATCCCAGCTTAGACAGGTGATATTTTAGGGCAGTTCTTAAATTTACTATCCACGTGTCGGTAGATTCACAGGCACATGAAAGAACTGTGCGGGAAACATTTCCAGCCCCTCGGCCTCTCGGAAGATTGTAAAAGTAGTAAGTACAACCAATATCAATATTACATCATAGTATTTAGGTGGTGGTAGGTCATGTTACAACATTGTAGGCTGACGAGTATCGATATTGCTACCAAGATCGATTTCAGAGCAATAACAAATATTTTAGTGGCAACTGTCACTCCATATTAACCAGACTGAAGATAGAGAGACCCTGTTAGAAATGCCAGTGCTTTCAGAGTCATGGAGAGAGATGTTGAAGTGTTAGCTATGGAGGGCAACCATGATTGCTCAGTATAAAGCCACCTCCTTTGTTAAAATTGTTCTGGTATTTAGCAATTTCTATCGCGTCTCGAATGATTCTATGTGTAAACTTTTCTTCTTACAAACGGCAAACATTGCATCAAAAATGATTTGATGGTCGTTATGTATCGCACGCTTTGCCATAGCAGATTTCTTTGGCTGGCAAACATTTAACTGCATGCGATTTTCCATAACCGGCGTTATAATCTTGCTACACGTTTGCCGACATAAACTGAATCACAGTAACAAGGAATAAACATATAGGGTATTTCAGCACAGTTTAGACTGATATTAACACACCACGAGTGTCTGCCAATGATGATAATGCGCTTTCATTCTTCATTTATTGTTCTGAAGACGACCTTGGTAGCAAGATAGAAACGCGTCAGTCTACAATATTTGCAACACGAACTAATATGTGTCCAAACATTGCCCTGTTCCTCTGCGGGGTCGGGCTTGAAATGAAATGAAGCTTCGTGAGGTGCTTTTACGACCGGATAATCTTTCTAACGTCTCCATACGACGGACGAACCATCATCAACTACGTCATATGCCCGCGCTCCATACGATCTGGGCCCAGGGGCCCCATGAGGGTGGGGGCGGTAGAATAACAGCCACGGTATCCCTGCCTGTCGTAAGAGGCGACTAGAAGGGGCCCAGGGATCTGAACGTTGGAGCGTGGGTTGGCGACCACGGGGCCCTTAGCTGAGTCCTAGCATTGCTGCCACTTACTTGTGCCTGGCTCATCACTTTCATCCTTCCTATCCGACCTCCCTTGGGTGGGGACGGTAGAATATCACCCACGGTATCCCCTGCCTGTCGTAAGAGGCGACTAAAAAGGGCCCCAGGGGCTCTGAACTTTGGAGCGTGGGTTGGCGACTACGGGGGGCCTCAGCTGAGTCCTGGCATTGCTTCCACTTACTTGTGCCAGGCTCCTCACTGGCATCTACCCTGTCCGACCTCTCTTGGCCAACTCTTGTTCTTTTCCGACCCCGACGCTATTAGGTTTGCGAGGGCTAGGGAGTCTTTCATTTTCACGCCCTTCGTGGCCCTTGTCTTTCTTTGGCCGATAGTTTCATTTTTCGAAATGTCGGACCCCTTCCATTTTTCTCTCTGATTAGTGTTAAATAGGGGATGGTTGCCCAGTTTTACTTCCCATTAAAACAATAATCACCACCACCACTCTCTTGGTCTACTCTTGTTCTTTTCCGACCCCAACGGTATTACGTATGGAGGGCTAGGGAGTCTTTTATTTTCACGCCCTTCGTGACCGTTGCCTTCCTTTGGCCGATACCTTCATTTTTCGAAGTGTCGGATCCCTGCCATTTTTCTCTCTGATTAGTGTTATATCGAGGATGGTTGCCCAGTTGCACTTCCTCTTAAAACAATAATCACCACCACATCTGAACTTTGGATTGTGGGTTGGCGACTACGGGGACCTCAGCTGAAGGAGTTTTTCATGTTCATTCCCTTCGTGGCCCTTGACTTTCTTTGGCCCATACCTTCCTTTTTGATGTGTCGGACCCTCTTCCATTTTCTCTGTGATGAATGTTACATAGAGGATGATTGCCCAGTTGCACTTCCTCTTAAAACAATAATCACCACCACTTTTCTTCTGATGACGTAGAGCACAGTTCTCTGCGAAATGTAAAGAATTTCACCTTATTTTGTTAACACGGCATAAGCCCAAAAGTCTATACATTATCATGTCTATACGTACGGGCCGTGTAAGCATCAATGACAATACTAGAATGTCATTTAGTTGTCGTGTAAATTTACGTATTATTATTATTATTATTATTATTATTATTATTATTATTATTATTAATATTACCTCATTATATCATCATCCCTACCTAGATCAATTTCAATGATAGTTGACTTCATATTTTTCTGCTGTGTGTAGGCCTATTGTTATAAATTACTAAATATGTGTAAAAGCTGGTCACGTGTAACACTGGGACAAATGTCACTTTGTCAGATTAAATAAATAATTTATCTCTCTATCTATCATAGGGGAAGCCTGGCCGAGGCGGTAAAGGCGTGCTCGGTTCGCCCGGAAGTCGCAAAATTTAAGAAACGAGATTTCCACTTCCGGAGGTGCATATGGCCCTG
Source organism: Anabrus simplex (assembly GCF_040414725.1). Lineage (NCBI taxonomy): Eukaryota > Metazoa > Arthropoda > Insecta > Orthoptera > Tettigoniidae > Anabrus > Anabrus simplex. The sequence goes on along the minus strand of NC_090265.1, from coordinate 1,701,949,307 downwards.
AGGTTCACTCAGCCTACACCGAAAATGAGTACCAGATTAATTCCTGGGGGAAAAGGCGGCCGGGCGTAGAGCTAACCACTATACCCCATCAGGTGCCGCGGCTAACAATGGTGGAAGCCTTTACATTCCACTCCTCCAAGGGCCTTCATGGGCCGTACGGAGGTGACTTTGTCTTTTTTTTATCTATCTATCAATCTATCTTCGCTGGGTTGAGTGGCTCAGACGGTTGAGGCGCTGGCCTCCTAACCCTACCTTGGCAGGTTTGATCCTGGCTCAGTCCGGTGGTATTTGAAGGTGCTCAGGTACGTCAGCCTCGTGTCGGTAGATTTACTATCACGTAAAATAACTCCCGTGGAAAAAATTCCGGCACTTCGGCGTGTTCGAAAACTGTAAAAGTAGTAAGTGGGACACAAAGCAAATATTGTTATTATTATTATTATTATTATTATTATTATTATTATTATTATTATTATTATTATTATTATTATTATTATTATTATTATTATCAATCTATCTTCACTCTTCGAAGTGTCGGATATCTTCCTTCTTATCTTCTGATTAGAGATAAAAGTAAAAGAGAATGGATAGGTGAATAGCTGTAATTCCCCTTCAAACAATAACCGCCACCGCTGGAATTCGAGTACCATCCTTTCAAGGTACCTGATGATACGAAACCATTCTCTGCTCTCTTACGGTATCCGTTATATTCTGAACTCGTAACACATGGAGAATATCATAATCTCTGTGAGAAACTTCAAATTGTACTATCGTTTCTATACCGAGGAATCACTCTTCAAACTACAGCCACAACTTTCAAACTGCACATACAAGGACAAGCGGTAGCAGCAGCAGCAGCCAAACCCATGTATGAGATACCAAAAACTCCAGAATCTATCTTACCCCTGTGGGTGAGGGCAGTAGAATAACACCCACGGTATCCCCTGCCTGTCATAAGAACGACTGAAAGAGGCCTTTGGGGCCGTTAACTTGGGGGTTGGTGTGCATGGGGCCTAGGCTGAGTCTCGACATTGCTTACACTTACTTGTGCCAGGCTGCTCATTTTCATCTATTCTATCCGACATTCCTTGGTCAACACTTGTTCTTTTTCGACCCCGACGGTATTAGAGCACTCGAGGCCTACGGAGTCTTTCATTTTCACGCCCTTCGTGGCCCTTGTCTTCCTTTGGCCGATACCTTTATTTTTCGAAGTGACGAATCACTTCCATTTCTTTTTTCTGATTAGCGTTATATAGAGGATGGATGCCTAGTTTTAATTCCTTTTAAAATAATAATCTTCACCACAACCTCTGGCGACACCCTCACACCCACAAGGAGCAGGCAATGGTATGTTGATAAACGGGGTTAAAAGTCAGGTTGTGAGTTTCACAAATAGCAAAAGACCTCTCAGTTTTAATTACTGCGTTGATGGGGTGAAAGTTCCTTTTGGGGATCATTGTAGGTATCTGGGTGTTAATATAAGGAAAGATCTTCATTGGGATACTCACATAAATGGGATTGTAAATAAAGGGTACAGATCTCTGCACATGGTTATGAGGGTATTTAGGGGTTGTAGTAAGGATGTAAAGCTGAAGGCATATGACTCTCTGGTAAGACCCCAACTAGAGTATGGTTCCAGTGTATGTGACCCTCACCAGGATTATCTGATTCAAGAACTGGAAAAAATCCAAAGAAAAGCAGCTCGATTTGTTCTGGGTGATTTCCGACAAAAGAGTAGCGTTACAAAAATGTTGCAAAGTTTGGGCTGAGAAGAATTGAGATAAAGAAGGAGAGCTGCTCGACTAAGTGGTATGTTCCGAGCTGTCAGCGGAGAGATAGCGTGGAATGACATTAGTAGACGAATACGTTTGGGTGGCGTTTATAAAAGTAGGAAAGATCACAATATGAAGATAAAGTTGGAATTCAAGAGGACAAACTAGGGCAAATATTCATTTGTAGGAAGGGGAATTAGGGATTGGAATAACTTACCAAGGGTGATGTTCAATAAATTTCCAATTTCTTTGAAATCATTTAGGAAAAGGCTAGGAAAGCAACAGATAGGGAATCTGCTACCTGGGTGACTGCCTTAAGTGCAGATCAGTAGTGATTAACTGATATTGATTGAACCCGTGAAGAACTGTGTAGATCGTAATATTTTGGTTTGTGGAGATACTGTCTTGAATCCCGTGGCCATACATATTCATTAATGTATAGTAACAGATATCTAGAGAATGATTATTATTTTCATCCTAGAATGGCATGTTATGATTAAAGAAGAAGCGGAGTCTCATTTTACATGGCGTTTAAAAGCGGGCAATAAAGCAAGCACTGACGAGGTTATAGTATATCCTAAGTAGGTCACATTCATTAACGTGACGGAGTTAGTGCTGTTGTGGGGAAGATTAATTAGACCCTTGATGTAGGAACAATTTTGGGATGATACTTAACATATCCCCTGAGTGTCATCAACGTCCTTAACTTCACTAGATAACAAGTCAAGTAGCAATATAGACTGTGGAAACTCGTCAACTTATTTGTAAGCCTTGTTTTACAATCAGTGCTCGTGCTGAGAATTTCGTCCATGCCTCAATCTATCCTTCAGATTTTTAACCTTTATCGGACTAGTGGTAGATATATCAACCAATATGTGAGGTACTCAGCCAGGACTTGCGAATGACTTCTCAATCACATAATTATTCCTTCAAACGATATATCAATCGCGCTGTTTGCCGTGAGTTCTTGCTAATGAAAACCGTCTACTGGTTCTACTGTACTACTGATGCACTAGTGCACTAACTGCTCCGGTTGCACAGAAGAATGTGGAGATTTCCTTTCCCTCTATAAAAAAAAAGAAGCAGTCAAAGGATAACAATGGCAATGCCACGAACCTACTACGCTGGCGTAGCAGGGGGAGAGGTGATACTCCCACGTGGCGCGTCCCAGGTGGCGGATAGGGGGGGGGGGGTCCTGACCGGCTTGCCGGCGGACTTGAGGGAAATAAAATACCTCTCGCGGACCAAACACACTACTGCCTGCGGGTGGGGGACGCACATGTAGAATACACCCGCGGTATCCCCAGCCTGTCGTATGAGTCGACCTAGGCGCGAACATGGATTGCGGTTTGGTATAATGTGTTGGACCTCCTGTGGATGGGAGGGTTTGAATACATTCACAGGTAATCCCTGCCTGTCGTAGAAGGCGACTTAAAGGGTCATGTGGCCATGGTCCCCTCATTATTTTTTATTATTTTTCCGAGGGTCAGGTGTAGACCATTTCCAAAATTTGATGTGTGTTCTGCCCGGAGATGGGCCTCTTACGCGTGCGATTACGCCCAAAAGCCCGCAATGAACCACCCAGGACTCTTGTGGGTGGGAGCGCCATGTACCTTGGCAGTAGTATCCGTCTGACAACACAGGTCCCCGCACAGCCGAATGCCAGACGGACATATTATTATTATTATTTTTAATTTTTTTCTCTATATTTAGTGCTCTGTACACGCTATGGGGTACATGCTATTGCGGTGACTGGAGGAAGGGAGTTTTAGTGCTCATTGCCTCAGTCATCCCGTATTAGGCATCGTCTAACATCGGACCCCGGGCAGTATGACCAGGTGGGTTTTGCCTTGGTTGCTTGGTTCGGCTACAGAGACCCCTGAACGGAGTGGGTGGTATTCGGGGAGGAAGCTTTCGGGCATGGCTTCCAAACGAAGTCGGCTCTCTGAAGGTGGTCCTCCACCTAAGTCTTTAACTTTTGCTTCCCTGAGAGGTTCAAATCCCTGGGAATATGCGCAGCGTGAAGGAATGGGATCCAGCTTCCCTAAGTTTCTGGTCACTACCAGAACCGATGGGCATGATTCTAAGCTGGTGAAGTCGATCCTTTTTAGTAGACACATCGAAGGCGTCTACGGCGAACTTGAGGACCTCAAGAAAATGCGCAACGGTAGTTTGCTTATGAAGACTCGTACAGCACTGCAAGCTGATCAGTTGCTTAAGTGCGACCACTTTGCCGAAATCCCCGTCAAAGTGGAGGAGCATAAGTCTTTGAATATGGTTCGCGGAGTCATCTTTCACCGCGACCTTATTTTGAACACTGACGACGAGTCGATGGAAGACATGAAGAACCGTGGCGTGACACACGTCCAGCGCATTACGCGCAAGGTCAACGGTGAAGACGTTGCCACTGGTGCCTTCATTGTCTCTTTCAAGTTATCAGTGTTACCAGAGAAAGTCAAGGTAACAACTAATCGTTGCGATGTGAGGCCGTACATCCCGCCTCTTATGCGATGCTCTCAATGACAGCGATTCGGACATATGGTATCTCGCTGTTCGAATCCGTCTGTATGTGGTACATGTGGACCAGTAGCTCACGGCGCGGAGGAGTGTACAACTGCGTACAAGTGCACTAACTGCTCCGGTTTTTCATTCTCCCCGGGATCGGAACTGTCCGACATACCTGATCCCCCTGTGGGTGGGGGCGGTAGAATAACACCCACGGTTTTCCCTGCCTGTCGTAAGAGGCGACTAAAAGGGGCCTCAGGGGCTCTGAACTGTGGAGCGTGGGTTGGCAACCACGGGGCCCTCAGCTGAGTCCTGGCATTGCTTCCACTTACTTGTGCCAAGCTCCTCACTTTCATCTATCCTATCCGACCTCCCTTGGTCAACTCTTGTTCTTTTCCGACCCCGACGCTATTAGGTTTGCGAGGGCTAGGGAGTCTTTCATTTTCACGCCCTTCGTGGCCCTTGTCTTTCTTTGGCCGATATCTTCATTTTTCGAAGTGTCGGAACCCTTCCCCTTTTTCCCTCTGATTAGTGTTATATAGAGGATGGTTACCCAGTTGTACTTCCTCTTAAAACAATAATCACCACCACCACCACCACGACATACCTGAGTGAGAAGAAGATCCAGGAGATCAAGACCCTGGATGGTCTTTCCTACCAGAAAGCGCGCCGTATGTTTAATTCTACGAATACACGTGCCCGTACACTCGACTATAGCATGATAGCTCAGAGCCTTCCAGGTTCGTCATTTACAACACCGTCGCCTGTCCAGACCGCTGCGCCCAAGGCGACAGTTGCTGCTCCCAGCAACGTCGCAAAGAGTCAAAGCTCGAAGGGGAGACCACCCCACCTTCGACCAATCAGAAGTCTGTGCCGTCTGGCAATTCCCAGCCGGCACAGCAAGAGGGATAGGCTAATTCTCCACCCCTTAAGAGGTCGGCAAAATCCGTGCCCCAGTCGGCGGAGGCGACATCGTCGACCAGGGCTGGGAGACCATCTCCCCGACCGTCTAAACTCGAAAAGGAGGCGAAGAAGGGCGCCCTTGCTAAGCGCTCTCGGACTTCCCCTGAGAAGGAGAAGTCATACCCTCCATCTGCGGGGCATGAGTCTGCGCCAGGAGGTACTCCTGCCCCCAAACCTGCGCGCTCTCCTCGTAGGGGACCTACTCGCCCCAGAAAAGCGTCGAAGTTCTGGGCGGCATCCCCGCCGTCTGTTGATGACGGGATGGATGTCGCGCTGTCCTCTACATCTACGGATGTAGATGTTGATAATGTTTAGCCTTGCGAGCATTTTGTCTCTCAAAACCTAACACTCCTTATATCGTCAACACTATGGCACTGTTACAGTGGAATTGTAACGGTTATGATAGGCATCTTGCTGAGTTACGTCAGCTCATTAGTGAGTACGCAGCGAGTATAGTCTGTATTCAGGAGACCAACTTCAGACCTGGTCATCGTACGGTCTTGAGAAATTTCAGACTATACTCTACAGAACGATACTATGCTCAACGGGCTTCCGGTGGCGTTGGCATTTTTGAACGGTCTGATACCTACAGCGAAGAGGTTCCATTAAGAACCCCACTCGAGGCTGTGGCTGCTCGCGTTCCGCTGCCTGTCATAGCAACAGTGTGTAATGTTTATTTTCCACCAGGCCAGTATCTTAACATAACTGATGTCGCTGATCTTATAGATCAGCTTCCACCTCCCTTCCTCTTATTGGGAGATTTTAACGCTCATCACCCCATATGGGGCTCTGAGACGCCTTGCTCCCGGGGAAGAGAGCTGGAAACATTAGCAACAGAGCTGGATTTATGTATTTTGAACACAGGGGAACCAACACACTTTAGTGTACGTTATGGCACAGATTCTCGCATAGACGTAAGTCTATGCAGCCGAATGTTGGTTCCACTGTTTCGGTGGAATACACACGATGATCTCTGTGACAGTGACCATTTTCGCATCATCCTTACTTTGTTGAAACATAAATCCGTCGAGGCTCCACCTCGATGGATTCTTAAGCATGCTGATTGGCCAAAGTACTCATCACTAGCTGTCTTTAATGACGATATCAGGTGAACCGTCGGCGAGGAAATAATATACGTCACCCATGTTATTCGTGCTGCTGCTGGGGAGTCCATCCCGTTTTTTTTTCGGGAACTCCTCGACGAAAACTCGTTCCTTGGGGGAACGATGAAATAGCAGCAGCCATCAAAGAACGTCGTCGCGCTCATAAACGTTACCGTAGACAGCCTACTGTGGCCAACTTGTAACATTTAAGAAACTCCGCGCTAAGGCGCGAGTTCTTATTTGACAATGTAAGAAAGCTTCATGGGAAGTATATGTGTCGTCTATGACGTCACATACTCCATCATCTCAAGTGTGGACGAAGCTTCGACGGATTTCGGGTTTTCAAGGATCATCTGCTGTACCAGGAATTTCCATTGCAGGCAGTGTCGCCACTGACCCTCTCGCGATTGCTAACCACCTCGCTAGTCATTTCGCGGATGTCCTTGGCTCCGGGAATTACCATCCTGATTTCCTCCCTCTGAAGCCGGAGGCAGAACGTCATCACCTTAGTTTTGCCACCCAAGCTTCAGAGGATTACAACGTGCCCTTTGCGGAGTGGGAACTCCGCAGCCCGTGCGCGTAGAGGCGCGCGACTGTGAGCTTGCATCCGGGAGATAGTAGGTTCGAATCCCACTATCGGCAGCCCTGAAGATGGTTTTCCGTGGTTTCCCATTTTCACGCCAGGCAAATGCTGGGGCTGTACCTTAATTAAGGCCACGGCCGCTTCCTTCCAACTCCTAGGCCTTTCCTATCCCATCGTCGCCATAAGACCTATCTGTGTCGGTGCGACGTAAAGCCCCTAGCAAAAAAAAAGAACTCCGCAGCGCCTTAGAGCTTTGCAAGGACACGTCTCCTGGACCGGACAACATCCATAACCAGATGTTGAAACACCTTAGTGATAGTCTACTATATCTCCTTCGTGTGTTCAACCGAATCTGGATAGAGGGTGATTTTCCGTCTCAGTGGCGAGAGGGCATAATCATTCCTGTCCTCAAGCCTGACAAAGATCCTAAGTATACAGGAACTTACAGACCGAAGGTCTACAGATTATGAGGTGACGTGTGGTCAGCACGACGAATCCTGTCGGCCTTTAACCTTAGCTCTTGAGACCGGAGCCGCTATCTCACCGTCAGAAAGCGCCTCAGTTGTAATCATGCAGGCTGTGTGGATCTCGAACCAGCCCTCTGTTCCAGGTAAAAATCTATGGCCTGGCCGGGAAACGAACCCTGGGCCTCTGGGTAAGAGGCAGGCACGCTAACCCTACGCCACGGGGCCGGCTTTAAATCAAGCGGATCATCTCAATGAAATCAGACCTGAAGAAACTGGAGATCCCATTAAAGACTACACAGGACCGATCTTCGTTCTGACAGATCATTCTACAAGTTGTCATCCCACTACCCTCATCAGCAAGATTCGCCCTGAGGATGGGGGTGATAGAATAACATCCACATCATTCCCTGCCTGACGTAAGAAGGGACTAAAAGGGTGTCCAGGGCCTCTGAACTTGCGAGCGTGGGTTGGCAACCACGGGGACCTTAGCTGAGTCTTGGCATTGCTTCTTTTTACTTGTGCAACGCTTCTCACTTTCATCCATCCCATCCGACCTCCATTGGTCAACACTTGTTCCTTACGACCCCGACGGTATTAGGTTACGAGGCCTAGAGAGTCTTTCATTTTAACGTCCTTCCTTTGACCGATACTTTTATGTTTCGAAATGTCGGATCCCTTCCATTATTTTTCCTCTGATTATTATTATTATTATTATTATTATTATTATTATTATTATTATTATTATTATTATTTCGACAAACATTTTCTGAACTCATACGATATTCGAAATGAAGGCATTCACCAAGACTACATTATCGTTATCACCTTCCAAACTTTACTCAGTTTGAACAATATCTGCCCCAGGGGCTCTGAACTTTGGAGCGTGGGTTGGTGACCACGGGGCCCTCAGCTGAGTCCTGGCATTGCTTCCACTTACTTGTGCCAGGCTCCTCACTTTCATCTATCCTATCCCACCTCCCTTGGTCAACTCTTGTTTTTTCCCGACCCGGACGCTATTATGTTTGCGAGGGCTAGGGAATCTTTCAGTTTTCACGCCCTTCGTGGCTCTTGTCTTACTTTGGCCGTTATCTTCATTTTCGAAGTGTCGGATCCCTTCCATTTTTCCCTCTGATTAGTGTTATATAGAGGTTGGTTGCCCAGTTGTACTTTCTCTTAAAACAATAATCACCACCACCACCCTTGAACAATATCTCTAAGAACGTCAACACATTATTTAAACTTCGCACTTTTACAGTTTCTCAATGTGAATTTTACTGCCCTGAAGAGTTTCACACGTCGACCAGAAATATAATACATTCGCCTGATCTTTATTAAACATTAATTTGACACACGCGCTGAAAAATTTTATTGGGACAAACAAATTCTGTACTACAACATTAACACAAAATATAGACACAGACCTGTAATAGTAGTCATTCCAGAGATTCCGGCCACATTTGGCGAGCTGCCCTCGTGATTAGCCGTTAATGGCTACAATAGACATCATCTTATATATATAACTTAAAATACACAGATTTTACACTCGTTATCGATTAACACTGCAAATGACGCACTTTCTTCGCGTTTTAACACGCGACGAGCATCCTTCTCTACTGGCGACTGCCACTGTTTTCCCAGGACTCTGCTTTCGTCCACCCTTATACTGGCCAGATGTTTCAATAGATAACAAAAATCAGACTTCACCAGCTAGCCTCCAGACTCCCTTTGACAATAGGTCTATCAAACACACACAGTATAATGCAGAGAGGAAACTAGCTATGTATTTTAAACAGATATCTATGCCTTCACAATTTTCGTCGGCGGAAGCTCGGGAAAATTTCTATCACCTTCCATTTAATTAATACTCTACTTGAACCATTGACACGAATATATAACAAGTTATTTTGAGAATTATACCACGCACTACCTTGCAGACGAGTGACGTGGGATTCACCATCCAAACCTTCAGATAGAATTAATGAAAGTAGGTTTAGGGGATTTCTTTTATACCCTCTGAGGGGACGCAACTCTCACCATAAAGCTTGGTGGTGCAATCTGCTAAATCCAAAACCAATGGACCAATTTTCTTGAAATTTATTCCATAAATTCTGACAGACTTATAATTCATTATGGTGTTAATTTTATATTTTTCCCATACTTGAAGCGGGCGTAATAAATTTATTTCTGACATGTAATTTTGCGGTCTTTCTTCAGAAATGATCTCGACACGTGTTGCAAATCCGTCAATATAACGCCAACTATCCTCTATGCTTAATTGCATTTAAATTCACCCTGAGGATTCTATCTACATGTAATGTTTATTAATAATTTAGATACTTTATTCCTGGATTATTCATGTCGCCAAAATCTCTCTATATGAAGGATTTTCAGAAATTGATCAATTATTCTGTACTCGAGGTTGCACCGTTCCTGCGTCCAGGTGAGGGCGCATGAGATCCAGACTAGCTCTTACTATAAGTAATTCTTGCTGATTAACGTTTATGGGCTATAAGTTCCGCTTGAGAAAGTACACCAGTGAACTTATGGTAAATCACAACCTACGTCGAAAGACGTCTCCCACACGCTATCAGTCAGATACCATATACACATGTCGCCAAATTAATTGCAGATACAATAAGTTAATACGGTCTTACAACTAATCCATGTATGTCGCCAAAGAAATCGCAGGTAGAATAAGTTATTATAGTCTTACAACTAAATCTTATCCTAAGTAGACATTAAAATAATTGTGAAGTTTCACCATTCATCATTTATTGATTGCTCAATTCAAATATTGGGAAAAAGGTTCACCTAAAACCTCATTGAAATATCTCATATTGAGTAAATAATCTCGTGGTACTCTAAGAATTCTTCTTTGTCAAACTAAGATGCTTGTAATTAAAGTTATTCGATCTTCGTTGATCCATTAATTCAGTATGCAGTGGTCTATCACTGCTAAATTGAAGTAAAAGAAAAATTAAGTTTGGAAAGCTAGTAGCAGGTAACTAAAACCTAGGCCATAATTATCAATCTATTAACACTTTAGCCTCTTGAAAATATTGAAGTAAAATATAACATAATGTCCAGAAAATCAGTTGAAAAATTGGAAGTATTGGTTAAGCAAAATATACTAAATAACATTGAAAATATTAGATGCATCTAGCTAGATGAAAATGAAAAGAAAGATACATTAATTAATATGTACGTTATTCCAGATCACAGTTGTTAAAAGGAATGCAGAACGCAGTTTGAAATGTCTAACAAATATTTCATTAAGAGTTGGAATCTCTTCTTCTTGAGCCACATTGCTCCTCGAAATAGTTTAAAAATTCTGTCAATTAATATTTAACTCATACATGACTAGCAAAACGAATGTCATTTTGTGCTGTACTTAATATTCTGTGTCCGTACACAACTGAAAATCACATGGAAAATCATTTGCAACCTTCTAATAATTTCAGTTCATTAATATATGCTTAAGTGGTATTTGCATCATCCTGTTTCTTAGTATTTGACCTCAGCATAAGCAAAGTCATGTCCGCTCTAAGTCGTAATTGATCTTAAAATAATATAGTCATATGGCTTATGTGGTAAATCCTAGAAATTATTACCTTAATCCAAGGTTGAGGATTAATTTAAGTGCGTATTTGGCTAAAAGTAGCATTATCAAGTGTATTTTGCTAATTTTCTAACAAACCATACCACAGGTGGAAAATCTGGCATGTTAGAAGACTCTATCTTCAACAAAAAATTCCTTATATGAGTAAATAGATTTCCAGTGATATGTCAACTTGCTTAAACAAAATCAGAAATTACGTTATCTTGTGTGAGAGTTCTCTAAAATTGTCATAAATAATTCAGTGAAGGACAGACTATTATCATCGTTAGCCTCAAGGCTCGTTTGATGACCCTTAGTACTCAAAATAACATTGCATTGATGGTATTGAGATCGTATCCTAAGCTACCTTGAGTGTACCTAGGATTAGAATTAGCAATTGAAAGTAGTACGTTTTCAATATATATATCTCAGAGTGCATAACTTGGAAATAACATCATCTCACATAAGATTACTATGACCAATCTCTCGAAGAAAAACAAATATTACTATCACTAATCATCATCAGCTTGTATCATCATTCTTATTCATCAATTATCATTCCATACTTCACGTAATAAACGTCACAATACATTATAAGCACATCATTTCATTAAACAGGATGCATATATGCGACAATCTTCTCATATTATAACATTATTCCCACCGTCATAGTGTCAAAGAAAAATGAATCATAACTCTAAGCTGTACTACTTCATATTTCACCGTAGACATTTCCTAAATACGATATCTTAACTCACTAGCCTGATGAAATCATAGCACATGTGTATTAAAATCTATCTCGCACTTTATACACTTCACTGATAATGATAAAAAGACGAGTTACCTTCTCTCACACCACATTGATAATATTACGAATGGTTATCACTGGTTGACTATGCCTACATGTGGATTTGACATTAATATCAGATGAATACCTACATCCTATAACCTCATTTCCATGCATATGTACGCATACACTCACACTGTCACAAAACATATTATCACATAGCCAAATAAAGAAAGATTTTTACTTACGAAAAACGACTCATAGAAGACTTAACTTTACTTATTGAATCCTGTTGCTATCTCGCATCTGGTCATCGGAAAGGTAGACCTCGCTCCATGGTTCTCTTTTAGCTGTATGGGTACATCTCAGCACCTCCCAGATGATCTCTAATCATCCTGGAGTATCAACATCGGATCGCGCTGCCATAGCCCGAGTAGTATCGCCTTCGTCCTTTTACAGCTTCATAGTAGAATCTCGTGCGTTTGGAACAGAATAATAAAATATGTTACTTAGTGTCGTCATCTTACAATGAATATCTGTTTTGGAATGCTTATGATAGGTTAGTTCTGCTTTGGGACGATTAATCACAATATAGTAGTTTCAAATAAGGTGAGATAGGTAATAACTATCTATCTTGCTTGGAAAGCAAATGTGATTTCTCAATGTTCTCTTTGTTATAAATGCACTTGACAGCTGGTCAGTCTCTGCTGTCTGTAATAAGCAGTTTAGGACAAATATAGGTCTTCTAAGTCAAGTCGTGAAGTATCGTTGTATCAATCTTGATAATTCTTTTCGCTGGTCGTTTAGTTTCGCGCAGCAATTTAATTTGTGCAGCTGATGTCGTGCGTGTTGCCGCGAATTATACTCTCCTTGCATAGTAGATGTTTAATTGCAATAAACAGGTTTCTTTACTTATACTCGTCTACGTCTAGCTTGGCGAAGTTCAGGAAAAAGAATGAATGTCCTAGAAAAAAATCTTCTTTCTAATAATTGGTTTAAATTATCTCCATTTGTCATTCTTTTTTTCACCGCCTTCTATGTACGGTTCTTTTGGTAACAACCTGATGAAAACATCATCTTTTTAGTTCGTATTGACGTTAGCTGTTTTCACATTGACATTTTAGTAACTTGAACTCCATTTTTGTTACGACTAGTGCATATATAGAACTGTGAAATGGCACATTAACTTCCCCTACGTTAATTAAAATATATGGCTTGCTATATATTTACACCGACTGACAGTGATAATGCAACACCAAGGAGGAGTGGTTCGAAAGGGATGAAAGTTTTGGAAAAAACAGAGACGGCACGGACGAATAACTGATGTTTATTTCAAACCGATATGCAGGTTACACAATGCGCACGGCATCGACTCAGTAGGATGTAAGACCACCGCGAGCGGCGATGCACGCAGAAACACGTCGAGATACAGAGTCAATAAGAGTGCGGATGGTGTCCTGAGGGATGGTTCTCCATTCTCTGTCAACCATTTGCCACAGTTGGTCGTCCGTACGAGGCTGGGGCAGAGTTTGCAAACGGCGTCCAATGAGATCCCACACGTGTTCGATTGGTGAGAGATCCGGAGAGTACGCTGGCCACGGAAGCATCTGTACACCTCGTAGAGCCTGTTGGGAGATGCGAGCAGTGTGTGGGCGGGCATTATCCTGCTGAAACAGAGCATTGGGCAGCCCCTGAAGGTACGGGAGTGCCACCGGCCGCAGCACATGCTGCACGTAGCGGTGGGCATTTAACGTGCCTTGAATACGCACTAGAGGTGACGTGGAATCATACGCAATAGCGCCCCAAACCATGATGCCGCGTTGTCTAGCGGTAGGGCGCTCCACAGTTACTGCCGGATTTGACCTTTCTCCACGCCGACCCCACACTCGTCTGCGGTGACTATCACTGACAGAACAGAAGCGTGACTCATCGGAGAACACGACGTTCCGCCATTCCATCATCAAAGTCGCTCTAGCCCAGCACCATGCCAGGCGTGCACGTCTATGCTGTGGAGTCAATGGTAGTCTTCTTAGCGGACGCCGGGAGTGCAGGCCTCGTTCAACCAATGGGCGCGAAATTGTTCTGGTCGATATTGGAACAGCCAGGGTGTCTTGCACATGCTGAAGAATGGCGGTTGACGTGGCGTGCGGGGCTGCCACAGCTTGGCGGCGGATGCACCTATCCTCGCGTGCTGACGTCACTCGGGCTGCGCCTGGACCCCTCGCACGTGCCACATGTCCCTGCGCCTACCACCTTCGGCACAGGCGCTGCACCGTGGAAACATCCCTATGGGTATCGGCTGCGATTTGACGAAGCGACCAACCTGCCCTTCTCAGCCCGATCACCATACCCCTCGTAAAGTCGTCTGTCTGCTAGAAATGCCTCCGTTGACGGCGGCCTGGCATTCTTAGCTATACACGTGTCCTGTGGCACAGGACAACACGTTCTACAATGACTGTCGGCAGAGAAATCACGGTACGAAGTGGGCCATTCGCCAACGCCGTGTCCCATTTTTCGTTCGCTACGTGCGCAGCACAGCGGCGCATTTCACATCATGAGCATATCTCAGAGACGTCAGTCTACCCTGCAATTGGCATAAAGTTCTGACCACTCCTTCTTGGTGTAGCATTTGCTCTGTCAGTCAGTGTACTTCATTTATTTCCAGTATCATAATGGGACTTTTCACTGTTCTTTATCGAATCTTCGTAAATGTTAATGTACATTTCTACAGATCAATTCATTTATACTTGCTGAAGGCAATTTCAGTACCTATTTCTTTGGTTAGCTGTGATGCTTGGTGGTCCTTAATCTTTCAATTCCTTGAAGTACAATTTAATGTTTGAAGCGTTGTGTACTCCGTTAATTATCCCGTTCAAGTCGTGAACTTCGTATGCGTTATTGTTAAATGATCGGTTTATTATGTATGGTCCGTCAAATAAGTGCATGAATTTTGCGAACATTTTGGTTGATACATTATAGATTGTGGGTTTACTTTATTAACACCAGATCGCCTTTCTTCAATTTAGGATGGAATTTCATGTGTCGTATTCCCCTTAGTCTCCCCTGGGATTGTCGGTACATTCTTTCTCGAACAAGTTGGTTAAGTTTGTCTTGATCTAGGCTCTGTTCGGTAGGTAGTTGGATTATTGTGTCCCAGGGCCTTTGAGGTCGAATGCTATGGTCTATAATTTTTGGGATCTGCCCGCTGGATTCGTGTATAGTGTTATTGATGCTGTCCTCAATTATTCTAATTACATCTATCCACTTCCAATGATGCTTAGAACAGTAAATTCGGCAGAATTTAGCTATCTCTTTCATACACCTTTCGACTGGATTGGATGCTGGATGTCTTACTGACTGTAGGTCCTCTCCTTCTTCCTCTACCTTCACACTATTAATTATACCAACGTCGTTATTGATCTTAATTCTTTCCTGCTTTTCACTTGTATTTTAATCGCATATAGGAAATCTTATTTCCTGTTTTTCCATGTCAGTTGTCATTCCCGTCACTGTCATGAAATCTATCCCTTATATGATGTTGTATTTTATACTGTTCATGACTATGAATGGGTGTTCGAAATTTCTGTTCCCTATATTGATCTCAAGATAGTCTGTATATTACACTCCACCGTTTTGTCAGGTATTATACCTAGTATCTTAATTTTTGATACTGGTATTGTTAGTAGCTTCATCCTTTTATTCATATCCTGAAATAGCTCTTTGGATAGCACGCTAATGCTGGCACCAGAATCCACGAGGCAATGTACCTTAAGTTCACCTACCCTCGCAACAATGATGGGTAAATTATATCTTTTCTTCACATGATGCTCCGTTAAGTCCTTTACTAACTCCTCTGAATCGATTTCCCATGAGTCCACTTGTGTTATAAAGTAACTGTGAATTTTGAGGTCCCCTGCGTTCTTGACATACTCAGTTGCGCCCTCTAATCTGAAATCAGCGTTTTTTTTGCTTATTATCCTTTCGCTCTCTCTCCTACACTCGAATTCTTTCGTGTTAGGATTGAGTGCCTGTTCTTCCTGTTTCCTTTTCTTGTATCTCTGTAACTCAAGACTCTCTGCTTTTCTACATCTTTCAGGTCCTGATCTCTTATAGCCTTCTCCCATTTAACTTTCTCGTTTCGAGCCTCGTTTAATTCCTGTATATATCTTCTGTTATAACTCTCTTTTCCTTGGCTATCTCTGACATTTCTTCTTTCGTAACCGGGTCTTCCTCTGCAGTTATTCCTTCCTCTGTCTTCTCTGTACCACCCCTGTGGGTGGGGGCAGTAGAATAACACCCACGGTATCCCCTGCCTGTCGTAAGAGGCGACTAAAAGGGGCCTCAGGGGCTCTGAACTTTGGAGCGTGGGTTGGCGACCACGGGGCCCTTAGCCGAGTCCTGGGATTGCTTCCACTTACTTGTGCCAGGCTCCTCACTTTCATCTATCCTATACGACCTCCCTTGGTCAACTCTTGTTCTTTTCCGACTTCAAAGCTATTAGGTTTGCGAGGGCTAGGGAGACTTTCATTTTCACGCCCTTCGTGGCCCTTTTCTTCCTTTGGCCGATATCTTCATTTTTCGAAGTGTCGGACCCTTCCATTTTTTCTCTCTGATTAGTGTTATATAGAGGATGGTTGCCTAGTTGTACTTCCTCTTAAAACAATAATCACCACCACCACTCTTCTCTGTACTGGTTCCTAAATTGCATATTGGGCCTGTATCTCCTGTTTCCCATATACGCTCCTTGACTATAGGATCCCTTTCTGCAGTGAACTTCTCTTCCTCCTTTCTTGCACTTTCTTGGTTACCCCATTGTCTTTTTCGGTTCATCTTCCTTCGCTCATCCGGAGTATTTTTGTTCGTGTCGTCCTGCATAAGCACGTTAACAGTCTCTTCGCCATAGGTATTCCTAACTACCCTATGGGGATGCGGTACTGTAGTCATATCTATCTGCCTTAGTGTGTTTTCCAACTGTACTGCGGTTGATGGGTTAGCAGTAGCTAATAATCTTCGGACATCTAATGGAAACTGTCATTGTATTGTCTTGATCGCTTCAAGTTCGCTAGGTGGCGAATCAAGATCTTGGAACCGGTGAAATTGGTAAGCGAAATAGTCGCTGTACCCTGTTTGGCCGTTAGATGCGTACTTCCGTGAGTAGAGTTCTAAACGCAGCTTTTGTTGTACATCCGGGTTCCAGAAACGCTGTAAGAATGCCGTCTTGAAATCATTATATTCGTGAAATGTATATTTGAATGCCTGGAACCATAAGCTAGGGTTCGAATCTAAATGTTTCTCTACTACTTTCAATCGTTTCTCTTCAGGGATGCCATGTTCCTTAAAATAGTCATCCATTTCTCGGAGAAAACGTTTGGGTGAAATACTGGTTGTATTGTTAAAATGTTTCGGCCTATCGTCGAATGTTTTTATCACATTGATTATGGTAGGACTCCCATTGCTTCCATTCTCCGTGTTCATTTCCCCGATACTGTGATTTGAACGCGTGATTGGTATAGATGTGGCTTCTCTCTCATTCATTTGTAATTCAACATTTTATGTCGCTCACCGCCGGATTTCATAACGGGTTTTCCCTGACTTTCCTCTCGGATCTCTCGTATTTGCGCCTGTATCTGCCTAAGCCCTTCTTCGGATCTATTCATTCTCTGATTTAGCTCTTCTTTATTTTGTTCAATTTCATCTCTTATTTCAGTTATTTTGTTTCCGATCTGATCTGCGGCTTGTTCGTATTTCTTTTCCAAACCGGTATTCGTCGTTTGTATCTCATCACCTAATTTCCCAATCTTCTACTCGCACTGTTTCCATTTTCCTGGGAATCCATATTCAGTTTTTCCATATTGTGCGTTAGGTTCTTTATCTCATTTTCTTTTCAAGACTATTATTCCCTATCATCTCTTTCTTGATCTCGTTTATTTCTTCTTGTATCTCCCGGTTCTTCTCCTCCATACTTCCGCTAATTTTGGCTTTCCATTTATCCATGTTGCTCTTGATCTTCTCCATATCTGATCCTATTTTCTGGATCTCTTCTTTCATCTCCGTCATTATTATTTTGTGTCTTTCTTCTTGATCCCTAGTTACCTCTTCCATCTTTTCCTGGTATCTATTCAATTCTTCCTTCTGTTCCTGATAAACTTTCTTCATCTTCTCCTTCATTTCCTGCTTCATCTCCTCCATCATTGTCTTTGTTGACTGTTGCCATTCTTCTTTCTTCTCTTCATTCATGCTTTCCATTTTCCTCTCCAATTCCCTGATCATCTCCTGTTGTTTCTGTTGATCTTCTCTCCTTTCCTTTCTCATTTCTTCCATGAGTCTTTGATATTTTTCTTCCCATTCCAGTTTCTCATTCTTTCTCTCCTCTTCCTGCTTCTTCACCTTCTCCTCTCGTTCCTGTCTCTCCTTATTTTTTGTTCTTCCTGCCTCCTGGTAATTTCTTCCATCATCTCCCTTAAGCTCTCCCCTTGCTTTCTCATTACTTCCTGCCTTTCTCTCTTAGATTCTTCTTGACGCTTTTTAGCTTCTTCTTCACGTTTTTTAGCTTCTTCTTGCCTTTCTTAGTTTCTTCCATCATTCCCTGTTGCTTTACTAACATTTCTCTTATGACTTGCAACATTCCTTCTTGCTCTTCCTTCATCTTCTGTGTCTTCTCTCCGTCACTCTTTCTCGCTTCTTCTGTCTTCTTCCACCTCTCTTCTTGCTCATTCTGGTACTCTTCAAATTGTACTCTTAAGTGGCTTAGCGTCGACATCTTGACTTTCACGTATTGTTCCCAAATTCTCTATTAATCCTGATAATACTATAATTTTTCCCTAACTTCTCCATAATCCAACTTCTCCATAATCCAACTTCTCCAATATTCTTATACCAATTTCACTCAACTGTACTTGTACTATGATTAGATAAATAGGCTTAACTACTCAGACTAGGCTTTGCTCACGATGTTGACCCAATCAGACTAAGAAACATGAGATGCTTGTCCTAATCACTGTGATTCCAACCCTTAATTCTGGAAGAAATAATCAAAAGAAATTCAAATGATGTGATTTCTTACGAAGTATTTCATATGCCTAAGTTGTTCCTTAATAAATTACAATAATATATTAACAATATTCCTTAAATATATTCTCAACTATTTATATTTACAATTTTAAAGTCACCATTCTCTGCATCATCTTTCTCTCCACTGAAATTCGACTGCTCTAAGTCATTCTCTGATAAATCCTTCAAATCGTTCATCCATCTCTTCTCTCTCCTATTTATTATTATTATTGGGCATCTCCTCGTCTTCACAGTTCAATATCTTCCTGTGTTCTCTTCGATCCCATAACAAAAAATGATTATCTGGTCAAGCGATGACTCCTTTACCAGATCCAACTAAGTTTTGTACAATACTCCCATTCCATTCAATCATCTGGTTACTACGTTCGAAACTTTCTTGTCAATCAACTCCTGATATACCTTTTCCTCTTACCAAATTCTTCTCAGTAAGTTTTTCTATCTTACTCCAGTGTTACACCAAAATCTAGTATTCGACTATCATATCCATTATATTTTCTTGGCTAGTTTCCCGATGTTTTCCTCATGAACGACAACATATTGGAGTGCCAATTTCTTTATGTACCCTCGGTGCTTTCCTCTTGAGTTGCAACACGTCGAAGCGCAAATTTCTACATGATTTGGCGACTTTATCTCTTGAGGTTCCCGCGGTGTCTTTCTCTATTTGCCAACACGTTGTGGCGCCAAATTCTACATGCACCGTTCCTGCGTCCAGGTGAGGACGCATGAGATCCAGACTAGCTCTTACTATAAGTCATTCTTGCTGATTAACGTTTATGGGCTATGAGTTCCGCTTGAGAAAGTACACCAGTGAACTTATGGTAAATCTCAACCTACGTCGAAAGACGTCTCCCTCACGCTATCAGTCAGATACCATATACACATGTCGCCAAATTAATTGCAGATAAAATAAGTTAATACGGTCTTACAACTAATCCATGTATGTCGCCAAAGAAATCGCAGGTAGAATAAGTTATTATAGTCTTACAACTAATTCTAGTCCTAAGTAGACATTAAAAGAATTGTGAAGTTTCACCATTCACCATTTATTGATTCCTCAATTCAAATATTGGGAAAAAGGTTCACCTAAAACCTCATTGAAATATCTCATATTGAGTAAATAATCTCGTAGTACTCTAAGAATTCTTCTTTGTCAAACTAAACTGCTTGGAATTAAAGTTATTCGATCTTCGTTGATCCATTAATTCAGTATGCAGTGGTCTATCACTGCTAAATTGAAGTAAAAGAAAAATTAAGTTTGGAAAGCTAGTAGCAGGCTAGTAGTAGGCCATAATTATCAATCTATTAACACTTTAGCCTCTTGAAAATATTGAAGTAAAATATAACATAATGTCCAGAAAATCAGTTGAAAATTGAAAGTATTGGTTAAGCAAAATATACTAAATAACATTGAAAATATTAGATGCATCTAGCTAGATGAAAATGAAAAGAAAGTTACATTAATTAATATGTACGTTATTCCAGACCACAGTTGTTAAAAGGAACGTAGAACGCAGTTTGAAATGTCTAATAAATATTTCATGAAGATTTGGAATCTCTTCTCCTTGAGCCAAATTGCTCCTCAAAATAATTTAAAAATTCTGTCAATTAATATTTAACTCATACATGACTACCAAACGAATGTCATTCTGTGCTGTACTTAATATTCTGTGTCCGTACACAACTGAAAAATCACATGGAAAATCATTTGCAACCTTCTAATAATTTCAGTTCATTAATATTGAACCCTTTAGGTCCATATTGAGGGATACCTACCTTTCTTACCAATCAGCAAAGTTCATGAAATCTGTCTCATGGGTCGTATCGGGTTCTTCGTCACTTGCTGAGGTAAAGGTAGGGTTCAGTAATTCTAATCTATCTACTGGTATGAAAGGTCTATTTAAAAGGTTCCTATTTATTCAGGAAAATTCTGAAGCAATCGGTCAATAGTATCATAGAAGTCAACTGTGTCCACTGGACACCACAATCATTTTTACATAAACGTCAGAACACTGGTGTGAGACTTTAACGTAACTGCCTGACGGGCATTCTTACTAGAAACCATTGTCTCAATTATTAATCATTTAAGAAAGGAAAGTCTGGAAATCCTTAAATTCGGCTTCCACGTGAGACCACATGTACCATCATAGTGATTCGTTATGGTCCAGCCCTCGTAACACGAACTCTGGACTCCGGTTATAATTAAGGCCGTCCAATCGGTGTGTGCCACACAGTGGTTTTACGGCATGGACCCTTAATTGAATCGATGTGACCTGCGTCTATGTCGTGGACCGACATCTAATCTTCTAAGTTACTTTAAAGTCATTGTGGATGATGACCGCAAGGAAATTATGCTACAATGGCATATGGCCCTAATCTAAATCACTGAGGTTGATGACCCCCTGACCATCCAAGTTTCTAGGCTGAAGGCTAAACACAATTAAGTTACATCGGTTGATGACCAAAGTTCCACTTTACTATCCCCAGCACATTCACTGCTCAATCAATCAAAGTTCAATAATTACAACAATAGCAATGCTCACAAACTTTGTGGCAGAAAAATCCATTTCCTTCGGATATGTCCCCTTAAACGTTACTTTATATTTTAATATTCTCCCAGAAAAACAATCTAAAATTTCCAGAATGCATCTCCAAGTTATTCGCTTGATTAAAGTTATTTCAAAATGCGGTTTCACTGAATTTAATAATTAAATAAATTTAAATGATTTAACGAAATGTTAACGAACAACAAATTTTATCTCCGCGGACTCTGGTTTCTTCACAAATTTCTGCGCAGCTTGTGATGTGAATTCAATATTGCGATGTTTATCTGGCTGGAAAAGGATTTGTTACATAATTCATGTCCAGCTATATATCTTGTCTTGTGATCTCACACTTTTAAAATATAATCTAGTCCTAACCGTTATTAACACTTGGATATCCTAATAATCTACGTACAAACCAAACAACTCGCCATATAATTACGATGTCACATCTCGTCATACCATTATGAATTTTGCACACCCCTCACAGACAAACCGACCATCACGACCATCGCTCTATATTTTGGACAACCCTGAATTTGGTTACTCTGTTCCTTATACTCCAAGTTCGTGGTTTCAAATGTTCATTACGTCCCCAATTACAGTATTTCACAATACCCAGATCATTACCGGCTATGAATTTCAACTAAATCCAGCATTTTAACGTTTTCCCTGGCCGACAATTACAATCTCAATTCCACACGGGTCCCATTATTATCCCCGCTGTCAGCTGAGGCCTCTCACCCCAAGCTCGCTTGGCAGTTATATGAAACACCTGGTTTATTCACAGTTGACTGGCTTCTCAAAATGCTCCCTTTAAACTCTGCCGACATAATTAAACAAATACGATATTCTAACCAACAAAATGCACAGATTATGCTTCAAGATGCCCACACTAATATACGCGTCGCCAATTGATACCGCTATGGATTTCTATGAATTTCTTTCCATTCTCAACATTATAAAATATTCCTCGGGCTATCATGTCCCGGCTTCAATGACAGGACTCTAACCTGATTCGCACATCTCATCTCAACTCATATAAAACATTCCTCGGGCTTCCGTGTCCCGGCTTCAATGACAGGTCCAACCTGATTCACAAATCTCATATCAACAAAACTAACCTCTGTTTCCCAGCTCCACAATTATCATCGACAAAGAACAGGAATAAAATCCTCACTAGAAATCCCGACGTCTAATATCGCACAATGCATTAATCATGAATAACTTCGCATAAATGATATCGTATTTAATAACTTGATTTTTTATGAACAATGTGACTGAAACATTCTACTAGATCTTTTTATTGTCAGTCAGACCAAGTTTAAAAATGGGCATAAAAAAACCTTTCTCTCCGTGACCAAATTCATCACCCTAGGTTCTCACCCGACGGCGCGCTTCCACTCGATTGAAAATGAGTAACCATGGATTATTATTATTAGCGTCAAATTGCAGACAGAAAAATTTTACGTCGAATGAACATCTTAATTTGACATCACAAAATATAGGCAGTACACTTCACACGGATGACGATCTACATTGGACGTGATATCACTTCGGAACCCTATTCAATAACTTTTACAACATTATACGGCACTCGCAAGACTTCAAAATTTTATCCAAGTGGAAAATAAAACAAATGACTCTTTTAGTCGTACTCTCACATTTACAAAACTTAGTAGGGGTGACCACTGCGTCGTATATCCCCATTCAAATACACCTTTAGAGATCACGAGACAAGATATAAGAGGTAGTAAGATGGAAAGTCACCTACCTCATGTCGTCACGCCAGTGTTCGTCATAGGGCTCACCTACGACCCTGGCACTTTATTTATCCATTTTTACATTCATGGCTTCACAGTTTATTATTATTTTCTTCAGGTTTCCTGGAATAAAGCATAAAAAAAGAAAATACCCTTCACTTGTTTGTTGAGCGCACACGATGGACTATAATTGTTTCCGCACACGAATTAATTAATCACATTAGAATTTATTCAGTACTTTGACCGTCCTATCTGGTACAATTATTTCACTCAAGAAAACTATCCCCTCATGGACTCAAGACCTAGCCACACTGGCTGAAATCTGCAGTTGAACTCAGTCTACTTTCGTTGTTTGATTTCGCAGAGCAGCTCAACAATTTTTCGTCCGCTTTGTATCACAAATGCCGGAGGAGGCGATTTCGTCATGGCGTCACTTCATATTTATAGCAGTTACCCCCTCTCTTCGGATCTCTCCCTTTGCCACCAAGAAAATTTCTATAAATTTTCTGACTTACCTAAACTGTAATTTGAAGAGTTTTGAAAGTGACTACATGCTTGCTACATTTCTGGCGGTAGTGTTCATGGACATTTAAAACTTTTACGGGTTCGATTTGTGAGATGATTGACCCCCTTTGATAGGCACTATATTTTTTTGACTTGGCGTGGGTCGCCATGTACACGCGCTTTGAAATAGTTCACAAAAATGACTTGAGATTCTTCCGCCGTTGACACGTGTGGCTGACGTCACGTACCCCAGAGCGTGGGACCGAAGGTAATCACCCCATCGTCACGTGTCAAATCCATGCTATCAAGAATCCAACTTTTAGTTTAATTGTCGATTTTTGCATAATGTTCTTAGGGCACAAAGGTCATGGGTTCATATTTCCCCCAAGACACGAATTCCTTTCGCACCGTGACAAGGAATTTCCTTTAAATTACTCCAGATGGCGAAATTTCTAATTCTGACGTCTGATGAAACAGGACCTTTGAATAAAAATTCCTTTCTTCTCTCTTATGCAATCGCTCATCTTCTGGTGTACGGATACTGTTTGATGCCTTCAGCTTCCTGGTAGTTCTTGGTTGCTCGGGGAGTTCGGGGTTGCGGGGTAGATCTCCAGTGAATTGTAGTTGACTTATTGGAAGTTAGGTGGTTTGTCCTTCCAACTTCTCGACGAACTTACATTCACCTCAAAATGCGAAGTTTCTGGGTTGAAATCCCTGTCCTCATTACTGTCGTTGTCATTGACTTTCTTCATTTTTGCTGGTGGTTTACCGTTCTTCTTCTTCATCATTCTCCTCATCTTCTTCATTTTAGCAGCTGGCTGACCCTTCTTCTTCATCATCATCCTCATCTTCATTTTAGCAGCTGGCTTACCCTTCTTCTTCATCATCATCATCCCCATGTTCTTCATTTTAGCAGCTGGTTTACACATCTTCTTCATCACCATCCTCATCTTCATTTTAGCAGCTGGTTTACACATCTTCTTCATCACCATCCTCATCTTCATTTTAGCAGCAGGCTTACACTTCTTCGCATTTGCTTGAGCCTTTCTTGACGGACTATAATCGTCATTACTGGCATCCCCGTCTGAACGTTCATCCCTCTCATCACTGCTGCTTTTCTTAGGCCTCTTCTTATTGGCACTAAATCGTTTAGGTTTTGCTTTTTCCTCTTCAGACCCATGCCATAGATCAGAATGTATGGATTTGTAATTATTCCACCTTCTATCGGCTTCATTTCCACAACGGCGTCTGCATCTTTGGTAAGAATTTTCCCGACATCGGCCCTGGTTCCTCCTACATGGATCACGGCGTCTATTCCACTTTCCGTACAGGTAGCTAAGCTGTCCCCAGTTCTTACTATCCTGGTTTAGTATTGTACCATTTCGTTACATTAGCGGCCGTCAATGTAATGGATACAGTGGACAAAGATGGCGGACAATAACTTCAGGTGCAAGTACACAGAGTAGTGATCTAATAAATCGATATCGCCCGGCCGCAAGGGAAAAGAATCTCAAGAGTTAAATAATGACGGACGGAAAAATTTGAAAGAGAACGATTCTTGACTACTTTGAAAAAAATAAAAAATACAAGTTGAAGGGAAGTTGCACGGCTGATAGAAAGATTATAAAAAGGATCAACTCAACGTCAAATACGAAAATATTAGTATATTAACAGTGTAGAAGACTATATCTGCAAGAATATAATACAGAAAAAAGACTAGATTTGAAAGAAATATTCGTCACTGTGAAATCTGAATTCAGAAACGGAAAGGAAGCTTCAGCTGAATTACACATTGCCGAAATTAGTACCATAGCGGCATAATTTGTTGTTTCCAGGAGGGAGGCAATATCTGTTTAAGCAAAAGAAAGAGCAAGGAATAGGCCAAATTAGAGAAAATTATAAATTTAAAGAAAAGAATATTTTCGTCTAACACGAGTTTCCAAAAACAAGTATTGCGAATTGAATTGCCTATTTTTCACCAGTATACTATGAACTCTACTATGTATTTGTTCTTTTATGATTGCATGATGACTGGTGACAAGATGGACTCAGCTTAAACAGAAGGAATGTTTTGCTCAAGACTGATTAGCTCAAGCCAAGACCCAAGATGAAGCCGCAGATGACGTAGTCTTCGGATCGCAGTAGTTGCCTACTCCGAGATGCCGTAGTCCAGCAGAGATCCAGCGGAAAAATCCCGTTACGAGATAAGTATTATGAGTTGCATCGTAATGAATTTCAAATCAATTAACGAAAAATATTTATAGGTGTACAGGAGTGCTAGATATAAGAGATCAAGTGCCAATGAAACGATATATGGATATAAATGCCAATTATTAGCCGATGAAATGTGCTATTTTATGCTATATAACTACGGTGCTAATGTGATAATTTTAAGGTTATTGGAAACTAGATCTGACTGAGTATTTATGCATGTTTTGTGCCAATTAATACGTATAGACCGTGAAGCGTTTAACCAGTTATGGATGTATAAATGTAAGCGAGATTTAAGACGTAACCTAGAACTTCAGGTCGATATGTATACCAATCATGGCCAGTATGATAATAATATGGTAAAGAAGTGTTTGAAATATTACGAAGTTGCAGTGTATAAGACAATAATCAGGTTATTGAATATTGCGTCCGTAACACAGAGGTTATTTTAGTGGAATTGAGTGATGATATATTTTAAATATGGAGGAATATATATATACAGAGGAAATGAAGTGTTAATGTGGCATGTTATAAGTAGAATGAGGAGATATGTTTCTGTTCGTTATTAAAGAATGGGATAGATAATTGAAATGCGAATTCCTGTGTTACATATTATATTTAGATTTGGGTTAGCACTGCAAGTAATGAATATAGGCCATGTTGAGTTGAATGCATGTCTCGAGCCATGCTGTTTGTGTTTCGTTGTGACTTTCGGAGGATGATATGGAGAGGTTACGTGTTTGTTATGCATTACGATATATATATTTTTGGGAATAGAATGAAATCTCGCACATTTACGTATTTGCAGGTCAGCACGTAAGCGCTTACACGGAGTACGGTTTGCTTTATCGAAACTATGGCACAGCGAAGAAATATTTGGGAGTATGTAAATATTTTAGCACATGACTAGGGCTGTATGGCACGATTTTCGCAGATTAGAATGAAGGACCGACAAATCTATGGCACTCCGTACTAGATTTATTTTGGTTTGTGTTGTACAGATGGTGATGTACTGATTTAATTTATTCATTTGGGTTATGATAGGAATATTGGTAACTGTATGGGTGTTTTGAACCCATAATTAAACATGCTAATGCTTATCTCGTAACGTGGTGAGTCAAAAACAAGAATCCAAACATGTGTTTGAATAAATTTTTGGTCAAATAGACCGAAATCCAAAATGAAACTTAACTTATGCCCCAAAGAAAATCCCAAACAACATTAAATGAAAGATATTCCACTCCTCCTTGATTTAATAAAGTTCTGATCAGTATTTTTCCCCTTATATGAATTTGATCATGGAAGATATGGTATAATTTGGTTATTAACAAAAATGTAAGCAAATATGTTGAAGATTTAAAGTTATTTCAAATATGTTTATTCCGGAAACCAAGCACTTTGAGAATGATACTTATATTTCCACGATTTTCCTTTCCTTATTGCCAATGAATATATGTTATTCAATTTTATTATACATTAGCATGCTAATAAATTAGATTTAGATTTGATTTTGCATTTCTATTCTTTAAGTAGGTAGTAGTAGGATAGTATACGGAATTATTGAGTTAGTTTACGCTGAGTATTAGGTGAGGATCGGATAATTTCTTTTAACATCAGGATATGGTGTGACTATTTCAACGGATGGCGACTCTTCAACGGAATCCGCGATTTATTTAATGCATATAGGAACAACGAAGCGAATTTTTACCCTGAGAAATGATTATATGCCATATGTTGGAACTTATGTTCATAAATACTATTCCAGTTTGGAATCTTTGTATGACTTGCGACCCGATACTTAGAATTTAGTGGCCGGAGCAATATTTAAATATGTGAATACTCAGGTAATACTCCAATAACATAAGACAGAGATGCTGGTAAAGGTCGCAAATCAAAAATATGTCATAGTATGGTTTCAAACCTTTGCCCATTATTCTCTTGTATGACTGCCTGCGAAACATCGCTATCCGGTCCACTCTCTTGGATATGGTTTACGACATTCACTTGGTTTGCACATGCGTAACTACTTGTGACGCTGATTTGAGAGACTTCATGTCACCTAGATGCCCAAGTATACTATCTAGTCTAACATCCACCGTTCTTAACTTGTCGTTGATACCTTTAACACCCTCCTTTATACCTTCACATAGTTCCTTCCACTCCTTCTTATCGGCTTCCCTGCTCTCTCTTAGTTCCTTCATATGTGCCTCCCAACTCTCGTTTAAGTCCTTGATCATTTGGAACAACTGCCCTTGGGCCAATTCTCCCTCCTGCATAAACATACTGTATTTAACAGAAAACGATAGGTCATCGGTGAGCCAGAGACTTCCACGGCGTATAATAGGACTACAATGATAAACATCACAACATCCTCCTATCTAACACATCACACTGTTAATGCAACATTCTCTAAAATTTTTATTTAATAAAACGTGAAATGCAATGTTCACTCGATCAAAGTGATCAGCCAAAACACTCAAACCAGTATTCAAAAATTTGGAAAATTACACTAACACATTAAAGTATACCTTTCATTCAGTAGATAAATTATTCTCATAGTGGTATCTCCTAGCCTTACTCATCGGGCGTTTATCTATTTCTTCAAGTTCACTCTCAACTCTGGCGCACGATTTTATCATCCATAATGTGGCATAGCCTCAACATTATTTCTCTTTCCCCCTAGTACACGATTTTTCCAAAATATCCTTATCGTTATCGTGACTTAGATTCCCTCATCGTTATCGTGACTTATGCCCCAACGTTGGTGCGACATTTTACTGGTCGACCAATGTATAACAATCCTACAATTGGTCATCGTTTCACTGATGTCAACCAACCTAACTTGTAGTTCTTCTCTCGATGTACTTAGGCCCTCTCTTAAGTGACTGGAACCACCACGTTGGGCAACATTTTACTGTCGTTACTTGCCGAGGTATAAGGCGGGGTTGCGTAATTCTAATCTATCTACTGGAATGAAAGGTCTATTTAAAAGATTCCTATTTATTCAGGAAAATTCTGAAGCAATCGGTCAATAGTATCATAGAAGTCAACTGTGTCCACTGGACACCACAATCATTTTTACATAAACGTCAGAACACTGGTGTGAGACTTTAACGTAACTGCCTGACGGGCATTCTTACTAGAAACCATTGTCTCAATTATTAATCATTTAAGAAAGGAAAGTCTGGAAATCCTTAAATTCGGCTTCCACGTGAGACCACATGTACCATCATAGTGATTCGTTATGGTCCAGCCCTCGTAACACGAACTCTGGACTCCGGTTATAATTAAGGCCGTCCAATCGGTGTGTGCCACACAGTGGTTCTACGGCATGGACCCTTAATTGAATCGATGTGACCTGCCTCTATGTCATGGACCGACATCTAATCTTCTAAGTTACTTTAAAGTCATTGTGGATGATGACCGCAAGGAAATTATGCTACAATGGCATATGGCCCTAATCTAAAATACTGAGGTTGATGACCCCCTGACCATCCAAGTTTCTAGGCTGAAGGGTTAACACAATTAAGTTACATCGGTTGATGACCAAAGTTCCACTTTACTATCCCCAGCACATTCACTGCTCAATCAATCAAAGTTCAATAATTACAACAATAGCAATGCTCACAAACTTTGTGGCAGAAAAATCCATTTCCTTCGGATATGTCCCCTTAAACGTTACTTTATATTTTAATATTCTCCCAGAAAAACAATCTAAAATTTCCAGAATGCATCTCCAAGTTATTCGCTTGATTAAAGTTATTTCAAAATGCGGTTTCACCGAATTTAATAATTAAATAAATTTAAATGATTTAACGAAATGTTAACGAACAACAAATTTTATCTCCGCGGACTCTGGTTTCTTCACAAATTTCTGCGCAGCTTGTGATGTGATTTCAATATTGCGATGTTTATCTGGCTGGAAAAGGATTTGTTACATAATTCATGTCCAGCTATATATCTTGTCTTGTGATCTCACACTTTTAAAATATAATCTAGTCCTAACCGTTATTAACACTTGGATATCCTAATAATCTACGTACAAACCAAACAACTCGCCATAT
The DNA here is from genome assembly GCF_040414725.1 of Anabrus simplex. Taxonomy (NCBI): domain Eukaryota; kingdom Metazoa; phylum Arthropoda; class Insecta; order Orthoptera; family Tettigoniidae; genus Anabrus; species Anabrus simplex. The sequence goes on along the minus strand of NC_090265.1, from coordinate 1,701,919,379 downwards.
AATTACGATGTCACATCTCGTCATACCATTATGAATTTTGCACACCCCTCACAGACAAACTGATCATCACGACCATCGCTCTATATTTTGGACAACCCTGAATTTGGTTACTCTGTTCCTTATACTCCAAGTTCGTGGTTTCAAATGTTCATTACGTCCCCAATTACAGTATTTCACAATACCCAGATCATTACCGGCTATGAATTTCAACTAAATCCAGCATTTTAACGTTTTCCCTGGCCGACAATTACAATCTCAATTCCACACGGGTCCCATTATTATCCCCGCTGTCAGCTGAGGCCTCTCACCCCAAGCTCGCTTGGCAGTTATATGAAACACCTGGTTTATTCACAGTTGACTGGCTTCTCAAAATGCTCCCTTTAAACTCTGCCGACATAATTAAACAAATACGATATTCTAACCAACAAAATGCACAGATTATGCTTCAAGATGCCCACACTAATTATACGCGTCGCCAATTGATACCGCTATGGATTTCTATGAATTTCTTTCCATTCTCAACATTATAAAATATTCCTCGGGCTATCATGTCCCGGCTTCAATGACAGGACTCTAACCTAGTAGTATAATGGGAGAGTTCGGCGGCCTCCTCCTCCGCCCGCGGCGCGGGAAATTTGAATTTTGGCGGGAAATTTGAATTCTGGCGGGAAATTTGAATTTTGGCGGGAGATTTGAATTTGTAAACAAAGCCACGTGCTTTTTGACAGCTGTCATCGACAACAACGCATCGCTAACCTCACTGCTGCCATCTTGACGGGCCTAAACCTCACTAGTGCCAACTTAACCTAACTAGCGTGAGGTAAACAAAGCCACGTGTTTTTTCGACAGCCACGTGCTTTTTGAGAGACAACAACGCATCGCTAACCTCAGTACTGCCATCTTGACAGGCCTAAACCTTAGAGGTACCAACTTAACCTCACTAGCGCGCGGTAAACAAAGCCACGTGCTTTTTGACAGCCACGTGCTTTTTTGACAGCTGTTACTTAACCTAACTAGTGCGAGGTAAACAAAGCCACGTGTTTTTCGACAGCCACGTGCTTTTTGACAGACAACAACGCATCGCTAACCTCAATACTGCCATCTTGACAGGCCTAAACTTTAGAGGTACCAACTTAAACTCACTAGCGCGTGGTAAACAAAGCCACGTGCTTTTTTGACAGCTGTCATCCGCCATCTTTAAACACTGTGCTGCCCTCTTAAATTCGTCACCTGTCATCGGCAGTGCTGCCATCTTGGCGGGTCTAAACCTTAGTGCTACCAACTTAACATCACTAGCGTAAGATAAACAAATCCACGTACAGCTGTCATCCGCCATCTTGAATCACAGTGCTGCTCTCTTTAGCTACTTACCTTTGAAATGTGGTGGCGGATAATTTGAAAAATGCTTTTTGACAGCAGCCATCTTTAAGCACCGTGCTGCTCTCTTTAGCTACCTACCTTTGAAATGTGGTGGCGGTAAATTCCACGTGCTTTGCAAACCCATGCGATTTTCTGACAGCTGTCATCCGCCATCTTTAATCACAGTGCTGCCCGGTGGCGGCAAATTCCACGTGCTCTTGTTTGGAAACAAATCAACATGCTTTTTTGACAGCTGTCAACCGCCATCTTTAATCACCGTGCTGCCCTCTTTAGCTACTTACCTTTGAAATGTGGCGGCGGTAAATTCCACGTGCTTTACAAACCTATATGCTTTTCTGACAGCTGTCATCCGCCATCTTTAATCCAGAGAGAACAGTGCTGCCCTCTTTGTGGTGGCGGGAAATTCCACGTGCTCTTGTTTGGAAACAAACTCACGTGCTTTTTTCTGACAGCTGTCATCCGCCATCTTGCATCACAAACCTCAGTGCTGCACTCTTTAGCTGGATGCCTTTGAAATGTGGTGGTGGCAATTTGAAAAATTCTATGTGGTCTTGTTTGGAAACAAAGCCACGTGCATTTTTGACAGCTGACATCTGCCATCTTTAATCAATAGAGCAGTGTGCTGCTATCATGCGGGCAATTTCGTCAGCTGTCATCCGCCATCTTTAATCCACAGAGCACCGTGCTGCCCTCTTTATGACATGAAGTAGCGGGCAATTTGAATAGTTCTGTTAGCTATCATCCGCCATCTTTAATCAAGAGAGCACCGTGCTGCCATCTTTAGCTAGATACCTTTGAAATGTGGTGGCGGCAATTTGAAAAATTCTATGTGCTCTTGTTTAGTAAACAAAGCCACGTGATTTTATGATAGCTGTCATCCACCATCTTTAATCAATAGAGCACTGTGCTGCCATCATGCGGACAATTTCGTCAGCTGTCATCCGCCATCTTTAATCCACAGTGCACCGTGCTGCCCTCTTTATGACATGTAGTAGCGGGCAATTTGAAAGTTCTGTTAGCTGTCATCCGCCATCTTTAATTAAGAGAGCACCGTGCTGCCATCTTTAGCTAGATACCTTTGAAATGTGGTGGCGGCAAATTGAAAAATTCCACGTGCTCTTGTTTAGTAAACAAACTCACGCGCTTTTTTGTCAGCTGTCATCCGCCATCTTACATCGCAAACCTCAGTGCTACACTCTTTAGGTACATACCTTTGAAATATGGTGGCGGATAATATAAAAAGAAAAAATCTACAGCAGCCATCTCTCGGCGCTAATTGCACAAGATGGTGGCTATACATGACTCTTTAACGGTGCTTATGCAAGATGGCCGCTATACATAGACGCCCTTGGGATGCTTACGCAAGATGGCGGTTATACATGGCTCCTTATGAGATGCCCTAGGGATGCTTGCGCAAGATGGCGGTTGCTCTTATGAGGCGGCTTAAGGATCCTTGGCTAGAGATGCCCTAAGAATGCTTGCGCAAGATGGCGCATGCAAGATGGCGGCTATACATAGCTCCTTATGAGACAGCCAGTACTCAATACAACATGTGATCAGAACATTGATTGATGTGTTCAGAACACAAAATAAGTAGAATCGAACACTGTACTCGATACAACATGTGATTAAAACATTGTCTGGTGTGTTCAGAACACTACATAAGTAGAATCGAACGCTGTACAACATGTTAGGGGATACCTTTGTTTAGATTGAAACATAACAAGACTAGAATTGAACACTGCACTCGATGTCGTTACATGTGATCAGAACAATGATTGATGTGTTCAGATCACGAAACAAGTAGAACCGAACACTGTACAACATGTAAGGGGATACCTTTGTTTAGATTGAAACATAACAAGACTAGAATTGAACACAGCACTCGATACAACATGTAATCAGAACATTGATTGATGTGTTCAGATCACTAAACAAGTAGAACCGATCACTGTAAAACATGTTAGGGGATACCTTTGTTTAGATTGAAACTAACAAGACTAGAATCGAACACTGCACTCGATGTCGTTAACCTTAACATGTGATCCGATACAACATGTTAGGGGATACCTTTGTCCTAAGAACCGAACACTGTACAACATGTTAGGGGATACCTTTGTTCTAAGAAGATCAGATTGAAACATAACAAGACTAGAATTGAAGACTGCACTCGATACAACATGTAATCAGAACATTGATTGATGTGTTCAGATCACTAAACAAGTAGAACCGAACACTGTACAACATGTTATAGGATACATTTTTTCTAAGAAAATTAGATTGAAACTAACAAGACTAGAATCGAACACAGCACTCGATGTCGTTAACCTTAACATGTGATCCGATACAACATGTTAGGGGATACCTTTGTTCTAAGAATAGTAGATTGAAACATAGCAAGCCTAGAATCGAACACTGTAAGAACATTGTTTGATGTGTTCAGTACAACTTCAATGATTTACCTAGTGTAAAAGACACACTGTGCACATATCGTATAGCTATCTCAAATCAAAAAAAACACAATGTGCACATATCGCAAATGATTTGCTTAGTACGAAAATAAAAAATCTATACCGCGTAGCTAACTCGTTCATCGCACTGCTCAGACGCTTAGTAATTGCGAATACACTCATACGAAAATCAAGAAAGCACACTGCGTAGCCAACTCGCTCGGCTCACTCGCTTAGTAATTGCAACACTGATACACACACGGATAAGAATGTTCCGAGATACTACATACTTACATGTTTTTTAGGGGGTGAAAGATCATAAATTATATGTACACATGTTGTCTCCTCCAAGTTGTAAGATGAAATAGACGCAGTACTGCGAGTTTCCGCTCTAGCTGGCGAACGGAAGTAGCATGATATCTCAGCAAAAAATAATACGCGTGAGCTTGCAAGTCAGACACAATGATGGATACCGCGATTCAAATCCTGGCAACTTATGCCGTCGGGAAGGGCATCCGGCTAGATCATGTAATGACGATCGCGCAGGTCCCTCGCCTAGCATTTGCTATTTTTTACAGCTTCCAGTTCGAACCCGCTATCTTCCGAAGTAATGAGAATGATTGAAGAGTATTTGAGGGTGATTCATTTGTCAGATAGAGGCGTTAAGCTATGTGCAGGCTTCTTCGGTAGGAGTAGGCTATGTCGGGACATCTAGTTATCCATTTAAAATCCTAGTCAGGAAGGTGCAACCGGTCGTATAAAACTATGGTGTATGATCTAAGAGGCGGGGTGTGCAAAAAAGCCAGCAATAAGTAAGGGTTTTTGATGGGGACGTTAAACCTTGTGCAGACTCCTTCGAAAATGATTTTGAGTACAAGACGTTGAGGGTGATTCATCTGTCGGATGGAGGCAATAAGCTGTGTGCAGGCTTCTTCGGTAGGAGTAGGCTTTGTCGGGACATCTAGTTATCGATTTAAAATCCTAGTCAGGAAGGGCAACCGGTCGTAAAACTATGGTGTATGATCTAAGAGGCGGGGTGTGCAAAAAAAAGCCAGCAATAAGTAAGGGCTGTTGATAGGGGGTGTTAAACCTTGTGCGGACTCCTTCGAAAATGATTTTTGAGTACAAGACGTTGATGGTGATTCATTTGTCGGATGGAGGTAATAAGCCTTGTGCTGGCTTCTTCAGTAGGAGTAGGCTATGTCGGGACATCTAGTTATCGATTTAAAATCCTAGTCAGGAAGGGCAACCGGTCGTAAAACTATGGTGTATGCTCTAAGAGGCGGGGTGTGCAAAAAAAGCCAGCAATACGTAAGGGCTGTTGATGGGGGCGTTAAACTTTGTGCAGGCTCCTTCGAAAATGATTTTTGAGTACAAGAGTGTTGAGGGTGATTCATTTGTCGGATGGAGGCAATAAGCCTTGTGCTGGCTTCTTCAGTAGGTGTACGCTATGTCGGGATATCTAGTTATCGATATAAAATCCTAGTCAGGAAGGGCAACCGGTCGTAAAACTATGTTGTATGATCTAGGAGGCGGGGTGTGCAAAAAAAGCCAGCATTAAGTAAGGGTTGTTGATGGGGGCGTTAAACTTTGTGCAGGCTCCTTCGAAAATGATTTTTGAGTACAAGAGTGTTGATGGTGATTCATCTGTCGGATGGAGGTAATAAGCCTTGTGCAGGCTTCTTCGGTAGGAGTAGGCTAGAATCGAACTCGGACCTCCGGGGGTAGCAGCTAATCACACTAACTACTACACCACAGAGGAGGACTATTTCAGTTTTACAGAACAGAATAATTTACAACCTTAATTGGTACTGTGTTTTAACCTCTCCGTACAATCATAATATGTTAAGAGCTGAATGCTACTCAGCTAAGAAGACGTTCGTGAGTTACAAGTCGCTTATCAGCACACCGTGTCTTCGTTCAAGGTTACTACTACAGCCGGAAGATACGTGTACAATTTCAGCTAACACATGCATTCCATAACTCGCTCAGAATGACTACGTCGATACAACTTCAAAGACTGTAGAACAAATCCATAGCCTACAGTGTGCATGCCTCTCACCCGGTAGTCTCGGGTTCGATTCTCTTGGGAATAAAAATGTGTTTTACAGATTTTAAATCGCAAGAACTTGTTGAGTTGTCCTTCCTGACGCAAAACTAGCAGTATCTAACCTCGTACATCATACACTATAGTTTTCAACCGGTTGCCCTTCCTGACGTCAAACAACTCGGATTAAGAATCTGTTTTGTTTTAAGACTAGTTGTCCTTCCTGACGCAAAACTAGTAGTATCTAAGCTCTTACATCATACGCTATTGTTTCCAACCGGTTGCCCTTCCTGACGTCAAATAACTCGGATTAAGAATCTGTCGAGAATCGGGGATTTACAGCTAGATGCTCTTCTTAGATTTTAAATCACTGTATCACGAACTATTGTTTTACAGCCGGATGCCCTTCCTGACTAAGATTTTAAATCGCAAGAATTTGTTGAGTTGCCCTTCCTGACGCAAAACTAGCAGTATCTAGCCTCTTACATCATACACTATTGTTTTCAACCGGTTGCCCTTCCTCACGTCAAAGAACTCGGATTAAGAATCTGTCGAGAATCGGGGGTTTTACAGCTAGATGCTCTTCTTAGATTTTAAATCGCTGTATCACGAACTATTGTTTTACAGCCGGATGCCCTTCCTGACACAAAACTAAGATTTTTAAATCGCAGGAATTTGTTGAGTTGACGTTCCTGACGCAAAACTAGCAGTATCTAGCCTCTTACATCATACACTAATGTTTTCAACCGGTTGCCCTTCCTGACGTCAAAGAACTGGGATTAAGAATCTGTCGAGAACCGGGGGTTTTACATCTAGATGCTCTTCTTAGATTTTAAATCGCTGTATTACGAGCTATTGTTTTACTGCCGGATGCCCTTCCTGAATAAGATTTTAAATCGCAAGAATTTGTTTTAAGACTCGTCTTATTATGTTTCTTTCGTAATCTGCAAGTCTAAACATGCATATCGCTGCACACTCTTGCCTTCGCGATGCGTGTTCGATAATTGTTTTCAACCGGTTGCCCTTCCTGACGTCAACGAACTCGGATTAAGAATCTGTGGAGAATCGGGGGTTTTACAGCTAGATGCTCTTCTTGGTTTTTAAATCGCTGTATCACGAACTATTGTTTTACTGCCGGATGCCCTTCCTGAATAAGATTTTAAATCGCAAGAATTTGTTTTAAGACTCAAGTCTTGTTATGTTTCTTTCGTAATCTGCAAGTCTAAACATGCATATCGCTGCACACTCTTGCCTTCGCGATGCGTGTTCGATAGTTGTTTTCTAACGGTTGCCCTTCCTGACGTCAAAGAACTCGGATTAAGAATCTGTCGAGAATCGGGGGTTTTACAGCTAGATGCTCTTCTTAGATTTTAAATCGCTGTATCACGAACTATTGTTTTACTGCCGGATGCCCTTCCTGACTAAGATTTTAAATCGCAAGAATTTGTTTTAAGACTGAAGTCTTGTTATGTTTCTTTCGTAATCTGCAAGTCTAAACTAGCATATCGCTGCACACTCTTGCCTTCGCGATGCGTGTTCGATAATTGTTCTCAACCGGTTGCCCTTCCTGACGTCAAAGAACTCGGATTAATAATCTGTCGAGTATCGGGGGTTTTACAGCTAGATGCTCTTCGTAGATTTTAAATCGCTGTATCACGAACTATTATTTTACAGCCGGATGCCCTTCCTGACTAAGATTTTAAATCGCAAGAATTTGTTTTAAGACTCAAGTCTTGTTATGTTTCTTTCGTAATCTGCAAGTCTAAACATGCATATCGCTGCACACTCTCGCCTTCGCGATGCGTGTTCGATAATTGTTTTCAACCGGTTGGCCTTTCTGACGTCAAAGAACTCGGATTAAGAATCTGTCGAGAATCGGGGCTTTTACAGCTAGATGCTCTTCTTAGATTTTAAATCGCTGTATCACGAACTATTGTTTTACTACCGGATGCCCTTCCTGACTAAGATTTTAAATCGCAAGAATTTGTTGAGTTGCCCTTCCTGACGCAAAACTGGCAGTATCTAGCCTCTTACACCATACACTATTGTTTTCGACCGGTTGCCCTTCCTGACGTCAAAGAACTAGGATTAAGAATCTGTCGAGAATCGGGGGTTTTACAGCTAGATGCTCTTCCTAGATTTTAAATAGCTGTATCACTACAGCCGGATGCCCTTCCTGACTAAGATTTTAAATCAGAAGAATTTGTTGAGTTGCCGTTCCTGACGCAAAACTGGCAGTATCTAGCCTCTTACATCATACACTATTGTTTTCGACCGGTTGCCCTTCCTGACGTCAAAGAACTCGGATTAAGAATCTGTCGAGAATCGGGGGTTTTACAGCTAGATGCTCTTCTTAGATTGTAAATCGCTGTATCACGAACTATTGTTTTACTGCCGAATGCCCTTCCTGACTAAGATTTTAAATCGCGAGAATTTGTTGAGTTGCCCTTCCTGACGCAAAACTGGCAGTATCTAGCCTCTTACATCATACACTATTGTTTTCGACCGGTTGCCCTTCCTGACGTCAAAGAACTCGGATTAAGAATCTGTCGAGAATCGGGGGTTTTACAGCTAGATGCTCTTCTTAGATTGTAAATCGCTGTATCACGAACTATTGTTTTACTGCCGAATGCCCTTCCTGACTAAGATTTTAAATCGCGAGAATTTGTTGAGTTGCCCTTCCTGACGCAAAACTGGCAGTATCTAGACTCTTACATCATACACTATTGTTTTCAACCGGTTACCCTTCCTGACGTCAAAGAACTCGGATTAAGAATCTGTTGAGAATCGGGTGTTTTACAGCTAGATGCTCTTCTTAGATTTTAAATCGCTGTATCGTGAACTATTGTTTTACAGCCGGATGCCCTTCCTGACTAAGATTTTAAATCGCAAGAATTTGTTGAGTTGCCCTTCCTGACGCAAAACTGGCAGTATCTAGCCTCTTACATCATACACTATTGTTTTCGACCGGTTGCCCTACCTGACGTCAAAGAACTCGGTTAAGAATCTGTTTCACAACTCGAGAATCGGGGGTTTTACAGCTAGATGCTCTTCTTAGATTGTAAATCGCTGTATCGTGTTTTACTGCCGGATGCCCTTCCTGACTTAGATTTTAAATCGCAAGAATTTGTTGAGTTGCCCTTCCTAACGCAAAACTGGCAGTATCTAGCCTCTTACATCATACACTATTGTTTTCGACCGGTTGCCCTTCCTGACGTCAAAGAACTCGGATTAAGGATCTGTTTTACAACTCGAGAATCGGGGGTTTTACAGCTAGATGCTCTTCCTAGATTGTAAATCGCTGTATCGTGAACTATTGTTTTACTGCCGGATGCCCTTCCTGACTTAGATTTAAAATCGCAAGAATTTGTTGAGTTGCCCTTCCTGACGCAAAACTGGCAGTATCTAGACTCTTACATCATACACTATTGTTTTCAACCGGTTACCCTTCCTGACGTCAAAGAACTCGGATTAAGAATCTGTTGAGAATCGGGGGTTTTACAGCTAGATGCTCTTCTTAGATTTTAAATCGCTGTATCGTGAACTATTGTTTTACAGCCGGATGCCCTTCCTGACTAAGATTTTAAATCGCAAGAATTTGTTGAGTTGCCCTTCCTGACGCAAAACTGGCAGTATCTAGCCTCTTACATCATACACTATTGTTTTCGACCGGTTGCCCTACCTGACGTCAAAGAACTCGGTTAAGAATCTGTTTTACAACTCGAGAATCGGGGGTTTTACAGCTAGATGCTCTTCTTAGATTGTAAATCGCTGTATCGTGTTTTACTGCCGGATGCCCTTCCTGACTTAGATTTTAAATCGCAAGAATTTGTTGAGTTGCCCTTCCTAACGCAAAACTGGCAGTATCTAGCCTCTTACATCATACACTATTGTTTTCGACCGGTTGCCCTTCCTGACGTCAAAGAACTCGGATTAAGAATCTGTTGAGAATCGGGGGTTTTACAGCTAGTTGCTCTTCTTAGATTTTAAATCGCTGTATCGTGAACTATTGTTTTACAGCCGGGTGCCCTTCCTGACTAAGATTTTAAATCGCAAGAATTTGTTGAGTTGCCCTTCCTGACGCAAAACTGGCAGTATCTAGCCTCTTACATCATACACTATAGTTTTCGACCGGTTGCCCTTCCTGACGTCAAAGAACTCGGATTAAGAATCTGTTTTGTTTTAAGACTAGTTGTCCTTCCTGACATAAAACTGGTAGTATCTAGCCTCTTACATCATACACTATTGTATTCAACCGGTTGCCCTTCCTGACGTCAAAGAACTGGGATTAAGAATCTGTTTTACAACTCGAGAATCGGGGATTTACAGCTAGATGCTCGCCGGATGCCCTTCCCGACGGCATAAGTTGCCAGGATTTGAATCGCGGTATCCATCATTGTGTCTGACTTGCAAGCTCACGCGTATTATTTTTTGCTGAGATATCATGGTACTTCCGTTCGCCAGCTAGAGCGGAAACTCGCAGTACTGCGTCTATTTCATCTTACAACTTGGAGGAGACAACATGTGTACATATAATTTATGATCTTTCACCCCCCTTAACAAACATGTAAGTATGTAGTATCTCGGAACATTCTTATCCGTGTGTGTATCAGTGTTGCAATTACTAAGCGAGTGAGCCGAGCGAGTTGGCTACGCAGTGTGCTTTCTTGATTTTCGTATGAGTGTATTCGCTATTACTAAGCGTCTGAGCAGTGCGATGAACGAGTTATCTACGCGGTATAGATTTTTTTTATTTTCGTACTAAGCAAATCATTTGAAGTGTTAGGTATGCGATATGTGCACAGTGTGTTTTTTGATTTTCTTACTAGGCGAGATAGCTATGCGATATGTGCACAGTGTGTGTTAATCATTGAAGTTGTACTGAACACATCAAACAATGTTCGATTCTAGGCTTGCTATGTTTCAATCTAAACAAAGGTATCCCCTAACATGTTGTATCGGATCACATGTAACGACATCGAGTGCAGTGTTCGATTCTAGTCTTGTTAGTTTCAATCTAAACAAAGGTATCCCTTAACATGTTGTACAGTGTTCGGTTCTTAGAACAAAGGTATCCCGTAACATGTTGTATCGGATCACATGTAACGACATCGAGTGCAGTGTTCGATTCTAGTCTTGTTAGTTTCAATCTAAACAAAGGTATCCCCTAACATGTTGTACAGTGTTCGGTTCTACTTGCTTCGTGATCTGAACACGTCAATCATTGTTCTGATCACATGTAACGACATCGAGTGCAGTGTTCAATTCTAGTCTTGTTATGTTTCAATCTAAACAAAGGTATCCCCTAACATGTTGTACAGTGTTCGGTTCTTAGGACAAAGGTATCCCCTAACATGTTGTATCGGATCACATGTTAAGGTTAACAACATCGAGTGCAGTGTTCGATTCTAGTCTTGTTAGTTTCAATCTAAACAAAGGTATCCCCTAACATGTTGTACAGTGTTCGGTTCTACTTGTTTTGTGATCTGAACACATCAATCATTGTTCTGATTACATGTTGTATCGAGTGCAGTGTTCAATTCTAGTCTTGTTATGTTTCAGTCTAAACAAAGGTATCTCCTAACATGTTGTACAGTGTTCGGTTCTACTTGTTTAGTGATCTGAACACATCAATCAATGTTCTGATTACATGTTGTATCGAGTGCTGTGTTCAATTCTAGTCTTGTTATATTTCAATCTAAACAAAGGTATCCCCTAACATGTTGTACAGTGTTCGGTTCTACTTGTTTCGTGATCTGAACACATCAATCATTGTTCTGATCACATGTAACGACATCGAGTGCAGTATTCAATTCTAGTCTTGTTATGTTTCAATCTAAACAAAGGTATCCCCTAACATGTTGTACAGCGTTCGATTCTACTTATGTAGTGTTCTGAACACACCAGACAATGTTTTAATCACATGTTGTATCGAGTACAGTGTTCGATTCTACTTATTTTGTGTTCTGAACACATCAATCAATGTTCTTTTCACATGTTGTATCGAGTACTAGCTGTCTCATAAGGAGCTATGTATAGCCGCCATCTTGCATCCGCAATCTTGCGCAAGCATCCTTAGGGCGTCTCTAGCCAAGGATCCTTAAGCCGCCTCATAAGAGCAACCACCATCTCGCGCAAGCATCCCTCATAGGGAGCCTTGTATAACCGCCTTCTTGCGCAAGCATCCCAAGGGCGTGTATGTATAGCGATCATCTTGCATAAGCACCTTTAAGGAGTCATGTATAGCCACCATCTTGTGCAATTAGCGTCGAGAGATGGCTGCTGTAGAATTTTTCTTTTTAAAATTATCCGCCACCACATAGAGTGTAGCACTGAGGTTTGCGATGTAAGATGACGGATGACAGCTGCGCGTGAATTTGTAAAGCACGTGGAATTTGCCGCCACCGGGCAGCACGGTGCTCAAAGATGGCGGATGACAGCTAACAGAACTTTTCAAATTACCCGCTACTACAGAGAGCAGGGCGGATGGTAGCTGTCAAAAAAGCACGTGAGTTTGTTTCCAAACAAGAGCGCGTGGAATTTTCCGCCACCGGGCAGCACGGTGCTCAAAGATGGCGGATGATAGCTAACAGAACTTTTCAAATTGCCCGCTACTACGTGCTTAAGGTAGTAGCCATAAAGAGGGCAGCGCGGTGTTTAAAGATGGCGGATGACAGCTGACGAAATTGCCCGCAGCACGGTGCTCTAAAATAGCGGATGACAGCTGCACGTGGCTTTGTTTACTAAACAAGAGCACGTGGAATTTGCCGCCACCACAGGTATCTAGCTAAAGAGGGCAGCACGGTGCTCAAAGATGGCGGATGATAGCTAACAGAACTTTTCAAATTGCCCGCTACTACATAGAGGGCAGCACGGTGTTCTGTAGATTAAAGATGGTGGATGACAGCTGACGAAATTACCCGCAGCACAGTGCTCAAAGATGGCGAATGACTGCTGCACGTGGCTTTGTTTACTAAACAAGAGCACGTGGAATTTGCCGCCACCACATAGATGGCAGCACGGTGCTCTCTTGCGGTTGACAGCTGTCAAAAAGCACGTAGAATTTGCCACCAGCATAAAGGGGGCAGCACGGTGCTCTCTGGCGGTTGACAGCTGTCAGAAAATCACATGGGTTTGTAAAGCGTGTAGAATTTACCGCTGCCGGGCAGCACGGTGCTCTCTGGCGGATGATAGCTGACAAAAAAGCGCATAGGTTTGTAAAGCACGTGGAATTTACCGTCACTACATAGAGTGCAGCACTGAGGTTTGCGATGCAAGATGGCGGATGACGTACCACATTTCAAAGGTAAGTAGGTAAAGAGGGCAACACGGTGCTCAAAGATGGCGGATGACAGCTGCACGTGGCTTTGTTTCCAAACAAGAGCACGTGGAATTTGCCACCACTACATAGAGTGCAGCACTGAGGTTTGCGATGCAAGATGGCGGATGACGTACCACATTTCAAAAGTAAGTAGCTAAAGAGGGCAGCACGATGCTCAAAGATGGCGGATGACAGCTGCACGTTGGTTTGTTTATCTCACGCTAGTGAGGTTAAATTCGTAGCACTAAGGTTTAGGCCAACCAAGATGGCAGCACTGCCGATGACAGGAGACGCAAGAGGGCAGCACAGTGTTTAAAGATGGCGGATGACAGCTGTCAAAAAAGCACGTGGCATTGTTTACCACGCGCTAGTTAGGTTAAGTTGGTACCACTAAGATTTAGGTCCGTCAAGATGGCAGTACTGAGGTTAGCGATGCGTTGTTGTCTGTCAAAAAGCACGTGGCTTTGTTTACAAATCTGTCATAAAGCACGTGGCTGTCAAAAAGCACGTGGATTTGTTTATCTCGCGCTAGTTAGGTTAAGTTGGCACTACTGAGGTTTAGGCCCGTCAAGATGGCAGAAGTGAGGTTAGCGATGCGTTGTTGTCGATGACAGCTGTCAAAAAGCACGTGGCTTTGTTTACAAATTCAAATCTCCAGCCAAAATTCAAATTTCCCGCCAGAATTCAAATTTCCCGCCAGAATTCAAATTTCCCGCGCCGCGGGCGGAAGAGGAGGCCGCCGAACTCTCCCATTATACTACTTAACCTGATTCGCACATCTCATCTCAACTCATATAAAACATTCCTCGGACTTCCGTGTCCCGGCTTCAATGACATGTCCAACCTGATTCACAAATCTCATATCAACAAAACTAACCTCTGTTTCCCAGCTCCACAATTATCATCGACAAAGAACTGGAATAAAATCCTCACTAGAAATCCCGACGTCTAATATCGCACAATGCGTTAATCATGAATAACTTCGCATAAATGATATCGTATTTAATAACTTGATTTTTTATGAACAAAGTGACTGAAACATTCTACTAGATCTTTTTATTGTCAGTCAGACCAAGTTTAAAAATGGGCATAAAAAAGTTTCTCTCCCTGACCAAATTCATCACCCTAGGTTCTCACCCGACAGCGCGCTTCCACTCGATTGAAAATGAGTAACCATGGATTATTATTATTAACGTCAAATTGCAGACAGAAAAATTTTACGTCGAATGAACATCTTAATTTGACATCACAAAATATAGGCAGTACACTTCACACGGATGACGATCTACATTGGACGTGATATCACTTCGGAACCCTATTCAATAACTTTTACAACATTATACGGCACTCGCAAGACTTCAAAATTTTATCCAAGTGGAAAATAAAACAAATGACTCTTTTAGTCGTATTCTCACATTTACAAAACTTAGTAGGGGTGACCACTGCGTCGTATATCCCCATTCAAATACACCTTTAGAGATCACGAGACAAGATATAAGAGGTAGTAAGATGAAAAGTCACCTACCTCATGTCGTCACGCCAGTGTTCGTCATAGGGCTCACCTACGACCCTGGCACTTTATTTATCCATTTTTACATTCATGGCTTCACAGTTTATTATTATTTTCTTCAGGTTTCCTGGAATAAAGCATAAAAAAAAGAAAATACACTTCACTTGTTTGTTGAGCGCACACGATGGACTATAATTGTTTCCGCACACGAATTAATTAATCACATTAGAATTTATTCAGTACTTTGAGCGTCCTATCTGGTACAATTATTTCACTCAAGAAAACTATCCCCTCATGGACTCAAGACCTAGCCACACTGGCTGAAATCTGCAGTTGAACTCAGTCTACTTTCGTTGTTTGATTTCGCAGAGCAGCTCAACAATTTTTCGTCCGCTTTGTATCACAAATGCCGGAGGAGGAGATTTCGTCATGGCGTCCCTTCATATTTATAGCAGTTACCCCCTCTCTTCGGATCTCTCCCTTTGCCACCAAGAAAATTTCTATAAATTTTCTGACTTACCTAAACTGTAATTTGAAGAGTTTTGAAAGTGACTACATGCTTGCTACATTTCTGGCGGTAGTGTTCATGGACATTTAAAACTTTTACGGGTTCGATTTGTGAGATGATTGACCCCCTTTGATAGGCACTATAATTTTTTGACTTGGCGTGGGTCGCCATGTACACGCGCTTTGAAATAGTTCACAAAAATGACTTGAGATTCTTCCGCCGTTGACACGTGTGGCTGACGTCACGTACCCCAGAGCGTGGGACCGAAGGTAATCACCCCCTCGTCACGTGTCAAATCCATGCTATCAAGAATCCAACTTTTAGTTTAATTGTCGATTTTTGCATAATGTTCTTAAGGCACAAAGGTCATGGGTTCAATATATGCTTAAGTGGTATTTGCATCATCCTGTTTCTTAGTATATGACCTCAGCATAAGCAAAGTCATGTCCGCTCTAAGTCGTAATTTATCTTAAAATAATATAGTCATATGGCTTATGTGGTAAATCCTAGAAATTATTACCTTAATCCAAGGTTAAGGATTAATTTAACTGCGTATTTGGCTAAAAGTAGCATTATCAAGTGTATTTTGCTAATTTTCTAACAAACCATACCACAGGTAGAAAATCTGGCATGTTAGAAGGCTATCTTCAACAAAAAGTCCTTATATGAGCAACTAGATCTCCAGTGATATGTCAACTTGCTTAAACAAAATCAGAAATTAGGTTATCTTGTGTGAGAGTTCTCTATAATTGTCATAAATAATTCAGTGAAGGACAGACTATTATCATCGTTAGCCTCAAGGCTCGTTTGATGACCCTTAGTACTCAAAATAACATTGCACTGATGGTATTGAGATCATATCCTAAGCTACCTTGAGTGTACCTAGGATAAGAATTAGCAATTGAAAGTAGTACGTTTTCAATATATATCTCAGAGTGCATAACATGGAAATAACATCATCTCACATAAGACTACTATGACCAATCTCTCGAAGAAAAACAAATATTACTATCACTAATCATCATCAGCCTATATCATCATTCTTATTCATCAATTATCATTCCATACTTCACGTAATAAACGTCTCAATACATTATAAGCACATCATTTCATTAAACACGATGCATATGTGCAACAATCTTCTCATATTATAACATTATTCCCACCGTCATAGTGTCAAAGAAAAATGTATCATAACTCTATGCTGTACCACTTCATATTTCACCGTAGACATTTCCTAAATACGATCTCTTAACTCACTAGCCTGATGAAATCATCGCACATGTGTATTAAAATCTATCTCGCACTTTATACACTTCACTGATAATGATAAAAAGACGAGTTACCTTCTCTCACACCACATTGATAATATTACGAATGGTTATCACTGGTTGACTATGCCTACATGTGGATTTGACAATAATAGCAGTTGAATACCTACAACCTATAACCTCATTTCGATGTATATGTACGCATACACTCACACTGTCACAAAACATATTATCAAATAGCCAAATAAAGAAAGATTTTTACTTACGAAAAACGACTCATAGAGGACTTAACTTTACTTATTGAATCCCGTTGCTATCTCGCATCTGGTCATCGGAAAGGTAGACCTCGCTCCATGGTTCTCTTTTAGCTGTATGGGTACATCTCAGCTCCTCCCAGCTGATCTCTAATCATCCTGGAGTATCAACATCGGATCGCGCTGCCATAGCCCGAGTAGTATCGCCTTCGTCCTTTTACAGCATCATAGTAGAATCTCGTGCGTTTGGAACAGAATAATAAAATATGTTACTTAGTGTCGTCATCTTACAATGAATATCTGTTTTGGAATGCTTATGATAGGTTAGTTCTGCTTTGGGACGATTAATCACAATATAGTAGTTTCAAATAAGGTGAGATAGGTAATAACTATCTATCTTGCTTGGAAAGCGAATGTGATTTCTCTATGTTCTCTTTATTATAAATGCACTTGACAGCTGGTAAGTCTCTGCTGTCTGTAATAAGCAGTATCGGACAAATATAGGTCTTCTAAGTCAAGTCGTGACGTATCTTTGTATCAATCTTGATCATTCTTTTCGCTGGTCTTTTAATTTCGCGCAACAATTTAATTTGTGCAGCTGATGTCGTGCGTGTTGCCGCGAATTATACTCTCCTTGCATAGTAGATATTTAATTACATTAAACAGGTTTCTTTACTTGTACTCGCCTACGTCTTGCTTGCTGAATTTCAGATTAAAGAATGAATGTCCTAGAAAAAAAATCTTCTTTCTAATAATTGGTTTAAATAATCTCCATTTGTCTTTCTTTTTTCACCGCCTCCTATGTACGGTTCCTTTAGTAACTACCTGATGAAAAGATCAACATTTTAATTCGTATTAACGTTAGCTGTTTTCACATTGACATTTTAGTAACTTGAACTCCATTTTTGTTACGACTAGTGCATATATAGAACTGTAAAATGGCACAAGGTCAACCGATGTATCCCGGCGTTTCACGAGATGGCGGCTCGCTTGGCACGGTGAGTTCTGTTCCCACGAGAGAGCGTGGCTCTTGAAATACATACATGGCTACTCTCAAAAACGTTTTTTGTAGCTGAAATAAATATCTGGAATTATTTTTCATCGTAGAATTATGGGTGCAATACAACGTAGGGAAGTCAAGGTTCCCGTCTAGCCTATTGTGATAGACCAGCACAAAAATTCTCAAGAAATCCTAGAGATTAGAAATCACGTGACTTCACAGTATTGTCGGTTATAGGAAATCTCGCTCTGAACATTAACCCTGTACATCCTCCGATTTCCAGCATCCAAAAAACACTCACGCAACGTGTTCTACGCGCTGTGGTCGTAGCTTCGACACAACACTACACATTACCTTTTCTTCTAATTCTTGTTTTACATCCGACTTGGTGGCTGAGTGGTAATGTGTGGTCTTTTGCTCTGTGAGATCCCGTGTTTGAATCTCGACAGGAGTGTGGGAATTCAACCACGGGTGGTTAACTGATGTTATACCGGGACTCGACCTCTCTACAATTCCAGAACAACCCTTTCGTTCACTACACGTACATAGCGGACGCAGCCCACACTGCCAAGAAAGGCTGATTAACGCCTATATTGCCCACGCTCTTATTATAAATATTATTGATAATAATAATTTGGGGATATTAGGTCGCCTTTTATTCTGACGCGTTTCGATCTTGCGACCAGGATCATCTTCAGTGCAATGACAAATAATGCATCAACAACTGTCGCTCCATAGAAACCAGCCTCAAGGAGGAGAGGCCCTTTTGAAATATATATCATTCCAGGGCCTCCAGCGTCAAGGAGAAAGATTTTGACGAGTTAACTATGGAGGGTGGCCATGATCTACTCATTATATGGCCTCACCCCTGTTAAAATTATTATGGTGAGTAGTATAATACAGGGATTCTGCGGCCACCGCCACCGTAGGCTCCCACAGGCCACCTCCACCACCACCACAGCCAGAGGCCTCCCAGATGCCTCCTCCACCACCACCACCACAGCCAGAGGCTTCCCAGAGGTCTCCTCCACCACCCGCGGGAAATTTGAATTTGTAAACAAAGCCACGTGCTTTTTGACAGCTGTCATCGACAACAACGCATCGCTAACCTCAGTACTGCCATCTTGACGGGCCTAAACCTCAGTAGTACCAACTTAACCTAACTAGCGCGAGATTTGAATTGGTAAACAAATCCACGTGTTTTTGACAGCCACGTGCTTTTTGACAGACAACAACGCATCGCTAACCTCAGTACTGCCATCTTGACGGGCCTAAACCTCAGTAGTACCAACTTAACCTAACTAGCGTGAGATAAACAAATCCACGTGCTTTTTTGACAGCTGTCATCCGCCATCCTTAAACCACAGAGCACTGTGCTGCCCTCTTTATCGCAGTAGCTGCAAATTCGTCACCTGTCATCCGCAGTGCTGCCATCTTAACGGGCCTAAACCTTAGTGTTACCAACTTAACCTCACTAGCGCGAGATTAGAATCGATAAACAAATCCACGTGCTTTTTTGACAGCTGTCATCCGCCATCTTTAATCTATAGAGCACAGTGGTGCTCTCTTTAGCTACTTACCTTTGAAATGTGGTGGCGGATAATTTGAAAAATGCTTTTTGACAGCAGCCATCTTTGAGCACCGTGCTGCCCTCTTCAGCTAGATACCTTTGAAATGTGGTGGCAGGCAATTCCACATGACAGCAGCCATATTTAATCAAGAGAGCACCGTTCTGCCCTCTATGTGGTGGCGGCAAATTCTACATGCTCTTGTTTGGAAACAAACTCACGCGCTTTTTTGACAGCCGTCATCCGCCATCTTTAATCAACAGAGCACAGTGCTGCCCTCTTTAGTTTGAAATGTGGTGGCGGCAAATTCCACTTGCTCTTGTTTGGAAACAAAGCCATGTGCTTTTTGACAGCTGTCATCCGCCATCTTTAATCAATAGAGCACTGTGCTGCTATCATGCGGGCAATTTCGTCAGCTGTTATCCGCCATCTTTAATCCACAGAGCACCGTGCTGCCCTCTATGTGGTGGCGGCAATTTGATAAGTTCTGTTAGCTGTCATCCGCCATCTTTAATCAAGAGCGCACCGTGCTGCCATATTTAGCTAGATACCTTTGAAATGTGGTGGCGGCAAATTGAAAAATTCCACGTGCTCCTGTTTGGAAACAAAGCCACGTGCTTTTTTCTGACAGCTGTCATCCACCATCTTTAATCAATAGAGCACTGTGCTGCAATCATGCGGGCAAGTTCATCAGCTGTCATCCGCCATCTTTAATCAAGAGAGCACCGTGCTGCCATCTTTAGCTAGATACCTTTGAAATGTGGTGGCGGCAAATGGAAAAATTCCACGTGCTCCTGTTTGGTAAACATAGCCACGTGCTTTTTTGACAGCTGTCTTCTTGACGAACCCTAACCTCACTTTGAAGGACAATAGAGCGTCGCTAACCTCACTGCTGCCATCTTTATGGCAGTAAAGCTCAAGGCTGCCACCTTATGCATGTTATAGCGCGGAGTTTAAAATCCAACAGCAGAACGTCGCTAACCTCACTCTTGCCATCTTGATGGGCTTAAACCTTACTGTTGCTACCTTGGTTGTACGCTTTTGTGTTAGTTTACTGTTAATCGCTAAGCTGTTCGCATCATCGAAGTAGAGAGTAACAAATGTCGAGTAGATTTAAAGAAGAATCTGTGACGTCACGGTCACGTAATCAATCCTGTGCTCTACGTCGTTAAGAGCAGCATTAGGATTAGCTATGTTTAAGAATCTTAGGAACAGAGCAGCAGTAAGAATAGCCATGTTTTAAAGCGTGTAGACATTACCTATCGATTTTACATGCATTAAATATCGCACTAATCTTCTTCCGCTAGATCGTGCTACTATCTTAGCATAACCTATACGTATGAACTTAAAGTATAAAGAATAGCCATGTTTCAAAGCGTGTACACATTACCTATCGATTTTGCATGCATCGACTCTCGTACTAAACTTCTTCCGCTAGATTGTGCTGCTATCTTAGCATAACCTATACGCATGACCTTAAAGTACAAAGAATAGCTATTTTTCAAAGCGTGTAGACATCACCTATCGATTTTGCATGCATCGACTATCATACTAAACTTCTTCCGCTAGATTGTGCTGCTATCTTAGCATGATTTATACACATGAACTTAAGGTACAGAGAATGGCCATGTTTCAAAGCGTGTACATATTATCTATCGATTTTGCATGCATCAAATATCACACTAAACTTCTTCCGCTATCTTAGCATAACCTATACGCATGAAATTAAAGTACAAAGAATATCCATGTTTCAAAGCGTGCACACCTTACCTATTGATTTTACATGAATCGACTATCATACTAAACTTCTTCCGTTAGATTGTGCTGCTATCTTAGCATAACCTATACCCATGAACTTAAAGTACAATGAATAGTCATGTTTCAAAGCGTGTACGCATCAACTATCGATTTTGCATGTATCGAATCTCGTACTGAACTTCTTCAGGTAGATTGTGCTGGTATCTTAGCAAAACTTATACACATGAACTTAAAGTACAAAGAATAGACATGTTTCAAAGCGTGTACACATCACCTATCGATTTTGCATTCATCGACTCTCGTAAAAAAATTCTTACGCTAGACTGTACTGCTATCTTAGCCTAACCTATACGCATGAACTTAAAGTACAAAGAATAGCCATGTTTCAAAGCGTGTACATATTACTTATCGATTTTGCAAGCATCGACTCTCGTACTAAACTTCTTCCTCTAGATTGTGCTGCTATCTTAGCATAACCTATGTACATGAACTTAAAGTACAAAGAATAACCATTTTTCAAAGCGTGTACACATCACCCTGAACTTCTTCCGCTAGATTGTACTCCTATCTTAGCATAGCCTATAAGCACGAACTTAAAGCACAAAAAATAACGATGTTTAACAGCGTGTACACATCACCTATTGATTTTGCATGCTTCGACTACTTTTTACCGCCAGAGTGTACAACGATCGCATATGTGTATTGCTAACGTATGTGTATAAAGTTAAAGCACAAAGAATAGCTATGCTCCAAAGCGTGTATACATCACCTATCGATTTTGCATGCATCGACTATCGTACTAAACTTCTACCGCTAGAGTGTACAACGTTCGCAGTTGTGTGCTGCTACCTATGTGCGTGAATTTAAAGCACAAAGAATAGCGTGTACACAACACCTGTCAATTTTGCACGCATGAACTCTTGTACTAAACTTCTTCCACAACAGCGTGCGATCGTCGCTTGTGTGTGTGCTGCAATCTTAACATAACCTATGTGCACGAAGTTAAAGCACAAAGAAGACCCAAGTTCAAAGTGTGTACACAACACCTATCGATTTTGCATGCATCAATTATCGTACTAAACACATCCCGCTAGAATGTACAACGTTCGCATGTGTTTGCTCTGCTACTTTAGCATGACCTATGCGAACGAACTTAAAGCACAAAGAATAGCGATCTTTGAAAATCTTGCGAACATGGCAGCGGTAAGAATAGCAAGGTTTCAAAGCGTATACATATCACCTTTTTATAATGCATGCATCTTCTACTAGAGCACGTGACCATCGCTTCTACGTGTGCTGCTAACTTAACATAAACTATGTGCACGAACTTAAAGCATAAAAAATAGTTATGAGTAAAAATTTTGTGAACATAGCAGAGTGTTTACTACGTAGGTGTAGACATTGAACTTTGCATGCTGAAGCAGCATACTACGTGACCGTGACGTCCGGACCACGTGCTCTTGTTTTGTAAACATAGCCACGTGCTTTTTTGACAGCTGTCTTCTTGACGAACCCTAACCTCACTTTGAAGGACAATAGAGCGTCGCTAACCTCACTGCTGCCATCTTTACGGCAGTAAAGCTCAAGGCTGCCACCTTATGCATGTTATAGCGCGGAATTTAAAATCCAACAGCAGAACGTCGCTAACCTCACTCTTGCCATCTTGATGGGCTTAAACCTTACTGTTGCTACCTTGGTTGTACGCTTTTGTGTTAGTTTACTGTTAATCGCTAAGCTGTTCGCATCATCGAAGTAGAGAGTAACAAATGTCGAGTAGATTTAAAGAAGAATCTGTTAGCATGAGAGTTCTGCGGCCTCCTCCCGCGGGAAATTTGACTTCTGGCGGGAAATTTGAATTTTGGCGGGAAATTTGAATTTTGGCGCGAGATATGAATTTGTAAACAAAGCCACGTGCTTTTTGACAGCTGTCATCGACAACAACGCATCGCTAACCTCACTGCTGCCATCTTGACGGGCCTAAACCTCAGTCGTGCCAACGTAACCTAACTAGCGTGAGGTAAACAAAGCCACGTGTTTTTTGACAGACAACAACGCATCGCTAACCTCAGTACTGCCATCTTGACGGGCCTAAACCTCAGTAGTGCCAACTTAACCTAACTAGCGCTAGATAAACAAAGCCACGTGTTTTTGACAGCCACGTGCTTTTTGACAGACTACAACGCATCGCTAACCTCAGTACTGCCATCTTGACGGGCCTAAATCTCAGTAGTACCAACTTAACCTAACTAGCGCGTGGTAAACAAAGCCACGTGCTTTTTTGACAGCTGTCATCCGCCATCTTTAAACCACAGAGCACTGTGCTGCCCTCTTTATCGTAGTAGATGTAAAATTCGTCACCTGTCATCGGCAGTGCTGCCATCTTGGCGGGCCTAAACCTTAGTGCTATCAACTTAACCTCACTAGCTCGAGATAAACAAATCTACGTGCAGCTGTTATCCGCCATCTTTAATCTATAGAGCACAGTGCTGCCCTCTTTAGCTACTTACCTTTGAAATGTGGTGGCGGATAATTTGAAAAATGCTTTTTGTCAGCAGCCATCTTTGAGCACAGTGCTGCCCTCTTTGTGGTGGCGGGAAATTCCACGTGCTCTTGTTTGGAAACGAACTCACGTGCTTTATTCTGACAGCTGTCATCCGCCATCTTGCATCACAAACCTCAGTGCTGCACTCTTTAGCTAGATGCCTTTGAAATGTGGTGGTGGCAATTTGGAAAATTCTATGTGCTCTTGTTTGGAAACAAAGCCACGTGCTTTTTTGTCAGCTGTCATCCGCCATCTTACATCGCAAACCTCAGTGCTACGCTCTTTAGGTACATACCTTTGAAATATGGTGGCGGATAATTTAAAAAGAAAAATTCTACAGCAGCCATCTCTCGGCGCTAATTGCACAAGATGGTGGTTATACATGACTCTTTAAAGGTGCTTATGCAAGATGGCCGCTATTTATAGATGGCAGCAGTGAGGTTAGCGACGCTCTATTGTCCTTCAAAGTGAGGTTAGGGTTCGTCAAGAAGACAGCTGTCAAAAAAGCACGCGGCTATGTTTACCAAACAAGAGCACGTGGTCGTGACGTCACGGTGATGTAGTATGCTGCTTCAGCATGCAAAGTTCAATGTCTACACCTACGTAGTTAACACTCTGCTATGTTCACAATATTTTTACACATAGCTATTCATTATGCTTTAAGTTCCTGCAATTAGGTTATGTTAACATAGCAGCACAAGTACAAGCGATGTTCGCACGCTCGCGTAGAGGTTGTTTAGTACGATAGTTGATGTATGCATTAGACTATGTTTTTCTTATGCTATCATGTTCCTGATACTGCAAACCTAAGTATCAGGTTTTGCTCTACGATGCACCGTTTACGAGATATTTAACATTTTGCATTTAAGCCCTAAATTTAATGAATCGAACCTGCACGGCACGTTATACTCTCTACCATAGCTAAACCTGATCATGTTACGAAGACTTGCTTCAATACAAGCTAAAACAGAGCGAATGCCAAAGGGCCTAAGTAGGGATCGAACCGTCGATCTCATCATTAGACTATGTTTTTCTTGTTCCTCGTACTGCGAACCGAGGTACTGGGCAGAAATTTTTTTGTCCGTTTTGCTCTACGATGCACCGCTTTCGAGATATTTAACATTTTGCATTTAAACCCCAAATTTAATGAATCGAACTAGCACGACGCCTTAGCCTCTAAGCTAGCTTTCTTCATAAGAGCAGCAGCCATCTTGCGCAAGCACCCTTAAGGCGTCTCATAAGGAGTCGTGTATAGCCACCATCTTGCATCCGCCATCTTGCGCAAGCATCCTTAGGGCGTCTCTAGCCATCTTGTGCAAGGACCCTTAAGCCGCCTCATAAGAGCAACCGCCATCTTGCGCAAGCATCCCTAGGGCAATCATAAGGAGCCATGTATAACCGCCATCTTGCGCAAGCATCCCAAGGGAGTCTCATAAGAACCTATGTATAGCGGCCATCTTGCATAAGCACCTTTAAAGAGTCATGTATAGCCACCATCTTGTGCAATTAGCGCCGAGAGATGGCTGCTGTAGAATTTTTC
Source organism: Anabrus simplex (assembly GCF_040414725.1). NCBI lineage: Eukaryota > Metazoa > Arthropoda > Insecta > Orthoptera > Tettigoniidae > Anabrus > Anabrus simplex. The sequence goes on along the minus strand of NC_090265.1, from coordinate 1,701,894,230 downwards.
TTTTTAAGTTATCCGCTACCATATTTCAAAGGTATGTACCTAAAGAGTGTAGCACTGAGGTTTGCGATGTAAGATGGCGGATGACAGCTGACAAAAAAGCGCGTGAGTTTGTTTACTAAACAAGAGCACGTGGAATTTTTCAATTTGCCGCCACCACATTTCAAAGGTATCTAGCTAAAGATGACAGCACGGTGCTCTCTTGATTAAAGATGGCGGATGACAGCTAACAGAACTTTTCAAATTGCCCGCTACTACATGTCATAAAGAGGGCAGCACGGTGCACTGTAGATTAAAGATGGCGGATGACAGCTGATGAAATTGCCCGCATGATAGCAGCACAGTGCTCTATTGATTAAAGTGCAGCACAGAGGTTTGTGATGCAAGATGGCGGATGACAGCTGTCAGAAAAAAGCACGTGAGTTTGTTTCCAAACAAGAGTACGTGGAATTTCCCGCCACCACAAAGAGGGCAGCACTGTGCTCAAAGATGGCTGCTGTCAAAAAGCATTTTCAAATTATCCGCCACCACATTTCAAAGGTAAGTAGCTAAAGAGGGCAGCACTGTGCTCTATAGATTAAAGATGGCGGATGACAGCTGCACGTAGATTTGTTTATCTCGAGCTAGTGAGGTTAAGTTGATAGCACTAAGGTTTAGGCCCGCCAAGATGGCAGCACTGCCGATGACAGGTGACGAATTTTACATCTACTACGATAAAGAGGGCAGCACAGTGCTCTGTGGTTTAAAGATGGCGGATGACAGCTGTCAAAAAAGCACGTGGCTTTATTTACCACGCGCTAGTTAGGTTAAGTTGGTACTACTGAGGTTTAGGCCCGTCAAGATGGCAGTACTGAGGTTGGCGATGCGTTGTTGTCTGTCAAAAAGCACGTGGCTCTCAAAAAACACGTGGCTTTGTTTATCTCGAACTAGTTAGGTTAAGTTGGCACTACTGAGGTTTAGGCCCGTCAAGATGGCAGTACTGAGGTTAGCGATGCGTTGTTGTCTGTCAAAAAGCACGTGGCTGTCAAAAAACACGTGGCTTTGTTTACCTCACGCTAGTTAGGTTAAGTTGGCACTACTGAGGTTTAGGCCCGTCAAGATGGCAGCAGTGAGGTTAGCGATGCGTTGTTGTCGATGACAGCTGTCAAAAAGCACGTGGCTTTGTTTACAAATTCAAATCTCGCGCCAAAATTCAAATTTCCCGCCAAAAATTCTAATTTCCCGCCAGAATTCTAATTTCCCGCGGGAGGAGGCCGCAGAACTCTCCCATTATACTACTTGCAAGGTAAAGAAGAAGGAAATTTCAACGCTTCATCGCTATCGAAACAATTTTGTACCTGGAAACGCTACTGCTGAAGCACGTATTACATCAAAACAAGTCCCTGCACATCAACTGTCTGCATATAGACTCAAAGTTCACAACAAGTCTCTGTTACCCTATGTAGATATAAGCTACTGTAAAGACCCCAACGTACTCGTAAAACATTTACAACTGCTAAGAGCCTATCATGATGCTGGTTACACACAGTACAAAGAAGATATTTTTGAAATAGAGTATGAATTACGTCGTGTAGATATTATTAAGTAAGCGCTTACCCTCACCTAAGTCATCCATCTGTAGTATATAGTCGATCGAGTAGCTATATTCGTGTAGATTATTTCCCAACTTTCTCCCTTCCTTAGGGTGTTAACTCCGCCTCTAGTTGTAGAGTCTGTCTCAAGCCCGGATAAAGAGAGGAGAGGCACCCTAGCTCTTTAGCCCATTAGCCCTTTAGCCCTTTAGCCCTTTAGCCCATTAGCCCTTTAGCCCTTTAGCCCATTAGCCCTTTAGCCTATTAGCCCTACAAGGAATGTGCGGTAATCTAATCTTCTTAGAACAAAGATATCCCCTGACATGTTCTAAACACATGTTGTATCGAGTACAGTGTTCTATTGTAGTCTTGATCACTTATTTAGTGTTCTAAACACTTCAGTCAATGTTCCGATCACATGATAAAGTTAACGGCATAGAGTGCAGTGTTCGATTCTAGTCTTGTTATGTTTCTTTAGTGATTTGCAAGTCTAAACATGCATAATGACGTCATCACTGCAGCACGTGCTTACTCTAGCTATCCCGATGCAGGTTTAAACTTGTTCGATAGAGCTATGCCTTGACATAAGAGGAGGCCTTAACAGCTTATGTATAGCCGCTATTGTTTAAAGATAGCTGCTGTTAAGAAAAAGCACGTAGAATTTTTCAATTTGCCGCCACCACATTTCAAAGGTATCTAGCTAAATATGGCAGCACGGTGCGCTCTTGATTAAAGATGGCGGATGACAGCTAACAGAACTTTTCAAATTGCCGCCACCACATAGAGGGCAGCACGGTGCTCTGTGGATTAAAGATGGCGGATGACAGCTGATGAAATTGCCCGCATGATAGCAGCACAGTGCTCTATTGATTAAAGATGGCGGATGACAGCTGTTAAAAAGCACATGGCTTTGTTTCCAAACAAGAGCAAGTGGAATTTGCCTCCACCACATTTCAAACTAAAGAGGGCAGCACTGTGCTCTGTTGATTAAAGATGGCGGATGACGGCTGTCAAAAAAGCGCGTGAGTTTGTTTCCAAACAAGTGCATGTAGAATTTGCCGCCACCACATAGAGGGCAGCACGGTGCTCTCTTGATTAAATATGGCTGCTGTCATGTGGAATTGCCTGCCACCACATTTCAAAGGTATCTAGCTGAAGAGGGCAGCACGGTGCTCAAAGATGGCTGCTGTCAAAAAGCATTTTTCAATTATCCGCCACCACATTTCAAAGGTAAGTAGCTAAAGAGAGCACCACTGTGCTCTATAGATTAAAGATGGCGGATGACGGCTGTCAAAAAAGCACGTGGATTTGTTTACCTATTCTAATCTCGCGCTAGTGAGGTTACGTTGGTAGCACTAAGGTTTAGGCCCGTTAAGATGGCAGCACTGCGGATGACAGGTGACGAATTTGCAGCTACTGCGATAAAGAGGGCAGCACAGTGCTCTGTGGTTTAAGGATGGCGGATGACAGCTGTCAAAAAAGCACGTGGATTTGTTTATCTCACGCTAGTTAGGTTAAGTTGGTACTACTGAGGTTTAGGCCCGTCAAGATGGCAGTACTGAGGTTAGCGATGCGTTGTTGTCTGTCAAAAAGCACGTGGCTGTTAAAAACACGTGGATTTGTTTACCAATTCAAATCTCGCGCTAGTTAGGTTAAGTTGGTACTACTGAGGTTTAGGCCCGTCAAGATGGCAGTACTGAGGTTAGCGATGCGTTGTTGTCGATGACAGCTGTCAAAAAGCACGTGGCTTTGTTTACAAATTCAAATTTCCCGCGGGTGGTGGAGGAGACCTCTGGGAGGCCTCTGGCTGTGGTGGTGGTGGTGGAGGAGGCATCTGGGAGGCCTCTGGCTGTGGTGGTGGTGGAGGTGGCCTGTGGGAGCCTGCGGTGGCGGTGGCCGCAAAATCCCTGTATTATACTACTATGGTTTTTAGCAATATTTTTATCACCCCACGAATGATTCTACGTATAAAATATTTCTCTTTATAAATGGAAGAAATTACATCAAAAATGATTTGATGGTGAATATGTATGGTACACTCAAAATAGAATGAAAGAATATGTTTTACTTAAGTAGAAGTGTTGTCTGCCTTATTACGATCTTCCTGTTAAGATATTCTTCAATTAATTGTGGAATTAAGTTAGTGCCAAAGTCAACAGCCGTCTTTATTTTATAGCTTGGCATTGATTGTACATAGTTCTTCTCGAGGCAGACTATTTTTTTTTTACAGTTGGCTTTATTTCGCACCTACACAGACAGGTCTTATAGCGACGATGGGACATGAAAGGGCTAGAAATGGGAAGAAAGCGGCCTTGGGCTTCATTGAGGTACATCGCCAGCATTCGCCTGGTGTAAAACTGGGAAACCACGAAAACCATCCTCTGGACTGCCGACAGTGACGTTAGAACCCATTCTCTCCCGAATTTCCCCTGTGGATGTTGGCGGTAGAATAACACCCACGGTATCGCCTGCCTGTCGCAAGAGCGGACTAAAAGGGGCCTCAAGGGCTCTGAACTTTGGAACGTGAGCTGGCGACCACGAGGCCCTCAGATGAGTCCTGACATTGCTTCCCATTACTTGTGCCAGGCTCCTCACATTCAACTCTCCTATCCGACCTCTCTTGGTCAATGCTTGTTCATTTCCGCCTACGGCGCTATTAGGCTTGCGAGGGCTTCGTGGCCCTTGTCTTCCTTTGGTCCATATCTTCATTTTTCGAAGTGTCGGATCCCTTCCATTCTTTTCCCTCTGATTAGTGTTATATAGAGGATGGTTGCCCAGTTGTACTTCCTCTTAAAGCAATAATCACCACCATCACCATTTCCCGAATACCGGATACTGGCCGCACTTAACCGACTGCAACTATCGAGCTCGGTGCAGACTAATTTAAACTTTACCAAAGCCTGGTCGCAGGGTCGAATCGCGTCAACAGATTAGTAACATTACATTATTATTTTTATTATTATGCCATTCAGTGGTCGCGAAAGTCGACATATTAAGTTAAATATTCGTTTTAACTAGCTAATGTGGTTATTATTATATCAAGGATCTGCTGCTATAAATCATAGTGATGAATTATTTGAGGTGGATCTAATCTCCCGATATAGGGTAAAGTACTGAAACAGCGATCCAAGAAGTTACTGGATATAAACAAGTTGTATAAACGCAAACAAAGAACAATACCAGCCGTCTGTAACCGACATTTCAAAGGAAGTATTTTCTGAACACTTATGGAGCATTTTTTACTGAACAAAGGGAGTGCGTCAATAGGAAAGAATAGTAGAAGCTGTTTTGACGTCATCAGTAATGTAACTCAGTTAATCATTTTTAAACTCATTCATATCAGCAAGAGAAGAAGAAACAGTTACAAGAATAGCCTATTCAGGGTATAAGTACACAACTGAGAGGCCCCACTAAAAAAGAGGCATATGTCACATTGTTGGTGATTTTGAGGTAGTTGTGTTGCCATTAATCAATCAGTAACATCAATCAATCAATACTGATCTGCATTTAGGGCAGTCGCCCAGGTGGCACAGAGCTGGTATAAAATTACGAACTACAACCATATAATCTTGAACATCTTTCTCCTTGACTCTGGAGGCCCTGGAATGAACTATATTTCTAACAGGGTATCTCTGTCTTAAGACTGGTTACTATGAAGTGACAGTTGACAATAAACTCTTTGTTATTGCTCTGAGGAATATTCTGGTCGCAGATTGGAAAAGCGTTAGCATATTATAAGCATTACACGACCTAATATTGTAACCCTTGTAAATACAAAATATTTTGTTTACCAACTTCAGACGCCCCTAGTGGAAGAGTCCCATGTCCATGGGCCAATATGATTGAAATAAAACATACATACATACATACATACATACATACATACATACATACATACATACATACATACATACATACATACATTATCATTATAGACTGTTATGCCTTTCAGCGTTCAGTCTGCAAGCCTCTGAGAATTTACTAAACGTCGCCACAATCCTCGATTTGCAACTAGTGTTGTGGCCTCATTTATACGTCTTATCTTTAAATCGTTAGAAACCGAGTCTAATCATCGTCGTTTTGGTCTCCCTCTACTTCTCTTACCCTCCATAACAGACTCCATTATTCTCCTAGGTAACCTATCCTCCTCCATTCGCCTCACATGACTCCACCACCGAAGCCGGTTTATGCGTACAGCTTCATCCATCGAGTTCATTCGTAAATTAGCCTTTATCCCTCATTCCGAGTACCCTCCTGTCATTGTTCCCACCTGTTTGTACCAGCAATCATTCTCGCTACTTTCATGTCTGTTACTTCTAACTTATGAATAAGATATCCTGAGTCCACCCAGCTTTCGCTCCCGTAAAGCAAAGTTGGTCTGAAAACAGACCGATGTAAAGATAGTTTCGTTTGGGAGCTGACTTCCTTCTTACAGAATACTGCTGATCGCAACTCCGAGCTCACTGCATTAGCTTTACTACACCTTGATTCAATCTCACTTACTATATTACCATCCTGGGAGAACACACAACCTAAATACTTGAAATTATCGACCTGTTCTAGCTTTGTATCACCAATCTGACATTCGATTCTGTTGAATTTCTTACCTACTGACATCAATTTAGTCTTCGAGAGGCTAATTTTCATACCATACTCATTGCACCTATTTTCAAGTTCCAAGATATTAGACTGCAGGCTTTCGGCACAGTCTGCCATTAAGACCAAGTCGTCAGCATACGCCAAACTGCTTACTACATTTCCACCTAACTGAATCCCTCCCTGCCATATTATACCTTTCAGCAGATGATCCATGTAGACTACGAACAGCAAAGGTGAAAGATTACAGCCTTGTCTAACTCCTGTAAGTTCCCTGAACCAAGAACTCATTCTACCATCAATTCTCACTGAAGCCCAATTGTCAACATAAATGCCTTTGATTGATTTTAATAATCTACCTTTAATTCCATAGTCCCCCAGTATGGCGAACATCTTTTCCCTCGGTACCCTGTCATATGCTTTCTGTAGATCTACGAAACATAAAAACAACTGCCTATTCCCCTCGTAGCATTTTTCAATTACCTGGCGCATACTGAAAATCTGATCCTGACAGCCTCTCTGTGGTCTGAAACCACACTGGTTTTCCTCTCAACGACTAATCGCACCCTCCCTTCCAGGATGCCAGTGAATACTTTGCCTGGTATACTAATCAATGAGATACCTCGATAGTTGTTGCAATCCTTCCTGTTCCCTTGCTTGTAGATAGGTGAAATTACTGCTTTTGTCCAATCTGAAGGTACCTTGCCAACACTCCACGCTAATTTTACTACTCTATGAAGCCATTTCATCCCTGCCTTCCCACTGTACTTCACCATTTCAGGTCTAATTTCATCTATTCCTGCTGCCTTATGACAATGGAGTTTATTTACTATCCTTTCCACTTCCTCAAGCATAATTTCACCAACATCATTTTCCTCCTCCCCATGAGCTTGGCTGTTTGCAACACCACCATGATGACTTCCTTTTACATTGAGAAGATGTTCAAAATAATTTCTCCACCTCTCCAGTGATTCCCTGGGATCTATTATGAGTTTACCTGAATTACTCAAAACACTGTTCATTTCCTTTTTCCGTCCCTTCCTAAGATTCTTTATTACTGTCCAGAAAGGTTTCCCTGCTGCTTGACCTAGCCTTTCCAGGTTATTACCAAAATCTTCCCATGACTTCTTTTTGGATTCAACAACTATTTGTTTCGCTCTGTTTCTTTCATCTACGTACCAATCCCTGTCTGCCTTGGCCCTTGTTTGGAGCCATTTCTGATAAGCCTTCTTTTTACGTTTACAGGCTGCTCTCACTTCATCATTCCACCAAGATGTTCGCCTTTTCCCATTTTACACACAGTTGTTCCTAGGCATTCCCTTGCTGTTTCTATTACAGCATCCCTGTATGCCACCCATTGACTTTCTATATCCTGAACCTGCTTACTGTCTACTGTTCGAAACTTCTCACTAATCATAGCCATGTACTTCTGTCTAATTTCCTCGTCCTGGAGACTTTCTACCCTTATTCGTTTGCAGACAGATTTCACTTTCTCTACCCTAGGCCTAGAGATACTTAGTTCACTACAGATCAGATAGTGGTCTGTATCATCGAAAAATCCGCGAAAAACTCGTACGTTCCTAACAGATTTCCTGAATTCAAAGTCTGTTAAGATATAGTCTATTATGGATCTGGTACCCCTAGCCTCCCATGTGTAGCGGTGAATAGCCTTATGCTTGAAGAATGTATTCGTAACAGCTAAACCCATACTTGCACAGAAGTCCAGCAAACGCTTCCCATTCCCATTAGCTTCCATATCTTCCCCACATTTACCAATCACCCTTTCGTATCCTTCAGTTCTATTCCCAACTCTCGCATTGAAATCGCCCATTAGCACTATTCTATCCTTGCTGTTGACCCTGACCACGATGTCACTCAATCCTTCATAAAACTTGTCAACTTCATCCTCATCTGCACCCTCACATGATGAATACACGGACACAATTCTTGTCCTAATTCCTCCCACTGACAAATCTACCCACATCATTCGCTCATTTACGTGCCTAACAGAAACTATGTTGCGTGCAATGGTATTCCTGATAAAGAGCCCTACCCCAGACTCTGCCCTTCCCTTTCTAGCACCCGTCAAGTACACTTTATAATCTCCTATCTCTTCCTCCTTATCTCCCCTTACCCGAATATCACTTACTCCTAGCACATCCAGATGCATCCTCTTTGCTGACTCAGCCAGTTCTACTTTCTTTCTTCCATAAGCCCCATTAATATTGATAGCTCCCCATCGAATTACATTTCGTTCGCCAAGTTGTTTCCAAGGAGTCCCTCGCCTGTCAAATGTGAGTGGGACCCAATTACTCCCATAGGTCCGCGGCTTGCTTAAAGTGTTCTGAGCTCGGTAAATTCATGAAGCAGGATGCTGCCCTACTTGCACATAGTCCAAGTGAGGATCTCTCCTCTAACGGATTATGGACCACCGGTGAATTGTATAGTCCTAGCCGTCTGAACACAAGGAGGGCCACGACTCAGAATATGTCCGAAATGCCCACTCCCATTCCATAGCAACTGGTATCCCGACTCTCAGGACCACTTACTAGGCCACTTAGCCGTTACCCATGGTTCACGAACTAGGACGTGACTACAGTAACCCACAGACATGAACCATCCACAAACATGAAATGTGCACAATTTAGAGATTCTCAGAGGATATTGCGATTTGTACCATATACTTCTCTTACTAGACAATGAGATGAGATAGCAGTACGGGAGAACATAGATGAGGAAATGAATACTGTAATTTTATGTCAGACCACACATTAATTATTTAAGACTTCAATCATCAATCAAACTTGAACCATTTCCTACTCCAATACCCACCACATTCTTTGAAATGATACTGTATTCCCAAAACCTTTCCACTTTCAAATGAAGTACTGTATACTGTACCGAGTGGATATAAGTAATAAATTCATTGTACTTTTTTTTTAACATACTTTACGTCGCACCGACACAGATAGGTCTTATGGCAACGATTGGGCCAGGAAAGGGCTAGGAGTTGAAAGGAAGTGACCGTGGCCTTGACTGAGGTACAGCGTAGGCATTTACCTGGTGTGAAGCTGGGAAACCACGGTAAACCACTTTCAGGGCTAGCGACAATGGGCTCGAACTCATTGTCTCCCAAATGCAAGCTCACAGCAACATTACCGAAGACGTGCAGCTACCTGCTCGGTCATTGCTCTTCTTTTCATGAAATTGGTAATACATGCTTGGGATGTGTTTATATAGCCAGTGTGTAAACCAAACCGGCCCCGCGGTGTAGGGATGGTGTGCTAGCCACTTACCCCTGAGGACCCAGGTGGGATTCCCGGCCAGTTCAAGAATTTTAACATGAATCTGAGGGCAGGTTCGAGGTCCACTCAGCCGTGATTACAATTGAAGCGCTATCTGACGGTGAGATAGTGGCTCCGGTCTATAAAGCCAAGAATAACGGCGGGGGGATTCGTCATGCTGACCACACGACACCTCCTAATATGCAGAACTTCGGGCTGAGCAGCGGTTGCTTGGTAGCCGAAGGCCTTCGAGGGTGTTGCGTCATGGGGTTTAGTTTAGTCCCTTTACCTTTAATGTTTTCGGAAACACCGTGGTGACGAAAGTTCTCTTCATTGGAGTCTTCTTCTTGTCTTTAAATCTGCCAACACGAGGTTGGTGAATTGTAGAATATTCAAATAATCATAGGACTGACCTTGAATGGCTGCCTGCGTATCAGTACCGACGTTCCGTATTACTGTACTAGATGGCAGGTAAACGAATCTCATTTGTGTTATCTGCAGCAGAGATTTATTTTTGTCCAGCTCCACGGCTAAATTGTTAGCGTTCTGGCCTTTGGTCGATGAGTCCCGGGTTCGATTCCTGGTCGGGTGGGGGATTTGAAACTTAACCAGAGGACCCTGCTGCTCTGCAGCATTCGTTATAAACAGGTCAGGTAACTTGTCTTGATATGCCTGTCGTAGACATTGTTATGCCTGCCTTTTCCAATGGTTTCATGAACATTTAATAAGAAGTGTGCGTTAAGTATGCCGCAGTTCGTAGTCATAATTCATCCATTCTGATGCCATCATGCCACCTGTTTGATAAAAATCTAACAATATATTCGCTTTTCATCCAGCAGTTCTTGATGTAAAGCTGGGTATTGTGCCATAGAAGGCAAAGGTGTTTTAATCACAGTTCTTCTATATAGAACAGTTGTCTTGTGAACTCATAGGTTAGTCTCGAGGTAGGGTTTTTTTGTCAGGCAGAGAACATTTTAAAGAGACATGGCCTTCATTATTTATAATGCAGCTAGGTTATCCTTCGACAGGCTTTCCCAATCAACGACTCTTATGTCATGATAGGGTCTGTTTGTAAGGACACTTTTTCTCTTAGCAGCATGTTATTAAGAAGGCTCTGCCATCTATTGAATATATTTGGAAGCTGGTAAAGGTTAGAGAATCACAGAGTATCTAACAGGAACTAGTATTCTTCCTTGATAAGAGGAAGCGTGTCCTCTCTGGCTGGACAGGTAGTAGTCAAACATGGCTGCATGCAATGACATTACTAACGATGAAAGTCATATATCAGAAAATTAATGAGATTTTTAGACGCTTAGCAACCTGCTAAGTATAGAATGTATTGCGGGTTAGGGTAAGCCTTCGCCTGAAATTATTGGAGTGATAATTTAAAAACCAAATAAAAAATTAGATGTATGGCTTTTCAGGCGTTTGCTCTATTAACCAGCATTTCGTCTTAGGTCTGACACTAGACTCTTCAGAGTGTGATGTGTCAGACCCTACCCACAGATGCTGGGGTGTATGCAGGTGAACTTATCAGAAGCCTATTTATGAGGCACAGACTGATAACTGCATACGGGAGATAAAACTCCACAATGGAATTAATGCCCGCCTAGCAATCCCAAATGGAAATTCTAAGTTCTCATGGAGGGAATCAGATATTTTTCCACCAATAGAGCATATCAAAAATCAGATAAAAAATTAGTTGTATGGCTTTTCAGGCGTTTGCTCTATTAACCAGCATTTCGTCTTGATTGTGTGATTATTCAAAATTGGCGAAACTTAGAGACCTATCAATGTCTCATGATTCACCGGCAGGTAGTTCCAGAGAGAATAAAATAAAAATGAAGCAAATCGGTCCAATAGAACGGACGGACGGATTTTTCAAAGCTGTTTTAGTAAACTCTTTCAATATATAGATTGGTTAATTCGTCTGGCTGGGTGTGTGTACCGTCATCATGACTAGATGTCATATTAGGTAGGGCCCCATCCTCGCAGATATGCAGGTGGCATATACACTGACTGTGCAAATGTCATGGGATAGCGGAGCACTGATGCGCAGGTGTGTTGTCTGTGCACCACACGCCCCCTGTGCCAGCGGCAGTTGTATAGAAGACCTTGTGAGCAGTGGCTGTGCATGTGACAGGTGTAACATGGAACGTCGTCGTGAGATGACACCGTTCGAACGGGGTATGGTGGTCGGTGCCCGACTGATGGGAAGTGCGATTTCGGAAGTGGTGCGGGAATTCGGCTTCACACCATCAACCGTGTCCACGGTGTATCGTGAATGGTTGAATGCGGGTGTCACCGTCCAAAACATACGAACGACCGTCCAGCCACCCTCGATGACCGTGACCGGCGACATCTGAGACGGATTGTCAGTAGTGACGGACGGGAAACCGTGCAAAAAATCACGGCTAAATTCAACATAGGCTGTGCTAGACACGTCTCCCAATGGACAATCCGTAGGAACATGGGTTCTATGGGGTATGGGAGCCAGCGCCGCACACGGATGGCACGGTTAACCCAACGTCATCGGGCACAACGACGTGCATTTGTCACCAGTCACCAGGGATGGACACTGGAACAATGGCGTAACGTGATATGGTCGGACGAATCACGAGTTCAACTGCACCATGCCGATGGGAGCCACCGTGTATGGCGCGGACCACATGAAGCGATTGATCCCGCCTGCCTCGAAGGTGTGGTCCAGGGCGCTGGTGTCTCTGTTATGGTCTGGGGTGCATTTTTCTGGTATGGAATGGGCCCCCTAGTTGTTCTGGAAGAGACTTTGAATGGTACGCGGTATGTTGAGCTGCTCGGAGACCATCTCCACCCATTTCTGGCCTTCCAGCGCCCAGACGGTTCTGCGGTGTTTCAAGATGATAACGCGCCGCTCGACACAGTCCGGTTGGCTCACGTCCGCTGCTTCGGTCCTCCCTAACTCTCCGCCACACCCCGATACTCCCGCGGCACTTCTAATTTTACGACTACTTATTTGTACAATTTTGGCATTTAAACTTGCGCTGGGCACACGCAGTTTACACTTTAGCATTCTACTGCCTCCCACGAAAATTCCTACCGAATTTCAACCGAATCCGAGTCTAACACATGTATGTGTTCCCTCGTTAGATGTTGCCTGATAATCATTTCGAAATTCTTATACAATTAAAGCACATTAAGGAGAATTCACAATCCCGAAGAATAATAATTTAGTTTAAAGTAATTTGAACATTTACTTGAAACAGGACCTCAATTATTCTATAACATGTTTGCCGAGACACATATGTTCATCCACTAGGTCAGAGTAAAATTAGATCATATTTTAAAAAATCACAACTACGGACTAAAAGTTTTCACAAAACATATAAAGATGACGGATCCCGTTAACCGGGATCAAACATCGTAGAAGTATACAACTACTATATATTGCGAGCATGAAGTAGCATGTTCAAGTTGCTTCCCAAACGGTGAGTGACAAAAGACAAGTAACACATTGTCTATCCTCATTCTACAATGTAAACATTTGCCGATCTCATGATTCTGGACAGTTGCACATTCAGTCGCCAGATAGCAGCAGCATACAGACCGCAGCTAAAGGGCCGTCACATTGTATAGTGTGGCAAATATAAACCATGACAAATATGTCAAAATGAAATACGTATATGAAGCGAACTGAACTTCACAAAAAGTAACACTAATGGCCGGTTTCTGGAATGACAGTTATCTGTAGATGCGTAGTTATCAGTGACTTAACATGGTGATATGTTTAAAACGAGTTTCCGAAACAACAGTTATCGGCTTCTTCACAGTTATCTGCGCAACGACTAGTAACTGCAGCTAGTGCTGTAGTTACCTCTATGTTAGAACTGATTCCAACATATACCGCTATGAGGCGCCACTCGTACAAGGTCTTATATTAGTTTCGTAAACATTAATACGTGATAATGAACTGATTATAATATATTTACAGTCATTCATTGTAGTTTTAACGTGCTGGAGTCAACATTATTTTGGTCAGTACATTTACTTCCACGTTATCACTGGCTTTTAGTCACTGATTCCACTTAAATGGTGTCATCTGTTTAGGTTATAGTCTTCCCGGAGTACGACGCCTCTAATGTAGATGCATCTTGCTATACGGGAAATGAATCGTCAAATAAAATAGAACTCGAATCAAATGGATTTTCATCAGGCTAAAACTGATCTTTCTGTGTACAGTAGAATTAATGTTAAGATCTCTTTCGTCAGGCTTTGATTCATGTGTCCCACCAACAGTTAGTTAACACCCAGTCTGAAATTATGGAATATTTACATTTGTATTAAATAATAAATATTAGGTTTCATAGACTCCCAGTAAACATAAAACATCTGGACTTAATTAAAAATCTTGCAGGGAGCTTTAGATTATGTCATCTTCTTATCTGTGTCAACACACTTCACACCCTAGGTCGGGGTTAGCTCGCTAGGGTCGATTGAAATTCTCAAGTGGACTTCACGTCAGCAGATACGAGAGTATTTTTGTCAATGCAAGTAAAACATCTCAAATTACTCGTCCGTTGCAGTTATTATGAACTACAAATTCTCAGTTCGAGGAGTACATTAGGGAACTACAGAACTGATGAAAAATTGAGTGATATGTCTATTTTATTTTGGCTGTTGGAGATCGCAGATTGTAATGCTTTCGTGTTGTCCAAGTTGTGCCATGAAAGCCCGGAACAAATGGAATTCTTGAAGGGTTTGGAATCTGATCAGGTGAAATTACATATCAAAGAAGAATGATAAATGAGTGAGTCCCCAGAGTGATACGAACGGGAATAAGCAACATTTTGTACGTAAGACTCGGCGTCGAGATACGGAAGAAAAACTGAAGAAACGACAATCTTACCGTACATATCCAGCATCCTTGAAGAGATATACGGCATATGCGTGTTTTAAGTAGGAGTTTTCGGTTTGTTAGCAATCTACAAAAAAATCTGCAACAGTTGCAGCGGGAACAAATGGATATCGCACCATCAGTGCAGAACTTCAGTGCCGGAATGATAGGTTCCAAAGTGTGCTGCACGTTTTCATTTATGGATTTTTTCGTTTACACTTGTTGTTTTCTGGATCAGTGAAAAGTGATCTGTTTGGAAATTGCTGTGTATTTTTATAATTTTACTGACGACAACGATCAAGGTGAAATTTGGACGATGACTGCGTACTGTGAATAGGAAAGAACTGGAAATACATATAATGTTTGCATTATTTGATCGTACACACTGTATATTCATATTATGAGAGATTATTACATGCTAATCAGATTGATTGAGATGACTGTGTACATATTTGCTAACCATTTTTCATTGTAGAAAACTTTTGCTAGTAAAAGTAACTAGATATTACCAAAATAACCCTAAAATCATTTGCGTAGAGGCAACTATTGGAGGACGACAGATACTAAACATGACGATAACTGCACTGCTTGTTACCAGGGCTTATAAATCTGGATTTAAGTTTCCGGAAACTCATTAAAGTTAACAGCGCAGTTAAAGTTACAAGCGCACTTAGGTAACTCACAGGTAACTGTGGTATACCAGAAACCGGCCATAAATGAGCTAATAACTATTTGGTTACAACTCATGACTTAAAATTCCTGACTTCAATTTCAATTAATGATTATTTATTAATCGTATCCGATCCAAAATACTCTTTCAGCTCCCGCTTTTAAAATGGACAGCGGGCTATACGTAATAATAAATTGAAACCATAAATAACATGCGCTAAGATATTACACAGGTATTTCTAGTATCACCGTCCCACAATTTCTTAATCACTTTCCTTGACTAACAGTACAGTGATAACGTTCTTACTTGATACTAGTTGAAACAACATACATTAGCAATATATTTTATAAGCAGATGCATAAATGTTGAAGATCAGGAGAGAAGAATTCGAGGTTAGCTTCATATTCTTGTAAGTCTATAAATCAATATTTCTTGATTTCATGAGAGAATACATAGGAAAATATTTTCAATAAACTTGTATTACATCACAGTCCACGAATTTAAGCTGTCCTTCTGTAACAGTAATTTCAAGAGCGGTAGTTCAACGTTAGGAAAGATTTCTTCAATATTAGTTTAACACTAGATCAAGTTTCCAAAATGATGTAAGGTGAAATTTGAATTATGATGTCTCGAGAATTCACGAGTACTCTTTCCACTGTTATTTCAACATTACACTTTGTAGAACTCATGTTTACGTGATATGTTATTGTTGAACTACAAACCTATCAGTACAGTTTTGGCTCCATCAGTAGAGAAGGGTACGATGATATTTAATGAATTTCATATGACTTGTAGTTAAGAAATACAGAAAATGGGAAACGGGAGGAGAAAAAAGGAGGGGTGGACGCATATTGGTGAGTCAGTGCGTTGTGAGCCATAGCTTAGCCATAAATTAAACAATAGCACACTATACATCAGTTAATTGACTGGTCTAAAACATCGCTGCACAAGAATTCACCATCGTGAACACCTTTTCCACTCCACACGTAAGACCTAACTACCTCTAATTTTATATTTCCAATCATTTTAGCTATTGTGTAAGCTGTCACTTATTCACAGAATGTATTTGGTAAGATATTATCACTTCACCATAGGTAACACTACAAATGTTCCACTAACCGTGGGGATTCGGTAAGGAAATACTCAAGGAACTGTAAAAATTACCACATGCTAACCATGCATTCGAAGTTGAAGCGCCCATAACATGGTGATGCGCAAAGGTGTTCAGTATTCCGCATAGCATCGGCAGAGTCCATTACTATATTATTTGAAATGAACTTTCCAAAATAAAAGGTTATACTCTACTTTGAAGTGTCTGAAACTATTTCTTTTGTTTGTGGTGGGTGGCTTTATTAATTTGCATGTTGTGAGCATCGTACAGAAAACGTAAAAAGGAATTAAGTTAATATGGTGATTAGAAAATAAATGGTGAGGATTCCTTCCCTGGTCAATTCGTAAGGAAAAAAAAGAAGAAACTTCAGGGAACAACATTTGAAGTTCAGTACCTCATTATCGTTAATGCATGGATTTCATTGTAGAGCTTGAACTTCACATTATAATTTTTAATTCTGAGCGGACAATATTAATTTTTTTCAAAGAGTGCATAAATAAAATATCAAATATTCTTAAAGAAGTGAACAACAAAAGTTTATTCAATATAAGAAAAACGAAATGGACTATAATATGAAGTTTTGTTTTCAAAGCATTCTTTACTGTGATTACGCCTGAAGTTATGGTGTTCTAGGCCACACTCTGCCTTCAGTTCCAATGTGTCACGAAATGGGCAAAGAAAATTATCGAATTTTCACATCTTTTAGCCTATTTTAGTTCATAACGAAGTAAAACTAGTTACTCAATTAACCAGGATACGCCAATAAATAATATGTTTTATAACCTGGATAGACAAGTACCTTTCTACGTGATCATAACAGAAGAGTTGGTGTATTCCAAGTCTTCAACAACACCTGAAATGCCCGCTAGAAGTTACTGCGGTACAGTGTTACACAAGTTAGCATATTTATTACAGCGGGAACTGTCGTGCGCAACGAGCATTGTACAAGACAGGGAGACTTACATCGTCCTGTGGTGAGGAAGTTCTGAGCTGAAAAACTTAATTAAGTTTCTTGCAATTCCTCGCGGTAAAGTATAATTAGACTTAAAAGTTACGATTAACCAAGGAGATGTTACCAATTGGTGGTTCTGCAGAGCGCAGGAGGGGCATGTGATGTGGGTAAGAGGGCATCAATATACAATCGACCCTTCAAACTGCATAATGAAAAATACGTCTAAAATAAAACATTTTTAAAGGATACAATTGTGTTTAAAAGTTTATATAACAGAACCGCATAGCACAAAACGAAACTTGAGAATAAGTTGATCTAAATGGGCTAATTATTAAACTTTGTCCATAAGTAATTCTTAATATTTCTTTTGAATTTATTGAAATTCTGACAAGATTTAACGAGTCTGGAATGGGATTAAATGATATAACAGCACAATAAAATACATCATTAGATCCATACTTCGCTGTATTAATTCTTGGGGCATGTAAGTTTCCAGATTGCCGTGTTGCATGAAGATGAATTACTGTGCATTCGAGTTTTATTTTTCCCCGAGCCAAACAATGTTTAATTTTGAAGACACGTGTTTCCCCCTGTGGCTGGGGGCGCTAGAATAACACCCATGGCATCTCCTGTCAGTCGTAATAGGCGACTAATAAGGACTCCAGCGGCTCTGAACTTTGGAGCATGGGTTGGCGACTACGCGGCCCTTAACTGAGTTCTAGCATTGCTTCCACTTACTTGTGCCAAACTCCTGACTTTAACCTATCCTGTGCGACCTCACTTGGTCAACACTGCTTCTTTTCCGACCACCATTTTCAGGCCCTTCATATCTTCATTTATCGAAGTGTCGGATCCCTTCCATTTTTTCTCTCCGAGTAGTGTTAATAGAGGATGGTTGCCTAGTTGTACTTCCTCTTAAAACAATAATCACCACCATTCCCTGCTTGAAGTAAGAGGCGACTAAAAGGGGCCCCTGGGCTCTCAACTTGTGAAGTTGCGTTGTCAACCACGGGGCCGTTAGCTGCGTCCTGGAATTGCTTGCACTTAATTGTGCCAGGCTCCTCACTTTCATCTATCCAATCCGACCTCCCCTGGTTAACTCTTGTTCTTTTCTGACCCCGACGCTATTAGGTATCGAGGGCTAGGCAGTCTTTCATTTTCATGCCCTTTGTGTCCCTTGTCTTTCTTTGGCCGATATATTCATTTTTCGAAGTGTCAGAAGCTTTCCATCTTTTCTCTCTGATTAGTGTTATACAGAGGACGGTTGCCTGGTTGTATTTTCTCTTAAAAGAATAATCACCACCAGATCACGAAGCCAAATTTTACCAAAGAGTATGCAATAGGTAACCTAACATTGCTTTAAATACGTTGATTACTGGTGAAATTGTGGATTTTTAGGACTCAGTTCCAAAGTTTCCTGAAAGAGGCAAAGAAAATGTTCAAATTTCTATTCATTTGAGCTTATTTGCGTTCAATACAAAATAAAACTACTGTTACTAAATAACCAAGACGTTTGTTTGTTTGTTTGTTTGTTTGTTTGTTTGTTTGTTTGTTTGTTTGCCCAACCCTTGTCCATGATTCTCTACGTGGTCGGGTGTGAGCTGGGACGAATCTGTCGTGATGGGTTTGTATGACTAGATGCCCTTCCTGATGTCAACTAAATAACCATGATATGCGAATAAATAATATGTTTCATATTCTGGGTAGAACGATACATTTTATGTTATCTTAACGGAAGAGTTGGTCAGTTCCAAGTATCCGACAAGTCTGAATTACCCGGCTAGAAAATTACTGTTGTACACTGTTACACAAGTTAGCATATTCATTAGAGCGGAAAGTGTCGTACACAATGAACACTGTACAAGACAGGGAACCTTGCATCGTCCTGTGGTGAGGGGTTTGTGAGTTCAAAGAAGGTAGCAACTACACCAGTGTGCTAACCCCATACACCTCTACCAGCGCGTAATGGAAACTAGTAGGGATGTCTAAACTTTAGTCCCTTCTCATGATACAGGGACGGAGAAGACGTGAGGTTAATATTTTTGGCACGTTTTAGGGCCGGATGCCCTTCCTGAACCCTACCTAAAATAAAGAAATTAATGATGATGAATACAATTGGGTAAGGACGTGGAAGGAATTTGTTGTGGCCTATGAATAGGAAATTTTCCGGTAGAAACACGGTCAGTCATAATGAAAATTAATATTATAATCACAGCAATAGAACCAGCTTTTGGGTGGTTAGGCCGTGGGGCATAATGCAGAGTTTCGTCCAGACGTGCCATTTGGACTCATCAGCTGGAATGGCACGCCCCTCCAGGACTCTGCATAGCAGAGGCAGACCAAACTGTGTGGCCCCGCCGAGTTAGCAAATCAAGTTTGCTAACCTGCTAAAGGAGAAAATATTTCTCCGTTCAAAAAATGCTCCCCCATTGGAGATACAACATCAAAAAACAGTTTGGTCTGCCTCTGCTATGCAGAGTCCTGGAGGGGCGTGCCATTCCAGCTGATGAGTCCAAATGGCACTTCTGGACGAAACTCTGCATTATGCCCCACGGCCTAACCACCCAAAAGCTGGTTCTATTGCTGTGATTATAAGATCTGCGGCCGTGAAAGCCTTTTTTTTTGAAAATTAATATTGTTCAGTGATATCTTACAGGGAAGAAAAATCTACTTCCTGGGGTAAAAAATTGTTAATGTGGTGGCAAAGTCAGTTCTATCGTTTGGTTTTCATGACAATATGGATTACCTCTCATAGCAGGCAACTCCTCCACTGTTACTCCGAAGATAAAAACAAACCTCGCAACACTTGTAGCCCTTCAAGAGCATTGTTCATCCAAGGCAAATGGTTCACAGGCGTTGGAAAACACGTGTCCAGCTTAATGAAACCATAAGATTAAATTTTGTATTTATTTTATAAGAGAAGTTCGTCCAAAGGACATTTATTACACATCAAAATGTTTACTTACTGTAATCAAATGTAACAAAGGCTTTTCAGTCTCTCAAACACACAACAAATACAATGTAAATAAAAACACTATAAACATATCTGTAAAACACACACTAGTGAAAACACACACAGACTGAAAAGCCTTTGTTACAATTAACTAAGTCAAAACTGAAAAACATGGCTTCATTTTTAACAAATTACTGTAATCATTCAAGGAATTTATTATATTTTTTACGTTTCGAAAAATGGCATTGCTCAAATTTCTGTATTTTTTGTTTTTACGTAATTTATACTGACAAACGTGAATTGCAAGTCTCACAATAGCATGCATTTGTGTTTGATTTGATTTAGACCAGTCTCCGTTTAATATAGCGTCCATCGAGAAGAAGTATTGATGTTGATATCTTCCTGTTCCTTCTACTTACATGGTTCGGTAGATGGTAATCGAAGTTTGATCCATAGATCTTCCAGGAAGAAAGTTTCTCTCGTCAATGCGTATATCTCCTGTTTCCTGCAAATTTCACTGCTCGTTTTAATATTTTAGATTTTTGGTGGGTCTGCGATACCAAATTTCTCTCAAACTAGAGTTAAGCAACTACTGGAGCTCTTGTAGTGTCAAATAGTTTCATTGTCGTTGATAAGTCAAGAGATTGTGAATTTTTAATGCCGTCGAGGCGCGCGGCTGTGAGCTTGCATCCGGGAGATAGTAGGTTCGAATCCCACTATCGGCAGCCCTGAAAATGGTTTTCCGTGGTTTCCCATTTTCACACCAGGCAAATGCTGGGGCTGTACCTTAATTAAGGCCACGGCCGCTTCCTTCCAACTCCTAGGCCTTTCCTATCCCATCGTCGCCATAAGACCTATCTGTGTCGGTGCGCCGTAAAGCCCGTAGCAAAAAATAAATAAATAAATTTAATGCTATATTAAAATTGCGTGCATAGCTGTTGCTATCCTATTTTCAATGTGAGCTCTGTATGAAGTATAGGTTGTTTGTAGTGTTATTCCAAGGTAGGCCTATTTAATTTTATTTTACAATGTCCAGTGGTTCACTCTTTAGTATTATGGTGTCCTTTACTGACATTTTTCCTCCTTTCCTAACAAAGTCAATACTTCGTTTTAATTTCGTTCGAATTTATTCGCGTCGGCGCATTTATACTACTTTCATTGCAGCCATTAAAAGTGGTAGAATACACTAGAATTGCGCCATTGCGCCTTGTTTTGCATATTTTGCAACAGAGTTCTATGTGGTAGCGTTCACGCGTATGTCCACATAGTTTGCATTCACACGTCTCTATTGGTTCATGGTAAGATGTGTTGGTACAAATAATATGGTGAAAACCATGTATTGCGAATCTTATAAACAACTGCCTCATCTCACAATTGAAGTCCACGTCCCATCAATAATGGCCCCAGTTCCATAGAATTCTGCAGGTATATCTTTCTTTTTCTTTTGTTTTTGCTAGGTGATGTTAGTAGATTTTATGAGACTCTAGTGTTGGGTGGAGGCAAAAGTACTCTGAGTTCCTCAATGAGGAATGATTATCGTGTGAGGAAGTAAACGAATCATGATCGTGAAGTCTTCGATACTCCGATCACTCTTTTTACGTGTAGCGCTTTTACGGTTTTAAGTGCTGATAGTTTCTTTTCTGTGAGGTATGGCCGTATGATGTCTATCCCATACGTTAGCATAGACATCATATTAGATCCGAGTAGCGCCATTGCTGTCTCTGAACTGAGGGTCCTGTGGTAGCGTATTCCATGCATCGCTCGTTCCACCTGCGTTGTTTTCTCCGTCACATGCTTTGTGAGGCATTTAGTGCTTGTTTGCAGTGTGATGCCTAGGTATTTAAAGTCCTTTATGATGGTTAATTTCATCCTCTTGAAACTGGAGTCTTACCTCCTCGTCTAACACCATAATTTCCGTGTTCATTTCTAACTTGGGCTAGTCGTTTATTGTGATTGATCAATCAATCAATCAATCAATCAATCAATCAATCAATCAATCAATCAATCAATCAATCAATCAATCAATCAATCAATCAATCAATCAATCAATCAATCAATCAATCAATCAATCAATCAATCAATCAATCAATCAATCAATCAATCAATCAATCAATCAATCAATCAATCAATCAATCAATCAATCAATCAATCAATCAATCAATCAATCAATCAATCAATCAATCAATCAATCACAATCAATCAATCAATCAATCCTGATATGCATTTAGGGCAGTCGCCCAGGTGGCGGAATCCCTATCTGTTGTTTTCCTAGCCTTTTCTTAAATGATTTCAAAGAAATTGGAAATTTATTGAACATCTCCCGTGTTAAGTTATTCTAACCCCCTAACTCCCCTTCCTATAAATGAATATTTGCCCCAATTTGTCCTCTTTAATTCCAACTTTATCTTCATATTGTGATCTTTCCGACTTTTAAAGACGCCACGCAAACTTATTCGTCTACTAATGTCATTCCACGCCATCTTTCCGCTGATATCTCGGAACATACCATTTAGTCGAGCATCTCGTCTTCTTTCTCTAAGTTCTTCCCATCCCAAACTTCGCAAAATTTTTGTAACGCTACTCATTTGTCGGAAATCACCCAGAACAAATCGAGCTACTTTTCTTTGGATTTTTTCCAGTTCTTGGATCAAGTAATTCTGGTGAGGGTCCCATACACTGGAACCATACTCTAGTTGGGGTCTTACCAGAGATTTATATGCCCTCTCCTTTACATCCTTACGACAACCCCTAAACACCCTCATAACCATGTGCAGATATCTGTACCCTTTATTTACAATCCCATTTATGTGATTACCCCAATGAAGATCATTCTTTATATTAACACCTAAGTACTTGCAATGATCCCCAAAAGGAACTTGCAACCCATCAACACTGTAATTAAAACTGAGAGGACTTTTCCTACTCGTGAAACTCACAACCTGACTTTTAACCCCGTTTATCAACATACCATTGCCTGCTGTTCATCTAACAACATTATCGAAGCCACGTTGCAGTTGCTCACAATCTTGTAACTTATTTATTACTCTATACTGTAACCGTTCATCACCATGCCATAGGCATGTTAGGAGGTCTAGTCAATTATATATGCCGTTTTCCGCAACATTCTGTGACATATAATGTAGTAATTAGCAGTCTACATGCCGAACCAGGGTGTGATTTGCGACACCCCAGCCCGAAGGGAGCAGTTTTCTGCGCTGTAACGAGAAAAGGATAGCGCAGTACCGCTGAACCTTGAAATCGCGCTCTCTTTCCGAGGAAGCGAGAAGGGAAGATAACGCTACGCGTGGAGATGTAGGTTGTCGGAGAGTGGGCTGAGTTAAGGTGTGTTAACCCCTGAGAAATAAATGTCCTCTACTAATTCAACACCGCATTCACTGGTGCCACTTCACTATAATTTACTAAAAAGAGGAATAATAAGAACACCTTCATCTGAAATAATTTTTGGAAGAGTATGAGTCAGGTCTCATTCGAACCGATGTATTTAATGCTAATTGTTGATGCATATAAATGCAATTCTTGAATAGTGGATCGGTAATGACAATTGTCATATAGCAGTACGCGGAGTAAAGACGACTGCTGAAATCTGACAACGTGTGGAAAAAAGTGGGAGATCTTGCGTGATGAACCATGACGCGTGATCTTCTAAAAGGACGCTTTTGAGATTATGAATGGCCCACTGATCGCTTTAGTTTTATATGCGACCAGTAAAAAGTAGAGGTCACAAGCTATAATTTGAGTGTTTTCACGTCGCTGAAAGATTCCGATTACCGGACCTTCAAATTCAGCAGGGGCATAATTTACCTCCCCCCTGATCATTTGTCCGGAGGCTATAAGTAGAGCCAGGACCTGGATACAGTATCTCATTGTCATTTGTGTAGCTGCGGTACTAACACGTTAGGAGTGAACTTGGATATCAGTTTATGAAGAGTTGTGTCATAGAAGAAAAACACATCAGTACGATGAAAGATATCGCTGAATAAGTCGAGTGGTACCAGACAATATGCATTATTGGGGAATAGAAGCCTTATTTTGATATTTAACATTTAATCGTTAACAACAGTCAGTTGCAGCTCATGGTGCAATCACCAATAAAAGGGCAAACGCTTCAGATTGTTTAGAGGTAGTGAGACAGTTAATTATATACAATAATCAGTAATAACCGATCCAAAGCATTTTGCGAGTGAGTGACATCCAATAAAATTAAAAACTGTTCCTGACAAATTTTAGTGTTTGCATACTCCATGGACACTCGTGGTGATAGACTGTGTGATTAATGGGGAAATAAACAGTGATTTCTACAAACTTGCCACTATTTGCATTGATATATTTAAAATTATCGGTGTATCGTGTCAGCAGTAGATCCCTTCTGAAAGTACATAAACAGTGCTCAATAACTAATTTCCCATTTTTGCCTTATGTTCGTGAGTGATCGTCGAACCCAAGATTTGGAGCCTACAAGAACCGCGACTAAGTGCCTGCAGTCATTTCTACAGGGAACGTCCAGAGACTCAACTAAGAAGACCACAGTTCGTGACTTGGATCGTGGTAGTATGGAAGGAACCAAGGACTATCATAGAGAAGACCGCTCATCATGAAGGAATAAAAACCTAAGATGTGCCTCGAGATGACGGCAAACCATACGCAGCATGTGATAAGTACATATTTTGAATATATAAACCACGATATTTGCATGCCAGTAGCAGATTTTATTTTGTAAATATTAAAAATGTATAATTAATCATTAAAAATGTAGGGAAACCATACGTGTGTGACTGGGAAAGATTTATTATTTTAGTTAGGATTTTAAAATGATTTAAAAATAATCATTGATATTTAGCAGGTTTATTATATAGATCCCCTTAAATTCGTAGTGTATATGAAGCACGTATTTGGGAAGAATATCGATTTAGCTAAACTTATACTTTATTCGTAATGTTATTATCTGGTAAAGATTTTTATAGTAGTTTGAATATAAACAGTACGTTCGCTTCAGGGTCGTTCAGGTAATATAAATCCTGTATGATAATAGTTGATCATTAAAGATGTCCCAGACCGAGGTATTTTGCGAAAAGATAATAATAATTGTGGCTGTTGTGATTTATTGAATTGGGCTGAATATATAGCCAAATAATGAATAATAAGAAGTAATGGCTCTCAAATGAATATGTACTTGAGAATGATATATAAAAGAAAGAAAAAGAGAAAGATAAGAAGGGAAGAACGACGATTTCGTGGTTTGTAGCTACAGAGCTGGTCACACAGCTGTTGTCATGATTGACAGGTTTATTTGGGTGGACTTAGCGTCGGAGGAATGCTTGTCGTTTTCCAGTAGGCTAATGTGTACTTTTCATTCACCAGAGCAGTCTCAATTCCATTCTAATGATACGTTTTGCGAATTATAGATATGCGTGAAGAATTAAATAACCTGTAATAATGGAGTCTTCTCTGTGAATTATTAAATCGGATTTTGAAATGCGGTGGTATGATATGGAAGGGTGAAGCTGTAACATGTTGTGTGACCAGCTCTGTAGCTACAAACCACGAAATCGTCGTTCTTCCCTTTTTATCTTTCTCTTTTTCTTTCTTTTATATATCATTCTCAAGTACATATTCATTTGAGAGCCATTACTTCTTATTATTCATTATTTGGCTATATATTCAGCCCAATTCAATAAATCACAACAGCCACAATTATTATTATCTTTTATTATTCCAACAACACAACAATGTGTTTATGTGTTTTATTATTTCCCAAAGTGTTCTATGGTGATGGGTTCGATTCCAGCGTTGGCTGATGTGTTGTAGTATGGCACCATCTCGTGTGATTTTATCAGTATAATACAATGTTTAGCAAATAATATTTTAACGAAGAATCTTCTCATTTAATAAATTTAGTGTATTCCTCTAACGTGATAGAATCCTACTTTCGTTATATTTTATCTAGTGCCTATTTTTCTTTTTCGAACATTCCATTGGCCGTATGCTACGAGTTCGGCCGGTGACGAAATGAAGGTAGGGAGGACGAGACTTCAAACCTGGTAAGTGATTTCTGGAGGTTCTCATCCAACTATTCCATGTATACATTTGTTTGTGAAACCAAATTATGTAATAGTTGCTCTAAATGACCCAGTACGGGTACAATACAGAATAACACCATCCGCAAAAAGCCTTACCTCTGATTCCACTTGTTCATTCATATCATTTATATATATAAGAAAACGTAAAGGTCCAATAATACTGCCTTGAGTAATTCCCCTCTTAATTATTACGGGGTCGGATAAAGCTTCGCCTACTCTAATTCTCTGAGATCTATTTTCTAGAAATATACACACATTCAGTTAGTCTTTTGTCTAGTCCAATTGCATACATTTTTGCCATTATTCTCCCATGATTCACCCTATAAAATGCTTTAGACAGGTCAATCGCAATACAGCCCTTTTGACCTCCTGAATTCAAGATATCTGCTATATCTTGTTGCTATATCTTTTGGAGTTTTATGATGTCTTCTCATCCGATCACCATATCGGCGCATTTATCAGGGTTATTTAGAAATGTTTGTAGGTCCGCTTTCTTCGATGATCGTTTCGTCGGCATACAATATGAGTACAGTTTCTTCCACTCCTCTCAGTATTTTCGCTATGACAGAACGTTGCTTGGCCGTCATGACTCAGTACGCTGCTTCTCTAGTCAGACGGCTCCTAATATGGTGGTAATTACTACTTGAAGGGCCAACGGCTGTAGCCGTGTTGAAACACCAGATCCTGTGAGATGTTAAATGTTAACCAACATTGGGCGTGGTCAAGGTTTTGGATGGGTTACCACGCGCTGTTGGTGGGGCAGAATACACTCTTTCCTTACTGTTCGAAGAGGAAGTGCAACTAGGCAAGCATTCCCTCTTAACACAAGGTGCAGACATGAAAGAGAGTCCTAATTATTCAAAGAAATAAGAAATAAGAAAGGAAACACTCAAAAGGGGCCGTGTCTGGAGAACGACTGCAAGTATTGACGTTAAATATGTACTACGTGATAGGTATTATCGAAATTAAGTATCTACTCAGTATGAGTAAAAATGTAATCCCTTAATTTTAAAGAAATTTTAAGACCACGAGTTCAATCATGTTGGTCACAGGAGTACTAAAGGTGCTCGACTGGGAATCGAAGGCAACTCACAACCTTAGGACGTATTAACTTTGAGGCGCCCGCGATTAACATTTTGACGTTCGTCATTGGTGATTTTGGAAGTTTTCGAAACGTGACAAGCCTATGAAAGTGAAGAGCCTGACACAAATAAGTGAAAGAAATGCGAGACTCAGTTAGGGGAAATTAGTGTGAAATTTGTGAAGCCACGAAGTCTTTCATGGTCAAGATAATTATGTAGAGTGGATGGTGATGACGATGATGATGCTTGTTGTTTTAAGGGGCCTAACATCGAAAGTCATCGGCCCAAGAGTGGATGGATCACGAAACGAATCTGAAGATACTGTTGCCTGGAACAATGGGGACGTAGAAGGCCAGGATCTGCAGATAGATGTCAGGACTTACCTGCGACACATTGATGATAGGAGACGAATAGATACGCATTGTATGAGAGACCTAAGTCCACTTTTGGCTATAACGCCAAGATTCAAAATGTAAAAGAAGAATTTTATGACAGCAGTCGTTTTCTATCCTGCCATGTGAACTTCTCATCATTATCATCATCAACATCATCATCATCATCATCATCATCATCATCATCATCAATGTCCCACTCCAGTCTACCGCGTGTGGTTAACAAGCCTCCTCCACTCCTTTCTTTCCTTCCACTTTTCCTGCTCCATTACTTCCGCCACATCCAATCCAGCTTCTCTAATGTCCTTCCAAATTTGATCCATCCACCTTCTTCTCGGTCTTTCAACTGGTCTCTTTCCCTTAACTTCTTTTTCCAATTCCCTTCTTGCTACCCGTTCCTTTTCCCATTCTTTTTACATGTCCGAACCATCTCAGTCTTGCTTTCTGTATGTTCTGTACTAAGGGTTCTATACATTTTTTTTTTTTGTTGCTAGGGGGCTTTACGTCGCACCGACACAGATAGGTCTTACGGCGACGATGGGATAGGAAAGGCCTAAGAGTTGGAAGGAAGCGGCTGTGGCCTTAATTAAGGTACAGCCCCAGCATTTGCCTGGCGTGAAAATGGGAAACCACGGAAAACCATTTTCAGGGCTGCCGATAGTGGGATTCGAACTTACTGTCTCCCGGATGCAAGCTCACAGCCGCGCGCCTCTACGCGCACGGCCAACTCGCCCAGTGGTTCTATATTTAGCTCTTCTCTGATTTTAATACTTTGTATTCTATATCTTCTTGTCTTTTTAACCGATGTTCTTAAAATTTCATTTCTACTGCTTGGATCTTACTATCTTGCCTCTTACGGTTACAACCGTTTCCGGTCAGTGTGTTACAATTGGTACGAAATACTGTTTATATAATGTTAATTTCGTTCTCTTGGTCACTTTGTCATCCCATAAAAGCTCTCTGACTTGATGATAAATTGTTGTACCATTAATTAGTCTGTTATTCATTTCAGAATTTATTTCATTACTTCTACCGAGATATGTAAACTCTTCTACATTCTCTAACCGTTCTCCGTCTATGTTCACTTGGCTTCTCTTTTTCTCTTTTCCACAGTCCAAGACTACAGTTTTCTTTTTACTAATTACCATCCCAAATTCCTTCAGACTTTCATTGCAAATGTCCAGTCTCTTTTGTACTTCCTTTTCTCCCTTTCCCCAAATCACCACATCATCTTCAAATACCAAAGCATTCACTTCATCACTACTGATACTCTTTTTACACGTTTTATGATTTCATCTATCAATATAATAAACAATACTCGCAACAGTGCACTTCCTTGCTTGAGACCTTTTTTTGTATAAAATGTTTCAGAGTCACCACTCCCCTCTTGTACACTGCTTTTACTCTCATGATACAACATTTTTATCTTGTTAATTAATGATTTTGGTACATTCCTTTTCAGTAGGCA
Source organism: Anabrus simplex (assembly GCF_040414725.1). NCBI lineage: Eukaryota > Metazoa > Arthropoda > Insecta > Orthoptera > Tettigoniidae > Anabrus > Anabrus simplex. The sequence continues at coordinate 1,701,865,183 of NC_090265.1, read as the reverse complement.
TTCCCATACCTGTTTTCTCTTAACTGTATCATAAGCTTTTACCAAATACAAAAATACGAAGATGATTTCCTTGTTCCTTTCCAGATGTTTTCCATTACCGTTCGTACTGTAAATGTGAAGTCTGTTGTTGATCTATTCGGTCTAAAGCCATATTGTTCTTCCTCCATCTGTGGTTCTATTATATTCCTCAGTCTTTCTCCATTATTTTTAGCCCATATGATATTAGGGTTATAAATCTATAATTTTCACATTTCTTCCTACTTCCTTCTTTGAACAGTGGTACAATGCTTCCTCGTTGCCAATCTTCAGGTATCCTTTCATCCTTCCATATGGTATTGAGGGCTCTGTATAGCCACTGTAGTCCAATGCTTCCCACTGCCTTATGGCCTCAGGGGCTCTGAACTTTGGAGCGTAGGTTGGCGACCACGGGGCCCTCAGCTGAGTCCTGGTATTTCTTCCACTTACTTGTGCCAGGCTCCTCACTTTCAATTATCCTATCCAACCTCCCTTGGTCAACTCTTGTTCTTTTCCGACCCCGACGCTATTAGGTTTGCGAGGGCTAGGGAGTCTTTCATTTTCACGCCCTTCGTGGCCCCTGTCTTCCTTTGGCCGATATCTTCATTTTTCGAAGTGTCGGATCCCTTCCATTTTTCTCTTTGATTAGTGTTATACAGAGGCTGGTTGCCTAGTTGTACTTCCTCTTAAAACAATAATCACCACCACCACAACCGCTGCCTTAATCATATCAGCATTGATTTCATCTTTTCCACTCGCTTTAACTTTGGTCATTGCTTTTACTGCCTTTTCAAGTTCCAACCATGTTATCGGGTTCTCTTCTTTTTCTCCATCTATTATTTCCATTTTCTTATCTCCTTCTTCCTCCGAGCAGTCATCCTCATTATAATTTTTTTTTCAAAATACATTGTCATCACCTTCTGAAGACCTTTTTCGTCATGTACTAACTATGGATCCATCTTCCCTCTCTAATGCCTTGATTTTTCTTGATTTATTCTTTTCGATTTTATTACTCTATGAAATAGTTTCTGATTTCCTCGACTGTCTTGCTCAATTTTGTTGGTAAACTCTACCCAACATTTCTCCTTTTCTTCCTTGATACTCCTCTTTACTTGTAGTTTCAATCTTTTGTATTCCACATGTAACCTTTCTATTTTATTCTCATCCCTCTGATGCAATTTTTGCTTTCCCATTTCTTTCTTCACCTTGTTCCTTTATTTTATTTCGGTTATTTTTTGTCTGTCCACCACCGTGTCTCCTTTCCCTTAACCTTTGCTTTTGTTTTCCCGCATACCTCAATTGCTGCTTCCACAAATGTCTGTCTTAAATTGTCTCACTCTCCTTCTCCACTTCGTATTTCCGTGTTAGGCAACTTCCTGTTTATACAATCTTGGAATGCCATTCTTTTATCCTCCTCCTCCAATTCCCAAATCCTGACCTTTGGTTTTTCCTTCAATATAATTTTAGAGATTTTTACTTGTTTTAATTCCACAATCAATAATCTATTATCACCTTTCATACTTTCACTGGGGATTATCTTCGTATTCATGACGTATCTTCCCCATTCTCGGTTTGTTATTACAAAATCGATTAGTGTTCCATACTGTCCATCCCAACTATATCGGCTGATCTTCATAAAACATGTGTTCTTTATCATCAGGTTATTTCTGATACAAAAGTCCAACAACTTGTCTCCATCTTCATTTCTATCGCCATACCCATGTGAGCCCATTCTATCAGTTCCCACATGAGCATTCAGATCTCCCATTATCATGATCCCGTCTCCAATAATATGTGTTTCCAGTCCATTGAGGAACTCTTCTTTTTCTTCCACGTTACATCCTGTTTGCGGAGTATACACCTATACTATCTTCAGTAGTTCCTTGTTTGCATGTATGTGCATTATTATAATTCTTTTATATACATACTCAACTTCAGCTATTGGTTCGACATTCTGATTCACTACAAATCACACTCCATTTCTTTTCTCTTTACTGTTACCCATCCAGTACAACTTGTATCCCTTTCTTAGTTTCTTCATTCCTTTCCCTTTCCATTTTACTTCATTTAATCCCAGGACGTCGAGTTTTTGTCTCTCCAATAGGTCAATCAATTCATTTTCCTTCCCATTAGTTGTTAAAATATTTATTGTTGCAAATCGGGTTTTGTTCTCTGATCTAACACTTGCACGAACATCAGGATTACCATCATACCGTGCAACTGTAGCCAGAGACTTGTCAATTTCATTTCCATTTTTAAACTCCCATCCGAGGCTTGTATTGTAGTTGAAAGCAAGTACAAATTTACCCATCTGCTGACCTGAGGATTTTCCTTCGGGGTTTACTCCCTTAGCCTTTGAAGTTCCCTCTTCTCCACAATGCAGTGGTTTCCTCTGCTAATTTTCCCCAGAGAGGATGGGTTGCCTCATCCACTCAGGTTTTCCCTGTCAATTTTCATTCCAGAAACCGTTTCCAAAATAATTTCATTTAATTTGTTGGTCATTGATCAACGCCCCAGAGGAGTGCAACAAGTTTCGGCAGCCGGCACAATTACTATCCTCACCGCTAGATGGGAGCATTATTCATTCCATTCTTAAACCTCTGTAGATTTTTCAAGATTACATGCTAACGCAGTGTCGATGATGACGACCTCCTTAAATACAATAATATTAGAATCACCACCACAAATATATAGCAAAAAATCTTAGTCAGTTGCTTTTTAATAATGAGGTATGGATAGGCTGTCAGCAATATCGGCTACTGGAAGTAGAATTTTCGAGATGGAAGTCAGCCTCCTGGCCCATTCTCCTGTGGTGGGGGCGGTAAAATAACACCCTCAGTGTCCCCTGCCTGTCGTAAGAGACCCCAGGGGCTCTGAACTTTGGACCGTCGGTTGGCCACCACGGGACTCTCAGATGAGTTCTGTCATTGCTTACTTACTTTCTATCCGACCTCCTTTGGTCAACACTTTTTTCTTTCCCTACCCCGATGGTATTAGAGCACTTCGTAACCCTTGTCTTCCTTTGGCCGATACCTTCATTTGTCCAAGTGTCGGACCCCTCCCATTTTCTCTCTGATTAGTGTTATGTAGAGGATGGTTACCCAGTTGTACTTCATCATAAAACAGAAATCACCACCAACACCACCTCCCGGCCCACACGTTGCCGCGGATGGCCCGTGATCCTAGAGCTCTGCACTCCGACCGACCAACCGAGCAGCGTGGCCATGGTTCTACCGTGGCTCTACACCTCTGTATTCGGGAGACGGAGAGGGGCTGGTCCCCACCATCGGCAGTCCTGAGAATGGTTTTCCGTGGTTTTCCATTCTCCTGCACTAAGGCGAATGTCGGGAAGTTCCTAGTATAGACCACGGTCGCCAACCTTCTCACTTCCACCGCCTATCTCCTTCTCCAATATAATACCCCCTGTGGGTGGGGGCGGTAGAATACCACCCACAGTATCCCTGCCTGTCGTAAGAGGCGACTAAAAGGGGCCCCAGGGGCTCTGAACTTTGGAGCGTGGGTTGGCGACCACGGGGCCCTTAGCTGAGTCCTGGCATTGCTTCCACTTACTTGTGCCAGGCTCCTCACTTTCATCTATCCTATCCGACCTCCCTTGGTCAACTCTTGTTCTTTTCCGACCCCGACGGTATTAGGTTGCGAGGGCTAGGGAGTCTTTGATTTTCACGCCCTTCGTGGCCCTTGTCTTTCTTTGACCGATATTTTCATTTTTCGAAGTGTCGGATCCCTTCTATTTTTCCCTCTGATTAGTGTTATTTAGAGGCTGGTTGCCTAGTTGTACTTCCTCTTAAAACAATAATCACCACCACCTCTCCAATATAAATCTCACCGGGCGAGTTGGTCGTGCGGTTAGGAGCGCGCAGCTCTGAGCTCACATCTGGGAGATAGTGGGTTCGAACCCCACTGTCGGCAGCCCTGAAGATGGTTTCCCGTGGTTTCCCATTTTCACACCAGGTAAATGCTGGGGCTGTACCTTAATTAAGGCCACGGCCGCTTCCTTTCCATTCCTGGGCCTTTCCTGCCCGTCCCATCGTCGCCATAAGACATTTCCGTGTCGGTGCGACGTAAAACAAGTAACAAAAAAAATATATAAATCTCCTGGCCTGAGAGATGGCGCCACCATCTAGGAGGCCCGCCTCCCCCCTCGGGAGGAATGAAAGCATTTAGTAGTAGTAGTAGTAGTAGTAGTAGTAGTAGTAGTAGTAGTAGTAGTAGTAGTAGTAGTAGTAGCCTCTTGCGTCTCGGGACTTTTCTGCTTGTAGTACTTGTAACAGTATGCTAAATTGTAAACTATTTATTCAGTCTATCCAGAGAAGTATGGTAATATGGTACCTATATGTTGTACATTGTATTGAGTAATCAAGTAAGCTCCCAACAGGACTTCCGCTGCAAATGGCCCGATAGCACACCACGAGTACTTTGAGCTATCATCTGTTCGCTCAAATTAAAGTGGTTAACTATCTATCACCCGGTGGCCGCGCTGCTGTTTGACGTCAAAGAGATAGATAAAGAAACACCTTCGAAATGAGGAAGGTGGAGGTCCTCAGATAAATCCACCTGCCAATATTCCGATATTGACTATGTTGCAGCTGCCTTTTCAAAGAGAGTATAGTTGGTACATTTTTTATAGTACTGTACTAAAAATGTTCTGACTGTTCAATTCACATTGAACGACAAGAAATAACACACACGTAAGTCATTTTAAGTAAAGACTATTCCGTGCCTAGTTGAGAAGCATAAGAATGAATTGCTAATACGGCAAGGATCTGTCTCCCGATGTTATCGAACAAAAAGCTTTTCAGGTAGAATTACAGTTTCTCTACAATTTACAATTGGCTTTACATCGCACCGACAGACAAATAGGTCTTATAACGATGATGGGATAGGAAGGGGCTAGGAGAAGGAAGCCACTATGGCCTAAATTAAGCTACAGCTTTGTGTGAAAATGGGAAAGCACGGGCAAATATTTTCAGGGCTGACAGTGGGGTTCGAACCCACTATCTCCCGAAGACAAGCTTACAGCTGTTCGCTTCTAACCGCACGGCCAACTCGCTCGATTATGTTTATTTGTACATCATAGAAATGGTGAGCTCGTTCAACGAAAAACTTTCTCTGTCATTTAAAACCTTTATAGATCACCAATCTGTCTGTAGGTGTGTTCATTTTTGCTATTTGATTAACTTCGCACTAACACATGGAAGGCCTTCGGTTAGGGATGAATGCAAAGTTAGTGGCCATGGCTTAATTATCCGCCTGTGGGTGGGGCTGGTAAAACAACACCGACGGTATACCCTGCCTGTCGTAAGAAGCGACTAAAAGGGGCCCCACGGGCTCTCAACATGGGAGAGTTGGTTGAAGACCACGGGTCCTTGAGCTGAGTCATGGCATTGCTTCCACTTCCTTGTGCCAAGCTCCTCACTGTCATCTATCCTATTCGACCTCCCTTGATCAACTCTTGTTCTTTTCCGATCCCGACGGTATTAGGTTGCGAGGCCTAGGGAGTCCTTCATTTTCACTTCCTTCGTGGACCTTGTCTTCCTTTGGCTGATACCTTCATTTTTCGAAGTTCGGATCCCTAACATTCTTTCTCTCTGATATGTATTATATAGAGGACGGTTGCCTAGTTGTACTTTCTCTTAAAACAGCAATCACCACCACCAGCGCCACGATGGCTTAATGAAGGTACAGGCCTCGTATTGGCTAATTTTCATTACGACATTCAAAACAGGAACACGGCTAACAGGAGGGTTGTTATGTTATCTTGCTGAACTGTCAGCTTCATTTACAGGTGTTTGAACTATTTAACTATATAAAACCACCAAAGCTGACAATGACTGGATTGAAATCTACTATCTCTCGAATGGAAGCTAACACCTACCACCTACCCATCTGGATTTGTATGATGAATGCCTTGTAGTTATTCTTTTTTCTTTTTGATATTTGTTTTACGTTACACCGACGGTGGGAGAGAAAAGTCCTAGGAATTGGAAGGAATCGGCCGTGGCCTTAATTAAGGTACAGCCCCAGCATTTGCCTGGTGTGAAAATGGGGAAACCACGAAAAACCATCTTCAGGGCTGCCGACAGTGGGGTTCGAACCCACTATCTCCCGTATGCGAGCTCACAGCTGCGCGCTCCTAACCGCACAGCCAACTCGCCCGGTGATTTTTGTTTTAAGAGGAAGTGCACCCGGGCTGCCACCTCAGAGAATAGATCCGACTTTTCGAATAATGAAGGAAAGCGTACGGGCGTGAATGAGGTGGAAGTGGAAGACACCTTAGGCCACGCAAACGCGGTCGGAAGGGAACAAGAATTAAGGAAGGGAGGTCGGATAGAACTCTTGAAAGTCAGGAGCCTGGAAGAATAAGCGGAATTAATACGAGAGTACCCGTGGTCCCAAACTCACCCCATGCTCCTGGGATGAGAGCCTCTCTTGGTTCCCCTTTTATCGCCCCTTACGAAAGGTAGGGGCTACCGTGGATATATTCTACTGATATATCCCACAGAGGACCGTGTGAATACGGTACGACATAGCTCTGCGGAACTCAGCATACATTGCAGAATTGTGTTAGCTAATTGTCATTACGATATTCAAAACGGAAACACGTCCAACAGGAGGGTTGTTATGTTATCTTGCTGAACTGTCAGCTTCATTTACAAGTGTTTGAAACAAAATTGACTTTAAAACTTGATATTAAACATTTTATGTTCTGGCAATTTGTGACAGAGATATTCATGAATGCAGATTTTTATTGTCAAGCTCATAAACAGCAAACTTCACTGGCGTGAAAATGCTGTTAAATGTTTAAATTGTCACGATGGTGCTGGATATCGTCGTTGTGATTGCTTTGCAAATCCGGCCGGTACTCTACCACGAATGCACAAAGTGAGTTATATTTTAGACAAGTACAGTTTAATATCAAATGTTATACATAAAGGTCATGCATTATTGAATGGTGTTTCTTCATTAGACTTAAGGAAAGAAGGGAGGATTATGTACAGCCTGTCTTCTCATTTGAAAATAATTAAATAAATAAATGCATCATGATACGATATTTATATATTCATATGAATGATAACTTTACCTTAAGTCAAATTCTATTGGACGGTTTAGATCTTTGGCAGATGAAGCACCAAAAATAAATGACTATCCCTTAGAACAGGGCCTCTCAGGGTGCATGCGCCGTGCAGTGCACGGGCGCAAGGTGCAGGAGACGACTTCACTAGGTTGACCAGAGTGCAAACTCCCACTCCACTTCCCCTACAACTGTCTCACCCGTTCGGCCTGTCTTCGCCTTCTCAACCTTCCCCGCTGATCCTCCCCTCACTGCGAAATGTTTATGTGCGGTGACCCGGGACACTGTTGCATGAGACAACGTCACCAGTGTTAAAACTCTTCTTTCAAGTTGGTTTTAGCAGACAATTTATCTTCTCTAGCTCTTCTTTTCCTTTATCTTTGCAATGATACCAGTTATGCCTGGAACAAGGGACCGCTGACTGCAATTTCCTTGGTCACCTCTTGTTCTTTTACGACCCCGACGGTATTAGACCATTCGAGGCCCAGGGAGTATTTAATTTCCACTCCCTTCGTGGCCCTTGTCTTCCTTTGGCAGATACCTTTATTTTTCGAAGTAACGGATCCCTTCCATTTTTTCTCTGTGATTAGTGTTATGTAGAGGATGGTTGCCCAGTTGTACTTCCTCTTAAAAGAGTAATCACCACCTTGGTGTCAATTATAATCCGGTCATGAAAGCCTAACAATACGGGTGCCGTTACACTAATCAGGTGTAAATCCAAATTTTGTTGGCCATCTCGCCAGGCAGCAGCCGTCTTGGCAAGCCAAAGCACAATGGTCTATTGCAACACGAATTTGTATCTTTGCTTTCATGTTGTCAATCATCATCATCATCATCATCATCTGTTTACCCTCCAGGTTCGGTTTTTCCCTCGGACTCAGCGAGGGATCCCACCTCTACCGCCTCAAGGGCAGTGTCCTGGAGCTTCAGACACTTGGTCGGGGATACAACTGGGGAGAATGACCAGTACCTTGCCCAGGCGGCCTCACCTGCTATGCTGAACAGGGGCCTTGCGGGGGATGGGGAAGATTGGAAGGGATAGACAAGGAAGAGGGAAGGAAGCGGCCGTGGCCCGATATTTGCCTGGAGGAGAAGTGGGAAACCACGGAAAACCACTTCCAGGATGGCTGAGGTGGGAATCGATCCCACCTCTACTCAGTTGACCTCCCGAGGCTGAGTGGACCACGTTCCAGCGCTCGTACCACTTTTCAAATTCCGTGGCAGAGCCGGGAATCGAACCCGGACCTGCGGGGGTGGCAGCTAATCACGCTAACCACTGCACCACAGAGGCGGCCATGTTGTCAACAATAATAATAATTGTACCGGAAGGTACACCTCAATGCCGCGCATTCCAAATAAGCGCCTTAATGAACTCCTCCATCGATCAAAAAGTGAAACTAATAACACAACAAGTTGGAACTTTAATCAGAAGATGTCTCCACTGAAATAATAAGTAATTTTGTTATTGTGCAGTTTCCAAAACTGACTGAATTTCTCCTTGTTTTGTTTGCTGTACATCAAGAAGTTTGAACAGTTTTCTACAGATGACACTACTGAAAGCTATGATCATGCACCCTGGTGCAGGGTGAAAGAACTTCCTTGGATTGGATTTTTGGGTTGGCAACACTTACTTTTCTGTTCGCCAGTTTTGAATCGGACCAATCATAAATTTTGGTAATTAATTTTCAACCAATCCCGCATTTCTTGTTCACTTTGAATCTGCCAATAAAAATTAAGAGAGTGTGTCCTGATTAGTCTTGAATGATCTAGAACCTTCCCTGAGGGTTTATAAACTGCGGCTTTTCATATTTCCTTGCCATTTGGTCGTCGTCTCTCTGAGTGTGTGTGTTTAAGCAGGAGGCGGGAGGCCTCTTTCTTCGGTCAGCAGAACATCTATAAGGTAATGGCCACATAACTTCATTCTGTCTTGCTAACTCCGCAAATTATTTCGAGGGGAAGGTCCGAACTTTACTATGTAACCTACTTTTCTAAAATGTAACTTTTATTTTGGCTAATGTAAAAACTTCATAAATCATTAATTGTAAATTGGGGTTAGAGTTAGAGTTACCCTCTCGAGCTCCCCTTCATCTTAGTTTGAGGTGTCTGCGATTTTGAAATCTTTTTGTAATGGATTACAGTAAATTCTATGCGAGCCACCTCAGTAGTTTGGGAATAGCCCCTGTTTCGTCGGCTTAGAGCCCTGTAGGTTTTTAAGTTTTCGTTATCTTGGAGCGCAGTGTACCCTCCATTCATTTTGTGTTTGGGCCCGTTATCTAACCTGTTGTTTTTTCATGAAGGCCCAGTAGGTTGGGTATTAAATACCCCTGTAAAAGTAAGTTCAATTTGTAAATTGTGGCTTGAGGGGCCAGAGATTGTAAATTTTGATGTAACGTTGCCTTGAGTGGGCAGTAAGGAACTGAGAGCCTGTTTGCTCTTTTTCAAGTTTTGTAATAGTAACGAGTGTCTCTGGAAGGCTAGATATTGTATTTTGGGGCAAAGTGCTCTTGAATTCAGGGATTTCTGCCCATGCCTAAGTTATCCCACTTTGAAATTTGTAAATTAGAGGCTTGAAGCCCAGAATTGGTAAAATTCACTAATCTTGGATTCTCCTAGTCTTGTTTCAAGATTACTATTTGTACCTGTCATGTTGTTATGTTCACTCAGTGAAAAAGATTGTTAAGTTTGCTTTCGGAAAAGAAATGTAACCTTTTAAAGCTTTAATTCAATTTTGATGTCGTAGTTAGACTCATTCAAGCCCACACTTTCTTTCACCTCTTTCTGCTCCACGGGTAACCGCGGAACAACAATAACAACAACAACAACAACAACAACAACAATAATAATAATAATAATAATAATAATAATAATAATAGTTACGGGGTACCCGTGGTGCAGAAAGAGGTTAAAGAAGGTGCCGGGGTGAATTGGTCTATCTACTGTATCAAGATTTGAATTAAAATTGTAAAAGGTTATATTTTTCTTTTAGAACTTCAAACTTAACAATCTTTCACTGAGTGAACACAATAATATATCAGGTACAATGACAAACTAGAAACAAGACAAGAAAGATAAAAAGTTTAGTGATTTTTACAAATTCTGGGCTTCAAGCCCCTCGCTTCACAATTTCTGAGCTCCCAACTCAAATTTACAAAAAAACACAAATGTATTCAAGGGAAGAAATCCCCTGATTCATGGAGCACTTGCTCCCGAAATACAATTTCTAGCCTTCTAGAGGCACTCTTTACAATTACAAAATTTGAAAAAGAGCTAACAGGCTCGCGGTTCCATACTGCCTACTGAAGGCAACATTACATCAATCTCGGGTCCCTCAAACCACCATTTACAAATGGAACTTATTTTTACAGGGGTATTAAATATCCAACCTACTGGGCCTTCGTGGAATAAGAGTAACAGGTTCAATTTATGGCCAGAACACAAAATTAATGGAGGCGTATACTTGCACTCCTAGATATGAACACAAAAAACCTAAGGGGCTCTAGGTCGATGAAACAGGGGCTATTCCCAAACTACTGAGGTGACTCGTATAGAAATTACCTTAACACATTACAGACAGAAAACCGTTACAAAACGAAGTCATATCAAACCAAGATGAAGGGGAGCTCGAGAGGGTACATCACTCTCTATCCCGATTTACAGTTAAGGATTTTATGAAATTTTTACGTTAGCCGGAAGATGATTCACATTTTCGAACAGTAGGTTACATAGTTAAAGATTCGGACCTTTCCCTCGGATTAAACTGCGGAGGTAGCAAGAACGAATACAGTTATGTGGCCTTGAAGATGTTCTAGCTGCCGACGAAGAGGCCGCCCGCCTCCTGCTTAACAAACACACTCAGATAGACGTCGATCATTTGGCCAAGAAACCTGAAAATCCGCAGTTTATAAACCCTCAGGGAAGGTTCGAGATCGTTCAAGACTAAACTAGCCGCACCCTCTCAATTTTATTGGATGAATTCAAAGTAACACTCAGAATCGAACAAGAAGCCTGTGATAGGTTGAAAATTAATTACAGAAATTAGGGATTGGCTAGATTCAAAATCGGCAGAAAGAAAAAGGAAATATTGCCAACCCAAAAATAAATGAATATCAATCAGTTACAAAAACCTAGAAATACAAAACTTCTTTAAATTATAAGTTCTTTCACTTTGCACCAGAGGGCATTATCATAAATTTTTTGTGGTGTCATCTGTAGAAACATGTCCAAACTTCTTGACGTAAAGCAAACAAAACAAAGAGAATTTCAGTCAGTTTATTAAACTTCGCAATAACAAAATTACTCAATATTTTAGTGGTGACATCTTCTGATTAAAGTTCTAAGTTCCTGTTGTATTAGTTTCCACTTTGTTCGATAGAGGAGTTCATTAAGGCGCTTATTTTGAATGCGCGGCGTTGAGGTGTACCTCCCGGTACAATAAAAGTAATAATAATAATAATAATAATATTAATAATAATAATAATAATAATAATAATAATAATAATAATTGTACGGCCTCATCGTGTCTGGGGATTACAATGTGACGCCATATCGGCTGTCTGCTCGCCAGTTTCGACGTTATGTTTTACCCTATCAAATGGCAGAACTGCAAAAATCGAAATGGAAGCCACACGGTTTGTAAGACTTCTGATTTCTAACAAAAGAAAAGTGTTAGGTAAATGCAACAAACTTCGGCCTGGAAGTCTAAGAAGACGAGCTGCTCGACCAAGCGATATATTCCGAGCCGTCAGTGGGGAGATGGAGCGGAATGATCTTAATGGACATATACGCTTGAGTAGAGTTCCTTAACGTAGGGAAAATCATAAAGACATAGTTGAAATTTAAGAGGATACGCTGGGGCAAATATTCCTTTATAGCGAGACGAATGAATGATTGGAGTAATTAATTTATCAAGAAAGATATTCAATGAATTTCCATTTCGCCGAGCTGAGTGGTTCAGACTCTTGAGGCGCTGGCCTTCTGACCCCAGCTTGGCATATTCGATCCTAGTTCAGTCCGGTGGTATTTGAAGGTGCTTAAATACGTCAGCCTCGTGTTGATAGATTCATTAACATGTAAAAGAAATTCTGTCGATCTAAATTCCAGCACCTTGACGTCTCAGAAAACCGTAAAAGTATTTAGTGGGACGTAAAATAAATAAAATTATTATAAGTTGTATACCAAATCTTAATAATAATAATAATAATAATAATAATAATAATAATAATAATAATAATAATAATAATAATAATAATAATAATAATAATAATAATAATAATAATAATAATAATAATAGGACACACTGGGGCGATTATTCCTATTATATTATCAATATTATTGTATTATTAATATCCATTTCTTTGAAATAATTCAACAAAAGGCTTGGTATACACTTATTGTGAACCTGCGATCTGGCTGACGGGCCTAAATGCAGATCAGTGCTGACTGATAGATAGATAGATAGGTAGATAGATAGATAGATAGATAGATAGATAGATAGATAGATAGATAGATAGATAGATAGATAGATAGATAGATTGATTGATTGATTGATTGATTGATTGATTGATTGATTGATTGATTGATTGATTGATTGATTGATTGATTGATTGATTGATTGATTGATTGATTGATTGATTGATTGATTGATTGATTGATTGATTGATTGATTGATTGATTGATTGATTGATTGATTGATTGAACTGGATCTATCGTGGGCGATCTGTTGCTCAGTTATACATAATTTCGTCGGGCAAACATCAAATGCATCCCCAGAGATATTTTACATGGCGAAGTCGTACGATATGGAGTGTCGAATGGACATACAGCCCTTCAATCATTGACCACTGATAGTGGATTTGAACTGACGGTCTTCCAATCCGCAGGCCGATACTGTACCTCTGATCCGAAGAGTGAGCTGTGTTTGTTAATAATATTAAATTCAAAACAATGGAATTGTGGTGATGGAGGTGTTGACTTATGTATTAATGGATTAAAGAATACGAGTTATTTTGTAGTAAATGACCATTTGTCGGCCTGATTAACGTCGCGTTGATCGAGATAGATTTACGGTGACACAGGGATGAAGAAATGATAGGATAGGGGAGTCAGCAGCCGTGACGTTACATAAGGAGACCAGCAAAACTCTAGTCAGACCGGATGGCATTGTTATATCTTGTGACGTAATTCACTGGATTAGTGACCACAGTGCAGTGGTACTCGATCTTTCTTGGGAAACTTGTAATATGAGGCATGTGGGAATTTCTGAGGCTATTTGGTGCCATGACTGGACTGAATACATCCGTTCCTAAAAGGATAATTAGGGAAAATTCAGATCCGCCATACTACATTAGGAAGCTTAAACGTAAGACTAGGAGAGCGTTCAACACAAGAAGTAACGATGCGTGCAAAGCGGAGTATAGACGTTTGGTGAATCTTTTGCTAACAGAAAAGAAAATGGCTGAAGAGAAATATTTTGACAATATCCTAAATGAAAATCGGAATTACTGGAACCCTTTTTTAAATATACGGTGTACGAAGATTGAAGGGAGAGACCAAGTTAGTGCCTTCTCTTTGTATAGGAGGTGATTTATTGGAGACAACAGATATACATAAAGCGGAAGCATTAAATAAGCACTACGGAAAGGTTTTTAATCCGGCGGCGCAGTTCTTCAGGGACAATTTTCCGAAAACTGATAATAATTTCTAAATTAAAGCTTCGTTATTGCGTAAATGTCTTTCTAAACTCAGAAGAAGTAAATCTTGTGGGCCAGATTTTATTTCCGGAGAGGCACTTTAACTCGGCGTGAAGCGATCCTACCATATTTAATAAGAATCTTTTACATATGACTGAATAATACGAAGGTTCGAGAAGGTTAGAAATCGGCCATTGTAGTTCCTATTCACAAAGAGGGTGACAAGAGGGACTTGAATAACCACAGACCGGCAAGTTTGACGCCAATCGTATGCAAACAAGTGAAGCATTTAATAGTAGATTATTCGAGGTTAAAATGGGACACTTCTGGATTGATATTTAAGGGGCAGCATGGTTTCATGGAAGGCTTCTCCTGCGAAAGTAAGCTCTGTTCCGTATGCAAAAATAGATCGGATATGCTCGACAGTGGGTCAAGTATTGACGCAATAGTAATTGATTTTGCTAAGGCATTCGATCTTGTGTCGCATGACATCCTCCTTAACAAGCGTGCGCGTACGGGCATTGATATCAGAGTTGTGAAATGGTTACGAGAACTCTTCAATGGAAGAACTCAGAGGGTGCACGTGGGAGAAACACTATCTTCTCCAATAGGTGTTCTGTCAGGTGTGGCTCAGGGTAGTGTTATTGGGCAAATTCTTTTCATACTTTTTATGAATGATACGCCTGATTCGATAAAATCGGAAGTCCGCTTCTTTGCCGATGATTGCGCCATATATCTTGAGATAAAGACAGAGGAGGACGAACTATTGCTTCAGCAGGATTTAGATACGATTGAAAAATAGACGCGTGAAAATCGAATGAAAATTCACAGCAGGAAAAGCAGGAAATTCCGTTTCATTAAGAGGAAAATGACAGGAAATAGGGATTACGAAATTGGAGGAAAAAGTGTTGTTGTAGTTGATAGTTGTAAGTACTTAGGTGTTACTAAAGTTAAACTGGTCAGAGCAAGTGGAAAATGTAGTTAAGAAATCCTGGACATCGTTACATTTTATTATGGGCAATCTCAAGAAAACTAATTCTGGTGCCAAAAGTAAAGCTTACAAATGCTTGGTAGGACCGATTCTCGAATATGGATCTGCGTGCCAGGATCCGTACAGGTAGGTTTAATATATTCCCTAGAAAAGGTTCAAAGAAGAGCGATGCGTCTTGTAACCGGGAATATAATGAATACCATTAATTGGGAAAGTCTTGAATCTAGAAGAACTAGACCTCGCCTGTGTGGTCTTTATAAGAGCTATACGGGAAGGACTGCCTGGAGTAGTATTAGGAATAGTTTGGAACCTCCCTCATACTTATCGAGAAATGATCATAATAAAATTAGTACTAGGAACCAGCATACGGACGTAGACAAGTTTTCCTTCGTAATAGAACCACAAGGGATTGGAATAAATTACTTGCAGTAATCCTTGATAGATTCCCTTTCCGTATCAAGTCATTTAAGAAGTCCGTTAGTGCTAGTGTAAAGTGAAAAGTACACGTTGTAAATTACGGACATTGAATTTGTGATTTTCTGCTTGGTTTAGATTGTGAAACTAGGAGTTTTTTCTTGTGGTATTCTCTTTCCAGGGAATTGCTTGTTGTACTCATGTTGTTGTATTTGTTGTTGTTGTTGTTGGCTAATTAGCAATGTTCTTAACTTTACTTTATTATCACTTGTAATGTCAAGCTAGTAGTAAGCTCAATCTATAGTACTGTAAGCCATAATGTTAAGTACTGGAAATACTTAAGTTGTGTGTGAATTTGTGTATAATGATGATGATGCTGGATTTAGAAAATTTAACTAGTAGTATTTCTCGTAATAATTTCCTTCCATGGATTTGTTTGTTGTACTGTTGTTGTTTGTTTGTTTGTTTGTTTGTTTGTTTGCTTGTTGTGGTTAGGTAACTATGTTAACTTAATTATTACATTACTGTAAATGGCCATTGCTGCCGGGATATTTCCCATTTGCAATGTATTTCTCAATAATAATAATAATAATAATATTAATAATAATAATAATAATAATAATAATAATAATAATAATAATAATAATAATAATAATAATAATAATAATAATAATAATAATAATAAGGACGGACAGTCCCAGAATATTACTGGAGTGAAAATGAAAATCCACGAAATCCAACGTCGGGCTGATGATGAAAAGCAAAAACCGACAAATTACCTCCATACAGACTTTGAAGATGTCTGGATTGGTGGAAGGTAAACGCTTCCACTTTCCATTATCTAGGCACTTGGTGGGGTAGAGTGATCAAACCCTTTCTCTGCCACCTTCACTCCGCAGGAATTAATCTGATATTCATTGTTGGTGTAAGTTGAGTGGACGTTCTGGCGGGGAATCGAACCCACGTCCTTTCCGGTGAACCGAGGACACCTTTACTGTCTCAGCCAGGCACCAGTTTAAATCAACAATCTCCCGAATATAAGGTCACAGTGCATGAACACTTCCCTGTGGTTGGGTTTGTCGGATTTACTTGCCTGAACATTATCGCCACAACCACCACCACCACCACCACCACCAACACCACTACCAACACCGAGACCATCGCCACCACTGTTAGATATACGAGTTTACCATGTAACTAGCTCTCCCTTTTAAAAGAAGAGAATGAGAGTTGACAAAAAATGGTCGGATAACGAAGACGGAAGTGAGGAGCCAACAAGATGCGAGGCCTCCGGAGCTAGTATTAACAACTACAAATACTACATGTAATACTGATCAAATGAATTTTGACAGGAAATGTGGTATTGGAAATATATTTTTCACTTCTGTTACATCGTTCTGATCCCCGTGGCATTCCTCGAGGCAATAAAGTCTCGGCTATGTAGTGGAAGATTCGTATTACCGCACCCAGTTGAGAGCTGGTCTCCGCAGGATGGAAATTACGACCTGCGGCTCCCGTATCACGCATTCGGGGAACAATAGGCAGGCGAGGAGTGTATTATGATCCCAGTCACGTGATAGTACATCATCATGCTGAGTTTTAACGAACTCGAGAGACAGAAAAGTACATCTCCTTTTCAATAAAAGCGTTCATATTTAGGTCATTTTGAAAGATTCAGTAAAATCATGAATCGTTCAGGTGTTCTTAATAATAATAATAATAATAATAATAATAATAATAATAATAATAATAATAATAATAATAATAATAATAATAATAATAATAATAATAATAACCTACCATTGCTGGTGAGATGTAGTGTTTACCGTTCACTGCGTCTACTGGTATGGGCTAGAATAAATTTGTTACTTTCACTGCCTGTCTCAGTCTCATCCTTGGCTTTGACAATATGAAAGTGACCGAGGTATGAGCGATGCTAATAATACCAATCCTTATGCAGCCAGTCTCTGTTATGAATGGTGTGAAAATATCATTCATAGGGAATATCACAAGCAGATTAGAGCAGATGTAGGATGAAATAGTTACGTAGAAATGAAAAGGTTAGCACAGGATAGGGTGACATGAAGGGTTGCATCAAACCGGTCTATGGACTGTTGACTCAAACAACAAGGGTCGGTTGGAGCATGAATTTTAGCGCGCTTGGCAGACTGATGTGTAAAAGCAACTTCTGGCTCGGTGAGGAAAGCAACGGGAAACAACCTCACTCCTCATTTCACTAGTATGCCTTTTCAGTGACGCCTAGGCTAACTATGACAGCTGTTGGTGGAACTGTGGAGGATCAAACCAGTCTTCGGGCTGAATACGCACAATAATAATAATAATAATAATAATAATAATAATAATAATAATAATAATAATAATAATAATAATACCCGTGTGGGGATTTACCGGTTACCTCCATCGGGCGCGTCCCATTGGAATTGGGGAAGCTCGCTGGCTCTGCCGCCAGCAGAGTCAGAGGGTAGTAGGGAAATAAAATACCACCGTGAAAAAAAACTGGTCCCTTGCCAGGGTTACGGCGAAGACTGGTAAATGACCAGAAGCCAGAAAACATCTTCAGGCGACCTCTAGGGCTAACAACCCTAGTTGTAAAAGGATGGGTACCCGTCCAAAGCAAAGTCAAGTCAAAAAGCATGATGGCACAACATTTCAAGAAACATACCCCAGGGGGTAAATCTTCGGATAAATCCCTCGTCGTGAATGGCACGGCGCACGAGTCTCGTTCGGATTCTGGGGGAGACTCAACATCATGCAAGAGACGAGTCGAAGCGTCTCGGTGTACCCCGAAGAGTCAAAAACTCAGGCCAAAATCTAAAACCTTTCTAGCAACTTTCAACATAAATTCACTTACACAAACTGGCAAGCTGAAAACCCTCACCAAAGCTCTTCACGAAAATCAGATATCCATAATGGCCCTACAGGAAACAAGGTACCCAGATGAAGAGATTTTTGAATCACAAGGCTACCGATTTTTCAAGAGCAAAGCGCAAAGAGGAATCCTCAATGGAGCTGTGATGCTTGGAACCGCGTTTGCTGTTAGAACGAAGATCCTTAAATCGGTTGCAAATTTCGAACCTGTGAATGACAGATTGTCTATACTCACAATTAAATGCGCGAACAAAACCTACGCCCTAGTTAACGCACATGCTCCTACAAACGATAAGAACAAGTCTGATCCAGACGAAGTTGATAATTTCTGGGACCTACTGGATGAAAAATTAAACTAAATCCCCAAACACCATGTCAAGCTTCTTTTGGGTGACTTCAATGCCCAACTAGGTCGTGAACAGAAGTACAAGAAAGTTATAGGAAATTACCCTGCTCACAAAAGAACCAATCCCAACGGCAAAGGACTGGTGTCCATTTGCGAAAATCACAACCTGCAGGTCATGTCGACCCACTTTCGCCATCTACCCAGAAAGCAAATGACTTGGCGTTCTCCCGTCCAAGCTCTCGGAGAGTTCCAAATTGATCACGTTGCAATCTCCAGGAGAAACAGCCCTGACATTATGAATGTGAAGGTGAAGAAAGGCATCAATGTGGCCTCAGATCATTATATGTCTCTTATCAAATTCAAACCAATTCCCGCAAACACAAGGAAGACAACCAAACATATCACACGCTTCGACAATGATAAACTTCGGCAAAGGGTCGAGGAGTTCCAGGAGAAGGCTAGACCAAATGACTGTGACTTTAACAACGCCAAAAGTCTCCTTGTTGAAGCCGCCAAAGACGTTGCAGAAATCAAGAGAAGCAAAAAGCATGCCTGGTGGAATAGTACCTGCGAATTAGTCCTCCAAGAAAGACTCAATGCGTGGCAACAGTACAACTCTACGAAATCAGAAAATGATTGGGAAACCTACAAAACCCAACGTGCCCAAGCAGCTAGGGTGTTCAGAACTGAGAAACGTAAATACGAAAAATCTCTCATTGAAAAGATAGAACAAAACTTTAGGAAGAATGAAAGCAGAGAGTACTATAGAGCCTTCAAACGCAAACTCACTGGCTATAAACCACCATCTCTATGCTTTGAGCGAACGGACGGCACACTGGCGACGTTAAATGAAGAAAATTGCAGCATTCTGGCAGATTACTTCAAGAATTTACTTAATTGCTTTAAACCGCAAAGCGCCATTGAGACCAAGGAACCCTTACTCAGGTACCCAGATTCCAGACCACCCGACAGAGATGAAATCAAGCGCCACATTACCCGTCTCAAAAATAACAAAGCGCCGGGGGAAGACTCAGTAGTAGCAGAACTATGGAAATATGCCCCAGAAGAATCACTTGATATCTTGCAAAAGCAAATAGAAGAAATTTGGAACAAGGAGACCCTACCCGAAGATTGGAAAATAACTTTGATCCATCCATTACACAAAAAAGGCAGCATGAAGAACATCAACAACTACAGAGGAATATCTTTGCTACCCGTGACTTACAAAATTCTATCACTTGCCATCCTGGAGCGTTTGGAAGCACAAGTCGAACATCAAATAGGTGAATACCAAGGAGGGTTCAGGAAAGGTCGCTCAACAGCTGAACAGATCCAAAATCTCAAAACGATCATCAGATATTGTACACTAAGGTCCAAGCAGTATGTGTCTGTCTTTGTGGACTTTAAGAAAGCGTACGACTCCATTGACCGGGAAATCCTGCTAAACATCTTAAATGAATTTGGAGTTGATTTGAAACTGCTGGCATTAATTAGAGCCACCCTGACCGATACAAAATCCAAGGTGAAGTTCCACGGATGTCTCTCGCATTCCTTTGACATCAAAACAGGAGTCCGACAAGGTGATGGGCTATCTCTGATACTCTTCAACTGTGTTCTTGAAAAGATCGTCAGAACCTGGCGGGTGAGATTACAGGAAACCAACTACAGTCGATTGAGAATAGGAACCAAATCCAAGGGGATCGCAACAGACTGCTTAGCATTTGCCGATGATATTGATGTTCTCTCAAACGACATAGAAACCGCTAGAGCTCAAGTTGAAATTTTAAAGGAAATTGCCTAACAAACTGGTTTGCAGATATCGTTTGAGAAAACAGAAGTAATGACTAACACCAAAGAGGCTCCACCAAAACTCCATACAAAATACGGGGACATCACCCGAGTAGACAAATTCAAATACCTGGGTGAGATCATCATGAAAAATGGACTGGACAAAGAAGAACTTCAGGAGCGAGTACGCAAACTGGAAATAGCCTACCAAACATCCCGCACAATCTACAACAAAAATGCCTTTCCCAAAACACCAAGATACGTCACTATGAAACAGTTCTGAAGCCAGTATTTCTATGTGCAGCCGAAACCCTATCTCTAAATGCCAACAAAGGACTCCTTGAAGAACTGGAGAAAAGAGAACGCAAAATTGTGAGAGGAATCTTGGGATCAAAGTACAAAAATGGAATCCATCAAAAGAGATCCAACAAGGAAGTCTACAGCAAAATAGAGAAAATTACCGACACAATCAGAAAAACGGACACGATTTTACGGTCATCTGAAAAGAATGGACGGAAGAAAGTTAACTAAAGAAATCTTTCACTTTTTGATTCAAACCCCAAAATCACAATTTCCTGGTTTAGAAATACCAAAGAAGACCTGCAAATGCTACATATCTCAGCTGAAGACGCCCTTAACAGTGATCTCTTCCGCAAGAAAATATTGACGAACGGGCTAAACCAAGACGAGCAACCGAAGAGAAGACACGGTGCCCCTTGGACAGAGGAGCGTAAGCAGGCCCACTCACAAAGAATGAGGGAAATTTGGGCTCTAAAGAAGGCCAAGTTCAGTGTCAAATGCAACAAGACTTAACGTGGTCCTTGGTGGCCCTAGCGAATTATATAATAATAATAATAATAATAATAATAATAATAATAATAATAATAATAATAATAATAATAATAATAAAGGCAGATATGAAACGTCTGAGAATAAAATAGGGTACAATTGACACAGTCCCTTTCTTTAAATACCTCGGAGAATTTATCGATCTGCCAGGCCTTGAAAAGATCTCACAACAATCGCGTCTCCAAAAAGTTAAGAAAGCATCGGGGTTAGTCCAAAACATCTATAACAAAATATTCGTGTCATGGCATACAAAAATTCCGCATTACAACACAGTAATAAAACCAACAGTCCTTTACGCAAGTGAAACATTGTCACTCAACAGAAAACAGGAACTTGAAGAAATAAAAATAGAAGATTGAAAGATCATTAGGAAAGCCTTAAGAGCAAGATACACCCAAGACGGTTACAGGTTACAGTCAGTAAAAAAAAAAAAAAAAAAAAAAAAAAAAAAAAGTTCTCAAACATCGAAAATGTCTTTAGGAACAGACGAATGAAATTCTTTGGTCTTCTCACTAGATTACCAGAAAACCGATTGACAAAAAGGATTACTGATTATGTAATCTCACTTAAGAACTCAACACCCTGGCTTAAAGTACTTCGAAAGGACCTCAGAAAACTCAGTCATAGGTTCAACAGACGTTGTAGAAAGAGGCATGTTTAGACACAATGTAAACAATTGGGAAGCTACATCATAGCAACCACAACAAAAACAATACAGACCAAAGCGGACGGAAGAACGTGAACAAACCTTATCGGAAAGAATGAGAGCCTTTTGGAACAACAAGAAGAACCCACAGAAGAAACGTAGGCCTACTCCAATATCGCTAGAATTCGGTACTACAACTATTAATAATATTATTAATTATAATAATAGTAGATCATTAATCAAACGCATATAAAAACAAGCAAGAAAAATTCTACGGAAAATCCTCGGCCCATTTTGTTAAGATGGAATCTGGATGTAAAGAATTCTCTTTCTTTTTTGCTAGTTGCTTTACGTCGCACCGACACAGATAGGTATTATGGCGACGATGGGACAGGGAAGAGCTAGGAGTGGGAAGGAAGCGGCCATGGCCTTAATTAAGGTTCAGCCCCAGCATTTGCCTGGTGTGAAAATGGGAAACCACGGAAAACCATTTTCAGGTTTGCCGACAGTGGGGTTCGAACCTACTATCTCCCGAATACTGGATACTGGCCACACTTAAGTGACTGCAGCTATATTGTCGTGCCAAAAAATATCTCACACACATTCAGAAAAATAAAGATTGACATTCTGTGGATATATTCTCAGAATGAGCAAGGATAGAATGACTAAAATAATTTTTACCATTTGCCTTTCATTAAGATCCAAGAACAACTGGCTTAGTGAAACTGAAACAGATTTCCGGTAAATCAATATCACCGAGGAAATTATGTGGGATAGATGTAAATTCCGAACACCAATCAATGATCACCAATTTGTGGACAAAACCAACACCACAACCATTAACACGTCGAGAGAAGAACGCAGGTAAAATTTAGTGAGAGGAAGAATTGATATTGGGACAAGAATAAAGCAGAAACATCAGCTAAATGAGTTCAACCACGCTCGTTAGTCGGGCATAACGATGTAGTAGCTGCAGTCGGTTAGGTGCGCCAGTATTCGGGAGATAGTGGGTTCGAACTCCACTGAAGATGGTTTTCCGTGGTTTCCCATTTTCACGCCAGGCAAATGGTGGGGCTGGGTCTTAATTAAGGCCACGATCGGCTCCTTTATTTCCTGTCCTATCGTCGCCATAGCACCTACATATGTCGGTGCGACTTAAAGCAACTTGGAAATAATAATAATAATAATTATTATAATAGCGAGTGCCCTCCGGATTGGCCTGGAGCAAGTCCTTCGAGCTGACGCCATGTAGGCGACCTGCGCATCCCTGAGCTAACATGAATTCTAATGGTGATGACGGTACAATCACCCAGCCTCCGAACCATAAAATTAATTAATGAAAGATAAAATCCCCTACCTGGACGGAGAACGAACCCGAGTCCCCTTGGACAAAACTCTAACATGCTAACCATTTAGTCGCAGAGCCGGCATTCTAATTTTTTAGCCATTCGCAAGAATGTTTATTTAACTTACGCGTGAGGGCTATTCGTGGGTTCTTATGCGAACTTCAATTCATTAGTTATAAGCATAGCTGTGTGCAGTTTCTCATGATAATTTGAATTTACAAAATGAAAGATTAATAACTCTTAAATTTTTGTAATTTTTGGGCATTTTGGTAGGTTTTCATGGTTTGGAAAATGTTTAAGCAATCGGGGATATGCGAATCCACAAGTCATTTATCGCATCATATTGGCTGAATAAGGGGCTTTTTATGAGTCGCAGGGTTTTCTGAGTAATGTTAGAGCTGTACCCCTAGTCTTCAAAAACGACCTTTCAAGGCCTGCTGCCCTTTTACTCCAAATTCTACGGCTCGGTTTTAGACTTTTGAACTCGAGTCCAGCCCACAAATTTTTAAGCTCATTCTTCAGATAAGTCAGTATCGTTCTTTACTGTTCTATAGGCCTACAATCTTGGTAACTTATGCACTTGTAACATGTTTCCAATTAACGAAAATAATAATGACCTGAAATAAAGATGTGGGATAAAATCTCACAGCAGTTAATATCTTTATTAATGGTGAAATACCCTAGAGGTAATGTTCACTTTCTTAACCAAGAGAACAAAAATATTAATAACTGGTACTTTACTTAAACAAAATATATATTTTTTAAATTGTTGGTCACAATATACGCCTATTTCTACAGGATCTTCCATGTTCTGAAATATATTTAGGGTACATGGAAAGCATTCTATGCAAGAAATGCAACATATTCAGCAAAATCATTATCCTCCATCTGGACCCCAGACAACATAAGTGAGTCACTTAAGTGCATGTAGGAGGTCCAGTTAAATGACTAATTGGGACATTTAACAGCTAATATGAATTTGAAACATAGCTTATGTGGGCACTTATGTATTGGTGCTGTGTATGGACTCGGCGCTAAATGTCCAACCAAAGGCTTTTCGTGAGTTGTGTGCTGCTCAGCTTAATTTGTTAAATCATCAAGTGTATTACAGTTTAGTATAATATGTTTATTACTCTGCAGTGATGCATATATGTTAACACAGTCCTTACTAAGTATTTTCGGGTGTAATAGATACAGGTCGTTCATCGACCACGCTTTTAATAATAATATTAAGATATCACGCATCTGACAGACCCTTTGAAGCCCTGTTCGGTACTCTCTGATAGGTGTGAGTGAGTTAGGCTTGGAGCTCCCGACGTGAAGGAATGTGATGGCCTCAGTTTCTATTGTGTTTTTCGTCTGGTGTCTCCATGGAGGGCGAAACTAGAACGCACCCCGAAGATGCTAGAACTTCATCATCAGGTATAATAAAAGCAGGCTCGCTGCCAACAGACGAGAGTTATGTTGATATTGTTGTGTTCCCTTGTAGTGTTGAGCGTAAAGTTGTCAGTTACAAGCCCTATGCCAAGAGATCAGTGTGTGGAGTCGTCATGTTATAGGTCTTGTCTGGAGTCAAGCGAAGTGACCAGTTGTCGTGCTTTGTGATAGCCAACGTTCATGTGTTCAGATCTGCCTACGTGGAAGTACTGTGTGAAACGACTGTAGTGCGCGCGAAGTGAAAGTTGAAACCAATCTATCAAGATGTTTGGAATATCGATCGTTCCAGGTAAAAACTGCCCTCCGAAGACCCGCTGTGAGGACAAGAGACTACGTAAATAACCAGTAATTAGTGAAGTGTTGTCATTCATTCATTTCCATGTATAACCGTGTGGGTGCACATTTGGTCATCCTAGATTAAATTGGTTGATAGATCAATTAAAATATGACTAGTGTTTTATTCCTAACACTAAATTTCAACCTTGAGGATGTGTTCAGCCATAGAAACCAACCAGACAGCGTGGAGTCCTCGCCAAAGAGAATTAGATGACTCTGTTCATTGTTTGGTAAATTCTACAAGAAACATTTCGGTACCCTCCAAGAATTTCTAAGGCTGCGTAGAAATGGATTAGTATTTGAAGTTAAAACCATCAATAACAATATATTCGTTGCACTTCGAATTGTTCCTCTCACTTCATTTTTGTCCCGAATTAGGTATAAGAAAGTCGAAAGTGGGTTCAATCCAATTTTGAACTATATGACTGTTGGTCTGTTTGTTTGGTTGTTTGTTTGAGTGAACAGTACAGTAAAAAGGTTTGACAGTTTTTTTGAAAATTTATATATAATGTCGAGTTGCCAACTATGGATACTGCAGTTTAAACTTCCATAAAAATGAATGGTTTCAGAAATTTCAGACCTACAGTAACTGTATCGAATTTTAGGTCCAAACTTTCTGCGTTTAACAATCGTAGTATATAATATTTCTGCTTGTTTATTTATGCAGATGATTTAATCCCTAGAAATGATCCAGCCATTCTATGGACAAGGCCCAGACTTTAAAGAAACTTAACATCAAAATAAGTCATATGTACATAGACGTAAGTGTTCCGAACAAGATTTAAAACTTACTTGAGATTATGATTGCAGCTTTAAAAGCTATTATTTGTAATAGATTTCTCAGTCTTGCGAATTCGAACAAAGCTGTTGTCAACACCATTATGAAGGCAGCAAATAATGTTTTCATGATGGATACATGTACTCTAGGTCAAAAGAACATTACGCAGACTGTTGTTAATTGGGGTATGTTCCCTTTCTCCTCAGTTGCAGCTCATCTCCGCTAGATGGCCCTGGCATTTCATTTGTCAGTTGTCAACAAATCGAGATCAACAATAGTTTACTATACTGTAATATGGTTGCATCACCAGCGCTGAAACATGCCGACACACGGCGAAGGCTGTGGCGCTCGCTGATAGGAAATTCACCGAGTGGCTTATTCCTAGATCAAATGCTCTCTTTCTTAAGGCTCCAGAAGGATTGGGATGTTTTCGATTTTTAAGACTCACTAACGGTATTGTACGGTATTCAGGGACGCAAGGGTGCTTGGAATTTTGTGGCGCATACGACTTCCTTCACATGCTGGTATATCTATCGAGATGATTTGACCAGCATCAAACATCAGTGGTCTGTGCCAGTCGCCTCGGCAGTACTTGTCAGAATCCCTCATGACTTCATGTATTACCTAACCGGTTCTGTGTATAAACTTGAATACCCTATTGACACGGAGGGAAGATGTTAAATTAAAGTGCTATTTGATTCTGATTGGTAGTGATAGTCATATATCCAGTTCCTTCGCTGGATGATCAGCGTACTGGCCTAGGGTTCAGAGGGACTCGCAGTTGATTCTCAAACGTGCCACGGATTTGAACTTCGTTAGTTTAATTTACCTAGCTCGGGGACTGGTTTTTGTGTCCCTTGTAATGCACGTCTTCATTTACGAGCAACACATCACATTACAAATTACCAAATAAACATATTACAGTGAATGCATCCCTTCATTATTACCATCATTAGAACCCTATTATTTAGGGAGTAATAGGTTAGAATGCAAGCCAACTTACTGTTCTCTACCATCTCCTCCGTAGTGTAGTGAGAACCTTTAGTGGTTCTAATAGGCCGGGACACTAATGTTTGCACAAATCTCATAACAGAACTGTTGTCCGAGAAGAGCATACTTGTCATTTCAGTCACTACTGACCTGCATTTAGGGCAGTCCACCATGTGGCAGATTCCCTACCTGTTGTTTTCCTAGCATATCCTTCAGTGATTGCAAGTAAATTGCAAATTTATTTAACATATCCCTTGGTAGGTTACTCCAATCTCTAATTCCCCTTCCTACAAATGAATATTTGCCCCAAACTTTCACCTTGAATTCCAACTTTATCTTTATACTGTTATCTATCCTACTTTTAAAGACACTAGTCCAATTGCAGTCATTTTTGTCAGTAGTCTCCCATCATCCACCCTGTCGAATATATTAGACAGGTTAATCGTGATGCAGTCCATTTGACCTCCTGAATCCAGGATATTTGCTATACCTTGTAGTTTACACTCTAACCTATTACAGCCTAAATATCAGCTATATAATAATCAAAATAGATGAGAGTTACAGACACAAACAAGTTAGAATACAAACGTATTTGAACAAGGCGCATGTGCGATCTACCTACTCTACAGTTATGTCAAAGAGTAGCATACATTTTAGGGGTTCTGAGCGTTCAAATCGTCAAATCTCAGCGCATAACCGTTGTGTGGGTAAACGACTCTTCGAACTTGGTTAAATACTTTTGCATTCTAACCCAATCGTACCTATAATTCCAATTTCTAAACATAATTCACCATTGATCTGCAATTGTCAATGTCTCATACAAACAGAGGTTTAATTATCGGAAGCCACCGGATTAGCAGTCATTGTGTAGTGGCATTGTGTCATTTGTGGCGGTTTTTCGGAGAAAAATTTTTCTTTTCATCACTTCAGTTGAAGTTTCTCATCACGAAGCACGGACATGGCGTCTGAAAGAAAAGTGGCAATAGTTATTTAAACAATAGCCACGGAATGTGTTCTATTACGTTACGAGTGAGATGTTTAGCGAATTTCTAAACGAGCAACGTAAACTGATCACTTTCATGGCTGTTCCGTACAACATATTATTTCACACTACGGTCAGTTTACTTATTTTAAATTAATTGAATTTAATCATAAATCATTTTGATTCGTCACGATGCAAATCATCCATGTTTGAACCATGCATTGACTCATTCGTGTTTTTATGTATTTATTTATGTATTTAATTAATGTGCATATGCAGGCGGTAAGCCCAATTACATTATTCACTCATACATTCTACCTAGATATATACAAGGACTAAAAATTAAACATATAAGGAAAGAGAAAGAAAAAACAAGGAGGAAAGCATACATTTTATAAACAAAGCCATTGTGCCCATCTTCTATCCTTCTCTTCGTACACTTCCTTCTGTTTACTTTCCTTTTCCTCTCGTTCTTGTTTCTCTTCTTCCTGCCTCCTCTTCTCTTCTTCTCGTTCTTGCTTTTGTTTCTTCTTCTCTCCCTCTCGCTTTCTTTCGTTTTCTTGACGCCTCTTCTCCTTTTCTTCTTGACTTCTATTGAAATTCTTCAACCAGTCTAATATTCCTTCCTGACTCTCCCTCATTCTCTTCATCTCTTCTTCATTATTCCTAATTCTCTCATCCATTCTCTTCAACTCCTCCTATTGCTCCTTCTTAGTCTGTGCTCTCCCTTGAGTTGCCATGATTTCTCTAAAATCAGTGCTATTCGGTACGGTTTCTCTAATTTCCTAACAAATTCTCTAATTTTTTAAAGTTCTCTAATATCACACAATATCAACAAAATATATCAACAGTTCTTCAATTTCTTAACCTAATGAATTAATAAAATTCAGTACTTAAATCTTACACACTAGTTATTAGCTTTGTTTTCCAAATAAATTAATGTATGGACCTTCCTGAAGATCGATATCATCCTACCAGCTTAACTATGAGCAACTTAACAACGAATTCAGATTTCATTTCTTTGAGTTCATTTCAGAATGAATTTCCCAAAAAGAAATAAGTATTCATTATATGGTATTCATCATTCACTTACATACTGATCATTCATTATAATTTCAAGAATCAATTCAATGATATTTTAAAATAAAGAATTAAAATGAAAATATTCTAAATTATTCTGAGAAAAATAATAAAATGTCATCCTACTTCTAATTATCTCTAAATCAACTTTCGAAGAATACTCATTCTTAAATACCATCCATATTTCCATATTAAATTATTAAATTTTTATCGAAGCTCGATCTCTTTCCTTCATATAAAGTCCTGCCATACTTTCCTCTTCTGGCTCAGATCATGTTACGAATTAATTTCCCTTGCTCGGAAATCTTTTTCAATATCTCTCTCTCTCTTGATAAGTCTCTCGTTATCTCTCTCTTCAAACTCCACGTTAGGCTGCAAAAAATAACTAACTTATTTTCGGTGACCCTTTCCTCTCTTGTCTCGTTTCCCTCTCTTAAGGTCCCTCGATGTCTTTCTCTTCGAGCGCCACGTTGGGCAGTCAATAATAACTGGCTTATTTTGGCGGCCCTTTCCTTTCCTGTCTCCGGTATCTTTCACTTCATCAAGCTCCACGTTGGGCGACCAATAATAACTGAGCCCTTCCCAAGTCCAGGTACGACACAGCTATCACTCCCGCTAGTCAGATGTTATCTCAGGGTATCTCATCGAATAAGAAAAATACTTAATTTTTCTGTAGGTTAGGCTTTACGTGAATTCCGAGAAAGGCGAGGCGACTGTACGCGATAATCACCGATGAACGTCTCCATCTTATCGCATATAAACTATAACATCGCAGACAACAATTTCAACGAAAATCACATGAAAATCACCTTACAAGCTACGTCAATCGACTAACTACTACTATAAATTATAACTCAATGAATTATAAAATCATGAAGAATCATATTTATTAAACTAAGAAAAACTTGAAAGAAATGAGAACTATTATCATTATGACCTTCCACAATTGTTGTTCAAAATTAATAAATCGTGAAATTCAATATTTAAGTCGGCGTTGGCTTATTAATAAAATAACATGATATGAATTCAATATTTCTGAAATGAAATCTAATTATTCATAATCATCCTTGAAAAATAAATTAGTCATTCACATGCATCAATGAGACACAATTTACATTAGCATTAGGAAAATTTGTTTTTCCTCCTCATAATTTATACACTTTTATTTCTTGAAATCTGAATTCGTTAACGTAGAATATCATTCTGAGAATTGTATTACGACGACTGACGTGCTAAGGTTTTCGATCCTACTGCCTCTTAAATCACGGCTCCTATTCTACTAACTTCTCATTTAAAATTCTATCATAAATTATAAAACAATACTCAACATATAAAATAATGTATTTCCCTATTCTATCTACATAATTCTTAATTTAATGCAATTTGGCTCAATATGCCTTCATTCTTTAAGTTTAACTCAAATATATCGTGTGTACAAGTAATTTCAACACGTATCTGCGGTATGATATCTCAATACTATGTTTATACGTCGGTTCGACTATATATGTAACTTCTTGCCTACCTCACATTTCATATATTTTGAGAATACGTCACCAAGCTCATATATATTAACAGCTGTATTTGTTACTACATCACTACTCAAATCTCAACTATCTACGAAAATTCACCATCCATACCTTATTTCAAGTCACTCCCGCGGCGTATTTCCTTTCCAGTACTGCATCGTCTAACTGATTCAATATCATTCATATTTAACGTTTATCATCCTTATATATGTCTCATAATTACTACGACGCAGATTATAATACTCAAATCAACTCATATAACTCAATATCTTAAACAACCTTCAATTAATTCCATCTCAACTTTCTCAATATCTATTTTCACTCATAACCTTCTACATATTATTTGCAACTACTGAGACATAACATTCTTCTGTATGTAAATACTCTTTTACATTGACCAATTCTCTTCCAAAAATTACGATGCATAACCTTAAATACCTTATTTGAGCATTTAACAATATTACTTTACAAGGAATAACTCGATTCTATCTAATCACTTCTCATACGTGATCCACCTGTGACGTAATCTTTGATTGAATGGCTTCGCGAGATTCATAGATATTCTTCATCATATGACAATCTTTGCAGTCAGCTGTTATGTTACTTTCCTTCCTAATCGTATTCTCAACTACCTCGTTGAATTAATTGTTCAAATATAGTCATACTTCACGAGATATCTATCTAATTCTACACTGACTTAATATAGCATTAGCAGCTTAAATGTAATGCACTTCACTTCACTGTTTCACTTGCACACTTAAATATTTCATACATAGAATATTATATTATACGGCATATGGCAAATTAAACTAAGAATTATGTTACTTATAATAAACACTTAGCTCGTCTTTCATCATATCGGCCGTCAGTTGCTCTCCTCCTGCTCGTCACATCGCTGGTTCATTGGCCATGGTTCGAGGTTCGGCTGGATTCCTCCTCTCATCTCGGGCAGGTTCAGCTGTTCGGAAGATATCTCCCTCCAGATTGGTCAATCGGGGTGCTTAGCAGATCATCACCTTCTTGGAATAACTGCCAATAAGATCAAATATTTCCCAGAAGTAAACATTCGTTTTAGATCCTTGTTAGAATATTATTTCTTTTAGACTATTCTTTTAGTTTTCTTTTGCGTTATAATCGGCGAATTCTATAAGTACGCGTAATATATTTTCGGCTTGTCTTGCGATAATCTTCAAATTAAGATTATTAATTTTCAAAAACATTACTCCTTCCTCGGTTTTTCTTTTAATGGAGTAATTCTCTCCTATTCTATCCTCTTCTTGTGGCTTCCAATTTACGTTTTCCGAAGTATCGCTAAACTTACGCCTCGGGACTATCAGTATACGTATTTGAATAAATTCTCGTACATTTCGCCGTATTTATATCCTCCGCTGTGTTTTTACAGGTTGTTTCACGGTCTTCTACTAAATTGTAATCGTTTTTCCTCATGATTTTTGCCACAATCTTGACAATCTCTTTATTTTTACAGAGCAGTAACAATTCACTTCTTGTCCTCTCGAGTTCAGTTTGTAAGTAAGTTTTTACAATAATCTATTCTATTTTACTTGTTTTTTTGAAACAATTTGCTTGACCTTGCTCTGTTCTGCACCGCCTTTGAAATGCTGTCGCTTCAAGTCAGTCATGGCCTCCTATTGTATCTAAATATTAAGACTTCGGTGTATACTCTCTTTAGTTTGAGTGGTCTATACCTTTGCTAGGTGCCATTTTGGAACACGTCCGAAAATGCAGCGGGCACACCACTATATTGCTGAAATTAAAATAACACATTTATCCAGATTTAATATTAAAGAGATATGGACATTTTGTAACCTTGTTTAGTAAATAGTTGATTATGTAACATTAGCTACACAAAGAAAGAAATCAGAAAATAAAAACAAGCAAGAAACAATAATAAAAAGTAAGTTATCAACATGACAGCTATAGGCCTAAATCAGACATTTTCTTAGTATATTGCAAGATGCATAACATTGATCTAGAGTATCATGAAAAATATCAATTCCAAGAGGATGTAGTTTATTATACAATGCTCATGATCTACATAGAGGGGAGTTTTTGTATCTACTGTATCTGTGTTTGCTCGAGGTAAAAAAGAAGTTCTGAATTTTCCTGCACGTTGTCTAGGAGTATAATATAATAGTTTGCTGCATAATTCAATATCATATACTTTGTTATCAATAACTTTATTAAGGATTATGAATATCTGGCAATCTCTTTTATAATCGAACTTTTCACAAATGAATATTTTAATGAGTTTATACATGTATTTTAACATATTCTCCTGGGTACTTACAGTTATGCTTATGTGTTTCTTTGTTCCAGGTCTACAAATAATAATGCATATTACAAAGTATATCTTACAAATGTGTATTTTAACGATAATATTTACTTTGTACTGAATTTCCATGAGTTTCTTATTATAAATCCAAGATTTATATATGCCTTGCTGCAACATGTTTTCCATATATGAGATACAAAACTCAAATCGTTGGAAATCAATACCCCCAAATCATTAATTTCATGTACTTCAACCAATTCATTTTCTATAATCAAATATGGAAAACATATTACACTTTTTCTCCGCGAAATGTTACCTTTTTACATTTGTGTCTATTTAGAGGTAATTTATACTTCTCGCACCATTTCACCAAACAGTTCGAATCGTTTTGAAGATTTATACAATCAGAGGTACAATTAATCCATCTATATATTTTTATGTGATCAGGAAATAGTAATATTTTAGAATAACAAATTTCAGTAGAAATATCGTTAAAGTTTTTTTGTTCCTGTCTTGCTATGAAAGATATAAGAGGTGCGTACATAAGGTTTAATTTCAATTCAGCATAAACAATTAATGTTACTCGAAAACAAGGTCGTCTGATCCCGGATTAATGAAGGTCATGCGAACTTTATGGTATTCTGTAATTAATGCGATGTTTATCTGTTGGAAATGGATTAACTTACACATTAGTCAGTACTGTGATGGGAATGTAGAGGCAGCACTTTCTGTGTAGACAAGTATGGAACCATTGTGCTGCAATCAGACGGAGAAAAAATTTAACCCTTTGTTGCCTGAATAGTGAAAAATGTATACTTAATTTTTTCACCTTATTCTAATGGAATATGTTCAAATAGTAAATGCTAATACTTTCAAACCATAATTTTAATTTTTGGTACGTTTTTGGGGCCTGGTACTTTTGAGCACCATCAGGCATATAGGAGGCTTCATATTCGGGTAGATACGAATGTTCACATTTTGGAATTATATCACATATGTTGTTTCAAAATATTAGTAGAACATGTTTTCCATACGTAAAATTACTACAAAAATGTAAAAGTAAAATTTAAAGCAAATATGTGTAATAGGAGTGAAGTTTCATAATATTATTGTCCATATGTAGAACATCTTGCAAACATCCTATACAACTGACACATTATGATACTCTGCAAAGCAGTTCTTTTTTGATTGCTTCAAAGAAAAACACTACATGTAGTACACTTTGAATACGGTCTTGACTGCATCTTCATTCTCGAACACACCTCACATCGACCACGGTCTTTTACAAAAAACACAAAATGATTTCCACGATTACTTAGTCTGACATCACTGGGCACAGAATATTCTGTTTTCCTCCTTTTTGGTAGACAAGTTTGTTCTGGTGACTTTGGTGACTTCATATCACGTGAAAGTCTGCCTGGAAGAGGAATTTATTTCTGGTTCATCAGTCCTAGGGACGCATTACGCCGGAATGCCATTAGAGGGACTTTCTCATGCAGATTACAGGATACACTATGATGTAGGCATTCACAAATGCTATATCAATCATTCTCCAAAATAATCTATGCCACCATTCTTGCATCGACGGTCTAAACCATATACGCCTCGAAGTCTGTCAGCATGGTCCACTCCACCTATGTGTGCATTGTAGCCTTGCACAACAACCGGGCAATCAACAGTAACATTACTTCCATCCTTCTGTTTCCTAGAGAGAGTTGTGGCTTCTGTTCCATGGAAATTAGATGCTATGCACAAACCCTTATCGTCTTTCCATACAAAAACATTGATGTCCATCGGAGAAATTCTATCGTCAGAACACCCCATTTTCATTTCCTTTTTAGGCATAAAATTCTGTGGGATTGCCTTTCTAGTCATTCTAATGATTCCACATGCTAGAGTATTTTCCTCTTTCAACCTTTCAAGAAGTGGGAGAGAAGTAAAATTGTTATCAAGGTACAATTTTCTCTGTTGTCCCCAGAATGGCTTTGATAGGCTCAGCACAACTCTTTCCCCAAGCCCATAATTCTGGAATTCTTGTTTTAGGGCCTGGTTCTTCCCTTTATAGATGTCAAATTTCAGAATGTACTCCCTCTGATCTGCAATGCACCACAGTTTACAACCGCTTTTTATTGGTTTCATAGGATTGTACTGCTTGATACTACTCCTTCCCTTGAACAAAATCATTGACTCATCGATGATATCATCATCAGTCAACCTGGCTGCTTCGTCACACATATTGCAAACCTGTTATGTAATAGATACTAGTACTTTTATTTGAGATGCGGTATGTCTTAACATTTGGAGAAATATTCTTAAATTATTGAAGAAAACTTCATAAATGCCGAATATTTTACATCAGTCAAGCATTACTTTCGGTTTTGGATATGACTGACATGGGACCCTCCATATGGCCTGACGGTACTTCTAAGTACCTCGCCATTTACTAGCTATACATCCACACCAATTGCAAATTTCATCAGTTTGAGTATGTATTGTATTACAGAAGCATACTTACATAAGATCACTTGCAGGTCGAATGTAACGATAGGAGCTAAGAAATAATCACTAGAAATGTCATTTGTTTACAGAGGAAACACTATGACTACACTCCTAAGAATAAAACGATCTCCCACGTTTTTCATCAATACCAACCTCAAAAATGAAATATCTCTGTTTCAAGAATTAAGTACTTGAAAGTACCATGAGGAAATTGCAAGGGTAGGATTTACTGAATCATTCCAAAGCCATGAAATATGAGATGGTACTTTAAAGTACCGTCAGGCAACAAAGGGTTAACAAGGTTAAGTTTGGTGTTCCTTGATGCATGATCTCTCTGAGTAATCGTGTTTACATTACTGCGAAGCGGAGTTCAACCAGTCGGAGACGATTGTAACATAGCAGTGCAGAAAGTAATTACAGTGCGGTAAACTGACATTTTCTGTACACTTTGGAGTACGGGAAGATGGCAAATACGTCATAGCATGAGATAAAAAATTATGCTCCATTAATATTTCCTAATTCTCATGTAGCTACTGATACAAGCAAGCGCTGGTTTGACTTCAGCAATAAAATGGTGATGTTCTCTAAGTGGTAACGACCTTTGATTCCTGAAGTGTGTCGATACTTGCGTTCGACAATGTAGAGAAAATCGATTTGCCACATAATTTTAAAAACGACCAAGGCCTGGTAGGAAAAAATTCGTACTCTACGTTCGTGAGAAAGTACTCTAATTTATCAATTTATGAATTGTTCGATCGTATAGAAGTTCTATGTGAATATATTAGATTAAAACAGGAACATCCAACATGATAGAAACACGAAGAATTTTCCTATAAAAGGTAAAATAAAATGTTGGTGTGATATCCAGCAGAGATAGTTGAGTGAAAATGACAATGGCATATTGTGTGAGTGCTTTCATCAGTACATTCCACTATTTATCATCTTCAGGAGGCAGAGGATGAGTGATGAACTCTCAGTCAGTACTCTATCGAACAGCATAGTGATAAAATCCGAAAAAAGGAATGTATATTCAAAATATTTTGTCACATGGCTGCATCACTTCATTTCCACTATCTTCCTTTCAAAATAAAGGATAGTTTGTTTGCAACTCAGAGTAATCGAAATGTGTGGTTTTAATACCCAGTATTTGTTGTCAAATTGAAGAACATACTGGTACAATTGGATGGTGTAAACTTTATATAGTTTATTATTCGGACATTTTCTTCTCGGAAAATGAATTTTAACCAAGAGCCAAGCCTTCAATGATTAAATTAAAATTTTACATCAAATGAATAGCCGAAATTTCTGAGTCTGAAATACGCTACTTAATATTGTACGCCGTTATTGTGTAGAATATTGCTTTGGAACTTTTATATGAGGAATGTATGATGTCATTATATTGTTTAAAAGTTTCTGTTCTATTATGTCATAAAATTGCAGGCATTTGTGAAAGAGGTCTGTCCAAAATGATCAATATAACACACGGTGTGGTATTTGACACGTTATAATTCTGTATTTAAATAGGCAATAACATTTATTAAAAATTACCATATTCTGTACTGCACTGAATTTTTTAAATAAAATTGATTCACTAAATTACAATTGTGTTCATTAGTGAAGTGGTGCAGAGCAAAAACCTAAAAGAACTGTAATAATGCATCAAATGACCAAGCGATATTATCTCAGATTACAACAATATATTTAAAATATCACTGCAACAAAATAATGCATGTTTTATCTTCATTTTAGTATATAACAATTTACATTTCATAGGAAAGATGAATTAACACAAAGGATCTTGCGTTTGTATAAATATCTCAAAATCTACTTTTCATACTTGGTCAAGTGACACATAACAGCATGACACATAACACCATTCAATCGAGGAAATTAGCTTCCTAATGTGTACTGGTTGCTAATCCTGTAGATCTTTTATTGCTTACCTTTGAACGTTTCTTTCTTGAATATTTCTTCACACGTAAGATTTTGACTTTTAATTCACTCTGAAAATTATCATTAAAATATATTGAAAATCAGTCGGGGAAATTGGTACAATTTAGTCAACCCTCTCCTGTTATTAAGAAAAATTCGTATTGTCTCTAAGCCATTAAGGGCTCTGGATTGCCAAGGCGGCTGTTGCCCTGCCAGGTGACCTGAAGATATCGCAGAACAGCGAAGTGAACATATGTATGCCGCATTACTTGGCTTTGACCAGGAATAAATCTAGCAGGATATCGAAGGCTGGTTCTTCGTCCCTGTTCGCTGGTATTGTACCTGATGATCATGTTTAGCGTCTAATCTTCCTATGAATAGCGGTAATGAAAGGGAAGGACAATGAATATTGAAAATGAAATGGCGTATGGCTTTTAGTGCCGGGAGTGTCCGAGGAA
The DNA here is from genome assembly GCF_040414725.1 of Anabrus simplex. NCBI lineage: Eukaryota > Metazoa > Arthropoda > Insecta > Orthoptera > Tettigoniidae > Anabrus > Anabrus simplex. The sequence continues at coordinate 1,701,827,806 of NC_090265.1, read as the reverse complement.
TGTTCGGCTCACCAGGTGCAGGTCTTCTGATTTGGCAACCGTGGGTGACCTGCGCGTCGTGATGGGGATTGAATGATGATGAAGACGACACATACAAACCAGCCCCCATGTCAGCGAAAAATACCATTGATGGTTAAAATTCCCGACCCTGCAGGGAATCGAACCCGGGACCCCTGTGACCAAAGGCCAGCACGCTAACCATTTAGCCATGGAGCCGGACAAGGAATGTTGTACACATGAAATGCTGACCTCATGCAAAGCCTATCAGATGTTGGGAAAGAACTACAGGTGGACTAGGAATCGGAAAGGAAACGTGAAAGAGAAGATCCTGTCAATGAAATATAATACTCAGATGGAGGATAGTCCTCACCGCTTTACGAACATAATTTGCATGTCACGGCGTGGGAAACCCAAAGTATATTCAAAGAATTATCACCGTACTATAATAAACACTTTGTTGCAGTTGTAGTATTGATTCATTCTAAACTTGTGACTAAGTAGCGAATTTGTTCATTTATCCGATTGCCAAGTGTGAATTGAAGCGTCGATGTTCCCGTTGTTCTCCCATAAACGAAGCTGGGAATGTCTCATGAAGCAGAGCTAATCACTTTATAAGCTCATTTCAAGTGAACTGTTACATAACATCATTATGTTCGTAAACCAGAGTGTGACCCATTATTTACGGGGTAGATCAGGTTAGCACTGTTATTAACTCGTGATTAGTCCAATAAATTATATTTCTGAAAACATGTGATACTCAAATATACGCAGATAAGATTTTACATAGGCTTTAGACGATCATCTCCAATATACATCGTTGTCAACTTTGGTGTAGGTAATGTTCAATACTTGGTGGACATTTTAACACATTAATTCTTAGACAATAATAATAACAATCATCACATACTACTTCCAAAATGGATAAATAATTTAATTTCACAATTATTAAAATATTCAAGCTCTTTAGGCCAATTCAATCGTGGAATTATCAGCGTTTCGCCCCATTGTGGCAGTGGGCTCATTAGTTGGACTGCAATTCATTTCCAAGGCCCTGGCGGCTAGTGCACCCTCGAGACACCACTGCAATCCCCCTTTGCAGGACAAATCAGTGGCATTGCAACAGACGAGATGTTGTCATCACATGCGTACCCGTAATATTAAAAGAAGCGTTTTGACAGTTAGGGCTGGAGGGAGGAGCATTGCATGTTGTTGACGAATTCCTGCATTCCTTTCTCCTTCTCTTCGCTTACGGATCACTTGCTCCTTCGTTCAGACCGCCGTGTTCTGTTGTACCGTACGTGACTGAGAAGTGAGAGGTTTTGGTAACTCCAAGCAACACGATCCGGCGGGCAGGCTTATCTCCATGGTAACCGCAGTGGGTACGCCAACGTTTCCATGGCAACTCCCTTCTCCCCACCCGGTCAGGCAGTAAACAGATCTCCCTCTAAGAACTGCCAGACGTATCTTTCAATATTGTGACAATATAGAGTGTGCTGCAAAACAAAAAACACTGAAATTATGACCAATCTCTGAACGTCTTGAATAATTAGATAACTTTTCTATGATTGTTAGGTTTTCAGTCTGCTGAAACTAATTCATGAATAAATAAAATTTAGAAAGTACCTGAAACAAGAATTTTTCTTATTTACAAAAATTTACCTCATTTGAAGGTGACCAAAATGTACTGTATTGCTTTTGCTTGGGATCGGTTATCCCACAATAGTACGGTCTGGAGCTGGGTCCATACAGCCCGTAGGACAAAGAACAAAGAATCTCAGGTAGGTGAGGTATCGAACCAGATGGAGGAACCTCACAGCTTGTTGCAATCTATGTATGACCTTTTCAGAGACAAAGAAACCGCTAATATTCCAGATCAACTACTTGTTAAATTATCAGTAATTTAAAATAATAATAATAATAATAATAATAATAATAATAATAATAATAATAATAATAATAATAATAATAATAATAATAACAATTCCCAGACTCTTTAAAGTTCATAAATATTTATTTTAATGACGAAAATGAGAAAGTATAATTGAATTAGTAAATGGTCATTAATTCATATTAAGTGAAAATCAAATTAATCATAAATAAAAAAGTAAATAAAATACATTTATAAATGTACCACAGCCTGAGTCACGGAAACGTTTTAGTTTGGGATATATTGGCCTTCATGCACTGAAATGAAAGTGTGCCCATCAGTAATGTATCTTTCTTCCAGATATTAACAGCCACGTCAGAGGAAATATATTTTTGCTCATGTAATCTATACCAAGCGATACGTTCTGTGATCTCGTAACTCATTCATAGGATTTTAGACAATTATCATCCTCAAACAAATTAATTTATACTTTAAGTGTAAAACAAATACTGAAAATTTATCTCGCCCTGTCGAGTATAGTCTGAATGATTTTGCATTTATTCTTTTGATATTCCTCTTTGTTCAAAAATTGATAATAATAAGTTATTTAATTAAGTTAACTAAGCATAAAATAAATTGACAATCATCATTTGAAAGGAGATTCAGCATATTATTGTGAATCATCGATGAAACTTGTCATCAATTGCAGAAAGAAAGAACGAAAGAAAAACATATAGATAAACGGTTGATTGTCACCAACGACAAAGAAAAGAAAATGGAAATCAGCGTTGCAAGTCTACTCGTAAAAATGATGTTCACATATTAATGTGATATACACTGACTGACAGAGCAAATGCAACACCAAGAAGGAGTGGTCAGAACTTTATGCCAATTGCAGGGTAGACTGACGTCACTGAGGTATGCTCATGATGTGAAATGCGCCGCTGTGCTGCGCACGTAGCGAACGATAAATGGGACACGGCGTTGGCGAATGGCCCACTTCGTACCGTGATTTCTCAGCCGACAGTCATTGTAGAACGTGTTGTCGTGTGCCACAGGACACGTGTATAGCTAAGAATGCCAGGCCGCCGTCAACGGAGGCATTTCCAGCAGACAGACGACTTTACGAGGGGTATGGTGATCGGGCTGAGGAGGGCAGGTTGGTCGCTTCGTCAAATCGCAGCCGATACCCATAGGGATGTGTCCACGGTGCAGCGCCTGTGGCGAAGATGGTTGGCGCAGGGGCATGTGGCACGTGCGAGGGGTTCAGGCGCAGCCCGAGTGACGTCAGCACGCGAGGATCGGCGCATCCGCCGCCAAGCGGTGGCAGCCCCGCACGCCACGTCAACCGCCATTCTTCAGCATGTGCAAGACACCGTGGCTGTTCCAATATCGACCAGAACAATTTCCCGTCCCGTCGATTGGTTGAAGGAGGCCTGCCCTCCCGGCGTCCGCTCAGAAGACTACCATTGACTCCACAGCATAGACGTGCACGCCTGGCATGGTGCCGGGCTAGAGCGACTTGGATGAGGGAATGGCGGAACGTCGTGTTCTCCGATGAGTCACGCTTCTGTTCTGTCAGTGATAGTCACCGCAGACGAGTGTGGCGTCGGCGTGGAAAAAGGTCAAATCCGGCAGTAACTGTGGAGCGCCCTACCGCTAGACAACGCGGCATCATGGTTTGGGGCGCTATTGCGTATGATTCCACGTCACCTCTAGTGCGTATTCAAGGCACGTTAAATGCCTACCGCTACGTGCAGCATGTGCTGCGGCCGGTGGCACTCCCGTACCTTCCGGGGCTGTCCAATGCTCTGTTTCAGCAGGATAATGCCCGCCCACACACTGCTCGCATCTCCCAACAGGCTCTACGAGGTGTACAGATGCTTCCGTGGCCAGCGTACTCTCCGGATCTCTCACCAATCGAACATTGGACGCCGTTTGCAAACTCTGCCCCAGCCTCGTACGGACGACCAACTGTGGCAAATGGTTGACAAAGAATGGAGAACCATCCCTCAGGACACCATCCGCACTCTTATTGACTCTGTACCTCGACGTGTTTCTGCGTGCATCGCCGCTCGCGGTGGTCCTACATCCTACTGAGTCGATGCCGTGCGCATTGTGTAACCTGCATATCGGTTTGAAATAAACATCAATTATTCGTCCGTGCCGTCTCTGTTTTTTCCCCAACTTTCATCCCTTTCGAACCACTCCTTCTTGGTGTTGCATTTGCTCTGTCAGTCAGTGTATATCCATTCGTAACATCTTCCCAAATAATAATCCAACACGACAAACATTAAGTTCAAATATGGTTGAAAATTAATTAAATGAGAAAGCTAACTACTACTAATTTACAGACTTATTAGACTACATTATTGGAAATTCCCTCTGTAATTCATTTTATAGGCCAATGTCTTGATTTCATTAAAATTAATTCATGGTTCTTAAATTTAAGGGCAACCCTACTTCATTCCTAAGAAAATATACAAAATATTCAAGGAAAACTCTTCTGAAGCATATTTAGGACTACTCGTGAAATTCTACTGTTGAGATTTCCATTTGCGGATTTTTAAAAACAGTATATTCATACAACTATATGGCTAAATGCAGATCAGTATTGACCAAATGCAGATCAGTATTGATTCATTTGATTTATTGATTATTATCCATTTCTTTAATAGATTTTATGATCCAGTCCATTACTATGATTAAAGGAGTGGTGAAAGCTTAACAAAGAATGTGTAATTATTTCATTGTTACCAGTTTTTGGTTCCTTCCAAGATCTTAAGTTGATGGGATCCCTTGTTTTTATTCCAACTGCAAGTGAGAAGTGTGATTCATGCACACATTTCTTTGATGAGTAACTTCAATATATTTCTTTACATTATGTATGTAGTATTCTGTAAGAATTAAGTCAGCTCCCAGACGAAACTATCTTTACATCGGTCTGTTTTCATACCAACTTTGCTTCACGGGAACGAAAGCTGGGTGGACTCAGGATATCTTATTCATAAGTTAGAAGTTTTTTTTGTTAGTTGCTTTAGGTCGCACCGACACAGATAGGTCTTATGGCGACGATGGGACAGGGAAGGGCTAGGAGTGGGAAGGAAACGACCGTGGCCTTAATTAAACTACAGCCCCAGCATTTGCCTGGTGTGAAAATGGGAAACCACGGAAAACCATTTTCAGGGCTAACGACCTACTATCTCCCGAATACTGGATACTGGCCGCACTTAAGCGACTGCAGCTATCGAGCTCGGTTGAGTTAGAAGTAACAGACATGAAAGTAGCGAGAATGATTGCTGGTAAAAACAGGTGAGAACAATGTCAGGAGGGTACTCGGAATGAGGAGATAAAGGCTAATTTAGGAATGAACTCGATGGATGAAGATGTACGCTTAAACCGGCTTCGGTGGTGGGGTCATGTGAGGCGAGTGAAGGAGGATAGGTTACCTAGGAGAATAATGAACTCTGTTATGGAGGGTAAGAGAAGTAGAGGGAGACCAAGGCGACGATGGTTAGACTGAGTTTATAACGATTTAAATATTTGAGGTATAGAATTAAATGAGGCCACAGCACTAGTTGCAACTAGAGGATTGTGGCGACGTTTAGTAAATTCACAAACGCTTGCAGACTGAACGCTGAAAGGCATAGCATTCTATAATGATAATGTATGTACGTATGTATGTATGTATGTACGTATGTATGTATGTATGTATGTAGCCTATGTATGTATTACCATACCTTTTATTTGCAAAAAAGTATTAAGGAAGCGTACCCAAGCAGTCTTTTGAGAATCTATTCTACAATATTCCTTGTACAGTATTCATTGACAGTCCTAATTTAACATGAAGAAATTTTACTGGGGTTTTACCTAACACTTCTAATTAACTGACAATGTTTTGTTGCACTTTTTTAATCTGATAACCGCTAAGTTTCATGGTCAAACCCCCTAGCTCTTTTTACCAAATACCACTTTGAAAATTAATTACTGCTAGTACGCATATGTTCTGAAGTGATTATAACCAGCCTGTCAAAATTACAGTTTGAATTGTCTTTAACTTAAAACAGATTCGTTTGGCAGTACCAATTAGGTTGCCTGTGGAACAAGAAATAACATTATTTTTTTTAGTTCCAGTCAATGCAAGAGCTGAAGATTATAAATACATCTTTAGCCCGTGAGTTTTAAACTATATTTCAAACATGATTGTGTGTGATGTTATTCTGTATAGAGTAATAAATAAGTTACAAGGTCGTGAGCAACGGCAACACGACCTCGATAATTTTGTGAGATGGACAGCAGGCAATGGTATGATGATAAACGGGTTTAAAATTCAGGTTATGAGTTTCACAAATAGGAAAAGTCCTCTCAGTTTTAATTACTGAGTTTATGGGATGAAAGTTCCTTTTGGGGATCACTGTAAGTATCCAGGTGTTAATATAAGGAAAGATCTTCATTGGGGTAATCACATATATGGGATTGTAAATAATGGGTACAGATTTCTGCACATTGTTATGAGGGTGTTTAGGGGTTGTAGTAAGGATGTAAAGGATAGGGCATATAGGTCTCTGGTAAGATCCCAATTAGCGTATGGTTTCAGTGGTATGGGATACTCACCAGCATTACTTGATTCAAGAACTGGAAAAAATCCAAAGAAAAGCAGCTCGCTCCATGTAGACTAAACGATCTTACTTCAATAATACGTGTATAGATACCTCAAAATATCTTACATGCCGATGGACACACTTTTGTATCAATATCAATTTATGCTCTGTAAAAACTGCACAATAATATTCAAGTAAATTGGCAGAAATGAAAGTAACAATAAATCAATTATGATATTAAAAATATGTCCATCAGCGGCGCAGTGGTGATGCTGTTGTCCATCCACGCTCTTAGTCAGTCCATCTAGGCTTTGAATCCTGGTAACATCTGGCAGAGGAATCTCATCCGGTCCAATGCGTGGTAGTTATTCAGGTGAAATCAGAACAACAATAAAAATAAAGTTAAAAGTTATCGTCTATGAATCCACGAATAATGCATTTAAATAATTAGATATACCTGCATTATATTTAAGCAAATACGGTGAAAGACCATACCAATTTTGAATGTATAGAAACCTAGGAATTAAAAAGCGAAGTTAGTGTAGACCGCTCCAGTCCTCTTCATATATTAGGCAATAAAGTACCATGGCTCTACCAAGAACCATTTATAAAGACTTCGTTTGAAAATGTTAAATGAGAGCTGACGGAATTCTTGACTTAATTTATCAGGTTGGGGCAGGATCATGAGACGGTTATGTGGATTGATGTTACAGAGTAAAATGATGGAAAATTTTATCGTGTATTCGAGTGTGACAGGGGAGGGGACGGGGATGAGTTCGGGTTGGGATGTCTACATTGCGCTTAGAGGCGATAAATTCGGGTCGGTTTTCGTAGAGGACACAGGTCGGCTTTAAACTGTCTGGAGTAGGTTGCGTGTTATTTACAGAGGTGTTGAATGGAGGGAAAGGGCGTCTTCTTGGGCATTTACGGCATTAGGGTTTTGAGTATTGCTGGGAACAGTATTTGCACACCGGATGTTCGGGTTCGCATTGTGTGGTGCTGTGTTTGTTATAGGAGAGGCAGCACTCGTTGGGATGGGTTGTCGGGAAGGTGTGCAGGATGGTTCCACCTTGTGATGGGGCCTGAAAATAGCAAATCCACTCGCGGAGACTCGTTATAAGCTCTCGAAGGTGAGGAAGAGGAAGCGCACCTAATAGGTGGACCCGGAGGATTTCCAAACCCTGAAGGTCCTCTAAGCTAGAACGCCGCCTGTATTTAGGTACTGCTAATGGTGCCTTCTGCGATGTTCGAGTCAACCCCATGGGTGACGGAGAAGAATAGGCTATGCCAGGTGTTGGGGTCTTGATGGTGCATTGGGATATGGGTTGAAGTGAATTAAATGCGTTCGCCGCTAGAGTGGCAGAGCTTTTGCACTGCGCCGTTACGGTTGATTTTATGATTTGCACAATATGAGAACCTACGGACGTAGTTAATTTCCCTTTGGCGCACGTTTAACCGCTTGTGGCGTGCGATGAGCGAAATTCCGAGGAGTGTTTGGCTTTAGAGGATGAGAGTTTATGATTAGGAACCCTGTTCCGGGGATGGGGGGATGGGGGTTATTCGGTCGTAGATGTTCACTGGTGGGGGCTGAGGACTTCCCTGTCCATGGTGAATTGTGATGGTAGATGGTATTATGTCCACAGCTACGGCCATAATTCGCGATGCAGGTTCTTCTTCTGTGCGTTTTTATTGAGCACAGAAGTACTTCGACCGGAGACTGGTTGCACGGGAAGGATGAGGGAATAGATAGAATGATCGCTAAAGAAAATATTTTTGAGTGATAGGTGATTACGGTGCCTTCAGCTGATGAATGAGCGGTGTTGATGATGGAGGCTTCACATAAATCGTTCCTGTTATAGAAGCAACACCACCTAGATATAAGACCTGAGCACAAAACCAAGATGGCTGACAATAGAGTCGGTGATCATTATTTCACTATGGCATCTTAATATATCTGTTTTAATTGATTTGGCTAATTGCCTGTCAAAATTATGACCCCAATCCCCTCATTCTTCCGTATATATGTAACTTATACCTTCAAACAAGTATATCTGAAAAAATCAGGGGGAGTTGATACACGAGGTTTCTAAATAATGCTGAAACTCAAGTGAAGTTCGGGAATTAAGCGAATGGCAGAATACCGAAATTCACAAAAAAATGCTTTATTTCGTTCTCCGCCCACAAAAAGAATAGAAAGCAAGAAGACCCTTATTTACATAAACGCAGGTTTGTACGAAATTCAGTTCTATTGACAAATGACACGTTTCTTCCTCGTCAATACATTATTTTATATGGAGCTTTTTTTTTGTTATATTATTATTCAAAAGCCTGGTAAGTCATACCAGTTTTCTACGAACACATTCTGATGTATGCCCGTTATAACATAATCTGGCTCCCACAAAAGTTCTTTACCATGAATAACTTTCATTGTACACTCACATGCAATCTCTATTCTAAAAGATACTCATTTTCAAAATCCGTACATAATTATGTTAACACTAGATAATTATGTATTATTACATTGATAACAAATATTCCAGGGAACAAAAGCCTACCCATTCTCTTATTTCTAATTAGATTGTATGCCTAATCATCGGCATCAATGAAGTCCTCAGTAACAGTGTTCACATTTCAAATATTTTGTGATGCTATAGCAACAGTGTCCTGCTATATAGACTAAAATTGGTATGCCATTGTTACAGTTGCCAATATCCTGTAAACTTACATGTACCTCTATGCTCTTACACAATGAATTATCAAAATCAAGAAAAGGCAGAGGATTCAGGAGGCGGTTCGGAGAACTCATCTACTTCAATCTCCTCAAATGCATTTGTTCTTATTTTAGAGTCAGTGATGATAGTAACCTTAACTTCTTTTCAACTTCAGACAACTGCCTCACAGAAATATTACACTGCCCTCCTGCAAGCTGCCTTTATTTCCTAAACCTGTCCTCTAATATGTCTGTTAGAATTTTTCCTAATAGGACATATTACAATTAAGTTTTGACAAAAATATTCCATCAACATCAACAATCCTTCAGTTGTCAGCATCAAAGCAGCCATTGTCTCAGATGATAATGAACCCTAGATCTCTCCACTTTATTAGGCATTGTAGGAATTTCTTCAAATATTGAATCCCTTCCTCTGAATTTGAAGAGACTGGAACCATTAAGCTGCTGTTGATCCTTATCCCTTAATCTGGTGTTTCGATATTGACAACAGCCTACCAATCTATTATTGTTTTAATATTTGGGACTGATTCTTTATTATATGGTAGCTCACACTTTTCATCTAACACTTTCAGCTCTTCTATAACATTGTCATTGAAAACTTGTAAAGATTATTTTACATTCTCCCTTTCAAATGATGAAGAACTTAATGATTTAAGAGCCAAACCATAACCATATTTTCTGAACTTTTCTTGCGCAAGATCATATACTTTCTTAATTGTAAGAAAAAGAAGCACACTGCACTGTACTGCCCTGTTATCTTCAAAATTAGGAAAGTTCATGCACATATTCTCATCCTTTCGATTTAACCAGTTATTGCGAATACATTCAAGCAAGTGAACACTGTCAAACACAAAGAAAAGTAGTCTTCTCTCATCAGCTGGATGCGGAAAAACACATCTTAATTCATTTTCAGGTGAAAGTAATTGCATGCATTTTGTGTTTACAGAAATATTATCACTAACAACACAAACAACTTTAAACCCTGTTTACTCTATCCTACAATGACTTGTATTAGTACAGCATGCAAATATTCTCCAGTAATCGATTTTACAGGCAATAGTGAGCTACTTCCTTAAAATCAGATAACAAACTTGAAACCTTGATAACTGCTCATTATTTAATGCTTTGCTAAGAACATTACCACATTTAGAGTCCATTAATGGTTTAACATGAAATTCATCTACCATAAGCACAATGAACTTGTCACTACAATTGCCAGAAAATTGGTCCCTTATGTTTTTTTAGGAAATTGTTATCATGCTGTTCTATTCTAGGATCTACTTTTAAAGAAGAATACAGCCTCCTGATGATACATGTGTGGGGCAGATACAATAAATTGAGATGCCTGAGGTGTGCATAGCAATGGGGTGAAATGGATTGCAATATTGAGGATAAAATCAGAAAGGAAGGGCTATAACTCCTCCTCTCATGTGAACAAAGTGCAATTTGTTCAATCATGAATTCAAGTGGTCCTTTTAATCTCTGTTCTAACACGCTGGCTTGTTTCAAAAGGTATGCTGCTAAACCTAAAATGGCGTTAGTGCTGTTTGCACTGCGAACCTCGGAACTTAACGTGTCAACTTTTTTCAAGAAGCACTGAGATTTCATTCAGGTCATTTACAGACTGTGGGAAATAAAAGTTATTTATACTTCCTAGTTTGATGTTCTTATAGATTCAAAATATTAATTGATAAGGTAAGGTAAGGGTTATTCAGCCCGAAGGCAGGTCCGAACCTCTGCATAGGTGTTCCTGAGCCGGAGTTTACGTAGGGTGGCCAGTTCCTTTCCGCTCCTCCATTCCCTTACCCCCCACCAACAGCGCGTGGCAACCCATCCAACTTCTGACCACGCCCAATGTTGCTTAACTTCGGAGATCTCACGGGATCCGGTGTTTCAACACGGCTACGGCCGTTGGCAATTGATAACTATAGAACTAATTATTTCAGGTTCAGGATTCAACACAGTTTTAACTATTAATATATTTACAACGTTTATGTAGTATGTCCCATGATTCAGCTACGTGAAGATTATTTAACTTGTCTTTCAGGTCAATGAAAACAGAAAATGTTATTCTATTCTTGTGTAAATTATATTCTACTTCACTCTCCTCGATTGCTGTCTGGATATTTTCACTTTCTCTTCTTCTACTTTTCTCTTCAGGAACTTCTCGATATGTTTTGAACTACTCAAATACCCTGGGCAATTTGGTGAAAGTGAAGGAACAGCACTGGGGATAAGTGTAGAACCTTCAGTGGTAGAGTTATAAGCTGTCCATCCTCACAATAAAACTCTGTACGTTTCCTTATTTCGCACGGATTAAAATGTAATTCCAAACCTGCAATTACAGATAATCAATTAACCTAACCTGTACGCATTTCACCATGCACGTTGGAGGTTAGATCCCGTCTTTCCTCTTGATTATATGAATATATGAACACAACCTGAAATAAAAACATTTGCAAATGAAAAATACATAAAGTATCTAGTTACTTACGACTGAATAGTTCGTTGGAACGAAAATCTTACGCTTTACCCCCCAAATACATTTCTTTTTTAGATTTTCATCTTTCCAAAATCTAAAAATGTGTACTTTGCTATTAGCACTGTATTTTCCGCTATAATTGGGCACACAAAATTTGTAGACCATTATTGTGTTTTGTAAGACAAAGTTAAGGATCATTTTCATAAGGCATTGCCTCAAAAGTCCGCCATTTTCCTTTTAATCTCGACACCATGCACAGGCGTTATGTCTAGGTGGTGTTGATAGAAGTGTGCAGTGTTGTGGGATGAAGGATCGAATATACGTGTTAAAGTAGTGACACATTTTCCCCCATTTGTGACTTTTATCGTGGTTTGCATTCGAAGAATTTTATTTCGCATATGTATATACACAGTTCAAAAAAACATTAGAAGAACATGTTTTTGAACGTATGGAATGCTCTACAAAACAATACCTCACACCCAGGTATATTACCAACTAAACATTTAATCTTTACCGTTGAGGTATTCAAATGAACATCGATGGATTCGCGTTCATTTTCAGAACATAAAACGGAAATGTCCGAATAAGGGTAAAAATAAAGTGATAACAGTCCTCCTGGGTGGATTTTTTCACAGTAGGAGAGCTTCAGTACGGTGTATGTCCTCCACGAGCATTTATCACAGCTTGGCACCCACATGGCATGCTTCGTATAAGTCGACGGAGGTCACGATGCGGTAACAGGTCCCATTCTTCAATGAGAGCCTGTTCTAGGTCTTGGAGAGTCTCTGTGGTGGAACAGGCCGCCCACGAACGCTTCTGCCAAGCCTATCCCACACATGCTCGATGGGATTAAGGTCTGGACTCACTGCTGGCCATTCCATCTCTTGAATGACCAGCTCTGGTGATGCGCGCTACATGAGCCCTGGCATTGTCGTGCATGAGTACGAATTCAAGTCCAACGCCGCATGCAGCAACCAACACATGCTGTAGCTAACAGTATCTGCTCGATGTACCCCGCAGCGGTAAGATTACCAAGGACGACAACCAGATCCGTACGGTCATGAATAATGATGCCGACCGAAAACATCACAAAACCTTGTCCGAATCGGTCGCCTTCCTGGACAACATTTGGCATGTACTGCTTACCATGGCATCTCCATACACGTTGACGTCCATCACGCTGTGTCAGGGGAAATCTGAAATCGTCTGTGAACAACACAGATCTCCATTGGAGAAGTTGCCAGTTGACATGGGTATGGGCAAACAGAAGGCGAGTTGCGCGATGTTGCTGCGTTCAACATGGCACTCAAACAGGACGCCTAGGTTGTAAGGACACTTCTCTTAACCTGTTCCTTACTGTCTGGTTAGACATGGTGACTCCAGTGACCCTCCTGTGGCCTTGTTACAGTTCTATGGCAGTTGCTGAACGACGCCGCAACGCACAGATGGTCAGATATCGGTTATCCTGTGGAGTTGTTATGCGCCCACGACCTTGTCAAACTATCCTTGTGAACTGGCCTGTCTCATTGTAGCGAGTCCACAAGCGTCGAATAACTGACGGAGAGATATTGAGGTCCACAGCAACATGACTTAAAGCCCATCCTTCCTGGATCAAAGTGACGGCCATTGTGAATTGAACCTCGTTAAGATGTCTCATGGGATGTGCTGGTTTGTGTGCAACGTGCTCAAATGCCCGCAGTAGTCTGTGTACCTCACAACGATACACGGACGCACCGCTATTCACTTCATTTTGAGGGGTCACATGACATTTTAATGCATGGCTACGCCTACAGATGGAACATAACTTCAATTTGACATACCCTGAGTAGCTAAGGTCTCAACGTATACTGTACGACCATTGTAACCCCCTCTACCAAATTAACGTTCACATACCAGACGTTAGAAAATATGTTCCCCTAATTTTTTGAACTGTGCATTATGTTCCTTCTTTGATGTTGATCATTATTATAAATACAAAATCACCATGTAATGTTTAATGCTGTGAGGTAAGGAAGGCAGGCAGGCAGGAAGGAAGTAAGTAAGGAAGGAAGGAAGGAAGGAAGGAAGGAAGGAAGGAAGGAAGGAAGGAAGGGAGGAAGCACGGAAGGAAAGAAAGAAGGAAAACATAGCAGCTTCCACCTTCAATCGAACATTACAGCACCACGACCCATGGCCAAATTTCAGCTTTCGCTTTCCACAGCGAGCGAACTTCTATGTGGACACAACAATATAAATGGTCAGCATTGAAGTGAGAAGGTCCTAAGATCTCTTGGAAGTAACCTCATCCATACGAAGTGTGAAGCCTTGAATAAATTTGTACTTCCATTTTGCGACTACTATCTGACCTGAAAGTGTAAAGAAATAAATACGTGATACAATTATTTATGGCAGCGAAAGACGCAATCTTACATCTGACTAATTCCAGTATTATATTACAATGTCAAGCCTCTAGAATGAATTACCAGGAACGAGGTCAGGCATGTTGGTTGGTTATGTCATGTACTTGCAGTCCATTAAACACCAGTTTCAGCTGCTGGATTCAAGCCAGTCGCTTTTACCATACTAATGGTGTCGCGAAGTCACTATATTTCCACAGCATCGACTCCTGAAATAACCTAATTACTTCTGGGAGAGAATCTGGCGGCAGAACAGCAGGATAAGAAGCGCATAACATTATTAAGAATGACAATGTATTCAACGCTGCGTTATTGAAGATGATGTTGTAAAGTACCGTGCATCTGGTCAGTCGTCAGCCCTATGGCTTGTTGGATCCTCAACAGTTCCACCATTGGCTGTCATGGATGGCCTAGGCATTACTGAAGAGGCGTACTAGGGAAATGAGGAGTGAGGGGTGAGGTAGCTTCCCGTTGCTTTCCACATTGAGCCTGAAGTTCCTATTATATACAAGTCTGCCAAGCCCACTGAAATGCAGGCACCGACCGACCCTATGAGCAACATTTTCACACCATTGATAGCAGAGACTCGCTGCATAACGAATGGCATTACTAGCATCGCTCATACCTCATTCGCCTTCATATTGTCAAAGCAAAGAACAAGACTGAGAAAGATCAATGAAAGTAACAAACTTGCTCTAGCTCATACTAGAAGACATAGTACACTGTGAACGGTAGGTCTCGCCAGTACAGGGATCGTAATGTACCACAACACTCAATAATCCTTGCATATCATAAGAAGTAACCCCGACAATTAAGATACAGGACGCGATACACAATAATTTTAGGAGTAATGGAACTTGACATTCCAAAATATCTCGCGAATAATCTAATTTTGAGTATTTATTTTTGAAGTTTCATGTGAGATGTGACGTATGGAAACTCCCTTCCCCTTTTAAAACGGGATTTATAGTTTTTGTAGCAATTAAAATTAGAGAGTAAAATGATTTACTAAGGGAAATGTTCAGTAATTTTCCAAATTCTTTGCAATGAATTAAGAAAAGATTAGGAAAACGACAGATAGGCAACCTTCCCCCTGGGCAACTGCTCTAAATGCAGATCTGTGGTGATTGATTGATTGCTTGCTTGCTTGCTTGCTTGCTTGCTTGCTTGCTTGCTTGCTTGATTGATTGATTGATTGATTGATTGATTGATTGATTGATTGATTGATTGATTGATTGATTGATTGATTGATTGATTGATTGATTGATTGATTGATTGATTGACTGTCAAAGATCATAAATGTTAGGGACATTGTAAATTGTAACATGTGTAGAGAAACACAGAAAGATATGGAGGCACAATTATTGGGTGATGAATATAAACGTTAAAATGAATACACCAATATTAAACCGCGACTAAACAGCAACGGGAATCTACCTCACTCCTCATTTCCCTAGTGCGCCTCATCAGTGATGCCTAGGCCATCTATGACAGCTGATGGCAGAGCTGTTGAGGATCCAACCAGCCCTAGGGCTGAAGACTGAACATACACTAAACGTGTACGCCTTACAGTGAAACGGCTTACATTCATAAACCCCGAATCGTACCGATACACTTAATACAGAAAATATGACTGTAACTTTTAAGGTTTTCCTCTCAGTAGAAACACGTCATAGAACATTAAAACATGCCTGTAAAAGTACCTATTAGTAACAGAATGACACCTTTCGCTCTACAAAATCATTCTCAAATAGTATCAAGTTACTTTTAATCGTACCGAGCTCGATAGCTGCAGTCGCTTAAGTGCGGCCAGTATCCAGTATTCGGGAGATAGTAGGTTCGAACCCCACTGTCGGCAGCCCTGAAAATGGTTTTCCGTGGTTTCCCATTTTCACACCAGGCAAATGCTGGGGCTGTACCTTAATTAAGGCCACGGCCATTTCCTTCCCACTCCTAGTCCTTTCCTGTCCCATCGTCGCCGTAAGACCTATCTGTGTCGGTGCGACGTAAAACAAATAGCAAAAAAAAAAAAAAAAGAAAACTTTTAATCGTGAAGATAAAGCAAAGAAAAGTCTAGGTAAGATACCGATGACCGTGATAATCCGGAATATGGTGCTGGTATGCGTTAAGATAATCTTGGTTTGTTTTTTTATTTTGTCCCCATTTGTAGATAATTTTTAGGAAAGAAGTATCAGTATTTCAAGAACTACTCAGCACTTGAGTATAGAAATTTCAATCACTTATACCATTGGTTCTTTTAAACATTAGGTAGCTTTATGAACATCATTAATTCAAAACTTTTAAAATATCAATAAAAATGGGTGTCCGTTAGAAAATTACATTAATTCAGTGTGTTTATTATTCAAAATCTATAAAATGCGTTTGACGCAAATTCCCTCAATGTGTATGCGCACCAAAATTTCATGGTGATGTTATTGATATTTTATAATATGTACGTAAAGTAGGTAAAATTAGCACTGAGAAGATACGTGGTTCCACCTCCGCTAAACTAGACGTGCAGCTCTGATGGCGAGCAGCCATCAATCGTGCTATTTCATATACCAAGATTTCTGAGTCGCACACATCCGACTCTATAAGATATATGTATTTTCACACCATTCATTACAAAAAACTGACATGAATAAGAAATAGTGTTTCAAGCATTTTTAACATCTCTATTAAGAATGAAGATTACCGATATATACGTACTGTGGTAAGTGAATGTTCTAGCCCATATCAGAGGATACAATACACTAACGTATACTACATCAGAGAGTTAAGCCCTGTGGGTGGGGGCGGTAGAATAAAAACCGGTATCACCTACCTGTCGTAAGAGGCGACTAAAAGGGGCCCCAGGTGCTCTGAACTTTGTAACGTGGCTTGGCGACCACGGGGTTTCTAACTGAATCCTGGCATTGCTTCCACTTACTTGTGCCAGGCTCCTCACTTTCACCTATATTATCCAACCTCCCTTGGTCAACACTTGTTCTTTCGATCCGGCCAGTTTATGCTAAATCTGATCAAGGCGTTGTTTCAGTTTCCACCGCTGTATGTTGACGTTTGTTTTCGAGTTTCACGCGAGAGTATTATTGCTTACGCAATCAAGTTCACCGAATGAGTTGGCCGTGAGGTTAGGGGCGCGTATCTGTGAGCGTGCATTCGGGAGATAGTGGGTTCGAACCCAATGTCGGCAGCCCTAAAGATGGTTTTCCGTGGTTCTCCATTTTCACACCAGGCAAATTCTGGGGCTGTACCTTAATTTACGCCACGGCTTATTCCTTCGCACTCCCAGCCCTGTCCTATTCCATCGTAATCGTAAGACCTATGTGTCTCGGTGCGACGTAAAGCAAACTGCATATCGCAATCAAGTACAAGGTTTAAATATTTTAATGTGGGTAGTGAAAGCGTAGTAAAACAATTATTAAACATTTGTTTTTCACCACTTTCTTGTAGTAAAAAGAAACAACTGATTGACAGTGGACAAACATGCCCAGCCATTTTCAGAGCTGCCTAAGGTAGTTTGTTCATTTTCTGTACTTTAGCTTTGAAATATTTTACTATTACAGTATATAAAATTTTAGAATGGTGAGTTCACTGAAATGGCCGAAAAATGTATTTCATTTTTGAATGAAAATCATAATTCTCTGCAGACTTTCTCTTTTCTTTGTCCATGTCTTTCTATTGCATTAATTCATTTCGTGATCTGAGTTATCCGGTAAAAGAAATGGGGGTTGGGGGAAGGCGAAATGTGCGAGCTTATATGTAATCCATTAATTTCATCCACAACAACTCCTGAATTTCTGGCCCAGAAGACGCCACTGGTGTGTACTGATTCAGCAGAGTCATCTATAGGATGCTATAAGAAGTTCTCTACACGGAAACGCATAGCATTTTGAATATGAACTCTCACTCTCACCTTCTATCCTCCTGTAGGTGGTGGCGGTAGAAGAACACCCACGGTAACCCCCGTCTGTCGTAAGAGGAGACTAAAAGGGATCTAAGGGGCTGTGAACTAAGAGCGTCGGTTGGCTACCACGGGACACTTAGATGAGTCCTGATTTTGCTTCTACTTACTTGTACCAGGGTCCTCACTTTCATCTATCTTATCCGACCTTCCTTGGTCAACTCTCGTTCTATTCCGACCCAGTCGCTATTAGGTTTCCGAAGGCTAGGAAATCTTTCATTTTCATGCCCTTCGTAGCCCTTCTCTTTCTTTATCCGATACCTTCATTTTTCGAAGTGTCGGATCCCTTTCATTTTTTCACTCTTACTAGTGTTACACAGAGGACGGTTGCCTAGCTTTACTTCTCCTTAAAACAGTAATCATCACCACCACCTCTCGTCTTCTAAACCCATAAACCATCATTGTACAGTACGTTTTCCGAGCAGCGGAAAAAAT
Source organism: Anabrus simplex (assembly GCF_040414725.1). NCBI lineage: Eukaryota > Metazoa > Arthropoda > Insecta > Orthoptera > Tettigoniidae > Anabrus > Anabrus simplex. Next base: position 1,701,809,330 of record NC_090265.1, on the reverse strand, counting down.
GTGCAAGAGCGAAGTCTTTTTAATTCAATCCTCTCGCACTCACATTTTCATTTCAGAGCTAAACATATTTGTCGTCAATTTTTATCCATTGGGCGCTTATAGAATACAATCACATATTCTAAAAGAAATTAAATTGAATTTTCTTTGTAAATTGTAATGGTTTCATGTGAGGCCTCCCCCATATTTACGGTAACGAGAAGTAGAAACATTTACGAAAGGCGATTTCCACTTCTGGAGGTGCACATAGCTCTGATGTTCATTCAGCCTACAACAATAATGAGAACCAGGTTAATTCTTGGCTGGGCGTAGAGCTGAAACCTCTACCTCACCAAGTGCGGATAGTGAAAGCCTTTACCTACCACCCCTCCCAGGGCTTCTTTTTGCACAATAACAGCAGTTTAATCTACACTCATACTTCTACTATAGAAGAGAAATTTATTCACCGATTACATTTACATGTCTTTTTTTTTTTACTAGTTTCTTTTCGTAGCACCGACTCAGATAGGTCTTATGGTGACGATGGGTCAGGAAAGGGCTACTAGGAGTGAGAAGGAAGCGGCCGTGCCCTTAATTAAGGTACAGCCCGGCATTTATCTTGTGTGAAAGTGGGAAACCACGGAAAATCGTCTTCAGGGTTGCCGACAGTGGGGTTGGGAACCGCTATCTCCCGAATACTGGATACTGGCCAAACTTAAACAACTGCAGATATCGAGCCCGGTACATGTGATTTACTTGGCTCGCTCATCGATTGTGATTTTCAGTTATATTTTAATGTTTGATTCCATTTATATTTTAATTTTGTTTCCATTTAGTTTGTGAACAGAGGACGCATTTACAGTACTTCAGTAGCATAGCATGTGCGACACATGTAAAACAAGAACACTTCGAAAGACCACAAAAATGCTTCCTACATCAGTCTCTTGGATTTAGGTGGAACTAATATCAGACCTCATACGATGTCTAAATTGAAGTGTGGAGTTATTATTTTGAATGGATCGTTTAAGAATAGCACCGAATGTATGCTGAAGGCTACACAAATTTGGGACCTCTTATGTGCACATAATTGCGTTCTACTATGAAAATGTGAAAACAGCCAGTCACAGAAACTCACCACCTCACAGAATATGCTGTATAACAGAATGGCCGTGAACTTAGATTTCGGCTGCATCAAGCAAAATTTTCACCATCAGCTCAGGCTTATTATTTAGGCACTAAAAATGTTTCTAATTTGATGATGTAGTAATTAACTTAGTAATGATTATTTCACGAAGTTGTTACCATCCTTGACATCATTATGTTCATTTCTTCATTCATCATTATCATTAACCAAATCTCATTATGACGATCTTCATCATTGATACAATGATTTAATAAACGTACTGGTATATTTTAAATTCGTAGAGTATGCTGCAATTGGAGACGTTCTATGTTGTATATTCTAATGTATGTAACGATATATGAATGAAACTGAATTAAATTGAAACAATAATAAAATATTCATGAAATAAAATGCTCAATAGTCGGACTCTGTACTCACACTTAGTACTTACCCGATTAGTTACACATACGAATTGTTGATGGGCGCCAGCTACAAATAGATGTAACGATAATAGAATGAGAGTCTTGAATATCTCTAGGGTGTGAGGTTATAAGCTTACTTTGACAGCATAACATATAGGTTCTGGGAAAAGAAGGTTGGCGTTCGGTTTCCGCATTAAAATACGAGGTTATCTGATCTACTTGTTGAAATGAAACAATTAATTTATTAGATACTGAACAAAATATATTCTTCAAATGCTGATTTTAACGAGTGAGATTTACTGCGATAATTCAAAAGATAATATAATACTCTGACATTACAACTGAAGAAAACTCTAGGCATTAAATTTGAAATCCTCTTGACCGGACATTTAAAAGTTGTACAAGAAATTTATCCCTCACTGGTTCACTTAATTGTACCTTGAACACTTTTAGCGTTAATACGACGTATGCCTTTGAATTGGTATCAGTTGTAGGTACTGTATCTCAAGCTTAATTTGGTGATGTATCCTTTTGGCTTCACACAGGCGATATAGCATGGTTTGAAATTATATTAACACTCCACAATCAACTTTACAAGTAATTCACTGATAACTGTTAGTCTGCGTTACGACGACTCAATATTCGGCTGTCACTGAACTGACACAAGAAGTCACTCCGAACATATAATCCATTTGGTCACTGACGATTACGTATCCATATCACTGTTCCCCATTCGTCTCCTTCCAGTTGACTCCAATTGACTTCATGGCAAGTCTATCCATTCATCTCCTTCCAACCAACTGTTTCCAACCAACTGAAATATCCAACTGACTGCCACTATAGGATACAGCCCATATATATAGACATAAGTTGTCACCCACATGTCACCTCTCAAAATAACTATGATGTCACTCGCACCCAGCTACAATGTTACATACTGTGTTGAAATAGCCTCCAGCAAACTAGGGGTTCCGTAAATATGATCTCATTGCTAAATGCATACAATGACAGAGAGATGACCCAACAGTTACTGTACCAGTATTACACCATATGTTGCAATGTCAAAAGGTTTCACAAAACATATCCATATCTGATATTAGGCAGTTAGTCTCACTTAAACGATTTTAATGCTAACATACACCCATATATATACACAATAAATTAAATACAATAAAGCAAGCGATAATTAATACATAGCGAAATCAGTAGAATTGAATCAAACGATAATAATAGTTACAATAATAGTAATATTAGATATAATAATAATAATAATAATAATAATAATAATAACAACGCAGATAAAATAATAATACAAATAAAATAATAATTATAATACGGACGAATGCTTGTAACGGGATTTGAACCGTTAAACTGTTCTATGTTTTTCACTAAAATAAAATAAAATTAGACATATCCTAGCAGCTGCTGTAAATTATTTTCATTTTTGTTTATACAGACCCGGACGTCGGAGGAAATTCTCTGACACGTGTCGTAATATTCATCATCAGTTATTTCACTTATGACTCCCGTAATTTCCTTTACCGAGCCTTAGCTCTATGTGGGTTATTCCGATAATCTTGCTGCATGTCCCTACTATGCAATATATATTTTTAAGAGATATTGTATGTTTCAGGAATAAATACTCGTTGATTGATAATTATGGCTGTGCACTTTATATTCACAAGGTGTTGCCTGGCCGAGGCGGTAAAAGCGTGCTTGGTTCGCCCGGAAGGACGTGGGTTCGAATCCCCGTCAGGAAGTCGTAAGATTTCCACTCTACCCCATCAAGTGCCGAGGTTTCGGATAGTGGAAGCCTTTAACTTCCACCCCTCCAAGTGTTTTTATGGCCTGTACGGAGATGACTTTGATATGCTTTTTACTTTATATTCACAATCAGTGAGAAATCACGTGTCTCACTAACGCAAGTAACGACCAAGCCTTACAGGACAAAGATGGAACAAAGAAGTTTTAGTCTCCCGTCAGATGGAGTAGTATAGCCTGTTATTCCCATCAAATCGTGATGGACACCACTTTGCGAGGTTTGCCGTAAACTCTATAAACACAATTTCTAATTTAAATATTTATTTCGTGCCATTGTTATACAAAATATATCCTACGCGTTATGTTAACCTGAAAAGTATTCAAATTGCCACACATGTCCTAGTGTAGTGGCTCATTCCGAAAATTTGTGTAATGGAAATAGTGTATGTAACAGGAAATGTGACGGAAGTGGAATCTAGCACCCGTGCAGGTTGTGATGTAAGTTACGGACGGATGTATGGTGAGACAATGTTACCTAGCAACCGTGCAGGCTATTTTATGGCTGGCTTCTTCTCCTTCCTCTTATACTTCTTCTTGTACCATATCCTCATCGGAAGTCGGCTGTCATCTGGGCTATCTGATTCCTGGTTCTCGGAAAAGAGAGGAGGTATTGTTGGGAGATCAGAAGAATGCACATGCCCGGTGAGGCAGGGGGCGAAGGGGTTTTCACCAGCAGAACCAGTGACGCAATGGTTACCATAGCAACTCCGCTACTACCCAGGCGACTTTATATTATCTTCTACTGGCAGCTCTTCGCTCTTGTCAATTGTAATCCAGCAAACTGCAAAGTGAGAGTCAATGTTTTCTTGTAACAGATAAGAGCAGATAAGAGCCGATCTGTCTGGGCAGAACAGGAAGTTCGTGCTTGCAGGCTACATTCCACATTCTTGCATTCTTCTCATCTCTACACAGTACTGAGTTCATACCATTATCGTAGATTCCGTAACCAAAATATTATCCTCCCTTCAGTTTTACCTTATATGATAACCTAGGAGTCTATACTTTTTATTTCGAATGATATGGCCGAGGTACTCAAGTTTCTTCTGTCTGCCGTTGTGCACAACCTCTAACTCTGGATCATCTGCAATATTACCAGCCATTGATGAATGGGCATGATCTAGAGAGACATATTTAGGATCACTTGATTTTCCCATAGGGCAATTTCACACCAATTGTTTAAAGCGAAGAACTTTGTGGTTTTCCGTTGCTGTCGATAGCATGGTCAAAGCCACGGCGCTTTTCAAACTGTAGAGATGTGTCTTTGCATTTCAAAAACCATGCATTCATGCCGAGATGCTAAGCACGGTCAACCTGGTGGGGGGTCAGTGATCATGGTGGTGATTTTTGTTTTAAATGGAAGTGCAACTTGACAATCATCCTCTATTAACAACCTAAATGGAAACAAAAGTCAATATAAACTTAAATTCATCTTAGTCCAGAGAGTGAATTAGACTCGACGTGACAAACTGAGGGATCTTGCCTCTTTAGGAGATATGTTTGCGTAATTTTTCATGACCTATCCTGAGCCTACGCCAAATTATGGCCACTTTCCTTAAATGCCAGAATGAGTGCCACCGTTCGACAGCTTCTTAGAGCTCGGATAGCTAGCCACTCCAATTCCCATGACACCAAGACGGTTCAGTGTACTTGACAACAAATACCTCTAACAGGTACGTTAAAATGGGCTAGGTGGTAGAAGTAACGCTTCTTTCTCAGCTTGATCCGAAACTTCGTAGCCCACAATCTCCACGAGGCTGGGAAAGCACGCTTACGTGATTCGGTTGCCAGCAGAACAGAACGTAGCTTCAAGTGCCACTCGTCTATCATGCCCCTTAAATATTAGAATTACAAAGAGTACGGATGAGGAATACCATGATGCCATACGATAAAAGATTTAAAGAACAATCATCACCACCAACTTGTCTTCTTGTGTGAGGCTGTTTGGTTGTGTTGCTGCGGGTATTTGTTCCAAGCTTCAGAGTTGTTCGGAAGAGGAAGAGAGACCGAGCTACGGAGATCATAGCTATAGCTTGGATGTAAACCGTACAAAGCTTCATCGATCTCAGGATATGGAATTTACTGCGCTCTAGAGAAAAGCTTATTTGAGGCTCCCTCCGTCCGTACTACGAGATATCATAGGTAAACAGAAAGTTGTACAAACTAGAAACTACTTGCTATTGTGTGCAAATGGTATAGGTGATATTTATTACACGCACTTAATGTAACTGAAGATTTTATAAAGTGAGATAATTTTTCTATATTGAATCAGTCGTTTGAAAAGGCCATTAGGCAATGTAACATGATTGAAAAAATAAAAATTGTGTTTTTACTTTAAAAATGCTAAGTATTGAAATATTTACACCGATACAATGTCTCAGGTCCGCCACTGTGGTGTAGTGGTTAGCGTGATTAGCTGCCACCCCCGGAGGCCCGGGTTCGATTCCCGGCTCTGCCACGAAAATTTGAAAAGTGGTACGAGGGCTGGAACGGGGTCCACTCAGCCTCGGGAGGTCAACTAAGTAGAGGTAGGTTCGATTCCCACCTCAGCCATCCTGGAAGTGGTTTTCCGTGGTTTCCCACTTCTCCTCCAGGCGAATGCCGGGATGGTACCTAACTTCAGGCCACGGCCGCTTCCTTCCCTCTTCCTTGCCTATCCCTTCCAATCTTCCCATCCCTCCACAAGGCCCCTGTTCAGCATAGCAGGTGAGGCCGCCTGGGCGAGGTACTGGTCATACTCCCCAGTTGTATCCCCCGACCAAGAGTCTGAAGCTCCAGGACACTGCCCTTGAGGCGGTAGAGGTGGGATCCCTCGCTAAGTCCGAGGGAAAAACCGAACCTGGAGGGTAAACAGATGATGATGATGATGACAATGTCTCAAATAAACTATGTATAACTAAAGACCAAGGATGGAAAATGGTGAAAGTGCTGAAAAATGAAAAGTGTGTTTTTTATAATAAGGGGATGTATTAGCCATGCCACATATGGCAGTGGTAAATTCTGCGCATGGCTGAGGTCATTAGTTTAGTTGGTAGGAAGTTCAACATGCAGAGCCACAGTCCAATGTGCCCATCTGAGTTTGGTAGGGAAGAGTGAATGTGCAAGCGTCTCGCGCTGCAATTCTTCTGTGCTGTCCATTGTGTATTTGTGCTATCATTCATGTATTTTCTCATTTCTGAGCCGCTTTATTAAAGAAATGAAATTTAAAGAAGCTAAATATTGTTATCTATCTATATAAAATGTGTTGGATGTAGTATACTTGCACTTCAAAGACCGTAGGTAGTCATTAATTCATGGTCTCCTTTGGTAGAGAAAGGTGAGAGCGCCATTGTGTTCGGAAACCCCATTATTGGCGTTTAATCGAAAACATGTTTTTGGCACTTTCACACTTTCCCATCTCCTGTCCTCAATTTATTTAGATTTGTGTCGCCTATAATTTGGTCGTAAAATAGTTAACAAGTGAGCCGACTCGTAATATTTTCGAAAATAATAAAAGGAAAAGTATCATAATTGTAATGTTGTAGTGTTTAATAATGTTTCTATGTTCTTCCCTTTGCCCTTTGCATCTCTTTATAGCTTATTGTTTGCGTCTGCCTGACATTTTTCTTTCGTTCATTTAACATCAATACTTTATACATCACTTTCTTCGCTGACAGTTGACTCTAATAAAAAATGTAAGCAAATGACGACGAACTCGTAAACATTTAATGCGTATCACAAAACTCGCACTCAGTTGTGGGAGGTGGAGGCACATTGAAAAGGAGACGCAAGTCTCTTAACTAATGTCTTTTCAATTCAGGCGTTATATTCAATGGCTAGTTATTGCTATATTCTGCTGCTCACTGCTACTTTCCTCATATAAAAGCAAAATTTCTAAGCCTCTGGAGTACGATATCATGCATAACTCAATTTACCGAAATTAGTGAAAGAAATTGATTTCAAAACGTATGATTCAACTGTAGAGCCTCGTTGCTCAGTTCATGAAATGAGCAGGAATGCTAATTTCAGTACACTTCCTCATATTTTTTATACGTCACCACTTCATGTTTTGTTTTTTATATGTTTACGAGATCCTGAAATTACCCGTCGCACAGTCGGATAGGGCAACATTATTAAATTGGCTCTATCAAGATACCTTAGGCATATAAATGAAATAAAGTAATATTTGAATGTGGTTACACATGAACGGAAAAGAAGACGCACTTTTAAGTCCTAGAATGGATTGTTCATCTTACTTACTATTTACTCCTTGGCACTACAGTCCCTGTAGGGTCAAGGTCTCCTGTCCGCCTTCCCACTGTGGGTGGGGGCGGTAGAATAACACCTATGGTATCTCCTGCCTATCGTAAGAGGCGACTAATAGGGGCCTCAGGGGCTCTGAGCTTCGGAGCACCGAGCTCGATAGCTGCAGTCGCTAAGTGCGGCCAGTATCCAGTAACCGGGAGATAATAGGTTCGAGCCCCACTGTCGGCAGCCCTGAAGATGGTTTTCCGTGGTCTCCCATTTTCACACCAGGCAAATGCTGGGGCTGTACTATAATTAAGGCCACGACCACTTCGTTCATACTCTTAGCCCTTTCCTGTCCCATCGTCGCCATAAGACTTATCTGTGTCAGTGCGACGTAAAGCAAAAAAAGCTTCGGAGCGTGGGTTGGCAACTACCAGGCTCTTAGCTGAGTCCTAGCATTGCTTCCACTTACTTGTGTAAGGCTCGTGACATTCATCTATGCTATCCGATTTCCCTTGGTCAACTCTTGTTCTTTTCCGACTCCGATGGCATTAGACCACTCGAGGAATTGGATGTCTTTTATTTTCATACCGTTCATACCCCCTTTACTTCCTTTGGCCGATACCTTCATTTTTCGAAGTGTCGGATCCCTTCCATTTTTTCTCTCTGATTAGTGTTATATAGAGAATGGTTGCCTAGTTGTACTTCATCTTAAAACAGTAATCACTACCACCACTCCTGTCTCCCGTGGGAGGGGGTGGTAGAGTAACACACACGGTATCCTCTGCCTGCCGTAAAAGGTGACTGAAAGGGCCCCCAGGGGCTTTCAACTTGGGAATGTGGGTGTGCGACCACAGGGCACTTAGCTAAGTCCTAGCATTGCTGCCACTTACCTGTGTCAGGTTCCTCACTTTCATATATTATATCCGACCTCCCTTGGTCAACTTGTGTTCTTTTCCGACCCCGGCGCTATTAGGTTTCCGAGGCCTAGGGAGTCTCATTATCACGCGCCTTCGTGGCCCTTATCTTCCATTGGCCGATACATTCATTTTTCTAAATTTCGGATCCCTTCTATTTTTCCCTGTGACTAGTGTTATATAGAGGACGGTTGCCGAGTTGTACCTACTCTTAAAACAATAATCGCCACCACCACCACCACCACCACCACCATCACCACCACTACCATCACCACCACGACCACCACCACCACCTTGGCCTCCTGGACAATCTCCACCCACTCATTTCTATTGATTGCTTTCGTTCTCCATCTTCTAACTCCCAGCCTTCTCAAGTCCTCCTCCGCGTTACCCAACCATCTGATCCTCGGTCTTTCCCTTATACGACGTCTTTCTGGTTTTCCAATGAAGACTTTCTTCACCGTCCTCTTGACTGACATTCTTTCTACATGTTCCAAACTTCGCAGTCTATTTCTTTTTATTTCTGCTACTATATCTGATTTATTAGTTGTATACAGTTCTCTGATTTCCTTCTTATTCCTGATTCGCAAGAGTCCACCATCCTTTACTGAGCCATAGACTTTTCTAAGTTACAACTTCCTTAACAACTTCTCATCACCTTGTGTCATAGTCCAAGTCTCCGCACCATACATCACCACAGGCCTAACTACCGTGCTATAAACCGTCAGCTTCAGATTCCGACTAAGGCTACCTTTTTAAATACTTTGCTTAAGGCAAAGTAACTCATTTCACCGGCTGCTATCCTAGCATTGTTTTCAGCTACCGTTCACCCTAGATATTTAAAATTTTTGCAGTGTTTCATACGCTTTCCCATTCGAATTCACACATTTTTCCTGCTTAATTATACTTATTCAACTATTTATCTGAATTTTCTTCCTCTTCCTCTTCGTCTTCCTCCGACATGTATTTCTTGGATGCCGATGTCAGCTACTCTGGGAGAAGAAATGTTAACGCTTTCTCTGGAAAATGGCTTGGTTTTCTTCTGTCACCTGGGTCGTAAACCAGAAATTAATGGATCAGAACTAAGTTACATCCTGGTTAAGGCATCTCTGTTGCAAGTTTGCTTGAAAATCGTTACCTGTGTTCACGAAATTGTTTATTTCTAGCCTCCATAGCTTCGTCTGGCAGTTGTCCAACGGGAAGCATGGCATTGGAAACCACTGTTACTCCATCGATCAATAGTTTATGAAGCGTAGGAGGCACAAGATGCCAGTCTCATGACTCCACATGCAGTTCTGAATCATGCTTTGCAAAGTTTGTAATGTTTATATTGTGGCCACTCCATATCGTTCCTAACATCACCTTTAATTTACAAATGATATTGCCATTTAATCTGACCATTCATGAAGATATTTATGGTTCTTGGAAAAATCATCGTGAAATGTTATCGTCATTCGTATTGCTATATCGTGCCTCAGATACCAGAAGAAAATGTATTTTCTGGAAGACTGTTCAATTGTGTGATTGATTCATTTCACATACTGTACAACTGTTTTAAATGAATTTGTTCTGCATTATTACCTTATATAATAATTTCAAAAGTGATTCAAAACATCAGATTTTGGCTCGAAGGATGAAACACTCGCATTTCAGAGCTTCAATATTTGCTCTCTTTTACTGACATTTTGGTATGTTTTCCCATATACCTACCTTCCAATAAGTCTTTTAACTACTTCACTCCCGCATAAAAAGAACATTAACCACATCCTCATAGACGAACAGTTCGGGTTCAGACCACAGCACTCTACCACACACCAACTCTTCCCCCTCACAGAATGCATCACGTCAGACTTTCAACACCGCCAAGGTACAATCTTAATTTTTCTAGACTACAGTAACACCTTTGACTGAGCAAACCACCCCAGCCTAATTTGAAAATTAATACGACTCAAACTGCACTCAACATACATAAAATATACCATTACCTCACCTACCGTACATTCTTTATAAGCCTAAATGGCGTAAATTCCTCTTACACAAACATCTACGCCTGTGTACCACAGAGCAGTATTTCGGGCCCGATCCTGTTTCTACAATATATTAATGGCATTCTCCACACCAGCAATACCCTCACAGCCATCTGCATCGACGACACAGCCATTATGGCCAAATGCCGAAATTCAGACCTAGCAGCACAACACATACAGAACACTTCGAGAAACTCGAATCCTGGCTCATAAAATAGAAAATCCAAATGAACTCCAAAAATACAAAAGCTGTACACTTTACACAGAGACACATGCAACCTCAACAACATCTTACACTACATAACCAATCCATGCAATGGGTCACCAGTCACAAATACCTCAGAATCACACTTGACACAAGACTAAGGCTACAAGAGCACACTCACACATCATACAACGAGCTAGACGACACATACTAATCCTACACCCACTCATACATAAACGTAGCACACTATCCGAAAAAAAACGTAAAAATAATCTACACCACATTACTACGGCCTGTACTAACATACGCAATCCCAGCCATTGGCTTTATTACCCGCTCCACTATACGGAAAATACAAGTTATTCAAAACTGTGTACTTCACGTAACAGTCAAAGACTACACCATCCACATAGTACAAATACATGATATCACAAAAGTACCCTACATCCTAGATCACGCCCCCCCCTCTCCCACAAACTTTTATCACAATACTCAACATCACAGTAACACATTAATACAAAACCTAGGCCAATACGAACCAGTCCAACGAGATAACGTTAATAGACACCAAAAATGCATATTTGTAATTAAGGACATCTTTATAGACCATGCGATTCCAACTGAGGTGCTCTCATGGCCCCGGCCGGCCCGTGAGGTGGTGGGGGAAGGAGGGCAAGTGGCAGAGGCAGAACCACAGGTCGTCAAGTCAGCGCACAGCTACGAAAACAATATTATATTTGACATTTCTGTGAACACGTAAACAAACAATTTATTCTGTACATACATTGTGTTTGCCTTAATGTACATTCAGCGATTAAGTCGATTGTTGACATCGTTTTGCGGCAACTTAATTACCTATATTGGGTTAAATTGTTTTGGCAGTAGAAATTTAAGCACAGCCTCTAAGACAACATTAGACAGAGAAGTCCCAGTTCTCCATTTATTTAAATTCAGAATTGAAAACATCTGTTCGCATGCATAAGTTGTACCGAACATTGACGTAAATTTTAAGGCAAGTGCTTGAAGTCTGGGAAATTCTTGTGGATGAACACCTTCGTAAAAGGAAAGTAAATCACCGTTGTAGTGGCAGTACCTGTCCTTTAGGATTGCGTTGCACTGTAGTGTTATCAGTCCTGTTTGGAAATATGATGGTGATTTTTAGGACGCCCTGAAAATGGGGTCATAAATATTTCAAGTTGAGGTGCCATATCATTCATTTCTTTGAATTGGGCATTGAATTCATGGTGCAAAATCAGTAATGACGTCTGATACTCTCTAAGATTTTCGTAAGTAGACACATGTAATGATTTTAATGAAGTAAAATTTTTAAAATTTTCGGCTTCAAGCTGATTTTTCAATAACAAACACTGCATTTTGGAAGCCTTAATTCATTCACACATGGTGCTAATCAATATGTTTCTCCCTTGCAATGACATATTTAAATCACTCAAATAAGACGTTATGTCCGCCAAGAAAGCGAGGTCAGCTAACCATTGTTTATTCCGCAAAGTTGGTTGTGGAGAACCTTTCATCTCCATTAACAAAGCAATTTATTCAATTATTACAAAGAAGGTTGCTAGCACTTTCACGCAACTTAACCAGCGCACAATACAATAAAACGGAATGTCGCTACATTCTGCCTCGAAATCTTTTAAAAATTCTTTGAACTGCCGATGGTTCAAACCTTGCTTTCTGCAGAAATTTACACATTTTGACACAGTATCCATAACAGATTTAAAGTTGCGAAAGTTGTTTGCCCGTAATTGTTCTTGATGTAAAATACAGTGTACTGCGTGGAGTAGGTGGGGAAGGACGGGAACGGTGCTGCTGAGTGCAACGCTGGTGCGCCCCGGCACTAAGTGCTCGAGTTGGAAAGGCCTGTTATAGACCCTGATTAAACAACCTCCTCACATCATACACAAGACCTAACACACCAATTATGTATTCTACAAATAAACTAAAGCAATCTGTAACTAATTAATTCACAGTAAACTATCAAACCCACCATAAAGATGAGAGCCGTTCTTACATCCTCTGCATCCCCTGAAAAAAAATACTACACATTAGCAGAATTGAAGCGCCGCAATGCTGCCAACAGAAGCTGCTATTAAACAACATCCGCAATAACTTATCTAGCCTCTGCAATAAATAAGTAGCGCAAATTTTGCGGTGCAGCCGTTGCAGCTCCAAAGCAACATTGGACGTGGCTAGTATCCGGATGGGTCACCGTTGGGTACTACCACACTGTACAAACTAATTCACTATGTTAGCCATACCACAGCAAACAAGCGATAATCCTGATCATACAACGTACCTTAAACGCCTTACACGCATACAATTGTTAGCACAAATTCAAATTCCCAAAAATTTAACAAATCTCGACAGATTAACACGTACACGACCGACAGAGGATCGCGAGGAGCGCACAGGAATCGGTACCACTCACACCACCTATCTCTTCGGAGATATGTGTATAGAAGTGGAATCAGAGATAAGGCTTTTCGCAGATGATGTTGTTCTGTGCAGAGTAATAAATAAGTTTCAAGATTGTGAGCAACTGCAAAATGACCTCGATAATGTTGTGAGATGGACCGTAGGCAACGGTAAGATGATAAACGGGGATAAAAGTCAGGTTGTGAGTTTCACAAATATGAAAAGTCCTCTCAGTTTTAATTACTGCGTTGATGGGGTGAAAGTTCCCTTTGGGGATCATTGTAAATACCTAGGTATTAATATAAGGAAAGATCTTCATTAGGGTAATCACATAAATATGATTGTAAATAAAGGGTACAGATTTCTGCACATGGTTATGAGAGTATTTAGGGGTTGTAGTAAGGATGTAAAGGAGAGAGCATATTATTGTCTCTGGTGAGACCCCAACTAGAGTATGGTTCCAGTGTATGGGACCCTTACCAGGATTACTTGATTCAGGAACTGGAAAAAATCCAAAGGAAAGCAGCTCGATTTGTTCTGGGCGATTTCCGACAAAAGGGTAGCCTTACAAAAATGTTGCAAAGTTCGGACTGGGAAGACTTGGGAGAAAGGAGACGAGCTGCTCGACTAAGTGGTATGTTCCGAGCTGTCAGCGGAGAGATGGCGTGGGAGGACATCAGTAGACGAATGAGTTTGTGTGGTGTCTTTAAAAGTGGGAAAGATCAGAATATGAAGATAAAGTTGGAATTCAAGGGGACAAATTGGGGCAAATATTCGTTTATAGGAAGGGGAGCTAGGGATTGGAATAACTTACCAAGGGAGATGTTCAATAAATTTCCAATTTCTCTGCAATCATTTAAGAAAAGGCTAGAAAAACAACAGATAGGGAATCTGTCACATGGGCGACTGCCCTAAATGCAGATCAGTAGTGATTGAATTTGATTGATAGGTGACACATACAGGTAACCAGGGCTCATATATGTAAAAAATACTTCATATTAAAACAACTTACCATCTATCAGCCACTCAGAATATTATTTATTAAGTTGGTAAAGACATATTGTCACGGTTTTTTTACTGACTTACCGTATGTCTGGAAACAAGGAATGAACACTTTAAAACATTCGTTCAAGAAGTGTCGGGCATTAACAAAAGGCAAGTGTTCTCGTTAGCTGAAATCCTATATTTTACGCAGTCATAAGTTTTGTTGTCCGAAAAAGTTTTGAACATAAACAATCACTAATTTATGACAATATAAATAAATTCTAGTTCCTCATATTTTAATACGAATTTCAATCTCAGAAACAGTCTTACCGGGAGAGTTGGTGTTGGCCATGCTGTTAAGGTCGCACAGCTGTGAGCTTGCATTCGGAAGATAGTTGGTTCGAGGACCACTGTCGGCAGCCGTGAAAAAGGTTTCCCGTGGTTTCCCATTTTCACACCAGCCAAATTCTGGGGACGTACAATAATTAAGATCACAGCCGTTACCTTTCAACTCTTAACCCTTTAATATCCCATCGTCACTATAAAAACTTTTTATGTCAGTAGGACGTGAAGCAAGTGGTTGTAATCAAAGAAAAATTCACTTTTCTTGCAAAGCCCAACTAGATTTAGATATCAACAATCAGATCCTATCCCTGAGATAGCCAGCATCTTAGGTACTTGAAATGTGATGACTAAATAATATTGCATAATGCAGCAAAATAGTTATTCATTAAATGTTGCGTAGAGGCAGTACTTCGAAGAACGTTTACACTTCAGTAGATTCACTCAGAAAGCTAACTCGTACGTAGCGAACAATTGCTGGATTCAGACTGGCTGTGTGTCTTGGTCAGGAGGCTTTAATTTGCAATACGACTGCCAAATGACGCAATGGTAATCTACACTGACTGACAGAGCAAATGCAACACCAAGAAGGAGTGGTCAGAACTTTATGCCAATTGCAGGGTAGACTGACGTCACTGAGGTATGCTCATGATGTGAAATGCGCCGCTGTGCTGCGCACGTAGCGAACGATAAATGGGACACGGCGTTGGCGAATGGCCCACTTCGTACCGTGATTTCTCAGCCGACAGTCATTGTAGACCGTGTTGTCGTGTGCCACAGGACACGTGTATAGCTAAGAATGCCAGGCCGCCGTCAACGGAGGCATTTCCAGCAGACAGACGACTTTACGAGGGGTATGGTGATCGGGCTGAGAAGGGCAGGTTGGTCGCTTCGTCAAATCGCAGCCGATACCCATAGGGATGTGTCCACGGTGCAGCGCCTGTGGCGAAGATGGTTGGCGCAGGGACATGTGGCACGTGCGAGAGGTCCAGGCGCAGCCCGAGTGATGTCAGCACGCGAGGATCGGCGCATCCGCCGCCAAGCGGTGGCAGCCCCGCACGCCACGTCAACCGCCATTCTTCAGCATGTGCAAGACACCCTGGCTGTTCCAATATCGACCAGAACAATTTCCCATCGATTGGTTGAAGGAGGCCTGCACTCCCGGCGTCCGCTCAGAAGACTACAATTGACTCCACAGCATAGACGTGCACGCCTGGCATGGTGCCGGGCTAGAGCGACTTGGATGAGGGAATGGCGGAACGTCGTGTTCTCCGATGAGTCACGCTTCTGTTCTGTCAGTGATAGTCACCGCAGACGAGTGTGGCGTCGGCGTGAAGAAAGGTCAAATCCGGCAGTAACTGTGGAGCGCCCTACCGCTAGACAACGCGGCATCATGGTTTGGGGCGCTATTGCGTATGATTCCACGTCACCTCTAGTGCGTATTCAAGGCACGTTAAATGGCCACCGCTACGTGCAGCATGTGCTACGGCCGGTGGCACTCCCGTACCTTCAGGGGCTGCCCAATGCTCTGTTTCAGCAGGATAATGCCCGCCCACACACTGCTCGCATCTCCCAACAGGATCTACGAGGTGTACAGATGCTTCCGTGGCCAGCGTACTCTCCGGATCTCTCACCAATCGAACACGTGTGGGAGTTTGCAAACTCTGCCCCAGCCTCGTACGGACGACCAACTGTGGCAAATGGTTGACAGAGAATGGAGAACCTTCCCTCAGGACACCATCCGCACTCTTATTGACTCTGTACCTCTACGTGTTTCTGCGTGCATCGCCGCTCGGGGTGGTCCTACATCCTAATGAGTCGATGCCGTGCGCATTATGTAACCTGCATATCGGTTTGAAATAATAATAATTAATAATTTCGTGTGGCTATTTCTAGCCGAGTGCAGCCCTTGTAAGGCAGACCCTCCGATGAGGGTGGGCGGCATCTGCCATGTGTAGGTAACTGCGTGTTATTGTGGTGGAGGATAGTGTTATGTGTGGTGTGTGAGATGCAGGAATGTTGGGGACATCACAAACACCCAGCCCCCGGGCCACTGGAATTAACCAATTAAGGTTAAAATCCCCGACCCGGCCGGGAATCGAACCCGGGACCCTCTGAACCGAAGGCCAGTACGCTGACCATTCAGCCAACGAGTCGGACATCGGTTTGAAATAAACATCAATTATTCATCCGTGCCGTCTCTGTTTTTTCCCCAACTTTCATCCCTTTCGAACCACTCCTTCTTGGTGTTGCATTTGCTCTGTCAGTCAGTGTACATTTCTGACATAGAGTACTTAATTTTAGTGACCATAAATGTTTTTGGCTACCGTTTTTGATAGATATACTCCATAGTGTGTCTATCGAATGACTGTTAAAATCTCAGCTGAATGTATTTCTTCCTGATCTTCTTCTTATTATTATAGTGCCGTTACATTATAGAAAGTTACCAACAGTCATACAGTAACATTACTTTCTTTTGCATTTTCCCTGCCATGTGGACATATCGGGGCCTCATAGCAACATGACACTTCACGACACATCTGAGGGTTTTTATATCTGAGTTCACAGTTTCACCTAAGATGTTTAAATTCCAGAACCAGTTTTCTTGAACCCTCCCTGTGGGTGTGGGCGATAGAATAACATCCACATTATATCCTGCTTGCTGTAAGGTACGACTAAAAGAGGCCCCGGTGCTCTCAACTTCGGAGAGTGTTTTGGCGACCACGGGGCCCTTAGCTGAGTTCTGGCATTTCTTCCAATTAATTGTGTCCGGCTCATCAAATGCATCTATCCTCTTCAACCTCCCTTGGTCAACTCTTCTTATTTTCCGACCCCGACGGTGCTGGGTTTACGAGGCCAAGGGAGTCTTTCATTTCGACACCATTCGTGGCCCTTATCTTTCTTTGGCCGATACCTTCATTTTTCAAAAAATATCCACATTACTCTATCACTTTAGTAGTGACATGTGTTATTATATATTATTATTTTTATGTGATAGATGGCGTTCTTCAAGGCGCTTCATTTAAATGCACGGCGTTGTGGTGTACTTCCTGGTACAATAATAATAATAATAATAATAATAATAATAATAATAATAATAATAATAATAATAATAATAATAATAATAATAATAATAATAATAATAATAATAATAATAATTAACGGACATAACGAGGTAAGAGAGAAGAGATTATTATTATTATTATTATTATTATTATTATTATTATTATTATTATTATTATTATTATTATTATTATTATTATTATTATTATTATTATTATTATTATTATTATAGAATATCCAACTGCAAACCCTATTTTACGCCTGGTTTATTGGCGCTACGACTAGTACTCTTTAGGCCTTCGGGCTGAGCAGCGGTCACTTGGTAGGCCATGGCCCTTCAGGGTCTTGTGCCATGGAGTTTCGTTTGGATGGTTATAGGTAACAAAACTAGATTAATACATAAAATAACAACTGAAATTTAAAACTGGGACGACCTGTATACAAAATGGAGGAATTTAGCAAACGCATTACAACACCAACTTTTAGAAATAAAGCAATAAAAGGTGCTTGGTACTGTATATAACACACATTTAAATGAAATCTTTCTTTCTTTCTTTCTTTCTTTCTTTCTTTATCCTTCTACTCTCCAGGGTTGATTTTTTCCTAGGACTCAGAGAGCAGTCCCACCTCTAGTGCCCCAAGGGCAGAGTCCTAGAGTCTGAGAGTTTACGTCAGGGGATATAACCAGGGGCAGATCTAGTACCTCGCCTAGGCGGCCTCACCTGCTGTGCTAAACAGGGGCCATGCTTGGCGGATGGGAAGATCGGAGAAGATAGATAATGAAGAGGGAAGTAAGCGGCTGTGACCTTAACTTAGGTACCATCCCGGAATTTTCCTGGAGGAGAAGTGGGAAACCACGAAAAACTACTTCCAGGCTAGCTGAGGTTTGAATCGAAACCCCCTCTACACATTTCACCTCCCGAGGCTGAGTGGACCACGTTCCAACCCTGTTACTACTTTTCAAATTTCGTGGGAGAGCCCGATATCGAACGCGGGCCTCCGGGGTGGTGGCAGACAATCACACTAACCACTTCACCACAGAGACGGACTTTAAGTTAATCACTAATTCACATCTCTTACTTTAAAAAAATGGGACAGTCAAATAAAAGATAGTAAACAGTTTGTGGCATTTCACAAGTACAAGTGTAGGGCTTCTCAATATTCATTCCAGACCTCTTAAAATACAAAGATGATTAAAATCTTCCACGTGGTAGAAAGTGTTAATTTTAATAGTATGCATTAATTTCCATTCCATGGCTCCACTTTTTTTTTTGAAAAGTACACGGATGCTACAAAGAGGTGTGGCACACACATCTGAGAAACGAGAGCAGAGGAAGGAGCAACAAGATGCTAGAGTTTACAATCAGATGGATGAAAACTGAAACTCTCTACTAGAGAACTGGCGAAGGGAAGGGGGAAGTTGCTGAAGTCATTACAGGAGAATGTATCCCTAGAGGGAAATATTGTTTCTCTACTTACGACATTTGAAAACAGCACTATTAAATGGTAGAATAAAACAACATTTTATATTGCAAAAGCCTTGATATATTCAAATGGGTGAAAAGTTTAACAAGCGTTTTCTTGGTCAAAGAGAGTCATATTTGAGCAAATAGAAACAGGTGAGCTAAGTCTATAACATCACTCAGTAACTTTCTATAATAATATTTCGAATTACAACATACTGAAACCGTGCAGTGTCCTGTACAGCTCATTGAAATCATAGGCGCTTTTCTACCCTGCTAAAATCAGTTCAAAAGTCGCATCATTTGTCGGATGATGGGCGAAGGGGCTCGAGCAGCGTATGGCCAGAATGAAACTCGCGAAAGATCACCTGGAAAACAAAGTAAAAGTTGGGCTGGAGCCAAGCCCTCGTGAAAAAGCCATCTCAACTTGCAGACACAGTTAGAGATACGACGCGACGCTACGGTAGTCTAATACGCCCTGAGATGGCGCCTAGTTTCCCAGGGTTCCAAACTAACAGAAGGAACTTCCTGTTTTTATGCACGTTCCACGGATGCCAAACGCCGAATTTTGGCGCGTAAAAATTATATGATATTTTGATCCAGACATGGGAAAATTATGGGAGGCACACCAATGAATAGAGCTGAATTTTCTGCGCATCCCAGACTAAAAATATGGAATACATTATTCAAGGGGCGAAACGAGGTCGCTGGATGTCCAGCTGTAATGGATTACTAACACATGTGAATAGAGAGCGTCACCCACGCTAAGAGTCGCGCTCAAAGATGACTCCACCCACCAAGGGACGCTAATGAAATCATTAAAGGCGGAAGCCAAATTACGTGAGAACTGCCAATCGCAGGTCTATCACACCTGGCTCAGATGAAAGAGGAAATAGAGGGTTACAATATGCGCCACTTAAATGTCTTGAATTCCCGGGATGAAAGGAGCTGTTGTCCTCAATGAACCGTGACGTGTCTACGCCCCCATTCTTCCGGTGTGAAAATAATAAAGGCTGGGCTGGCCCCCGTTGAAGACAGTTCCTAGCGGGTCGTTGAGAGAGGACAGTGTGTTACATTGTGTTCCAGTTTTTACAGTTACCGTCCGCAATCTAATCCTGTGTCTGTCGCAGCCGTAAATTATAAAAGCCTTGTGAAGTGTAGATGGGAAGTCAAGTAATTGCCAAGCGAGCCTAGGCAAATGTCTCAGTGCCGCGTGTCAATTAATTAAGCTGCGAGCATAATTTATGAACGAGTAGCGGGAGTCGGCTATGGGCAATACCGGCCTAAATGAGTACGTGGTATCAGTAAATTGGTATCATCCAAATCGCTACTCTGAGTCAGGGGTCCCAAGTACTGTGAGCCACCCGATTCATGCTGTGAATGCACCCGCCTGTGATTAGAATGACCTGCCTGTTTATTGTGTAAATTCTGTGTGTGTGACGCTGTAAGCGGAGGAACGTGTGACGAGTTGTGGAGTGTTATCCCTTTGGATTACTTTAAGATTGTAGCAGTGAATGAGCCAACTAGGATGATGGACTTTTGCAGCCCAGGATCGAAGGACAACACGCTCGTCTCCAGCGCCGAGGTAATGCAGCAGTAAGCTCCGCCATGGGTCTCCCATGGAAGGAAAAACCACGGCCACCAAACGGATGAGTTGATGTCATATCTAATTTTCTTAGCACGACAATGTGTAACCTGGGTCATAGGATGACCTTTCCTTTTGTGATACCTAAATGTTTTAAATAATGCATGTCCTAATATGGAAATTTTATTCTCTATCATGATGACGTAAATTCAAGGGAGCTAACTCCCCGGACGACCCATTTCTTCCTTAGTGATTATTTTTTCGTGAGGGGTTATTAGTAGTAATATGTAGAATATCCTAGCAAGTATGGGAAACAAGGATAGGAGAATATTTCGAGTTCCCCTAGGGGTGGTTGGAACAATAGTGTTGATGAGCAGGGAACACCATGTCCAAAGGTTGTTAGTTAATGTCCAATATGGCTATCGTATATGCTAGGGGAGCTCATGGGTCAGTTAGACGATGCATGCGTATCTTATACGTATAACGGTGGCAGGTGCAGCAAGAGAGAAGAAGTCCCAACTGAGAGAGATACATAAATGTGTTATTTAAGTAAATTGTGTGAGGGACAATTTGTAAATTTCCCGTGATTCTTGATTATTTGACCAGAATTGTCTGGAGTGTTTTTTTTTTATATGTAACCAGGATGAGACACAGAAAGGCCGCAGTCTTTAATGTATGGTGAAAATATAAAATATACATATATTTTTGCGATGAGCAAAAAGAATGAGAAGGGTCGACAGAGGAATCGTGAGAGTCCTATGCGCAAGGAAAGAAGATACGCGATATAAGACGTAATGAGAGGGCCGAATGCCCAGGTAGTTTTACGTTGAGATAATTCGGATGTGATGTTGCCCACATGCGGCGCTCAATGAGAAGAATGAGAAGGTAGAGAATAAATGAGTACCTCTTGGGAATTCTGCAGTAAGATGGAATAAACAAATGAAGTGGGCCAGAAATATGTGTCTCCGGGAAAGGAGAGCTGGCCGTTGTTATTGAGAGGGGTCAGGAATCCTGCGTAGCCAATGAATGAATGACAGCAGTAGCGCGAATGACTTGCCTTTTTTTTTTTTTTTTTTTGCTTCTCTCCCCTCGCAACTAAGCGGCCCAGCCGTGTTACTGTAGTTAAAGACTCGGGGCTCTGGGGTTCACACCGTGCCTATTTGTTTGTTTCAAATGGTTCGGCTAAGAACACATGTGTAAATGATAATATCACGGTGGTTTAGAAGGTAGTTAATAAATGATGATGGATCCCCACAATATCCGATAGTATGAGAACGTAGATAATTTAGGGATTTCAGACATGTACTTATCAGTCGGAAGGCGTCCAGTTCGAGCCCAGGTCAGAATGGGCCGCCTTGTGCGAGCGTCCATTAAGCTTGCGCTGGGGCAGAAGATATTGATAACCATGTTTTTCTTACAGGAATGGCCCCATTTTATACATGATGTATATATATGATTCTGCTGGTGTTAGTGTGTATTACTTTGAGTTCAAACAGAACCGATGTCCAACGTTGTCGTCCTGGTGCCAGATAAGGGAGCCCGGGAGTTTAGCTCAGTGGTATGTGAGTTTTTGTTTGCGTATTATGTAAATATCTTGTTAATATGGCAATTATGTAGTGTAGGTTAATTACGTGCTGAGAATAGAATGTATTATGTAGGGGGACATCAGCTTAGACTACACGGTGTGATCGACAGAATAATAAAATTAACGACAAAGATACGAAACTGATGAGGGAAAGATAGAAGATTTGGTCGCAAAACATCAATTTTACCTTTGTGCAGATGACGCTCTCAGGCGAGTCAATTTGAAGTGTTAATTCCTTTCTTTTCCTCCCATATGCGGAGAATTCATTGTATAGGGTTGTTTCCTTTATGTCATAATTCTGAATAAATTAGTCTTCGTAACCCCCATTACATAATTCTTGTCATTTTTAGCAGTACTAAGCAGTATCCAGTAGACAGTTGAACCCGGAGATCCTACTTCCATATTATATAAGGCTCCATCTCAAGTATTTGTTTTTTTTTCTTCTTGCGAACGTACCACCCCCCAAGTGCTCGAGCTGCCGAGGCCAGCACAGAAAGTAGGAGGGGAGCAGTTCGAAACTCGTTATGCAAATTCGGCCGCTCTTCACTCTAATCTCATCCGTAGTTGTCGCCAGGTTACGCGGAGGCATTATTATGCGTGGGTCGTCCATGCGAGGCCTGTAAGGGTGCAATACACAGTATTCCCTGATTTCATAGACTGATGTCCGAGTCGTTGGCTGAACGGTCAGCGTACTGACCTTCGGTTAAGATGGTCCCGGGTTCGATTCCCGGCCGGGCCGGGGATTTTAACCTTAATTGGTTAATTCCAATGGCACGGGGGCTGGGTGTATGTGTTGTCTTCATCATCATTTCATCCTCATCATGACGCGCAGGTCACATACGGGTGTCAAATAGAAAGACCTGCACCTGACGAGCCGAACCCGTTCTGGGATATCCCGGCACTAAAAGCCATACTGCATTTCATTTCATCGACTGATGTTTCATCAAATACCTGTACGCAAGACAGACATAAATAATAATAATAATAATAATAATAATAATAATAATAATAATAATAATAATAATAATAATAATAATAAATGTCTTACACAGGAGGCTTGTATTGGTGTCTCAACGGCGCACTAGCCGCTAGCGTTTTGGAAATGTGTTGCACTCAAACAAATGAGCCCTCTGCTACATTGGGGCAAATTTTACGATTGAAAAAGCCTAAAGAGCTTAAATGTCTTTTACAAATGCAATCGATTAAATTAAACTATGGTTTCATTCTGGAAAGGGGCTGCCTAGCCGAGGCGGTAAATGCATGCTCGGTTCGCCCGGAAGGACGTAGTTTCGAATCGCCATCAGGAGGTCGTAAAATTGAAGAAACGGGATATCCACTTCCGGAGGTGCACATACCCCTGAAGTTCACTCAGTCTTCACCAAAAATGAGTACCAGGTTAATTCCTGGGGGCAAAGGCGGCCGGGCGTAGAGCTAACCACTCTACCCCATCACGTGCCGCGGTTACGGATAGTGGAGGCCTTTACCTTCCACCCTTTCAAGGGCCTTCATGGCATGTACGGAGATGACTTTGCTTTGCTGTGCTTTTTTCCTGCTGGAAAATTAAATTTTGATATAAAGGCCAAAGACAGGCATGTATATAAGTGGAGCACATGCTTCTCCTAGTACACCGTCACTGTATTGTTCTACATAAGAGGTTTGTAGTGGTCTCTCAACGGTGGACCAGTCCATCTCCGTCTCCCGAATACAGAGGCGTAGAGCCCTTCCTCTGCTCGGGTGACTGGTCGGAGTGCAGAGCTGTGTGCACTAGCCGCCAGCGTCTTGGAAACGTGTAGCAATTGAACTGATGAGCCTACTGCTACACTGGGAAGAAATGCTGGTAATTTTATGATTAAAAAGGCCTGAACATTGCCTGTTTTCAATAATAATAATAATAATAATAATAATAAACTTCTTCTCCTTTTCCCGTTCATGCGAGGTCAACGTTTCTAACAATCCGTTTCCATTTCCCTCGGTTCCAAATGACGTATTCTGTTAACTGCTTTTCCCTGAGATCTTATCACGCAATCCATCAATTTTACTGTGGGTCTACCTCTCTCCCTCCTACCTTCCACCTCCATGTCAAACATTCTCCTTCCTACAAATTTCTCATCCTTCCACTTAATACGGCCATACTAGAGCAATCGTCTTTCTAGATATTTCTGTTACCTCAACACTGTCTCGTATAAAGACGTATTTGATGGGACCTCTCCTCGTAACCCACACATCCTTCTCAGAATCTCCACATCAGCTATTTCCGGCCACATACAGTGTGACCGGATTGTTGATCTTATAGAATTGCACGTTTCACCGCATATATATGCTGCTCACAAACACAAAACTTATCAAACATTTGGTCGGCTGTAATATTTTGTGTGCCTTTATTTTGCAGACGTATGTTATACAGAACCAAAACACATGCATTTATTTACACAGAGACCAAAAATGATCAGAAAATACACACACCTTTACGCTTGATTATCCCAAACACACACAGCGGTCCAAAACCGAAATTAACTTCACTTGAATGCAACTAAAAACAAACTGAAAATTACTCTTAACACTTTTCAGTACTCTGTGTCCCCACCTCTGGCTCGTAGCACAGAACCACACCGCTGTGGTACGCTTCTGATAAGCCTCCGGATTTCATCCTGAGGGATAACCAAGGGATAAAAAACAACCCTGCAGAGCACCATGGATGTGAAACAGCATGTGTGTACGGTAGTTCATACCAAACTTGTGATACTTTTTCTTGTGATACTTTTTTTTTTGTGAGCAGTGTATAAAGGCTTCCCCATTTCTTCGGACATTTAATCTCATGTTATAGAGGAACAAGACAAACTTTTTCAGTCAGACCAGGCAGCCTATATTCGGCGGGTATGACCAGATATAGTCGATCCTAAATACTTGAAACTGTTCCTTGTCTGGAAGTGATTTTGATCCATCTGAACAGTTTCATTCCCAGTTACTTCCGGGTACATGTGATGAGTATTATTCCGACTAATTTTAAGAGTAGTGCTCTTCTCCAGCATTTATTGGTGCCACATGTTAAAATATTATCTGTAAATAGGATACAACAAAGAACTGGTCCTCTTAGACCTTCGGATATATTCTCAGATCAGAAATATAGGGACTCGGTGCGGATCCCTTATGAATTCCAACTTGAACTGGTATGGACCCCACCAATTCTACACTGCTTCTAACTTGCATCTTTGCTTCTTGGTACACGTCCTGAAAAGGCGCACGTACTTCTCTTGCACTCCCTTGCACCTCATGTATCTCCATACATCCTGACGAGGCTCACTGCTTTTTCTAAGTCTATGAACACCATAATATGTAGTTCTTTTCGTTTTTCCATAACCTTCCTAAATAAAGAACTAGCAACCGTAGTTCCTTTTCCTGCTATATATCCGAACTGTTCTTCCCCCATTATCGTCTCCTTCCTATTCATACCTTCAATAGTAATAATAATAATAATAATAATAATAATAATAATAATAATAATAATAATAATAATAATAATAATAATAATAATCCGCTAGTTCCAGCCACATACAGTGTGACCGCATTGTTCACAATATAGCAATGCACGTTTCATCGATTTTTATAATAATAAAAAACTTCGTCTTTTCCCGTTCATGAGAGGTCAATGTTGCTGACAAGTCGTTTCTATTTCCCTCCGTCCTAAATGACGTATTCTGTGAACTGCCATTCCCCTGAGATCTTCCTACACGCAATCCATCCACTTTATTGTAGTGTAGTGGAGAGTGGGATTATCTGTTACTCCTAAAGGCTCGGCTTCGATTCCCGGCTCCGCCATCAAATTTGAAAAGTGGTACGAGTGTTTGAAAAGGATCCACTCAGCCATCCTCGAAATGGTTTTCCATGGTTTCCCTCTTCTCCTCCAAGCAAATGCCGGGATGGTAGCTAATATAAGGCCGGCCATGGCCGCTTCCTTCCCTCCTCCTTATCCACACCTTCCAATCTTCCCATTCCCCCACTAGGCCCCCGTTCAGCATAGCAGGTGAGGACGCTGGCTGGGCGAGGTACTAGTTCTCCTCCCAAGTTGTATCCCACAACCGAAATTCTCGCGCTAAAGGACACAGCCCTTGAGGCGGTAGAGGTGGAAGCCCTCGCTGAGTCCGAGGGGGAAACCAACCCTGGAGGGTAAACGGATTAAGAGAAATGAAAGAAAGAAAGAAAGAAAGAAAGAAAGAAAGAAAGAAAGAAAGAAAGGATAATAATATTATCGGTTTTACTATTCACGACCTACTTTACATTTTTTGGAGACGCCGACGTGTCGAAATTCAGTCCCACAGTTTTTCATTTATGTGCCGGTAAATCTACCGAGACGAGGCTGGAGTATTGAAAACTATCAAATACCGTACCTCCGGACTAGGCTGAAATGAATGTATTGAACTGTTCTTAAAGATTTATTTATTTAATCGTGTCAGAAACACACATTATACTTACAATAATAATAACAGGACAATAACAAATCTGGTACTATAATCATTAATCATTTCTGATGATGGCAGGTAACGATGTGATTTAAGCTCTCCATAAATACAAAATTAATTAAATGTGGTGTGACAAGTAAGCGGCTAATTTACATGCTTCCTTGGTAGCGTCCATCACATTCTGGTGAGAGCAAGTAGTTGGACACAAGTTACAAACAAGGAGATGGCTCATTGTCCGTTCTTCACCACATTCACATAGAGTGGAATCACAGACAAAACCCCACTTTCTCATGTTGGTCTTTGCTCTTCCAACTCCTGAACGCAACCTGTTGAGCGTCTTCCATGTTGACCAGCTTTCCTCGTGGCCTGGAGGAAGTCTTTCGGAAGGCGTCATCCATCCTGCAAGGTGGCTGGATCTGGAACGCCATGAATTCACTCTGAAGTTCAATGGTGATTCAGTGAGGCTTTTAGTTGTATGGAGAAAGCTTTTCCTTGATTTGAGCCGTTGGGTTGCTGGATGGTACCCATATAAAGTATGGGTCGTCAGGTTCAGTGCTTTAGATTTCTCCAGTCTGGATGCACACTCACGGTGGATATCTGGAGGTGGGATACCTGCTAGACAATAAACTTTATCAAATGGTGTAGATCTCAAACATTCTGTAATAAGACTGCAGGTTTCATTTAAGGCGACATCCACTTGATTAGCATGACTAGATCTACACCAGACAGGGCAGGCGTATTCTGCTGTTGAATAACAGGGGGCTATTGCTGATGTTCTTAAAAGGAGAGGATGCATCCCCCAGGTTGAACCCGATAATTTCCGGATAATGTTGTTCCTTGCAAATACCTTCCTTTTGGTATTCAGACAGTGTGTTCTATAGGTTAGTGCTCGGTCAAGAGTTACTCCTAGATATTTGGGAGTGAAGCAGTGTTCTAATATTTTATCTTCCTAAATCACTTGCAATTTTCTTGCTGTCTGTCGATTTTTTAGGTGGAAGGCACAGACTTGTGTTTTTGATGGGTTTGATTTTCGTTGGTTCTCTTACCACTTAGAATTTGTAGAGCATGGGAGACCTTCTCTTCAACTAATTCAAACGTTTCCTCTTGAGCTGCCAGAGCGACATCGTCTGCATAAATAAAGCAGCATTATCCCTTGTGGGCGAGGCTGAACATTGGTGTAGATGTTGAAAAGTATAGGTGCCAAGTAGTATCATTGGATGGTTCTGCGGCCACCTCCACTCGGGCTCCCAGAGGCCTCCTCCACCTCCAGAACAGCCAGAGGCCTCCCAGAGGCCTCCTCCACCTCCACCACAGCCAGAGGCCTCCCAGAGGCCTCCTCCACCTCCACCACAGCCAGAGGCCTTCCCAGAGGCCCGCTCAACCACCCGCGGGAAATTTGAATTGGTAAACAAAGCCACGTGCTTTCTGACAGCTATCATCGACAACAACGCATCGCTAACCTCAGTACTGCCATCTTGACGGGCCTAAACCTCAGTAGTACCAACTTAACCTAACTAGCGCGAGATTTGAATGGGTAAACAAATCCACGTGTTTGTTGACAGCCACGTGCTTTTTGACAGACAACAACGTATCCCGAACCTCAGTGCAGCCATCTTGACGGGTCTAAACCTCAGTAGTACCAACTTAACCTCACTAGCGCGAGATTTGAATCGGTAAACAAAGCTACGTGCAGCTGTCATCCGCCATCTTTAATCCAGAGAGCACCGTGCTGCCCTCTTTATCGCAGTAGCTGCAAATTCGTCACCTGTCATCGGCAGTGCTGCCATCTTAACGGGCCTAAACCTTAGTGCTACCAACTTAACCTCACTAGCGCCAGGTTTGAATCGGTAAACAAATCCACGTCCTTTTTTGACAGCTGTCATCCGCCATCTTTAATCTATAGAACACAGTGCTGCCCTCTTTAGCTACTTACCTTTGAAATGTGGTGGCGGATAATTTGAAAAATGCTTTTTGACAGCAGCCATCTTTGAGCACCGTGCTGCCCTCTTTAGCTAGATACCTTTGAAATGTGGTGGCAGACAATTCCACGTGACAGCAGCCATCTTTGAGCACAGTGCTGCCCTCTTTGTGGTGGCGGGAAATTCCACATGCTCTTGTTTGGAAACAAACTCACGTGCTTTTTTCTGACAGCTGGCATCCGCCATCTTGCAACACAAACCTCAGTGCTGCACTCTTTAGCTAGATACCTTTGAAATGTGGTGGCGGCAATTTGAAAAATTCTATGTGCTCTTGTTTGGAAACAAAGCCACGTGCTTTTTTCTGACAGCTGTCATCCGCCATCTTTAATCCACAGAGCACCGTGCTGCCCTCTGTAGTAGCGGGCAATTTGAAAAGTTCTGTCAGCTATCAACCGCCGTCTTTAATCAAGAGAGCACCGTGCTGCCATCTTTAGCTAGATACCTTTGAAATGTGGTGGCGGCAAATTGAAAAATTCCACGTGCTCTTGTTTGGTAAACAAACTCACGTGCTTTTTGTCAGCTGTCATCTTACATCGCAAACCTCAGTGCTACACTCTTTAGGTACATACCTTTGAAATATGGTGGCGGATAATTTAAAAAGATAAATTCTACAGCAGCCATCTCTCGACGCTAATTGCACAAGATAGTGGCTATACACGACTCCTTAAGGGTGCTTATGCAAGATGGCCGCTATACATAGGTTCTTATGAGACGCCCTTGGGATGCTTGGGCAAGATGGTAGTTATACAAGGCTCCTTATGAGACACCCTAGGGATTCTTGCGCAAGATGGCGGTTGCTCTTATGAGGCGGCTTAAGGGTCCTTGCACAAGATGCCTAGAGACGCACTAAGGATGCTTGCACAAGATGGCGGACACACGATGGCAGCTATACACGACTCCTTACGAGACGCCTTAAGGGTGGTTGCGCATGATGGCTGCTGGTCTTATGAAGAAAGCTGGCTTAGAGGCTAACGTGTCGTGCTAGTTCGATTCGTTAAATTTGGGGCTTAAATGCAAAATGTTAAATATCTCGAAAACGGTGTATTGTAGAGCAAAACGGACAAAATTATTCAGCCCAATACCTAGGTTCGCAGTATGAGGAACATGATAGCATAAGAAAAACAGTCTAATGATGGGATCAACGGTTCGGCTCCTACTTAGGCCCTTTGGCATTCGCTCTGTTTTAGCTTGTATTGAAGCGAGTCTTCGTAACATGATCAGGTCTAGCTATGGTAGAGAGTATAACGCACCTTGCTTGTTCGATTTATTAAATTTGGGGCTTAAATGCAAAATGTTCAATATCTCGAAAACGGTACATCGTAGAGCAAAACGGACAAACTTTTTCCGCCTAATACCCAGGTTCGCAGTATCAGGAACAAGAACAACATAGTCTGATGATGAGATCAACGTTTCGATTCCTAATTAAACCCTTTGGCATTGGCAGCTATCTAATTCTACAAGATGGTGGCTGCTCTTATGAGACACAAGATGGCTTGAGACGTCCTAGGGATGCTTATGCAAGATGGCGGACACAAAATAGTCACTATACATAGCTCCTTATGAGACAGCCTAGGGGTGCTCGCACAAGATGGCGGCTAGTCTTATGAAGAAAGCTAGCTTAGAGGCTACTGCGCAAGATAACGGCTGCTGTTATGCATGCGGTGGAGGGCAATTTGAAATTCTATGTGCAAAATCAACAGAGCACCCTGCTGCCCTCTTTAGCTGAAATGTGGTGGCGGATAATTTGAAAATTCTTTTGACAGCTGTCATCTTTAAACAATGGTGACTATACATAGGCTGTTAAAGCCTTATCATTCTCCTCCTCCTCCTCCTCCTCCTTCTCTACCTCCTCCTCCTCCTCCTCCTCCTCCGCCTCTGATGTCAAGGCATAGTTTTATATCGAACAAGTTTAAACCTGCATTGCGAAGGCAAGCGTGTGCAGCGATAACATTATTGTGCATGTTTAGACTTGCGAAACATTAGAAGAGTAGAATCAAACGCTGTACTCGATACAACATGTGATCAGAATATTGATTGATGTGTTCAGAACACAAAATAAGTGATCAAGGCTAGAATCGAACACTGTACTCAATACATTATGTGTTTAGAACATGTCAGGGGATACCCTTGTTCTAAGAAGATCAGATTGAAATATAACAAGACTAGAATCGAACACTGTAATCGATGTTGTTAACTTCAACATGTGATCAGAACATTGTTTGATGTGTTCAGAGCAAAAGTACAATTTTAATGATTTGCATAGTGTAAAATTAAAAACTATGGAAGTACACTGTGAACATATCGCGTAGCTAACTCGCTCAGTAAACGATATTGCAAAACTAAAACTTCAATGATTTGCCTGGAATAAAAATAAAAAACACTGTACACATACTGCGCAGCTAACTCGCTCGGTAAACGATATAGCAAATTTACAACTTCAAATGATTTACCTTCCATCATTCGTCTTGTGTGAAAATCAGTCGAACAAATTATCGCATAAACATGTAACATGAAATATCAGTCAATCTGTTGGCATGGGTTACAAGCATGTAGCTTATGCGAGAACTAAAATTAAACAGAACGCTAGTGCTATAAGAAATACTCTGCTTACATTTAAGTCCCTTAGCTGTTGAACAAGTTATTACATAAATATGTAACATGAAATATCGGTTCGGAAACATATTGTTTCAATCTGTTGACGTGGGTTATAAGCATGTAGCTTGTGCAGGCGAGGGCTACTATGCAAAATGCTGAGCCGAAAAAAAAATCGTGATAGGGTGTGGAACCCAGGGGTTACGTCTTATCAGAAGGGCAAAAAAGGATGAAATGTCTCCTCCACCTCCTTACTGCGCATTCTTTGGCTAAAGGGCTAATGGGCAAAAGGGCGAATGGGCTAAAGGGCTAATAGGTTAAAGGGCTAAAGGGCTAAAGGGTTAAAGGGCTAAAGGAGCAACAACCTCATCGATCGCTATCAGCAAGAACGCTTGTACTTTGTTAAGTGTAGAAAATTAATCTTTATTTGTAAATGGTTTCATGTTCAGAACAAGGAATGGAACCTAGGGGTTACGTCTTACCTAATAAAATCCCTCGAGGTGCGATGAGTTAGGGTTTTTCGAACTAGTGTTTGGAACTCTGAACTTTTCAAGATGATAGCAGAGAGTTTAGCAATGTTCTGTTGTTGGATTATAAATCCCGCGCTACAACGTGCATAAGGTGGCAGCCTTGAGGTTCACCGCCGTAAAGGTGACAAGAGTGAGGTTAGCAATGTTCCGTTGTTGGATTTTATATTCCGCGCTATAACATGCATAAGGTGGCAGCCTTGATGTTTACCGCCGTAAAGATGGCAGCAGTGAGGTTAGCGACGCTCTATTGTCCTTCAAAGTGAGGTTAGGGTTCGTCAAGAAGACAGCTGTCAAAAAAGCACGTGGCTATGGTTACCATACAAGAGCACGTGGCTGTGACGTCACGGACATGTCAGCATGCAAAGTTCATTGTCTACACCTACGTAGTTAAGACTCTGCTATGTTCACAAGATTTTTACACATAACTATTCTTTATGCTTTAAGTTCGTGCACATAGGTTATGTTAAGATAGCAGCACACGTACAAGCGATGGTCGCACGCTCGCGTAGAGGTTGTTTAGTACGATAGTTGATGTATGCATTATCAAAAGGTGATATGTACACGCTTTTAAACCTTGCTATTCTGACTGCTACTATGTTCGCAAGATTTTCAAACATTGCTATTCTTTGTGCTTTAAGTTCGTTCGCATAGGTCATGCTAAAGTAGCAGCGCAAACACATGTGAACGTTGTACATTCTAGCGGGATGTGTTTAGTACGATAGTTGAAGCAGGCAAAATCGATAGATGATGTATACACGATTTGAAACTTAACTATTATTCGTGCTTAAAATTCGTGCACATGGGTTATGGTAAGATAGCAGTACACTCTAGCGGGAGAAGTTTAGTACTCTAGTTGATGCGTGTATAATCGATAGGCAATGCTTACACGGTTTTAAAACATTGTTATTCTTACTGCTGCTGCTATGTTCACAAGATTTTTATACATCGCTATTCTTTATGCTTTAAGTTAATGCGTGTAAGTTATACTAAGTTAGCAGCATACTTATAAGGTTGTTGCACGCTCTAGTAGAAAAAGTTTAGTACGAAAGACGATGCATGCAAAATCGATAGATGATGTGTACACGCTTTGAACTTGGCTATTCTTTGTGCTTTAAGTTCGTGTACATAGGTTATGTTAAGATTGCAGCACACACAAGCAATGATCGCACTCTCTAGTGGAAGAAGTTTAGTGCAAGAGTTAATGCGTGCAAAATTGACAGGTGATGTGTACACGCTATTCTTTGTGCTTTAAGTTCAGGCACATAGGTAGCAGCACACAATTGCGAACGTTGTACACTCTAGCGGCAGAAGTTTAGTACGATATTCGATGCATGCAAAATCGATAGGTGATGTGTACGCGCTTTGGAACATAGCTATTCTTTGTGCTTTAACTTTATACACATGCGTTAGCAATACACATATGCGATCGTTGTACACTCTGGCGGTAAAAAAAACGATGCATGCAAAATCAATAGGTAATTTGCACACGCTGTTAAACATCGTAATTTTTTTGCTTTAAGTTCGTGCGTATTTGCTATGCTAAGATAGGAGTACAATCTAGCGGAAGAAGTTCAGGGTGATGTGTACACGCTTTGAAACATGGTTATTCTTTGTACTTTAAGTTCATGCACATAGGTTATGTTAAGATAGCAGCACAATCTATCGGAAGAAGTTTAGTATAAGAGTCGATGCATACAAAATCGATAGGTGATGTGTACACGCTTTGAAAAACGACTATTCTTTGTAGTTTAAGTTCATGCGTATAAGTTATGCTAAGATAGCAGCACAATCTAGCGGGAAAATTTAGTATGAGAGTCGATGCATGAAAAATCGATAGGTGATGTGTACACGCTTTTAAGCATGGCTATTCCTTGTACATTAAGTTCAAGCGTATAGGTTATGCTATGATAGCAGTACAATCTAGCGGAAGAAGTTTAGTACGATAGCTGATGCATGCAAAATCGATAGATGATGTGTACACGCTGTGAAACATGGGTATTCTTTGTACTTTAAGTTCGTGCGTATAGGTTATGCTAAGAGAGCAGCACAATCTAGTAGAAGAAGTTTAGTGTGATAGTTGATGCATGCAAAATCGATAGGTAATGAGTACACGCTTTTAAACATGGCTATTCTGCGTACTTTAAGTTCATGCGTATAGGTTATGCTAAGATAGCAGTACAATCTAGCGGAAGATGTTTAGTATGATAGTCGATTCATCTAAAATCACTAGGTAATATGTGCACGCTTTGAAACATGGCTATTCTTTGTACTTTAATTTCATGCGTATAGGTTATGCTAAGATAGCGGAAGAAGTTTAGTGCGATATTTGATGCATGCAAAATCGATAGATAATGTGTACACGCTTTGAAACATGGCTATTCTCTGTAACTTAAGTTCATACGTATAGGTTATGCTAAGATGGCAGTAAAATCTAGTGAAAAAGATTAGTATGATAGTCGATTCATGTAAAATTAATAGGTAATGTGTGCACGCTTTGAAACATGGCTATTCTCTGTACCTTAAGTTCATAAGTATAGGTTATGCTAAGATAGCAGTACAATCTAGTGAAAAAAGTTTAGTATGATAGTCGATTTATGCAAAATCAATAGGTGATGTGTACACGCTTTAAAACATGGCTATTCATACTGCTGCTCTGTTCCGTAGATTTTTAAACATAGCTAACCCTAGTGCTGCTCTTAACGATGTAGAGCTAAGGATTGATTACGTGACCGTGACGTTACGACCACGTGCTCTTGTTTGGTAAACATAGCCACATGCTTTTTTGACAGCTGTCTTCTTGACGAACCCTAACCTCACTTTGAAGGACAATAGAACGTCGCTAATCTCACTGCTGCCATCTTTACGGCGGTAAACCTCAAGGCTGCCACCTTATGCATGTTATAGCGCGGAATTTAAAATCCAACAACGGAACATTGCTAACCTCACTCTTGTCATCTTTACGGCGGTAAACCTCAAGGCTGCCACCTTATGCACGTTGTAGCGCGGGATTTGTAATCCAACAACAGAACATTGCTAAACTCTCTGCTATCATCTTGAAAAGTTCAGTGTTCCAAACACTAGTTCGAAAAAACTTAACTCATCGCACCTCGAGGGATTTTATTAGGTAAGACGTAACCCCTAGGTTCCATTCCTTGTTCTGAACATGAAACCATTTACAAATAAAGATTAATTTTCTACACTTAACAAAGTATAAGCGTTTTGCTGATGGCGATCGATGAGGTTGTTGCTCCTTTAGCCCTTTAACCCTTTAGCCCTTTAACCCTTTAGCCCTTTAGCCCTTTTGCCTATTAGCCCTTTAGCCCATTAGCCCTTTTGCCCATTAGCCCTTTAGCCAAAGAATGCGCAGTAAGGAGACGGAGGAGTCATTTCATCCTTTTTTGCCCTTCTGATAAGACGTAACCCCTGGGTTCCATACCCTATCACGATAATTTTTTTTTCTGCTCAGCATTTTGCATAGTAGCCCCCGCCTGCACAAGCTACATGCTTATAACCCACGTCAACAGATTGAAACAATATGTTTCCGAACCGATATTTCATGTTACATATTTATGTAATAACTTGTTCAACAGCTAAGGGACTTAAATGTAAGCAGAGTATTTCTTATAGCACTAGCGTTCTGTTTAATTTTACTTCCCGCATAAGCTACATGCTTGTAACCCATGCCAACAGATTGACTGATATTTCATGTTACATGTTTATGAGATAATTTGTTCGACTGATTTTCACACAAGACGAATGATGGAAGGTAAATCATTTGAAGTTGTAAATTTGCTATATCGTTTACCGAGCGAGTTAGCTGCGCAGTATGTGTACAGTGTTTTTTTATTTTTATTCCAGGCAAATCATTGAAGTTGTAGTTTTGCAATATCGTTTACTGGGCGAGTTAGCTACGCGATATGTTCACAGTGTGCTTCCATAGTTTTTAGTTTTACACTAAGCAAATCATTAAAATTGTACTTTTGCTCTGAACACATCAAACAATGTTCTGATCACATGTTGAAGTTAACAACATCGATTACAGTGTTCGATTCTAGTCTTGTTATGTTTCAATCTGATCTTCTTAGAACAAGGGTATCCCCTGACATGTTCTAAATACATGATTTATTGAGTACAGTGTTCGATTCTAGACTTGATCACTTATTTTGTGTTCTGAACACATCAATCAATATTCTGATCACATGTTGTATCGAGTACAGCGTTTGATTCTACTCTTCTAATGTTTCGCAAGTCTAAACATGCACAATAATGTTATCGCTGCACACGCTTGCCTTCGCGATGCAGGTTTAAACTTGTTCGATATAAAACTATGCCTTGACATAAGAGGCGGAGGAGGAGGAGGAGGAGGTAGAGAAGGAGGAGGAGGAGGAGGAGGAGGAGGAGGAGGAGAATGATAAGGCTTTAACAGCCTATGTATAGTCACCATTGTTTAAAGATGACAGCTGTCAAAAGAATTTTCAAATTATCCGCCACCACATTTCAGCTAAAGAGGGTAGCAGGGTGCTCTGTTGATTTTGCACATAGAATTTCAAATTGCCCTCCACCGCATGCATAACAGCAGCCGTTATCTTGCGCAGTAGCCTCTAAGCTAGCTTTCTTCATAAGACTAGCCGCCATCTTGTGCGAGCACCCCTAGGCTGTCTCATAAGGAGCTATGTATAGTGACTATTTTGTGTCCGCCATCTTGCATAAGCATCCCTAGGACGTCTCAAGCCATCTTGTGTCTCATAAGAGCAGCCACCATCTTGAAGAATTAGATAGCTGCCAATGCCAAAGGGTTTAATTAGGAATCGAAACGTTGATCTCATCATCAGACTATGTTGTTCTTATTCCTGATACTGCGAACCTGGGTATTAGGCGGAAAAAGTTTGTCCGTTTTGCTCTACGATGTACCGTTTTCGAGATATTGAACATTTTGCATTTAAGCCCCAAATTTAATAAATCGAACAAGCACGGTACGTTATACTCTCTACTATAGCTAGACCTGATCATGTTACGAAGACTCGCTTCAATACAAGCTAAAACAGAGCAAATGCCAAAGGGCCTAAGTAGAAACCGAACCGTTGATCCCATCATTAGACTATGTTTTTCTTATGCTATCATGTTCCTCATACTGCGAACCTAGGCATTGGGCAGATTAATTTTGTCCGTTTTGCTCTACGATGCACCGTTTTCGAGATATTTAACATTTTGCATTTAAGCCCCAAATTTAACGAATCGAACTAGCACGACACGTTAGCCTCTAAGCTAGCTTTCTTCATAAGAGCAGCAGCCATCATGCGCAACCACCCTTAAGGCGTCTCGTAAGGAGTCGTGTGTAGCCGCCATCTTGTGTCCGCCATCTTTTGCAAGCATCCTTAGGGTGTCTCTAGCCATCTTGTGCAAGGACCCTGAAGCCGCCTCATAAGAGCAACCGCCATCTTGCGCAAG
This sequence comes from Anabrus simplex, assembly GCF_040414725.1. Classification (NCBI taxonomy): domain Eukaryota; kingdom Metazoa; phylum Arthropoda; class Insecta; order Orthoptera; family Tettigoniidae; genus Anabrus; species Anabrus simplex. The sequence goes on along the minus strand of NC_090265.1, from coordinate 1,701,772,154 downwards.
CATCCCTAGGGTGTCTCATAAGGAGCCTTGTATAACTGCCATCTTGACCAAGCATCCCAAGGGCGTCTCATAAGAACCTATGTATAGCGGCCATCTTTATAAGCACCTTTAAGGAGTCATGTATAGCCACTATCTTGTGCAATTAGCGTCGAGAGATGGCTTCTGTAGAATTTATCTTTTTAAATTATCCGCCACCATATTTCAAAGGTATGTACCTAAAGAGTGTAACACTGAGGTTTGCGATGTAAGATGACAGCTGACAGAAAGCACGTGAGTTTGTTTACCAAACAAAGCACGTTGAATTTTTCAATTTGCCGCCACCACATTTCAAAGGTATCTAGCTAAAGATGGCAGCACGGTGCTCTCTTGATTAAAGACGGCGGTTGATAGCTGACAGAACTTTTCAAATTGCCCGCTACTACAGAGGGCAGCACGGTGCTCTGTGGATTAAAGATGGCGGATGACAAAAGCACGTGAGTTTGTAAAGCACTTCGAATATGCCGCCACCACATTTCAAAGGTATCTAGCTAAAGAGGGCAGCACGGTGCTCTCTTAATTAAAGATGGCGGATGACAGCTAGCAGAACGTTTCAAATTGCCCGCTACTACAGAGGGCAGCACGGTGCTCTGTGGATTAAAGATGGCGGATGACAAAAGCACGTGAGTTTGTAAAGCACTTCGAATTTTCCGCCACCACATTTCAAAGGTAACTAGCTAAAGAGGGCAGTACGGTGCTCCCTTGATTAAAGATGGCGGATGACAGCTAGCAGAACTTTTCAAATTGCCCGCTACTACAGAGGGCAATTTCAAAGGTATGTACCTAAAGAGTGTAGCACTGAGGTTTGCGATGTAAGATGACAGCTGACAGAAAGCACGTGAGTTTGTTTACCAAACAAGAGCACGTGGAATTTTTCAATTTGCCGCCACCACATTTCAAAGATATCTAGCTAAAGAGTGCAGCACTGAGGTTTGTGATGCAAGATGGCGGATGCCAGCTGTCAGAAAGAAGCACGTGAGTTTGTTTCCAAACAAGAGCATGTGGAATTTCCCGCCACCACAAAGAGGGCAGCACTGTGCTCAAAGATGGCTGCTGTCACGTGGAATTGTCTGCCACCACATTTAAAGGTATCTAGCTAAAGAGGGCAGCACGGTGCTCAAAGATGGCTGCTATCAAAAAACATTTTTCAAATTATCCGCCACCACATTTCAAAGGTAAGTAGTTAAAGAGGGCAGCACTGTGTTCTATAGATTAAAGATGGCGGATGACAGCTATCAAGAAAGCACGTGGATTTGTTTACCGATTCAAACCCGGCGCTAGTGAGGTTAAGTTGGTAGCACTAAGGTTTAGGCCCGTTAAGCTGGCAGCACTGCCGATGACAGGTGACGAATTTGCAGCTACTGCGATAAAGAGGGCAGCACGGTGCTCTCTGGATTAAAGATGGCGGATGACAGCTGCACGTAGCTTTGTTTACCGATTCAAATCTCGCGCTAGTGAGGTTAAGTTGGTACTACTGAGGTTTAGGCCCGTCAAGATGGCTGCACTGAGGTTCGCGATACGTTGTTGTCTGTCAAAAGCACGTGGCTGTCAAAAAACACGTGGATTTGTTTACCCATTCATATCTCGCGCTAGTTAGGTTAAGTTGGTACTACTGAGGTTTAGGCCCGTCAAGATGGCAGTACTGAGGTTAGCGATGCGTTGTTGTCGATGATAGCTGTCAAAAAGCACGTGGCTTTGTTTACCAATTCAAATTTCCCGCGGGTGGTGGAGCGGGCCTCTGGGAAGGCCTCTGGCTGTGGTGGAGGTGGAGGATTCCTCTGGGAGCCCGAGGTGGAGGTGGCCGCAGAACCATCCAATTATACTACTGTGCCAGCACACTCCCTTGTGAAAGGCCATTCCATAAGTTCCTCCATCTACTCCTCTGGCCTTGGAATTCAACAAAAAACGTTCCGTTCTGTAGAAAGCACTCAATCATTTGGGTGAGTTTATAGTCCTTACTTATACTGTGCATTTTACGAAGCAGTATATGGTGATTAACTGTATCGTAGGCTGATGTAAAGTCAACAAAAACTACTCCAGTGACTTTGTTGTTTTCATAGCCGTCTTCTATATATTGTGTGAGGTGCAGTATTTGGGAAGTACAACTTTTCCCTAGTCGAAAACCGGCTTGTTCTGGTATGAGTATTGGGTCTATCACTTCAGATAGTCTGTCCAGAATCATTCTTTCTAAGATTTTTTATAAATGGAACAACAAAGAGATTGGCCGGTAGTTCTTCTGATCACCTGCGTTCTTGACAGGTTTGAGTATTGCTATAACTCTTGCTCTTCTCCACAGTTTAGGAATTTTGCAATATTTGATGCAGTTGTTGAATAAGTCCAAGAGCCATTGCTTACTGACAGGACCAAATACTTTGAGTTGCTCAATACAAATGTCATCAAGGCCCGCCGCCTTACCATTTTTGCATTTATTCAGCGCTCTATGTAGATCTTCCATATAAAACCGGTTAGAGAGAATGCTGTTTTCCTGATTAGTCGGCTAGAAATTGTACCTTCGCCTGAAGTGCACGGTGTGTGGCTGGATTGCTGGTACTAACTGACACATAATTGGCCGGTGTTGTGTGTTAGGAACCGGTGTACAAATTGACTTTATGCTTTGATTAGCTAATTTCTCACTCACAAAAATAAGATCAGGGTTGTATCCACGTTGCCATCTGCCACTATTAAAAGATGGAGGAAGTTTATTATCATGGATCAAGGATAGTCGATGCAGTTCTGCCCACTCTAGTACGGCATCTCCATTTGAATCATCTTGAGAATAACCCCAAACAGTGCTATGACTATTGAAGCCACCAACAATAACAGATGGTTTCTGACTGTTGAAATTAGCAGGAGGATTATATGAGAATACCTCATTGGGAGGCTTGTAGACAGAAGAAATTACAAGGTTACTAATTTCTACAGTAATTATTTAAAAGTTATTTTGTTCTGTGATGGAAGTCGTAAGAATCTTAAGATCTGGTTTGGCAAAGATGGCACTACCATACTGGCCGTGAGGTCTTTCGGCCACTAATTTCCTTCCTCGGATCTTAGGGCGCCGTTGATGAATGTCCCTATGTGTTTCCTGAACACATAATAAATCACATTTGTGGGTGTGACAAAGGTTGTGTAATAACTCTTCTTTACACATTGATAATCCTTCTATGTTTACAGAAATAATTGTAATGATTGGCTCTGATACGAGCCCTTCCCGATTGTTGGAAAACATCTTACTCATCTTGTTTGAATTGTATTGTTTCTTAAAGATAATGGGTTTGAACTCCATTTTCATTTGTTTCTCATTTTCGCATCAAGTAAAAGAATATACGGCTGGTGATGGGAATGGGACTGAGTTTTCGTGACAACATTGCCGGCGCATAACTGCCTCATTTGAAATGAAAGGCACGAGCGATAGTCAACGCAATACAATTTAATTTACAAGTGGCAGGTGATGATAACTACAGTGACAGACGAATAGCATCGCAGTGGGCAATTGTCACGTAAATAAATAAATAAATAAATAAATAAATAAATAAATAAATAAATAAATAAATAAATAAATAAATAAATAAAAAAATAAATAAATAAATAAATACATAAAATGAAATACCTCCGTGAGCTTGCAATCGGGAGATAGTGGGTTCGTACCACACTTTCGGCAGCCCTAAAAATGTTTTCCCGTGGTCTCTCATTTTCATACCAAGTAAATACTTGCACTATACATTACTTAAGGCCACGGCCGCTTTCCAGCCTGGTGTGAAAATGGGAAACCACGGAAAACCATCTTTAGGGCTGCCGACAGTGGGTTTCGAACCCATAATCCCTCGAATACTGGACGGTCAACTGGAGGTTTACGAGGGAGGCTTCAGAAGGAGCCGATCATCAAAACAAAACCAGTGCTAGCCTACTGCGAGGTTAGAAACTGCAACGTGTTTATTTTAGGATGGCCTAAAACTACGTCGACAGACAAAGAAGAATTCTCGATGATCCAGTACTGAACAACAAAGCTTGAAGACACATTCTAAAAACCCTGACTGGCACTCTCTTCTTCATTATCTGTTTACCCTCCAGGGTCGGTTTACTCTCGGACTCAGCGAGGAATACCCCCGCTACCGCCTCAAGGGCAGTGTCCTGGAGCTTCAGACTCTGGGTCGGGGATACAACTGTAGAGGATGACCAGTACCTCGCCAAGGTGGCCTCACCTGCTATGCTGAACAGGGGCCTTGCGGGGAGATCGGAAAATTGGAAGGGATAGACAAGGAAGAAGGACGGATGCGGCCGTGGCCTTAAGTTAGGTACCTGGAGGAGAAGAGGGAAACTACGGAAAACCACTTCCAGGATGGCTGAGGTGGGAATCGAACCCACCTCTACGCAGTTGACCTCCTGAGGCTGATTGGACGGCGTTCCAGCCCTCGTACAATTTTTCAAATATCGTGCCAAAGCCGGGAATCCAACCCGGGCCTCCGGGAATGACAGCTAATCACACTAACCACTACACCACAGAGGCGAACTACTCGCACTCTCACAAATTGAATTCTGAGACGAAATCTCGGAAATATTCAAGATCAAACCGCGGCTAACAAGGAGAGGCCAGACCCTGCGTTCTACAGATTTCAATGAGCTTCAATGTATCTGTTGGCGGACACTCAACAGTAACTCGTGTAGAAGGATTTAGGTCAATATGCTTTCGTTTTCGAAAAAAAAAAAAAAAAAAAAAAAAAAACAGGAAAGAAAATGAGCTCAAATGTCACGACGCGGGATCCGCTTCGCACCAAGTTGAAGTGTCAGAACTGTAAAAGGCGAACACATTTTATTTAAACATGTCTTGTCTGCAACCTAATAATTTCCAAAAAGTTGATGGATCCCCTATTTCAATGCTATGCATAATACTTCGAGAGCTACGCAGCAGTTAAACGGATCGGTGGAAGAAGTGGTCACCATGCGTGTGTGCGAATCTCGACGAGGTGAGTTCGAATCTCGTCACAGCTGTGCTTTATTGTAATACTCGTATTTATAGGTTATTGTTTTGGGGGAACGTTTAGACAGTACCCCACTGTCGGCAGCCCTGAGGATGGTATTTTGTGGTTTCCCGTTTTCACACCAGACAAATGCTGGGGCTGAACCTTAAGGCCACAGACACTTCCTTCCCACTGCTATCTTTTTCCTATCCCGTTGTCGCCATAAGACGTATCTGTGTCGGTGCGACGTAAGGCAATTGACTTCCACAAACAAGTACGGTGACCACTCGGCCATCGCCCCGATTAACTGGGGTGTAACTCTCCAAGTATATAATGATGTGGTGCATTGGAATCGGGGATTTATTCATTTTTCGGAAATTATAACATTGTGGACCTGACATGTTAAAGTAAAACTTTTTCGCCTTTTAGGTTCTATCACCTCCACTCGGTCCGAAACGGATCCCGCGTCATGATATTTGAGCACTTTTTTTTTTCGAAAAACGAAAGAGTATTGACGTAAACACTTCTACACGAGTTACTGTTGAGTGTCTTCCAACAGATACATCGAATCTCATTGAAATCGATCGGACGCAGGGTCTGGCCTCTCCTTGTAAGACACCCGTCACTCCTTTTCAACTGCATTCTTGAGAAAGGTGTGACAGAAAGTCGACGTGTGGTTTACACGTTTTTCTATCTTTTAAAAATAATGGTATAACATTTGCAGTGCCAGGATTCTCATTGCCTTCAAACATTCTCGTAATTTCTATCTGTCTGTTAGGTCATCAGCCCAGAGGCTGGTTGGATCCTCAAATAGCACCACCAAACGCTATGCAGTTATAGGGAAACTGCACAAACCAATGGCAGAGCCCAAAAGAGGCGTACTAGGCAAGGTGAGAAGTGAGGTAGTTTGCCATTGCTTTCCTCACTGGACCAGAAGGTGCCACTGCAGCACGACTGATCCTATGAGCAACACCTTTCATAACACTCAGACATTAGTTGTGCCCCAAATGTCATTATTCAGCACCACCCATACCCCAGCAGCTTCCATATTGTCAAAGCTATGGATGAGACTGGGACTTCGGTGGAAGCTACACTTTGCTCTGGCCTGTGCCAAGAGACGGATACAAAAATACTGCATCCATCAAGAAATGGCAACAGGCGGATCTCGTAATCTAATGTGACGAAATTACTTGAAATATTATGAATACTTTCGTACGTTTTACGTCGTAGGTCTTGCTATTTCCTGACAGACTCTCTGTTACTGCGCTTATCTCTTGACACATGACAATTTCACATATATTTTAAAAAATGGTACGGTTTTTACTGCCGGGAGTATCTGAGGACTCGTTCGCCTCTCCTGGTCTAGGTTTTCCCATTTGATGCCCATGAGCGTCGTGTGGTTCTGAGGGTGAGATAATGATGATGTAGAAAGAGCGAGTGAATCTCAGAGTCGAATAACACGGGGTTTAATACCCCCATCCGACGAACATATCACAATCAACAGCGCCATATTTCATCGTTCCGAATAAATACTGCGGAGAGATTTCTGTAGTTTAGAACTGAATCCAGACATTTAGCACGCAATCTCGTGATCACAAATGGTATACTACCCCGTCACCTACCATGTCCGCCAACATTCTGATGGTGATTTTTTTCGGTGAGCTCGACTGAAAGCGGCCATAGAGACTTAACGCCTTAACCATCATGGCCACCAGGCGTGCTTCAGGTAAATTGAAATCCATTAAAATCTCCGTCTAATTATCTTATGGTTGTGACAGTGTGGAAGCTTCCAAGGTTTCGACGGTATTCAGTAATTCAGAGCACGGGTAATGTGTCCGGATCCTGTCAAAGGAGTGAATTAGCTAGTATGGTCGGCTGTGGCGAGTGCCCGGACTGTGAGAATTTCCTAACTGTCTTACTAAATTTACAAACATTATAAAACTGCATTTAATTGAAAATCTGAATATCTGCATTTAACTTGGAAATTACGAAAATTAATATTCATTAAATAAAATACACACGCGTCGAATCTTGTACTCACACTTACTTGTTACCTGCTTACTTACACATACGTTATTTGAAGGGCGCCAGCTGTCACTCAGTACAGCAATAATAGAATGAGACTCTTGACCATCTCTAGGGTGTGGGGTAATAAGCTTACTTTTGACAACATACCATATAAGTTCTGGGAAAAGGAGATTGGCGTTCGGTTTCCCCATTAATTTTGAGGTTAAAATATTTTACTGTCAATAAAATGAAACCATGAATTCGTTTGATAGAACAATATATATTCTTTAAATAATATATCAAAAAATAGTGAGTCTTGTTGCGATAAAACAGATGAGAATATGAAATTATGACATTGCAACTAAAAGAAACTAGGCATGAATTTGAATTCTTCTTGACCAGACATTTAACAATTTATACGAAATTTCCCTCACTGATTCACTTGACTGTACCTTCAACACTTTGAGTGTAATTACGACGTAATCCATTGCTCTGGTGTTTACTGTAGATGTGTCACGCCTAACGTGGTGATACATCCTTGCGACTGCTTCTTCTCCATATCATCTGACTTCTTTGTAAGTCAATATGGTATGACCTCTTGGCAGGTCCAGGGTTGCCCTCTCTGACTCCTTGGTAAGCCTTGCGTCCGCGTCTTCCACTAAGTGACGGACCAACCATTTGGTCTCACTCTCTCAATGACCAATAATGGCTCACTGAGTCTTCACCATCTCTCGTTCATACTGGTTGGCTGACCACCTAAGGCCTCTTGATCTAGTAGACTACTTCACTGTACTGCATCCGTATAAGTAATGACTGACGCTACAATATGGAGCTACCTTATATAGACGTTGGTTGACACAACTACGTAATCTCCAGAAATAACAATGACATACTCCCACCTACGCGACAGATATTACATCCAGTGGTGAAATAGCCCCGCGGCGATCGACTTCGTGCGCGCAGATCTAAATAAATAAGATGACATAGCCATGGATTGGCGATGACTTGGCAGAATCGCCAGTGGTGTCGCAATATAACAACGTCACTTCCAATCTCTGATATATACAACAATTCTCACTGTACAGGTATTGAGTGTTATACTACACATACGTATATATGTATACTTCTAAGTGCAATCTTGCAAGCAACAGGCAATTGCAAAATTGAATAAAACGGATAATTACAATAATAGTACAATATCACAGATAACATAATAATAATACTGACATAATAATAATAATAATAATAATAATAATAATAATAATAATAATAATAATAATAATAAAATACAGATAAAATCATACAATAATAAAAATACAGATATCATCTTGTAACGGGATTTGAACCGTTACAGCTGGGAAATTCGGATGGTAGAGCAGCTGGCCTTCTTACCTCAACTTGGTGGATTCGAACCCGGCTCAGTCCAGTGGTATTTGAAGGTGCTCAAATAATGCCAGCCTCGGGTAGATTTAGATAGATTTACCGTCACGAAAGAGAAGACCAACAGTAGTATAATAAGCGGGTTCGGCCGCCTCCTCCTCCTCCCGCCGCCTCCTCCGCCTCCGCCTCCTCCTCCGCCGCCGCCGCCGCCTCCGCCGCCGCCGCCCGCGGGAAATTTGAATTTTGGCGCGAGATTTGAATTTGTAAACAAAGCCACGTGCTTTTTGACAGCTGTCATCGACAACAACGCATCGCTAACCTCACTGCTGCCATCTTGACGGGTCTAAACCTCACTAGTGCCAACTTAACCTAACTAGCATGAGGTAAACAAAGCCACGTGTTTTTTGACAGCCACGTGCTTTTTGACAGACAACAACGCATCGCTAACCTCAGTACTGCCATCTTGACGGGCCTAAACCTCAGTAGTGCCAACTTAACCTAACTAGTGCGAGATAAACAAATCCACGTGCTTTTTGACAGCCACGTGCTTTTTGACAGATTTGTAAACAAAGCCACGTGCTTTTTGACAGCTGTCATCGACAACAACGCATCGCTAACCTCAGTACTGCCATCTTGACGGGCCTAAACCTCAGTAGTACCAACTTAACATAACTAGCGTGTGGTAAACAAAGCCACGTGCTTTTGACAGCCACGTGCTTTTTTGACAGCTGTCATCCGCCATCTTTAAACTACAGAGCACCGTGCTGCCCTCTTTCATCACCTATCATCGGCAGTGCTGCCATCTTGACAGACCTAAACCTTAGTGCTACCAACTTAACCCCACTAGCTCGAGATAAACAAATCCACGTGCTTTTTGACAGCCACGTGCTTTTTTGATAGCTGTCATCCGCCATCTTTGAGCACAGTGCTGCCCTCTTTAGCTACTTACCTTTGAAATGTGGTGGCGGATAATTTGAAAAATGCTTTTCGACAAGCAGCCATCTTTAATCCAGAGAGAACAGTGCTACCCTCTATGTGGTGGCGGCAAATTGAAAAATTCCACGTGCTCTTGTTTGGAAACAAACTCACGTGCTTTTTCGACAGCTACCATCTGTCATCTTTAATCTATAGAGCACAGTGCTGCCCTCTTTAGCTACTTACCTTTGAAATGTGGTGGCGACAAATTCCACGTGCTCTTGTTTAGTAAACAAACTCACGTGCTTTTTTGTCAGCTGTCATCCGCCATCTTTAATCTATAGAGCACAGTGCTGCCCTCTTTATCGTAGTAGATGTAAATTCGTCACAGCTGTCATCCGCAGTGCTGCCATCTTAACGGGCTTAAACCTTAGTGCTACCAACTTAACCTTACTAGCGCGAGATAAACAAATCCACGTGCTTTTTGACAGCTGTCATCCACCATCTTTAATCTATAGAGCACAGTGGTGCCCTCTTTAGCTACTTACCTTTGAAATGTGGTGGCGGATAATTTGAAAAATGCTTTTTGATAGCAGCCATCTTTGAGCACCGTGCTACCCTCTTTTGTGGTGGCAGGCAATTCCACGTGACAGCAGCCATCTTTAATCATGAGAGCACCGTGCTGCCCTCTATGTGGTGGCGGCAAATTATACATGCTCTTGTTTGGAAACAAACTCACGTGCTTTTTTCTGACAGCTGTCATCCGTCATCTTGCATCACAAACCTCAGTGCTGCGCTCTTTAGCTAGATACCTTTGAAATGTGGTGGCGGCAATTTGAAAAAAATCTATGTGCTCTTGTTTAGTAAACAAAGCCACGTGCTTTTTATGACAGCTATCATCCACCATCTTTAATCAATAGAGCACGGTGCTGCTATCATGCAGGCAATTTCATCACCTGTCATCCGCCATCTTTTAATGAACAGAGCACCGTGCTGCTCTCTGTAGTAGCGGGCAATTTGAAAAGTTCTGTTAGCTGTCATCCGCCATCTTTAATCAAGAGAGCACCGTGCTGCCATCTATGTGGTGGCGGCAAATTCTACGTGCTCCGCGCAGCTGTCATCCACCATCTTACATCGCAAACCTCAGTGCTACACTCTATGTGGTGGCGGATAATTTAAAAAGAAAAATTCTACATCAGTCCTCTCTCGACGCTAATTGCACAAGATGGTGACTATACATGACTCCTTAAAGGTGCTTATGCAAGATGATCGCTATACATAGACGCCCTTGGGATGCTTGCGCAAGATGGCGGTTATACAAGGCTCCTTATGAGGGATGCTTGCGCGAGATGGTGGTTGCTCTTATGAGGCGGCTTAAGGATCCATGACTAGAGACGCCCTAAGGATGCTTGCGCAAGATGGCGGATGCAAGATGGCGGCTATACATAGCTCCTTATGAGACAGCCAGTACTCGATACAACATGTGATCAGAACATTGATTGATGTGTTCAGAACACTGTACTCGATACAACATGTGATTTAAAACATTGTGTGGTGTGTTCAGAACACTACATAAGTAGAATCGAACGCTGTATTAGGGGATACCTTTGTTTAGATTGAAACATAACAAGACTAGAATTGAACACTGCACATTGATTGATTGATGTGTTCAGAACACAAAATAAGTAGAATCGAACACTGTACTCGATGTCGTTAACTTCAACATGTGATTAAAACATTGTCTGGTGTGTTCAGAACATTACATAAGTAGAATCGAACGCTGTACAACATGTTAGGGGATACCTTTGTTTAGATTGAAACATAACAAGACTAGAATTGAACACTGCACTCGATGTCGTTACATGCGATCAGAACAATGATTGATGTGTTCAGATCACGAAACAAGTAGAACCGAACACTGTACAACATGTTAGGGGATACCTTTGTTCTAAGAAGATCAGCTTGAAACATAACAAGACTAGAATTGAACACTGCACTCGATACAACATGTAATCAGAACATTGATTGATGCGTTCAGATCACGAAACAAGTAGAACCGAACACTGTACAACATGTTAAGGGATACCTTTTATTTAGATTGAAACTAACAAGACTAACACTTCAAATGATTTGCTTAGTACGAAAATAAAAAAATATATACCGCGTAGCTAACTCGTTCATCACACTGCTAAGACGCTTAGTAATTGTGAATACACTCATACGAAAATCAAGAAAGCACACTGCGTAGCCAACTCGCTCGGCTCACTCGCTTAGTATTTGCAACACACACGGATAAGGATGTTCCGAGATACTTACATGTTTTTTAAGGGAGGGTGAAAGATCATAAATTATATGTACTCATGTTGTCTCCTCCAAGTTGTAAGATGAAATAGACGCAGTACTGCGAGTTTCCGCTCTAGCTGGCGAACGGAAGTAGCATGATATCTCAGCAAAAAATAATACGCGTGAGCTTGCAAGTCAGACACAATGATGGATACCGCGATTCAAATCCTGGTAACTTATGCCGTCGGGAAGGGTATCCGGCGAGCATCTAGCTGTAAATCCTCGATTCTCGACAGATTCTTAATCCGAGTTCTTTGACGTCAGGAAGGGCAACTAGTTGAAAACAATTATCGAACACGCATCGTGAAGGCAAGAGTGTGCAGCGATATGCTTGTTTAGACTTGCAGATTACGAAAAGAAACATAACAAGACTTGAGTCTTAAAACAAATTCTTGCGATTTAAAATCTTCGTCAGGAAGGGCATCCAGCAGTAAAACAATAGTTCGTGATACTACGATTTAAAATCTAGCAGTAAAACCCCCGATTCTCGACAGATTCTTAATCCGAGTTCTTTGACGTCAGGAAGGGCAACTAGTTGAAAACAATTATCGAACACGCATCGCGAAGGCAAGAGTGTGCAGCGATATGCTTGTTTAGACTTGCAGATTACGAAAAGAAACATAACAAGACTTGAGTCTTAAAACAAATTCTTGCGATTTAAAATCTTAGTCAGGAAGGGCATCCAGCAGTAAAACAATAGTTCGTGATACTACGATTTAAAATCTAGCAGTAAAACCCCCGATTCTCGACAGATTCTTAATCCGAGTTCTTTGACGTCAGGAAGGGCAACCGGTTGAAAACAATTATCGTACACGCATCGCGAAGGCAAGAGTGTTCAGCGATATGCTTGTTTAGACTTGCAGATTACGAAAAGAAACATAACAAGACTTGAGTCTTAAAACAAATTCTTGCGATTTAAAATCTTAGTCAGGAAGGGCATCCAGCAGTAAAACAATAGTTCGTGATACTACGATTTAAAATCTAGCAGTAAAACCCCCGATTCTCGACAGATTCTTAATCCGAGTTCTTTGACGTCAGGAAGGGCAACCGGTTGAAAACAATTATCGAACACGCATCGCGAAGGCAAGAGTGTGCAGCGATATGCTTGTTTAGACTTGCAGATTACGAAAAGAAACATAACAAGACTTGAGTCTTAAAACAAATTCTTGCGATTTAAAATCTTAGTCAGGAAGGGCATCCAGCAGTAAAACAATAGTTCGTGATTTAAAATCTAAGAAGTGCATCTAGCTGTAAAACCCCCGATTCTCGACAGATTCTTAATCCGAGTTCTTTGACGTCAGGAAGGGCAACCGGTTGAAAACAATTATCGAACACGCATCGCGAAGGCAAGAGTGTGCAAAGGACAACTCAACAAATTCTTGCGATTTAAACACATTTTTATTCCCAAGAGAATCGAACCCGAGACTACCGGGTGAGAGGCATGCATACTGTAGGCTATGGGTTTGTTCTACTGTCCATGAAGTCGTATCAGCGCAGAGCGAGCAGCGGAATGCGTGTGTTAGCTGAAATTGTACACGTATCTTCCGGCTCGGCCTTGAACGAGGACACTGATAAGCGGCTTGTAACTCGCGAACGTCTTCTTAGCTGAGTACCATTCAAGCTCTTAAAACACAGTACTAATTAAGGTTGTAAAATATTCTGAAATAGTCCTCCTCTGTAGTGTAGTAGTTAGCTGCTACCCTCGGAGGTCCGAGTTCGATTCCCGGCTCTGCCACGGAATGTGTAGCATTTAGCCTATGTAAGTTCCTAACGTAAAATATCATGATTGTACGGAGAGGTTAAAACACACACAGTGCCTACTCCTATCGAAAGAACCTGCACGGTAACGGCATGTATGCTTCTCCTGGTGAAGGAGCATGCACATGGTTTAACGCCTCCTATCAACAGCCCTTACTTAATGCTGGCTTTTTTGCACACCCCGCCTCACACCATAGTTTTACGACCGGCTGCCCTTCCTGACTAGGATTTTAAATCGCAAGAATTTGTTGAGTTGCCCTTCCTGACGCAAAACTGGCAGTATCTAACCTCTTACACGGAATGTGTAGCATTTAGCCTATGTAAGTTCCTAACGTAAAATATCATGATTGTACGGAGAGGTTAAAACACACACAGTACCTACTCCTATCGAAAGAACCTGCACGGTACCGGCATGTAGGCTTCTCCTGGTGAAGGAGCATGCACATGGTTTAACGCCTCCTATCAACAGCCCTTACTTAATGCTGGCTTTTTTGCACACCCCGCCTCACACCATAGTTTTACGACCGGCTGCCCTTCCTGACTAGGATTTTAAATCGCAAGAATTTGTTGAGTTGCCCTTCCTGACGCAAAACTGGCAGTAGCTAACCTCTTACACGGAATGTGTAGCATTTAGCCTATGTAAGTTCCTAACGTAAAATATCATGATTGTACGGAGAGGTTAAAACACACACAGTGCCTACTCCTATCGAAAGAACCTGCACGGTACCGGCATGTAGGCTTCTCCTGGTGAAGGAGCATGCACATGGTTTAACGCCTCCTATCAACAGCCCTTACTTAATGCTGGCTTTTTTGCACACCCCGCCTCACACCATAGTTTTACGACCGGCTGCCCTTCCTGACTAGGATTTTAAATCGCAAGAATTTGTTGAGTTGCCCTTCCTGACGCAAAACTGGCAGTATCTAACCTCTTACATCATACACTATAGTTTTCGACCGGTTGCCCTTCCTGACGTCAAAGAACTCGGATTAAGAATCTGTTTTGTTTTAAGACTAGTTGCCCTTCCTGACGCAAAACTGGTAGTATCTAACCTCTTACATCATACCCTATTGTTTTCGATCGGTTGCCCTTCCTGACGTCAAAGAACTCGGATTAAGAATCTGTCGAGAATCGGGGGTTTTACTGCTAGATTTTAAATCGCAGTATTACGAACTATTGTTTTACTGCTGGATGCCCTTCCTGACTAAGATTTTAAATCGCAAGAATTTGTTTTAAGACTCAAGTCTTGTTATGTTTCTTTTCGTAATCTGCAAGTCTAAACAAGCATATCGCTGCACACTCTTGCCTTCGCGATGCGTGTTCGATAATTGTTTTCAACCGGTTGCCCTTCCTGACGTCAAAGAACTCGGATTAAGAATCTGTCAAGAATCGGGGGATATACAGCTAGATTTTAAATCGCAGTATCACGAACTATTGTTTTACTGCTGGATGCCCTTCCTGACTAAGATTTTAAATCGCAAGAATTTGTTTTAAGACTCAAGTCTTGTTATGTTTCTTTTCGTAATCTGCAAGTCTAAACAAGCATATCGCTGCACACTCTTGCCTTCACGATGCGTGTTCGATAATTGTTTTCAACTAGTTGCCCTTCCTGACGTCAAAGAACTCGGATTAAGAATCTGTCGAGAATCGGGGGATATACAGCTAGATTTTAAATCGCAGTATCACGAACTATTGTTTTACTGCTGGATGCCCTTCCTGACTAAGATTTTAAATCGCAAGAATTTGTTTTAAGACTCAAGTCTTGTACCGGATGCCCTTCCTGACTAAGATTTTAAATCGCAAGAATTTGTTTTAAGACTCAAGTCTTGTTATGTTTCTTTTCGTAATCTGCAAGTCTAAACAAGCATATCGCTGCACACTCTTGCCTTCGCGATGCGTGTTCGATAATTGTTTTCAACCGGTTGCCCTTCCTGACGTCAAAGAACTCGGATTAAGAATCTGTCGAGAATCGGGGGTTTTACTGTTAGATTTTAAATCGTAGTATCACGAACTATTGTTTTACTGCTGGATGCCCTTCCTGACTAAGATTTTAAATCGCAAGAATTTGTTTTAAGACTCAAGTCTTGTTATGTTTCTTTTCGTAATCTGCAAGTCTAAACAAGCATATCGCCGCACACTCTTGCCTTCACGATGCGTGTTCGATAATTGTTTTCAACCGGTTGCCCTTCCTGACGTCAAAGAACTCGGATTAAGAATCTGTCGAGAATCGGGGGTTTTACTGCTAGATTTTAAATCGCAGTATCACGAACTATTGTTTTACTGCTGGATGCCCTTCCTGACGAAGATTTTAAATCGCAAGAATTTGTTTTAAGACTCAAGTCTTGTTATGTTTCTTTTCGTAATCTGCAAGTCTAAACAAGCATATCGCCGCACACTCTTGCCTTCACGATGCGTGTTCGATAATTGTTTTCAACCGGTTGCCCTTCCTGACGTCAAAGAACTCGGATTAAGAATCTGTCGAGAATCGGGGGTTTTACTGCTAGATTTTAAATCGCAGTATCACGAACTATTGTTTTACTGCTGGATGCCCTTCCTGACGAAGATTTTAAATCCC
Source organism: Anabrus simplex (assembly GCF_040414725.1). Taxonomy (NCBI): domain Eukaryota; kingdom Metazoa; phylum Arthropoda; class Insecta; order Orthoptera; family Tettigoniidae; genus Anabrus; species Anabrus simplex. Next base: position 1,701,756,187 of record NC_090265.1, on the reverse strand, counting down.
AAGAATTTGTTTTAAGACTCAAGTCTTGTTATGTTTCTTTTCGTAATCTGCAAGTCTAAACAAGCATATCGCTGCACACTCTTGCCTTCACGATGCGTGTTCGATAATTGTTTTCAACTAGTTGCCCTTCCTGACGTCAAAGAACTCGGATTAAGAATCTGTCGAGAATCGAGGATTTACAGCTAGATGCTCGCCGGATACCCTTCCCGACGGCATAAGTTACCAGGATTTGAATCGCGGTATCCATCATTGTGTCTGACTTGCAAGCTCACGCGTATTATTTTTTGCTGAGATATCATGCTACTTCCGTTCGCCAGCTAGAGCGGAAACTCGCAGTACTGCGTCTATTTCATCTTACAACTTGGAGGGGACAACATGTGTACATATAATTTATGATCTTTCACCCTCCCTTAAAAAACATGTAAGTATCTCGGAACATTCTTATCCGTGTGTGTTGCAAATACTAAGCGAGTGAGCTGAGCGAGTTGGCTACGCAGTGTGCTTTCTTGATTTTCGTATGAGTGTATTCACAATTACTAAGCGTCTTAGCAGTGTGATGAACGAGTTAGCTACGCGGTATATATATTTTTATTTTCGTACTAAGCAAATCATTTGAAGTGTTAGTCTTGTTAGTTTCAATCTAAACAAAGGTATCCCTTAACATGTTGTACAGTGTTCGGTTCTACTTGTTTCGTGATCTGAACGCATCAGTCAATGTTCTGATTACATGTTGTATCGAGTGCAGTGTTCAATTCTAGTCTTGTTATGTTTCAAGCTGATCTTCTTAGAACAAAGGTATCCCCTAACATGTTGTACAGTGTTCGGTTCTACTTGTTTCGTGATCTGAACACATCAATTATTGTTCTGATCGCATGTAACGACATCGAGTGCAGTGTTCAATTCTAGTCTTGTTATGTTTCAATCTAAACAAAGGTATCCCCTAACATGTTGTACAGCGTTCGATTCTACTTATGTAGTGTTCTGAACACACCAGACAATGTTTTAATCACATGTTGAAGTTAACGACATCGAGTACAGTGTTCGATTCTACTTATTTTGTGTTCTGAACACATCAATCAATCAATGTGCAGTGTTCAATTCTAGTCTTGTTATGTTTCAATCTAAACAAAGGTATCCCCTAATACAGCGTTCGATTCTACTTATGTAGTGTTCTGAACACACCACACAATGTTTTAAACACATGTTGTATCGAGTACAGTGTTCTGAACACATCAATCAATGTTCTGATCACATGTTGTATCGAGTACTGGCTGTCTCATAAGGAGCTATGTATAGCCGCCATCTTGCATCCGCCATCTTGCGCAAGCATCCTTAGGGCGTCTCTAGTCATGGATCCTTAAGCCGCCTCATAAGAGCAACCACCATCTCGCGCAAGCATCCCTCATAAGGAGCCTTGTATAACCGCCATCTTGCGCAAGCATCCCAAGGGCGTCTATGTATAGCGATCATCTTGCATAAGCACCTTTAAGGAGTCATGTATAGTCACCATCTTGTGCAATTAGCGTCGAGAGAGGACTGATGTAGAATTTTTCTTTTTAAATTATCCGCCACCACATAGAGTTTAGCACTGAGGTTTGCGATGTAAGATGGTGGATGACAGCTGCGCGTAGCACGTAGAATTTGCCGCCACCACATAGATAGCAGCACGGTGCTCTCTTGATTAAAGATGGCGGATGACAGCTAACAGAACTTTTCAAATTGCCCGCTACTACAGAGAGCAGCACGGTGCTCTGTTCATTAAAAGATGGCGGATGACAGGTGATGAAATTGCCTGCATGATAGCAGCACCGTGCTCTATTGATTAAAGATGGTGGATGATAGCTGTCATAAAAAGCACGTGGCTTTGTTTACTAAACAAGAGCACATAGATTTTTTTCAAATTGCCGCCACCACATTTCAAAGGTATCTAGCTAAAGAGCGCAGCACTGAGGTTTGTGATGCAAGATGGCGGATGACAGCTGTCAGAAAAAAGCACGTGAGTTTGTTTCCAAACAAGAGCATGTATAATTTGCCGCCACCACATAGAGGGCAGCACGGTGCTCTCATGATTAAAGATGGCTGCTGTCACGTGGAATTGCCTGCCACCACAAAAGAGGGTAGCACGGTGCTCAAAGATGGCTGCTATCAAAAAGCATTTTTCAAATTATCCGCCACCACATTTCAAAGGTAAGTAGCTAAAGAGGGCACCACTGTGCTCTATAGATTAAAGATGGTGGATGACAGCTGTCAAAAAGCACGTGGATTTGTTTATCTCGCGCTAGTAAGGTTAAGTTGGTAGCACTAAGGTTTAAGCCCGTTAAGATGGCAGCACTGCGGATGACAGCTGTGACGAATTTACATCTACTACGATAAAGAGGGCAGCACTGTGCTCTATAGATTAAAGATGGCGGATGACAGCTGACAAAAAAGCACGTGAGTTTGTTTACTAAACAAGAGCACGTGGAATTTGTCGCCACCACATTTCAAAGGTAAGTAGCTAAAGAGGGCAGCACTGTGCTCTATAGATTAAAGATGGCAGATGGTAGCTGTCGAAAAAGCACGTGAGTTTGTTTCCAAACAAGAGCACGTGGAATTTTTCAATTTGCCGCCACCACATAGAGGGTAGCACTGTTCTCTCTGGATTAAAGATGGCTGCTTGTCGAAAAGCATTTTTCAAATTATCCGCCACCACATTTCAAAGGTAAGTAGCTAAAGAGGGCAGCACTGTGCTCAAAGATGGCGGATGACAGCTATCAAAAAAGCACGTGGCTGTCAAAAAGCACGTGGATTTGTTTATCTCGAGCTAGTGAGGTTCAGTTGGTAGCACTAAGGTTTAGGTCTGTCAAGATGGCAGCACTGCCGATGATAGGTGATGAAAGAGGGCAGCACGGTGCTCTGTAGTTTAAAGATGGCGGATGACAGCTGTCAAAAAAGCACGTGGCTGTCAAAAGCACGTGGCTTTGTTTACCACACGCTAGTTATGTTAAGTTGGTACTACTGAGGTTTAGGCCCGTCAAGATGGCAGTACTGAGGTTAGCGATGCGTTGTTGTCGATGACAGCTGTCAAAAAGCACGTGGCTTTGTTTACAAATCTGTCAAAAAGCACGTGGCTGTCAAAAAGCACGTGGATTTGTTTATCTCGCACTAGTTAGGTTAAGTTGGCTCTACTGAGGTTTAGGCCCGTCAAGATGGCAGTACTGAGGTTAGCGATGCGTTGTTGTCTGTCAAAAAGCACGTGGCTGTCAAAAAACACGTGGCTTTGTTTACCTCATGCTAGTTAGGTTAAGTTGGCACTAGTGAGGTTTAGGCCCGTCAAGATGGCAGCAGTGAGGTTAGCGATGCGTTGTTGTCGATGACAGCTGTCAAAAAGCACGTGGCTTTGTTTACAAATTCAAATCTCGCGCCAAAATTCAAATTTCCCGCCAAAATTCAAATTTCCCGCGGGCGGCGGCGGCGGAGGCGGCGGCGGAGGAGGAGGCGGAGGAGGCGGCGGGAGGAGGAGGAGGCGGCCGAACCCGCTTATTATACTACTACCAACCCCTCTTAAAGACCGATTTCTGGTAATTTTATCATCTAGTGGGGCAAAAGTTGACAATGATACCACAGATTTTGAATTTCAAAATTGGCTTTTTGCAGACTTGGATGGTATCGCTTAATAATCTGATGGCGTGTGACCTCCACAGAGGTCTTGGTGCCCGTGGGCGACCTACGCGTCTAGGAGGAGGGGACCCTACCTACTGTAGAATGAAATATAATGGAGACGGCAAGGTCACCCAGTCCCCGAGCTAAAGGAAATAGTCCAGCTTAAAATCCCAGACCCGGTCGGAAATTGAACCTGGGACCCTTTGGACTAAAGGCCAGCTGGTTAACCATGGGGCCAGATGTAGCATCGCTCTACATGTATGAGTAGGCGTAATGTGGCCTCTTGCGGTAACCCTCTGTGGGGCGGGGTGGTAGAAAACATCCTCGATATCCCCTGCCCGTCATAAGTGGTTGCTAAATGGGCGACCAAGGGCTATAAACTAGGGAGCAAGAGCAGGTGAACATTGTTTCCCAGTTGAGCCTGGCATTGTTTCCACGTATTCTTGTCACGCTCCTCACTTTAGTCTTTTCTATCCGACCTTCCTTGGTCGACTCTTGTTCTTGTTCTTGTTCTTGTTCTTGTTCTTGTTCTTGTTCTTGTTCTTGTTCTTGTTCTTGTTCTTGTTCTTGTTCTTGTTCTTGTTCTTGTTCTTGTTCTTGTTCTTGTTCTTGTTCTTGTTCTTGTTCTTGTTCTTGTTCTTGTTCTTGTTCTTGTTCTTGTTCTTGTTCTTGTTCTTGTTCTTGTTCTTTACCGATTTCAACAATATTAGGTTTGGAACGTCTAAGGAGATTATCTTATTGTCTTTTGCTGGTACCTTTATTTGTTGAAGTGTCGTACCTCCTCTATTTTGCCTGTAATTAGCGTTAAAACAGGATTGTTGCCTAGCTGTAATTCCTATTAAAACAATATCACCACCAAAATTTAGTAATTCGCTCGACTCATCCCTTGCTGACGTCCACACATGTAGTAGATTGACTCATTTCCTTCTGGCCTCCAACAATTCCAAGCGCAATTTCCATATCATACTACTTCCTCCATATCTAGGGTAGAAATCATTAAATTACCTTTCCCTGTTCCACCTCAAGCCCTGTTGATATGTGTTCTACAGCCTATTCCAGAAATGATCTCACGAGTTATGCAGTGTATTCCTTGGTGTTTGAAGCACATTACTGCGCCAAGGCAATCATGTCACAGACTGAAACAATTTACGGTCGCACTGAACGACTTCATCCCGTCACTTAGTCGTCTCTTAGCACCAAAAGGTCATAACATACTCAATGTTGATAATGATCATTCTTACTCTTTAAGAATCATGTAATTTCACGCTGATGGTGAGTGAAATAGAATCCAGATATAAAAGAGGCGCTTGTTACATGGTCGAATGGAGTCAGACAGAGGCTTGTTTTGTCTTAATCGGTAAGCGAAAATCACATGTTTCTCAACAAGGAATGAAGGAAAGCATCGTAAGTATTCGTAGTGTATAAATTCTGTTCTCCAATCATGTACACTTTTAAAGGATGGTTCTTCCGTTCTACAAAGACGCATCAAGACCTTCTTCTTATATGTAATTCATATTTCCATGCAGCTAATCTGTTCCTAGCTAGTGTAATTTATGAACGATCTTCCTTGCTTGCTTCGCTGTGTTACCTTGCTTTTGACTTACGTGGCAGTAGTAATATGTAACGAATCCTAATGGCTCTTCATTCTGGGTGTTGGTAAAAAAGCAAATAAACAGCATGGCGAAATAGTGCTATCCCCTCGTCTGTTGGATGGATTACCCTCCCTTCCGGTGTTAAAACAGGCAATACCCAACCTATGCGATATGCTTTGAAACTGAGTGCCGTATTGTGCAGGATGGCTCATAAAATACTGTAACCTCCAGCCGAATCAATTTTATTTTTTATTCTTAAAGCACAAGACACAGCTACACTGAACAGTTATTGCATATACTGTCAACAGACGAATTAACAAATTTAAACATTAGTAATGAAATAATGTAATAAATATAACCTCTGCAGTGATAAATTCTAACCGTCGTACGGAGGTGTTTCTCTCGTCTTATATGATCAGTCCTCGGAAGAGCACCCCATATGCCTCAGGCGTGATGCATATGCAATAGTCATACCTAGATGATACGCTTGACTTCAGCGCTAGAGATCTAATACCGCTGGAGAGAGAAGAGACCAAGGGAGGTGGGATAGGAAATACCAATTTTAAGCAAAATATTTTTTTAGGATAATTCGTAATTGTATTAAGAAGTCCGTCGAGTGAAAACCGCAGAACCAATCTGATCTTACGAACACTGTACAGATTGTTCTGGAACAGAGTAGAGGGTTATAAATCTTACCTTCTGATAACTTCAGAAGATCTTCAATTCCTTCAATAAGAAGATCATGTGGGAGACTCTGAAGGGATTCCAGTAGAAAGAGTTAACTTCAACCACGAACGGTACTCTTGTTACGAGCGCCACACTTTACACAAGGGACAGTTAACTCAACGTATAGTTGTCGAATCTGGCGTGCGTCAAGGATGAAAGCTATCGCCGATCCTATTTCAGCTTCTTCTTGACTACATAGCGAGAAAAGTGTTGAGAGGCAGGAAGAGAGGGATACAGCGTGGACTTGAAGACATATTAAAGACATATTTAGTACGTAGACTTTGCACACGATATTCTGTAAGTATGAAGGCACAATGTAAATTGGGGTAAATTGGAAAACTGAAAAACATACAGATGCCTTTGAAGTGTATCTTTCTGTCTCTTGCTCATACCTTGGATATTGAAAATTTCAAATTTCGAGTTGCTTCATCGTATTAATACTCGAACCGCGGCTGGGTCATTTGTGACCCAGCTCTTATTTCTTTCTTCCCTATCTTCTACACACAAAAAACATTTGTAGCATGTGTACAGCCAGGGAATATTATGTATTCTCAATATGTGTGTCGTGTGAGGTGCCATTCCTACAAATAAGCTATATGCAGCATAATATCCATCGTGTGTACTGATGTCAGATGATTGGTCTCTAAAAATGGAGGATATGGAAACCTTTCTTGCTTTACTGTACATCCGCGGTGCCATAGGAGGAAGGGCTTAGAACTGGACTCATTGTGGGTCAGCGAAATGGGGCAATCCTATTGTACACATATTCCTTATTTGTATGGATAATATTGTGCTTCAAAATACACTATGTGTATTAAATTTCAAACAAATATCCAACGCAGATACTGGTATATTCATTGGCTCCACACTTGATAAAAATAGTTCTATTTCAGAGTATAGAGAAGAAATAACTAACAGCTGGGTCACAAATGACCCAACCACGGTTCTAGTGTTAAAAAGAAAAAAGGAGAACAAAGCAAAATACAAAACTTAGGGAAAGTTATGGAGGACGAACGGTATCAATTATTACAGCTATCGAACTGAAGGAAAGATACAAGGGAAACGGTCCGTTGGTAGAAGGAGAAATTCATGACTATATTACATTCGAAGATGGCACAGATCTACATCAGAAGAAGTTTTTCATGTTGCATTCTCAAGATAAGAGCTTGGTACGTGAAACGCAACCTCTTTATGGAGACGGCGTCTTAAGAAGAAGCTCGTGAAGCTGCAGTAAGGAAAAGGAGACGTTAGTAAAGTCTACTATAGGGATGGGACTTTCAGGTGGTGGAAGTAGAGTGGAGCTGGTTGATTTCTTTTCCTATCTGTGAAGTACGGTGAAAAAATACATAAAATCCATATTTTCAATACTAACATGAAAACAAATTTACTATATGCGTTTGAAACATGTTAAACACTGTTTACGCCTCATATTGGTCGTATGATGGCTTGATGAGTGGAATGGAGTTGTTAACACTGTATTCTCCCTGGCGCTATCGGCACCGGAGGAACTTTTGTCTACCAAGCGACCACTGTTCATCCTGAACACCTGCATATTATGAGATGACGCGTGGTCAGCGTAACGAATCCTCTCGGCCGTTATTCTTGGATTTTTAGACCGGGGCCGCTATCTCACCGTCAGATGCCTCCACAATTGTAATAACGGAGGCTGAGTGGACGTCGAACAGCTGTTAGGTCCAAGTGAAATCCGTGACCTGGTCAGGAATCGAACCCGGACTCTCTGGGTGAGAGGCAGGCAAGCTACCTCTACACTGTGCAGCTAGCATCATCACCGTAGAGAAGTACAAATTAGACTGAAAATATTGATTGAACATTATTTGCGGAAATCATGTGGAACAGAACGAAAATGTGGCTCTAGACAGGAATCCTCAAAGTGCTGTGCGGCGATGATGGCAAAGGAAAACCTGAGGAAGAAACTTGGAAAGGGACAGAACTGAGGATCAATGGTCGTAAACAAAGACAGTTGGAAGTCGTCCTCATAGCCTCTGTACAGAGTAGAAGGAATAAAATCTAGTAAGTCAAGCCCGAAATTAAGCCCGATTTTTCTGCAGACCTCACAGGGTGTGGGCATGTGGTGAGATTTTTGGGATGGGAACGTGATTAGCTGCAAACATTCCATCCAACTGACCGTGGTTCAAACCTCATTGTATAGAAATTGGGCCTGCAGTGCCCCGAAAATCAAATGGGATAAACTGACAAGCGTTATTTGTTCCCGCACGGTTGTGTGTCATTTACGTGGCATTAACCGTAACCGATAAACAGCTTTCCATTTGGAAATTTATGTTGAGTTTGCTTCACGGGAGCTCTTAACGTTTGTAACTACTTCCTACTGGGAATTGCCATCATGCTTTGTATTCGAACTCTTTACTTCATCTATTTATTTGATTTACGACTCTACCATTTACATACCTCTCCTGTCCCTCACTGCTCATTGCACTTGAAATTCTAGACTTGTTTTCTTTATGCTTACTTACAGTCCTGATGAGTACAAATGCTTCTTGCTCTTGCAGCTGATTGATGAACACAGTAGAGAAGCCATTGAAATATATAATAGTTGCTGAGTTGTTCGTATGTGTACTTCACATGTGTTTTAAACACTCCCACTAGTTCTTAAATTCTGCAGTAAACGGTTGAAATGATGTTTCTCTTCTTGTCATCAGTCAAGAAACTGACTTAATTCGTACATGTAAGCCACTTGTCTACTGTACTGTACATCTGATATTGTTTGTTAGATATAGTTATCTCCTGTCTTCCTTTAACATTCTCAGACCCGACACCTCCCAAGCAAATGCTGCGTGTCTTATGAATTGTTATCTTTACCTACTCCTAGTCAAAATTATTCAATTCTTTCTCACAAACATGAATCAATAACTCTGCATTTGTGATTCAGTCTACACATATGACCTCCATTATTCTTCTCTACCACCATAATTTCAAAGGCTTCCTTTTGCCGTAAATACTGGTATAGTTTGGCAACATCACTTCGGCCAGTGAGCGTTAAAGAACATGACAGTTTTAAGACTGAAATAATTAAATATTCATCCAGTATTTACATGAAAAAGTTAAGAAAATAAGTTAAGTCACTGTAATCTATGTGTGACTGTTAACGAACAGATTCATAAACATGATACTCGAAGAAAGTCTATGTTACACTAGCCACAATCAAATTCAACAATATATGGATAAGAAGTGTCACGTATAGTACGTTTGTAACTGTTAGGCTGTTCAATCTTACGAAACTAATTTTTGAGCAATAAATTTATAAGCTATCTATAACAGAAAACATATTGAGCCGTATCCTGCCGGCCCATAAAAATAATTAGAATATTATTTGACCTAATATGTAAAATTTATTCATAAAAGTTACAGTCTAACATGTTAAAGCATCGTACCCCAAGATAGTTGATACCGGATGTTGAGCAAGACAGTGAATCGCTGGATATTGCTTCATATTTCCGTATGACCGTGAGAAAGGATAGCGTACCCAAGCGCTGGCAAGGATCGACACGTGTATTAGATGCTGACCAAGCAAGATATTTCAGCCAATGGGAACTTAAGGATTTGGCAAACTTGGAGGCCACACCGCGCCAAATCTTAATTCCAGGATGACCAACGTGCTCAGTTGATAAAGTCAGTTTCTGTAGGTAATCAGTTTTCCACAGTTTCAGAAGTCAGATATATTTGGAAATGTAATATAAAAATTAGTGGAAGAGATTTGTTAGTGTTTGAGCTGTGTTTTGTAAATATATCACAATAAGTATTGTGTCATCATATATGACGAACTCTCTGATTGGTGGTTGGTTCAGACACCCGGGAACCCCAGCATTAATGGCGTCACCGAAGCCTCCTCAGTAACCCAAGCTCTGGAGAGCGTCACTCTGTGTTAAATGCTTGGATAGTGCGGAAGCACAAACTTTGATTGGTGATCGTGATTAACGTGGTGTTATTCCAGTAATAGTAACTGGCTCTCAATGATACTTTAAATTGTGCAGTTGCAATATTTTACTGTACTTGAGTAAATGGAATAGTATAATTTTGGCAGAGTTTACTTTCAATTGATAAAGACGGTGCTTAGTGACCGCTGAGTAACAAGTGTAGTGGAAACGTGCTATTGTTTCACTACTTCGCGACGGGCGCGTTTTCGCGTGGAACTTCCGTAACGAACCGTGTGCAGCTTTTCAAACTGTATTTTCACCCTTTAAGTGAAGTGTGTAATACATATGTGAATCAGTGTGTTTAGCTGATCATGTAAAGAGAAAGGGTATTTCGGCTCGCAGCATTAAGCAGCGCAGATATTATCAACTATAGTCTTCTGTGTTCCAGTGAATTATTTTCCAGCAAGATGATGGATACGCCTGCAGAGGAAGGAAGTGCATTCCCACATGTTAATACTGTGATTAACATGGTGTAGATCCCTAAATCAGTGGGGATGTAAGCTGCTATCCTGGTATCTCGAGAGTCGTCATGCAAATTACAGTAAGGCGCATGTGTTATTTATGGCATGATATGTAAGTTATGTTAAGGTACTAGGGCAGTGTAGATAGAATTTTTATTTTCATGTAAAGTAAGCCTGACGGCATGTGTTTGTTTAATTTTGTTACTATGATAGATTCGGATACGAGAATACTGCATGTTTATTTTATTTTCATTTTGCTTTATGATTAGATGTTTGGGAAAATGAGGGATTGATAGGATCAGTTGTTGTTTATTTGTGTATGTTATTTAGCGTAGGATATTCCGAGTTTTCCTTAAATATATGCTAGAAGGGCTAAATTAATAGATTCATTTTATACAACGTTAAACACGTATTAGTTCATTTTATTTCGGTTATTCAGAGAGACAGGTATAGCTATTCTGCATGATGCATGATTTTACAGAAGCTGACAGAAGGAGCTGCAGAACGCCGTTTGTAAAATAAGATCTTTGAAGTTAAGTTGGATTCTGTTTGCCTGATTGTCTGCCAAGGACACGAACTGCGTCTCATTATGTGGAAAGGCCAGTGGGATTCATGAGAAATAATGAGATAAGGATTGCATGCTGAATTATAATGTATTGGTGCAGGCTGATTGTATGCCTGACAAGATAAAAAGTATTGTGCAGATGTGTGTGCCTGCCTAGTGCCTTCTGAGTGTATATTGTGATCAGAATGGACAGTGTTAATTCCAGACTATTGAATCTGATGTTGTTAAATGGCCCAAGCATGCTAAGAAGGAATGAATATACGTGAGTTTCCGTGTAGCCGATGAAAGACGTTATCTCATGGCAAGCTGATTTCTGGCCTGTGTTTATCTGTAAGTGTGAAGGAGACAGTATTTCCTTGTGGCGGCCTCGGGAGACAAAATCCAATCTTTAGCATAGTGGAGTTCAACATTTCTTTTCAGCTTGTAATCTACCCGAAAGTACATGACGGATGACCGCGCTGTTGAGCGCTCAAACGCAGCAGAAGGAGGCAATGTTGCCCATTGCTTTCTTCGTGATATCAAGGGTTATTTATATGTTTTCCCTTACAGGATGATATTTTACATTATTATTTGTGATTGTATACCTTGTCTCGTTGTTTTTAAAGGGAACAGCCCGAGTGCTGAAGTATTGTTGGTTTTTCTAGTTCTGTCTAGATCTTTTGCAGTGAACCGGGATTCACATTAGAATCAGTGTAGCATTTAAGATTTTACTCGATATCCGATGTATATATATATATATGTATATGTTTAGTTTGATTATTTGAATTGTTGTTAATACAGTGTAGGATTTGCCCCTAGTATTTTGCATAACTTACATAGCGTCCAGTGCGTCTTAATTATTTTTCTTTCCGTCGTAATTTTTCTTCATAATGTAAAGAAACCGTATCGTATCGTTGAGATGCGATGGTGTGAAACTCCATACGGAAATACCACATGTCAGTGTTTGCGTACACTTGTTGCCATACAATATAAACATTGGACTATAAGAAGAAACTCAGTCTTGATTTATATAATGTTCTTTGTTGAACTTGTTTTTTTAATGTCAAATTTGGTATAATCATTCAATTAACGTTTCTAATTTCGACTTATTTCAATACTTTGAGTTCAGTTTTTTACAAATTATTATTTTTCCTTGATTTAATTACTTTCATGTGGTATGATCGGGGATATTTATTAATAAATCCATCTTACCCCTTATGATTGTTTCTCATTCGTGTTATACCTCCATTTACTGTCATTGATTGCTATTTTAGTGTAGAACATCGACTTTTTATCCTGACCCAATCGACAACCAACCCACACTCTGCCCAACCCTGAATTAGTCGGATGTTCATACAGGAATGGAGGCATCGTCCTAGAGGGTATTTACCCCTGGGTACGGTACAATATAGTAACAGTATTACACTCTGAAAAGGGAACAACTTAATTAAAATAGAATGACATGTTTTATTCTTGAAGGAGCATCATCAGATTCTGTTAAATCACACTCAAATATTCAGAAAACATGTGTGCTTATTACTGTTTAAATACTTAGGAACTTGAATCTGGAACTTATCTTAATGAAGTCCTCTTTTCTCTCCATTCTAGCATAGAATGCGAGTTGATGAAAATACCGTTGCTCTGTCATTGGCGCAAGTCCAGCTCTATGGCTAATTAGTTAGAGTGCCGGTCTTTAATCCAGTGGGTCCCGTGTTCGATTCATGGCCGGGTAGGGAATTGTAACCTTCCTTGGTTACTTCCGATGGCTTGGGGCTGAGTGCGTGTGCCGTCTTCAGCGATCGAATTCATCATAGGTAGGGTGGCTTCCTCACAGGCGCGCAGGTCCCCAGTATGGCGTCAACTCGAAAGACCTGCACCAGACCTCTACGGAGGCCACACTCCATTCTTATATTGGTCCTAAAGGAAATAATAATAATAATAATAATAATAATAATAATAATAATAATAATAATAATAATAATAATAATAATAATAATAATAATAATAATAATAATAATAATAGTTTTAACCTCTGTGATGTATTGGTTAGTGTAATTTATTGAAACCCCCTAACGCCCGGGTTCGATCCCCGGCTATGCCACGAAATTTGAAAAGTGGTACGAGGACTGGTACACCGTCCACTCAGCCTCGAGAGGTCAAATGAGTAAAGGAGGAGGGGTTCGATTCCGACCTCAGTCATATTCGAAGTGATTTTCCGCGGTTCCCCATTTCTTCTCCAGGCAAATGCCGGGATGGTACCTAACTTCACGGCCACGAAAACTTCCTTCCCTCTTCCTTGTCTATCCCTTCCAATCTTCTCATCGCCCCTCCCCACACAAGGCCCCTCTTCAACATACCAGGTGAGGTAGCCTGGGTGTGGTACTGGTCCTCCTTTCCAGTTGTATCCCCAACCCAAATTATCACGCTGCAGGATACTGCCTTTGAGGCGGTGGAGGTGGGATCCCTCACTGAGTCCGAGAAGAAAACAGACCCTGGACTGTAAATGGATTAATAACTAAATAATAATAATAATAATAATAATAATAATAATAATAATAATAATAATAATAATAATAATAAATAACATACCGGACATTTGCTTCTAAGGAAATTAAATTAAATTATAGGACGTTCGACGGATCTGTAGAGTTAATTCATTACATGCCACTGCTCCAACAGCGAAAGCGTGATTCCCATTACTAACACAATACTGTTGAAGCAATGACAGTCGGAAAGAGCCTTATTGTTCGGTATTACCAGGGACGGATATCGTGATCAGTAATTGACAGTGGCTCGGGGCGACGTCGACGCAGTCCTGGTGAACGAGGAGGATATACTGGAGAATGCGCTTAGGTCCTCCGCGCACCAACTTTCGGCCGGATGAGCGCTGCGCTCAGCTTCGCCGCTAGTCACCGCCGGTTCTCGCTGGAACGCGCACAGCGTCGCTGTCACACGATCTCTAGATACTTAAACTCGAGGCCTGGCTTAGGGAATACGATACGGTAAGGCTATAATTTAACATGCCTTGCTTTCTCCCTCTGACATTTACTTCGAGTCAGCTTAGTGAGCCGTGAATTTTCCCATACTTGTTGGAAATTACAAACTTAGAAACTCTACCTTATTGCAAATAACTGACCAGTTATGAAAATTAAACGAGACATTTACACCGAAATTAACATGCCAGCAGTGATTTGATGCTCGGTAAGTGTAATGTTAGTTCATCATTCAGCATGTGTTGTGACATTTCATAAATTTAAGGAAAGAAGGAGCGATATTAAAAGAAAACATCCCTTAATACTGAACAGAACTGAGCGGACAGTGTCTTATAAGAAATTTCGTCACTTATGTCTAAGTTTCCTGTTTCTGTTCCTCAGCATTTTACGGTAATTTATTCTTATGCAAAAGATCCGTTCTATTACATGTTCAGTCACCTTGAAGACCACTTTCCCTTACAAAGTTAAATGCTCTGCAATGTCTCCGAAGATTCTAGAGTGTGGCTCATACGATAGAACGCTGGCCTTCAGATCCCTAGGAGGTGGGTTTGATCCCGGCGCAATCCGGTTCTATTAGTTGGTGCTTGAATACGCCAAATTCCGTCACATCCGCGTCTCTGAACGCCTTAAAAGTGGACCATAAAGCTATTATTATTATTATTATTATTATTATTATTATTATTATTATTATTATTATTATTATTATTATTATTATTATTATTATTATTATTATTATTAGCCTGCCTGGTGCCCACGATCGTTAAGGCGTGAAATCAATAAATCGATATGAACACTGTGGAAAGGCTTTTTGGCGAGCAATTTAGTGATTAGAAATTGTGTACTAGCACCTTTGCAGCTGAGTCCCGGCATTGCTTCCACTTATTTGTGCCAGGCTCCTCACTTTCATCTATCCTATCCGACCTCCCTTGGTCAACTCTTGTTCTTTTCCGACCCCGACGCTATTAGGTTTGCGAGGGCTAGGGAGTCTTTCATTTTCACGCCCTTCGTGGCCCTTGTCTTCCTTTGGCCGACATCTTCATTTTTCGAAGTGTCGGATCCCTTCCATCTTTCCCTCTGATTAGTGTTATATAGAGGATGGTTGCCTAGTTGTACTTCCTCTTAAAACAATAATCACCACCACTAGCACCTTTGTCAGCCGGTTCGAGTCGAAACATTTTCGGCACAGAGTGTTGGCCTGCAGGGTAAGGGAGGTGGTATACGCAACTTCTAATCAGTAAATTGCTCGCCAAAAAGCCTTTCCACAGTGTTCATATCGAGTGAGGACATACGCTGTTGATAGCGATTCGTTCCTCGGATGGGAACGTAAAGCCTTGAACAAATCTCATGGTGTTATTCGACAGGAGTATGCTATGTGCCGGCACCGGGCCTTACCTCTTCCTTCTTATTATCATGTATCACATCATTATTCCCCCTGTGGGTGGAGGTGGTAGAATAACACCCACGGTGTCCCCTGCCTGTCGTAAGAGGTGACTTAAAGTGGCCACAGGGGATCTTAACGTAGGAGCGTGGGTTGGTGACCACGGGGCTCTTATCTGAGTTCTCGCATTACTCCTAATTACTCGTACCAGGCTCCTCACTTTCATCTAACATATCGGACCTCCCTTGGTCAACGCTTGTACTTTTACGACCCCGACGGTATTAGGTTTGCGAATCATAGGGAGTCTTTTATTTTCACGCCCTTCGTTGCCCTTGTCTTTCTTTGGCCGATACTTTCATTTTTCGAAGTGTCAGACCTCTGCATTTTTCTCTCCGATTAGTGTTCATAGAGGATGGTTGCCTAGTTGTACTTCCTCTTAAAACAATAATCACCACCACCACCACCACCATCATATCATTCATTTAATCTCATTAACACCTCTGGTGAGGTTGACATCAGAAAAGGCATCTGGTCTCAAAAACACGCTACAAAGATTCATCTCACTTTATACCTGACTCTGCAGGGAAATGGGACATGGGTTGGACATAAAATACGTTGTTGTTATTATTATTGTTCAGATTGATGGACGTTAAATAACTCACAGCATTACTTGACACTTTGCGAGACTGGGACTTACTAAGGAGCTGTAGAAGCTATGAGATAAACTCCACAGAGGATGGTTGTGTTTGCATAATCCTATTTAATAGCCCCTTGGTAAGAGGCACATGTCTGTCTGTTAGGTCATCAGCCCAGAGGCTGATTGGATCCTCAAATAGCACTACCAAAGGTTATGCGTTTATAAGGAAATCGCAAAAACAAATGGCAGCACCAAAATGAGGCGTACTAGGCAAGACGAGGAGTGAGGTAGTTTGTCATTGCTTTCCTCACTGGGTCAGAAAGTGCTATTGCAGCACGATTGACCCTATGAGCAACACCTTTCATAATACTCAGATGCACTAGTCGTGCTCTGAATGTCATTACTCAGAACCACCCATACCCCAACAGCTTCCATATTGTCACAGCCATGGATGAGACTGGGACTTCGGTGAAAGCTACACTTTACTCTGGCCTGTGCCAAGGGATGGATACAAAAGTACTGTATCCATCAAGAAATGGCAGCAGGCAAAAGAGGCACATACATGTCGGAATTTTGTCCCGTAGGAGTATCTTAACGGGTCACCAAACAACGACATGGAGTTGCCGCAATTGAACATTCTCAAATGCCACCGACCTCAGGTGGAATCGAACCCACAGTCCAACAACTAACCAACTGCGCCACTGAATTCAGTTCACTACGCTGTAGTTTACCTACTTCAAACTGAGTACCCATCCTCATTCACAATTAAACCTGCAAATCTCAACTGCGTAAGGTGGTACACCGAACGTTTTGGCTTTAAAAAGGGCTGTATAATAATTTCAATTGAGTGATGGTGGTGGTGATTATTGTTTTAAAAGTAAGTACAACTAGGCAACCATCCTCTGTATAATACAATTCAGAGATAAAAAATGAAAGGGATCCGACAGTTCGAAAAATAAAGATATCGGCCAAAGGAAGACAAGGGCCACGAAGGGCGTGAATATGAAAGACTCCCTAGGCCTCCATACGTAATACCGTCGGGCTAGGAAAAGAACAAGAGTTGAACAAGGAAGGTCGGATAGGTAGATGAAAGTGAGGAGCCTGGCACAGGTAAGTGAAAGAAATGCCAGGACTCAGCCAAGGGCTCAGTGGTCGTCTCCCTGTGGGTAGGGGCATTAGAAGAACACCCATGGTATCTTCTGCTGTCTTAAGAGGCGACTAAAAGGGTCTCAGAGGCTCTAAAAGTTGGAGCGTGGGTTGGCGACCACGGGGCCCTTAGCTGAGTCCTGGCATTGCTTCTACTTACTTGTGCCAGACTCCTCAATTTCATCTATTCTATCCGACCTCCCTTCGTCAACTCTTGTTCTTTTCAGACCCCGACAGTATTACGTATGGAGGCCTAGGGAGTCTTTCATCTTCACGCCCTTCGTGGCTCTTGTCTTCCTTTGGCCGGTATCTTCATTTTTCGAAGTGTCAGCTCCCTTCCTTTTTTCTCTCCGATTATTGTTATATAGAGGATGGTTGTCTAGTTGTAGTTCCTCTTAAAACAAGAATCACCACCACCAGAGCGCCAACCCACGTTCAAAAATCCTGAGACCCTGGGCCTCAATTGAGTGAAATAAATCGAATATACGTTCTGCTCTGGGGATGATTTCGCTCTGTTTTCAGGAATATTTTTGACAAATATGTTCCATGGTCGGGAGTCATCTGCAATTAGTGATACAAAGTTCCTGACGCGATATTATCTAGCAACCCTACAGGCAGTGATGTGAAGTACTGATGGATGGCCATGACTGAGAACGATATAGGAGGCTCTTTTATCACCTCATCCTACTCCACAGGACTGATTATTTCATTCGTGGCAGTTTTATAGTCTCTTCGTCACTTTCCCCATTTCGATGCACTGAAACCCACACTTTGTCGACTACAAATAGCATACAGATGTCTCCCGAAAATGTTATCATTTTCAGTTCCATTTATTGAAAGATTTTTATGATCATTTATTTTCCCAAACAGAAATTTGACACCATCTTTACTTAGTACCGACACAAACAGGTCTTATGGCGACGATGGGCTACAACAGGGCTAGCAGTGGAAAGGAATCGATCGTGGCCTTAATGAAAGTAGAGGCACAGCATTTCTCTGGTGTGAAAATGGGAAACCAAGGGAAAACATCTTGAGGGCAGTCAACAATGGGAATCGAACTCACCAACTCACGAATGGCAGCTTTACGTAACCCAAGCCGTATAGAAAAGTTGCTCAATTAACAGTCAGAGCCTATGTTTAATAATAATAATAATAATAATAATAATAATAATAATAATAATAATAATAATAATAATAATAATAATAATATTCTTCCCATATAGAAATGACTCATTTCTTCCTTCAGGATATTCTTATTCCTCATCTTGTGATATGCAAGAAATGCACTTAATTTCGGTTCCGTATTGACTTGAAATATCTAGGATAAAATTCTAAAAAGAATTTAATTGTATTAAGTCCACCTATTCAACACAAAGTACTGCCATTTAATGAATGAACCATCTATCGTGTTTACAAAGGATCGATATTAGCATCTGCTCCGAACTGAAATGATTTATTTAATCATTTTATTTATTTATTTATTTATTTATTTATTTTATTTATTTATTTATTTATTTATTTATTTATTTATTTATTTACGAAGCGCAAGATTCAGCTAAACTGAGCGCATTTCACTTGTACTGTCAACAGTTTAATTAACAAATGTAAACTTCCATAATAAAATATAGCAAACATAAAAAAAGATAACAAGATCAGGTTCACAGTCTGCCAATAACAACTGTCCAGAACGAAAACCACGAGAAAGTCCATGCACATTGCAACGACGTCGTAGGTCAAGATGGTGGTATAACCTCTTCAAATCAACTTATCCTTAAGTAATTATGATACGAAAAACGAGTGGATACGAAACTACACGTTCTCGGAATTGTTTGTGACGTGCTGAAGTAACTTTAATTGAATTTCTGCACTATTCTTTAACGCAATATTAGTGTTCACTGATTGATTCTAAACCTCGTTCTTCCTACTTTCATCATTATGATCATCTGTTTCATAACTTTTTGCTAGGTCACTATTTGAAATACAACTTTGGATGAAGCCACCTACTTAATGAGTGACAGATTTGCCGTGAACGGGACAAGATTGGTCTAGGCTCATAATATAGGGCCTACTACTACTACTACTACTACTACTACTACTACTACTACTACTACTACTACTACTACTGCTACTAGTACTACTACTAATAATAATAATAATCGAGCAATTGGCTTTGAGTTTTGTCAAGAAGCTATCAGCTTGCATTCGGGAGGTAGAGGGTTCGAACCCCACTGTACTCGGCGAGTTGGCCGTGCGGTTAGAAGCGCGCGGCTGTGGGCTTGTATCCGGGAGATAGTGGGTTCGAATCCCATTGTCGGCAGCCCTGAAGATGTTTTTTCGTGGTTTCCCATTTTCACACCAGGCAAATGCTGGGGCTGTACCTTAATTAAGGCCACGGCCGCTTCCTTCCCACTCCTAGTCCTTTCCTATCCCATCGTCGCCATAAAACCTATGTGTGTCGGTGTGACGTGAAGAAAAATAGCAAAAAAAAAATCACTGTCGGCAGCCCTGGAGATGGTTTTCCGTGGTTATCCATTTCCACATTATGCACATGCTGTGTCTGCACTCTCACTAAAACCACGGCCGCTTTTTTTCCCACTCCTAGCCCTTTCCAATCCCATCGTCGTCATAAAACCTATCTGTATCTGTGCGACGTAAAGCAAATTGTAAAATAATAACAATAAATAATAATAATTTTATTGGTTTTGGAGACACCGAGGTGCCGGAATTTTGTCCCGCTCAGAATTTCTTTAACGTGCCAATAAATCTACCAACACGAGGTTGTTGTATTTGAGCACATTCATATACCACCCTACTGAGCCCGGATGGAACCCGCCAACTTGAGCTAAGAATGTCAGCGCACTACCGGCTGAACTACTCATTCCGATACGCTCTTAAGTGTGTGGCCTGCGAGTTGCATCGAAAATGTCACATATTTTGCAGCTATAATATTCCACGTGCAGTGGAGTGTATCATGATATTCAAAATCAATGTTCATCCAGAAACAACTTGAAAGCGTTCTCCGTGAAAGCAAAATGCGCAGAATCTGAATCCAAATATTGAACGCATGGTTAAAGGCAAAAAAGTAAGCAAATATTAACTTAGTATAAAACAAATGTTGTTTTACAGAAAATGTACAATGTTAATCTTCTAAAAATGTGTAAATATAACCCCTGTTTGATAACTTTTATCCCGTGAAATTGATAGCTTCAGAAATCCACATATTTGCTACAATAATCCACAAATCATATCAAAATTGATTTCAGTTTGATAATTAGTGAAATATTTGCAATGGCATATCTGATTTGCTGTTTAATATTGCTGACAACGAGAGTTCTTTTTATCTAATTTCATCCGTTCATCGATAATATAATTCATGATACATTCACGGACGTCCCGTAGCTAAAGCGAAGGTTTTGTTTACATCTCACGCCGGAACAACGAATGAGAGTCGACTTGCAACGCAAATCACTGGCCTGAATACATTTATATTTGTGTGGAGAATTTTGAGGAAATCCTGTTTAATCTTCCTTTAAATTTTGGCACACTCATCTTCTTCTAATCGACCCGAATAAGAAAGAAACACGCATAGTACTTGATGATTGAATGCAGAAGCTTTAGTTGTTGTAACTAACGGCTTTGTCAGATGGTAACGAACAGCCCCTAGTGCTCAGTGTGGTCATAATAATAATACTAATAACAACAATAGGAGATGCCTGGCAGGAATTGTCCAGGCTACCGAAGCCGGTAGCACTTCTCAGGGGCAATGATTAATGGCTGACGGCTGAAATGACATTATATTGGAGAGTGTCGCTGGAATGAGAGATGGCTGGGAAAACCGGATTATCCGCAGGAAAACCTGTACCTCCTCCGCTTTGTCCAGCACAAATCTCACATGGAGTAACCGTGATTTGAACCATGGAGCCCAGCGGTGAGAGGCCGACGCGACGCCGTCTGAGGGCTCCATTCTTCTATCAATGATCAATATTTTTTATTCATTTCCAATAATGTGACTGATGACCTCGAATTTTTAAACAGTCATTTTTAATAAATGGTGCTTTTATTCGTAATATTGAAAAGATAATAATGGGATCTGTAACAAGAACATGTACTTCACAGTCACCGTGGGAAGGATGTCTGACTTGCGGCAACCCGAAGAATTTAAAAGGGGATCATCAAACAATATACCGATAATTGAAATATCAGTACTGTATTGTTAACTCATTGTTATGGTCAGAACTCTAAATAATATGGAAGATTATATCTCCGGATTTAGAGCCTCCATGGCTCAGGCAGCAGTGCGCCCGCCTTTCACCGCTGGGTTCCTTGGTTCAAATCCCGGTAACTCCACGTGAGATTTGTAATGGACAAAGTGAGGGTGGCAGGTTTTTCTCCGGGTACTGCGATTTCCCCTGCCATCTTTAATTCCAGTGATATTCCCCAATATAATTTTACTTCTTCTGTCAGTCATTAATCATTGTCCCAGAGGAGTGTGACAAGCTTTGGCAGTCGGCACACTTCCTATCCTCGCCGCTAGATGGGGCCGTCACTCATTCAAATCCTGAGCAGGTCGAATGACTGGAAACAGGCAAAGGATTCGTTATCTTCAGATTTATGAAGTAAATAATAGGAATATAAGTACAGTAATGTTACTGTAAAATCAGAAATATCCTCATATCATATTGTACTTCGTACTCCGTGAATTCTCTTTTGGTTTATCAATATCATAGAGCATAAAATTCTCCTTACCTTCTCCCACCTTATGGAATACAACATTTTCAGATAAGATTTTATCGCCGCTTGTACGAAGGCTGGAAAGAAAGTAGTGACAACATTTATGCATAATTACGTCATACATTATTTGATGGGTCAGGGAAAAAGCAGGTAAGTCAACTTTTGGTGGTAATCGAGTTAGAGGTGATATACTGGGCATCAGATCGAGCTTAATTCAGTTTCTCAGATTTCGAACTTCAGTTATTCAATGAATATATTTGTTTACCTAGTAACGTTTTGAAATGTTCGTTTTTCAAAGTTCTGAAGGAAGTTGACTAAAAGTTTGGCCTACCTTATTGTTATATCCTCTAGATTTCATTATTATTTTACTGACCAGGACTACTTTAATTTTTACTATTGTATCTTTGAATTTTCCTCAGTATTTGTAATTCTGACATACTGCAACCACTATAGTTGTCCTTTTCCTCAGATACATATTTGTTCAAATAAGTTGTGAAGCAAGAGCCTCCGTGGCTCAGATGGCAGCGCGTCGGGCTCTCACCGCTGGATACCGTGGTTCAAATCCTGGTCACTCCATGTGAGATTTGTGCTGGAAAAAGAGGAGGTGGGACAGGTTTTTCTCCGGGTACTCCGGTTTTTCCTGTCACCTTTCATTCCAGCAACGCTCTCCATTCTCATTTCATAGCATCTATCATTCATTAATAAATCACTTTGAGAGTGGCGACCCCATCGTACTAACAGCCTATTTCTGCTTCATTCATTACATCCCTGACCCGGTCAATGACTGGAAAACAGGTTGTAGGTTTTCATTTTTTTTTCATTCAAATTGTGAAGCAAATGACAAAAAACATCCTCTTCTCACCAACACAAGCCACTGGATTCTCATTTCATAGCATCTATCATTCATTAATAAATCACTTTGAGAGTGGCGACCCCATCGTACTAACAGCCTATTTCTGCTTCATTCATTACATCCCTGACCCGGTCAATGACTGGAAAACAGGTTGTAGGTTTTCATTTTTTTTTCATTCAAATTGTGAAGCAAATGACAAAAAACATCCTCTTCTCACCAACACAAGCCACTGGAGAAGAGTATAATTACCTGTGTTTGATTGATAAAAATTAGAATTCATTTGAGAACCCCTCAAATTTCTAACATTCAAATGATTTACAAAATAACAATAACACGAATTTGGTGCTATTATTGGAGCGATGCAATAATATTATTTACTTTATATCCCACTAACTGCTTTTATTGTTTTCGGAGACGCCGAGGTGCTGGAATTTAGTCCCGCGGGATTCCTTTTATGTGCCTGTAAATCTATCGACACAATGCTGACGTATTTGAGCATCTGCAAATATTACCGAACTGAGCCAAGATTGAACCTGCCAAGCTGGGATTAGAAGGCCAGCGCCTCAACCGTCTGAGACACTCAGCCCAGCTGGAGTGATGTGCAGTGAGTTTCTTTCATCGGTTGGCTGGCAGGTGCGCCCACCTTATCTGCCTTCTGTTGATTCATCACTTCCCGTAACACACAGCGCAGCGACAGCACGGGAATGCCCGCACTTCGCAGTTCAGGTCCGTGCTTAGAACGTGTATTAGGTGTTCTCGAGTTGTGAAGTGTTACTTCGGTGTATAATTCTGATAATGTGTACACGGT
The DNA here is from genome assembly GCF_040414725.1 of Anabrus simplex. NCBI lineage: Eukaryota > Metazoa > Arthropoda > Insecta > Orthoptera > Tettigoniidae > Anabrus > Anabrus simplex. Next base: position 1,701,732,723 of record NC_090265.1, on the reverse strand, counting down.
AGAGGAAAGGGTATTTATGTACGATAACTATGTGACAACAGAGTCTTGCCGCGAAGTCAGTAGGCGATTTGTAACACAATTACCAAGTTTACGCCCTCCACATGCAGAGACTTTGCGGAAACTCGTAAACAAATTGAGAGGAACTGCTTCTATAATGGAAACAGGCTGTGGATTCTCAAGTACACGTTTTTTAACATTTCGCTTCCTATAGAGTAGAGAAGCACCTCCTCTCAATTTGTTTACGAGTTCCCGCACGGCTTGTCAATGTGGAGGACGCACACCTGGTAATTGTGTTACAAATCGCGTACCGACTTCGCTGCAAGACGCTGTTTTCGCATAATTATCGTACATAAATACCCTTTCCTCTACCGCATCAGGAATGGAACGAATGGAGCCTCATCTAGCGGCGAAGATAGGAATTTTGCCGGCTGCCGAAGCCTGTCGCACTCCTCTGGAGCAATGATTAATGAATGACAGATGAAATGATATTGGAGAGTGTTGCTGGAATGAAAGATGACAGGGAAAACCGGAGTACCCGGAGAAAAACCTGTCCCATCCCCGCTTTGTCCAGCACAAATCTCGAATTGAGTGACCGGGATTTGAACCACGGAACATAGCGGTGAGAACGAAGTAAAACAAATGAAATCACAGAAATATTACATCATAAGCCTACAAAATCCCTAAGACCACTGGGACAAGAAGCCTGCTTTTCGAAGAGCTCAGCATGGGGGGCTACGAAAATGTTAAAATTGAAACCATACAAGGTAACTATAGTGCCTTTGGTAATATTTTCTTAATTATTAATTACTAATTTTCTTAATTCTTATTTTCTTCATTTTAATTGTTATCTCATGTCATGTGCAGATAAAGTGAGAGAAGTGCTGTCCTTGTTACGCCGCGGAGCGAGGTGTGATGAGTGAACAGGAGGCAGATAAGATGGGCGCGCCTGACGGCCAACCGGTGAGAGAAACTCACTGTATAAATAACAAATAAAATAAATTGTAATGAGCGGGATATCGCCGTAATACACTGTATGTCATGGTTGTCCTGTTCCTAAAATTCCTACAACTCGTCGAAACTTCGTCTTTAAGCTGACAAATCGCACTAGAGTATTCTGTGAAAATATCCAATACAACGTATTGCATGTGCGGCCACGAAGTGATTCATTGAGCGAGGCTGGGTGGGTTGCCTGCAATCCAGACGTGGGCGCGATGTTTCGGGGACTGCAGTCTCACAATAAGTCCCAAATACCGAAGTGTACAGCACTGGAATATTCCGGACGTAATTATAACGAGATACAAGAGAGTTGTAAGGCCGCCGCAACTTGAGAAGTTATTCATACTAGGTTATCAGTACTGTATGTTTGATATACAACGACTTGGGTAGAAAATTATGTTACTAACGCAGAGATTATTATCAATAATAATAATAATAATAATAATAATAATAATAATAATAATAATAATAATAATAATAATAATAGTAATTCCAGTAATGGCGTTTTAACATTTATAGCCTATGGATGAGCAAAATGATACACTAAAGAAGTAATAATATAGTGATAGATAGTAAAAGATAAAATAGACTACCATTTTATAAGAATAGACTAGTGGTATGGTAAGGTATCCCCCCTCAACTTCGGAGTGTTGGTTGGTGACCACGGAGCCAATAGATGAGTCCTAGCATTGTTCTTACTTACTTGTACCAGGCTTCTCACTTTCATATATCCCATCCGACCTGCCTTCGCCATCCCGTGTTCGTTTCCGATCCCGACGGTATTAGGCTGCGAATCGTAGGGAGTCTTTCATTTTCACGCTCTTCGTGGCCCCTGTCTATCTTTGGCCGATATCTCCATTTTTCGAAGTATAGGATCCCTTCCATTTTTTCTCACAGATCACTGTTATCTAGTGTATGGTTGCCTAGTTATACTTTCACTTAAAACAATAATCACCACCACCAACTCGTGGTAAGTTATTACAGAATAGCTCGGACTAGCGTAAGTTAATAGCAGTAATTATAACTAAGAAAGCGTAAAAAATTATTGTAGGTGTACTGTTATCTTTGTGTGCTATCCTGTTATAAGCCATAAATAAATAAATAAATAAATAAATAAATAAATAAATAAATAAATAAATAAATAAATAAATAAATAAATAAATAAAACAAAGAAATTCGAGTTCATACTCCAGCTTCTTATCAGAAATGATGTGACTTTATTTATTATATATGTACATACGTACATCTTTATTGCAAACTGTTATGCCTTTCAGCTTCAGTCTCAAAGCCTCTATGAATTTACCAATATCTCTATTTGCAATTAGCTCTGGGGCCTCATTTTGTCCCTTACCTCACAGCTTTAAATAATTAGAAAATTGAGTCTAAACATCGACGTCTTCGTCTTCCCCTACTTCTCTTACCTTTTATGACGGATGTCATTATTATTCTAATTTTTAACAATCTGCTTTACGTCGCACAGAATAGTCTTTTTTTTTTTTTGCTAGGGGCTTTACGTCGCACCGACACAGATAGGTCTTATGGCGACGATGGGATAGAAATGGCCTAGGAGTTGGAAGGAAGCGGCCGTGGCCTTAATTAAGGTACAGCCCCAGCATTTGCCTGGTGTGAACATGAGAAACCACGGAAAACCATCTTCAGGGCTGCCGACAGTGGGGCCGCTTCCTTCCCATTCCTAGGCCTTTCCTATCCCATCATCGCCATAAAACCTATCTGAGGCGGTGCGACGTAAAACAAATAGCAAAAAAATCTTCCTGGCACTGTTTCCAACTTTTTGCCGCAGTGATCATTCTCGCTACTTTCATGTCTGTTACTTCTTACTTACGAATAATGTATCCTGAGTCCTCCCAGCGTAAACTCTCGTACATCAAATTTGGTCCGAAAACAGACCGATGTAAAGATAGTTTCGTCTGGGAGCTGACTACCTTTTTACAGAATACTGCTGATCAAGGCTGCGAGCTCACTGCGCTAGCTTTACTACACCTTGGTTCAGTCTCACTTACAGTAATATCATCCTGAGAAAGTACTCATACTATATACTTGAAATGCTGTTCCAGATTTGTATTCCCAACCGAACATTCTTATATTTTAAGTTTCTGACCTACTGACATCACTTTGGTTTTTGAAAGGATAATTTTCACATACTCATTGCTCCTATTGTCGAATTTCATGATATTAAACTGCAGGCTTTAAATACAACCTGCCATTAAGATCAAGTAGTCGGCATAGACCAAAATGCGCACTACATTTCCACTTAACTGAACCCCTCCCTGCCACTTTATAGCTTTGAGTTGATGGCCCACGTAAATTGTGAATAACAAAGGTGAACTATTATAGCCTTATAGAACCCCTGTAATTACCATGAACCAAAAACTCACTCTGCTGGGCTGACTGGCTCAAACGGTTAACGCACTGGCCTTCCAAATCCAACATGGCAGGTCCTATCCTGGCATAGTCCGGTGGTATCTGAAATGCTCAAACACGTCAGCCTCGTATTGGTAGATTTATTGGCACGTAAGAGATCTCCTTCGGGACAAAATTTCGGCACGTCGTCGTCTCCGAAAACCGTCAAATGTATTTAGTGGGAAGTAAAACATTAACATAATTATTCGAATTCATCCTACCGTCAATACCCCCAATTTTTACCGCAGCCAAATTGCCAACATGCCATCAATTGCTTTCAATAATAATAATAATAATAATAATAATAATAATAATAATAATAATAATAAATACATCGCAAATGGGAAATATCCCGGTGGCAATGGTCACTTGCAGTAGGGTAATACTAAAGTAATCCCTCCTCTACGAACCATGTGACCTTGCCGCGGTGCGGAGGCTTGCGTGTCCCAATGATGCAGATAGCCGAGCCGCAGGTGCAACCATATCGGGTGGGTATCTGTTGAGAGACCAGACTAACGAATGGTTCATCGAAAGGGGGGTAGCAGCCTTTCGGTAGTTGCAAGGGCGGCAGTCTAGATGATTGACTGATACGGCCTTGTAATAATACTCAACATGGCTTAGCTGTGTTGATACTGCTACACGGCTGAAAGCAACGGGAAACTACAGCCGTAACTACCTCCCGAGGACATGCAGCTCTCTCTGTATGAATGATGTACTGATGATGGCTTCCTCCCGGGTAAAATATTCCGGAGGTAAACTAGTCCCCCATTCGGATCTCCGGGTGGGGACTACACGAGAGGGGGCGATCATCAGGAAGATGGATACTGACATTCTGCGAGTCGGAGCGTGGAATGTTAGGAGTTTGAATCGTTGTGGTAGGTTAGAGAATCTGAAAAGGGAGATGGATAGGCTAAAGTTAGATGTAGTTGGTATAAGTGAAGTACGTTGGCAGGAAGAACAGGATTTTTGGTCAGGCGACTACCGAATTATCAACACGAAATCAAACAGGGGTAATGCGGGAGTTGGTTTAATAATGAATAAGAAAATAGGGCAGCGGATAAGCTACTACGACCAGCATAGTGAAAGAATTATTGTCGCCAAGATAGACACCAAACCAATGCCCACCACAATAGTGCAGGTCTATATGCCTACTAGTTCAGCGGATGATGAAGAAATTGAAAGAATATATGAGGAGATAGAAGATTTAATACAATATGTCAAAGGTGACGAGAATCTAATTGTGATGGGAGACTGGAACGCAGTGGTAGGCCAATGAAGAGAAGGTAGCACAGTAGGAGAATTTGGATTGGGACAAAGGAACGAAAGAGGAAGTCGGCTGGTTGAATTCTGCACTGACCATAATTTAGTCCTCGCCAATACTTGGTTCAAACACCACAAACGACGGCTGTATACGTGGACGAGACCTGGAGACACTGGAAGGTATCAAATAGACTTCATTATGATTAGGCAGAGATTCAGAAACCAGGTGTTGGATTGCAAAACGTTCCCAGGAGCAGACGTGAACTCTGACCACAACTTGTTGGTCATGAAATGCCATCTGAAGTTGAAGAAATTGAAGAAAGGAAAGAATGCAAAAAGATGGGATCTAGACAAGTTGAAAGAAAAGAGTGTGATGGATTGTTTCAAGGAACATGTTGCACAAGGACTAAATGAAAAGGCCGAAGGAAACACAGTAGAGGAAGAGTGGAGAGTCATGAAAAATGAAGTCAGTAGGGCTGCTGAAGAAATGTTAGGAAGGAAGAAAAGATCAACTAAGAATCAGTGGATAACTCAGGAGATACTAGACCTGATTGATGAACGACGAAAATACAAGAATGCTAGAAATGAAGAGGGCAGAAAAGAATACAGGCTATTAAAGAATGAAGTGGATAAAAAGTGCAAGGTAGCTAAGGAAGAATGGCTGAAGGAGAAGTGCAAGGATGTCGAAGGCTGTATGGTCCTGGGAAAGGTAGATGCTGCATACAGGAAAATCAAGGAAAACTTTGGAGAAAGGAAATCTAGGTGTATGAATATTAAGAGCTCAGATGGAAAGTCACTTCTAGGGAAAGAAGACAAAGCAGAAAGATGGCAGGAGCATATCCAACAGTTGTATCAAGGTAACGATGTAGATAATTTCGTTCTGGAACATGAAGGGGCTGTTGATGCTGATGAAATGGGAGACCCAATTTTGAGGTCAGAGTTTGACAGAGCTGTGAGTGACCTAAATAGGAACAAGGCACCTGGAATTGATGATATTCCCTCTGAATTACTGACTGCCTTAGGAGAAGCCAGCATGGTAAGGTTATTTCATTTAGTGTGCAAGATGTATGAGACAGGAGAAGTCCCATCCGATTTTCGGCAGAATGTTGTTATACCTATTCCCAAGAAAGCCGGTGCTGACAGGTGTGAAAACTACCGCACTATTAGTTTAGTATCTCATGCCTGCAAAATTTTAACACGTATTATTTACAGAAGAATGGAAAAACAAGTTGAAGCTGAGTTGGGGGAAGATCAATTTGGCTTCAGAAGAAATGTAGGAACACGTGAAGCAATCCTGACTTTACGTCTGATCTTAGAGGATCGAATCAATAAGGACAAGCCCACGTACATGGCATTCGTAGATCTAGAAAAGGCATTCGATAATGTTGATTGGACCAGGCTATTTATGATTCTGAAGATGATAGGGATCAGATACCGGGAACGAAGAATTATCTACAGTCTGTATAAAAATCAGTCTGCAGTGATAAGAATCGAGGGCTTTGAAAAAGAAGCAGCAATCCAGAAAGGAGTGAGGCAAGGCTGCAGTTTGTCCCCTCTCCTTTTCAATGTTTACATAGAACAGGCAGTAAAGGAAATCAAAGAGAAATTTGGAAATGGAATCACAGTCCAAGGAGAGGAAATCAAAACCTTGAGATTTGCGGATGATATTGTTATTTTATCTGAGACTGCAGAAGATCTCGAGAAGTTGATGAATGGTATGGATGAAGTCTTAGGTAAGGAGTACAAGATGAAAATAAATAAGTCCAAAACAAAAGTAATGGAGTGCAGTCGAACGAAGGCAGGTGATGTAGGAAATATTAGATTAGGAAATGAAGTCTTAAAGGAAGTAGATGAATATTGTTACTTGGGTAGTAAAATAACCAACGATGGCAGAAGTAAGGAGGACATAAAATGCAGACGAGCACAAGCAAGGAAGAGCTTTCTTAAGAAAAGAAATTTGCTCACTTCAAACATTGATATCGGAATTAGAAAGATGTTTTTGAAGACTTTTGTGTGGAGCGTGGCATTGTATGGAAGTGAAACATGGACAATAACTAGCTCAGAAAGAAAGAGAATAGAAGCTTTTGAAATGTGGTGTTACAGAAGAATGCTGAATGTGAGATGGATAGATCGAATCACGAATGAAGAGATACTGAATCGAATTGGTGAGAGGAGATCGATTTGGCTAAATTTGACGAGAAGAAGAGATAGAATGATAGGACACATCTTAAGACACCCAGGACTTGTTCAGTTGGTTTTTGATGGAAAGTGTAGGGGGCAAGATTGTAGGGGTAGACCAAGGTATGAATATGACAAACAGATTAGAGCAGATGTAGGATGCAATAGTTACGTAGAAATGAAAAGGTTAGCACAGGATAGGGTGGCATGGAGAGCTGCTTCAAACCAGTCTATGGACTGATGACTCAAACAACAACAACAATTATCCACAAACAACAACAAACAAACAACAGTACAACAGTACAACGGTACAACAAGCAATTCCATAGAAAGAAATTATTACAATAAATACTGCCAATTTAACATTCTAAATCCAGCTCATCATATACAAATTCACACACACAACTTAAGTGTTTCCAGTACTTGACCCTACGGCTTACGATATAATAATAATAATAATAATAATAATAATAATAATAATAATAATAATAATAATAATAATAATAATTAAACGGACCCCGGGGGCTCTCAACTAAGGAGCGTGTGTTGGTGATCCCGGGACTCTTATCTGAAACCTGGGATTGCTTACACTTATTTGTGCCAGGCACCTCGCTTTCGTCTCTCTTCTCTGACCTCCTTTGGTCAACTCTTGTTTTAATGCGACCCCGATGGTTTTAGCGCACTCGAGGCCTAAGGAGTCTTTATTTCATGCCCGTCGTAGCCCTTGTTTTCCTTTGGCAGATACCTTAATTTTTCCTTACATTTTTCTCTATGATTAGTGTTATATAGAGGATGGTTGTCTAGTTGTACTTTCCCTTAAAGCAGTAATCACCACCACCACCTCAGACCTTTGAACTCTGCACTCGTACTCTGTCGTATAGCTTCTCCAGATCTACGAACTATCTGTTCTTGAAGTAAAATTTTTCAATGCGTTTCTCCGCAGAGAATTTGATAGGCAGCACTTCGGCAGCTTTCCTTGTAGGTCTAAATGTGTTGAATTATGTTGCTGTGAATCTTTATGTCTGCTTATTATACTACCCGTTGAAAGCTCGCTCTGTTGCTCTCCTCTAACGAGGTCTAGTTTATGTAGTATAAAGTTTAATATTTTTTTTTCCTTTTGTTAAAGTTAGTTAGGGATGGCAAAACACGGGTCTCGCTTCTTTCATGCGTGAAAGTGACCTGTCATAAATATGAAATGTCTTCCTCCTACAATTATTTACATTCTTCCACTCCGTAAAGATATGTTTTGTGATACCTGTCCTACGGATAACATTCATCACGTTTCTAAGTACAGTGACTTTGAAGCTAGTGAAACACTGGATACACAGTTAAGAACTTGGAGATGAATGGATAAATGTTGACTGTAGGTGAAATAGTGGAAGCGTGAGAAAGGAAATACTGTAGAATACTGTTCCTGGTATCTTCTTAATACATATGGGTCATCAGACCATAGTTATTTTTTCGAGCCTCCCTACAACCCTAATTTGTTCATCTTTACCTGACTATTACATCCTATAACATCCTTCGTACATTCCAATAGCTTTGTGCTAGTTATTGTTTTAAAAGAAAGTACAGCTATGCAACCTTCCACTCATCGGGGTAAAGCAAGGATGTGATCCTATCCTTGGAAGGGTGAAGGCAACCGCTTAAGTTAAAGAACGTCCTCGAACGGAGAAAGAATGAACACCCTAAGAATCGAAAATAATACCGTTGGAATCATAAGGCGTGATCAAAAAGTTTCCGTTTGAGGGCGTTGCTTCAGCTGACATGTTACGTAGCGCGATTCCGATGCGGGTATATAAGTACGGGCATCTAGGCAAAGGGATAGTGTGGCAGTTGTGTCATGCTAAGGTGCGTGCTTTAAATGCGGCCTCTTGAACTATTGCGACGTTATTACCAAATGCGTCCAAACAGGACCAACATGCAGTTATTTTGTTCTTGGATGCCGGAGGACAAACACCGCTGCACATCATTCGAAGAATGAAGAATGTGTCTGGGGCAGCATGTCTGTCGAAATCACCGTTGTGGAATGATGCGGGTCGCGTTTCGACACAAGACGCCGGTCGGTCTCGGAGGCCAGCCTCATCCACAAACAGAAGGTGAATGAGATGATTGTTCCCATGCGATTATCACGCCTTCGGTCCCTTCGAAAAGGCCTTGAAGGGTCGACGCTTCCTTTGGAACGAGGTTGTGAGGCAGTCGGTTACAGACTTCTTCACACAGCAGGTCACAGTGTTTTACCACACGGGGGTCTTCAACCTGGTGCGTCGGTGGGATGAGTATCTCAATGATTACGGCTATCTTTCTTGATTGGAATCCCGAATCAGAACTGTATGGCCTTCGAACGGAAACGTTTGATCTTCCCTTATAGTTGAGCTAGGGAGATTGGATAGTAAATATGAAAGTGAGAAGCCTGACGTAAGTAAGATTAAACTATGCCATGCTCAGCTAGGACCTCAGGTTCGCTAACTGTTGCCCCCTATTTGAAGGAGAGGTGGTACCCATTATCATCGCAATGACAATTTTACCAAATTTAGGTACACATTTTGAGAAGACTATCAATAATAACTTTGTGAAATTTGGTACATATACGGCTTGATAGCTTTTGTGTTAACGGTAGTTTTTAGACTTTGAATATTAAATAGACTGAATTAATGTATTTTATTAAAGGACACCCATTTCTGATTGTTATTTTACGACTATATAGCCAAATTAATTGTAATTAACAAGATTAAAAGCTAGAAATGTCAAAGACAGGCAATAGTTCAAGTGTTTGAAATGGTATGCTCAAATGTGATTTAATTTTTGAAATAACTTATTGGTACCTTTTCCTAAAAATCCAAAAAGGAGAGAAAGAAGAAAAGTCAGGATTACCTTAATGCATACCAGCACGTATTCTGGATCATCGGTGCCATCGGCATCTTCCCTAAATCATTTCTGGTTTCTCTCTACAGTCCCTGATGTTATGGAGATAATAGAAGAATTCATGACCAACATCAGTTTCTTGAAATATAGACCTTGCTCGATCCCTAATTGCTGCGTCACTAACACTATAATTGACACTATTTTAACTAACACTGATACTGTAACCTACAACTGTATTTACAGAAATCACTTTTCCTCTACCAGGCCCTGCTTTTGTACCTTTACCTTTCTAACTTTTAAAGAGAGATTTCTCTCTAGCCGTTTTGAAGACATGTTTTCAATACTTTTTCGCGCGAGAAGGACAAACAATAAATAAGTGACCGGAAATATGTGACACAGTCTAGCCACAATACGATGTGACTCAACAAAAAATTTCCTTTAGATGTTCAACAACATTACTTTCTCCGTAGGAACGAAAATACGAATGTATATTAAAGCATTTGAACTCATTATTGAAAAAGGGGCGTAACCATAAGTATCACGTTACAATTTTAACCCCCTTGTGGGTGGGGGCGGTAGAATCAACTCCACGGTGTTCCCTGCCTGTCGTAAGAGGCGACTAAAAGGGACCCCAAATGTTCCGAACTTTGGAAAGTGGGTTGGCGAACACGAGACCCTTATCTGAGTCCTGGCATTGTTTCCACTTACTTGTGCCAGGCTCCTAACTTTTATCTATCCTATCTGACCTCTCTTGGTCAATTCTTGTTATTTTCTGACCCCGACGGTATTACGGCATTACTCCTAGGGCGTCTTTCATTTTCACGCCCTTCGTGGCCCTTGTCTTCCTTTGGCCGATACCTTCATTTTTCGAAGTGTCGAACCCCTTCCACTTTTTTTCTCTGATTAGTGTTATATGGAGGATGGTTTCCCAGTTGTACTTTCCCTTAAACAATATTTATCACCACCATCTTATCATTTTAATGGTCTTTGAAGGCGTTAAGAATGAGTTTTTACAATCCATTTACTCGTATATAATGAAATACACTTCAAAGTTCCAAACAATAAAAATGATTTAAATTATATATTTTTGAACCGATGGGGGTGGGGGTGGAGGAATATCGCCTCCCCTGAAAGTGACTGGTGGATCTCATTTTTCTTGATATACCTGAATCAGTCTTGTTCTCTACATTTCCTATAAAACCAACAGGACAGGTTGTCGCTGAATCAACATTTGTCTTAGTAAAATGTCTATTCTGCTCATCTGCGAGCGAGTTGGCTGGGCCGTAAAGCCTGTAGCAGCAAGTTTGCAAATTCCAGCGTTACAGTTGACGGTCCTCGAGATAACTATCCCTTATTCACACCAGAAAAGTGCAGCGGATGTTCATTTGCATGCAGGAAATTCGGAACATGACGTAGATTCCATTCTTTCAATAAGATTTTCGGAATAACCTACCCTTACTACTGATGTTACTTTTTTTTTTAACGTCCAACTGGCAACTTTGATGGTTTTACGAGACGCATAGGTGCAGGAGTTCCTTTGTTGTTGTTAGTCGTTTAGTCGCTTTCGACTCTCCGTGACCCCATAGACCAAAGTGCGCCATTTCTTCCTGTCGTATACTATTTTCCGAAGTCTTTCTAAATTGAGAGCCGTGGCTTCCTTGATGTCATCAATCCACCTCATCCGTTGTCGCCCTCTTCTCCTGTTACCATAAGTCTTCCCCAGCATTAAGGTCTTTTCCAATGAATCATGTTTTCTCATGATATGACCGAAGTACTTTAGTTTTTGCCTGAGTATTTGACCTTCCAGTGAACAGCCTGGGTTGATTGCCGGTAATATGGACTTATTAGATCTCTTCGCAGCCCACGGAACTCTAAGGAGTTTTCTCCAACACCATAGTTCAAATGCATCTATTCTTCGGCGCCCAGCCTTTCTTACTGTCCAGGTTTCGCTTCCGTACATTGCTACTGGGAAGACCATAGCCTTCACTATACGAATCTTCGTTCTTAAAGTTACGTCTCTACTCTTGAAAACGTTATCAAGGTTGGCCATTCTCTTCCTCCCAAGGAGCAAGCGTCTCTTAATTTCATGGCTGCAATCGCCATCAGCAGTTATATTGGAGCCCAAGTAGATGAAACTAGGAACAACCTCCATTGTTTCACCATTTATATGCCAGGAGGTGATAGGTTTAGTTGCCATGATCTTTGTTTTCTTGACATTCAACCTTAGTCCAGCTTTTGCACTTTCTTCTTTCACCTTCATTAGTAGATACTTAAGTTGTTCTTCACTTTCTGGCAACAGGGTGGTGTCATCAGCATATCTAAGGTTATTTATATGTATCCCACCAATTTTAGCTCCAGTTTCTGTTTCATCTAATTTGGCATTCCTCATCACATACTCTGCATATAAGTTGAATAAGTAAGGTGACAATATGCAGCCTTGACGTACACCTTTCTCAATCTTGACTCATTCAGTTGTTCCATATAGGGTTCTCACCGTAGCTTCCTGATCAGAGTAGAGATTTCTCATAAGGCAAATAAGATGATCTGGTACTCCCATAGTCTTGAGTACTTGCCACAATTTATTGTGGTCGACACAGTCAAAGGCTTGAGCATAGTCAATAAAGCATAAGTATAGGTCTTTCTGGAATTCTTTTACGTGCCAGTAAATCTACCTACACTAGGCTAACGTAATAACATTGTACTGAGCCAGGATCGGACCTACCGAATTGGAGTCAGAAGGCTAGCGCGTCAACCGTCTGATCTACTCAGACCTTACTACTCCGCTCTATGAATGGTTTGAAGTAAATCCGGAGAAACAAATATGATACTAGGAACAATGATTCTTCTTCTTCTTCTTCTTGTTATCGTGCCCTAAATCCTGGGTATCGTGATCTTTGAGGACGTTTCTTTGTATCTGTTTCCATCTTTCTGCCAAACGGGTTGCTGTATGAGGGGTGTCGTAGTTGTGTGTCCCCCACGTAGGAGTTGGTTCACGCTGCCACTTCTCAGGCACATCACCTAAAATGATATGCTCTTCAAGGCTCCCTTCTCTGCGTCGCACGATGTGATCAAGGAATTGGAGAATTCTTTGCCGGCACACTCAAGATAACATGATATTGATGCTCAGTTTCTTAAGGATGGACTCATTGATACGAAGAGTTTTCCAAGGAAGAGAAGCGTCCTTATACAACACCACATCTCAAATGCATTGATCCTCTTCATATCTGCAGTTCGCAAGATCCACGCTTCAGCACTAAAGAGGAAGAAAGAGAAAACCAGTGTGTGAACTAGTCTCGTCTTTAGCTTGACAGAAATTGAGTGGTCCTTCCAAACATGAGATATTTGAGTCATGATCATGATTTCCTCGGACATGACAATCCTTCCCCTGATCTCTACTTCACAGCTGTTATTGTTGGTTAAAAAAGCACCAAGGCACAACATGTCTAAAACTGTTTTCATTTCCCTGGATGTGTGAATTTAAGTTAGTTTGCCGGCCCTATCAACTAGCGTAATTTTTGTCTTGTCCATCGTGATCTACAAAACACAAACTGATACTCGAAACAGACTTTCAACATATTAGGTCGTGTTACGTACATGTAGTACGTGTTGAAGAGATGTTAAGTACAGAACAAAAATGGCCAGCCGGACACCAGTGGGATCCGAACCCACAACCTCCCGATTTCGCGTCGGTTGCTCTACCAATTGAGCTATGGTGGCCTAGGCCATCTTTGTTCTCTTTGAAAGGATCTGAGCTACAGGTCTGGCACTACTGCTAGCACACTGTAGAGTGCGTTTAAGTCGCCCGTTGTGGGGCCACCATAGCTCAATTGGTAGAGCAACCGGCGCGAAATCGGGAGGTTGTGGGTTCGGATCCCACTGGTGTCCGGCTGGCCATTTTTGTTCTGTACTTAACATCTCTTCAACACGTACTACATGTACGTAACACGACCTAATGTGTTGAAAGTCTGTTTCGATTACAATGCGGTCGTGAAAATTCAATATTCACAAACTGATACTCTTATATCTGACATTTCTGCGTCGCCCACGGCTTTGAGCACGGATTCATCCACTTATCCCAGATTAGCGGCCTAAATGCAGTTCCAGGAAACCAACCTAACATCGTTTGTTTCTTTTTACTCGTTCTCTTCTTCTTCTTCTTCTTCTTCTTCTTCCGAATTTGGCCAACTGTGGACCGCATAGAACTTAAGGCTTGTTGGCCTTTCTTCTCTTCTCTTCGCAGAACCTTTTCATTCTCTCGCTTCGTATTTTTCTCTCCTCCTCAGAGATTATCCGGTTGGGCTTCTTTTTAGGTGGTTTGTCCTCAAAAAATTTGATTTTGTTGATTATGTTTCTAAACTCTTTCCTTTTATTGATCACCTCTAGTGTAATTCCAACTTCTTCTGCATCTCTTTTGACTTCTTCTACCCACTTAGTGGTGGCCTTCAATCCTAAAATGTACTTAAATATCTTTTTGGTCAGTCTGCTTTCATCCATTCTTACTAGATGTCCGTAGAAGTTCAACCTTCGCTTCCTCATTGTGTCTGAGATCTTTTCCGTATGTTTATAAAGATCCTTGTTTTTCCTTTTTTTCCAGGTTCCATCAGTAGTTTTCTGGGGTCCCAGAATCTTCCTTAGGATCTTCCTTTCTTTCTTTTCCAGTTCTTGTAGCTCCCCTTTTTTATTCAAAATAAGACACTCTGAGGCATAGAATTCTTCTGGTTTGATTACTGAATGATAGTGTCGGATTTTGGCCATGCAGGATATTGCCCGTTTGTTGTACATACTCTGGGTTAGTTTGTAGGCCAATTCTAATTTTCTGATTCTTCCTCTGATAGCCTCTTTGTCTGGCCCATTGGGTTGGATCCATTCTCCTAGGTATCTGAACTTCTCTGCCCTTTTAATTTTCCCATACTTTACCTCCATGTACTTCGTATTTCGGTGCCTATACTCCATATACTCCGTCTTTCCGTAAGAAACTTTAAGACCTGCTTTTCCGGCGATTTCGTGCAGTTTCTCTATCATATTTATAGCGTCTTCTCGATTTTTAGCTAAGACGGCGAGATCATCGGCAAAAGCTGGACATTTAATTTCAAGTTCTGGCCTTCTCTTCCAAGGTGTATTCCTCTTATCCCTTCCGATTTCAGAGCTTCTTCCCAATTTTCATTATTTTCTCCAAAACTAGGTTGAAGAGGATCGGGAACAATCCATCTCCTTGTCTGACCCCTGTCTTGATTTCGAACGGGTCAGATATATCTCCGAGGAACTTGACTTTCGAGATGGTATCCGTCAGGGTTTGTTTAATGAGTTCTCTAGTTTTCTTGTCAATTCCAAACTCCTCTAGGACTTTAAATAAAGTTTGTCTGTCTATTGAGTCATATGCTTTTGTGAAATCGATAAAGATGACTACGGTGTTCTGACTCCTTATTGCTCTTGTTCGCAGTATACTTTTGAGGTTGAAAATTTGTTCTGCGCACGACCTTCCTTTACGGAAACCAGCTTTGTATTCTCCAATGAGGTGGTCAGTCTGTTCCTGAACTCTGTTTAGTAGAACTTTAGAGAATATCTTATAAGCAATTGACAGTAAAGAGATCCCTCTTTAGTTGTTCGGGTCTGTTCGGTTACCTTTCTTGTGAAGCGGATGTATAAGCGCACATTTCCAGTCTGCAGGGATCTTCCCAGTTTTCCATATATCTTCTATACAGCGATGAATTGCTTCCGCTGTGTTTTCTCCTCCAATCTTCCACATTTCTGCAACTACGCCATCTTCACCTGGCGCTTTGTTATCCTTAAGCTCTTTGATTACCTGTTTGATTTCTTCTAGATTTGGAGGTTTAGAATCTGGGTTCTCATGGATTGGTTGCTGGGTCTCTAGTCTGTCCTGAGGTTCTTCACAGTTTAGCAGCTCTTTGAAGTAGTCTGCTAGGAGCTGGCAGTTTTCTTTGTTATTGGTAGCAATGCTGCCGTCTGTTCGCTGGAAGCGGAGACTTGGTGGTTGATAACCTTGTAGTTCCTCTTTGAATATTCTGTAAACATTTCTGGTGTTGTTCTTTCTAAATTCTTCTTCTGCCTTTTTTACCCTATCTCTGTCATATTTTCTCTTTTCACCTCGTATGATTTTGGCTGATTCCTTCCTTTGATTCCTAAACTGTTCCCACTTTTCCTCTGTCTTGTTGGAATTACACCTCTTCCAGAATTTTAATCTTTTTTCAAGTGCTTCATCACATTTTTCAGTCTACCACCTATGCTTACGTTTTCGTGGAGTGTTCCCCAAACCTTCAGATGCTTTGATCAAGGATACTTTCATTTCTTCCCAGTTATTCATGTCCAGGTTTGACAGATTCTTGATGTACTTTTCTTTGTTCTACTTTAGTATTTCTGTATTGATTCTGGGTTTCTTGTTAGCTTTTGGCTTGATTCTGTTCGGTAGCAACCTTGTTTTGATTTCCGAGAGGTAATGGTCTGAATCAATGTTGGCACTTTTTCTTACTTTTACATTAAGAATTTCTTTTCGATTTCTGGCTGTTATTGCCACATGGTCTTTCTGAAATTCCCCCAGCATTGCATTAGGGGAAACCCATGTTTTCTTCTTCTTTGGGAGTGCTTTGAAGTATGTGGACATTAATTTGAGGCTGAATTGTCTACAGAAGGCAATGCGTCTTTCCCCATTCCTATTTGTTCGTTTATGTTCCGGGTAGTCTCCTACAATTTTTCTGTACTTTTTTCCCTGCCCATCTGAGCATTGAAGTCACCAAGCAAGATCTTTGTGTGATGTGGAGGGATTTTTGAAGTTGCATCTTCGAGCATTTCCCAGAAATCTTCCACCTTTTCTGGGTTTTTCTTATTATCTTCATTTATTGGTGCATGTGCATTGATAATCGTATACACCTTATTTCCCAACTTGAAAGAGAGGAGTGAGATCCTCTCTGATAGTGAAGCGAAATCAATTACGGATTCAATTATGTTCTTTTTGACTACAAAGGCTGTTCCAAGAATCGTTACGTTGGAGTTGTTTTTATAGCAGGTTTTCCTTTGTAGATTCTGTAACTTTCTGAATCCATTGGGTTTTCATCAAGGTATCTGGTTTCTTGTAATGCCATTATGCAAATGTTCCGTTCTTCCATAACTTTGATTAGCTGCTTCAGTTTTCCCGTTTTTAGGAGGGTATTGATATTCAACGTTCCAAGCAGGTGTTTTTGCTTGGGTCGTACCTTCTGTGATGAGGTTCTGGGAAGCTCCGACTCTTCCCCACATGATGTTTCAGGCTCTCCAGAATCCGACGGCCTGATTGCATCGCTCATGGCGATGGGGGATTTCCGTTTCCGGCTCCGCCCTGGAGTAATCTTTACAGAAAGTGTTTCCATCATGCCTTAAGTTGAAAATAATTGAGAGGATGGGTACAGCCCATACCTCAGTGTTAAAACTGAAGTTGTAAGCCCCAGAGTTTATTTTAGGCCGCTCCTAACCTGGAGAACAGACGCCTTTTGCAGCCGCCCCTAACCTGGAGAACAGACGCAGCGTGTGTTTCAAAGATAGTTCTTCCACCTTCTTCGCCGTAGGGAATTATATTCCTCATCCGCCGTTGAAGCTGTTGACCTTCTTCTGGATTTATAATTGTACTCCTTTTAATCCCCTGAGTACAGGGTTTCCCCTTCTGCCATCTCCGCCATACCGAAGTCCACCTTCTCTGCCGCAGACGCCATTGAGGTCTTCACCCATAACCCTGGGTTGGGCCCTCCATATTTATGACCCCTGGAGAGAGGGTGTCCCAGTATTATCAACCCCCAGGAATTGGGCTGCCTGTGGGTCCGCGGGTTCCTTTCCGTGATATTTGAACCAGCCCACATTTCTGCGAGCCCCCTATCCGCCACCTGGGGACGCGCCCTCTAGGGGTTTCAGGCTCCCCCTTACTCGTTTTCATTTATAATCAAATCCTATTAAAATTATTTACATAATTATTTCTGTAATGAGTTCCTTGGTTCAATACCCTCAGGATTTTCTCATTTTTTAAAAGTTCTCCACACCGAATGTAGTTATAAGGGCTTAAGTGATACTCTGCATTGACTTACATTAACGCTCGTAGTGGTAGAAAAAGGCAAACTGCTAATCTAATCGACCTGATAACGATGATTAAGAAAAGGGTTGTAATTTTTTAGAATAAAGAATATATTCTTATATTAATCATTATGTTCTATTTACCTAAAATTCGTAGCACATATCTCTTGAATGATTTCAACGTTGAGTTGCCTGCCTGAAGGTCTACAACTGTGGATTTTTTTATAATTGGAGAAAATAAGTTGATGTTATTAAAGAATAAATCCTTTAGAAGGAGGGGTGCACAGTGTTTATCTTTACAGGGGGGTAAGTACTTTG
This sequence comes from Anabrus simplex, assembly GCF_040414725.1. NCBI lineage: Eukaryota > Metazoa > Arthropoda > Insecta > Orthoptera > Tettigoniidae > Anabrus > Anabrus simplex. The sequence continues at coordinate 1,701,714,633 of NC_090265.1, read as the reverse complement.
TCAATCATGTTGATAGAATAATTCCAAAAGTGAAAGGAGAAAGGGGGTTGACACCAGAAAGGTGAGGCTATTAGTCATTTCATTGCCAACATTAGCCGAGAAAGAAAAAAAAGGGACATATTTCTCTTTGCAAAAGGCTGATGAACATGTCTTTCAAACTACACCTGATGTAGAGGTATCATTATTTAATATTTTTATATTTCGAGACAATCATCTGCACCTGGCAAACAATGTTATATCAAGGAGAACTGCAACTCTAAGTCGAAGGAACTTAACTTGCTGCCGCAGAATATTTGGGGACCAAGCATACGGTAACTACTAATGTGACGTCACTGGCGATACACTTTCTATTTCAGCACACTCTATTTATACAAATCCACAACCGCAGCGTCTTTGGTGACCAAGGCCTACGGTAACGATGAATGTGACGTCACTTCAGTCATATATTTTGTCGCGTTACACAAATTTTCGGATAATCCCCAGCTATACGACATATTCGTATCAAAATATCTTGCTCGTAAGTGTACCTTAATGAAGACCTCAGCCACGGGATTAAGGGGTAGACACAGATATATACACTATTCACTGGATGAAGTTGACTAATATCCCACTAGGATGACTTTTGAATGGGTAATAATAATAATATGTACAATTACAGTAAACTCATTTATTTTACTATTACTTTTACGAAGAACCGCCACAGATAGGGCATATTGTACCCGCTCAAAGCCTGAGTTACGGTCAGAATCGATCGCAACTAATAAACAATAAAAAATATGAAGGAATAAGATCTCCAAATAAATATATGGATGCCATCCACTCAGTTCTACAGGGTTGAACGGGGCACTGTAATCATTAATTTCAAGGCTCATCGTACAAACACATAAAATATATGAAATCATATCAACAGAAAAAGTGGAAGGCTTCGTCATAGGAATGGAGACGGATATTTAAATGGTCACCAAGGGTTTACTAGGCTACAGGAACAAGAACCTGGAACTGTTTCATTGCAAATGTCAAAGGAGCATTTTATTTAAGACAGAATTGTAACACACAACAAAATCCTTTGATCCTTATTTTGCCGTTAATTTGGCAAATCATTCCTGAAAATTTCACATAATATTTTACACTTTTGACCACCCATCCACTTGGGTAGTGGAACCGTTGATTTCTGAGGGTTGCAATTCGACCCTCGTGAACACAATGATCATTTTATAGTCATGAACCAATTACCTGTTGGCCAAGTGGGCGCGATCACATGAATCATGCCATCGCCTCCACTTCTATTAAGATGAGACCAACCCGGGATAATAAAAAACTCTTCCCGGGTTCCTACCCAAGGTGTGCTAATCGCTAACTGAAGGAAACGACAAAGCGACTCTAACCTAATGGTCCAGTTGTAGGGATTTGCCATCACATTACAAATATCAACTTATTATTTACAACAACTTGACATTATTACGTTATTTCGCCAGCTGATTTCCCTAGTATCAATCATCATCATCATCCGAAATAATAATAAAAGATACTTCAGTTTTATTATTACTATTATTATGATTATGATGATGATGATGATGATTATTATTATTATTATTATTATTATTATTATTATTATTATTATTATTATTATTATTATTATTATCAGTGGAGATCATGATTATCGTAACACGTAAACATCATTGATTTTTATTTCAATTTCAATTTTCACCATATTCATTATTATGCGAAATAATATTTTCATTAAAAATTAATTTCACTTGTTACACGACAGTTAACTACTCGTATTATTATGTTTAATGCATAACCCTTTACAATTCCGGTCTAGTTTGGCACTGATCAATCAATTAAGACATGATTTACTTGGATTATTATTATAATTTCGAAAATTTATGCTTTAAATTTCAATCTTTAGAATTTAGTCAAGTATGTTAAATCCCAATCTGAACCATCAAGCTCTGAGTTCACATCGGTCGGGACAAAATAACGGTATTCGAACCCTCAAACTTATTTTCGTACTGCGGTTAATTTATGGGGACACCATGTACTCCCAAGACAAATCTCAAATCCCATGGTACCTCGCAAACTGAGAATTTCCACCCAGTCGTTGCGAGTGCTAAATTATTCCATTCTATTCATTTGAAGTCCATTTATTCCACTGGAACTCTTCATAACATTTAATTCATTAATTAATCCTCGGTGCGTGGACTCTGTACTGCCACTCATAACACCGGAATCAGCATATTATCTCGACATATGCCTCAGGATAAACCTATTTCTTCATCAACATCAGTACGACTCAATTTTATCCCATACCGGACATTTGTCTCGCACCAATTCCAACATCAAAATTGGGCTCAAACCACTCTGGGCTTTCAACATAGCGTGACCATCATATACAAGTGCATCTTTCGCTTCTAAACAAGTATTGAAGATTAGTATGGAGTACAGAAAAACGTTAAAACAACAATTAAAGTTAAAAACAAATTTACTGCGCGAATTAAAGTATTCCACGCCACATGTTATCTCCACATTTAAATTACTTTAACCTGCAATCATTCTATCAAACTAGGCCCGTGACTTTATTCACAAAGCATTATTATTAGACACTCATTTACACATTACGCATGTTCATTTATCACTCCGATACTTCTACTGATTATTATATTTCTGCCCACTGGCGAATCTTCGCGGCACAAATAATCATCGATATTTACAGACAATTCAATGGACTTCATTCCGTCCCACAACAATTAAATTCACTTGGCAACCCTCTATCACTGGATAATCTCACAACATGCCTTAATATCTATAACATTTCCGTTAACTGAAAAAAATTGAGCACTTCCAAAATGAATGTTAATCTTTACGTGAAACGTGCTCCTGTATAATTACACACATTTCAAAGCACTTGAACAAACAACTCAATCCTAATCTACTCTATCAAATAATCAAAATTATGATGAGTGCTTGATCTAAATATGTACATAATAATTTGTCTCTTTGTCTATCTATCTCTGAATTTATACGAGCCGAGAAACGGCTCGTTTCACAATCAACTTACCATATTGCTAACGTTAGCTATCTACAAATGTATTTTAATAGGCACTCATCTCAGATTTGTAGTTTGCTAAACTGGAGGAGGAGCATCACCCCATCCTATTTTAGCACTGCATTATACTGGTATTTATGCCAGCTTGAAGAGGTAATCCTTGACACTTTTCAATATTACACATTTTTAAATCTTAGAAAAACGAATCACTTTTCACACCTGGAGTATTTTCCACTCTAAATTTAACACTGAAATTTTAGACTATTGGCTTTTTATATAGCCCACTTAATGTAAATATACGTTCTTCGTTCCTTCTCGGGCACTAAGGAACATGGCATACATTGGTATCCCCTTCAACGGCCCGACGCGCACACGACATTCTGACCTCGCACATCCCTGTCTGTTCGCGTTTCTCCCGTCTCACGTTCGCGTGGCTCACCAGGTATCACTTAGTAATTGACTATTCACTTGGTCAAATTACGTCGAACACCCGCGACCGTTCTCACGTAACATACTTCCTATTCCTGATATAGAATCTCACACTCCTATCCGTATGTTTTTATATAATGAGTTCTGTAAATATTCGAACTCCTGATAGACTGTTCAAGACTGTAATACGAACCAATTCACCTCATGCATCACTGGGCAACGTAAAATACTAACACCTCAAACAATATTCCACGAGTGGATACACACACGTACTTGCGCAGTAGCTGCTCCGACAATTCTCTACGACTATGTTCGCACCCTGGCGTAGTAACAGCTCGAACAATTCCTCACAAGTACACTTCCATCTCCACGACCAGGTGTTTATATTCATCTCACCCTTCCTCCAAGTTCACGAGAGGTCAACTCAGGGCGCGCAGTTCCAATATTCTCATACGACTATTTGCGAACCTGCCCTTGGCTTAAACTTGGGATCTACTGATGTAATTATGTTATCATATCCTCTATGCCAAATCTCAATTAATATCGTTCACTGGTAATTAATATAACTGTGAATTGAGCTCCCGTATCCCGGGCGGGGTATTTCGCGCCGTTTGTATCGTCTCTTGCCTGCAGCCAATCAACGAATACTGTCCATGAATTCTCCGAATTACGCCAGTCAATCTCCCTCAATTAATAACTTTTAATCGTTTTTATTATATGCTTAGGCTTCTAAATTTCCCCTTATCTTGAATTTATAATCCATTTCCTTCTATAAATTTAATCCGTGTAGTTAACGTTGGTAGTGCTTCTTACTATACGAAGTTGTCGTGACTGCTTCCGCCCGGCGAAGTTTGAAGTTTCAGTTTTTTTATGGTATCAACTGTGCGCCCAGCCCTCGTTTGGTTCACTGGATTTACCCTGACGCCATTCCTAGGAATTCAGCTTTCGACCCATACGTTGTTCCAACTATAACTTCGCCCGCGGGTATGGAACTTTCCACTGACTCTATCCCCATCGTCATAATTTCTGAGAAAACTAATTCTGCTGGCCATTGTATTTCTTAATCTTAGAGGAGGTATCAGTCTGTGGTAGGTTTCACTATACCATTCGAACTGGCCTGTATATACAACAAATAAAGTAAGATAATCTTGCTTCTGAAAATGAAATATATATTCCTCAATAATTAATTTTAATTGAATGACGCCTATCACACCCCCACCAGGGTGCATTATTTCCCACGCAGACATGAAATTTTTATTAATTTTGGAATCAATCTAGCGTCACCAATTGGTTTCTGACATCCCTCTAAACTCTGTAAGTTCTTTGGCTTGAACAATCTCGTTTCGTCGTTGATGATTCTCTCTTTGAAGTGCCTCGTTTTCTTGTTCTAATTGACGAATCATTTCTATGAATTCCAGGACATCGCTGTCTGGGTTTCCACATTCCGAACATGGCCTGGCTATTAATGTAGGCCGGATCATTTGGACGTCTAGTTCCATGGTTTCATCATCTCCTTCAGCATCTTCTTCTTCTTCTGCCTCTTCCTCGTCATTCTCTTCCATTCCTCGGCTTTTACTCAAACTCTCTTGTTTTAATTCTGGCCCCTAGTTGACTTTCGTTCATGAACCTAGGGTCATTTGTATTCAACGAGCAAACACCTTCAGATTGAAGCAGCGATGATCCGTCAGTGCAGGACGCGTTTCTATCCCCTTTGCGAACACCATTAGCCTTTTTCCTCCAATGTTCTTCAAGATACCGTTTCGATTCCTGCTCCAGCTCCTCCATGTTCTGTACGGTCGCCTCTATGTAGGGTTTCTCTTTACCGCGATCCCAAACACTACCTGGCCTGTCTTCCTTTCCGCTTTGATTCCTTATGGCATCCTTCCATTTCCTGTTGATTTCATCAATATCTCTCCTGCACTGCTGCTGTCGATTTTCTGATTCGTTATAGGGATTCTGACGAGCTCTTTGCTGGGCTGGGTTCCGCCATGGGTACGGGTAAGGCCGACTGTCATTCCTCGTTCCCTCATATCCTCGGTATCCCCTATCTCTCTCGAAGTTTCCCCGGTACTGCAGTCTTCCTTTCTCCTGAAATGCGCCTCGGTGTTTCCACGGTCTATGTTGCCAAATTTGCTCATACGTTCTCTTGCCTTTTCGACTAGAACTCGTTAGTTCAAAATTGGTGTTCGTGCTCTGATCTCTAGCGGACTCTGTTCTCGGGCTTGTTCCCATTTCCATGTTATTGACCTGCGGCTCTGAAGACCTTTGGGGCCTACCATTCCCATGATGGGTCGTCTGGTCAAGTTGTCTTAACAGACTTTCCGTCTGTACTGCCGTGCGTACATTAGAAGCAATCAGAATTCGCTGAATTTCAAGCGGACATGCTTCGCAATGGCACTTATGAGCTCGGTCTCACAGACCGGATTACCCGATTTGCGCATCTTATAAAATTGGGCGGTGAAGTACTCGGAATACTTTGTTGGCGCAGAAGTATCGTCTCGAGTACAACTCAAATCTGAGGTTCTGCTGCGATTCCATACTCCAATACTTTTGTAAAAATCGGAACCCCATGAAGTTATCAAAGGTGTAAAGAAACGCCCTGAACCAAATCACTGGCACTCCGTCCAAGAATTTTTCTACTGTCCGTAGTTGCATTTGTGTAGATATCCTCTGCTCTTAGATGTAATTCGTTATCTCCCTAATGAAATATTTGTTCGTTATTTGCCCTCGAGCATCGAACTTGGGAGGTTTGTCATCTGACATCGTAACAAAATTAGCTACACCAGACGTAGCATGGCTTGCAGAGGCCGTCGATGATCCGTCTCCCGTATGGAATTTTGAAGCTCTCGTATCGGCTGCCAAGAGATTCCCCTTCATCCTGTTCAATCCTCTGTTCTCTGGGGTCGCGAACTCACTATACTCGAAGTTAAAATCTCGAGTAACGGACCTGTCCGCGTGCGCCTTTAACAGTTCAACTTCTTTTCTCAGTTCATCTACGCGTTGACATCCGCAATGAACTTAGTCTTAAACTGTCTCTCCACGCACTCTTCCAGTTTACTGCCTAGTTTTATTTCCGACTCTTCGGTCCTCTGCTCCCGTATTTCAAGCGCTTCGGCTGCCTTGATTAGCTTACCAGTTATTTTTTCAGAAGCCTCCAACCTGTGATCTAAGCTTTCGATTCTGACACCGGCATCCTCTAACTTTTTGAAACCTTTCCATTACTTTTGAGGGGTTCAACTACTAATTCCAGAACTGAAACCTTCGCTTCTCTACGTTTGTGGTCTGTACGCAGCGTTTCCACGTTTTCTACAATTTCGTCGGTCTTTCCTCTAGCTTAGACGATATGGCTTTGGATCTGAGACCTAACCTCTTCGTGTCCTTGCCGACACTCCTCTCGCATCTTTTCATCCTGCGCTTTTGATTCATCACGATCAGCTGACACCTGGGTCTTAATTTCAATAAGTCCTACCACTAGTCTTTCCCTGATCTCGTTACGATCCTCCAAAGCTTCGGACCTAACTCGCTCAACCCTCTCGATCACTCGGATAAGACTTGCATCGAAATGTCCTTTCATTTCCCCCTTTGTCTTATGACATGCCTCGCGTACCTGGTCTAGCCGTCAGGTAAATTCCCATTGGTACTTTTCACACGCGGTCCGCACTTCACCTATTTGTCCCGCTAATTCAATTCTATCACTATCACAGTTGATCCGGATTTGTTCAAATTTCTGCTCCATTAATTGTTCGATAGACTTATTACTCTGTTCTATAGACCTATTAGTTTGTTCAATAGCCCTATTAGATTATTCAATAGACTGTTTTAAGGAATTATTAGACTGTTCATTAGACTTCTCTAACGACATAAATTGAAGGGCCATAGCCCTCATCATATCCGCCATCGTAAGCGATTCTTCCTCTCCCATATGTCCATCCTGGGCTTTCTCTCTATCTACGTCAGACGTTATAAATTTTTGTAATTCAAAATGAGGGCCAACCGGCTCCTCGCCCTACGGCACTACGTTTAACAGTTGGTCAAGGTCCTATCATATAACGGTTCACTACTCTAATTTCTATTTTCATTTAAATTCAATCACTCGTATCAAACAACGAGTAGCATAAGGACAACAAACTTTCTTTGTTCCATCCAGAATAAATACGTATCTGACATAGGCTACATAAAAATAATTTGGAAACTGTAATGTCAAACACCACCTAGAAATTTTGACATAACACAGCAATCTCGTAGCTTCAAATCTGAAATTAATAAATTCTCGTAAGCACAGTTCCAGTTCTCACTCCTGTATTAACTTGTAGTTTGGTACTCAGTATAATTTTTGCCACATTCTCCTTGTTACTACCATCTCCTCATACCGACACTTTGGTGACCAAAGTGTGGAGCCTTCGCATTAACAGATATAAAAATTCGCATCATCAACAATTACTCAAGAAAAAATTGTAATTGCTAACTGGTGAGCCCAACACCTACTTTTTGATCCTAGCAAATGAGCACCGTTCGAAAATTACTACCGGGCGAGTTGGCCGTGCGCGTAGAGGCGCGCGGCTGTGAGCTTGCATCCGGGAGATAGTAGGTTCGAATCCCACTATCGGCAGCCCTGAAGATGGTTTTCCGTGGTTTCCCATTTTCACACCAGGCAAATGCTGGGGCTGTACCTTAATTAAGGCCACGGCCGCTTCCTTCCAACTCCTAGGCCTTTCCTATCCCATCGTCGCCATAAGACCTATCTGTGTCGGTGCGACGTAAAGCCGCTAGCAAACAAAAATCGAAAATTACTACTAGCCTATGCTACGTTAGCAAGTGTCTGAACACAATGACGGAATAAATAAAATAAAAAAGCAAGTGACATGTAAACACTGAATTTAATAAAAAAGTCCTAAAATAATGGGGTCAACTCGTACACTAGATGATGCCATCATTATTTAAATTTACCTTCCTAGATCTGAACAAATATGTCGCAACCACGCAAAGCCGCGATGCGGTCTACTAATAATTCAAATACCACGACTGCGTTTTATCAAAATACAATTAATAACACTTTCGAGACCCGCTGCGATTGTTAATGCAATAAAGCCCAATTTAGGCTGCATGATGTGCTTACCAATAAAATAAAGCCCTACGATTGGGTCTAGCCACGATGTAATCGGCCTCATGTTGGGCACCATGATGTACCCGCTCAAAGCCTGTATCCCAACCAGCATTTATCTCAAGGGGTGTTACGGTCCGAATCTATCGCAACTTATAAACAATAAAAAAATTTATGAAGATAAAAGATCTCCAAATAAATGTATGACCGCCATCCAATCAGTACTACAGGGTTGAACGGGACACTCTATTCATTAACTTTAAGGCTCATCGTAAAAACACACAAAGTAGGCTATATTAAATGAGATCAACAGGAAAAGTGGAAGGCTTCGTCCTAGGAATGGGGACGGATATTTAAATGGTCACCAAGGGTTTACTATGCTACAAGAAAAAGAACCTGGAACTGTTTCCTTGGGTGGTGGAACCATTGATTTCTGAGGGTTGCAATTCGACCTTCGTGAACACAATGACCATTTATGGTCATGAACCAATTACCTGTTGGCCAAGTGGGCGCGATTACATGAATCATGCCATCGCCTCCACTTTTATTGAGATGAGACCAACCCGGGATAATACAAAACTCTCCCCGTGTTCCTAACGAAGGTATGCTAATCGTTAACTGAAGGAAACGACAAAGGGACTCTAACCTAATGGTCCAGATGTAGGGAATTGCCATCACATTACAAATATCAACTTAACTTATTGTTTATAACAACTTGACATTATTACGTTATTTCGCCAGCTGACTTCCATAGTATTAACCATCATCATCATCCGAAAGAATAATAAAAATATTATTATTATTATTATTATTATTATTATTATTATTATTATTATTATTATTATTATCAGTGGAGATCATGATTATCGTAACACTTAATCATCATTGATTTTATATTTCAATTTTCACCATATTTATTATTATCCGAAATAACATAATACATTCTTCTTCGTCTCCTTCAAATTATTTTCATTATAAATTAATTTCACTTGTTACACGGCAGTTAACTATTATTATGTTTAATGCATAACCCTTTACAATTCCGGTCTAGTTTGGCACTGATCAGTCAATTAAGACATGATTTACTTGGAATATTATTATTTTACCGGGTGGTACACCTCCACGCCGCTAATTCAAACTTTGCGCCAGTTGAAACTCCTCTACTGGAGGAAGTCTGACCTTTATCTACGGTGTTAATTCTCAAGTTTCTCAGAAGATGTCCCTACTTGTAAATTTAGAAGTTTCTGAGCTGGGTCGTTTTCGATGTATTTTTGTTTTGCCTGTAGTAAGAAGTGTGGACATGCTCTTCCAGATGGCACTCCTGAAGGACTACAATTATGCACCCTAGTGCGAAGTGAAACAACTGTGTTTTTGGAGAAGTTTTGGGTTCATAAGTTTGTTCTTTGTTAAATTTATTTCAGTTATTGTTTAAGTTGGCAATATTAACCCTTTCTTTCCGCCAGTTTTGAATTCGACCAATAAGGAATTTCTGTAATAAATTTTCCACCAATAATGTGTGTCTTCTTCATCTAGTGTAGAGGTTTTCGTTGTTAGCCAATAAAATGATTGTGGGCGGGTGTTCTCATTCCTGAAACGCCTCGAACTTTCCACGAGGGTATATAAACTGCTGCTTTTCGGGTCTCCGCGCCACTTCAGTAACATCTATCTTGTGTAAATTACGTAGCAGGGGGCGGGAAGCGCCTCTTTCTTCGGGCAGCAGTTCAACCACCAGGTAATGGCCTTTTAATAACTTCTTTTCTTGCTAGCTCAGCAGTTTAACTCTCGGGGCAGGTCCGAAGCCTTTTACCATGTAACTTTTCTCTAAAATATAAAGACACTTGATATCAATTCTATCCTTTTAAACTACAAATTGGGATAGAGAGTGCTTAACCCTCTCGAGCTCCCACTCATATTGCTTTGAGGTGAACTTATTTTCACAACCGTTTCTTCCCTTCTAGTGTAATTTAAATCGTTTTCTTATATAAGTCACCTCTTTAGTATGAGATTAGCCCTTGCATTAGTGGCCTAGTGCCAGGTAGGTTTTAGTAAAGTATATTAGGAGTGCAGTTTTGCCTCCTCTCAAGTTGGTATTGTGGAGGCCATGTAATATTTCTGTTTCTTCACTGAATAGGCCTCAGTAGGTTGGGTATTTTTACCCCTGTGTATATGTCCTTGGAGGACAGCTTGAACGTGGAATTTGGTGTGGCCTTCGATAGGCTTGAACTTAAGAGCGGGTGGCTCTTTCTTAAAATTTGGTTCTCCGTGCCTCGAGGATGCTTTACTGTGTAGTTGGGAGCAAGTGCTTCTGGGCATGATTGGGGTTTTCTGCCCCTTTATCGAATCTTGTATTTGGGTAAAGTTGGGCTAATTGCTCAAGAATTGTGAGTCCGGGGCTCGAAGCACAAATTCTGTAAAAACTATAATTGTACATTCTTAAATTGTTGATATTCAACTGTGTTTCTGTTATTCTTGTTATTTCTTGATCTTGATAAGAAAATATAACCTTGTTAAATTTTATCTTAACTTTAATTTCGTATTTTGAGACCTGTTCACCCCCGCACCTTCTTTCACCTCTGCACATCCACAAAACTCGGTAACAATTATTATTATTTCGAAAATTTATATTTTAAATTTCAATCTTTATAATTTAGTCGCGTATGTTAACTCCCAGTATGAACCATCAAGCTCTTAGTTCACATCGGTCGGGACAAAATAAAAGGTATTCTAACCCGCAATCTTATCTTCGTTAATTTATGGGAACACCATGTCCTCCCAAGGAAAATCCCAATTCCCATGGCACCTCGCAAACTGAGAATTTCCACCCAGTAGTTGAGAGTGCTAAATTATTCCATCCTTTTCATTTTAAGTCCATTTATTCCACTGGAACTCTTCAAAACATTTAATTCATTAATTAATCATCGGTGCGTGGACTCGGTTCTGCCACTCATAACACCGAAATAGGCATATTATCTCGACATAGGCCTCAGGATACATCTATTTCTTCGTCAACATCAGTACAACTCAATTTCATCTCATGCCGGACTTTTATCCCGCACGAATTCCAACATCAAAATTGGGCTCAAACCACTCTGGGCATTCAACATAGCGTGATTATCATATACAAGTGCATCTATCGCTTCTAAATAAATATTTAACATTATTATGGAGTACAAAAAACATTAAAACAACAATTAAAGTTAAAATCAAATTTACTGCCGAATTAAAGTATACCACGCCACATGTTATCTCCACATTTAAATTACTTTAACCTGCAATCATTCTATCAAACTAGGTCCGTGCCTTTATTCACAAAGCATTATTATTAAACACTCATTTACACATTACCCATGTTCATTTATCACTCCGATACGTCTACTGATTACTATATTTCTGCCCACTGGCGAAACTTCGCGGCACAAATAATCATCGATATTTACAGACAATTCAATGGACTTCATTCCGTCCCACAACAATTAAATTCACTTGGCAAACCTCTACCTCTGGATAATCTTACAACATGCTTTAATATTTATAAAGTTTCCGACAACTGAAAAAAAATACATTTGAACTCTTCTATAACGAATGTTAATCTTTACGTGAAACGTGCTCCTGTATAATTAAACACATTTCAAGCACTTGAACAAACAACTCAACCTTAATCTACTCTATTAAATATTCAAAATTATGATGAGTGCTTGATCTAATTATGCACATATTAATTTGACTCTGTGTCTATCGCTGAATTTATACGAGCCGGGAAACGGCTCGTTTCACAATCAACTTACCATATTGAAAGGATATGATTTCCTCCCGCTAACGTTAGCAATCTACAAATTTATATTAATAGGTACTCATCTCAACCATGTAGTTTGCTAAACTGGACGGAGACCATCGCCCCCGTCCAGTTTTAACACTGCATTATACTGGTATTCATGCCAGCTTGAAGAGGTAATCCTTGACACTTTTCAATATTACACATTTTTAAATCTTAGAAAAACGAATCACTTTTTTACACCTGGAGTATTTTCCACTCTAAGCTTAACACCGAAATTTTAGACTATTCGCTTTTTATCTAGCCCACTTAATGTAAATATACATTTTTCGTTCCTTATCCGGGCACTAAGGAACATGGGATACATTGGTATCCCCTTCAACGGCCCGACGCGTACACGACTTTCCGACCCCGCATTTGCCTGTCCAATCGCGTTTCTCCTGTCTCACATTCGCGTGGTTAACCAGGTATCACTTAGTAATTGACTGTTCACTTGGTCAAATTACGTCGAACACCCGCGACCGTTCTCAAGTAACATATTTCCTATTCCTGATATAGAATCTCACACTCCTATCCGTATGTTTTTATATAATGAGTTCTGTAAATATTCGAACTCCTGATAGACTGTTCAAGACTGTAATACGAACCAATTCACCTCATGCATCACTGGGCAACGTAAAATACTAACACCTCAAACAATATTCCACGAGTGGTTACACACACGTACTTGCGCAGTAGCTGCTCCGACAATTCTCTATGAGTATGTCCGCACCCTGGCGTAGTAACAGCTCGAACAATTCCTCACAAGTACACTTCCATCTCCACGACCAGGTGTTTATATTCATCTCACCCTTCCTGCAATTTCACGAGAGGTCAACTCAGGGCGCGCAGTTTCAATATTCTCATACGACTATTTGCGAACCTGCCCGTGGCTTAAACTTGGGATCTACTGATGTAATTATGTTATCAAAGCCTCTATGCCCAATCTCAATTAATATCGTTCACTGGTGATTAATATAACTGTGAATTGAGCTCCCGTATCCCGGGGGGGTATTTCGCGCCGTTTGTAGCGTCTCTTGCCTGCAGCCAATCAACAAATAGCGTCCATGAATTCTCCGAATTATGCCAGTCAATCTCCCTCAATTAATAACTGTTTGCCATTTTTATTATATTGTTAGTCTTCTAAATTTCACCTTATCTTGAATTTATAATCCATTTTCATCTATAAATTGAATCCGTGTAGTTAACGTTGATAGTGTTTCTTACAATACGAGGTTGTCGTGACTGCTTCCGCCCGGCGAATTTTACGATTGGTCCAAGCTTATGCGGGACTGAGATGCTTCACATTTTTTCTTTTAAGTACCCACCATGCGCCCAGCCCTCGTTTGGTTCACTGGAGTTACCCTGACGTCATTCCTAGGAATTCTTCTTTCGGACCGTACTTTGTTCCAACTATAACTTCGCCCGCGGCTATGAAACTTTCCACTGACTTGGAAATAACTCTGCCTTTCTCTTTCCCTCCTCGTAACAATTTCTGAGAAAACTAATTCCGCTGCACATTGTATTTCTTAATGTTATAGGAGATATCAGTCTGTGGTAGGTTTCACCATACCATTCGAACTGGCCCATTCTGACAACATATAAAGTAAAATATTCTTGCTTCTGAAAATGAAATATATATTCTTCAATAATTAATTGCAATTGAATGCCGCCTATCACACCCCCACCTGGGCACAATATGGTGACGATGTGATAGGAAAGGGCTAGGAGTGGGAAGCTGTGTGATTTTTTTAAAAGGAAAAATATATCTCTTCGAACTACTTCGCTTTTTGCGGCAAATTTCCCAGTTTCAACGCGGAGCAGCAAAATGCACTTCCTTTCTACAGGACCAGTAGTCCTTTAAACCTCAAACACACGCACTGGGGTGTAATCCAACCCAGACCATTACATTTCTGTCCACACAGGCACAAGTATTTCTTGGTTAATCTCAGCTGTTCAGTACATTTCCATCTGGAACTCGCCACATATCTTCAATAATTAGCAAGTTTGGACGTCATTGTTAAAGACGGAATACCGTAATATTTTGACTGGAGTGGAATGCACCTCGTATGTGTGTTTGTGTAATAGAATCCCGACGATTTTTGTGTCTATTTTTTATGTATTATTCATAGTTGTTTTATATTCGAATCATTTTTCATTCATAGTTAAATCAGTGATGTATTCTTTACAGATTTCGGCTTATTTGAAACAAGAACTTGTATAAAATGTCAGTTTTATGAGAAAAGGTAGAAAAGTGGCGACGTGAGTGGCATTGAAGTATTCTCCGCAATTCTAGGAATGTACAGATTTAATTTCACTCTCGGGTTTCTATGGATCGACAGATCAACATCCCAGAAAACAGGATAGAATTTGACAAGGGATGTAATTCAAATGATCATCAACCACGTCCAACCAAATATTCAGAACTATTTCGTAGCAAGTGCTCATTCAGACAACATATGAAATATAAACGGGTGAAATATGGTGCCAGATAAATACAGTATCCTCGGACTAGCAGAAGCACGTTGGTTCTAGATGATAGTACATGCTGGTGCGCAGCGAGAGGTACGAGTACATTGTTGTATGTGTCTAATTCCCCATCTATTATTTTAAAACGATTAGTGGCTCCTCTATATGCTGCTGTTCGGAGTATTTTTTGTGACGATCAATTTTATGAGTATTTCCCACCCCAGGGACTGAACAAAGTCATAAATAAACTTGCAACGAAACAATGACCTAAAAAAGCTTGATTCACCCCAATAAATAAGAGAAACGTAGGGTAGGAATATCGAGTCTATTCCGATTTTCAAGGAAACATGAAAGTAAGAAAGAATGAAAGAAAATCCAAACAATTGGGCTGCCAATGCAACACAGTCGTGTATACTGCGAGAACCCATTCTTTTATTATTAAATAATAAATGGGAATTACCCCACATACTGGTCATGACATGGATTGTCTATAAACGAAAATATGTACTGCTTGAAAGTTCAGTTCTCTATCGTATGACATTTATAGCCAATTTTTACCGAATATTTATATTTTGATCCGGATATAAACTTTCGGTGTTTTGAAATTGCCCCATTGTAGGTAAAATATCACGCATTATATCATAGATATTTTCTAGAAATAACCTGCATCTTATGTACCGTATTTCCTTTATTAATTCATGTTCTGACTATAAATTAACTTTTAGACTATTAGGACACTGAAATCATTTTGCATTGAAATGCACAGTAAGTAACATATTCACAAGTTATGCACATTTTAGCTCATGAACATGGATCTTTAGGCCTTTCCAGTCACGAAATTACCAGTGTTTGGCTGCAGTGTGGAACTGGGATCATCAGTTAAGCCGGCATTACACCTACCGAGTACTCGGCCGAGACAGTGCATTCGACCGAGTACTCGGTTAATGTGATAAGTACAGCCAGTACTCGGTCTAGTAACGAGCGAGTGATCTGGGCGAGACAGTGGATAGAAACGTGGCCCAACTGCTCGGCCGAATGAGAACCCCTACCACCTGCCCACTCACCTCGGCACTTCACTCGCTCTCCACTCGGTCAGTGTAATCAGTCAAGTCAATTGTGAAGGAGTTTTTCTTGTGTTGTCTGGCGAGCTGTGATTTGATTTCTTCAATGACAATGGCTAAATGGAGTAGTGAAACAACGTTAAAATTCATTCAAGAGTACAAAACACACGAATGTTTATGGGACTTCAAATCTGCTGCGTACAAAGACAAAAACATGCGTGATGCTGCTTATCACAAGTTGGAAGAAGCTATGAATTAACCTGACTTTGGTGTACCAGATGTAAACAATTAAATTAAAAACTGTTGTTGCTAATGCCAAATTCGATTTCCTCTATTATGGCAGGTATGATCATTTTGTAATAGTGTTTAAAAACTCTCTTCATTTTCCTCATTTTCCTACTTCGCATCACCATGTTCCCGCAATCCTTAAACGTTTCAGTGCACTGACTCGCCCACTATCTCGTCCTCGTGTAATCACATCTACTCCTCAATAAGTTACTCGGCCGAGTAACAAAGCGAGTGACTCGGCCCAGTACTCGGTAGATGTAATTCCGCCCTTAGGTTGCCACACCTTCTCAAGACGCTGGAGGCTACTGCGCCGTTGACACACTACTTCATTTAGTCAACGTCTGAATTTTCTGAAAATAACTTTCTTGTTTCCTACAAATGTCTAATTCTCCATATATTTTTAAATATTTCTTTATTTGTTATTTTATTAAAGGAGCTCTGTATTAGAATTTTACGAGGATAACTATCTTTCTATTAATATTTAAAAAATCTTCAACGATTTGTTTTTATTATAATCTACTTCGTTTTAAAATAAAATATTTTAAAAATTAGGACCCGGCGAATTACCGGTTCTTCTATATATAGTTGAAACTTTAGAATTGTTCTATTTTATTCGAATTTTAATAGGATAACTATCTTTCTATATATAGTTAAAACCTTTAACGATCTGTTTTTATTAAAATATTATTCGTTTTTATAAAAATATTTTTAAAGTTTGGGCCCGTCGTTTTGACGGGTTATATATATATATATAACTTATATAGTTAATAAATATTTTTGTTAATAAATGTTTAAATTAATATTACCTGAAGATATAGCTCCTAGAAGTTCCGATGTAGGAATATATATAACTAAAGATAAAATAGAAGATAAATTACGCTTATTATTATTTACTTATTTAGATTAAAATTTTTACCAAATTTATAAGAAAGAAGAAGCGAGAGGTTTTGTTCCTTGATGTTCGAGTGAAGAACATTATATTAAAAATTGTATACATTCATTATATGGACATCATCTATAATATAAAAAGGTCCTTTAAACTATTTTAAAGAGAATATTCCAGTTATTCAAAAATTCGAAGTTCTTAAAATCTAAACAATAGAACCCAGGTTCGTTAATAAATTTAGTTGTTTCTTGTACATAATTGGGTAGTCACGAACACAACTATATGTTAAAAACTGAACAGTAAGTACTAATCTGGAACAGGGTCATGGGAAGGAGAAAAGGGAGAAGGAAGTAGCTTCTGCAGCTATCAGGAAAGATAGGGCTGACCAGGAGGGGAGGGGATCAAATGAGGTGGGTAGGGTTGAGGCTCTGGTCATGGGGGATTCCTTCGTTAGACACGTGGGGAAAGTGTGTGGAGGAAAGGGAACCAGGGTAGAATGTTATCCAGGAATTAGGTTGAGGCAGATGTTGAGGAAAGTAGAAGAGAGGGAGGAGGGGAAGGAGAAGGTGGTAGTGTTTCACGTTGGTACCAACAACGTAAGGCAAGCTGATATAAGTACCAACATAGTTGGAGATGTGTGGGATCTGGTAAATGCAGCACGGGTGAAGTTTAAGAAAGCGGAGATTGTTATTAGTGGAATACTGTGTAGGAGGGATACTGACTGGAGAGTGATTGGGGATTTAAATGAGACTATGGAGTGGGTATGTGGGAAACTGGGAGTGAAATTTCTAGATCCTAATGGGTGGGTAGGAGAAAGGGATCTGCGCTCGGATGGCCTTCATTTAAACCGCAGTGGTACGTATAAGTTAGGAAATTTGTTTGGAAGGGTAATAGGGAGGTACATTCAGGGAAAGGGGATGGCCTAGGGAGCGGTGATAAGGGAACAGGGAACTGGAAATCAAGTAGGGATGACCTAAAATTGTTAGTGTTGAACTGTAGAGGTATTGTAAAGAAAGGAATAGAATTAAGTAATTTAATAGATATATATTTACCAGATATTGTAATAGGAGTTGAATCATGGCTGAGAAATGATATAATGGATGCAGAAATTTTCTCACGGCACTGGAATGTGTATCGTAGAGATAGGATAGGAAAGGTGGGAGGGGGAGTTTTCATTCTGGTGAAAGAAGAATTTGTAAGCTACGAAAAAGTTAAAGATGAGACACATGAAATTCTAGGTGTAAGGCTCATTTCTAAAGATAATAGGCAACTTGATATATTTGGAGTGTACAGATCGGGAAAGGGTAGCACTGATGCGGATTCGGAATTATTTGATAGGATAGTCAGCTATGTGGGAAACGACATGGAAAGAAATGTGATTGTAGCGGGAGATCTGAATTTGCCAGATGTCAATTGGGAAGGAAATGCGAACGACAGGAAGCATGACCAACAAATGGCAAATAAGTTAATATGGGAAGGACAGCTGATTCAGAAAGTGATGGAACCAACCAGAGGGAAAAATATTTTGGATGTGGTGCTGATAAAACCAGATGAGCTCTATAGGGAAACTGAAGTAATAGATGGTATTAGTGATCATGAAGCTGTTTTTGTGGTAGTTAAAAATAAATGTGATAGAAAGGAAGGTCTTAAAAGTAGGACTGTTAGGCAGTACCATATGGCTGATAAAGCAGGTATGAGGCAGTTTCTAAAAAGTAACTATGATCGGTGGAAAACGGTAAATAAAAATGTAAATAGACTCTGGGATGGGTTTAAAGAAATTGTTGAGAAATGCGAAAACAGGTTTGTACCAAGGGTGGTAAGGAATGGTAAAGACCCACCTTATTATAATAGAGAAATAAAGAGACTAAGAAGGAGGTGCAGACTGGAAAGAAATAGAGTTAGAAATGGCTGTGGAAGTAAGGAGAAATTGAAGGAACTTACTAGAAAATTGAATCTAGCAAAGAAGGCAGCTAAGGATAACATGATGGCAAGCATAATTGGCAGTCATACAAATTTTTGTGAAAAATGGAAGGGTATGTATAGGTATTTTAAGGCAGAAACAGGCTCCAAGAAGGACATTCCAGGAATAATTAATGAACAAGGGGAGTGTGTATGTGAGGATCTTCAAAAGGCAGAAGTATTCAGTCAGCAGTATGTAAAGATTGTTTGTTACAAGGATAATGTCGAGATAGAGGAAGAGACTAAGGCCAAAGAAGTAATAAAATTTACGTATGATAACAATGACATTTACAATAAGATACAAAAGTTGAAAACTAGAAAAGCGGCTGGAATTGATCAGATTTCTGGGGATATACTAAAGACAATGGGTTGGGATATAGTACCATATCTGCAGTACTTATTTGATTATTGTTTGGCCGAAGGAGCTATACCAGATGAATGGAGAGTTGCTATAGTAGCCCCTGTGTATAAAGGAAAGGGTGATAGACATAAAGCTGAAAATTACAGGCCAGTAAGTTTAACATGCATTGTATGTAAGCTTTGGGAAGGCATTCTTTCTGATTATATTAGACATGTTTGTGAAATTAATAACTGGTTCGATAGAAGGCAATTCGGTTTTAGGAAAGGTTATTCCACTGAAGCTCAACTTGTAGGATTCCAGCAAGATATAGCAGATATCTTGGATTCTGGAGGTCAAATGGACTGTATCGCGATTGACCTGTCTAAAGCATTTGATAGGATGGATCATGGGAGACTACTGGCGAAAATGAGTGCAATTGGACTAGACAAAAGAGTGACTGAATGGGTTGCTATATTTCTAGAAAATAGATCTCAGAGAGTAGGTGAAGTTTTGTCTGACCCTGTAATAGTTGAGAGGGGAGTTCCTCAGGGCAGTGTTATCGGACCTTTATGTTTTCTTATATATATAAATGATATGAGTAAAGGAGTGGAATCGGAGGTAAGGCTTTTTGCGGATGATGTTATTCTCTATAGAGTGATAAATAAGTTACAAGATTGTGAGCAACTGCAACGTGACCTCGAAAATATTGTGAGATGGACAGCAGGCAATGGTATGTTGATAAACGGGGCTAAAAGTCAGGTTGTGAGTTTCAAGAATAGCAAAAGTCCTCTCAGTTTTAATTACTGCGTTGATGGGGTGAAAGTTCCTTTTGGGGATCATTGTAAGTATCTTGGTGTTAATATAAGGAAAGATCTTCACTGGGGTAATCACATAAATGGGATTGTAAATAAAGTGTACCGATCTCTGCACGTGGTTATGAGGGTGTTTAGGGGTTGTAGTAAGGATGTAAAGGAGAGTGCATATAAGTCTCTGGTAAGACCCCAACTAGAGTATGGTTCCAGTGTATGGGACCCTCACCAGGATTACCTGATTCAAGAACTGGAAAAAATCCAAAGAAAAGCAGCTCGATTTGTTCTGGGTGATTTCCGACAAAAGAGTAGCGTTACAAAAATGTTGCAATATTTGGGTTGGGAAGAATTGAGAGAAAGAAGGAGAGCTGCTCGACTAAGTGGTGTGTTCCGAGCTGTCAGCGGAGAGATGGCGTGGAATGACATTAGTAGACGAATAGGTTTGAATGGCGTCTATAAAAGTAGAAAAGATCACAATATGAAGATAAAGTTGGAATTCAAGAGGACAAACTGGGGTAAATATTCATTTATAGGAAGGGGAGTTAGGGATTGGAATAACTTACCAAGGGAGATGTTCAATATATTTCCAATTTCTTTGAAATCATTTCGGAAAAGGCTAGGAAAGCAACAGATAGGGAATCTGCCACCTGGGCGACTGCCCTAAATGCAGATCAGTATTGATTGATTGATTGATTGATTTATTATGGAATTACAGGGTCCAAATTTTTGGACTGGAAATCATAACAAAATATAAAGGAATTATTTGATTTCCTTAGAAACTAAACAATAAATACTAATCTATTCATTTAATTAATTAGTTAATTGATTGGTTAATTAATCAATTAATTTATTTATACATTTATTTATTCATATTTATTTACTTATTTATTTATTTATTTATTTATTTATTTACTACGGAATATCGGCCCTGGGCTACCCCGGTATTGGAAATAACAATAGTATCGTATAATAAAACTGTATTAAAAATAATTTTTTCATTGCCTCTTAAAGACCCCTTTAATATTTTCAAAAATGCTAGTACCATCTACTTCTACATTTTTACACATTGTCTTTTTAGTATCTTCCTATTCTAAAATTTTAGCAACATCTTTAGCTTTAATAGTAGTATTAATTAAACAATAAATACTAATCTTTCTTTTTCGCTTTTTTGGGGTTGCTTTTATTTGATCGAGAGGAAGTTTTAACTTATAATTAAAGTCCATTTTTCTATCCTGTATTTCGTTTTCTAACGTATAATTAGGTACATAAAAACTTTCTATATTTCGTAATTTAATATGTATATTTTTTGCCTCTATAATATATTTTATATTGACTAGAAATAATTAATTCTGTTCCTTCTTCTAAACTTTCTAATCTTTTACACTTGATTACCTTTACTACTATTTACCCTCATTTTCATATTATCTATTTATTCTTTTATTTCTCGTAGCACGAATTATATTCTTTATTTTCTAACACCTCTAAGAGTTTATATTATTCTACATCAGGGAAAGAATGTCCATTATGATATTTAGTACTATTTACCGTTATTTCGATAAATGGTTTTTCTGCTGGGAAATAAATTATATCTAACCCATTATAAGAGATAAAAACAAAATATTTTTTAATGAAATCTTCACCTTTAATAAAATAAACAGATTTAATTCCATATTTTTCGCATAATGCTCCAACATACGGAAACTTATTTTTACTATTTACTACAAAAGCAACACTATTCTTTATATCTAGCTCTTTCCAACGTTTGCTAATATAATATCGTTATTCTTCTTCTGTTTCTTCTATTTTTTCTTTTTCTAGTTCTTTCTTATATTCCACTTTTATAGACCTTGTTGGCTCCAAATAAGAGAGTTTTCGCTTTTCGATTCCTACATTTTCTAGTTCTTGTTCTCGTTTTTTAGAAGAATGAAAAAATATTACATTAATTGGTTTGATTTGTTTAATGGGATATAGATAGTGTTTGCTATGGGTATTTATTGCTTTTCTAGACACAAATGAAATAAAGTTTTAATTACCAATTAATCCTAATTCTTCGATATTCATTTCTTTGGATATGGTAGAAAACAAGCTGTTGGATATATAAAAATACGTTTCTCCAGATTTAATATAACATTTTCGGACTATAGATATAAAGAGTCGTCTAGATCTTCTAGAGTTTCTATATAGATAACTGGTAAATAATTAAATCTAAAAGCACACAAAACAAATTTAACTAATTTTTCTCTTTCTTATTTATTAGGTCTATCTGTTCCAATTTTTATTTGTATTCCTGTTAGTGTTTCGTGTTTTTGTTGCCCCAATAGACATATTGTAATATATTATTATAAACAAGGCACCAACTTTTTCGTAAGGAATCTGTTCATTTTTGCATCATTTTAGCTAATGGAACAGAATAAAATTGTGCGTTTTGGAAATAGTTTGTATTTTCTCTTATTCATTCTAAACAATCTTTTATTATATTAAATTCTTCCGGATCGGATATAAATAACCTTTTCGTGACTTTAAATAGTCTTCATAACTTTTAAAACAAGGTCCTTTATCTTCAACTATATATTTTAAACCGGATGTGCTTCTTCCAAATAATATTTCCAGATCAAATCGTTTTAGTCTTATTTTTTCCGAGTATTAATTCTCTATTAATATCAACAAAAACCTTAAGCAGTGATTTGTCAAATGGAAATCTCTTTTAATCAATTTTGGTACAGGATCTTGCAATGGCGATTAGAATTCAAATTTAGTATAATTATATTGATCATCAACTAGTATTCGCCACCATACGTAAGAAATTTTTCCGGTTTCTCGTTTGGCATATTTGGGAATTCGCTGTTAAAATAAATATCTCAAATTCACGGAAATTAAAATCATCTTCCTTAGTACTTCTGCATATTTTACAACTTGTTCGTGTAGATCTACCATTTGGAGTTAATTTGTTTTTAGGTTTTCTTATTTTGAAATATTTGCAAACCTTTGTCTCCATTTATTGTGGACAAAAACTGTGTCCAGTGTTCGATAACAAATTTATCAATATAAAAATCGATTTGTCCAGACTTGTCCCAAGAAGAACTTTTTAAATTCTGTAATTTTTTCGATTTCATTGCTTTTATACTTTTTATTATTTTTTCTGGTGATTTGTGTGATTTAGATTTTTTTTACTTTTTGTTGTTTTGGACAATTTTTACAAAAATGAACTTTTTTAAAATCCTGCAGAATTGGTAGATGGTCGAGGATCGGCAATTGATATTTACTGCTATTACGTCTAATTGCGTTGAATTATAGTAGCGATGCCATGTTTATTAAATTCATTGAATGGCAGTGAGTGCTCAGCGGAGGGGTGTGGTTAACAGCCGAAGATTCCTCTGTCCTAAGTTATAAGAGAATGTTTCTTCTGGGTGGCGAGATGATGGGATTATAGCATCGACGATGAAAACACCTATTCCCCAGCAGAATTGTAAGGTAGCTTTAATGTGTTTCATCCCCACAAGTAATGTTTACATGCAGATTACCCATCCAAAGAGTTTTAAATATATCTGTGAAAATCCACAAATTAGTCATAAATAATGTTTGAATGTGCTGTGTGAGTAGCTGTCAGTTAGCCCATATACCCCATTAGATCTATTATGGGCTCTGTTAATTCACTACAACTCATGACCCATAGTAATGTATGCAGCTTATTAATGCATGCACGCTTTATGCCAGTATAATCAAAAGGTTTGCCTGCGCAATAATTTTCTGCTCCGTTGGTGATGTGATCGGAACACTAATGGAACTGTTCATTCAGTGGAATATTTGGTAGACTGGTTATATCCTGTATTGCCTGGAGTGCTTACCTTCAAATCCTGCCCACGTATTTTTGACCATACTGAAGGCATTTTTTCCCTCAGAATGGCATCAGGGCCACATGGATACCAGTCCCTGTGAGCAGTAAGCGGCCTGCCTGAGTCTGACATTGCCTCTTCAACACGTACTACATGTACGTAACATGACCTAATACGTTGAAAGTCTGTTTCGATTACAATGCGGTCGTGAAAATTCAATATTCATTGACGTGCCCCACAACGGGCGACTTAAACGCATTCTACAGTGTGCTGGCAGCAGTGCCAGATCTGTAGCTCAGATCCTTTCAAACAGAGCAAAGATGGCCTAGGCCACCATAGCTCAATTGGTAGAGCAACCGACGCGAAATCGGGAGGTTGTGAGTTCGGATCCCACTGGTGTCCGGCTGGCCATTTTTGTTCTGTACTTAACATCTCTTCAACACGTACTACATGTACATAACACGACCTAATACGTTGAAAGTCTGTTTCGATTGCCTCTATTTATTTGTACCAGTGTTAGTCTTGCTACATTTAAGGATTATTACAGTTTTCTTGGCTTTGGGGACTTCGTTTTCTTATTCGTTATAGGGGATCTTCAGATTTCTGACCATTGTTTTTGCCTTTTCTCGTACGTTCCGTATCTGTTTTGCCTTATTTTGCCTAACTGTCACTAAGGCAAAATGCAAACGAAAATTACTTTGACATTTACTTCTTCAGAGACTCCTCATTGGTTCACAACAGCTGATAATGAGTGTGAACATACATCTGAAGTTGAGTCCAGCGTTACTTCAAGTTAACTGTACCAGATTCTTCTCTTTCTTCATTTCTATCCAACGTTTCTTGAATTAAAATTATCTCGGACAATGTTTGAAAGGTAAAAAAGTTATTTTTTGACATTTACTTTCCATGTCTTACAATATTATTAAGTAAAACTGAGTAAAACTATATCTCTTTTATCTTTGTGTGATCCTTTGAAATATTTGATTTTTAATTTTACGTCATTACTTGAATTTTGGATATTCATTCTCTATTACACTGAAGAAAATGGAAATTGCAACACCCAGAAGGAGTGGTGCTACATTACTGCAATTGAGCATGCAGGACGAGTGTTCGGTTGTGAATTAATCAATGTATTGCAGCTCGTGCTGGGAACATCCTGTATTGATTGTTGTCCAAACTTGCGGTCAGAGGGACCTGAAAGTGTAATCATCAATCACAATCGAAATATGTGATGTCATTTCCGAATGTTCGTGAGGGGATTCTGACCAAGGCGACTGGCGCAAATAGATACAACTGACATAACTAGTGGATTAGGTACGCTTGTTGTGGACACGAGAACAAGTGGTCGTCTTATTGGAGTAAGTAACTGACAAAATGCCACAGGGAGTTGGAGGAGTGAGCAGGGGATAGAAACTTGTTATCCCGCTGGCGAGGAGACCACAGAATGTGCAGAGGGAAGCGTGAGGGATGTTCGAGAGTGAAATTGTATACTCTACTGTCTGAAACCAGTCTTGAATTAAGTCCCCTATTGCTTGGCCTTAATGGCAATTGCTTGGGGGTGGCGCAACGTTTGGGAATTTGTTCCACATATCCTACGACACGCCCTTTCGACACCAAATCTAAATGGTCAGATATATTCACTATTTCAAATTTACGAGGCGGTTCATATTGCTATGTGTAAATTGAAGGAACACAAACACATAACCCTCGATCTACGGGAATTTACAAGACGTGGTTAAAATCTCTGCTTCTACTGTGAGTGGGGCAGGTACAATACATCCACAGTATTCCTGTCTCTCGTAAGAGGCGACTGGAAAGAGGGCCTCAGCTGTGCAGTAAGGGTTTGTGACCACAGGGCTATAGTTAAAACTAGCTTTCTTCTACTTAAAGCCTCATTGCTTTCATATTTCCTGCCTGAATTCCCTTGGTCAACTCTTGTTCGTTTCCGACCCCGACGGTATTTGGTTTGCGAGGCCTAGGGACTCTTCCATTTTCACACCCCTCGCAACCTTTCCCTCTTTTTTGCCGATACCTTCATTCTTCGAAGAATTTTCCGATCCATATTAGGTTAAAAAAGGATTCTTGTCCAGTTGTACTTTCTCTTCAAATTGTAATCGCCACCACCGACACACCCAGGACTCTCTTCCTTGGAGGCCACTAGCCTGATCATTGAGCCAATTAACCAGGTTTCACCCTCGTTAAAAATATGATCATTTGATCAGAACTTTTAAAAAAGTCGAAAATTTTGGGACCAAAGCTAACTCCGTGAAAGCCATGACGGAACCCGGAGAAGTAGAAAATAAGGGCTTCCATAATTCGTATATGGACAGTGTGGCGGTGCGGTTAGGTTCGCACAACTGTGACCTTGCATTCGGGAGATAATGGATTCGAATCCCACCGTCGGCAGCCCTGTATATGGTCTTCCGTGGTTTCCCACTTCCACACCAAGCAAATGCTAGGGCTCTACTGTAATTAAGGCCAAAGCCGCTACCTTCTCATTCTTCCGTTGCCGAAGTTTTAAATGTGTTAATGCGACGTTAAAACAAGTAGTACAAAACCTGTGTCAGTAGTATAATTGGACAGTTCGGCGGCCGCCGCCGCCGCACGCCTCCTCCTCCGCCGCCTCCTCCGCCGCCGCCGCCGCCGCCGCCCGCGGGAAATTTGAATTTCGGCGGGAAATTTGAATTTTGGCGGGAGATTTGAATTTGTAAACAAAGCCACGTGCTTTTTGACAGCTGTCATCGACAACAACGCATCGCTAACCTCACTGCTGCCATCTTGACGGGCCTAAACCTCACTAGTGCCAACTTAACCTAACTAGCGTGAGGTAAACAAAGCCACGTGTTTTTTGACAGCCACGTGCTTTGTGACAGACAACAATGCATCGCTAACCTCAGTACTGCCATCTTGACGGGCCTAAACCTCAGTAGTGCCAACTTAACCTCACTAGCATGAGGTAAACAAAGCCACGTGCTTTTTGACAGCCACGTGCTTTTTGACAGATTTGTAAACAAAGCCACGTGCTTTTTGACAGCTGTCATCGACAACAACGCATCGCAAACCTCAGTACTACCATCTTGACGGGCCTAAACCTCAGTAGTGCCAACTTAACCTAACTAGCATGAGGTAAACTAAGCCACGTGTTTTTTGACAGCCACGTGTTTTTTGACGGATTTGTAAACAAAGCCACGTGCTTTTTGACAGACAACAACGCATCGCTAACCTCAGTACTGCCATCTTGACGGACCTAAACCTCAGTAGTACCAACTTAACCTAACTAGCGCGAGATAAACAAAGCCACGTGCTTTTTGACAGCTACGTGCTTTTTTGACAGCTGTCATCCGCCATCTTTAAACTAGAGAGCACCGTGCTGCCCTCTTTCATCACCTGTCATCGGCAGTGCTGCCATCTTGACGGGCCTAAACCTTAGTGCTACCAACTTAACCTCACTAGCTCGAGATAAATCCACGTGCTTTTTGACAGCCACATGCTTTTTTGATAGCTGTCATCCGCCATTTTTAATCTATAGAGCACAGTGCTGCCCTCTTTAGCTACTTACCTTTGAAATGTGGTGGCGGATAATTTGAAAAATGCTTTTCGACAAGCAGCCATCTTTAATCATGAGAGCACCGTGCTGCCCTCTATGTGGTGGCGGTAATTTGAAAAATTCTACATGCTCTTGTTTGGAAACAAACTCACGTGCTTTTTTGACAGCTGTCATCCACTATCTTTAATCTATAGAGCACAGTGGTGCCCTCTTTAGCTACTTACCTTTGAAATGTGGTGGCGGATAATTTGAAAAATGCTTTTTGATAGCAGCCATCTTTGAGCACCGTGCTGCCCTCTTTGTGGTGGCAGGCAATTCCACGTGACAGCAGCCATCTTTAATCATGGGAGCACCGTGCTGCCCTCTATGTGGTGGCGGCAATTTGAAAAATTCTACATGCTCTTGTTCGGAAACAAACTCACGTGCTTTTTTCTGACAGATGTCATCCGCCATCTTGCATCACAAACCTCAGTGCTGCGCTCTTTAGCTAGATACCTTTGAAATGTGGTGGCGGCAATTTGAAAGAAATCTATGTGCTCTTGTTTAGTAAACAAAGCCACATGCTTTTTATGACAGCTGTCATCCACCATCTTTAATCAATAGAGCATTGTGCTGCTATCATGCGGGCAATTTCATCACCTGTCATCCACCATCTTTAATCTACAGAGCACCGTGCTGTCCTCTATGTAGTAGCGGGCAATTTGAAAAGTTCTGTTAGCCGTCATCCGCCATCTTTAATCAAGAGAGCACCGTGCTGCCATCTATGTGGTGGCGGCAAATTCCATGTGCTCTTGTTTAGTAAACAAACTCACGCGCTTTTTTGTCAGCTGTCATCCGCCATCTTACATCGCAAACCTCAGTGCTACACTCTTTAGTTGAAATATGGTAGCGGATAATTTAAAAAGAAAAATTCTACAGCAGCCATCTCTCGGCGCTAATTGCACAAGATGGTGGCTATACATGACTCCTTAAAGGTGCTTATGCAAGATGGCCGCTATACATAGACTCCCTTGGGATGCTTGCGCAAGATGGCGGTTATACATGGCTCCTTATGAGATGCCCTAGGGATGCTTGCGCAAGATGGCGGTTGCTCTTATGAGGCGGCTTAAGGGTCCTTGCACAAGATGACTAGAGACGCCCTAAGGATGCTTGCGCAAGATGGCGGACGCAAGATGGCGGCTATACACGACTCCTTATGAGACGCTTTAAGGGTGCTTGCGCAAGATGGTTGCTACTCTTAGCTTAGAGGCTAACGTGTCGTGATAGTTCGATTCATTAAATTTAGGGCTTAAATGCAAAATGTTAAATATATCGAAAACGGTGCACCGTAGAGCAAAACGGACAAAATTTTTCTGCCTAATACCTAGGTTCGCAGTATGAGGAACAAGAAAATCATAGTCTAATGATGGGATCAACGGTTCGGTTCCTACTTAGGCCCTTTGGCATTTGCTCTGTTTTAGCTTGTATTGAAGCGAGTCTTCGTAACATGATCAGGTCTAGCTATGGTAGAGAGTATAACGTACCGTGCAGGTTCGATTCATTAAATTTGGAGGCTTAAATGCAAAATGTTAAATATCTCGAAAACGATGCATCGTAGAGCAAAACGGACAAAATTTTTCCGCCTAATACGTAGGTTCGTAGTATCAGGAACAAGAAAAAACATAGTCTAATGATGAGATCAACGGTTCGATTCCTACTTAAGCCCTTTGGCATTCGCAGCTATCTATTTCTACAAGATGGTGGCTGCTCTTATGAGAAACAAGATGACTTGAGACGTCCTAGGGATGCTTACGCAAGATGGCAGACACAAAATGGTGACTATACATAGCTCCTTATGAGACGGCCTAGGGGTGCTCGCACAAGATGGCGGCTACTCTTATGAAGAAAGCTAGCTTAGAGGCTACTGCGAAAGATAACAGCTGCTGTTATGCATGTGGTGGAGGGCAATTTGAAATTCTATGTGCTTAATCAACAGAGCACCCTACCGCCCTCTTTAGCTGAAATGTGGTGGTGGATAATTTGAAAAATTCTTTTGACAGCTATCATCTTTAAAAACAATGGCGACTATACATAGGCTGTTAAGGCCTTATCATTCTCCTCCTCCTCCTCCTCCTCCTCCCCCTCCTCCTCCTCCTTCTCTACCTCCTCCTCCGCCTCTTATGTCAAGGCATAGCTTTATATCGAACAAGTTTAAACCTGCATCGCGAAGGCAAGCGTGCGCAGCGATAACATTATTGTGCATGTTTAGACTTTCGAAACATAAGAAGAGTAGAATCAAACGCTGTACTCGATACGACATGTGATCAGAACATTGATTGATGCGTTCAGAAAACAAAATAAGTGATCAAGACTAGAATCGAACAATGTACTCAATACATCATGTGTTTAGAATATGTCAGGGGATACGCTTGTTCTAAGAAGATCAGATTGAAACATAACAAGACTAGAATAGAACACTGTAACCTATCGATTTTACATGCATCGACTATCGTACTAGACTTCTTCCGCTAGAGCATGTAGCAATCGCTTTTGTGTATCCCAAACCCATGTGCACGAACTTAATGCACAAAGATGAGCTATGTTCTAAAGCGTGTACACATCACCTATCGATAATGTATGTATCGAATATCGTACTAAACTTCTCCTGCTAGAGCGTACGAGTATCGCTTGTGCGTGCACGTACTTAAAGCATAAAGAATAGCAATGTATAAAAATCTTGTAAACAAAGCAGCAGCATTACGTACAGTCAAGATTAAATGCATGCACACATCATGTATCCATGATGCACACAGTACTAAACTTATTCCATTAGAATGTACAAAGTTCGCATGTGTTTGTACTGCTATCTTAGCATAGCCTATGTGCATGAACTTAAAGCATAAAGAATAGTTATGTGTAAAAAATCTTGTGAACATAGCAGAGTGTTAACTACGTAGGTGTAGACATTGAACTTTGCATGCTGAGGCAGTATACTACGTGACCGTGACGTCACAGCCACGTGCTCTTGTTTGGTAAACATAGCCACGTGCTTTTTTGACAGCTGTCTTCTTGACGAACCCTAACATCATTTTGGAGGACAATAGAGCGTCGCTAACCTCACTGCTGCCATCTTTACGGCGGTAAACCTCAAGGCTGCCACCTTATGCATGTTATAGCGCGGAATTTAAAATCCAACAACAGAACATTGTTAACCTCACTCTTGTCATCTTTACGGCGGTAAACCTCAAGGCTACCACCTTATGCATGTTGTAGCGCGGAATTTAAAATCCAACAACAGAACATTGCTAAACTCTCTGCTATCATCTTGAAAAGTTCAGTGTTCCAAACACTAGTTCGAAAAACGTAACTCATCGCACCTCGGGGATTTTATTACGTAAGACGTAACCCCTAGGTTCAATTCCTTGTTCCGAACATGAAACCATTTACAAATAAAGATTAATTTTCTACACTTAACAAAGTACAAGCGT
Source organism: Anabrus simplex (assembly GCF_040414725.1). Classification (NCBI taxonomy): domain Eukaryota; kingdom Metazoa; phylum Arthropoda; class Insecta; order Orthoptera; family Tettigoniidae; genus Anabrus; species Anabrus simplex. The sequence goes on along the minus strand of NC_090265.1, from coordinate 1,701,683,584 downwards.
TCTTGCTGATAGCGATCGACGAGGTTGTTGCTCCTTTAGCCCATTAGCCCTTTAGCCCATTAGCCCTTTAGCCCTTTTGCCCATTAGCCCTTCAGCCAATTAGCCCTACAAGGAATGTGCGGTAAGGAGGAGGAAGAGTCCTTTCATCCTTTTTGCCCTTCTGATAAGATGTAACCCCTGGGTTCCATACCCTATCACGATTTTTTTTCAGCCATGTTTATGCGATAACTTGTTCGACTGATTTTTACACACAAGACGAATGATGGAAGGTAAATAATTTGAAGTTATACTTTGGCTATATCGTTTACCGAGCGAGTTAGCTGCGCAGTATGGGTACAGTGTGTTTTTGATTTTTACACTATGCAAATCATTGAAGTTGTAGTTTTGCAATATTGCTTACTGAGCGAGTTAGCTACGCGATATGTGCACAGTGTGTTTCCATAGTTTTTTGATTTTACACTAAGCAAATCATCAAAATTGTACTTTTGCTCTGAACACATCAAACAATATTCTGATCATATGTTGAGGTTAACAACATCGATTACAGTGTTCGATTCTAGTCTTGTTATGTTTCATTCTGATCTTCTTAGAACAAGGGTACCCCCTAACATGTTTTAAACACATGTTGTATTGAGTACAGTGTTCGATTCTAGTCTTGATCACTTATTTCGTGTTCTGAACACATCGATCAATGTTCTGATCACATGTTGTATCGAGTACAGTGTTCGATTCTAGTCATGATCACTTATTTTGTGTTCTGAACACATCAATCAATGTTCTGATCACATGTTGAAGTTAACAACATCGATTACAGTGTTCTATTCTAGTCTTGTTATGTTTCAATCTGATCTTCTTAGAACAAGCGTATCCCCTGACATATTCTAAACACATGATGTATTGAGTACATTGTTCGATTCTAGTCTTGATCACTTATTTTGTTTTCTGAACGCATCAATCAATGTTCTGATCACATGTCGTATCGAGTACAGCGTTTGATTCTACTCTTCTTATGTTTCGAAAGTCTAAACATGCACAATAATGTTATCGCTGCGCACGCTTGCCTTTGCGATGCAGGTTTAAACTTGTTCGATATAAAGCTATGCCTTGACATAAGAGGCGGAGGAGGAGGTAGAGAAGGAGGAGGAGGAGGGGGAGGAGGAGGAGGAGGAGGAGGAGAATGATAAGGCCTTAACAGCCTATGTATAGTCGCCATTGTTTTTAAAGATGATAGCTGTCAAAAGAATTTTTCAAATTATCCACCACCACATTTCAGCTAAAGAGGGCGGTAGGGTGCTCTGTTGATTAAGCACATAGAATTTCAAATTGCCCTCCACCACATGCATAACAGCAGCTGTTATCTTTCGCAGTAGCCTCTAAGCTAGCTTTCTTCATAAGAGTAGCCGCCATCTTGTGCGAGCACCCCTAGGCCGTCTCATAAGGAGCTATGTATAGTCACCATTTTGTGTCTGCCATCTTGCGTAAGCATCCCTAGGACGTCTCAAGTCATCTTGTTTCTCATAAGAGCAGCCACCATCTTGTAGAAATAGATAGCTGCGAATGCCAAAGGGCTTAAGTAGGAATCGAACCGTTGATCTCATCATTAGACTATGTTTTTTCTTGTTCCTGATACTACGAACCTACGTATTAGGCGGAAAAATTTTGTCCGTTTTGCTCTACGATGCATCGTTTTCGAGATATTTAACATTTTGCATTTAAGCCTCCAAATTTAATGAATCGAACCTGCACGGTACGTTATACTCTCTACCATAGCTAGACCTGATCATGTTACGAAGACTCGCTTCAATACAAGCTAAAACAGAGCAAATGCCAAAGGGCCTAAGTAGGAACCGAACCGTTGATCCCATCATTAGACTATGATTTTCTTGTTCCTCATACTGCGAACCTGGGTATTAGGCAGAAAAATTTTGTCCGTTTTGCTCTACGGTGCACCGTTTTCGATATATTTAACATTTTGTATTTAAGCCCTAAATTTAATGAATCGAGCTATCACGACACGTTAGCCTCTAAGCTAAGAGTAGCAACCATCTTGCGCAAGCACCCTTAAAGCGTCTCATAAGGAGTCGTGTATAGCCGCCATCTTGCGTCCGCCATCTTGCGCAAGCATCCTTAGGGCGTCTCTAGTCATCTTGTGCAAGGACCCTTAAGCCGCCTCATAAGAGCAACCGCCATCTTGCGCAAGCATCCCTAGGGCATCTCATAAGGAGCCATGTATAACCGCCATCTTGCGCAAGCATCCCAAGGGAGTCTATGTATAGCGGCCATCTTGCATAAGCACCTTTAAGGAGTCATGTATAGCCACCATCTTGTGCAATTAGCGCCGAGAGATGGCTGCTGTAGAATTTTTCTTTTTAAATTATCCGCTACCATATTTCAACTAAAGAGTGTAGCACTGAGGTTTGCGATGTAAGATGGCGGATGACAGCTGACAAAAAAGCGCGTGAGTTTGTTTACTAAACAAGAGCACATGGAATTTGCCGCCACCACATAGATGGCAGCACGGTGCTCTCTTGATTAAAGATGGCGGATGACGGCTAACAGAACTTTTCAAATTGCCCGCTACTACATAGAGGACAGCACGGTGCTCTGTAGATTAAAGATGGTGGATGACAGGTGATGAAATTGCCCGCATGATAGCAGCACAATACTCTATTGATTAAAGATGTTGGATGACAGCTGTCATAAAAAGCACGTGGCTTTGTTTACTAAACAAGAGCACATAGATTTCTTTCAAATTGCCGCCACCACATTTCAAAGGTATCTAGCTAAAGAGCGCAGCACTGAGGTTTGTGATGCAAGATGGCGGATGACAGCTGTCAGAAAAAAGCACGTGAGTTTGTTTCCGAACAAGAGCTTGTAGAATTTTTCAAATTGCCGCCACCACATAGAGGGCAGCACGGTGCTCTCATGATTAAAGATGGCTGCTGTCACGTGGAATTGCCTGCCACCACAAAGAGGGCAGAACGGTGCTCAAAGATGGCTGCTATCAAAAAGCATTTTTCAAATTATCCGCCACCACATTTCAAAGGTAAGTAGCTAAAGAGGGCACCACTGTGCTCTATAGATTAAAGATAGTGGATGACAGCTGTCAAAAAAGCACGTGAGTTTGTTTCCAAACAAGAGCATGTAGAATTTTTCAAATTACCGCCACCACATAGAGGGCAGCACGGTGCTCTCATGATTAAAGATGGCTGCTTGTCGAAAAGCATTTTTCAAATTATCCGCCACCACATTTCAAAGGTAAGTAGCTAAAGAGGGCAGCACTGTGCTCTATAGATTAAAGATGGCGGATGACAACTATCAAAAAAGCATGTGGCTGTCAAAAAGCACGTGGATTTGTTTATCTCGAGCTAGTGAGGTTAAGTTGGTAGCACTAAGGTTTAGGCCCGTCAAGATGGCAGCACTGCCGATGACAGGTGACGAATTTTACATCTACTACGATAAAGAGGGCAGCACAGTGCACTGTGGTTTAAAGATGGCGGATGACAGCTGTCAAAAAAGCACGTGGCTGTCAAAAAAGCACGTGGCTTTGTTTACCACGCGCCAGGTTAAGTTGGTAGCACTAAGGTTTAGACCCGTCAAGATGACAGCACTGCCGATGACAGGTGATGAAAGAGGGCAGTACAGTGCTCAAAGATGGCGGATGACAGCTGTCAAAAAGGGGCATAGGTTTGTAAAGCATTTAGAATTTGCCGCCACCACATAGAGGGCAGCACTGCTTAAAGATGGCGGATGACAGCTGTCAAAGGTAAGTAGCTAAAGAGGGCAGCACTGTACTCAAAGATGGCGGACGACAGCTGTCAAAAAGCACGTGGCTTTGTTTACCTCGCGCTAGTTAGGTTAAGTTGGTACCACTAAGGTTTAGGTCCGTCAAGATGGCAGTACTGAGGTTAGCGATGCGTTGTTGTCGATGACAGCTGTCAAAAAGCACGTGGCTTTGTTTACAAATCTCTCAAAAGCACGTGGCTGTCAAAAAGCACGTGGCTTTGTTTACCTCGCGCTAGTGAGGTTAAGTTGGTACCACTAAGGTTTAGGCCCGTCAAGATGGCAGTACTGAGGTTAGCGATGCGTTGTTGTCTGTCAAAAAGCACGTGGCTTTGTTTACAAATCTGTCAAAAGCACGTGGCTGTCAAAAAACACGTGGCTTTGTTTACCTCGCGCTAGTGAGGTTAAGTTGGCACTACTGAGGTTTAGGTCCGTCAAGATGGCAGTACTGAGGTTAGCGATGCGTTGTTGTCTGTCAGAAAGCACGTGGCTGTCGAAACGCACGTGGCTTTGTTTACCTCATGCTAGTTAGGTTAAGTTGGCACTAGTGAGGTTTAGGCCCGTCAAGATGGCAGCAGTGAGGTTAGCGATGCGTTGTTGTCGATGACAGCTGTCAAAAAGCACGTGGCTTTGTTTACAAATTCAAATCTCCCGCCAAAATTCAAAATTCCCGCCAAAATTCAAATTTCCCGCGGGCGGCGGCGGCGGCGGAGGAGGCGGCGGAGGAGGAGGCGTGCGGCGGCGGCGGCCGCCGAACCCGCTTATTATACTACTTGTGTCCGGCCCCCTTTTCACTACGTTTACTCCTTTCTATTGTAGGATGAGTTGACCTGAGGATATACAAGATATAACAATTAGGTGGGCCAAACTTTCAGGACACCTTCCTCACACGTTATGTCTTTTATATGAACATGGGTCGGTAAAGTCATCAGTTCCATGTTAGAACTCATTTTATCAACTCTGCACAGTAATTTTATGCTGCCTTTGTGGATCAGTGGTAGAGTGTCGGCCTCCTCATCCCGAGATAGCAGGTCGAAAACCGGCAGAGGAAGTCGGAGTTGTAAGGGAGGAAGGAAGCCCATTCGATCTTCATGTCGTACTATATTGGCATGTAAAAGATCTCTGGTGACACATTGGGTGTTTAACCGAAAAAATTAATCAAACCTGAGCCATGGACGCGTAAGACGGGTTTGGTTTACTCTGCCATATAGTAGGCCATATAGTAAAACGAACGTCGAAATTGACGAACAGACAGTCAGATGCGGTCAAATTAAAATTTCTGTACACGGCAGCTGAGGCCATACGATTAGTATTATTATCATCATTATTATTAGACCTATTATTATTATTATTATTATTATTATTATTATTATTATTATTATTATTATTATTATTATTATTATTATTATTATTATTATTATTATTATTGATCGGGATATGATACCCAGAACGAAGAATTGTCTACAATCGTATAAATATCAGTCTGCAGTGATAAGAATCTAGTGCTTTGGAAAAGAGGCAGCAATCCAGAAAGGAGTGAGGCAAGGCTGCAGTCTGTCCCTCCTCCTTTTCAAAGTTTAGATAGAACAAGCAGTAAAGGAAATCAAAGAGAAATTCGGAAAGGGAATCACAATCCAACGAGAGGAAATCAAAACCTTGAGATTTGCCGATGATATTGTACCGGGCGGTACACCTCCGCTCCGCTAATTCAAACATTGCGCCGGTTGAAACTCCTCTACTGGAGGAAGCCTGAACTTTAACTACAGTGTTAATTCTCAAGTTTCTCAGAAGATGTCCCTACTTGTAAATTTTCAAGTTTTCTGAACTGTGTCGTTTTCGATGTATTTTTGTTTTGCCTGTAGTAAGAAGTGTGGACATTCTCTTCGAGATGGCACTACTGAAGGACTACAATTATGCACCCTAGTGCGAAGTGAACGAACTGTGTTTTGGGAGAAATTTTGGGTTCATAAGTGTGTTCTTTGTTAAATTTCTTTCAGTCATTGTTTAAGTTGGCAATATTAACCCTTTCTTTCCCCCAGTTTTGAATTTGACCAATAAGGAATTTCTGTAATTAATTTTCCACCAATAAGGGGTTTCTTCTTCGTCTAGTGTAGTAGTTTTTGCCATTATCCAATAAAAGGCTTGTGGGCGGGTGTTCTCATTCATGAAAGGTCTCGAATGTTCCGCGAGGGTATATAAACTGCTGATTTTCGGGTCTCTGCGCCACTTCAGTAACATCTATCAGTGTGTAAAGTATGTAGCAGGGGGCGGGAAGCGCCTCTTTCTTCGGGCAGCAGTTCAACCACCAGGTAATGGCCGTTTTATAACTTATTTTCTTGCCAGCTCAGCAGTTTAACCCTCGGGGCGGGTTCGAAACCTTTTACCATGTAATTTTCCTCTAAAATGTAATAGGCTCTTGGAAAAAATTCTATCTCTTTAAACTACATATTGGGATAGAGAGTGCTTAACCCTCTCGAGCTCCCACTCATATTGCTTTGAGGTGAACTTATTTTCACAACCGTTTCTTCCCTTCTAATGTAAATCGTTTTCTCATATAAGTCACCTCTTTAGGATGGGTTTAGCCCTTGCATTAACGGCCTAGTGCCAAGTAGGTTTTAAACAAAGTGTATTAGAGGTGCAAGGTCGCCTCCTCTCAAGTTGGTATTTTTGGAGGCCATGTAATTGTCCTGTTTCTTCACTGAATAGGCCTCAGTAGGTTGGGTATTTTTGACCCCTGTGTTATTGTAATTGAAGGACAGCTTAAAGGTGGAGTTCGGTGTGGCCTTTGATAGGCTTGAATTTTGAGAGCGGGTTTGCTCTTTCTTAAAAGTTGATTTTGTGTGCCTCGAGGAGGCTTTATTTGGTAATTGGGAGCAAGTGCTCCCTTTGTCGAATCTTGTTTTTGGGTAAAGTTGGGCTAATTGCTCAAGAATTGTGAGTCCGGGGCTCGAAGCCCAAATTCTGTAAAAACTGTAATTGTACATTCTTAAATTGTTGATATTCAACTGTTTTTTTGTTATTCTTGTTATTTCTTGATCTCGAAAAGAAAATATAACCTTGTTAAATTTTAACTTTAATTACGTATTTTGAGACCTGTTCACCCCAGCACCTTCTTTCACCTCTAACTACCACGGATAACTCCGTAACAGATATTATTATTTTTTATGAGACTCCATATGATCTCGAGAAGTTGCTGAATGGTATGGACGAAGTCATGGGTAAAAAGCACAAGATGAAAATAAGTAAGTCCAAAACAAAATTAATGAAGTATAGTTGAACGAAGGCAGGTTATGTTAGATTAGGAAATGAAGTCTTAAAGCAAGTAGATGAATATTGTTACTTGGGTGGTAAAATAACTAACGATGGCAGGAGTAAGAAGGACATAAAACGCAGAGTAGCACATGCAAGGGAAAGCTTTCTTAAGTCCAGAAATTTTCTCACTTCAAGCACATATAGGAATTTGGAGGATGTTTCTGAAGACTTTCATCTGGAGCGTGGTAATGTATGGAAGTGAAACATCTATGATAATCAGCTCAGAAATAAATATAACAGAAGCTTTTGAAATATGGTGTTACGAAGGAATGCTGAAAGTGAGGTGGGTAGATCGAATCACAAACGAAGGGATACTGAATCGAATTGGTGAGAGGAGATAGATTTGGATAAATTTGACGAGAAGAAGAGATAGAATCGTAGGGCACATTCTAAGACACTCACGACTTGTTCAGTTGGTTTTTGAAAGAAGTGTATGCGGTAAGAACGTTAGGGGTAGACCAAGGTATGAATATGACAAGCAGATTAGAGCAGATATAGGATGCGATAGTTACGTAGAAATGAAAAGGTTAGCATAGGATAGGGGGGCATGGAGGCTGCATTACATCAGTCTATGGCCTGATGTATCAAACAACAACAATATTATTATTACGATGGTTTAATGCGCAAACATTGTATGTCCTAAAATCACAATTCTGAGAAAATTCAAATTGAAAGTTGATGAAGTTGCAGTTCCTTACGGCAAATAATAATATAGCTGTAGCCTGTATTACTGATCTGTAGATTATTTCTTTGTAAATGTGTTTCGACAACTGGACCACATTTTCGTGCATCAGTAAAGGAATTATTCACTATATTTTAATGGAAGTTTGGGACATACAACATTTGGCACTAACAATGTGAAAGAGAACTTGAAAACACAAATGTTGTATTTCTCAAAGAAATTGATTTCAACAATTTTTTCATCATTTATTATTAAATTCTCTTCTTTTCTTAATAAAATCACAAGGTATGAAAAATAGGTAATAAAATAAAATTGAAATTCACTGTTCAGTTATATGTCTCAAACCTTTCAAAACAGTGTCCAGGACATACAATATTTGTGCTCCATTAAGGCAGTAAGAACTTGAAAAATTTCAACAGCGAAATAGTATGTCCGGACATACAATATATGCGCCTTCAAGTGAAATGAAAACCAACTGGACATATCTAGGCTAAAGTTATTATACCGGACATACAATATTCGTGATGTAGAGTTGTTGATTTGACTAGGACATGCAATATATGCACCTTGGAAAACAGCATGTTCCCTAATATTTGGACATACCATACTATAATTGCGAATTGGCTACATATGTTTGAGAGACATCCAAATATGGTACTAACTCCAAACTGGCCATAAATGGACATACAATGCTTTGTGCACTAAGCCATCGATTATTATTATTATTATTATTATTATTATTATTATTATTATTATTATTATTATTATTATTATTATTATTATTATTATTATTATTATTATTATTATTATTATTATTATTATTATTACACATTAATCATGGGAAACACACGGGAAGAGATCGTACCAGAAAACCACTTGAGACTTGTTGTTACATAAAATGTTCAAACTATCCTCCGTTGGCATTGTTACATGTATCATCCCATCACCCTATCAGCGCATCCAGGATTCCGTTCGATGGTGGGTTGAGGTTTGTATCAATGCTAACTGTTAATTTTTAACAATTCGTACAGGAACGAGTTTCATGTGATCTGCTGGTACGTTCTATTCCTAGCATAGAAATAAAGCATTTACGGGCCCATATCCATGTAACCCATATTCTTCTTTTACGTGTGAGGAATGCGTCTTTCAGCGTTGGTCTACCTGATTGTAACACTATTTATACCTCCCCAGAAGAAAATAATCTATATATTAAAAGAGTGCCGAAAGCCTGCAGTCTAATATCTTGGAACTTGAAAATAGGTGCAATGAGTATGGTATGAAAATTAGCCTCTCGAAGACTAAATTGATGGCAGTAGGTAAGAAATTCAACAGAATTGAATGTCAGATTGGTGATACAAAGCTAGAACAGGTCTATAATTTCAAGTATTTAGGTTGTTTATTCTCCCAGGATGGTAATATAGTAAGTGAGATTGAATCAAGGTGTAGTAAAGCTAATGCAGTGAGCTCGCAGTTGCGATCAGCAGTATTCTGTAAGAAGGAAGTCAGCTCCCAGACGAAACTATCTTTACATCGGTCTGTTTTCAGACCAACATTGCTTTACGGGAGTGAAAGCTGGGTGGACTCAGGATATCTTATTCATAAGTTAGAAGTAACAGACTTGAAAGTAGAAAAAATGATTGCTGGTACAAACAAGTGGGAACAATGGCAGGAGGGTACTCGGAATGATGAGATAAAGGCTAATTTAGGAATGAACTCAATGGATGAAGCTGTACGCATAAACCGGCTTCGGTGGTGGGGTCATGTGAGGCGAATGGAGCAGGATAGGTTACCTAGGAGAATAATGGGCTCTGTTATGGTGGGTAAGAGAAGTAGAGGTGGACCAAGACGACGATGGTTAGACACGGTTTCTAACGATTTAAAGGTAAGAGGTATAGAACTAAATGAGGCCACAACACTAGTTGCAATTCGAGGATTGTGGCGACGTTTAGTAAATTCTCAGAGGCTTGCAGACTGAACGCTGAAAGGCATAACGGTCTATAATGATAATGTATGTATGTATGTATGTATGTATGTATGTATGTATGTATGTATGTATGTATGTATGTATGTATGTATGTATGTATGTATGTATGTATGTATGTATGTATGTATGTATGTATGTATGTATGTATGTATGTATGTATGTATGTATGTATGTATGTATGTATGTAGTAAAAACAGATTTGGCAAATACATCCGTCCGGTCTACTGGACCGATATGATTAATTTCTGTTTTATTCTCTCCGAAATTACCTGCCGTTTGATCATGGGATATTGATAGATCTCTAGATTCAGTCAACTTTGGGTAATCATAGAATAAAATCATTAAATGATCGCTCCAATAATTGCAGGCGAAAGATTACCCAAACCAGCAATACATTCTGTACTTATTGACTAACACTTTCATTAATATTCTGATACATGTGATATTCTTCCTTAGTAATATCATTTCACCGAGCTCGATAGCTGAAGTCGCGTAAGTGCGGCCAGTATCCAGTGTTCGGGAGATAGTAGATTCGAACCCCACTGTCGGCAGCCCTGAAAATGGTTTTCCGTGGTTTCCCATTTTCACACCAGGCAAATGCTGGGGCTGTACCTTAATTAAGGCCACGGACGCTTCCTTCCCAGTCCTAGCCCTTTCCTGTCCCATCGTCGCCGTAAGACCTATCTGTGTCGGTGCGACGTAAAACAACTAGCAATATATATATATATATATATATATATATATATATATATATATATATATATATCATTGCATGCAGTCATGCTTGATTACTACCTGTGAAGCGAGAGAGTAGGGAAGGGAGTGAAAGACTGGAACAGTTTACTTGGGAAAGGGTTTGATCCTTTTCGAAAATTTGTACAGATTTTCAAGAAAAGAATAAACGACAACAGAGAAAAGAAATGTTAGAGGGCATTCGACATGTGTAGGTTATTGTAATAAAGAATTCTTATGAATAAATTTATTCTATCCCATCTATGGAGACTGGACAGATGAAGTAGGGGACTGCCTGTAGGGGTGAAGTGGGGGCTTCCAGGGCCCTGGGACCGCTACGGTAGCTGTGAAGGCCCTTCAGCAACTCTGAAATGCAGTGGCAAAATGGGGCTCTGGTTAAGACGCAGCAGGTCTTTATGTACGCTAGGTACCAAAATGGGTTATAAAAAAAGCAATTTACATTTAAATATTATAGCAATGTTGTATAGTATTTCTTGAAGCGATTCAACATACTGTATATGTGTAAGTACAGAAAATATTATGAGTAGAATTTTTTAAATAATCCTAATTTTATTAAATACCGAGCTGTGTATTTAATAATGTTAATGTAAATTGTATAATACTGTTTTTTAGGAAAAATATCTTCTTTTCTTTTTGACTTAAAACGTATTTGTTGAGAATGATGTATTTTCGTGTATGATTTGCCACCGAGGTAAAGACTCCGTTTGTAAATAAAGTATTTTGACATTTGATTTCGTTTGAGTATACACTTAATTTGATCATGGAAGAAAATTATTCTGTGCTAAATACTCTTTTATCCTCTGAACTTCCCCAGCTCTTTAAGAGACTAAAGAGATGAGAAAACTTTCCAATTACCGAGCTCGATAGCTGCAGTCGCTTAAGTGCGGCCAGTACCCAGTATTCGGGAGATAGTAGGTTCGAATCCCACTGTCGGCAGCCCTAAGGATGGTTTTCCGTGGTTTCCCATTTTTCCCATTTTCACACCTTAATTAAGGCCACGGCCGCTTCCTTCCCAGTTCCAGCCCTTTCCTGTCCCATCGTCGCCATAAGATATATCTGTATCGGTGCGACGTAAAGCCAATGGCAAATTAAATGAACTTTCCAATTAACTTGCATGCTGCTGAAATAAAATATCGACGTTCGCACAGACGGAAACGCATCAAGTCAACTAGCCTTCTGTATGACCATCAATAAGGCACAGGGAGCTGAAATAAAATATCGACGTTCGCACAGACGGAAACGCATCAAGTCAACTAGCCTTCTGTATGACCATCAATAAGGCACAGGGATAATCTCTTGAAATAGTGGGTGTCTATTTACCCGAATCGGTATTCAGACACGGTCAATTGTATGTTGCACTATCTCGGGCAAGATCGTTTGAAAATGCTAAGAACCAGATACTCCCGAACGGTCGAAGCACAGTGAAGTGTTAAAAACTTCATAACGAATTAATAAGTTATTATGCACCGGTAAAATAATAATAATAATAATAATAATAATAATAATAATAATAATAATCGTATGGCCTCAGCTACCGTGTGCAGACATTTCAATTAGACGCCATCTGGCTGTCTGCTCGTCAATTTCGACGTTCCGTTTTACTCTAGGCCCACTGGATGGCAGACCGAGTAAACCGAAACTCTCTTGGGCGTCTATGGCTGATATTTAATGAATTTTGTCGGGTAAACACCAAATGTGTCACCAGAGATCTCTTACATGCCGACATCGTACTACATGGAGTATCGAATGGACTTTTTTCCGCCCTTCAAAAATCCGACTACCTCTGCCGAGTTTGAACCCGGTATCTGAGGATGCGGAGGCCGACACTCTACCGGTACCGGTATAAAATGTTCATACAGCTATTGAAAAGGGCATGCAAAACAATATGACTTCGACAGACATATAAGAGTTATATGACTTGTTTACAACGAATGCTGCCGAGAAGCGCGGGTGCACTAGTTTGTTTCTAGAATTAATGGCATCCCAAAGGGGAATGCAACTCATGCTTCTATTTTAGGGTAAGCCGAATATCCCCTTGCCGATTGGACAAAAACATATGTTCACGTCTATGGACACATTGAAGGTTACGTTGCACTCGTTATTCTACTGACCATGAATGTGCTTAGCCACTGAGGACCGAGGATGTTGCAGGACCTCTACGACATAACATATCGTGGTTGCGGATATACCTGTACTCCAGCCGCAAGGGAAACTTGGGATGCATGTTACACAGATAGTGGATTTGCCCAAGATTTAGTGACCCCTTGGGAGAGCCTACACTGCTCAGCAGGTACGGCTTAAGGGTGGAGGCTAGTTAAGGTCAAGTTCGTGTTACGAATTATAGCTAGAAATATCGCCACTGTTACTAGAGGATGGCTTTGTGTACGTGGACCTTGTTTTTTTATAACGCAACTAACATGAAATTTCAATTTAAACATACCAGAGGGTGGCTGATGGAATGAGATTTTATCCGCATCCATACGTTGGTGCGTGTTCACATCAAAGACCGCAGACATTTGATCTTTTCAATCCCCCAGTGGCACAACCTGCAAGGAGAAATCAAATGGAATACGGTTCAATATGATTCAGAAAAGAAGGAAAGTAACAAACATATTGAACATTGAACTATCCCGTATCATTCATAACGGTATTGAAAACTTCGAATATTTTCCAATAAAATACACTTAAGTGATATAGAACAATAAAAAAGATACATAGAATTGGAGGTCAGTATGGAAAGAAAAATCTCCACATTACGCCGCTGTCTCTCCTCATTAATCCATTTCATATCAGCACGGGAAAAGTTCGTTTCTGGTTACAGACTTCATCTGGAGATGGAAGGAATATCCTTGTTCATTTCTGTTTCCATGTTCGTCCTTGTCTCTGATTTTTCCTAACTTATAACATGTTAATGTCTTCTTCTTCTCCCCCTTCTTCTGTACGGTTCTGGCCACTATGGACCACAGAGTAACAACTGCGGTATCATGGATCATCTTTTCCCTCCTATGTCATTTATTTTATGCCTATACAACTTCATTCATTGGCTTTTCTCCTTCTTTCTTTTGTAGAGACCACTTTTCAAAATTCCTTTTCTACTTTCCCTCGGAATCCTCTGAAGTATGAAGCTAATTGTCGGAAGTGGCTCTTATTTTGAATATGTTCCTGGCTTATGCCCATATCGGTATGTATCTCCATAAACCTCCTGAGAACAATTTATTTTCCCTCCGAAATATGTAAGGAGCTTTCGAGTCAACCTTTATTGATCCATACGATGGAGATGACCAAATACAATTGTGTTAATCTTTTCTTCAATGTTTCTTTAATTCCTTCAGTCTCTTTGTATAACATATTTTTAGGTCTTAATCTCCATGGTTCACCAACATATCTAAGTATCAGAATCTTCCTAAGGTTCTTTCATATTTTATCCTTTCTTCCTCCTTCAGTTGTTCTAGCACAGTTGTGCCAGCAATACTCTACTTGTTAAATTCAAGGTATCAGCGGCGTATAATCTTTCTGACTTTTTTGTTCTCAGACTTAGTTATTTTTGCTTGTAAATTAACGGTATTTTCAAATATAATTTAATTAGTGTATGACAAATACACGAACAGAGAATATTTATGTAATTCACAATGTAAGAGAGAGAAAATCCACAGTGGATAGCTGCCCTAAAATAAGAGGAACCATACGGTAATAGCATCATATTGATAGTAATGTACTTAACATCGTTCCAGTTTTCACATTATTTATCTTAGGATAATATGAGCTTACACATGTTTTAATATTGATATTCCTCTGTTGTACAGTGAAAAAGCTATAATGAGGCAGGTGGTGATCTCATCTGATTCAATCAATGTCTAAAGGCAATGCCTTGTCGATTCAGCCATTGTCTTCTGTCTTCAGCCTCTCGTTTCATCTCACAGTAGGAACTACATTCAATGTTTTGCATCAATACTTGAAGGAATTTCTTTCTAGGTCGACCTCTTCACTTCTTTCCTATGATCTTTCCTTCTAGTAGATTGGTCAGAAAGGTATAATGGCGCACTGTGTGTCCAATGAATTTAGCTGCTCTTCTATGTGTTGTTATCATCAGTTGTTTCTTCTCCTGTATTTCTCGCTGGATACTTTCGTTGGTTCTTTTTTCAGTCCAACTGACTTTTAGCATTCGCCTCCATCTGATTATAAGAGGTAAAATAACCAGTCACAATTGGATATCCAGAGCAATAAGCCACTGAATTAAGTTATTTGGTCATCAGTAAATTCTTCTTGTGGGCCTTGCTATGAACTCTAAAACGATGCTCTATTGTTTAACCCTCAAACACACGCGTATGGGGTGGAATCCACCCCAGGTCATTTTATTTCTTAGTGAAGTGTACAAATACATTTTCTGTGCTCTCCCCGCTCTTGTACATTTCTGGCTGGATCCCTGCAGAAAGAGTCATTCGTACATAATCTATCTTAAAATCTCCAATTAATACAGTAATTCGTATTTTACAATACAATGATATGTGGGGTGGAAAGCACCCCGGCGTGTGTGTCTGCGTCCTAAGATTTGGCGCGTGTGCTTGAGGGTTAATATTCCACTCCGTTGAAACAGATAGGTGAACTATAGGAGCCGCATTTGCTGAATAAATACGCACATCTTCCATTCTTTGTATGAAGCCTTTTCAAACACTTCCAAGTCCTGCGTGCTGGATTATAACTAGAGGCCAGGAGTTTTCGGCAGTAATAGGTTAGAGTGCAAACTTTCTGAAACGAATGACAAGTATATTATAGTCCACACAACGGTTGTGCTGTGAGATTTGTATAAATATTAGGCGTACAGACTATCAGAAACCCTAGAATTTATGTTACTCCTGCAACATGCTAAAAATTGCACAACGATTGTGCAGTGAGAGTTGTATAAATATTAGGGGTACGGCCTATCAGAACCCCTAGAATTTATGTTACTCCGGCCATATACCATAAATTGCACAGCGATTGTGCTGTGAGATTTGTAAAATCATTATGGGTACGGTCTATCAGCACCCCTCGGATTTATGTTACACCGGCAACATGCTATAAATTGCACAACGATTGTGCTGTGAGATTTGTATAAATATTAGGGGTACGGCCTATCAGAACCCCTAGAATTTATGTTACTCCTGCTACATACATTGCACAAAGGTTGTGCTACGAGTTTTGCATAAATATTAGGGATACGATCTACTAGAACATCTGGAATTTATGTTACTCCGGCTACATACTCTAAATTGCACAGCGGTTGTGTTATGAGAGGTATGGCATATTGTAGAATCCTTAGAATTGATGTTACATAACGCAAGAGCGGCCTAGACGACATTTCGCAATAACCGAATTAGTTTGCATGCCTAAAACTCTGGGACCTAATTATGACCTCCCGAGATATGACTAAATCCTTACTTTCAATTTCCCCAAGTCCAGTCACCTCCTACAGCCGCTGTGCGTAGATCGCTATATTTGAACACACTGCCGCTGGCTGCATGACACACGATGACTGTTCATTGGCTCGATTACACGACAGTATCATAATTCACAGTCACATGCAGTGAACAACTAAACAGCTCAACAGTATTAACGGCAGGGTGATACTCACAACAGCGAACATTAACACAGGTCCATTTACCTTCACACTCGCGCTGCCTCAGTCCACACAAATACACGAACACGCAGTGCACTCTCCCGTTCTGTCGTCTCCAGTTCACACACACACACACACACTGGTCTCTCCGACACCACAACAACAACTCGCTCGCAGGGGCCTTGCATTTATATCTCGATGTTGGGCCACTAGAACATTCAGGGTTCGGCTGGAGATCGAACTATCCCGTCATATCTTCCAGAAATCGCATGGAGAAACTAGATGAAGGGAACAACAGATGAAGGACCACGGCATGTCCTCGGACGAGCTGACACTAACGACAGCTGTACAACGTCAATACATCGACTTTTGGCAATGTTAGGGTTATGTTTAGGGAAAGGAGTTTTAGTCTCTAATAGCTTAGAATGAAAATGTATTTAATCAAGGGTCAGTGTCTTCTACCCGTACAATTGTTCTGCAGTGACACTTGCATAAATACGGTACATGCGACCTGAAATATCAGAACCACTAAAATCCATCAACTCACCTAAATAGTTGTTGAATAGTTAGGGGATGCTTGCGCCTTATTCAAAAATCCACAGTTCTAACCATTCAGGCATACAACTAAGTAAATCCTTGTGGGTGGGGATGGTAGAATAACACCCAAGGTATCCCCTGCCTGTCGTAGGAGGCAACTAAAATGGGCCCCAGGAGCTCTGAACAATGTAGCGTGGGTTGAGACTACGGGCCCGTTAGCTAAGTCCTGGCTTTGCTTCCACTTACTTGTGCCAGGCTACTCACTTCCACCTATCCTGTCTGACCTCCCTTGGTCAACACTTGTTCTTTTCCGACCCCTACGGTATTAGGCATCGGGGACTAGGGAGTCTTATTTGCACGCCCTTTGTGGCCCTTGCCTTTATTTGGCCGATACCTTCATTTCTAGAAGTGTCGGATCCTTCCATTGTTTCTCTCTGATTTGTGTTATATAGAGGATGGTTGCCCACTTGTACTTCCTCTTAAAACAATAATCACCACCACAACCGCAACTCAATATTGAAAACATCCTGGGGTTATCAGCTACCAATTTTAGGTCAATAAAATATGATAACGTATGAGAATATATTCTTTATTTATTCCACAATCCACCATCCTTTTCTTAATCATCGTTATCTGGTCGATCAGATTATCAGTATGCCTTTTTCTACCACTACGAGCGCTAATGTGAGTCAATGCTTTGTTTAACTTAAGCACCACTACGAGCGCTAATGTGAGTTAATGCAGAGTTTCACTTGAAGCCCTTACAACTACATTCGGTGTGGACATTTTCCAAGAACTCATAAAACGCCTGAGGGTATTGAACCAAGGAACACATTACAGAAATAATTATGAAAATAAGTTAATTTGGCTAGGATTTGAATAAAAAATAACGAGTAAATGAACAAGTGATTTTAGGTTGTTTTTCCGGAACTGCATTTAGGCCGGAAGTGATTTTTGAAATTTGCTGTTTTTAGTCTGACAGAGCTACCCAAGACTCACAATTTGAAACTTTTCCTAGTCCTTTAGCCCTTCAATAGTTTAGTTTTAAGTTTTACGTAGTATGGAGACCCGTACTTTGCCTGTTATGAAATTTTCTCACCAGTTAGTGACCAAAAATCCATAATTCCACTCGGTAAACTGCAACACATGTAGACGTTTGCACTCTGCAAGAACTGGCATGATAATCGACTGGCGTAGTCACTTGGTTGTTGTCACCCAAGTGACCTGAGTTCGAATCGCAGCCAATTCAAGTGATAATTTTGAAATGGAATCTCACTTCTCGTGGTTCGGACTCCACGTAAAACTGGAGAACTTACTGTACTGTCACGTAAAGCCAGAAGCTTCATTTCAGGTTGAACTCCCCCTGTGGGTGGGGGCGGTAGAATAACACCCACGGTATCCCCTGCCTGTCGTAAGAGGCGACTAAAAGGGGCCCCAGGGGCTCTGAACTTGGGAGCGTGGGTTGGCGACCACGGGGCCCTTAGCTGAGTCCTGGCATTGCTTCCACTTACTTGTGCCAGTCTCCTAACTTTCATCTATCCTGTCGGACCTCCCTTGGCCAACTCTTGTTCTTTTCCGACCCCGACGCTATTAGGTTTGCGAGGGCTAGGGAGTCTTTCATTTTCACGCCCTTCGTGGCCCTTGTCTTCCTTTGGCCGATATCTTCATTTTTCGAAGTGTCGGATCCCTTCCATTTTTTCCCTCTGATTAGTGTTATGTAGAGGATGGTTGCCTAGTTGTACTTCCTCTTAAAACAATAATCACCACCACCACCATCAAGTTGAACATGAGGAACTCTATTTTACTTTGAAAGAGACATCCAGTTCTCTGCTTGTATGTGGGTCGATCAACATGCAGTGCTGCTCCTTTAGTGACATATCAAGATCTACGAACTGATTTAGTATGTACGGAGTGCCCTCACTCAGAGTGCAGCCGTATCTCTCAAAGAGATGGTTGCTCCTAACTTTGATTTCAACCAGTTTAAATAAACAAATGTATTCCGACCTCAAGTTCACTGCTACAAAAGTTACAGCGCCCAGTGTGTCTCAGTTTTAACATATACTCTAGATTAAACGTTGAAGAAGTGATGATCATCAGTCACGTGTAGTTATCCGTCATATATTTTGTTCTGTGGAAGATTGTGGAGACAGCCAGATTCAACTTCGAAGAGACATCTTTTGATTATACAGGGTGTATCAGAACTTTACCGACAAAAGGATAGGGATGCTCTTCATGTTATCTTAAGAAAGATCGCACAACCGGATTGACGGAGAAATTATTTCTTTTCGATAAAATGAGGTTACATTTTTGCTTCTGGGAGTGCGATTCAAATGAACGAAATTACCGTATTTTCTATGCCAAAGACCAAGTCGCTAACTGTTGGTGTGCGTCAGAGGAGGGAAGGGAAGGGAGAGAAAGTGGGAAAGGGGAGACAGTGGTGATGCTAGGTGCGAATGTACAAGTTTCTCCTTTGTTTCGCATAGAAGCTTACCTGCCCTAGTAGGCAGTGCACAGTTTGTTCTGCACAAACTGACTGCGATGCGAACCCTGCAGAAAGAGAAGATGCAATTATACTAAGAATACATGCAGTCCGCCTCTGTGGTGTGATGGTTAGTGCATTTAGCTGCCACCCCCGGAGGCCCGGGTTCAATTCCCGGCTCTGCCACGAAATTTCAAAAGTGAGACGAGGGCTGAAATGAAGTCCATTCAGCCATCCTGGAAGTGGTTTTCCGTAGTTTCCCACTTCTCCTCCAGGCAAATGCCGGGATGGTACCAAACTTAAGGCCACGACCGCTTCCTTCCCTCTTCCTTATCTATCCCTTCCAAACTTTCCATCCCCCCACACGATCCCTGTTCAGCATAGCAGGTGAGGCTGCCTGGGCGAGGTATTGGTCATCCTCGCCAGTTGTATCCCCGACCCAGAGTCTGAAGCTCCAGCACACTGCCCTTGAGGCGGTAGACGTGGGATCCCTCGCTGAACCCGAGGGAAAAACCGACCCTGGATGGTAAACAGATTACGAACGAACGATAAGGATCTTTTTAGTACGTGAAACTTTTAGTGATACTTCGGCTCCCTAGTGCTGAATCAGTAGACCTCGGGTAATTGTGAGATTCGTATTGGCAACCTTTAGCACACAAACTATGAACAATTACGCATCACCGTGAGACATCTGGCGTGCACTTTACGTACTTGTACCGTTGATGTTTACACAGCAAAGCCAAAATCCTAGGAACACGATTCGCATCGAGAAATGTTATATAATGTGTGTGTGACATAGTTGTTGGCTTAATATAATAAAAGTTTATAAAATTATTGTCAATCGAACATACAATCGATTCAATTCAGATTTCATTTATATTCAGTTGGCAGTATTATCGCAACCGGGGTAGCTCCCACCTTACGCCTCATGCCCGTAAAGCGAAGTATCACTAAAAGTTTCGCGGACTATAGGTTATACGCGTCATTTTGGTTGTCTATCTCCGAAAAGTTAAAGGAGTGGTGAACCACCCGGTACAGTATATTCATCGAAGTCGATTTGTAGCTATCAAGAAAGGGGATGTTTCTGCCATTATAATTAACACTTTACAAATCGGTAGTGACTGTCAGTGGCAGGGCGTCTGCAATTGTGATCAATATTCCACACATCGACTTTGACTTTGACTTGCAGTAGGAATGGGTTTCTCCTCCAATTCCTGTGTAACTGGCATTTGTAACGAGGGCCTACCATTGTAATGAATAATTTCCTTCTCGATTTGACTGGCATTTGTCAAGGGAGCATGCCATTTTGTTCAAAACTCCCCTACTCGATTGTGCCTGGCAGCAAGTAAGGGTGCCCGCTATAAAAAAGACCCATCTAAAATGTGATTGGCATCGGGCCGAGTGGCTTGCAATTATAATCCAAACACACCAATTCGGTGTGACTGGCAGTAAGCTGCCTGACACTAGGAAAACGGGCCTATTATTAGGAAGATAACAGCACAACTCAATTTTGACTGGCAGCACGGAAGGTGCCTGCCATTATAATAACAAATCCTCATCTATAATGTATCTGAAAGTAGGAAGTGAGCCTGCAATTTTAATGAAAACTTCTCAGATCGTTCGTGACCGCGCAGTAGTCAAGGGGGCCTACCATTATAATGAACCTTCCCAACTCCATTGTGAATGACATTAGGCAAATGTGCCTCACGTTATCATCTCAACTACGCAACTCGCACTTTACTTTGGAAACAACCTTTAGGGACCCCCCCTCCATGCTGTTTCTGGGATAACATCAAGACACATGCAATTTCAGAAAATCTTATTTACTGCATGTGCAGTAATTTACTTCGATATCCGTATACAGTGTAGAATACCGTAGCGAAGCACGAGTACATTTGGTAGTGACACATAAATCATTATTTCTATTCAAGTTGTTGCTTAAATTCAATTCAAATTGGAAGCCATTCATATATATTTGAACGTCCGTAATCCTTTTTCGTTGTTCTTCATATCTTGGATCAAAAACTACTAGTAACACGCACAGCCCAATGTCTACACTTCCTGGTTTTTAAGGAAATAAAAAGATCGTTGTCAAGACTACTGAATCAACCCTCGTATGCACTTGTAAATGATCAAGTACTAAGAGACACAATATTAACGGCTCTACACGAGAAGAGAACTTACCACCCCTCAAGGGCTACGCTGGGTTAGAAATGAAAGCATATTAGTCCTTGTAAAGGGATTCAGAGCATTACTGCTGTGTGGATGTGGCTGGCTAACGCTACTTCAACATTGATGGTTCAGATTAACGTAAAATTTTATGCAAATGTTTGAGAAACCGACAACATATCTACGTTGTTGCTACACGGTACCCATTGGCAAGATGGTACAGGAATCCCTCTTTTTGGGTGATTTTTTCGTTCCTAGTGATCATCGCTTAATACGAAAATGCGTAAAGTTAATGGGTTAGACAGAAGATAGGAACTATTCCATGGAAAATATACAAAAGCTTGTGTTTTAAGCAAATGGAGAGTCGTCATTCATTTCCTCCATAATTGGCTCCCTTACATTTTTTTGTCTTGGATGACGTCATTTTGGTCGCACCTTTGAAGCTTTCTTTAGATTTGTCTGCTTGACTTCTTATGGTTCTCAGGGTTGTTTCTGAGATTCCTGTAGCTCTAACAATCCATACAGTGCGCTCATTTCCTTTATATAACTTAATATTTTCCAGCTTTTCTTCAAGTGTTATTGCTTTCCCTTGCTTTTGGAAGCATTTTCATCACCATTTCGTACTTTTAGAAACAATAAAACACAGATTGCTAACTCAAAGCTCTCCTTGATACTGACCACATGTCGCCAGTCAACACTGAAACAACGCAACACAGCTACTCAGTGCTCTCTTTGAGACTGACCACACACCGCCTTGCAGCGCCGCACACACGGTCATGAAATCATCCACATAGTGATTGGGAATCCACAACCTAATTTGTATATTTTTAAAATACTTTATATAATTATGCATATTTTTAAATCGTATTATAGATAAAACGCGTAAAGTGAGAACGCTTATAACGAGGAGTAACCTCTCAGTATACAACTGCAGGTGCGAATGCTCATTGTAATTCTGTAGAAGTGATACAGAGCTTCTCAAGCGTGTGAGTGTTAACGGTGGAGTTCAGTCAGGAAGGGTCAGCTCCATCCGATTGCGAACTACCTTCAGAATCAACCGACTTGCACCAACTTCAAGGAGAAACGTGTTCTGAAGTTTCAAGGCTCACCCTTCATAAGAATGGCAAGTTATGAAACGGCCCTTCATATATTCGCAGTTTCTTGAGCTTCATCCATTCCTTTCCCTGGCTGTATCACGCGTACCCTGCGGCACATTATTATCATTATTATCATTATTATTATTATCATTATTATTATTATTGAAGAGTTTATTAGTAACGAATTAAGGGCTACTGGCCCTCTATTACAGTTAACCATACTATAAAAATATTATTATATTACAAATAAAATAATTAAACCTAACTAAGTTAATAATTTTAGATTACAAATACAACTTATAAAAGAGTTCTGTAAGAATCAGGAAGTTGTGGTTAGAGTAGAAGAATATGACACAGAGAAATAGGTATCTGAAGAGGAGTGAGAAAGGGATGTTGCATGTCACCGGCTTTGTTCAATATATACGAAGCAAAACTGCTACAAAAGGTCCTCGAAAAAGCAAGGGGCATTCTAATGCGTGGAGAATCAATAAAGACCATAAAATACGCGGATGACTTGGCGGTATTAGAGGAATCAGGAAAAGATCTGCAAGTCATGTTGGAAAATATTGAGAGAGTGAGCAAAGTGTTCGGAATGAAGATCAACATTGGGAAGACTAAGGTGATGAGGTTGGGAAAGGAGAAGATAGCTGTTAAATATGGCACTAGAGGGAAATATATTGGAACTAGGAAAGTAATTCAGATAAGAAGAAGAATGTGTATGCGAAGAGTAGCTTTCAGAAAGGTGAGGGGGCTTTTGATATCTAAAGCAATCCCTATTGATTTAAGGAAGAGGATCGCAAAGTTTTTTTTGCGGTGTGTGGTGTCATGCAGAGCTTGAACATGGATATTAAGAATGAAACAAAGTATTTGGAAAGTTTTGAAATATGGTTGTGCAGAAGAATGGATAAAGTGAATTGGACAGATGAAAAGACAAATGTCGAGGTGCTAAGAAGAGTAGGAGAGAAGAGACACCTGACGAAAACGATAAGGAAGAGGAAAATATCCTGGTTGGGTCACATACTACATAGAAATTGAGGGTGATAGAGGGAGCAATAGATGGAAGAAGATGAAGAGTAAGAAAGTTTGGAATGTCAACAGATATCAAACAACGGAGAAACTCTGAACACTGAAACAAGATGCTCAGGAAAAAGAATCATGGAGGATGTCCAGCTGATACCTGTCTCAAGACAGATTCACAGAAGAAGAAGAAGAAGAAGAAGAAGAAGAATATCTATCCACACGACACCTCGTAATATACAGGCCTTCGGGCTGAGCAGCGGCAGCTTGGTAGGCCATGGTCCTTCGGGGCTGTTGCGCCATGGGGTTTGGTTTGGTTTAAGTATATCTATATAGTCTAGCTTAAAACATATACACACAATTACTCGCACAAACGTACATCATTCACTCAGGTAGTTGTACAGTTTAGGAAATAATTTCTACAAGTGAATCTAAACGTCTTCAAATGTGAAGATTTTCTAATATTTACTGGAATAGAGTTCCAGAGTCTGGCACCCGACACTTAGAATGACCGGTTAATATAAGCTGTTTTGTTGTTGGAATGGCAATGGTATTGGCGTTGAAATGTGTATCACGTTCATGAAAGGAAGAAAGTGAGTTAGAAATAAAGCAATTTATACACTAGAGTACTAATGTGTTCCTCACTTACTTCGTCGAATTTTAATCAGCCTAGTCTTTGAAAATAGGGTGTTACGTGAGCAGAGTAATTTAATGAAAATATATGGCCTCTCTGGCCCTACCTATACTATTCTCTCAAGTGGTAAAGCTTCGAAACTGTTGATAGGGATCCCTCAGACAAACGCTATAGAAGTCCCTCCGGGGATCTCAAATTGGGAACGTGGAGACGCGATTACTGGGCTTCTAGATGAGTCTGACATTGGTCTCAATTCGTGTGATCACTTCCAGCTTTCCTACCCACATCGCTTAGCCAGCTTTTGTTCACTTCAAAACCTGTGGTACCGGGTTCGTGAGGATTAGGGATTTACACGCCATTAATGCCCCTTCTCTTTATTTTACCGATACCCTCATACCATCATTCCACCAACATCTCGGATTAAAAGCAGCTATCTAACAGTATCATACATGAGAGGTAAGAATTCGCACTTAGAGGGTCAAATTGTCGAATTTTCAATCAATTCCTTAA
The DNA here is from genome assembly GCF_040414725.1 of Anabrus simplex. Classification (NCBI taxonomy): domain Eukaryota; kingdom Metazoa; phylum Arthropoda; class Insecta; order Orthoptera; family Tettigoniidae; genus Anabrus; species Anabrus simplex. The sequence goes on along the minus strand of NC_090265.1, from coordinate 1,701,659,031 downwards.
CTTCAAACTTTCGGTCCTTCCCTTGTCATGCCTTATACAGTTGAACCTCGGATTGCGAGTAACTTGGTCTACGAGTGTTTTGCAAGACGAGCAAATATTTTAAATAAATTTTGACTTGATAAGCGCGTGAGGTTTCGCAATACGAGCGTCACTTGTACGTACGTTTCCACCTCCGCTGTGCCTTTGTTTTCCCCTCCCCCTGCCACTCTCTTTCCTGGGAAAGTGTGTGTAATCATTTCCCGCGCTGGACTTCAGTTGGCGTGCCTCGCTCGCATAGTCAACACCGTACGAGTGTACATGTTTTGTTTCTGTCATCTGTGATATAAATGTTCTGCAACGATGGGTCCTGTGAACGAAAAGAAGGCTAAACAGGAATTCGGTCGGAAGAAGGAGATGGTTACAGTGGATGAATCTGTTCAATGACAATGCAATGTCACATTTTCGTGAAATCCTCAAAAAGAGGCAAAAGCAACATTCATTGGACAGATTCCTCGTTAAAGTTGCACGAAAAGAAAACACATCCAATGAGCCGACCGATAGCAGTGATTCCGTTAGTGAAATTCGTGCTACACAGTAACTCTTCTCATGTCATCTCTCGTCTCCCTCACACCAACAATGATTCTATTGTAAGGTAAAGTGCAGTTTAATTGTTTTACGTTATATTTTGTTTTAGAAATGTTATGCGAATAAATGTTTTTGCGTTGTGGACGAATCACCCGAGTTTCATTAGTTTCTTATGGGAAAATTTGCTTTGATATACGAGCGATTTGGATTACGATCATGTTGCCGAAACGAATTATGCTCGCAATCCAAGGTTCCACTGTATACGCAAATTCGAGGCTTCAAATTTTCTGTCGTTAGTCATCTTCCGTACGGTTATTTATTTCGCAGATAACAATCATACATGGAAACATATGCGTTAAAATCATCAGTTTATCAATAACGCGTATTTGAATGGAGGCACCAAATATCTTATTATCACAATAACATTTACAATCAATTTATAACCAATTTACCTCAGTTATTTGGATCTAATAATTAGTTCACGAATGATTAACCCGATGTGATAACATGATTTTATGGACGTTTAATTTAAATTCTATTGATTTATTTTATTTTAGCTTGTAAGAACAATGTGGTTAATTATAAGAGGAGCCCTAGAACACTAACGTCGCCACTGAACGCGGAAATAATAAATAAATAAATAAATAAATAAATAAATAAATAAATAAATAAATAAATAAATAAATAAATAAATAAATAAGAGCTAAAACAGGGACCGAAATATTTAGTGGATCGAAATTCTGGACTTCATCTGTCTTTATGTAAATATTGTGAAGCACGTGAACGATATTGAACATAACGGGATTTTATAAGCTGTAATTTAGAGAGCATTGCAGAACAAGCTATGTAACATTCATATCCTGAGAGAGGAAAATTCATTTCGACGCAAGTTATCAAGTTACACGCAGTGTTGGAGCATGAAACAGTAGAAGTTTGCTCTCAACTAAGCCACTAGTCATGTGGAGTGGAACTTGTGGAGGCTGTTCAAATACGTCGGTAGTCAACAAAGGCCAGATGGAAAATAAATATAACATTGTACAGTATCTCTCAGTACGCAAACTAACTGTTGGAATGAGAATTCTGTTACAGGTTTCGAGTCAATAGCCCATTGCACATTTAGAATTATACGTTTTTATTCTCTGCAGCAGAATTCGGTCCACTGTCTCGGTTCCCAACCTGTGAGTGCCCAATTAGAGTCCGGGTGACTTTCGAGAATAAGTTTGGGTGCTCCATAAACCCCACGTAATTTAAGATGGTGATGTTGAAACAGAAATATCTGCTGAAGAGTGGTCGTCACAACTGAGTGGCATTGTTTTCAAGGTGGTCGCGATTCGAATCTCGCAAAATGTATCTGGAATCTTAAAATAATAAATAACGTTATTATGGTCCATTTCGCATAAATCTGTAGGTTCCGTGGCTATGATCACAATTACAATAGCCAATAGAACTACAAGCTTGCTTATTTTTCTATTTAAGGGCAAGTTAAAAACACTGGCGGAATAAATATCCAAACGCCATGAAATAAGGAATGTAGAATACCAAAATTTTGAAAATATATTTATTGGGGTAACATATTTAATTGATTGAAGGTAAAAGACTACAGGTTAATATCTGCGCGAGAAAAGCCATCGCAAATATGCCATGCTGGTCCATATTTTATAACCTGTGTAATCGCCTGATTTTTGAATGCAGGCATGCAAACGTGCATGTATTGTGTTGTACAGGCGCCGGATGACAGCTTGTGGGATGTAGTTCCATGCCTGTTGCACTTGGTCATGCAATACAGGGATGGTTGATGCCGGCTGTGGATGACACTGGAGTTGTCGTCCATTTCATGCTCGATTGGGGACAGATCGTGGGATCGAACAGGTCAAAGCAACTTGTCGACACTCTGAAGAGCACGTTCGGTTACAACAGCGGCATGGGGGCGGGCATTATCCTGTTGGAAACAGCAGCACAACAGGTCGAATCACCAGACAGATGTACACCTCTGCAATTCAGAATTCGTGGGATAACGACAATAGTGCTCCTGCTGTCATAAGAAATTGCTCTTGAGTCCAGAACTCCGGTGTAGGTCCAGTGTGTCAACGCCGCTGACAGGTGGAATGCAGTCACTGGAACCAAGGCAGAACCTGATTTGATCGGAAAATACAATGGACCTCTACTACAACCTCCAATGAGCCCTAGCGTGACTCTACTGAAGTCGCAGACAGCTGTGGTTTGGGATAGGTAGAATGCACGCCGCGGGTATCTGGCTCGGAGCTGTCCTTCAAGTACGATTTCGAACAGGTTTTTTTTTTTTTTTTTTGCGTCGCTGTTGTGCCATCTGCCGCTCGAATGGCTGCTGCAGACGCAGTCTACTGCGCCTCAACCATTTGCCGAATACGGCGGTCCTCCCTCTCGATGGTGCTACGGGGACGTCCGGAGCCCGGTCTTCTTGCGAGCGTACCTTCCCGTGACCATTGCTGCAAGCACGCATATGCAGTGTAGATATTCCTGCCACCAAGTCGTTCTGCAATAGCGCGGAAGGAAAAGCCACCTTCAGGTTGCGCTATTATAGGCCTCATTCAAGCGCAGTGTGATGCTGATACTGGCCTCTTCGTGATCGTTAAGGAATTCTTGACCCATTCGCAGTCACTCCATCCAATTTCACAGGTAACTAACGCTCTCGCACAGTACAGCCCGTATTTAGAGAAAACCTGATGTGGAACGTTATGGGGCAGCTACTAGCGCCACGCTAATGCGATTTGCGGGAAATTTGAATCAACGTCGTCTTCCAAATATATAAGCACGCCTACCAACGTTCGTTAATCTAGCACATTCTTGGTGTCTGGATATGTTTTTTTCTGCCAGAGTATTTATTTTCAGAATCGCATCTTTACTTACCGTAGAGACGTGCAAATACAACTTAAGGGTCTAAAAATTGTTTTCACAATGTTTTCCTTTATACAGTACATTTTCTTCCTTAAGCTGTTAAAATAAGGGTAGTTCTGTCTATTACTTCTGAAGTTCTGTTTGTAAGTATCCATGTAGGCTACTTGATACGACTTGTTCAGTCAGATGTTCCTAGCCCATTTGCTTATGTGAGTCAAAATTCGAAACTTATAGAAGCGTCCCTGGTTTTGAAACACTTCCATAGAATACAGAAGGCCTGCTGGGAGGAATTGACTTTAAAAGCATGGAGATGCTGGTGGTGGTGATTATTGTTTCAATAGAAGGTACAACTGGGCAACCACCATCTCTTCACACCCATCGGGATGACCCTTCTAATTCCCCTGTGGGTGGGGGCGGTAGAATAACACCCACGGTATCCCCTGCTTGTTGTAAAAGGCGACTAAAAGGGGCCCCAAGGGCTCTGAACTTTGGAGCGTGGGTTGGCGACCACGGGTTCCTTAGCCGAGTCCTGGCATTGCTTCCACTTACTTGTGCCAGGCTCCTCAATTTCATCTACCAATTTCGACCTCCCTTGGTCAACTCTTGTTCTTTTCCGACCCCAACTGTATTACGTATGGAGGCCTAGGGAGTCTTTCATTTTCACGCCCTTCGCGGCCCTTGTCTTCTTTTGCAGATACCTTCATTTTTCGAAATGTCGGACCCCTTCCATTTTTCTCTCTGATTAGTGTTATATAGAGGATGGCTGCCCAGTTGTACTTCCCGTTGTGCCCGTTCGCATCTCGTAGACCATTTACAAAATGGCGGCGTAGGAAAGTATGGCCCATGTGATCTATTAGAGGCAATGAACTTCTCATTAATGCGGTATATAGAAGACCATGCACGTCTCGGAACGGACCAATTTGGAAGACACTACAGGACAGTAGAGGGTCAATTGGATTGTTTTACGAAAAAAATATAGCAGCGGAGTAAATGTTAAAAGAACTTCACCCTAAAAAATTTTCATCGGTAGAGGAAGGACGCAACTCCAAGCCAAGCTTCACATCTGAAGATTATTCAAGATTTCTGAAGAAGATATTGACTATTTCATGATCGACGTTCAAGACAGACGAAATAGTTCACCGGCGCACAGTATAAGAAGAGCCGAGATATTACAAAAATATGTAAAGTACGGTGAGCTACATCTGACTTGGATCCCGTGAGCAACCATTCTGCGATTGGCGAAAAAGGACTCACTGTATCAGAGGACCGATAACTTCGTACGGGCAAAAAATTATCCCTGTTGAATTTAAAGAACAAAAGTACATTTCGAATTCTGGAGAAAAAGGCTGTTACATAAATTAATATATATACGGAGAACTTATTTCCGACTGAAGAAAATTTCATCCCTAAGAAATAGAACAGTCGATTGGGATAGATCATCAAAGAAATGGAATATATCATGACTGATTTCTCCGCAGAAAGAATTTTCTTTGCTGTCTGCAGAGTTGGAATGAGGACTGCTTACTAAATCTACAAGATGGACTGAACTGGGGAAAGGTACCTTCCCAACCAGACGACCAGCCGATGATGGGAAGAAGGCAACGGCCAACCAGACGACCAGCCGATGACCGGGAAGGCGATGTCCAACCTGAGATCCAGATCCTAACAGAGGGTCTAACCACATCCAAGCAATGGAGCGACAACCAGACCAAACATAACATCTAACGAGCTAAGCCCTTACATTTTCTAGTAGAGTAGTTTCTTTCAATCTACACCCTCACTCTAACTTCGGCATGTGCTGATTAATTGGTGATATTTATGAATTAATTAAGAACGTATGTGAATTATAAAGTGTAGTGTGAGATATTTAAGGCTATAACATAAGATGGCAGTGTAGAATTAGAGTTCTATTATATCATATACATGCTACCGCACTTGCACACAAATAGTAGAAACCAGCATGAGTAAATGAAAGAAGTGTTTCCTGTGAAGATCCGATAGCAATGAGTCTATACAAGTCGTGAAACTTCGATTGATCTCGTATTAGTTGTACAATGATTACGTCACGATTTACCTGCGCGGCAGACATGAATATATTTAAGTTACGTACTCCTTGCTTTATAGAAAGAGGGCATTGAACTTCGATTGCTGTTAAAATATAAGAGGCTATTGAAATGCGTTTATAATAAGGCAATTCTAAGATGCTTGGCATAAGCTTTAGGAGTAATCCGCGATATGCGTAAGGTAATAAGTATGCCAGTGGTGTGATAATGTATATTGAAATTGTGTTATAATATGGTTATTTCTCGGAGTATATTAAGGAATATTTGAAATGAAGAGGTTTGTTTATGTGCTGAGGTATGAAAAAGAATTGCTATTTGCTGAGGAAACGTTACGTTAGATTAATATGAGGTGAGTTCTGTGTCACATAGAAAGAGTACGTTAAAAGAGTGCACATCGCGCAGATGACCCATTTTAAGGTAAGATTGACATGTACTATGGTAGAATTGTGAATCGTGACAGTTTTATCTGACATTGGTAAATGCTGTGTAGCATATACGAGAGAGTTCTGTGGTTTTTTGCCACGAGGAGTGTGACGAGTAATGGTTGGTAAGGGTAGGACAGGTCTGTATCGTATTTAAGGTAAAGCAAGTACGCACAGAATATGATCTCGCCATGCACCAGAATAGGGAATGGTAAGACAATGCACCAAGAAAAACACAAGGCATAAACTAAGGCACTAATCCAACTGACGCAGTACCAATCAACGCACGTGATGGCGTGGCAAAAGGGATGTAACAAAAAAAAATATAAGTGCGTCCGTGCACAAGTTCACAAGTAGTTTTCAAATTTCAAGGTAAGAGGTTTTCAGCAGAGCGCATAATGGAAGCATTTTCACTGAGTCCATGTATTCAGAGGAACCGAGGTAGGTACAAATTTCGTGAGGGCAAGGAAAGGCGTACAACAATAATAAAAAGGAAAAGAAGACATAGTTTTTTTATAATAACAATATATTAGCAAAAAACACCCAGAATAAACATTTTTACAAGCCAAGGAAAACAACAATCATCCTAAGGTCAGTTAGTTCTGACTTCCAAAAGAGAAAAAGCAAATGGGACAACCATGTTAATTTTCAGATCTGTTTTTCAAAGAGAACAGCTAGACTCGAAACCTTCAATAATAATACAACCTCTTTTACATGAGGAGTGTCCTGCACAAGGAAAACAGAAATTTACGCATGAACACGAAAAAAGATTAAAATTTGAAAGACATGTGGGCCACTGTACAATAATACAAGTAGAAGGAAAAAAAAGCGCGGAAGGGATGCGGAATAGGAAGGTGGGGAAAGGGGAGGGACGTGAAAGAAAGGAGTACCAATGGCTGCCAACAGGGTTTTGAAAAAATAGGATCAGTCAGTATCGATGAAATTCCAAAGTAGCAAACAGAAGCAAGGTGATAGTTCAATTGATTCTATCCATGCGTTTGCTCGGGAAAACAGTTGAATTTCAATGGTTAATATCGCAGCAATCACTTGACGTATCACAAAGTCCATCTTCGGATTGAGATGGTAGTGTAATTCCAAAGTAAGGTACCGCTATCAATAGCTGCAGTTAGCTTATGATCAACATGAACTGTCATTGGTAGCCAGTAACGGCAATTTGAAAATTAAGGAAGTGCAGCATTAAAAGAAAGTTCAAAGAACAACATGAAAATGAAATGAATTAAAGTTTTCGCTCACCCGTCCAGCAGTCGTAGCTTTTCAATGGTACACAAAAGCACATTTTAAAAGAAACATTGCACACAGTCCAGCTGGTAGCAAAATAAAACCAAGTCCACCCTCCACACAAATCGTCGTGTTCACCCCAACTCGCTGCTCAAGCCCAGAGCAGGCCAATTTATATTCAAGTAGAAGCGTCCAGAAAGGACGAGAGGATACAGTACCAAATGCGCAGCGAAGCGGTAGGGGAAGGAAAGAGGGAGGGTAAGCAGCACGAGCAGTTGAAGCTGGACGGACGAAGAGAGCACAGGCAGGTTAGTAGCGGCATATGCAGCGTAGTAAACGTAGAATCCATAAAACAGTAGAAAAATTCGGAGCACGTTATATACTCCCAGCAGCCGGAGAAATCCGAAGGATTGGGTGTAGAAGCGACGAAAGTCCATTGATGCTCCAGAGGGGCGCCGAACTCAGGAACTCGAAGAGAGTGTCGTCGTCGGGGAGGCAAAAACAAAAGCAAGAACAGGCATGAGATACAAGAAAAAAGAGAAGAGAAGAAAAAGGGAGGGGCAGAGGAGAGGGGAAAAGGAGAAAGAACGATCCGGATCGAAGAAAAAAAGGGAGGGAGGAGACAAGAAAAGGAAAGGGGTTACAAAAAAAGGTTTTACAACAAAAGTTACAATATGTATATATAAGTGGCCGTACAAAAATTTTACAAAAAGGTTAAGTAAATGAAAGTACAATGACAGAAGAGTATTTAATAAGATGGTGTCCCATAAAAAAAGAAACCCATCAGGGGAAATAATCGATGGGGGAGCCGGAGGAAGTGACGAAGTGTGTGGAGGGAGCATAACCGGGTGAGCGAAAAAAAAGGAAAGATATGAACCACAGAAAGAAAAAAAATGAAAGAAAAAAGGGGGGAGGGGGACATGGGTGAACAAACGCAAGAAAGAAAAAACAATAGTACACTAGAAAAAAAAGATGAAATGAAGTATAAATAGTTCATCCCTGCGGCAAGCCAAGGGGTTAAGCGGAGAACTTTTTTAAGAGGGAAAAATGAGCCATGTTATCCAACCAAAATTTAGAAAAAAAAACCCGTGGTCTTAGCGGATAACAAACCAAGCATTTGAGGAAAAGAGGCTAAATTGAGGTTGAGAAATTTACGAACAGAGAAAAGCCACATAGTAAGGTTACGAGGATCAGTCGCTATTAACTGCGGAACCTGAAGTAAAGATTGTTTGATAATACGAACATTCAAGGAACTGTCAACAGCACTAAGTTGGGGAGTGGATGGAGAAGAATGGGGGCCTAGATCCGGAGCCATGTTGTGATGATGAGGAAACAGGAAAGATTTGTGATCAGAAAACGGGTTCGTAGATGAAGGAGTCGAAGGATAAGAGAAGGAACTCGGAGGAGTAGAAATAGAAAAAGAAATCAAGTCATTGACGGGAGGGTTAGGCAAAGAAAGATTATGATAAGTAGGAGGGGGAGAAGAATTGTCGTCACCCAAAGGGAAATTATCAGAGAAGCATGCCATAATGGAAAATTTGCTAAAAGAAATGGAGTAATGAGAGAAAAAGGTCTGCTACCATTTGTAGTGTTATCCACGTGGAGTGTGAGAGTGATGGTTGGTAAGGGTAGGACAGGTCTGTATCGTATTTAAGGTAGAGCCAGTACGCACAGAATATGATCTCGCCATGCACCAGAATAGGGAATGGTAAGACAATGCACCAAGAAAAACACAAGGCATAAACTAAGGTACTAATTCAACTGACCCAGTACCAATCAACGCACGTGATGGCGTAGCAAAAGAGATGTAACAACACTCCAAAAAAAAAAGAAGAATATGTATATATGTCCGTCCGCGCACAAGTTCACAGATAGTTATTTTTTTTATTTTTTTTTTTTCAAGGTAAAAGGTTTTCAGCAGAGCGCATAAATGGAAGCCTTTTTACTGAGTCCATGTATTCAGAGGAACCGAGGTAGGTACAAATTTCGTGAGGGCAAGGAAAGGCGTACGACAATAATAAAAAGGAAAAGAAGAAATAGTTTTTTATAATAACAATATATTAGCAAAAAACACCCAGAATAAACATTTTTACAAGCCAAGGAAAACAACAATCATCCTAAGGTCAGTTAGTTCTGACTTCCAAAAGAGAAAAAGCAAATGGGACAACCATGTTAATTTTCAGATCTGTTTTTCAAAGAGAACAGCTAGACTCGAAACCTTCAATAATAATACAACCTCTTTTACATGAGGAGTGTCCTGCACAAGGAAAACAGAAATTTACGCATGAACACGAAAAAAGATTAAAATTTGAAAGACATGTGGGCCACTGTACAATAATACAAGTAGAAGAAAAAAAAAGCGCGGAAGGGATGCGGAATAGGAAGGTGGGGAAAGGGGAGGGACGTGTAAGAAAGGAGTACCAATGGCTGCCAACAGGGTTTTGAAAAAATAGGATCAGTCAGTATCGATGAAATTCCAAAATAGCAAACAGAAGCAAGGTGATAGTTCAATTGATTCTATCCATGCGTTTGCTCGGGAAAACAGTTGAATTTCAATGGTTCATATCGCAGCAATCACTTGACGTATCACAAAGTCCAACTTCGGATTGAGATGGTAGTGTAATTCCAAAGTAAGGTACCGCTATCAATAGCTGCAGTTAGCTTATGATCAACATGAACTGTCATTGGTAGCCAGTAACGGCAATTTGAAAATTAAGGAAGTGCAGCATTAAAAGAAAGTTCAAAGAACAACTTGAAAATGAAATGAATTAAAGTTTTCGCTCACCCGTCCAGCAGTCGTAGCTTTTCAATGGTACACAAAAGCACATTTTAAAAGAAACATTGCACACAGTCCAGCTGGTAGCAAAATAAAACCAAGTCCACCCTCCACACAAATCGTCGTGTTCACCCCAACTCGCTGCTCAAGCCCAGAGCAGGCCAATTTATATTCAAGTAGAAGCGTCCAGAAAGGACGAGAGGATACAGTACCAAATGCGCAGCGAAGCGGTAGGGGAAGGAAAGAGGGAGGGTAAGCAGCACGAGCAGTTGAAGCTGGACGGGCGAAGAGAGCACAGGCAGGTTAGTAGCGGCATATGCAGCGTAGTAAACGTAGAATCCATAAAACAGTAGAAAAATTCGGAGCACGTTATAGTTCTTTAACATACGGTTTAACTATGCTCATGGCTAAGTCTACTTATGATATTCTTTCTTGCGGTGACATATTTCAATATGAATGCGTATTAATTTCATTCTGTACTGATCATATGAGTTGAGTAGCTCACATACATGAGAGATATTGAGTAATAAGGAGATAGCTAAAGCACATCGAGCCGATGGTGGAGGTGTGTGTAGATCGGAAACTACCTGAACAGTTAGATAGATGATTTATTTCTTTTAACGCAGAGATGAATTGAGTTGAAGTTCTTAAAGAATATAATGAGTAGGAAAATGGTAAGCTAGGAGCTGTATGTCGTAGGCTCTAGTGAGGTATTGTCTTAGCCCGTGAGTTGTTATTTAAGCGTATTCAAGAAGAAGGACCAAATAATCAAAGTTCAGATTTATGAATGGACACTTAAGAAAGCCGTTTTATGATTCCATACTCACGCTAGAGTCTATTTGGGGGACATATAAGCAAAGATATGCTCAGATTTATATTCACAATCTGACGTTATCCCATTTAATTATTATTACGCTTCATTCTAGCAAACTAAACGTTTTTATCACACAGATTTGACTTAAATGTGGTGAGAATAATTAATGTAATTATCGTGACAGTATTCACATCAACAGAAAGAAGTATTTAAATGGAGACTGTGATTACTCAGTGATCTATTGAATATAATTAGAGTAATTTAAACTCATTTCGGAACATGATTACGAATATAGATATAAATAATGAACGTGAGCTTGAACATTGAATGAGAATGAGCATGAATAGGAAGAGTATGAATGAGTGAAAATAGTTTAAAAATCTCAATTATTTTACTTTTATTTGAGCCAGCGCTGACTCTGATCCCTTATGCATACAGGTTATCAAGCTTATACTACCAAGAATCCACATCAACTTTTCATTGAACGTTATTTTATTCCAATAAATCTTGTTATATTATTTTTCTAGAAAGTGTTTGTGTTATGAATTCTTTTTGGTAACACCTAGTTTACAAGTTAGCTGGTAAGTTAAGTAGACATAAGTAACTGAAGGATTTGATGAATGAAAGAGATTCTTTTTGAGGTTTTCGGCCGTTGGTACTTACTCGAGCGAATAGGTTCCCCAATGATACGTGTCTCAGCAGACCACGTTAAAAACAAACATATGGTAAATCTCAGATTTTATGAGCGATAGATAGAATACCCTGAGAAGAAATAGAACTACCGGGAGAATAGTGTGCTGATCGCCTGACAGCGGGCACACCGTTAAAACAATAATCACCACCAGCACCACCACCTGACCCTTCAAACAACAAAGTATGTGTAGAAGTGCTAATTGATCTAAATGCCGAAATTTAGTTCTTTTTGGTTTTTTTCCTTTAAGTGATCTACGTGACAGCGCCAATGCAGTGCTATATGATCTAAGTTCCAATTCTTTTCCTGGTAGCTGTATTAAGCGTCAACAAATGTCCAAACCTGTGCATCCAGAGCTCCTGCTGTACTACTTGAACTGAGTACCAGTAGTGGCATCGTGTCTGTTGTAAACCATAAACATGGGACTACTCACAATTAACTAAATACATTTTTGTTTATGGAGTGACAAGTGTGCAGGGCAGATTAAAAAATATGATGCGTCTCTTTTTATACATTCTGCTTGTAGCTTCAAGGATTTTTGACATCGGTGAACACAAATTCCTTTTGTCTGGCCGCAGCTTTCCTTCGTCAGAGAGATTTTGATATTGAGGAATGTGCGACACCTTTGGAAATGCAGACACTAAATTATGCTAAGAAGGTGATATCTATTGCAAGACTTGCCACACGATACCGGGTATTAGCTACGAGTGAAAAGTTTTTTTATATTTCGACAAAGCATCAACTGTTTTTACTGACACAGCAAAGTTTCGTTTCTCTCAAGTGTCGGCCTGCAAGTTGTTATGTACAAGAAGAACAACTTCGGCGATATATTGGAACGGGAGAAATGCTGTGTGTTAAAAAGAGGAAAGACTGTTAATAATATTGTGTTGGCTGAACATGACAGCTTACCTAAGGTGCAACTATTGCCTGAAAACAAAGAAGAAAAACACCCGCTCTATGCTTCAGTTCATCGATAAGGAAAATAGGGTTTTTAAGGGATATATTTCAAGTGTTTAATGTTCAGAACCCCTGCACTCACGACAGTTAAATTAGCAGGAAATAACCGGATGAACATAGGTCATTTCAATTTTTGTATTTTCCACTTTTGTTTAATGAATTGAAACTAATACGCTTTGGATAATATCGATGTACGTTTTGCAAAGCTATCAATGGAGAATAAATTTTAAAATGTTTCTTCACTAGAATACTGTTTTTCTCCTTTTACTCAAAATGCACTTTTTGGCACTTAGATCAATTTGCACTTTCACTCTACAATTTCGGTGAAGGGCCACGGAGGTCATGAAAATTAATGACAACCGAATTTTCACAGCAGTTATTCCGTCGGTGTCGAAAGAACACAAGATTTTACCAGTCCTTGGGAGGCTCCTCTGTTATTTGTCTGTTACTATAGGCAGGGGATACCGTGCATCCATTTTAGCAATCCCACTTAAAAGCACAGGATATAATTTTATTTTAATTGTAGCGACAGTGATTGCGCTGACGTTCCATTTATCTGGACGACTTGAGTTTCTGACATACAGCGTTCATTATTTACAATCTCGTGTGCTTCGCCCATAACTTGGCGATTAATCGGGAAGGGTTTTACTCAATTAAAACAAGATATTAACGATCTGTATCGGACAACAGAGAAATAACAAGACATATGTGTCTCCGCCTTTCCCCATTCATCTCAGTCAAACTAAATTAACAGTCGGAAATTAAAAAGATTAATGACCTGTATTAGCTTGTTTGACTTCGAACTATCAATGTACACTATGCATATTTTAGTGACAAGAGCATTATACCAATAACCACGTTTAACATATATCCCTTCTTCTTCTTCTCCTCAACTCTAAAGTTGTTAAGTAACATGCATGGGGCCGATGACCTTCGATGTTAGGCCCCTTAAAACAACAAGCATCATCATCAGTAACATGCATGCTTCCAAGCGTTTCCGTTCCTTGGCTAGCAGCTTCAAGTGGCAATAATTGAGCTTGCCTATAATGTTGTCCATACATTGCACCCTAGAGCTTCCTTTGGTCCTTCTATCTTCCATTTTTCTTTCAAACAGGGTGGTGTACCAGTCAGAATGATGAAGCAAGTAGGTAACGAAATTCTTTTTTCATTTTTTCAATATGACTATGTGTTCAATTTAAATTCGACATTTCTTGTTATTGTTAAATGTGATACATTTAGGTGTGGCGGTATGTTTGTGATTGTCCAGAGCGCCACTGCATTGGCGCTGCGCCACTTCCTGAGATTGTTTTTATGTCGGCAGTGATCGGGCACCTTCGCGTGCAATCGGGTGATAGAGGGGTTGACGAGAAAGCAGCATGGCTGCCGGACTATGTTAAAATGTGCTATGTGGACAAGTTCTCTAAATATCTAAACCATCGCGTGAGCGACAAGTTAAACAAATGTATTACGATGTGTATATAGTGTAATAAACCTAGTATATGTATAATTAAGTACAGTTCATCTTCCTATGTGTATGAACCAGCATGTGGTTCCTAGCACCACGTGTTCTCAGGGACCTGTCCGTATGAGGTCGGAACATGGTCCTCCGGGCCGGATGTTTCTCATTTGCTCTTTTGGGAACATTCTCGTTTGTGGTTCCAAAAGTCCAAGGTATTTTTAATTTCTTAATAGTCGACGCCAGCAACACATCTCAAAGGCCTTGAGTTTCATCCCTTCCGCTTTCCGCAGGGTGTATGTTTCTGAGCTAACAACAGTCCATACAAAAATTTTCACGAAGTGTTTTCCTACCTCCGTGCAGATGTTCTTAGATGTTAGCAGAGACTTCTTCTTCGAGAAAGCTCACTTCACCTGTGAAATTCGTGCTTTTACATAAAAACTGTACTTAAAATAATGTAAGCAATAATTATTGATGTGCTGTTCAACGTCTCACATTAAGTTTATCGACGACGCTGGGTGTGGTACTGAATATTGTTGTTTAATAGGGAAGTACCACTAGCCAATTAATTCCTGTGTGGATTAGTGGTGGAGTTCTGGCCTGTTAATCCGAAGATCAGAGATTCAAACCTGGCAGAGTTTGTCGGGTTTTCGAACAGCAGAAAAATATTAATTCGGCACTCCATGACGTACTATGTGAGCATTTAAACATTTATTGTTTACCTGAAAAAAGGAAAATTATAAGAATCGAATCCAGCAGAGATTCCTTTCTCGCCCAGCGGTAGAGTAAAAGGGATAGTAGCACTTGATCGGTAAGCAGCCTAAATTGCGAAAATTCAAAATTAATAATAATAATAATTATAATAATAAAACAAACTGGATGTGGCGTACCATTTAACCAAAGGCATCTACAACGCAAGGTCAAAATCATTCAAAGCAAAGCTGAGGCTTTAAGGCAGTGTCATCCCTCCAAACGTCTTATACGGTTCATAAAGCCCTGTAATGAACAAAAAAGACCTGATGAAGAAACTGGAGGCCAAGGAAAGGAAGAAAGAAAGGCCCCGTTAAGGACAATGGGGAGTGCAGAAGAAGGAATAACGACTTAATAAACACCCACGTAAAGAAGATTACCGATACCATCTGGAAAATAATAATTATCTTTTATGGGCATGTGACACGAATGACACGCATTATTAACTCCTTTCAGCAGAAGAAAACCAAAGGGGCTTGGCTTATTGAGGTGGACAGAGACCTCGATAAAGTGGCAATCACACATACTGTAATGGCATAGAAGAGCGTGTCCCACTTAAGAAGGAACTTCAAGCGTGACAAGGTTTCTGAGACCAGCCATAATTAATAATTGGAAAGGCATGGAAGCAGGGGAGGAAGGAATGACAATGAGAACGCATGCGGATGTATTGTGCAGACATCATACTCAGAAGTAGCCAGTTGAAATGACGTGGTCCAAAGTTGGCCGATAAAACATGAATAATAATAATAATAATAATAATAATAATAATAATAATAATAATAATAATAATAATATCTAACCCCATGGCACGAGTCCTGAAGGTCCTTGGCCTGCCAAGCGACCGCTGCTCAGTCCGAAGGCCTGCACATTACCAGGTATCGTGTGGTCAGCACGACGAATCTTCCTGGCCGTTATTCTTGGATTTCTTGGATTTCTACACCGGGGCCACTGTCTCACCGTCAGATAGCTCCTCAATTCTAAACAGGTAGTCTGTGTGGACCTAGAACCAGCTCTCATATCCAGGTAAAAATCCATATCCTGGCCGGGAATCGAACCCAGGGCCTCCGGGTAAGAGGCAGGCGCACTATCCCTACACCACGGGGTCGGCAATAATAATAATAATAATAATAATAATAATAATAATAATAATAATAATAATAATAATAATAATAATAATAATAATAATAATAATAATAATAATAATAATAATAATAATAATAATAATAATAATAATAATAATAATATCTCCTATCAACTATAATCTGAGGAAAGGAATGAAAGAAGGTAACGGCCAGGGTCAGGAATGGCGCAGATATTAAAGTTACCCTAAGACACCAAGAAACGTCGGATAGGTAAGATGAAAATGTTTATCCAGCTGAAAGTATATATATATACAAATAGTGTGCCCGTGGTCGCTAAATTGAGAGCCCTGGGGCTCCTCATAAGACAGGTAGCCACTCAGAATGCCATAGGAAAGGGCTAGTACAAGGAATGTTGCGTCCTTTTCCTTAGACAAATTACACATCGGCCACTTTCTTGACGTGAAAACATCAAAAAGAGACATCCTCTAGCGCTACTGAGGGTGGAGTTTAAACCCACCATCTGCTGACTGCAAGCTTACAAATATACGACCCAACACCACCAACTCCCTTGGTGATAGAAGTTCTAACGAGCGTTAAACAAATGCGCAAACACGCAAATCTGTAGGGCATTCAGCCCATTAGAGGCTTGGCTTTCCAAGAAGACTGCTGCTCATTCACACATTCTACTTTTCCTTTTTGTTATTTCTTCCCCCTGGCCTTTTTCCGAATTATATGGAAATGCATTTGTTGTGGACTCGGCCCACATTACCCACCTTCGGGCGCGGAAGGTAGAGTAACAATCGCGGTATCCCCTCTCTGTCGTAAGAGGCGACTGAGAGGGACTGCAGGGGCTCTTAACTTGGGAGCGTGAGCTGGTGACTACAGGATTCTTAGCTGAGTCCTGGCATTGCTTCTACTTACTTGTGCCAGGCTCCTCACTTTCATCTATCGTATCCTACCTCACTTGGTCAACTCTCGCTGTTTTCGACCCCGACGGTATTAGGTTGCGAGGCCTAGGGAGTCTCTCATTTTCACGCCGATAGTGGCCCTTGTCTTATTTTGGCCGATACCTTCATTTTTCGAAGTGTCGGATTCCTTCCATCTTTTTCTCTCTGATTAGTGTTATCATTGAGAACGGTTACCTACTTGTACTTCCCCTTAAAACATTGATCACCACCACCTTCATCCCAGGTTTACAGCCAAATGCCCTTCTTGACGCCAGCCTAAGTGGAGGAATGTATTCAAATATTGCGTATTTCCGTAGTGGTTTGTAGTGAGACGTGTTGTATGCAGATGAATGTGTCTATTAAAATGACAACGAACACCCAGTCTCCGGGTCAGACGAGTTACGTATACTCAGTTAAAATCCTCGCCCCCGCCAGGAATCGAACTCGGACCCTCTGAAACAGAAGACAGTACGCCGTAGGAAGCTAGCATGCAGATATTGGAGTATTATGTGAGGCATCCTCTGCCTCCTGTACCACACAGCCCCTCAATCAGCCTCAACTGGGTGAATGAACCTCTCCTCAGCCGGGGAGTATAATCCTAGAACAGGCTGGGAATCGAAGCAGTGTTCTTCATGTAAGAGGCAGACGCATTATCCTTACATCACAGGACAGGCTCATTGGAGTACAAAATAAAATTCAAGGACTACAAGCAGTGCATAAATTACTGTCCACAGTTTATATTTAATATTCTCGGCAATGATACCATTTGTTCTATTTTCATGCCCATGGTAACTTTAATAACACCGAGCTGAGTGGCTCAGACGGTTGAGGCGTTGTCCTTCTGACTCCAACTTGGCAGGCTCGATCTTGGCTCAGTCCGGGGATATTTGAAGGTGCTCAAATACGTCGGCCTCTCTCGATGGATTTACCGGCACGTAAGAAACTCCTGAAGGTCACAATTCTGGCACCTCGTCGTCCTCGGAAACCGCCAAAGTAGTTAGTGGAACTGAAAAACAATAACATTATTATTATTATTATTATTATTATTATTATTATTATTATTATTATTATTATTATTATTGTTGTTGTTGTTGTTGTTGTTGTTATCATCAACAACATTTTATACTTCCTCATTGCAAGTTCGTGAAGTGTTTAGTAGCCTGCGGAACTAAAACACGACTGCAGAGTCCGGCTCCATATAATTGCTTCCTCCTACAGGTCATCTTCATATTAGGGGGTGGATGATTTTTACACTACCGGTAGCTAATAATAATAATAATAATAATAATAATAATAATAATAATAATAATAATAATAATAATAATAATAATAATAATAATAATAATCAAAGACATAGACAAGCACGAAAGTAAGGTCCCACCGAAAATCTTAGGCCTAGTCAACAAAGAGGGAATCTGGTTTAAAAGTCTCATGAACTGAATCGATTTCCCGAATAAATCTCCCACATGTTCAGGAAAATCCTAGTCACTTTCTCTGAATGATCTGACCAAAATAATTCCAAGCTTTACCCTCTGAAGAACGTGAAGAAGAATTGGTTATATCAAACAAAATATAACGGCATGGATTGCGGATTGGATATTGGACTTTCGTGACCCTTGATTTCCTTTGGCCGATACCTTCATTTTTCGAAGTGGCGGACCCCTTCCATTTCTTCTCTCTGATTAGTGGTATATAGAGAATGGTTGCCTAGTTGTACTTCCTCTTAAAACAGTAATCACCACCACTACCTCGCAATGTCATATGCCCGCAATGCATTCAATTTACTCCGTATTCACGCTACATTTCGAAATGAAACGTGCATGACCTGAATGTTCTACAGTTCCTTCATCAGTCACATGACTGTGGCAGGTAATGGTCATAGGGATAATCTCCATCGAGTGTGGAGATCAATCTGTCTGAAGGAGGTCGCTTTGTAGACGGATTGCTATGATGTCAAGCCAGGATTGAGCAATGGGAGACACAGTGGTAACAGGTTGTTCCTACAGTAAAAAGCGCCAGTATCAATAGGCTTATATGGATATACATTTTTCAGATATTTATCCGATTTAGGTCAACTGAAGACCGTTTCAGTGGTTTTTAGCCTTCGTATCTGTTGGTCTTTTGTTCCACCATCACGGCCAAACGGCTGGATAGATCTCGACCAAACTTCTTATATAGGGTATACTCATCCATGGGAAGGTTTAGGTATGCATATGATTTACAAATTATTGAAAAGAATGGGGGTTTATAGGGAAACCGCAAGAGTTTTCTTCCATTTTCTCTTATACTATTGATTTTCTGTAAAATCCGTGGACTATACGTAAAATGAACCGTCATTTTAAACAACTTTTGTTTGAGCTTAATTTCGCTTACTCTTCAAATGACGGAGGAAATTACTACTTTCTGCGGGTTTCATGCTCTGCATTGAGTGACCGAGAAAGAACCTACCGGTTACCATGGCAACGTCACTGGCTGCTTGCCATCGGGGAAGTAACATAATGTCATTATCGTCAACATTCCTGTAAACTCGTGATTGTTCCTTGCGTAGAAGGCGAGAAAGACGTGATGCTGGCATTCTGCGGGAAATATGCGGAATACCCTTGGAGGTTACAATCGTCTTCGAATAGCTCTAATGGGGCTGTTAATACTTGAACAGTACCGTGGTGTGTAGCTCATGATTTCACACCGTAAGGTGTTTTTCTGGCATTAGCTAAAAAATTTATTGCATTTCTCTTCTACTTCTGTTTTTCGCTTTAGTGTCTTTTTTTTTTTGCTAGGGGCTTTACGTCGCACCGACACAGATAGGTCTTATGGCGACGATGGGATATGAAAGGCCTAGGAGTTGGAAGGAAGCGGCCGTGGCCTTAATTAAGGTACAGTTTGCCTGGTGTGAAAATGGGATACCACGGAAAACCATTTTCAGGGCTGCCGATATTGGGATTCGAACCTACTATCTCCCGGATGCAAGCTCACAGCCGCGCGCCTCTACGCGCACGGCCAACTCGCCAGGTGCTTTAGTTTCTTGCCTCTGTTTTGCCTCAATAGGCTTAAGTAAATAGAGCATAAACCATCTTCTTATTTGTTTACCTAAAAATTCCTGCGCCTAGATTTCCCTCCTCTTACTGCCTGTTACTCATATCGTAACAATTTAATGAGGGACATTGCATTTTACAATGCATCCACTTGATACTTACATATTTTTTCTAACCGGCTGTCCTCAGTTATAATCCTATTATACTCCCTTCCTTAATTACTCCGTATGTATGCGAGTGCTAATCCAAAAACCTGGACAATCTTTCCTTTGAGGAAAAATTCCAAGCTGTACACATGTCCAACTTTTTGGCCCCGGCACGTATCGAAATATAGAGGAAATTTTATTGACGCTACATACCTAATTAGTGGCTAAACGGTAAGTCGTTATCACAAAACAGATAGCATAAAACGTGTTTCAATTTGGGGAGATCTAAATCTCTGCTCCTATGACATATTGTCTTATCTCGATCCCTCATACTTTAGATAGAGCTGCATTTCTTTATTCTAAGTTAATTTTGTACTTTTTACACCTATATCTTATCGTTTGGTACACTTATAGGAAATATAGAATCATCAGATTCGGTACGAACATTGACACGACCAGTGGACATATGTTAGCCAAATTTTATGATTCCTGCTGCCACATAATTATCCGAAAAAATAAAGTACTATGTGAAAACCGTACACAAATTTCACACTTTTTAATGTTTCTAACTCAATCTAACACGTAAATATAGGAGATAAGAGGAAATGTCATAGGACCAACCATGTAGAATAGTAAAAACGACTGATATGGCAGAATCCGTTTGTTGATATTACGAATTGTTTATAAGCAGTAAATATCGAAATGAAGGTCTGCACTTATTAACGTGCCCATACTTACAAAATTGTGGGGGGTCCGCTGTCTGTAATTTCGTTTCCATTGCCAATTTTCAGATATTTATTCGATTTAGGTAAACTCTAGACAGGTTCAATGGTTTTTAGGTTTTGTGTCTGTATGTCCGTCTGTTCCATCATCACGGCGAAACGGCTAGATACAGTAGATCACGATCAAACTTCATATATTGAGTATACTCGTTCAGGGGAAGGTTTAGATATGCATATACTATAGAAATCATTCAATAGAATGGGGGATTTATAGGGATATCACAACATGTTTCTTCCGCTTTCTCTTATACTATTGGTTTTCTGTAAAATCCGTGCACTATATGTGAAACGTCGCTTCATATTGAATAACTGTTTTAATGTAAATATTTCGCTTGGTCGCTGGACACTCCTTCGTGTGAGGGAAAGTTCTAGGATGTTCAAATGTACAGTGTTACTTTTAGGCCCCGGATAATGTCGATATTTGGAGGCAATTTCAATGATTTGCCGTCCTCCGTTTCGAGGTACTTACTAAAGGTTAAGTCATTTCACAAAGCCGATTACACAATCGCTGCTCAATTTGGAAAGATCTTCAACTTTGGTCCTATGCCTTATAGTCGTATCTCGACTTTTTACACTTTAGATAGCGCAGCATTTCTCGATTATAATCAAATCTCTCCAACTCAGTTGTGACTGGGGTTAGGAAATGGCACCTGTCATTATTATAAAACTATCCATCTCTATTGTGAATTGCACTTGACAAGTGAACTTGCCTTTATAGAAGAAACTACCGAACTCGATTGTGAATGGCTGTAGGAAATGTGACCTGCCATTACCATAAAAATTTCTCCAACGTGAACCTTACATCGGAAACAACGCATGGGATCCTCAGTAGTATAATACAGGGATTCGGCCGCCACCGCCACCTCCGGCTCCCAGTGGCCACCTCCACCTCAGCCAGTGGCCTCTTCCAGTACTGCCAACTTAACCTAACTAGCGCGACAGTACTGCCAACTTAACCTAACTAGCGCGAAATTTGAATTTGTAAACAAAGCCACGTGCTTTTTGACAGCTGTCATCGACAACAACGCATCGCTAACCTCAGTACTGCCATCTTGACGGGCCTAAACCTCAGTAGTGCCAACTTAACCTAACTAGCTCGAGATAAACAAAGCCACGTGCTTTTTGACAACCACGTGCTTTTTGACAGATTTGTAAACAAAGCCACGTGCTTTTTGACAGACAACAACGCATCGCAAACCTCAGTACTACCATCATGACGGGCCTAAACCTCAGTAGTGCCAACTTAACCTAACTAGCATGAGGTAAACAAAGCCACGTGTTTTTTGACAGCCACGTGCTTTTTGACAGATTTGTAAACAAAGCCACGTGCTTTTTGACAGGCAACAACGCATCGCTAACCTCAGTACTGCCATCTTGACGGGAATAAACCTCGGTGGTACCAACTTAACCTAACTAGCGAGAGGTAAACAAAGCCACGTGCTTTTTGACAGCCACATGCTTTTTGACAGCTGCCATCCGCCATCTTTGAGCACCGTGCTGCCCTCTTTCGTCACCTGTCATCGGCAGTGCTGCCATCTTGACGGGTCTAAACCTTAGTGCTACCAACTTAACCTAACTAGCGCGAGGTAAACAAAGCCACGTGTTTTTTGACAGCCGTCATCCGCCATCTTTAATCCATAGAGCACAGTGCTGCCCTCTTTAGCTACTTACCTTTGAAATGTGGTGGCGGATAATTTGAAAAATGCTTTTTGACAGCAGCCATATTGCATCGCAAACCTCAGTGCTGCCCTCTTTAGCTAGATACCTGTGGTAGCAGACAATTCCACGTGACAGCAGCCATCTTTAATCAAGAGAGCACCGTGCTGCCCTCTATGTGGTGGCGGCAAATTGAAAAATTCCACGTGCTCTTGTTTGGAAACAAACTCACGTGCTTTTTTGACAGCTACCATCCACCATCTTTAATCAACAGAGCACAGTGCTGTACTCTTTAGCTAGATACCTTTGAAATGTGGTGGCGGCAATTTGAAAAATTATATGTGCTCTTGTTGGGAAACAAAGCTACGTGCTTTTTTTTTGACAGCTGTCATCCGCCATCTTTAATCAATAGAGCACTGTGCTGCTATCATGCGGGCAATTTCGTTAGCTGTCATCCGCCATCTTTAATCCAGAGAGAACAGTGCTGCCCTCTATGTGGTGGCGGCAAATTGAAAAATTCCACGTGCTCTTGTTTGAAAACATACTCACGTGCTTTTTTGACAGCTGTCATCCGCCATCTTTAATCCAGAGAGAACAGTGCTGCCCTCTATGTGGTGGCGGTAAATTCCATGTGCTTTACAAACCTATGTGCTTTTCTGACAGCTGTCATCCGCCATCTTTAATCTAGAGAGAACAGTGCTGCACTCTATGTGGTGGCGGTAAATTCCATGTGCTTTACAAACCTATGTGCTTTTCTGACAGCTGTCATCCGCCATCTTTAATCTAGAGAGAACAGTGCTGCACTCTATGTGGTGGCGGCAAATTCCACGTGCTTTACAAACCTATGCGCTTTTCTGTCATCCACCATCTTTAATCTAGAGAGAACAGTGCTGCACTCTATGCGGTGGCGGCAAATTCTACGTGCTTTACAAACCTATGCGCTTTTCTGTCATCCACCATCTTTAATCTAGAGAGAACAGTGCTGCACTCTATGTGGTGGCGGCAAATTCTACGTGCTCTTATTTGGAAACAAATTCTACTCGCTCTTCAGCTGTCATCTATTATCTTTAATCAAGAGAGCACCGTGCTGCCCTCTTTGTGGTGGCGGATAATTTGAAAAAATTCTTTTCGACAAGCAGCCATCTTTAATCCAGAGAGAACAGTGCTGCCCTCTTTAGCTACTTACCTTTGAGGCGGTTAATTTGAAAAATTCTTTTTGACAAGCTGCCATCTTTAATCCAGAGAGAACAGTGCTGCCCTCTTTAGCTACTTACCTTTGAGGCGGTTAATTTGAAAAATTCTAGCTGCCATCTTTAATGAAAAGGGAATCGTGGTGCTATCTTGCGGGTAATATTTTACGTCACAGCTGTCATCCACCATCTTGCATTGCTAACCTTAGTGCTGCCCTCTTTAGCTACTTACCTTTGACAAGCTGTCACCCGCCATATTGCATCGCAAACCTCAGTGCTGAACTCTATGTGGTGGCGGATAACTTGAAAAAATCTTTTTGACAAGCAGCCATCTTTAATCAACAGAGCACCGTGCTGCCATCTTTAGCTACCACCATCTTACATCGCTTACCTCGCTGCTGCATTCTATGTGATGGCGGTTAATTCGAACAAGTTTAATCACGCATCGGGTAAGCTAGAGTAAGCACGTGCTGCAGTGATGACGTTATCATGCATGTTTAAACCCGTTCGTTGACTAAAAGCTTTAGTCTTCGGGAAACAGTGATAGAGTGTGGAGTGCAAACATGACGAAAACATTAATAGTTGATGTGCAAGGCTTTAAAGTAAACGGAAACAAGTTTGTGTTTAAAGAGGTGGCTGTGTTAGATTGCTGTGTGTTGTGGGCACCAAAACTTGTTAGTTTAGTATTTAGTCCACCGTTCCCTTACTGTTTGCAAACAGATGAAGATAAAAAGCAGACTCAGTGGATTGAAAACAATTTAGGTTTGAAGTGGGAAGAAAAAGGAATACCTTATCGTTTTCTACCTTTAATGATGAATGCACATTTGTCAAGAGCAGATCTTGTTCTTTTAAAGGGTTGTGAAAAGAAAGAATGGTTGCGTGATTTTCTACCATCATCATGTGAAGTTATCGACATGTATGAATTGGGGTGCCCATCATTTAATACTCTTCCGAAAGAGCATAGTAGAGAAACAACTAAACAGTCTTTACAACATGTATGCATGCTCTTTGATTGGTTGTGTCGCAGTGCATGTCGGGAAGTGAACAACATATGTAAAGTGCAGTGTCGAAATAACCTTAGTGTAAAAGAAACATTTGTAGAGTAAAGACATCATGTCATTTCTAACAGATACTAAGTGTAACGCAGTTGAAAAGGCGATCGTAAAGTTTTATGCATGCAAAAAGAAACTAAACACTTTTACTGAAGAAGAGTTAAATGCATTACCAAAGGCATTTTTGGTCAATGTAGCTGCGAATGCTGTAAAGAAGATTTGGGATAAGGTGCCTCGTGAGTGGACTCAAGATCCTGTTTTGTCAGAGCTTCAAACGTGTAGTTTACATCATGAACACGTGAGTTTAGCTAGAAGACCTTCTGTGAGACAGTGCCGTACATGTCAACTAATTAAACTGTATCACGGACCTAAAACTAACGAGTTGTCTTCGCTTATAAACACTTATCATGGCTGTGGAGAGAGTAAACAAGGAAAAGGTGAAGAAACGTGCTGGGAGAAAGATGAGGAAGCATGTTGGGCGTGGACTCATCAATAGAGTGATTGATCTTCTTTTCTTCGTGCTTCATCTCCCCTGCGGCCCTAGAACACGTTCGCCTGATACGTAGTTACATGCTGCCTGCATAGAGTGTAGCTGTTAAAATCTGCTTCGTAAAGTTATGCTGTGTGTGTGTGTGTGTGTATGTGTTATTACCTAGTGCTTTAGCTGCTCAGAAGAATATAGCAGCACTTGTCGTTGTTGGTGCAATAAAACGAAAAACTGAGTGACAAAGACCGTAACATGAACAAAGGATAAAAATGTATGTATATAGTCTAAAATAAATATGAATTGTCAAAACATATTACAGGTGTTGTTTAATCCTACAGCATGTCCTAGTGACTTAGAAGAAAGGAAACGTAGAGGATTAAAAGAAAACACACATAAGATTTAAAGTACATCCTCTTTATTAATCCATGAATTAAAGCTGTTATTAAAACCAAGCCATTTAACATACAGTTTATTACCACGACGTCGAATAACACGTTCAACTAAATAGTGATCAGGATATTTTGTTTTCTGCAGTTCTTCGATGTAGAATCCTCCTTCAATAGGCTGTCCTCTGAGATCGCGAAGTAAATACGTAACTGGATTAGTAAGCTTAACACTTCTGATTTGAAAAATTTCAGTGCTCCAGTTAGGTGTGTATCCTTTTGCAAAGATAGACTTGTGTTGCTGATGCGAACGAAATCACCTTCTTTAAAGCGATAGCGACGTGGATCAGCTGTTTTGATTACAAGATGAATAGCATCTAGACGAGGTGTTTTCTTTGTAACAAGACGTGGCTTTGTTCCGATAGTGCGATGAGGTGTATCGTTGTAGGTAGATAAAAGTCTAGGTAGCAGATCAATCCAACGATATGAACCTTGCGCTGTAAATTCTCGCCACATCATTGTTTTGAGTGTACGATTAAAGCGTTCTACAACACTTGCCTTGAGATTACTGAACGTAGAGTAGTGTTGAATGCCAAGTAACTTGAGGTAAGAAGAAAAATCCTTGTTGTAAAACTCTTTACCTTGATCAGTTTGAAGGAGCCTTGGGCAGCGTTTCGATTCTTCAACAATATGTTTAAATGCTTCTTTAACTTGAGCTGCTGTTTTAGAACGCACGGGTTGTGCAAAAGCAAACTTTGAGTACACATCGATAACAGTAAGTAGATACTTATAGCCCTTATTACTAGAAGCATATGGAATCATTTCTACTAAGTCTGCTTGCCAGAGATCATCTTTCCCTCGTGTAATAACGCGTCTGCGACAGTAGGTGCGACGTGCTGGTTTATGTAACTCATGTGCGATGTTTACCTTTACAGGTGAGATCTTCTCTTGACGAGCCATTATAAAATAATACCGGCATAACGTAGTTCTCTTTCTATTTCTAGAATTTCTGATCCGTGACCAGTGTGACCAGCCTCTTGCGATGCTCTTAAAAGTTGTAATCGTTCAACGAGTAAGTTTGGGTCATTCCAGTATCTTACATCCACATACGGCAACAAAGGCTTGTAGATAACGTCTAGACTACGTGCAGTCGGAAACAGCTTAGAAATAAACTCACGATACTTGTAACTGTTATTCGCATTTACAGCTTCTGTTCTCTTGTAATTACGTCGTGTTGCATCGGTAGCAAAAAGTATTGCTTTATACTTTTTAAGATCATCTTGTAAAATTATATCCTTGTCAGGTATTCGTGAGAAAAGAAGTTCTAAGAGTCCTTTCGTAGGTTTATAGGTAACACCTTTTACAATGAGTTTGTTGCTATTAATCTTAACATTTGAATTTCCTATCCGGAAACAGTCATCTTCGTAGCGAATACCATAGGTAGTGTCAGTTTGTCCTGTAAAAAGTTTTTCTATATAAGGTGCAAAGAGAGATCCATAGGTATCTTGAATAAAAGTTCTAAACTGATTGCGATATTCTGGTGTAATCATAACCTCAGACAAAGATGGTAGATTTTGCGTCGATGTAGTAGGTGTTTCTGCAATAACATCTGTAGTTAAAAACTCAACACGCTTAGATGGTGATGCATCATTAAGTTCTTCTTCTTCTTCTTCCTTATCTTCCTCTTCTTGATCTACATCCTGCTTCTTCTCTTCCGTATCTTCTTCATGCTTTTCTTCTTCATGCTTCTCTTTATGATATGATGTTTGCATAGAAGCAAAACTTGAAGTAGACTGCGGTAATGAAGTAGAATTAAAAATTTCTTTGAGTGGTGTACTTAGTTGTGTTTTTAAAAATAAATCCGTGTCTGCTTGAATACGTTTAAGCTCTTTAAATTTCCGTCGAATATTGTTTCGAGCTTGGATGATATGTTTTGTGATCTCCTTGCTAGATGTTAACATGATGGTGGTTTTTAATCAAGTAGTTACTGTAATTCTGTGTTAATGCATATAAAATGATCGAAACCCATGCGATATCGTCCATGCTGTACATCACTTTCTTTATCAATAACTAAAAAGCTGTAACGGTGTAATGACCAACATTTAGCACACATACGTTTAAAGTCATCGAATGTCATATCAGTGTTAACATGATCATTATACACATGTCGCATGTTGCGCTCATCTTGCCGAAAAAGCACAATAACATTTGCGTTGTCGCGTATCAACTGCTTGGGCACACGAGAATAGGTTTGGCACAAATAGATGCAATCAACATATTTATGTCGACCCATACTAAAGAATGCACGAATAACGTTTTGCTGTTCTGTTGCGACATCATCAAAGATCATTAGAGAATTAGGAAGCACATCGTCTGGTGATGGTACTTGCTCATGTGAATTAAATTTAATATATCTTATTCCATCTTTAACTAGATCGTGCATTACAGTTTGTAGAATAGTATATAGCGGCTGATAGAGTGACTTTGCGAAAACGTAAATATTCTCGAAGCGTATACCATTTACAGAAGTAATAAGTGTGAGTAAAAGATTTGTTTTACCGCATCCCGACGGACCTGATATAATACATCGCACAGTAAAAGGAAACAACGTTCCATGACGTTTTCTTGTAGTTGTACTAGAACTAGGTAAGAGATGTGGTACAATGTCGGTAACAGGTAGCGTGTCTTGCTGCTTTATAATCTTCATGATAACTGAATCATAAAGTACGTAATAGTAATATATATATATATTAAACGAAACAAGAGGCAACGGTTAGTTTATGATTTGCTCTTGACTAGTAAAGTCGTGTCCAGCATGGTGAAACAACGATATCCAAACGACATGAAGAAGAAGAAGAAAGTAAAAACTGTTGGATGGAAAGATGTTGTAAAGGCTGCGCAAAAAGCTATTCGAGGGGAATACAATCCTCGTGTAGCTATTACTAAGGCGTTACGCGCAGCAAGAGCGAGAATTTCTCCAAAGTGCAGAGCAATATTTAGTAAACGTGCGCGAATTATTCCTGTACCAAAACGAGGAGGATTTCTTCCTGCGCTGTTTGCTGGCTTAGCAGCTTTAGGGTCATTGCTAGGTGGTGCTAGTGCTGTAGCGAGAACTGTCAAAGCTGTAGAAGAAGCGAAACAACAGTTGAAAGAGAGTGAACGTCATAACAAGACGATGGAGGCAATTGCGTTACGAGGCAAAGGTGTGAACATGAAGCTAGCGCCATACAAGAAAGGGCTTGGTATCTACATTTCTCCAAAAAACGTCTACTGAATGCACTGCCATATCGAGCTCTAACGCATGATGAAGTTTTTACGTTTGCTAAACAACTAGGAATTCATTATTTTCGAGGAGTGTATATGCGTGATCAACTACCAGCACGTCCACGTGAACGTGAAAGTGCCGTAATTAACTTGGACGACAGTCGTGGACCTGGAACTCATTACGTTGCTTATGTAAAACGTAAATCTAAAGTATGGTATTTTGATAGCTATGGAGATTTACCTCCTCCTTTTGAGCTCATACGTTATTTCGGAAGCAGTGCAGACATTGTTTACAATAAAAACCGTGTGCAAAACTTTAATACACGCATGTGCGGACGATTATGTCTTATGTTCTTATATCAAACCCAGACAGTAGAGAAAGTGTATTAGTGTCTACGTGATGACGAACAGTGAAAGAACGTTTGCTGTACGTGGAGAAGGACCTGAAACAACTATCTATTTTAATCCGCCAATCGAACTTGGTTATCAGCCGCATAGTCTTGGACTAGTATCGTTTGAAAGCTACAATAAAATCTATAATGTGCGTGATGGTTTAAACAAGTTCTATTACGATGAGTATGTGCTAACACTACCCTCAGGTAGTTATACAGTAGATGATATTCACGACTATATTGAAAGTACGTTAATTGATCAGTTTGGGGAAGATAGTTTTAGTAATCATAATTACAAGTTCTCAATCACTATAAGCAACATTACGCACAAATGTGTTATTGAATCATCATTTAAGATTGACTTCAAATCACAACCTGATTCGATTGGTCCACTGCTTGGATTTTCATCGAGGGAGCTCCTACCGAACGTACGTTACGAGTCTGATCAACCTATAAAACTCTTCGATGATTATAATGTGAACATTACTTGTAATATTATTACAGACTTGAATAGTAATCTACAACCTTCGCACGTCCTGCACGACTTTATTGTTACAGAGGAACGTGGATATACTATTTGTGAGAAACCAGCAGTAGTTCTTTATCATCCTGTGTCTGTAAAACACATTAGCAACATTACTCTTAGACTTGTAAATAAACATAATCAGCTTATTCATTTAGATCAGCACGCGTACGTAGCTTACAAACTACATCTTAAACCAGTATGAAAACCATCTATAAAACACGGTGTACATTCCGAAGGCATACTACATGTGTGCAGAGACTCATCGAGTTAACAGATACCCATAAGCAGATACTCCAAGATTTAGGATATACACTACTACAACAGAATGGAAGAAATGCTAGACATTACGAATACAGTAGAAAGTCGTGAAGGTGTAGTACGAAGTGAGCTTCATTCTTATCAACCTTTTACGTTTGGATTAAATAACAATGATGAAATTCATTTTATTATTAATCAACAAGATGTTTACACCTTACCACACGAAAGCTACCTCTATATTGAAGGACGATTAGAAAAGTCTGATGGAAGTGGACCAAGCACTTCACAACTAAACAACCATGCTCTAGCTTTTCTCTTTTCTGAAGCGCGATATGAAGTAAATAATGTTGAAATAGATCGAACGAAGAATGTTGGTATTACAAGCGCAATGAAACTCTACCCTTCTTTCTGTGATGAAGAAAGTAATCTTTTGCGGATGGCTGGATGGTGTCCAAAATCTACTAACAACTGGATGATTAATGAGGATGGAACTTTTACGGGTATGTTATCACTGAAACATATTTTTGGATTCGCAGAAGACTTTACACGTATTATAATCAACGTAAAACAAGAGCTTATTCTAATCCGTGATCGAAGTGATTACAATTCTCTTAAAGCAGTAGAAACACCTGTAGAATCGAAAATAACACTGCATCGTATACTGTGGCGGATCCCACATGTAACCTTATCTGATCGTGAAAAACTTCGATTGCTCAAGATTGTAGAAAATGATACACCATTACCTATACGTTTTAGAAGTTGGGAGCTGCATGAATATCCTGTGTTACCACCTACAAACAAGCATAGCTGGGCAGTTAAAACATCACGTTTTACTGAGAAGCCCTTGTACATTATTTTTGGATTTCAAACTAATCGTAAATTCAATCACGAAAAAGATAGCTCACTGTTTGATCACTGCAAATTAAGACACGTTAGACTATATCTCAATGGAATTACGTATCCCTACGAAAACATCGACATTAACTTTGAGAAAAATAAGTTTGGGATGCTCTATGACATGTTTTGTAAATTTCAATCATCGTATTATCAGAAAGAAGATCGTCCGCTATTTACACCTCAAGAATTTAAAAATAAAGCACCGATTGTAGTTATAGACTGCTCTTATCATGAAGAATCTATAAAAGAATCTCCAGTTGATATTCGTTTAGAATTTGAAACATCTGAAAACATTCCTGCTAACACAGCAGCCTATTGTCTTATTATTCATATGAGTGATGTTACTTACCATCCGCTAACGAATATTGTTACGAGACTATAAATAAGAATAGATCTTTATCATTTTCATTAGTGTGTGCTTCGACATCGTACGCTATGGAACAAAACTGTAAATGTGCATGCTGTTTGCATGCTCATACGCAACATCTTATTTATGTTTCACGAGTGAGTGAGGCTATTAAGATGTTCTATAAACGTAGATCATCGATGCCGAAACATCTTATTCAATACTTACCACCAGGATTTTTATATACGTACGCTGCCTCTTACGTACATAATTTTTGGGACATCCTTCCTCTACACAGTAAGATGTCAATCGAAGTAGCTTTATGCAGAACTTCTGAGCGACATTACAAGCATCGAGGAGAAAATGGTGATGATGATTGGGATGGACCAAATCCGAGGATTGAACACTGTACACAGTGTATGAATGAACTTTCTCTAGTACTTCATGATGATGATGATGATGATTCCGAAAAGGAATAACAGCAAGGTAAGAAGTACATGATCTTCTCTGTAAAGCATAACATACTTAGTATAATATATTTCTAAATGCTTTGTTTAATTTGAATGTTGCAGGAGGCATTTCGGAAGCATACGTTGTTAAGAAGCACACCAACCTTGTCAGCAGCAAAAACGAACACTGTTGTAGTACATTTGTAAATAAATATTTGATCGCATTCAAAAAATGTTGTACTTATTGCATTGCTTTACACCGACTTACTCTTAAGAAAAACGATCAGGTCTAAACATGCACAATGACGTCATCACAACAGCACTTGCTTACTCTAGCTTTCCCGATGCATGTTTAAACTCGTTCGAATTTACCGCTACCACATTCCTTTACATCGACTTACTCTTAAGAAAACGGACAAGTCTAAACATGTATGATGATGTCATCACTGCAGCACGTGCTTACTCTAGCTTACCCGATGCGTGATTAAACTTGTTCGAATTAACCGCCATCACATAGAGTGCAGCAGCGAGGTAAGCGATGTAAGATGGTGGTAGCTAAAGATGGCAGCACGGTGCTCTGTTGATTAAAGATGGCTGCTTGTCAAAAAGATTTTTTCAAGTTATCCGCCACCACATAGAGTGCAGCACCGAGGTTTGCGATGCAATATGGCGGGTGACAGCTTGTCAAAGGTAAGTAGCTAAAGAGGGCAGCACTAAGGTTAGCAATGCAAGATGGTGGATGACAGCTGTGACGTAAAATATTACCCGCAAGATAGCACCACGATGCCCTTTTCATTAAAGATGGCAGCTAGAATTTTTCAAATTAACCGCCTCAAAGGTAAGTAGCTAAAGAGGGCAGCACTGTTCTCTCTGGATTAAAGATGGCAGCTTGTCGAAAAGAATTTTTCAAATTAACCGCCTCAAAGGTAAGTAGCTAAAGAGGGCAGCACTGTTCTCTCTGGATTAAAGATGGCTGCTCGTCGAAAAGAATTTTTTCAAATTATCCGCCACCACAAAGAGGGCAGCACGGTGCTCTCTTGATTAAAGATGATAGATGACAGCTGAAGAGCGAGTAGAATTTGTTTCCAAATAAGAGCACGTAGAATTTGCCGCCACCACATAGAGTGCAGCACTGTTCTCTCTAGATTAAAGATGGTGGATGACAGAAAAGCGCATAGGTTTGTAAAGCACGTAGACTTTGCCGCCACCGCATAGAGTGCAGCACTGTTCTCTCTAGATTAAAGATGGTGGATGACAGAAAAGCGCATAGGTTTGTAAAGCACGTGGAATTTGCCGCCACCACATAGAGTGCAGCACTGTTCTCTCTAGATTAAAGATGGCGGATGACAGCTGTCAGAAAAGCACATAGGTTTGTAAAGCACATGGAATTTACCGCCACCACATAGAGTGCAGCACTGTTCTCTCTAGATTAAAGATGGCGGATGACAGCTGTCAGAAAAGCACATAGGTTTGTAAAGCACATGGAATTTACCGACACCACATAGAGGGCAGCACTGTTCTCTCTGGATTAAAGATGGCGGATGACAGCTGTCAAAAAAGCACGTGAGTATGTTTTCAAACAAGAGCACGTGGAATTTTTCAATTTGCCGCCACCACATAGAGGGCAGCACTGTTCTCTCTGGATTAAAGATGGCGGATGACAGCTAACGAAATTGCCCGCATGATAGCAGCACAGTGCTCTATTGATTAAAGATGGCGGATGACAGCTGTCAAAAAAAAGCACGTAGCTTTGTTTCCCAACAAGAGCATATAGAATTTTTCAAATTGCCGCCACCACATTTCAAAGGTATCTAGCTAAAGAGTACAGCACTGTGCTCTGTTGATTAAAGATGGTGGATGGTAGCTGTCAAAAAAGCACGTGAGTTTGTTTCCAAACAAGAGCACGTGGAATTTTTCAATTTGCCGCCACCACATAGAGGGCAGCACGGTGCTCTCTTGATTAAAGATGGCTGCTGTCACGTGGAATTGTCTGCTACCACAGGTATCTAGCTAAAGAGGGCAGCACTGAGGTTTGCGATGCAATATGGCTGCTGTCAAAAAGCATTTTTCAAATTATCCGCCACCACATTTCAAAGGTAAGTAGCTAAAGAGGGCAGCACTGTGCTCTATGGATTAAAGATGGCGGATGACGGCTGTCAAAAAACACGTGGCTTTGTTTACCTCGCGCTAGTTAGGTTAAGTTGGTAGCACTAAGGTTTAGACCCGTCAAGATGGCAGCACTGCCGATGATAGGTGACGAAAGAGGGCAGCACGGTGCTCAAAGATGGCGGATGGCAGCTGTCAAAAAGCATGTGGCTGTCAAAAAGCACGTGGCTTTGTTTACCTCTCGCTAGTTAGGTTAAGTTGGTACCACCGAGGTTTATTCCCGTCAAGATGGCAGTACTGAGGTTAGCGATGCGTTGTTGTCTGTCAAAAAGCACGTGGCTTTGTTTACAAATCTGTCAAAAAGCACGTGGCTGTCAAAAAACACGTGGCTTTGTTTACCTCATGCTAGTTAGGTTAAGTTGGCACTACTGAGGTTTAGGCCCGTCATGATGGTAGTACTGAGGTTTGCGATGCGTTGTTGTCTGTCAAAAAGCACGTGGCTTTGTTTACAAATCTGTCAAAAAGCACGTGGTTGTCAAAAAGCATGTGGCTTTGTTTATCTCGAGCTAGTTATGTTAAGTTGGCACTACTGAGGTTTAGGCCCGTCAAGATGGCAGTACTGAGGTTAGCGATGCGTTGTTGTCGATGACAGCTGTCAAAAAGCACGTGGCTTTGTTTACAAATTCAAATTTCGCGCTAGTTAGGTTAAGTTGGCAGTACTGTCGCGCTAGTTAGGTTAAGTTGGCAGTACTGGAAGAGGCCACTGGCTGAGGTGGAGGTGGCCACTGGGAGCCGGAGGTGGCGGTGGCGGCCGAATCCCTGTATTATACTACTATCCTCCCCGTTTTGTTTCTCGGATAGCGCTAAGAGACATACAATTTAATGTCATCTTACTCACAGCGTGTACAGTAACTTCCATAAAACTCTGCATACAAGGTAGAATACCGGAGCGAAGCACGGGTACATTTGTTAGTATTATAAAGATAACCTCTATTCCATACCTTTCTAAAATGATAACTATGTAAATTAATGAAGCGTTTAACGGTAACTCAACGTAAACATCGTTTCATGTTTTGTTTACGATAAAGAATCAACGAGAAAATGGGTGGTTAATATGAAAAGAAAGATACCCCTTTTAGCTTCGTGAAAATGAAACGAGCATAAGTATGTCTCTCGGTCATGGCCACCCGGGAACATCTGTTAATCTCAGCACGGTTGCTAGATAACATTGTCCGACCATCCATCCATACCTTTCATCGCAGCCTGCACGGTTGCTAGGTAACATTGTCTGACCATCCATCCATACATTTCATCGCAGCATTCACGGTTGCTAGGTAACATTGTCTGCCCATCCATCCATACCTTTCATCGCAGCATTCACGGTTGCTAGGTAACATTGTCTGACCATCCATCCATACCTTTCATCGCAGCCTGCACGGCTGCTAGGTAACATTGTCTGACCATCCATCCATACCTTTCATCGCGGCATGCACGTTTGCTAGGTGAAATTATCTGGCCATCCATCCATACCTTACATCGCAGCCTGCACGGTTGCTAGGTTACATTTTCTGACCATCCATACGTACCTTACATCGCAGCCTGCACGGTAGCTAGGGTTACACTTCCGTCATACTAATTTATTCAAGCTAACTTCCGTAACGCAAATTTCCAGATGACTCGCAGCTACAAGACACATTCATAAACAATGTTTCCAGAAGGAAATTATCATTCAATTTCATCGATTGCTAATATTAAAAACATTTAAGTTCTTTGGGACTTTTCAATCATGAAATTACCAGCGTTTCGTCCCAGTGTAGCAGTGGGCTCATCAGTTGGATTGCTGCACCTTTCCAAGACTCTGGTGCCTGGCGCGCCTTTGAGACACCACTACAAGCTTCCTATCTAGGACAGTTCAGTAGTGGTGGACTAGAGGAAGCTATGCCTCCACTTGTGTAAATGCTTGCTATTTTGATATTTTAGCCTTCTCTAGTGTAACATGTATGGCAAGAAAGCAAATACATTAATAATCCAACATAAATATAACTTATATTGCACTATTGTTTATAAATCATTTCCTTAGATTTGAACTTAAATATTTTCACGGTTACAGCAAGGTATTGGTTTTATAGCTTCTAGTTTGATCACATTTCTCCAATGATATCTTAAAAACATTACGCGGTTATGTTGTATGAGAAATATTCTTGAAAGATTACTTATTTTTCAATTTGCATATTCCAGTGCTTGGCTTGCCTTGGGGTTCATTGCAAGCCCCTAATTAGTAGTAACAGAAGAATTATTTTAAGATGTCTGAAGAAATATTTTAAGGTATCCAAACAATCTGGTTACAATGATCGCCCGGCCTTGACAATAAAATCTGGTTTTATTCACAAGCTCCCTGTCTGCACGACCTTACAGAGCTGCTAGAAGGAGAGCCTCTTTAATGATGACGAACAATTCCCTGCAGCTTCTCTGACCCTGGCACCACGATGTGGTAATTGTTTCCCTGCGAACTCAGCTTGTGGCTGCACCGAACTGTGTGGGCGAGCCCGCTAATGGAACACCCCACGTGCGACTGATGTCTGTCTAGGCAATTAGTCTCAAGTTCCATCCGTGTCAATACATCACTGCCCGACCTGACCGCCAACTAGTAATCAATAGAAATCTGTCAAAATAATTAGAGTTCTGTTCACGTTAGCTATCGAGGTAGGTAAGTGCGATAATTTTCTTGAGGAGGAGCAAAGAGATAAAAATATAGCATGCTTCCGCTTAGAGCTTTCTCAATACTTCTCTTATTGAGTTAGGTATGAAAAAGTGTAACAGGATATTTTGACCTGAGTATATTCTTTAAAGAACATTTTAATCCAGGAACCACTAAGGAATGATCTGTTATGCAGATGAGTAAATGCTCATGTCAATTTAAAAAATTGGAAATAAGTTGTATTAATCTAAAATGAGATTGCATTATTGCTACAAATATAACTATAAATGGGAACTAATAAGTATTTTACAAGAGAAAATTTGCTGAAGTTCCAGAAAAATTGGTAAGATCAGAACAGTGATTAGATATTTATTATTTCTTGATAGAGGCTTAACGACACACTCATAAATCGAAGGTTTTCGGTAACACAAGGTTGGAAAAGGTTTGAATTGGGGAACATCGCGGTCGTAGACGTAATTAAGTTATAGGACAGCACATGATAACGCACAACATTCACTCAGTTCCAGAGATATCTACACAGATCTAAGAAAAATCACATCGAAAATAAAAGAAGGTCTCTAAATATTAAAGAAGCAATTGAAATTTACACCGCAAAAAAGGCTAACCAAACCACCGTCATTGATCGTACATAGCTAAAAGTTCCCCCCTCGTCTCCCTACTTAATTAACTTCTAAACAACATTTCACACATTTTGCATTAGCGCTTAATGACTTCCACAGGAGGTTACTGTGACTTAAAGGCCGGGAGTGTGGTTTAGGATATTCTTATCTGCAGGATATTCTCTTAATTTACGCAGCGCATTTCGCCGCTCTAGGCGTTCTTGTAGGATAATATTTATCACTAAAAATAATGTTTTACAAGATACGAATTCAATTCCACACATTCACTTCATCAACATATTTATCTTGGATTTATTCCCCAACACATAAAAATACATCATAACATGAAGAAACAACATTTTCTCCCTCTCTCCGGTCCAATGAACAGAGTCATCAGCCACAACATCCACTTTATTCTCATACTACCCCTCCCCTCTCCAGGGAACAGAGTTCATTTCCCACAGAAGTTCACCTCACCTACCTTCGTAGCTATCAGGACCGAGGAAGGACGCTGGCCAAAGTCAAAACGCAGTTGTTGAAGGTAACGGACGATTAGAAGCGTAGATAAGTACAGAAAAATTTCTATACGGACTACTACAAACATTATTAGTTATTGCTTGCTCATAATATCACCAATTTACAATCACTGACAATTTTAGGCAATGTAAACAGCAATGAACATATATGTGCATGATTTAAATTGAATTGATAGAATCTTAGGATGTTCTTGCAGAACGAAACATGTCATCCTTTAACAGTGTATATATTTCGACAGTTATGTTATAGTGTTATAATTAGTAATTTTGAAGAATGAAAAGACTCTGCATGTTTAGCATTTACAGGAAAAAATGTACATTTTAGAGATATTTCCTCAGATTAGTTATCAAATATGTCTCGCATTACCGACAGAAGATTATGAATTTAGGCAAGGATTTGTGAATCCTACAGATCAAAAACAATAGACACAATTCCGAATAGAATATGCATTGATCATGATAACGACTGGAACACTAAATTTATGAAACGTTAGAGCGAAAGGAAACGCTTTATTACCGGGCACTATACGACTGACTAGCTGGGCAGTCCACGTCTGTGCCTGATGACTGAAGTGGATGGTTAATGTTGATCGGACATAAATAAGTAGCAGTCCTTGGCCTATCCAGTGCAGATATATTTTAAACACGTGATAACGCCCGAGAAGAATGGCCTCCTTGTCTTAGGATAAACAGCTAGCATCATCGAGGAAACATTATTACTACGTTGGAAAACGCCAATTTTGCGATTATTCAGGCAATATTTATAAACATCCATTTCCATTAGTCGGCACTTCGCCTTCGTCAGCAAACGATGTATTCTCAATTGAAGAACGGACAACATATTCAGGGAGAAGAATACTGCCGATATCGGAACATATTACCAACTACGGCCCTAAATATTTGGATCAGCGGAAAAGGCACGAGTCCAATGAAAGAAATGTTAGAATTGAGAATGAAAATCGGAGGACTACTGCAGGGGAGGGATTTGTGGAAAGTAGCACTTTCAAATATGTATTAATTTTAATGTAGTTGCCAATGAGTGAAAATTATGTCAACGTGAAGTATTTTCAGTGCATGTCTAAAAAATTATGTTTTGAGCTGATAACAGTCATAAAAGTTGAACTGTAATGGCCAACTCTTAACAGCAATTCGGCATACTCTTAGAAAAGTACATCATCACACAACAACAAATACAGGGCTTTGAAATTAAAACGCTGCCGGCCACACAGAACTCATAGTGAGCTCTAGATATGAGAAAACTAGGTTCTTGGTCCGGCTCCTAGTTTCGATTCACTGTATGTTTTAAAGAAAATAAAGCACTTAGCGAAAAGGTAAAAAAATCCCCCCCGTATCCTCTTACTTCATCACCCTACTCCAACAAACCTCCCAAACCCGCCGAATCTCCTGGCCAGAGACAAGGCGTTACCTTCTACGTAGCCGTCCTCTATCCCCTTTATGTTTAGCGGGACGCTTCACAGAAGGCATTCTTCTTGAGAGTGGTTTCCAGCACACTCAGCCAAAAGTGACAATGAAACACAGAAACAACACAAAAACTTTATGATGAGAATATCTACTTTTACTTACGGATGTAGATCAAAAGTATTTCTGTTTCCAAATTATAATATGTATTTCATATATCCTTACATCACATTTATATAATTATTTGCCTTTAATAGCTTTTAATATAAATTACGAAATAAAACCTTTTAGAAATAAAACAGTACTAAAATTATGTACATTAGCAAAATATTTTGAATAATTTGAATGGAAGTACATTTTACTTGTAATTAAATGATAGTCTACATGAAAAGTTTCATTATTCTAAAAGAGACCCTTAATTACACATTTTGTGAAATGCCTTTAACTTTAATTTTCACATCATTAAAATCATTTGTTACGTTTCCAAATGCAACGAAAATTCAAACTATCACAGCAAAATTATGATGAGAATATTTACTTTTACTTACGGATGTAGATCAAAAGTATTTCTGTTCCCAAATTATAATATGTATTTCATATATCCTTACATCACATTTATATAATTATTTGCCTTTAATAGCTTTTAATATAAATTACGAAATAAAACCTTTTAGAAATAAAACAGTACTAAAATTATGTACATTAGCAAAATATTTTGAATAATTTGAATGGAAGTACATTTTACTTGTAATTAAATGATAGTCTACATGAAAAGTTTCATTATTCTAAAAGAGACCCTTAATTACACATTTTGTGAAATGCCTTTAACTTTAATTTTCACATCATTAAAATCATTTGTAACGTTTCCAAATGCAACGAAAATTCACACTATCATAGCAAAATTATTAATTTCCTATTAAACTGAAATAAAAGATTTTTGCGATCTTAATCGTTACAAAAGAACATTTCAGTATGTCCGTAACAATAAAGAAATTAAGCTAGGAACATGAGATATCAATACCGAGAACCGCATTTTCGATTCCTAACGAAAAGAAACGTTGCTATAAAGGAGAACTTAATCATTCACATTATCAGGGTGTAGCTTTGAAAATCTCTCATTCATTACGTATCCCTCTGTACTCAGTGTGTGTTCTCTGGCTTCAGTCATGGTTCGAACAAAGATGATTATTGTCGTTGCTACACGTGCTAGCGGGTAGCGGTCTGAACAGGCTCGTCGACTCCTGCAAGCGCAAAATCTTACCTCCACGTTGTGGAGAAACAAGAAAACTGACTTCCGTATAGCCGGTTGCCTGGTAACAGAGGAAGCCGGCCCCGCGGGGTAGGGGTAACGTAACTGCCTCTTACTCGGAGGCCTGGGGTTCGATTTCCGGCCAGGTCAGGGATTTTCACCTGCATCTGAGGGCTGGTTGGAGGTCCATTCAGCCTACGTGATTACAATTGAGGAGCTATCTGACGGTGAGATAGCGGTCCCGGTCTAGGAAGCCAAGAATGACAGCCGAGAGGATCCGTCGTGCTGAGCACACGACGCCTTGTAATTTGTAGACCTTCGGGTTGAGCAGCGGTCCCTTTGCAGGCCATGGCCCTTCGGGGATGTTGCGCCATGGGGCTTGGTTTGGTTTAATAACAGAGGAAAGGCGAAGCAAAGGTCGAGCCGATCTCATGTCCAGTGAGCTCCTGGTCAACACAGGGACCACCTTCCACTGAGTGCTGACAAGTGACGTTTCCGGAGCAGTCTGTACTCCGAGGTCACCCTCTACGGCCCCTAGGAGGAGCTCACTCACTAAGAGATTTCTGTGACCGGTAGCGTATTAGCGTTTTAATTTTAAAGCTCTCCATACGCATGCCATATATCGTTGCCTAGGAACGTGCTTCTTTTGAAATGCGAAGTAAATATAATATAATTTTTCTCTTAATTTTAAAAGAACGTAACATTGCTCAT
This sequence comes from Anabrus simplex, assembly GCF_040414725.1. NCBI lineage: Eukaryota > Metazoa > Arthropoda > Insecta > Orthoptera > Tettigoniidae > Anabrus > Anabrus simplex. Next base: position 1,701,618,197 of record NC_090265.1, on the reverse strand, counting down.
ATAATTTAGAAAGCTTTTACTACAACGTAGGATATGTAATACGGATTAAAAGAACTTAAATGGACTCTTTCCATATTTCAGACTCAGCTCCATACCTTATAAAAACACTCAATTCGTACGCTGTTTTTATTTTAATACTTGATAGATAACTATTCTCACATTTATTATTATTACTAAAATGAACTTGTGTCATCGCATTCCTGGAGGTCGTCCAGATTTTTTCAGGCACATACACAATGATGAGCTGCAGGTACTATTTTAATAATTAACAGTCCTAGTGCCTGTTTTAAATTTACAGTAGCATCGAGAATTGAAACTGTACCTCCGAAGTCTGCCGCTAATAGAGCAAAGAATTGAGCAACGGAGAATATTAATAATGATCATGTTGACATCATTACGAAGTTATGCAAAAGTTCATCATTCATTCATAATATATGTAATGCTTTTGTTGAAAGACCTGAAAGATCTAAAAAATGATAAGGATATTTTCTTCACGTTTTTCTATTTTTGACCCAAATGAAAAATCATGTGAACATAGTAAATTTTAGCCCCGACCGATCAAGCCATGTGGCTTGCAAGTATCCAATAGTTTGTTGTTTTCTTAACACACTGAATACGACACATGATTTCAAATCGTATGCGCTTCTCAGTACAGTTCCGATGAAGTGGTAAATAATTCACAACGGCAGTTGACGAAAGTAGACTGTCAGCATCCCTTACTAAAAGTCGAAGTATCAAGGTGAACAACATTCAAGTCATCGGTTTAATGGTCGGTGCGAAAGGTACGATCCAAGGCTTCTTCGCAAAGTTCTGCAAGGACATCCATCTGGACAATTCATTTGTTCCAAGAATTGCAAATACTGCCCTTAAGTGCTCAATTCAAATATTACACAATCGTTACAATGGACCCTAAACTGCAGAGTTTCTGAAATTATTTTCCAAACTGTCTTAATTTAAATTACGACATCATAGAGTTCAGTTGGCTTTGTCTAATGGCAATAATTCAACGAGAACGGTATGTTTTTTTAAATCCAGCAGTAACAATAAGATACTGTGCGTAACAATATAAATACTATTACAGTCAATAACGTCTTGGACTGGCGCTTACAGTGTAGGCAACACAGTTTACACCTATGTACGTACTACAGTTAATATGTTCATGGGTTGGCGTTAACAGTTCAATGATCACATAGTCTTTTGACCTGTATTTTCGCGTCTTTTCACAGTCGTGGTGATCCTGGCGATTTGGACTTAATTATCTCAAACGTTTTGCTAGCGGATTTGTCTAATTTTTGGCAGAACTTTAAATTTTCCCGTTGCTGAAACTACAACATTCTCACGTTCCGCCGCTGACATCAACTACCCTTCACAAAAGAGACCGTAGTTCTGCTTATACTGTACGCATGCAACTGCCTCTTGCTAGGACTAGCGTAGACCTGTCACGGCAACATCCCGTGGTGCAAACTCTCCGCTATAGCGCATCACAACGACACTAGATGACCAGTCCGCTAAGTTAACTCTACTACGTATAAAAAGTGACAGGTGCTGTAACGACCAAGTATTTCTAAGTATTTTGTTTGTTGAAAAAGAACATGCCTGTAAAGTATATAATACTGTATTGATTTGAAGTTGTTTTAAACACCATGAATGATTATAAAAACTGGACCAGAAATCTAATAAATGAGATTCTTTCGTTTTATCTCTTCCAAGTCACTATCCACCACCACATTCTAATAAATTGCGCAATATTATTGCATTGAAATTACAGTAACTTTAAACTTTAGGAGAGGGCTTTAATATGAACCAGAATGTATTGCAAATTACAGGGTGGTCAAAGTAAAATTTTACCGGGAAATATTTATGAGACTGACGTGGAACTGACCTTTGTTAATGAAGAGGGGAACTGCCCCTCACAGAAAATGCTGGAAACAGTAATTTCGATGCACCAATCGCTTGCTGTCAAATGTCTGCGCTTCCGCATCTCCAGCATCTCCCGAGTACGTCGCTTGTCATTACGTGTGAGTGATTGAGAGGAGCAGACGTGTTTAGTGACCGGTTGAATGCAACACAAAATTGTGCTCATGATAAAATAGCGCGTGTTCATTGTCAAGTGTTATGCGAAGCACGATTAGTGGAAAACCAGTGCGAACTGGTGGAGCAAGAGTTTAAGACTGAAAGTGTTTTGGCAAAACCTCCAGCAAAATAATAATAATGTTATTGGCTTTACGCCTACTAACTAATTTCATTTTTTTGGATACGCCAAGGAGCCGGAATGTAGAGCCGCAGGAGTTATTTTATGTTCCAGTAAATCTACTGACACCAGGCTGACGTATTTGACCACCTTCAAATACCACGGGACCGACTTAGAATCGAACCTGCTAAATTAGGGTCAGACTGCCAGTGCCTCAACAGTCTTTGCTACTCACCCCTGCTCCAGTAATGTTTGCAGTGCAAAACTTAGTGGCAAATTGGCGTGAAATGTTCTCTGTAGAGAATGAAAACGGTAACTACCCAAAAAGAGTTCGAACACCAGAAAATATTGCTCGAGTGAAGGAAAGCCTAGAACGAAGTCCGACGAAATCTCAACGCCACTTATCTGTGCAAGTGGGAACTTTTTATTTTTGCTATTTGTTTTACGTCGCACGTCCGACTCATTGGCTGAATGGTCAGCGTACTGGCCTTCGTTTCAGAGGGTCCCGGGTTCGATTCCCGGCCGGGTCGGGGATTTTAATCGCTTATGATTAATCTTCTGGCTCGGGGACTGGGTGTATATGTCCGTCCCAACACTCTCCTAATCATATTCAGACACCACACTACACTACCAACCACCACAGAAACATGCAATAGTGCTTACATCCCTCCATAGAGGGTTGGCGTCAGGAAGGGCATCCGGCTGTAAAAACAGGGCCAAATCCACATGTGCGACGCAGTTCGCACCCGCGACGGCCACAGGTGTGGGAAAAAGCGGCAGGAAAAGAAGAAGAAGAGTTTTACGTCGCACGGACACAGTTAGGTCTTATGGCGACGAAGGGATAGGAAAGGCCTACGAGTGGGAAGGAAGCGGCCGTGAGTTTAATTAAGATACATCCCCAGAATTTTACTGGTGTAAAAAATGGGAAACCACGGAAAACCATCTTCAGGGCAACTGGGAACTAAGGGATCGTCGTGCCGAAATACTATCGAAGAGTACCAGCATCTGTATCCTCACAAATTAACAATGTATGTGTTCAAGCGTCCAGACGAACCTTCGCGTGTTTTCTGAGTGATGTTTAGTCAGGCATTTTAGGTCCTCAGTTTTTAATTTTCTTTTTTGATTTTCATTAACAAGGGTCATCCGGCGTCAGTCCTGTTGTAAATATTTTCCGAGTCAATTTTATTTTGCCAACCGGTATTTACTTAATATTGTTACTAACTTTATAAAGACAGATTTTGTCTTTAATATTTCGTTGTTTTGCACGTCTGCTCTTTGCCTTCGAGCTGTCTCCTGCAGACATTGAAGCTAGCAGTAAATTTTTGTCAGAGCAGTAATTTGCAACTAGTCGAGCTACGTTGGTACGTTGCTCACTCCTAGGCAACGGAAAAGTCTTCACTTATAAATGGAATATTCATGAAATTTTTTTATTTCGCCTTTCAATAGAATAAACATCGTTTAACACGCAGTGAGTGATATGCATTTCCGCCTGTGCATGAGATTATATTACGCTAGTTTGCTTCCACATTTTATCAGACATGGAATTAAACAGGTACAATAAAGCTCTGAAAAGTATTTAATTAAATTTTCACACTTCATACATTAAATAGCGCAAGCTACAACATGTTCAATGTTATCGCTAAGCTCTTAATGTTTACGACCAGACTACGATTTAAAATTCTAATGGAAGTTTAATTTTGCCGGCTTACTGTTTAATCCTATTCATCAAATTGCATAATGGCTTTGAAAGCCCGTTCAAATCCAGCGTCAGCACCATGGTGCCCGTTACGCAGTGTTAAATGAGCATTCATGAATGGGAATATGTGAGTGAAATTATAATGTCTCCCCCGAGCCTTATGCATATGAGGTTTACAGCAGCTGATAGCAAATAAGCGTATCTACCTCACATGAACGTAAGCTCTTTGTGCTGCCTAACAAGAAGGAGTATTGTTACAATTATTACATTGATGTCCAGATGTATGCTTGCAGCGCCAGATAACCAAGAATATATCACACTCCGAGATCGAGAAAATACAACGTGGATAATATTGCTGTAAGTGCCGTACAATTTCTAGTATATGTACAGTCACTCATAAGAAAATGATTTTATGGTATTGTATACGTTCCTCGTAGGTATATTTTCTTCAAGACTAATTTAATTTATAGATACAGGGTGTCCGGCTTTAATGTGTAATAACATGTATTTGAATATCTTGAGAAATATTACATATCATTGTTGGTGGTTTGTTTCTGCAGTTAGAGAAACTCAAGATTTTTTTACATAATTTAATACATCTCCCTATGCGCACCATTAATGGCGCGATAGATGTCCTACCTCTCACCTTGTGGTTGTGTTGCATTGCAGGTGTAGCATTTACAATAGCTGCTCGAATTCTGCATTTAAATGTGAAAACTGAATTTAACTTGTAAATTTAAGTAAGCATCCCAATATACAACTGGGTTGCGAGATAAGTGCCCGATCTCTCTCTCTTCTCTAAGGCGCCGTTCATATTAAGGCGGTATAAGATAAGCGATGTATCGTAAGGAACATAGATACTCGACATGCACAGATAGATACTTGAAATTTAAAGGCAGGCGATAAAAAGAAGGTTCAGAGCCGCGGGATTGTACAACGTATTGCAAGTGACATATCTTTCCAAGTACCACTTGCTGATTTTTTCAGCGATTAGTATCGTACGATATTTCGAACTGTGAACATGACGGAAAGAAGACAAGACAATTCTGTAATTCCTTTCATTAATTTAGTGAAATATCATCAGTGCACCTTGGATTATTCCATTGCCGGATACAAATGTGACGAGTGCCACACGGAGGCAAATTGCATTAAAAATGAAAGAAGCATGTAAATGCATTGTTTAGTTATGTATTTATTGTGTAAGACAGTTAAGTAATCAACCCGTTATATCATTAACTCATAATGAAAAATATTTCTGAACTTTGACACACGAAATTTGTAATTCAATTATAATTCAATTTATTTCAATATTACATTCGAGAATATACAGATACTAGCTGATGTACCCGTGCTTCGCTACGGGATTCTCAGAAAGACTGACTTGGTGGTTTTCCTAACTGAATTCAACATAGGTCATTACAAAAACGTCAGTAGGAATGTAGCGATTGAAAGCAATGTTATCATATAAAATACTCGATCAAATGAAAAACCGCACACTTTCTCTCTTTCAACGAACAGTACTACGGTGCCGATCTAAGAGTCCAAAGTTCCAGAGCTGGAATAACCAGGTCGCAGACTGCCGTGAACACTCCACTGTCATTATTCCGTTAAATATGCACACTACTCATTCCAATCACTGCCTCAGAGCAGGGATTGAATAGCTCGAATACTATGATGAACCAGTGTGTTACGTAACAGATATATCAGAAAATGTATGAAGCAGAGGAATGGCATGCTAAAGAAGGAAGTTATCTTATTCCCCAGCTAATTTCCGCCAATATACAGGAAGGCTGTTACAGTCGTTACGACCAGGCGAGTTGACCGTGTGGTTAGGGGCGCGCAGCTGTGAGCTTGCATCCGGGAGATAGTGGATTAGAACCCCACTGCCGGCAACCCTGAAGATGGTATTCCGTGGTTTCCCATTTTCACACCAGTCACACCAGGCTGTACCGTAAAGCCTAGGCCGCTTCCTTCACACCACTATTCATTTCCTATCCCATCGTCGCCATAAGACCTACCTGTGTCGGTGCGACGTCAAGCAAATTAAAAAAAACCTCGGTACGCTGCAGTAATCCTATCTATCGGGAATGAGAGGAAACAGAAGACAAAGAGCACATCACAACAAACAATGGTCAATGTAATGTTATTGTTGATAAAGTTTATGAGCTTTCTATATTGCAGGCCTTCACATTAGTTTTCTTTCGACTCTGTGACATTAGGGTGTCTTATAAAATTATTTATATCGTAGACTGTAGTTCCTTATTCTAAGACTTTACATACCGATTTTCACTAAATTCTGTTTACCCATTTTCTCGTGTCTCGGCGCTGATATGGACTTAGTAACAAAAATCCAAATTCATGAATATATCTGATTATATGCTGTACGGTAACAATGTATAAGACATAAGTGAACGGAAATTTACTAACTTCTTACATAACTACTACTAACTTACGACATAACTAAAGTTATGTTAGTTATGTAGTATTTATCGATACGACCACTAATAACATAAATAACTTATTTGAGAATTACATTTCAGGCCTTCCCCTAAACTACCATTTCACTCAACGTGAATAAAATAATTTGTAGCCTAGATTGCAATGGTTTATCACCCGGCATTACATTCCGATTTTCATTAAATTCTCTTCAGCCATTTTCTACAGACAGACAGACAGACAGACAGACAGACAGACAGACAGACAGACAGACAGACAGACAGACAGACAGACAGACAGACAGACAGACAGACAGACAGACAGACAGACAGACAGACAGACAGACAGACAGACAGACAGACAGACAGACAGACAGAAATTACGGAAATGTAAAAAATGCATTTTCTTGTTACTGTGGACATGATCGATACAGAAATACAATTCTTTTCAAATTCTGAGCAATGAACAGACAAAACTCTTATTTTATATATATTGCACCATTCCCGCGTCCAGGTGGGGATACACGAGTTCCAGACTAGCTCTTAATAATAATTCCATCTGCCAACTATTGCTGGGTTGTGAGTTCCGCGTGAGAAAGACCACCGATGGCCTACGGTAAATCCCAACCTACGTAGATGAACGTCTTCAACACGCTATCAGTCGGATACCGTACTTGTATGATACCGGAATCTATCGTAAAAATCAGATTATCATGGCTTGTCAAGAATTCCGTACATGTCATCATCATAATCGCAATCAGAATTAGTCATTATAAGCTTATATCTAGTACTTATTCTAAGTAGACATTGAAAGAATTTAATGTTTTCACTACTCAGCTTTTATTAATAAATTGGTCTAAGTATGTTTGAAATAAACGTAGATTATCTTGAGAAATTATAAATATAATGTGACTGGCCTCATACGCAATCAGCATCTCTAAATGATGTAATTATGTTGCATTGGAGAAAACAGGTTTAGGGAAACCTCTAACATAGAAAAGAAATGAAATCAGGCCTCATTTAACTATGTCCTAATCCTGGCCTGTCGAAGAATTGTATCGTAATTAAGTAGTATCCAAGAAAATTAAATGAAAAGAAAATAAGCAAATCATATAATCAAGTAAAATCATTCAACATAATTGTAATAATTGGATGCATCCAAATGATTTAAGTAAAACAAGCTATACTCCCTACTATATACAATGTTCAAATTGAGTTTCAATTGAAAATGTGAAAACGCAAAGAAGGTGGCCAATAATTAATCAATTAATTAATTAATTAATTAATTAATTAAGATCTGGAATCTTTCCATATTAAGCTAGGTTGCTTCTCAAAATTACCAAAATCCTATCGTCTGAACCTAAATTCACATGCAATTAAAGAAATGCATATCACTCGGCTGAATACTTCACATCAATGTCCACGCACAGTAGAAAAATCGTGTGAGAAAATTAATGTCTGTCCATTTGGGATTTTCTCTAGTTGAGGTTTCAAATTTTTGTATGTTTCATATTTCATTTCAACTGAACTCCATATAAGCAAATCTAAGTCCACTTTAAGTCGTAAGCAATCTCAAATTAATTTCATTATAAGGTTTATGTGACTAAATCATTCAATTATTATTTTAATTCATGGTTGAAATTCAATTAAAGTGCGTATATGACTTAATATAGCATCACCAAGTGTATCTAATTAACCTTCCAACGAATAATACCATAGGTGGAAAAATTGACACATAGGAAGACTCTATCTTCATCTAAAATCCACATATGGAAGACTAAGTTATCAGTGATGTGTTAAACTGCTCTCATAAAATCATAAGTTAAATTGCCGTATGTGAGAATACATGAAAACAGTCATAGGTATGTCAGTGAAGGCCTAAATATTGACGTAGGTGGCCTCTCGGCTCTTCTGATGATCCTACTTACTCAATTAATTCTATACTGATGGCATTGAGATCGTATCCTAATCTGTATTATATATATATATTAGGGAATAAAATAGCAATTGAAAACAGTATGTTTCAATACCTATACCTTAGCATGTGCAACCTACACATACTACCATCTCTCGAAGAATACTATGACCAACTTCCTAAATAACAATAACTATCACCATCAAAATATACTATCAACTCATATGCTTATTACATTCACCATTTAACATTTCAATTATCGCGTAGCATTCATAATCAAAGCACTCGTTTTATCAAAATGCGCAACATATGTGCCATAACCTACACATATATAAATCATTATCATTACTGTCATAGTATCAAAGAACAGCACATCGTAACCTTAAAACTGTGCCACTATATTTTATTGTAAACATTCCCTAAATACGATCTTTACGCATGTTAATTTGTTAAAGCCATCACGCATATAAATATTAGCTTCCTCTTAATACTCTAACACTTCACTGACAACGAATTAAGAAAAATATCAATCACTTCTCCACTACCATATTGACAAACTTACGAACGGCATTCACTGGTATTTTACACCTATGTTTGGGATTTATGGTAACTTCAGATGAATACCTATTTCCTTGTAAGTACACTCGTATATTAACTACGCACACACAATGTCATAATGCACATTATATATTAACCAAAAGAATAAAAGTTTCTACTTACGACACGACTCAAATGGGGACTTAACTTTGCTTATTGGGTAGTGATTTCCATCTCGCTGTTAATCGTCATGGGATGGTAAGCCTCGCTCCATGGTTCGGCTTAGGTAATCGGGTCCATCTCGTCCTCACAGCTGATTACCGCCCTCCTGGGTCATCAATCTCGTGAAGCGTCACCATAGTCGGAGTAGTCTCTGCCTCAGCTTCTTAGAACATCATAGTGGTCTTCATTGCGTCAAGGACAGAATAACACAAGGCATTAGTTGACTTATACATGCAGTAATCTGCTTAGTAGTGCTAATGCGAAAAGTATATATGTAATTTGGTCCGTCTAATTTGCTTATAACAGCTCTAAATATCGTCTTATTTCAACTGCCTTGCTCGCCGAAACGGTGTGAATTTTACGTGCTTTTAGAATTGCACTCTATTTTCCGTTTAATTCAGCTCTCTTGACGTTGTGCAGTATCGGGCAAATACAATGTTCCGAGCCCAACCGTGACGTAGTACAGATCCCACTTGACGTTTCCTAACAGCTGGTCTATAATCTCACATATATGTGTCAACCACAGCTGATGTTAAGCGGGTTATCGTAGATTTGATCTTTTCTCCAATAATTGATTAAAGAGTCTGATAAGTACTGGTTTCTTTACTCGACTCCGTCCTTTCTTCGATGCAGTGCTGAACTGAGATTTGTTCTAATCGAAGATTTTTTTTTTGAATAATCGGTTTAAATAATCCGCTCTCGTCATTCTTTCGCACCGCCTTCTAAAAGTGGTTCTTTCCGTGATTGCCGGTTGAATTTATTGTCTCTTCGGCTCGTACCGCTGCTAATTGCTTTATTTTAATTCTTTAATGGCTGGAGCGCCATTTTTGTTCCTAATACTGCAACTATAGAACGGTTAAATGGCACAATATAGATATAAAGAATGTATTGTACCAAATGGCTGGGTATTGTAAACCGATACATCCCCATTGTGTATGGATTGCACCAGTTGATTTCAGAAATTATTCACCTGGTTTATTTCGTAGGTGGTTTGCTGAGTTAAATTTAATGTTTTCATTGAACGTACTGTTATCGGATAATGCTGCAACCAGAGAACACTTATTAAATTATTTTTAAACATATGGTTGTCCTACTCGTCCGCGTATAAAATAATGAAGCACGCATGCTGTCTTAATAGCCTGCACAGCATTATTTCTGTTGGTATAAACTCGTCGTTAAAATAGACGAAATTTTGACATTAGTATTCTAAAACTGCCTTCCACACTTTTTCTACCCCTTGAAAGTCGAAAATTGAATATTCTTCTGGCATCATTTAATATTTTTAGAAAGGGCCGTATTATATTATGCTGGAGAGCGAATGCCACAAAGTAGAACGGAAAAGGATTGTCATTTGCGTCACCTGGCAAGTGAGTTACTTCTGGTATTTTCAATTTCTTATCCTGCAATAAATTTTTATTTGCGAAACAGAACACCGTCACTATTCCGTCCATAATCTCCAATATTGATTGCGGTGAACATTCCATCTGCGTCATAAAAAGCCATTAGAACTATTGAAAAGAACTCTGAATTTATCTGTGGACCACGTAATGAAGTTAGGTGAATTCTGTAACTCATAATAAGGTTTTTATATTTGCTTCCAACTTTCCTCCGTAGGTTGTGGCATATATAGCTGTTGTAAGTGGAACCACATAGCAGCAAAAGTCGAATGAAAAATGTAACTGATAGTTGATTTACCTCTATAAAACTGCAAGGAAACTTCCTAAAAACTGCTTCCATTAACTAGAGATCTGAAACATTAACAATTTCGTGTCTGTGTTGTCAATAATATTCACCCTACCATAAAAATAAGAGCTATGAAAATAATACATTAATTGAATTGAGGGTTTTAAATCGCAAAGACTTGTGTAATACATTCGTTTTCATTTCAATAAACAACATTTAAAAAAAATCCTATTAATGTCTAATTTTAAAAATATTATTTCACAAAACGTCTGTCGAGAGAGATTGAAGGATATCAGAAAACATATGTGCGATCGCTGAAACCACCAAAGTCTGGGGATAGCCGGAATTAGAAGTAAAGTTATTATTTGGCTTAGTATTTAGCTTTTCTGCAACCATATTTGAAAGAGGGAGGTAACTCCGGCAAACTTCAGACGGGAAATACTCCAGTAGACGAGTCCAATACTAATAAAAATTACGAAAGTGAGACATTTGTTGAAGAGAAAATGCCTGATGAAGCTCCTTCCGCGGAATAAATAAGAAGAAGCACTCGTGAAAGCTCAAGTCAAACGCATAACCACAGAGACAATAGGTGGCCAATCCAAGAAATTAATATTATTCGACTACGTATATCTTCTTCTTCTTGCTTCCGAATTTGGCCAACTGTGGACCGCGTGAAACTTATTGCTCTCTGTCCAGCCTTCTTCTTTTCTCTTCCCAGAACTTATTCATTCATTCACTCCTTACTTTTCTCTGCTCCTCAGATATTACAAATTTGGGCCTGTTCTTCCGCTGCTCTTCATGGAATTTGTGGTCATCTACTCGAGTTATGAACTTCTTTCTGTTGAGGATTAATTCTGATGTTATTTTAATTTCTTCTGCGTCATTCTTAACCTCCTCCACCCATTTCATTGTCCTCCTCAATCCAATTATATATTTAGATATCCTTTTAGTCAGGCGGTTGTCATTAATTCTGATGAGATGTCCGTAAAATTTCAGTCTTCGTTTTCGCATTGTGTCCGTGATCTTTTAGGAATACTTGTAGAGATCCTCATTTCTCCTTCTCCTCCACGTACCATCCGTCGTTTTCTGAGGTCCAAGAATTTTCCTCAGAATTTTTCTTTCCTTCTTCTTTATTTAATATAAGGCATTCTGAACCGTAAAGCCCCTCTGGTTTTACAACAGCATTGTAGTGTTTAATTTTGGCTTTGTAGGATATTGCCCGTTTATTGTACCTATTCTGTGTCAGTCTGTAGGCCAATTCTAATTTTCTAGCTCTTTCCTTGTTTGCCTCCTTGTCTAGCCCATTGGGTATATCTTCATTGCTTTGGTTGAACCGTTTCCTGGTTTGATCCCGGCTTACGTATCAAATTTTTGTACCACAGTCAAAAATCTTGGCAGTATATGTCATTGATATTGACATGTTAATACTGCCTGGTGGCACACTCAGTACAGTATTACTAGTACCCCCGAAATTTTGGAAGATCGGAATTATCTCCCTTTCTAACTTCATAGATAAAGGTAACAGTAAAAAATATGTTTAATATATGAATTTTTAAGTAATTATTAATACTTTAACAGTTCGTTTTAAATAACTGACGAATACTGATGTTATTTAATGAATAGTTATCTTAAGCAGCTCGAGGATTGAAACTTCAAATGGTCTGCTAGGATGTGGAAGACACTTAAATATCGTTCAGTCCAGGCATATGGCTACGGAGTAGACGCCTATATGGTTAGAATAGATCAGACAATAGGAGTGGTCTGTCCCGCACTACGCATCCGAATAAGGAATTACATAAACTTGAGGGGTACGGTCTTTCAAATTCCCAGCTATTTCTGCAACTCACGTCACATAAAATCGTGGTTAGAGCAATCCAGAAAGGGGAAAACAATATTGCAACCTCTCCGGTTTCCAATTACTGCATAGAAATACGCTCCCAAAAACCAATCTTGAGAGACTCCTACTTCACCAAGAAGAAAATAATCTGCGATATCATAAAGCTAGCAATATCGTTTGTTTATTGTAAGTTTAATATTTTTATATTTTCCTCTGTGTATCTTTCTGCCACAAATTTCCTATGAAAATTTTAAAATTGCTTTTTCCTTCTGTCTTGTACAAATAGTAATAAGATAAATTACTCTGTAACTAGATGAGATGAAATATTTAATGTAAAACGTATTGCTGCATGCGTGTCGCGAGTCCTTTCACTAGAAGGGAAATTTAATTAACGTCCTACCAATGTGACTTCCTCTCGACGAGGTATTGCCAGAGAATATGGGATTGATGAATGACAAGTGCTGCAATTTGTTTATGGGAACGAGATGCTTCCAGGATGTGAATTGCGATTTAGTGAATTTTGAATTGCTTTGATCCAATGCGGTCTCTCCGCCGAATTGATCGTAATAACAGGATTATTGCAGGAATGAATTCTCATATATTTTTGCGATATAAATTAAAGTCTGAAGATAACCAAAAGTACCATTTTTCTTTGCCTAAGGTCGTCCAAGGCATATCTTGGAGACCATGGGCTCAATTTTTTTCTGTGCAATGCGCTGATTTACAGGTTGTAGTAGAAATAAGGTACGTCCGGCTAATAGGTGGTAGAAAAGACTGCTCCAAACCTATGTGACTATATTGATAGCAGATTATCACAAGCAATGAAAAGTATTTATATTGACCATTAGGCTGCAGGACGAAATGATGGCAGAACGACTTCTTAGTTCATGGTTCTTACATTATATAGACACGGCTGTATTATTACACCTTCGTTGTTGATATTTCATATAGAGCATCTACTGAAATGTATGAATTGGCAATGAGAGATTCAGTTGGTGGAAATTTACCGAGTAAATGCCGACGGCTTGCTCTTAATGGAAGACTGTGCAAACATCCATCAATGTGATGTATTAGAATTACAAAGTGAGTACGATACGAAAATTACCATTTCCAAGACCAAAATGATGTCATTACAGAAGAATCATAAGCGGATCGTATGTCATGGTGCGAACACAAAATCTGAAACAGGTAGATCATTTCAAGTATTTAGGATTTGCGTTATCCAAGGAAGGTGGTATAGTAACTGAGAGTGAATCAAGTTGCATCAAAGCTAATGCAGTGCGATCGTAAGTTTGATCAACAGTGAGAAAGGAAACAGCTCCCGCACGAAACCAGTCTGTGTTCAGATCAATTTTTTGTACGAGAGTGAACGTTTTGTGGACTCAGGATACCTTATTAATGTTAGTACTAACAGACGTGAGAGTTGGGAGAATAATCACAGGTACAAACAGGTAGGAACAATGGCAGGAAGGTACACGCAATGAGAAGATGAAGGCTAAGTTAGGAATGAACACGATGGATGAAGCGGTGCGCTTATACCGGATTCAGTGGGGAAGAGGGGTCATCTGAGACATATGGAAGACGATATGTTACCTAGGAGAATATAGGTTTGGTCATGGTGGGTAAGAGAAGTAAGGAGACCATGACGGTGATGTATAGACTGAGTTTCTAATGATTTAAAGTCAAGAGGTATAGAACTAAACGAGATCAGAGAGCCAGTTACAAATAGGGGATTGCAGCGGCGGGTGGTAAACTCACAGAAGTTTGCAGATTGAACATCTCGTTGGACAGCTGTCTCACTTGAGATGTAGTATTTAGAGAAGCAGTTACAGGACATGCGAGCCGAACATGTCCAAAAACAGGTAAACCCATGAGATGTAACAGGAGAAACACCTCCAGAACTGGTGAGATGAACATTCCCTAGGACAGCTAACACCACGGGGTGAATTGGGAGAAGCAGCTAGAGAAATTAGAGCAGCTCACCCTTCGAATGTAACAGCAGAAACACCTACAGAACTGGTGAGATGAACATGTCCTCAGCCAGCTCACCCCATAGGGTGTAATGGTAGATGCAGCTTTAGAACTGGCGAGCTGAACATGTCCTCACCCAGATCACCCCATAGGGTGTAATGGTAGATGCAGCTACAGAACTGGCGAGCCGAACATGTCCTCAGCTAGCTCACCCCATAGGGTGTAATGGTAGATCCACCTATAGAACTGGCGAGCTGAACATGTCCTCAGCCAGCCCACCCCATAGGGTGTAATGGTGGATGCAGCTACAGAACTAGTGAGCTGAACATATCCTCAGCCAGCTCACCCCATAAGGTGTAATGGTAGATGCAGCTACAGAACTAGTGAGCTGAAAATGTCCTCAGCCAGCTCACCCCATAGGGTGCAATGGTGGATGCAGCTGCTGAACTAGTTAGCTGAACATGTCCTCAGCCAGCTCACCCCATAGGGTGTAATGGTGGATGCAGCTGCAGAACTAGTGAGCTGAACATGTCTTCAGCCAGCTCACCCCATAGGGTGTAATGGTGGATCCAGCTACAGAACTAGTGAGCTGAACATATCCTCAGCCAGCTCACCCCATAAGGTGTAATGGTAGATGCAGATACAGAACTAGTGAGCTGAACATGTCCTCAGCCAGCTCACCCCATAGGGTGTAATGGTGGATGCAGCTGCAGAACTAGTTACCTGAACATGTCCTGAGCCAGCTCACCCCATAGGGTGTAATGGTGGATGCAGCTACAGAACTGGCGAGCTGAACATGTCCTCAGCCAGCTCACCCCATAGGGTGTAATGGTAGATGCAGCTGCAGAGCTAGTGAGCTGAACATGTCCCCGCACAGCTCACCCCATAGGGTGTAATGGTGGATGCAGCTGCAGAACTAGTTAGCTGAACATGTCCTCAGCCAGCTCACCCCATAGGGTGTAATGGTAGATGCAGCTGCAGAACTAGTGAGCTGAGCATGTCCCCGTACAGCTCACCGCATAGGGTGTAATGGTGGATGCAGCTGCAGAACTAGTGAGCTGAACATGTCCCCGTACAGCTCACCCCATAGGGTGTAATGGTAGATGCAGCTATAGAAGTTGTGAGTTGAACATGTCCCCGTACAGCTCACCCCATAGGATGTAATGGTAGATGCAGCTATAGAAGTTGTGAGTTGAACATGTCCCCGTACAGCACACCCCATAGGATGTAATGGTAGATGCAGCTGCAGAACTAGTGAGCTGAACATGTCCCCGTACAGCTCACCCCATAGGGTGTAATGGTGGATGCAGCTGCGGAACTAGTGAGCTGAACATGTCCCCGTACAGCTCACCCCATAGGGTGTAATGGTGGATGCAGCTGCAGAACTAGTTAGCTGAACATGTCCTCAGCCAGCTCACCCCATAGGGTGTAATGGTAGATGCAGCTGCAGAACTAGTGAGCTGAACATGTCCTCAGCCAGCTAACCCCATAGGGTGTAATGGTGGATGCAGCTGCAGAACTGGCGAGCTGAACATGTCCTCAGCCAGCTCACCCCGTAAGGTGTAATGGTAGATGCAGCTGCAAAACTAGTGAGCTGAACATGTCCCCGTACAGCTCACCCCATAGGGTGTAATGGTGGATGCAGCTGCAGAAGTAGTGAGCTGAAAATGTCCTCAGCCAGCTCACCCCATAAGGTGTAATGGTAGATGCAGCTATAGAACTGGCGACTTGAACATGTCCTCAACCAGCTCATCCCATAGGGTGTAATGGTGGATGCAGCTACAGAACTGGCGAGCTGAACATGTCCCCGTAAAGCTCACCCCATAGGGTGTAATGGTAGATGCAGCTACAGAACAAGGGAGATGAACATATCCTCAGACAGCTCACCCCATAGGGTGTAATGTTAGATCCACCTATAGAACTGGCGAGCTGAACATGTCCTCAGCCAGCCCACCCCATAGGGTGTAATGGTGGATGCAGCTACAGAACTAGTGAGCTGAACATATCCTCAGCCAGCTCACCCCATAAGGTGTAATGGTAGATGCAGCTGCAGAACTAGTGAGCTGAACATGTCCTCAGCCAGCTAACCCCATAGGGTGCAATGGTGGATGCAGCTGCTGAACTAGTTAGCTGAACATGTCCTCAGCCAGCTCAACCCATAGGGTGTAATGGTGGATGCAGCTGCAGAACTAGTGAGCTGAACATGTCTTCAACCAGCTCACCCCATAGGGTGTAATGGTGGATCCAGCTACAGAACTAGTGAGCTGAACATATCCTCAGCCAGCTCACCCCATAAGGTGTAATGGTAGATGCAGATACAGAACTAGTGAGCTGAACATGTCCTCAGCCAGCTCACGCCATAGGGTGTAATGGTGGATGCAGCTGCAGAACTAGTTACCTGAACATGTCCTCAGCCAGCTCACCCCATAGGGTGTAATGGTGGATGCAGCTACAGAACTGGCGAGCTGAACATGTCCTCAGCCAGCTCACCCCATAGGGTGTAATGGTAGATGCAGCTGCAGAGCTAGTGAGCTGAACATGTCCCCGCACAGCTCACCCCATAGGGTGTAATGGTGGATGCAGCTGCAGAACTAGTTAGCTGAACATGTCCTCAGCCAGCTCACCCCATAGGGTGTAATGGTAGATGCAGCTGCAGAACCAGTGAGCTGAGCATGTCCCCGTACAGCTCACCCCATAGGGTGTAATGGTGGATGCAGCTGCAGAACTAGTGAGCTGAACATGTCCCCGTACAGCTCACCCCATAGGGTGTAATGGTAGATGCAGCTATAGAAGTTGTGAGTTGAACATGTCCCCGTACTGCTCACCCCATAGGATGTAATGGTAGATGCAGCTATAGAAGTTGTGAGTTGAAGATGTCCCCGTACAGCACACCCCATAGGATGTAATGGTAGATGCAGCTGCAGAACTAGTGAGCTGAACATGTCCCCGTACAGCTCACCCCATAGGGTGTAATGGTGGATGCAGCTGCGGAACTAGTGAGCTGAACATGTCCCCGTACAGCTCACCCCATAGGGTGAAATGGTGGATGCAGCTGCAGAACTAGTTAGCTGAACATGTCTTCAGCCAGCTCACCCGATAGGGTGTAATGGTAGATGCAGCTGCAGAACTAGTGAGCTGAACATGTCCTCAGCCAGCTAACCCCATAGGGTGTAATGGTGGATGCAGCTGCAGAACTGGCGAGCTGAACATGTCCTCAGCCAGCTCACCCCGTAGGGTGTAATGGTAGATGCAGCTGCAAAACTAGTGAGCTGAACATGTCCCCGTACAGCTCACCCCATAGGGTGTAATGGTGGATGCAGCTGCAGAAGTAGTGAGCTGAAAATGTCCTCAGCCAGCTCACCCCATAAGGTGTAATGGTAGATGCAGCTATAGAACTGGCGACTTGAACATGTCCTCAACCAGCTCATCCCATAGGGTGTAATGGTGGATGCAGCTACAGAACTGGCGAGCTGAACATGTCCCCGTAAAGCTCACCCCATAGGGTGTAATGGTAGATGCAGCTACAGAACAAGGGAGATGAACATATCCTCAGCCAGCTCACCGCATAGGGTGTAATGGTAGATGCAGCTACAGAACTAGGGAGATGAACATATCCTCAGCCAGCTCACCCCATAAGGTGTAATGGTAGATGCAGCTACAGAACTAGTGAGCTGAACATGTCCTCAGCCAGCTCACCCCATAGGGTGCAATGGTGGATGCAGCTGCTGAACTAGTTAGCTGACCATGTCCTCAGCCAGCTCACCCCATAGGGTGTAATGGTGAATGCAGCTGCAGAACTAGTGAGCTAAACATATCCTCAGCCAGCTCACCCCATAAGGTGTAATGGTAGATGCAGCTACAGAACTAGTGAGCTGAACATGTCCTCAGCCAGCTCACCCCATAGGGTGTAATGGTGGATGCAGCTGCAGAACTAGGTACCTGAACATGTCCTCAGCCATCTCACCCCATAGGGTGTAATGGTGGATGCAGCTACAGAACTGGCGAGCTGAACATGTCCTCAGCCAGCTCACCCCATAGGGTGTAATGGTGGATGCAGCTGCAGAGCTAGTGAGCTGAACATGTCCCCGCACAGCTCACCCCATAGGGTGTAATGGTGGATGCAGCTGCAGAACTAGTTAGCTGAACATGTCCTCAGCCAGCTCACCCCATAGGGTGTAATGTTAGATGCAGCTGCAGAACTAGTGAGCTGAGCATGTCCCCGTACAGCTCACCCCATAGGGTGTAATGGTGGATGCGGCTGCAGAACTAGTGAGCTGAACATGTCCCCGTACAGCTCACCCAATAGGATGTAATGGTAGATGCAGCTGCAGAACGAGTGAGCTGAACATGTCCCCGTACAGCTCACCCCATAGGGTGTAATGGTGGATGCAGCTGCGGAAATAGTGAGCTGAACATGTCCCCGTACAGCTCACCCCATAGGGTGTAATGGTGGATGCAGCTGCAGAACTAGTTAGCTGAACATGTCCTCAGCCAGCTCACCCCATAGGGTGTAATGGTAGATGCAGCTGCAGAACTAGTGAGCTGAACATGTCCTCAGCCAGCTAACCCCATAGGGTGTAATGGTGGATGCAGCTGCTGAACTGGCGAGCTGAACATGTCCTCAGCCAGCTCACCCCATAGGGTGTAATGGTAGATGCAGCTGCAAAACTAGTGAGCTGAACATGTCCCCGTACAGCTCACCCCATAGGGTGTAATGGTGGATGCAGCTGCAGAAGTAGTGAGCTGAACATGTCCTCAGCCAGCTCACCCCATAAGGTGTAATGGTAGTTGCAGCTATAGAACTGGCGAGCTGAACATGTCCTCAGCCAGCTCATCCCATAGGGTGTAATGGTGGATGCAGCTACAGAACTGGCGAGCGGAACATGTCCTCAGCCAGCTCACCCCATAGGGTGCAATGGTGGATGCAGCTGCTGAACTAGTTAGCTGAACATGTCCTCAGCCAGCTCACCCCATAGGGTGCAATGGTGGATGCAGCTGCTGAACTAGTTAGCTGAACATGTCCTCAGCCAGCTCACCCCATAGGGTGTAATGGTGGATGCAGCTGCAGAACTAGTGAGCTGAACATGTCCTCAGCCAGCTCACCCCATAGGGTGTAATGGTGGATCCAGCTACAGAACTAGTGAGCTGAACATATCCTCAGCCAGCTCACCCCATAAGGTGTAATGGTAGATGCAGCTACAGAACTAGTGAGCTGAACATGTCCTCAGCCAGCTCACCCCATAGGGTGTAATGGTGGATGCAGCTGCAGAACTAGTTACCTGAACATGTCCTCAGCCATCTCACCCCATAGGGTGTAATGGTGGATGCAGCTACAGAACTGGCGAGCTGAACATGTCCTCAGCCAGCTCACCCCATAGGGTGTAATGGTGGATGCAGCTGTAGAGCTAGTGAGCTGAACATGTCCTCGCACAGCTCACCCCATAGGGTGTAATGGTGGATGCAGCTGCAGAACTAGTTAGCTGAACATGTCCTCAGCCAGCGCACCCCATAGGGTGTAATGTTAGATGCAGCTGCAGAACTAGTGAGCTGAGCATGTCCCCGTACAGCTCACCCCATAGGGTGTAATGGTGGATGCAGCTGCAGAACTAGTGAGCTGAACATCTCCCCGTACAGCTCACCCCATAGGGTGTAATGGTAGATGCAGCTATAGAACTTGTGAGCTGAACATGTCCCCGTACAGCTCACTCCATAGGATGTAATGGTAGATGCAGCTGCAGAACGAGTGAGCTGAACATGTCCCCGTACAGCTCACCCCATAGGGTGTAATGGTGGATGCAGCTGCGGAAATAGTGAGCTGAACATGTCCCCGTACAGCTCACCCCATAGGGTGTAATGGTGGATGCAGCTGCAGAACTAGTTAGCTGAACATGTCCTCAGCCAGCTCACCCCATAGGGTGTAATGGTAGATGCAGCTGCAGAACTAGTGAGCTGAACATGTCCTCAGCCAGCTAACCCCATAGGGTGTAATGGTGGATGCAGCTGCAGAACTGGCGAGCTGAACATGTCCTCAGCCAGCTCACCCCATAGGGTGTAATGGTAGATGCAGCTGCAAAACTAGTGAGCTGAACATGTCCCCGTACAGCTCACCCCATAGGGTGTAATGGTGGATGCAGCTGCAGAAGTAGTGAGCTGAACATGTCCCCGTACAGCTCACCCCATAGGGTGTAATGGTAGATGCAGCTACAGAACAAGGGAGATGAACATATCCTCAGCCAGCTCACCGCATAGGGTGTAATGGTAGATGCAGCTACAGAACTAGGGAGATGAACATATTCTCAGCCAGCTCACCCCATAAGGTGTAATGGTAGATGCAGCTACAGAACTAGTGAGCTGAACATGTCCTCAGCCAGCTCACCCCATAGGGTGCAATGGTGGATGCAGCTGCTGAACTAGTTAGCTGAACATGTCCTCAGCCAGCTCACCCCATAGGGTGTAATGGTGGATGCAGCTGCAGAACTAGTGAGCTGAACATGTCCTCAGCCATCTCACCCCATAGGGTGTAATGGTGGATCCAGCTACAGAACTAGTGAGCTGAAAATATCCTCAGCCAGCTCACCCCACAAGGTGTAATGGTAGATGCAGCTACAGAACTAGTGAGCTGAACATGTCCTCAGCCAGCTCACCCCATAGGGTGTAATGGTGGATGCAGCTGCAGAACTAGTTACCTGAACATGTCCTCAGCCATCTCACCCCATAGGTTGTAATGGTGGATGCAGCTACAGAACTGGCGAGGTGAACATGTCCTCAGCCAGCTCACCCCATAGGGTGTAATGGTGGATGCAGCTGCAGAGCTAGTGAGCTGAACATGTCCTCGCACAGCTCACCCCATAGGGTGTAATGGTGGATGCAGCTGCAGAACTAGTTAGCTGAACATGTCCTCAGCCAGCTCACCCTATAGGGTGTAATGGTAGATGCAGCTGCAGAACTAGTGAGCTGAGCATGTCCCCGTATAGCTCACCCCATAGGGTGTAATGGTGGATGCAGCTGCAGAACTAGTGAGCTGAACATGTCCCCGTACAGCTCACCCCATAGGGTGTAATGGTAGATGCAGCTATAGAACTTGTGAGCTGAACATGTCCCCGTACAGCTCACCCCATAGGATGTAATGGTAGATGCAGCTGCAGAACTAGTGAGCTGAACATGTCCCCGTACAGCTCACCCCATAGGGTGTAATGGTGGATGCAGCTGCGGAACTAGTGAGCTGAACATGTCCCCGTACAGCTCACCCCATAGGGTGTAAGGGTGGATGCAGCTGCAGATCTAGTTAGCTGAACATGTCCTCAGCCAGCTCACCCCATAGGGTGTAATGGTAGATGCAGCTGCAGAACTAGTGAGCTGAACATGTCCTCAGCCAGCTAACCCCATAGGGTGTAATGGTGGATGCAGCTGCAGAACTGGCGAGCTGAACATGTCCTCAGCCGGCTCACCCCATAGGGTGTAATGGTAGATGCAGCTGCAAAACTAGTGAGCTGAACATGTCCCCATAGAGATCACCCCATAGGGTGTAATGGTAGATGCAGCTGCAAAACTAGTGAGCTGAACATGTCCCCATAGAGATCACCCCATAGGGTGTAATGGTAGATGCAGCTATAGAACTTGTGAGCTGAACATGTCCTCAGCCAGCTCACCCCTTAAGGTGTAATGTTGGATGCTGCTACACAAATGGCGAGCCGAACATATACTCAGCCAGCTCACCCCATAGTGTGTAATGGTGGATGCAGCTGCAGAAGTAGTGAGCTGAACATGTCCTCAGCCAGCTCATCCCATAGGGTGTAATGGTGGATGCTGCTACACAACTGGCTCAGCTGAACATGTCCCCGTACAGCTCACCCCATAGGGTGTAATGGTAGATGCAGCTACAGAACAAGGGAGATGAACATATCCTCAGCCAGCTCACCGCATAGGGTGTAATGGTAGATGCAGCTATAGAACTAGGGAGATGAACATATCCTCAGCCAGCTCACCGCATAGGGTGTAATGGTAGATGCAGCCGCAGAACTAGGGAGATGAACATATCCTCAGCCAGCTCACCGCATAGGGTGTAATGGTGGATGCAGCTACAGAACTAGGGAGATGAACATATCCTCAGCCAGCTCAGCGCATAGGGTGTAATGGTGGATGCAGGTACAGAACTAGGGAGTTGAACATATCCTCAGCCAGCTCAACCCATAGGGTGTAATGTTGGATGCAGCTGCAGAACTAGTGAGCTGCCCGGGGACAAATTAAAATGAAATGGCGTATGGCTTTTAGTGCCGGGAGATCTCAGGACGGGTTCATCTCGCCAGGTGCAGGTCTTTTGATTGACACCCGTAGGCGACCTGGGCTTCGTGATGTGGATGAAATGATGATAAAGACAACACATACACCCAGCCCCCGTGCCAGGGAAATTAACCAATGATGGTTAAAATTCTCGACCCTGCCGGAAATCGAACCTGGGACCCCTATGACCAACGGCCAACACGCTAACCATTTGGCTATGGAGCCGGACACCCCATGGGGTGTATTGGGAGAAGCAGTTACAGAACACTGGGTAGCTCACCTATGGGATGTATGGGGAGAAGCAGCTACGGAACTGGCGGCCAGCTCACCCCATGTGAGCTACACAGGAAAGTAGCCATTAAACTGAACAGCTGGGCTATCCTCGGACACTCCTGACACTAAAACCCATGCACTAAGAAACCCACTACAAACACCAAACCATCCACTGCTGCCAACTCTAGCCTATCCGTTTAGTTGTATGTAAGATAGGGCGACCCGAGGGAGGGGTAAGCTGCTTCGTGAAGCCGCACCTACAACCAATGAGGACGGTCCTAAAAATCACAGACCACAATGGCGATATCAACTAAACTCATCAATATAATAGTAGCATACTTCAACCCAAGCACACGTGCCGAAAATATAATAGGCAGCCTTCGTGAAGCCATCGAAGCATTCAATGACAACAAACATTTAATGGTAACCGGTGATTTCAACTGCCGAATCGACAAAAGATGCACGAAGACGGACAGCGTAATTGATTTCCTGACAGACTATGGCCTGAGACTAGTCAAATCGGAATTGGAGTATACATATATTGCGCATAACGGGAAGAGTACGAATGATCTGGTGTTTATCAGCAACGAAGGGATAGAAGAAGTGGAACAAAGGGTTGGCTCCAACCCAATCAGAAAGCATATGCCAGTTCAAACCTATTTCCAACTGAATACGGAAAAGCATTTAGAACACCCAGAAACACAAGTAAGACACTCAAGGAACGTAGACAAGGAGCTCTAAAAGGCGGAAAAGGAAGTAATACCGGAAATAAAGGAAGAAATTGAACAAGAAAATCTAGACGAAGCCATGACTAAACTACAAAACATTCTCTTGTCATCAGCAACCAATCCACACAGCCAAAGAATAGCTAAAAGATGGTTCGATAGCGAATGCTACAAGGCAAGGCAAATGACACTGAAATCCCTACATGAAGCCAGATCCAGAAACAACCAATACTACCTCCAGAAATATGCAGAAAAAAAGAAGGAAATACAAAGAGCTAATACGGAACAAGAAAAAAGACTATACTCAAAAGGAAGGAGAAAGCTGTTCGAAGAGACAGAGGAAAAACTCTACAGGATACTTAAATCAAACAAAACTGCACCTAAAATTTCCGCAGTCAATCCGCAGCAATGGACGCAACATTTCCAGGAACTATTCGGAAATAAAACATCGAATGAATTTGAAATGAAGGACATACCAATACACACATTACAACCTATCACAACAGACGAAGTGAAGAAATGTATAATGGACTCCAAGACCAAAAAGTCCGCAGGCCCGGATGGGATTCACAACGAACACCTAAAGACAACACTAACAGACATCATAGATCCACTGACCCAACTATTCAACGAATGCAAGAAAAGAAAAACAGTACCCAGCATATGGAGAAAGGCAAAAGTATTCACGCTATACAAAGGAAAAGGCAGCAAGAACGACCCCAGTTCATACAGGGGGATAGCACTGGAGTGTAATATCTTCAAGCTCTTCTGAAAGATCATACTACATCGCATACGACCAAGAATAGCAAGAGAGATACCACCAAGCCAGTACGGGTTCATGGAAGGCAAATCGACTTTACAGGCCATCGAAGAAATCATAGTTGAAATAGACAGCGCACTAACACAACCAGCCAGCCCACTGTGCGCCATTTTCATCGACTACGCAAAAGCATTTGACAGCATTGACAGAAAAATACTCATACAAAAACTTGAGAAAACACTACCCGACTTACATCACGAACGGGAGATAATAAAGGCCATACTTAACGCAAACCAGGTAGAAATCTACGATGGAATCTCCACCACGCTCGCCTTAACGCAGACGAGAGGAGTCCTGCAAGGAGACCCAATGAGCCCTATGCTGTTCAACCTGATGACATCCGACATCATTAACGTACTGGGGACCGAAAGGATCAAACTAATTATGTACGCAGACGACATGAAGCTGATATCCAGGGATCCCACGTATATACAGACTGCATTCAATAACCTCAGAGCATGGGCGGATAAGAACTCGCTAACCATGAAATTTAGAAGGGGAGGAAAACTGGCAACATATGACGTTTTCCGAAACGGAAATGAACAACTAGAGATCGTGTCATCATTTAAATACCTGGGTATCACACTGCAGACCACAGGCTCAACCTTCACACTGCACGTAAAGGAAAAATCCGCGGCAGCAAGCAAAGCAATGTACGAGATCCCCAAGCCGCAGAACCTCTCAGTAAACACTGCAATGGCACTATTCAAGCTTAAAGTGGCCCCGGTTGTTACGTATGGGATACAATTAATATGGCACAAATTAACTGTTGCAAACATGAAAAGAATTGAAAATATAAAGGCCAGGTCCTTGAAACGGATCCTACAGATCTTAAAATCTACAGAGAATCGAATAGCATACATAATGGCAGACGAAACATTCTTTCTGGAAGACATCAAACAAACATTCGGGCTACTAGACACCGCCGCATCGACTGCCGTCCTTGAGGAAAGGAGACAGAAAGCCCAGCAGACACCTGAAGGTTTCTACGAAACGGAAGTAGTGAAGAACAGTGAATGGAAGGACCCAAACTACAAACTACGCCATGTATACACACGCTTCGGTGTCCACGGATTCCACGGGAAAATATGCCTAACCAACATATTTCACGCCCCAAACGAAGAATGTATCTGCCGTCTCTGCGGAATGACCTGTCCTAGGTACCACCT
Source organism: Anabrus simplex (assembly GCF_040414725.1). Lineage (NCBI taxonomy): Eukaryota > Metazoa > Arthropoda > Insecta > Orthoptera > Tettigoniidae > Anabrus > Anabrus simplex. The sequence goes on along the minus strand of NC_090265.1, from coordinate 1,701,592,443 downwards.
GATGAACTGTACTGAACAAACACAACGCATCGGCACACTTGCCAAGGACTGGTAAAAAAATAACAACAACGAAGTGATGTACCAAAAGAAAATAATGACAAATTGTAACCTTTAACACATATGTACATATTGTGTTTAATTTCAATAAATTATAATAATAGTTTGCTGCGAGTGGAAGGGAATTTGCACAAATCAGGTGTGGTATTGGTAAAATTAATCTTGGTTTGTGAAAGGCAAAGATTCCCTGCGACTGGACTCATTCAACCAACTAAAATTCCAAAGTAACCCAATTCAACATTGTTCATTCAGAGTGGGTGTAATCTCAAGAGCAGTGATTTTCAACGAAGATTATATTACTAATTCGTTCTCGAAGTTCTCTATAATTGTATTCGAAATTCTGAAGGTGATCAGGATAAAAATACAGTGAAAGAAGAATTCTCTACAATCTGTACAGAAATTAGTCTCCATTGATAAAAATCGAGGGCATTTAAAAATAAGCAGAAATCCACGAAGGAGTGAGGCAAATATGTGATATTCCCCTCCTTATCAGGTGTATATACAACAGGCGGTAAAGTGAATAAAAGATGAATTTGGAAATGGAATCAAAAGCCAAATAGAGGAAATCAAAACAAAGATTGGCCGATTATATTGATATTTTATGTAAGACTGCAGAAGATCTGGAGAAACTGCTGAATTTTATGGCCTGAGTCCCGGGAATCCAGGAGTACTGGCAGGTATATCTCAGCCCCACACATTTAAAAGAAGGGCCTTAAGGAACGCTATCTCTCATAAAAATCTTGAAACAGCTAGTGCATGAAGTTGGGACATTAATCAGAATAGGTCACTACTAAATAACTGAGAAATTTGTTATTTTAAGGGTTCCTAAACTGACTAGATTTCTTTGTTCTGTTTTGGTATACATCAAGAGGTTTGAACTTTTCTACCTAGATGCCTCTACAAAAAAACTGAGGTCATGCACCCTGGTGCAAGGTGGAAGTATTAGTGATTTAAAGAAGTTTTGTGTTTATAGGTTTTCTCAACTGACTTTCATTTATTTTGCTACTTCAAGGTTTGCAACACTTCCTTCTCATCCCGCCAGCTTTTGAATCTGGCCAATAACAAATTTTCTGTATTGGTTCTTGAGCCAATCATTGGCATTTTGTTCTGCCAATAAAAAGGAGACGGTGTGTCCGGATTTAGTTCAGAGCCTTCTCGAACCATCCCCACTGGTATATAAGCTGCGGCTTTTTCAAGCTACCCTGTCTTAATAATCGTCGAAGAGTGTGTGTTTTAAGACAGGAGTCGCGGTGCCTCATCCTTCGGCAGGCAGTACATCAGGACAGGTAATGGCCACCTGTTTTCTATCTCTGTAGCTATCTCCACAACTTGCCCGAAGGGAAGGTTCTAAGCTTTAACTATGTAACCGTTTGATTTCTAAAATGTAAACTTCTTTCCTTTCATATAAAATTACATACTAAAGTCTTAAACTGTAAATCGGGGATTGAGAGTGCGTTACCCTCTCGTGTTCCCCTTCAATTTATCTTGAGGTGACTACGATTTTGTAACTGTTTCTTTTCCTGTAATGCATTACATTAACCTTTCATTCTAGTCACCTCAGTAGCTTGGGATTAGCCTCTGTATCATCGGGCCGCGAGTCCAATTAGGGTTTTAAAACTTGGTTTTCAAGGAGCGCAAGTGCACGCCTCCATACATTTTGTGTTTGGGCCAGTAACTTTAAAATGTTCTTTTTCACGTAGGGCGAGTAGTTTGGGTAATAGATACCCCTGTGTACAAAAATTGTAAATTGCAGGTGGGGCCTAGAGAGGCCAGAAATTGTAAGTTTTTTGCGTAATGTTGCTTTGAGTAGGCTGTAAGAAATTGGGACCCAGTCTCCTTTGTTGAATTCGGAGAGCTTGTAAACTCTTTCTGGTTTTGGTGCGTCTGGAAGGCTGTAAATTGTAACGGTTGGAGCAAAGTGCTCTGGAACTTTGTATCGAAGTAAACGCTACATTGTCAAAATTGTTAATTTGTAAATTAGGGGCTTGAAGCCCTAAGGTGTTAAATTCCCTATTCATGGGTTTTCTATTCTTATGTCAAAATTGTCATTGTACCTGATACACTGTAGTTAAGGTTCATTTTCTGAAAAGAAATATAACGTTTATTTCAAAGTTTAAAAAGAATCTTTGATATTATAGATAGACCCATTCAAGACCACGCCTTCTTTCACCTCCCGTGATCCACGAAACCCCACTAACAAATTCATTTTCGAAATTCACTATAATGCTATTTGAAATGCTGAAGGTGATCGGGATCAAATACATAGAAAGAAGAATTCTCTACAATCTGTACAAAAATTAGTCTCCATTGATAAGAATCGAGGGCTTTTAAAAATGCGCAGCAATCCAGGAAGGAGTGAGGCAAGGATGCAGTTCCTCCCTCCTTATAAGGTTTATATAGAACAGGCAGTGAAAGGAACAAAATATGAATGTTGAAATGGAATCAAAAGCCAAGTAAAGGAAATCAGAACACTGAGATTGGCCGATGATATTGTTATTTTATCTAAGGCTGCAGAAGATTTGGAGAAATTGCTGAATTTTATGGACTGAGTCTTGGGAAGAAATACCCGATGAAAATAAACAAGTATAGCAAAAGTAATGAGTGCAGTCGAACGAAGTTAGGTAATGCTGGAAATATTAGGTTAGGAAATGAAGTCTTAAAGGAAGTAGATCAAATTTGTTACTTCTGTAGTAAAATAACTAAGATGAGGATATAAAATGCAGACTGGCATAAGCAAGGAAGGCCTTTCTTAAAAACTTTAAATTGCTCACTTCGAATATTGATATCGGAATTAAAAAAAAAAACGTTTTTGTAAACTTTCGTCTAGAGCGTGGCATTGTATGGAAATGAAACATGAACGATAACTAGCTCAGAAAAACGGAGAATAGAAGCTTTAGGAATGTGGTCTTACCGAAGAATGCTTAAGGTGAGATTGGTATCACAAATTAAGAGATAGTGATTGAATTGTTGAGAGGAGATAGATTTGAGGAGAAGAGATAGAGTGACAGGACACATATTAAGACACGGATCACTTGTTCAGTACAGTGTAGGTAAGTGTAGGCTGCAAGAAAGGTAGGGGTAGACCAAGGTATGGATGTGTCAAACAGATTAGAACAAATTTAGGACGTAGTAGTTACGTAGAAATGGAACGGTTAGCAAAGGATAGGGTGGCACGACGGAGCGGCATCAAACCAGTCAATGGACTGTTTACTCAAACAACAACAACATGTCTTTGTAAACATTTCCGTAACACCCTGCTTTACTATTTATAAGTCAACTGAAGGTGATTTATTCAGGGTGAGTGTAATCTTAAAAACAGCGAAGTTCAGCGAAGATTTATTATTCTTAATTTCTACATGAATCCAATCAAAACAAACTAATGGACGTTCCCGGCGAGTATTTCTCTCTGAATTGAACCTCGGGTTGTTTTCTCGAGATATGGCGTCCGTTTGAGAGTAAAATAACAAATCTCACTTCTGTCACAAGATGAATGGTGAAGTGAGCTGAAGAGGTCATTAAGGAGGAACAAGGCGAGAAGTTTTTAAAGAGAAACATTATTTATTTCCTTATCATCGAAGCGATTAAAGGCACCTAATTACAACTCAAGTTCTCCGATCAACACTTCAGAATTTAGACTCGGATGAGCTCCGTTTGTTTCCACATCATCTCTGCTTTTCTACTTCGTCTCCTAGCAAGACAAGGAGAGCAGTGCTTTATGATTTCAAAGTGTCGCATGGAATAAATGAGACCTCTTTTACACAAGGAACAGAGCAGAGACATTTTAAATATTTAAGACATCATATGGAGATCGGAAACAACGTAAACAGGGTATATGAGCCTTAGAGGTTGGTAATACTGATAAATAATTGGAAAGTAAAAATTCAGATATCTCGCGCCGTTGTCATGTTATCGGCTGCTGAAGTTGGACAATCAGATCGCTTCGCGGGCGATTCACATGGGTTACGTGAGGTGGTGTCGCTAAATCTGCACGTGGCTTATGACCGGTTTGAGAGCGTCAAAGAAGAAATAAACTCCTTCATGGGAGGGACTTGAACAAGGACATCCCTGCTGATAGGCTTCGCCCATAGCAAGCACGCTACTGTGACACTGGCTGAAATCAACGGTTTTTTAGTGTTTGATGTACATTTCTCGGCATGGCTCTCAAGCCCGACCAAGCCACGTGGATATTTAGCAACACCGCCCAGTACAGCGCTTTTGAATCCGACAGCGAAGCGATCTGATTGGCTTAATTCAGCAGCTCATAAAATGACAACGGCTCGAAATATCGACGTAATATTTTCAAATTACTCATCAGTATGACCACCACTCCACTGCTTATATACTCTGTTCACGTTGTTTCTGACCACCCTGTTTTTATTCATGCACAAGTTACATAGTGTACATGTGACATTTGAAAGGGTGAGTTTAAGAACTATGTAAGTCAATCGGGTGAGTTTCCTTTCTAACGTTATTTTATAGGGAAACATTAGCCTATAATCAGCTTAGTAATACCAACACAGACGGGTCTTATGGTGACGACGGGGTAGGAAAGGGCTAGGAGTGGGAAGAAAGCGGCCGTGGCCTTAACTAAGGTACAGCCGAAACATTTGCCTGGTATGAAAATAGTTCACAGCAGTGGGGTTTGATCCCACTACCTCACGAGTACAAGCTCACAGCTGCGCGACCCTAACCGCACAGCCATTTGCTCGGTATCATTTGGAGTAACAACGATGGATGTCCACCTTGAGGTACGGTACAAAAAGCGGGTAAGTCCACATGGTTCGCACATGCCTGTATGATGGCACTTGGACGCTAGAGCCAAATCGAGGTTGTAATAATACTGCGTTATTATTTTTCTAATCCACTCCGCCAGGAAATGCGAAATGCTACTAACTGCAATGCACCAAGGAAGATTTCGCTAATGGGGCAGTACTTTTTACCTGAACTGTAATATATTAACATGCCTTTGCTGGCAAGATATAGTGTTTGCACTACACTGTGTGTTCTGGTATGGGCTAGAACAAATTTGTTACTTTCATTGACCTGTCTCAGTCTCATCCTCCGCTTTGACAAAATGAAAGTGATCGAGGTATGTGTGATGCTAGTAATACGATTCCTTGTGCAGCCAGCCCATGTTATGAATGGTGTGATAATGTCACTCATAGGGTCGGTTGGTGCATGCAGTTCAGTGGGTTTGGCACACTGATATGTAATAGCAACTTCTGGCTCGGTGAGGAAAGCAACGGGAAACTACCTGACTCCTCATTTCCCTAGTGTGCCTCTTCAGTGACGCCTAGGATACCTATGACAGCTGTTGGCGGAACTGTTGCGGATCAAACCAGCCTTCGGGCTTATTTAATTTTTTCAGAACAGTAATTAAATGGCTGGAAGACCATCCTCGTTAAAACCACCGTACTTTATACTTCATTTAAACTATATGTTCATCTAACACAACAATTTGTTCACTTTGGTTAAATGACGAAACAAGCTTTCCCTGTTTTTGCTCTTACTGGATTGAAAGCAATATGTTTTTAATTCCGTTCTGCCTACAATCATGTATGTATTTATATTTATCCCCAACTACAGTGCTAATTGCCGTTTGATTCTAGCATGTTCTGTTCACTCATTTTGGTCTGCTGAAAACTCGATATTATGGAATTATATTGTTCTTGTTCCAGCCACTTTAAATGGAAATTCATTTCTCTAATTAATTAAGTGGAGGACAAAATGCGGTACTGGTAAAATATGTCGAATTTTACTCTTTACGGAAAATTATTATTTGAAGTTTCCTCTTTTCTTTCCATTTATTTTGGATGGCTAAAAGTATTTATAAATTTAAAACAAGTATATGTTACTCCACAAGCCAATTCTCCTGATTTCGTGAGCATTTGTTAAGTTAATCAAGATAACTCCGGAACTATTTGCTCTAGAAGATGGCAATTTATGTCGACTTATAGCAAACTTCCTGCTGTATACGTTGGCTATATCGATTGCTATGTTATCAATTAATGCCTGATATTCATGTGGTAGCGTTCACGTTTTGTAAGTGGCATTACACTTTCAAGGGTGATTTCTGAGAAACTACATTGTGTTTGCGATTATTTCTCTTTTTCTTAAGGATTTTTACCTCCCTGTAACAGCATTATTGTTTTATTTCTTTGTGGATCTACAATGATAGAGATACCACAGAGAGTTTGATCATAATTATTTTTTTAAATGAAATGCATTTAAAAAAATTAAAGAACTTGATTTAAAAATCCTCCCCTGCGAACCATGTGACCTTGCCGCGGTGGGGAGGCTTGCGTGTCCCAATGAAGCAGATAGCCGAGCCGCAGGTGCAACCATATCGGATGGGTATCTGTTGAGAGACCAGACTAACGAACGGTTCATCGAAAGGGTAGCAGCCTTTCGGAAGTTGCAAGGACGACAGTCTGGATGAATGACTGATATGGCTTTGTAATAATTCTCAACTTGGATTAGCTGTGTTGATACTGCTACACGGCTGAAAGCAACGGGAAACTACAGCCGTAACCAACACCCGAGGACATGCAGCTCTCTCTCTGTATGAATGATGTACTGATGATGGCTTCCTCCCGGGTAAAATATTCCGGAGGTGTACTAGTCCCCCATTCGGATCTCCGGGTGGGAACTACACGAGAGGGAGCGATCATCAGGAAGATGGATACTGACATTCTGCGAGTCGGAGCGTGGAATGTGAGAAGTTTGAATCGTTGTGGTAGATTAGAGAATCTGAAAAGGGATATGATAGATTAAAGTCAGATGTAGTTGGTATAAGTGAAGTACGTTGGCAGGAAGAACATTATTTTTGGTCAGGCGACTACCGAATTATCAACACAAAATCAAACAGGGGAAATGCAGGAGTTGGTTTAATAATGAATACGAAAATAGGGCAGCGGGTAAGCTACTACGATCAGCATAGTAAAAGAATTATTGTCGTCGAGATAGACACCAAACCAATGTCCACCACAATAGTGCAGGTCTATATGCCTACTAGTTCAGCGGATGATGAAGAAATCGAAAGAATATATGAGGAGTTAGAAGATTTAATACAATATGTAAAAGGTGACGAGAATCTAATTGTGATGGGAGACTGGAATGCAGTGGTAGGCCAAGGAAGAGAAGGTAATACAGTAGGAGAATTCGGATTGGGACAAAGGAACGAAAGAGGAAGTCGACTGGTTGAATTCTGCAATGATCATAACTTAGTCCTTGCCAATACTTTGTTCAAACACCACAAACGACGGCTTTATTCGTGGACGAGACCTGGAGACACTGGAAGGTATCAAATAGACTTCATTATGATTAAGCAGAGATTCAGAAACCAGGTGTTGGATTGTAAAACTTTCCCTGGAGCAGACGTGGACTCTGACCACAACTTGTTGGTCATGAAATGCCATCTGAAGCTGAAGAAATTGAACAAAGAAAAGAATGCAAAAAGATGGGATCTAGACAAGTTGAAAGAAAAGAGTGTGAGAGATTGTTTCAAGGAACATGTTGCAAAAGAACTAAATGAAAAGGCTGAAGGAAACACAATAGAGGAAGAGTGGAGAGTCATGAAAAATGAAGTCCGCAGGGCTGCTGAAGAAATGGTAGGAAGGAAGAAAAGAACAACTAAGAATCAGTGCATAACTCAGCATATACTAGACCTGATTGATGAACGACAAAAATACAAGAATGGCAGAAATGAAGAGGGCAGAAAAGAATACAGACGATTAAAGAATGAAGTGGATAGAAAGAGCAAGGTAGCTAAGGAAGACTGGCTGAAGGAGAAGTGCAGGGATGTCGAAGATTATATGGTCCTAGGAAAGGAAGATGCTGCATGCAGGAAAATCGAAGAAACCTTTGGAGAAAGGAAATCTAGATGTATGAATATTAAGAGCTCAGATGGAAAGCCACGTCTAGGGAAACAAGACAAAGCAGAAATATGGCAGGAACATATCTAGCAGTTGTATCAAGGTGAAGATGTAGATAATTTGGTTCTGGAACAAGAAGAGGCTGTTGATGCTGATGAAATGGGAGACCCAATTTTGAGTTCAGAGTTTCAAAGAGCTGTGAGCGACCTAAATAGGAACAAGGCACCTGGAATTGATGACATTCGCTCTGAATTACTGACTGCCTTAGGAGAAACCAGCATGGCAAGGTTATTCCATTTAGTGTGTAAGATATATGAGACAGGAGAAGTCCCATCCGATTTTCGGCAGAATGTTGTTATACCTATTCCCAAGAACGCCGGTGCTAACAGGTGTGAAAACTATCGCACCATTAGTTTAGTATCTCATGCCTGCAAAATTTTAACACGTATTATTTACAGAAGAATGGAAAAATAAGTGGAAGCTGAGTTGGGATAGGATCAATTTGGCTTCAGAAGAAATGTAGGAACACGTGAAGCAATCCTGACTTCACGTCTGATCTTAGAGGATCGAATCAAGAAGGACAAGCCCACGTACGTGGCATTCGTAGATCTAGAAAAGGCATTCGATAATGTTGATTGGACAAAGCTATTTAAGATTCTGAAGGTGATTGGATACCGAGAACGAAGAATTATCTACAATCTGTATAAAAATCAGTCTGCAGTGATAAGAATCGAGGGCTTTGAATAAGAAGCAGCAATCCAGAAAGGAGTGAGGCATGGCTGCAGTTTGTCCCTCTCCTTTTCAACGTTTACATAGAACAGGCAGTAAAGGAAATCAAAGAGAAATTTGGAAAGGGAATCACAGTCCAAGGAGAAGAAATCAAAACCTTGAGATTTGCCGATGATATTGTTATTTTATCTGAGACTGCAGCAGGTCTCGAGAAGCTGCTGAATGGTATGGACGAAGTCTTGCGTAAGGAGTACAAGATGAAAATAAATAAGTCCAAAACATAAGTAATGAAGTGCAGTCGAACGAAGGCAGGTGGTGCAGGAAATATTAAATTAGGAAATGAAGTCTTGAAGTAGATGAATATTGTTACTTGAGTAGTAAAATAACTAACGATGGCAGAAGTAAGGAGGACATAAAAATCAGATTAGCTCAAGCAAGGAAGAGCTTTCTTAAGAAAAGAAATTTGCTTACTTCAAACATTGATATAGGAATTAGAAAGACGTTTTTGAAAACTTTCGTGTCGTTCGTGGCATTGTATGGAAGTGAAACATGGACGATAACTAGCTCAGAAAGAAAGAGAATGGAAGCTATTGAAATGTGGTGTTACAGAAGAATGCTGAATGTGAGATGGATAGATCGAATCACAAATGAATAGATACTGAATCGAATTAGTGAGAGGAGATCGATTTGGCTAAATTTGACGGGAAGAAGAGATAGAATGGTAGGACACATCTTAAGACACCCAAGGACTTGTTCAGTTGGTTTTTGAAGGAAGTGTAGGTAGTAAGAACGGTAGGGGTAGACCAAGGTATGAATATGACAAGCAGATTAGAGCAGATGTAGGATGCGGTAGTTACGTAGAAATGAAAAGGTTAGCACAGGATAGGGTGGCATGGAAAGCTGCATCAAACCAGTATATGGACTGACGACTCAAACAACAAAGATTTAAACATTCCATATCTCCATTTCTAATAAAGATGGAAGTAACAACGTAGATCATTAAATGTATTAGATATGAATCTCTATCCCATAAATATTTCCTTTTATCACATTCGACGATTCCAGGGAATCTGGAATGTGGACTTGTTAAATTTAACACTATCAGAATAGGTCTTAGATACTCGGAATTAACGCGATATAAAAATTTAAACACTTGTATTTAACCACTAAAATTCTAGTGGAAAAAATCGACAAAGGGAATTGGCAATATACAAAAATTTTCCATTGTCTTTACCGTTATAAGGAGAAATGTGGGCCATCAACTACAAACTAGTGTACCGAGTATTATACGTCAGAACCTAGTCAAAGTTGATAGAACAGTCACTTAACGTGTGCACGGATACATTTTTGTCGAGCCCTCAATTTGTTCCTAAGATTCTGAGGCACATAGGTGGAGATGCGGCTGTCAGTGGCTTGTTGTGACCTGACTCTTTGTGCACGTTCGCTGTTCCATACCGTTTGTGTTATTTCTACTCTTGATTTGAAATCTACCTTGTGGAGTAAAAACGTAGTATCCCGTACAGTGCAAAAGAAAGTGATTAAAGTAGAATTTTAAATCTGCCAATGTTTACTGCATATGAGACAAGGAAACTGGTCATAAATATGTCTTTCAATAAATTAAACTCAAATTGATCATGATTCATTTATTTGCGTCTAACGGAACGTTTCCGAGAGACACCTATATGGATTCGGAGTCTGTAATTGTAAGATTCAGTGCATCGAATGTGGGAAACTGCCTCGTTGCCAGTGGCGTATACTGAGGGCTACCAAGGCTATCAGTGAAGCCCAAATCTCAACTGAGAATGATGGAAGTCTAGCACATTATAATGTAAGCATCTGAAACATTGTTCCATTTACAAAACTTGAAAGCAGTGAGAAAAAACGTCGCTCATATTTCTGAGAGCAAGGCTTCGGAGACCGACATTGCAGACCAGACTCTCGCCCCTCTCCCGTCGACTCGGCACGCGGCTTGCGGCTGGATATCGTTAGGAGCGGGGACCAGCGGAGGATAGCTGTGCTAGGCTTCGGTCCGTCAGATCGCCACTGCTAACTATCAACCATGCGTCACTCATCGTATATACTTCCTGACCTCATACTTCCGAGTTACTGATGTAGATAAGTGAGTGCGTGTATTCCTCAATCCCGTTTACTTCTACATCCTTCTAGGAAGAGACTGCAGGGCTGCTGTTAGAGGAGCAATATAGTTTTATTTTTATTGGTAGATCTGCTCAAATGAAATGCCATCTTTCAGGTTTAGTGTTTTCCATTGTTGGTTGGAATGGAACCCGTGATCATGGGTCGGACATCACCACTTATCTCTCGAGGAAGCTAATTAACCAGTGAACGATGGGTTCGACCGCTGTAAAATAATAATAATAATAATAATAATAATAATAATAATAATAATAATAATAATAACGCACATGCTCCTACAAACGATAAGAACAAGTCTGATCCAGACGAAGTTGATAATTTCTGGGACCTACTGGATGAAAAATTGAACAAAATCCCCAAACACCATGTCAAGCTTCTTTTGGGTGACTTCAATGCCCAACTAGGTCGTGAGCAGAAGTACAAGAAAGTTATAGGAAATTACCCTGCTCACAAAAGAACCAATCCCAATGGCAAAAGACTGGTGACCATTTGCGAAAATCACAACCTGCAGGTCATGTCGACTCACTTTCGCCATCTACCCAGAAAGCAAATGATTTGGCGTTCTCCCGTCCAAGCTCTCGGAGAGTTCCAAATTGATCATGTTGCGATCTCCAGGAGAAACAGCCCTGAGATTATGAATGTCAAGGTAAAGAAAGGCATCAATGTGGCCTCAGATCATTATATGTCTCTTATCAAATTCAAACCAATTCAATCAAACACAAGGAAGACAACCAGATCTCACGCTTCGACAATGATAAACTTCGGCAAAGGGTCGAGGAGTTCCAGGAGAAGGCTAAACCAAATGACTGTGACTTTAACAACGCCAAAAGTCTCCTTGTTGAAGCCGCCAAAGACGTTGCAGAAATCAAGAGAAGCAAAAAGCATGCCTGGTGGAATAGTACCTGCGAATTAGTCCTCCAAGAAAGACTCAATGCGTGGCAACAGTACAACTCTACGAAATCAGAAAATGATTGGGAAACCTACAAAACCCAACGTGCCCAAGCAGCTAGGGTGTTCAGAACTGAGAAACGTAAATACGAAAAATCTCTCATTGAAAAGATAGAACAAAACTTTAGGAAGAATGAAAGCAGAGAGTACTACAGAGCCTTCAAACGCAAACTCACTGGCTATAAACCACCATCTGTATGCTTTGAGCGAACGGACGGCACACTGGCGACGTTAAATGAAGAAAATTGCAGCATTCTGGCAGATTACTTCAAGAATTTACTTAATTGCTTTAAACCGCAAAGCGCCATTGAGACCAAGGAACCCTTACTCGGGTACCCAGATTCCAGACCACCCGACAGAGATGAAATCAAGCGCCACATTGCCCGTCTCAAAAATAACAAAGCGCCGGAGGAAGACTCAGTAGTAGCAGAACTATGGAAATATGCCCCAGAAGAATCACTTGATATCTTGCAAAAGCAAATAGAAGAAATTTGGAACAAGGAGACCCTACCCGAAGATTGGAAAATAACTTTGATCTATCCATTACACAAAAAAGGCAGCATGAAGAACATCAACAACTACAGAGGAATATCTTTGCTACCCGTGACTTACAAAATTCTATCACTTGCCATCCTGGAGCGTTTGGAAGCACAAGTCGAACATCAAATACGTGAATACCAAGGAGGGTTCAGGAAAGGTCGCTCAACAGCTGAACAGATCCAAAATCTCAAAACGATCATCAGATATTGTACACTAAGGTCCAAGCAGTATGTGTCTGTCTTTGTGGACTTTAAGAAAGCGTACGACTCCATTGACCGGGAAGTCCTGCTAAACACATTAAATGAATTTGGAGTTGATTTGAAACTGCTGGCATTAATTAGAGCCACCCTGACCGATACAAAATCCAAGGTGAAGTTCCACGGATGTCTCTCGCATTCCTTTGACATCAAAACAGGAGTCCGACAAGGTGATGGGCTATCCCCGATACTCTTCAACTGTGTTCTTGAAAAGATCATCAGAACCTGGCGGATGAGATTACAGGAAACCAACTACAGTCCATTGAGAATAGGAACCAAATCCAAGGGGATCGCAACAGACTGCTTAGCATTTGCCGATGATATTGCTATTCTCTCAACAGACATAGAAACCGCTAGAGCTCAAGATGAAATTTTAAAGGAAATTGCCGAACAAACTGGTTTGCAGATATCGTTTGAGATGACTAACATCAAAGAGGCTCCACCAAAACTCCATACAAAATACGGGGACATCACCCGAGTAGACAAATTCAAATACCTGGGTGAGATCATCATGAAAAATGGACTGGACAAAGAAGCACTTCAGGAGCGAGTACGCAAACTGGAAATAGCCTACCAAACATCCCGCACAATCTACAACAAAAAATGCCTTTCCTAAAACACCAAGATACGTCACTATGAAACAGTTCTGAAGCCAGTAGTTCTATATGCAGCCGAAACCCTGTCTCTAAATGCCAACAAAGGATTCCTTGAAGAACTGGAGAAAAGAGAACGCAAAAATGTGAGAGGAATCTTGGGATCAAAGTACAGAAATGGAACCCATCAAAAGAGATCCAACAAGGAAGTCTACAGCAAAATAGAGAAAATTACCGACACAATCAGAAAAAGACGGGCACGATTTTACGGTCATCTAAAAAGAATGGACAGAAGAAAGTTAACTAAAGAAATCTTTCACTTTTTTGATTCAAACCCCAAAACCACAATTCCCTGGTTTAGAAATACCAAAGAAGACCTGAAAATGCTACATATCTCAGCTGAAGACGCCTTTAACAGAGATCTCTTCCGCAAGAAAATATTGACGAATGGGCTAAACCGAGACCAGCAACCGAAGAGAAGATACGGTGCCCCTTGGACAGAGGAGCGTAAGCAGGCCCACTCACAAAGAATGAGAGAAATTTGGGCTCTAAAGAAGGCCAAGTTCAGTGTCAAATGCAACAAGACTTAACGTGGTCCTTGATGGCCCCAGCGAATTATATATAATAATAAAAATAATAATAATAATAATAATAATAATAATAATAATAATAATAATAATAATAATAATAATAATAATAATGGGCATAGAATCTGTACAGGCTTGGTGTTGACCTAATGGGGATAAAATGAATGGCGAAGATGTCATAAATACCCAGTCCCCAAGCCAGGGGATTAAAAGTACGAGGGAGTTGATTCTGGAAACTTAACCGGGACCATCGGACCAAAGGCAAACGTTCTATCCATTTAGCCACAAAGCCAGACTTTCATTTGCTAGACCTTAGGCTACCATCTCCACTGATCAGGGGTTGAGCATTGGCAGTAGCAGAGGCAGGGGCAGTAGACTATCAAGAAGCACTGACAGCAAAGCAGGCTTCTCCGTTGCCTACTGGCTGCAGTTCAAAACGCTGAAGGCTTGACGTTCACTAAAGCAACCATCGAAAAGTGGTAACCTAATGCTTGTGGTAGCCCTTGTCTTAATCCCAGCATACGCCACTGCTCGTTGCCTATGAAAAAACCAAGAATAAATTAATATACAGTAGAGTATGATTAGAGGAGACCTCTTTGATAAAAGAGCCTTCTATATGTATCACAGCCGTGACCTTCAATACTTCATATCACAACCTGCACGTTTGCTAGGTAACATCATGTCACACATTTTGTATCGCTCATTTCGTGACACGTATTTTCAGATGACCTCCAGCCGTAAGACATATTTATGTGAAAAGTAGACTACAAGAGATGTGTAGAGCCTTTAAACATTATAAGACAGGGTGAATTGGCCGTGCGGTTAGGGGCGCGCAGCTGTAAACTTGCATCCGGGTGATAGTGGGTTCGAACCCTGAACATGGCTTTCCGTTGTTTCCCCACTTTCACACCATGCAAATGCTGGGGCTGTACCTTAATTAAGGCCACGGCCGCTTCCTTCACACTTCTAGCCTTTATTCTATCCCATCGTTGCCATAAGACCTGTGTTGGTGCGACGTAAACAAATTTTAAAAAGAATAAAAAACGTTATCAGGATGATTTCCATAGCAACCCTCCATAGAATTAGTTGTCTCAAACCAGCACTGATATTTATCTCATTTTCACTTTATCTTTAAAATGTATAGAACTAAAATATGACTAAATAATCTTCTAAATAAATAATATTGAAGTAAGCATTTTTCCTGTTTATCCAACCGAAAATGAAACAGATGGAATATGTCAGTGGGCAATATTCTCATTGGCAAGCGCGTCGATGCTTTGTAGCGAAATGCATTGGTGCTAGTTTCATCTCATTTGGTGGAGCTTGTTTCACAGCATCTGCCAGGTTCCCAGTTCCACTCAGCGAGATTGGGCAATCAAGCCTCGACCCTACACAGTCCTTTCAGAAAGATATTAGCGATGCAGGAAAATCGAATCCGCAGAGGAAAATCCACCGAAATTGCGAATTCTTTTGATTCTCTATACTATATAAATGCTACATATCTCCTGGACTTTTTATACTGAAAGCATTCTTGAACTTTCCTGTCGGGCTTAATGTAAAGATGATGATGATGATGCTTGTTGTTTAAAGGGGCCTAACATCGAGGTCATCGGCCCCTAATGGTACGAAATGAAATGATAACAAAAAATTCAAAATTATCCACTGACCAAAAGAAAAAAAGCGTCATTAAGAAGGAATGGATGGACATGAAGCAAAAAAAAACAACAACAAAAACGAGCAAACAAAAAAATTAGTGGATTCAACTCCAAAAAGGATCATATATAATTTATTACTGACCAAGGGACCACTCATAAAGCAGAATCCTGAATCGAGGATGCTTGATGTCTAAAGGGGTGCAAAATCCACGTCGAAGGCCCCACAGAATGGTGCATGTCGCGAGTAAACTAGAACCATGGTATTTGTCATGTTGGGGTACTGATCAAAAGTAGCGAAGACTCACAGTGTTCCACACAAGATGGTACTAAACACAAGTATTGTACTTCGTACAGGTAACGCAGACGTATGGTGTTTCTCACACAATGGCGCCACTCATAGCCAACGCAAACCGATGAGTTTCCTCACCTAAGTGTACTAGGCACGGGTGCCGGTCCCAAGGGCCCCGTGGTGTTCCTCACATAGTGGGTACTAATCACAGGCAACGCAGACCCACGGTGCCGCTCATATAGTGGTACAACTCACAGGCAACGCCCAGACCCGTGGTGTTTCTCACAATGGTACTAATCACGGGTACTGGAAACCCACAGGGGAACCACTCTCTGCTGCTACTAATCATAAACCTATTGTGTACCAAATATAGTGATACTACTCGTAAGCAAAGGCGACCCATGGAGTTCCCCGCGAGATGGTGCTAATCAATAGTAGTTTCATGGTTCTAATACCAGCATCCCTTGGTCGCCCCTTTTAGTCGCCTCTCACGACAGGCAGGGGATACCGCGGGTGTATTCTACATGTGCGTCCCCCACCCGCAGGGGGTAGTGTGTTTGGTCCGCGAGAGGTATTTTATTTCCCTCAAGTCCGCCGGCAAGCCGGTTAGGACACCCCTATCCGCCACCTGGGACGCGCCACGTGGAAGTATCACCTCTCCCCCTGCTACGCCAGCGTAGTAGGTTCGTGGCTTAATGTAAAGAAAGTAGGCCATTCACACACGTTCGCACACGGAAAGTGGGTCCTTAATTAAATACGTACATCTACTTTTTATTTTTATTACTATTATTAGAGACCACAATAAACAACTGTTACACAATTTTAAAAGCCTTCTTTGCAGCCGGGTACCATTACATTCTATCTTTGGCAGCCTGCCACCTTTCTGGTGTCCACCCGCTGTTCTGCTGCCCTTCCTCACGAATGCCCTTTATCTTATTGATCTGCTGTCGGTACTTGGTTCTGTTAGCAATGTCTTCACGATTTTGAGCATTTTTTTCAGATCCTTCCCGACCACCTGCATCTACTATCGAGTATGGTAAAGCAAATAAATCAACCGCTTGTCATCCATTCTAAACAGGTGACCATAGAAG
This sequence comes from Anabrus simplex, assembly GCF_040414725.1. Classification (NCBI taxonomy): domain Eukaryota; kingdom Metazoa; phylum Arthropoda; class Insecta; order Orthoptera; family Tettigoniidae; genus Anabrus; species Anabrus simplex. Next base: position 1,701,575,669 of record NC_090265.1, on the reverse strand, counting down.
TTGAGTCGTCACTTCTTGATAGATTCCGTCAGTCGTTCAGTTTTCTGATACAGTTCCTATAGCCTTCGCAACCTGTATTGTCCAGCCACGATCCTTGGGCCCATTACCTTCCGAAGAATCTTCCTCTCAAACTTCTCGGCTTCTCTCAGACCTGCCTTTTCAGTAACTCGAAGGCATTCACTTCTATAGGGACATTAGGGTTTAATCGTCTTGTTCACATGATATATCAGTTTAGCTTGGACTGAAATTGCATTTTGACATGAATGTGTCTCAGTGCTGGGAGTCATCCTTAAATTTGCGTGACTTGTTGCGACGCGACAGAACGTGTAATGGAAGTGTCGTCACAAAGTGTTTTGCCTAGTAACAGCGGCCTTGAGAGGTGCACGGGCTGTCGATTTGTATAAATATAGTGTGTTGAAATGGAAGACACTATTTTAAAATAGGTTGTTCAGTACCACGTCCAACTAAATCTACGCTGCATCAAGTCAGCCGTGGTAGTACTAACACACACATCAATGACCTTCCTCTTTTTCTTGTACGGGTTGTGAGTTCTGCGAAAGGCTGTGTCCATCCTACCTCTCCTACTGTTGTTAGCTTCTGTTTGATTGTACCCCATTTGCACAATCTCACCGACATATTTGAGGCTGTTAACTCTTTCAGTATTGCCATACATTGTCTTTAGCTGTTGTGGAAATCCTTGATATTTCAAAAGATTTATCTGTTCAACAGTTGCATCTATGCTCTTATTACTACTACTAAATTATTTTCATTCCTCCTCTGAAGAGGGAGGCGGGCCTTCTAGACGGTAAGGGCGTCTATCAGACCAGGGGATTTGTATCGGTGAAGGAGATGTGTGGAGAAGGTGAGGGGGTGGGCGGCCGTGGCCTAGGCCTATACAAGAAACTTTCCACCTTAGTGCAGGAGAATGGAAAACCACAGAAAAACATTCTCAGGTCAGCCTACGATGGGAACCAGCCCCCTCAATCTCCCGAATACCAAGGTAGAACCGTGGCCACCGAGATCGATAGCTGCAGTCACTTAAGTGCGGCCAGCATCCAATATTCGGGAGATTGTGGGTTCGAGCCCCACTGTCGGCAGCCCTGAAGATGGTTTTCCGTGGTTTCCCATTTTCATACCAGGCAAATGCTGGAGCTGTACCTTAATTAAGGCCACTGCCGCTTCCTTCCCATTCCTAGTCCCTTCCTATCCCATCGTCACCATAAGACCTACTGTGTCGGGGCGACGTAAAGCAGCTTGTAAAAAAAAAACCGTGGCCACCCGTCCTCTGCTCAGTTGGCCGGTTGGAGTATAGAGCTGTAGGACCATGGACCTGCAGTAGCCACTTGTGGGCCGAGACCCGCTCTGCATCCGCCGATCTATATTTCCAGAAAGGAACGTCAAATCAGCAAGAAAAGGTAGATAGGTGAACTTGATTTTGATATCGTTCTTTCAGCCTCCAATATGCACTTGGTTAAGGAAACGTTTCTTTCCTTCCTTCTTTATTTTTTCTTTCATTCATTCGTTGTTTGTCTGTTTACTAGCTCTTGAATAACAGTTGTTGATGGGTTAGCCTTTTTTAATTGCAGAGCTAATGTGATGTTGATAAAAGCCTTAAGACGTTGTAGGTCATCACCCTTCCTTCTCTTCAGTCTCGGCGACAGGACAATCGAGCTATATACTTTATGAAGATCTAGTTTTCACTAGACTTTTCCATAGATATTGCTAAGTTTTAAACATAGTGATGATTAACTTTGTTTCCATGCGATGTCAGCAAATGGCTGCCACATCAACTGAATGAATTGCTTTCATTTGAAAAAATGCAAGATCTCAAACAGTGCATTAAACGATCGCACGTAAAGACTGTAAACGGCATTGTTTTTATTTAGGGCAATTCTCGAACCAAATTAAATATTCTTTCTGAGATCCTTCCTGGTGTAGCGGTTTTGATCGGTTGTCTGTCAGTGAACACCAACGATCATGCGTAGTATTTACCTCATCGGTGCAGTGGTATACCTGCTGGTTCAATTGACCTCCACTTTAATACTAAACTCGTCCTACTCACTGCCACTGTTCTCTCTAAGACATCATTAAACTGTGCAACCGATCTTCTTTCCTCTTCCTAGCTTTCTTCTAAACAGCTCGTTCACCTCTCGATGCCCCTTTGGGCTGTTTTGCAAATTCGTTCGGCACCTAGCGTCCCCAGCCGTAACTCAGCACAAAGATGAATCACTTATCAACATGTCTTTCTTCATAATGAAGGGAATGATTGATCTGAAGTTTGAGAACCTTCCGAATGCTTCCCAGCCTAGCTTGGTACGTCACAATATATCTGATTTTGTATTTTCCTTCACATTTGCGAAGTGGCCAAGTGGCAGTTTCTAGAGGTGTGCTTTTGAACTGGATTGCACTTGTAGTAAACAATTTGTTACGCATCACTTTGGTGTCGAAAGGGTGCATGCTCAGGCCCACCGAGACATGATCTCCGAACAAGAATTGGAGTTCTTCACAGTCATTAGAAAACAAATGAATCGGCCTGAGCTGAAAAGCATTAAGACAGAATTGTACATCTCTTAAACATTCAGTTATTTGAAGTATTGAATCAAGGGTCTTTGAACGGCATAAGAAAGAATTAAGTCAGCCTTCTCTTCATAGCAGAAACCACTGCTACGTGGAGTACGATCGGAGAAGGAAAGCATTTAGTCAAAGGCTTCCTGCCTTTCAGCGTCATATCCCTTACTTGATGATCGATGTCCTGCAAGATTTCCGCAGGTTACATTAATTCGTGGCATGCTAATTGTTTAATTTAGAGAACCTGATAGGGTATTATATCTCCCAAAACAAGACAATATTCACAAGTAAAACAAGATACTAATAATAGTGTTATTGGGTTTACGACACACAAACTATTTTTAGGGGTTTTGGAGACGCCATGTCGCCGGAATTTTGTTCTGTAGGACTTCTTTAACACACTGGTAAATCTACCGAGCAGAGGCGGTCGTATCTGAGCTCTTTCAAATACCACTGGATTGAGCAGGGATTGAATGCACCAACTTGAATTCAGAAGGCCAGCACTCTATCGCCTGAGTTACTCAACCCGGCCAAGGAAATCAACATAAAAGGCGCTATAAGAAATGCTTACATAAACTACAGTCGTAGAAACATCCCTGGATATTTATGGTAACATATATACACTATACAAAATAACATGTCCTGACTGACTGACTGACTGATACATTCATCATCACAGAGCCAAAACTACTAGACATAAGAAAATGAAATTTTGGGGATACATTTATATTAGAGTGTAGGTGCTCACCAAGGGAGGATGTTTGAATATCCCATCGCTAAGGGGGTGAAAAGGGGAGGTAAATTATTTAAATGTGTATATCTATATCTCAAAACCTTAACAGTTTATAGACGTAACAATTCGGATTTGGAATAAAGGAACGCGTTTATATCTGTTTTCGGAAATTCCACTTAAGGGGGAGAGAGGAAGTGAAAAGGGGTTAGTAAAAATTAGAATTCGGAATTTCCTTAAAAAACTGTCAACGGCCGTAGCCGTGTTGAAATATCGGATCCCGGGAGATCTCCGAAGTTAAGCAACATTGGGCATGGTCAAAATTTGGATGGGTTGCCACGGGCTGTTGGTGGGGATTAAGGGAGGAACTGGCCGCACTACCGTACGTAAACTTCGGTTCAGGCACACCCCTGCGAAGGTTCGGACCTGTTTTCGGGAAGAATACATCGTTACCTTACCTTTAAAAATAAAAAGACCACGTTTTTCAGGAACTCCACTTAAGGGGAAGGGGGAGAAAATAAGTGAAGAAGGAGTTGAATTCTGTTTAAGGATACTTTTATCTCAAAAACAGACGATGATACAGATATGAAAATTGTTATTTGGAATCTCCTTTTTGAAAAGAAAGAAACGCGTATTCATTTTGTTTTTGGAAAATCCACATAAGGGAGAGGGGTGGAAAGAAGTGAAGAAAGAGTTGAATTATATTTATCAGGGTACTCATTTCTCAAAATCTGAAGATGTTGCAGACGGTAAAATTGGTATTTGGAATCTTCTCTGAAAATGAAGAAGAATGCATTTTTTGCTTTCGGAAAATCTACTTAGGGAGGTGGGGGGTTAAAAGTAAGTGAAGATGGAGTTGAATTCCTTTCACGAGGATACTTATATATATCCCATAAACTGAAGATGTCGCACACGAGAAAATTGATATTTGGAATCTCCTTTAAAAATAAAGAACCGGTATTTTATTTGTTTTCCATTTTCAGATAATGTCTTATTGTTAGTGCAGTATCGAGGAACGATTGTTTTTATCAATTAAGAAACCCACTCGAGTGAAGCTGCGGGTAACAGCTAGTCCAGTATATGAGAATCGCAAAGGAAAAACATCTGCAGGAGTGAACATGATTCAAGTAGAATCAGCTTGTGGTTATATATTCTATCAATACTTCGATTACATCTGTCGGTCACAGATTCTTAAGAAGTTCTCTTTCAGCTGGAAACTTGACTCAAAGTATCGCTGACTTGAATGTGGAGGTGAGGTTTTACTACAGAACTGGGATAACATTGGGGGGTACAGCGGGCGGGAGACAGAGAACCCTCCGAACTCGGGATCAATATTAAGTAATGTCGTTACTTGATCACTATAATCTGAAAGTTCTCGTTCACTTCATTTAAGGCATCGGTTCGAAAGAAGTTATTTGTGCTTATGATAAGGCACAAGACTGAACTTTGTGAAACATTGGGCTTACTCGCTATTGTCCTCCTGCATCAATGAAAAATATCACCGTTAAGAGTTTATTAGTGAAATCATTCGGTTAAAATTCGTGCGTTTAATATTTTGACTTCCATATAACGGAAAACCTCATTATGGTTAATCCCCGACAACAGAACTCCCCGCCTTGGTGCGTAATTTCCTGTGCCTTGAAGCGGCACATGAAATGCCTTGTTAAATAATTGTTATTTTGAATACTTTCAGTTTATTAACTTAGTAACTGTTCGCTCCCCTACTCTTAACACTTGGGGAGACGAAAGTTAATACCTGGGGACACATGAATAAAAATATAACTATAAGTGGCTTGCACGCAAATTGCCACGCAAATAGAATCAATTAACATTCCATGGTTTCCAATTTCTCTATGTAATGTTTGGGCGCCAGCGTTAGAGTTTTAAACAAAACTGTAAAGCAAAATTTATATTTACTAGCATAGAGACTTATACTTAAATCACAGCTGTAGGATTTTAAATAATTAATCATTAAGTATCGCTTAAGAAAGAAAATTAACGCAATATAAAATACAAATGAATTTATTATACAAAAAAATGAGATGAATCGGAAAAGTTCCTTTAAGCGTGGAGGGATTTAAGAATTTACGTTACTGAAATTAACTGTTGCTTGCTTTATATAATTGAAGCTCACCAATTGCAGCTTCCGTTGAGGTCTTCTATTTTCCGTGGTTACTCGTTCCCCTCTTCTCGATGTAGAATTGGCTCCATGGACATCCTTCCTTCCTTCTGTGATGTGATTTGGGCTATCTGGACTAGCACTACCTAATTGCCTAGTCTTTAAATTAGACATTGCACCCATACTTGTGATAATCGATCAGCGTTGATCGTAAGAGGAGAAAATTCAGAGATATGAATTTTTCCATGTTAGCAGAAATCTCAATCCAACTTAGCTAATCTACTGATACTATACAGACTTGTACCAAAAGCCATGGACTTGAACTAAACGTAGTTCTTCGTCCAGAATAATTACTGAATATCTCACAAGCCGTAAGCTTGTTTCGTCTCACGCAGATCCGACAGCATCACAGCAGGTAAGTACTGTCGAAGCGACAACACACTGTACGAAAATAACTATGTCTTGAAGCGACCACTCACTGTCTCAAGAATAATAAAGTAGTTGACGTTCTCGTAGTCGTGTGTGTGTGTCCGTGAGTTGCTCCGCGTTAGATAATATATCACCGGGCTCTCCCCACTCTTGATAACCGCTCAAAAACAAATCCCAATATAACGAAGCATCTGATTCGTAGATCGCATTATCATCTCCCTCTCTTCATTCTTGACAAGTCCAGTAGGCGTGGCGATGATGTAGTCTGCTGGCTAGCCTTGCACGCGAGTAGCTGTGTAGTGCCTCTTGCTTCTGAGTTTAACCCAGTGACTCATCTAACTTCCCCGCTTCAAGAATAACTTTTCCGTGTACACAAGTATGAGATGAAATGACAACAACTCTGTCTCAATATTGACCATATTTACAATACATAATAAATTCCTATCCTACGATATATAATAATTTAAATAACAAATGATGTTCTAATGTATACAATGTGATTCCAAAAGCCTTATTCACAAATGATTGAAGTTAAAATAAATATGTCATATAAATAACTGCCGATGGTGGATAATCTTGATATCGAGTGATATCGCGTAAAAGTATGGCTGGAGAAGCCTGGACGGTTACAACTTCAAAACACACAGTGAATAATATGGATATTGATGCTTAAGTTAGAACAATTACAATTAAATTAAGTTCCACCACCTACGGACGAATCATAAAACGCAGGGAAGGTCCGGCAGGATGGTAACCCTATCACAAAGTATTAGCAGTGTACTGCAGTCGCCCTTCCTGTAGCATGGTTGCCAATTATTAATTCATTTACACGACCCTTAAGTTTCCTGGAAGAGTAAATTAGTTATAAACGTGTACTTTTTACAAATTTGTGATGGTAGTGGTTGTGGTGTTTATTGTATTAACAGGATGTCCAACTGTGCAACCATGCTCTCTTAAAAGTAATCAGAGATAAAATTAAAGAGGTAAATGAAAGATGGGTGAATGGTAAGGAAGGGCGAGGAGGGCCGTTAAAATGAAGGACTCCCTTGTACCAGGAAATGGCCGCATTTGTTAGCTTGGTGAGCATGAGATGATGCGCAAGGTATGTACGGCACATCAGATTGGAGTGGGTAAAGAGAGTGAGAGGATTTGATTTTAAATGAAGTTCTGAAATTTGAAACTGTTTGTTTATTGTAAAAATCGAGTTCATATTACCTCATTAAAGTGGAAGATGGATTGGGCGTGACATTTCTCCGTCTTGCGGCCGACGATGTGCTACTCCTCCCGTCCTCACCATATAACAGCTCTCGGAACCATGGGACCATGAACCACTCCAACCATGGTAGCTCTAGAAGTTCTTGAAGATATTGAAGGGCCAGGTCACGGGGCTCACTCACTCAGAAGGTTAGTGCGACCGCACACCCCTAAGCCCCCTGGAAGTACTGGGCGGTTTAGCCTGAGGTGTAATTCTTGAACTGACTTTTACCGTTCCCATGAAGGGATTAAAGTAATGCAGATATAACGTGTCGAATGTCAGCGGAATCGATCACGAACACTTCCTTAAAGTAAATAAACTGGTATCCGACTTTGATAAAATACATTAATATTCGTGGGGCTGAATGTCAATAGAATTGAACCCGCATTCTTCTTAACGTAAGTTACACTTCGCACAGATTATAAGATTATTCACACGAAACAAGTAGTTCACTTGTGCCTTTTAATGTTCGAAGAAGAGTACGCAATTATTTGTAGAGTTCTACTAAGTTCTACGATTGCTTTAAATTTATTTACAAAGTTTATTCATAACACTTCTATGACACTATAAAAGGCAATTACTTCACTCTTGCAGAGGAAGTTGAATGCTTTGCATGTGAATTTAGTTCCGTTTACGTGCACTGGTATGTAGACAATTAACACAGGAGTGAAATTAGTCTCATTTACTCACACTATCACGTTTATGTTCAAACACGAATAATAAAGTTGGCAAGACTTTATAATAACTTGATCGTGAAAATTAATTTCATTCACAGATAGTTCTAGGTTCATTTAAAGGTAACATGAGATTTATTCACACGTGAAATTTTAATATTTCCTAACATTCAAGTTCCACTCGATGAAATACAAGTCCTGATGCACTGCTTAAGTTTAAGTTTGCTATCAACATAAACATTTCAATCACCTTGAGATATTTGAAGTATCGCACTTCTCTATTCTACAGCTCAGTTCGTAGTGAGTATTGAAATGTTTCAAAGTTATGCTCACCGTAATTTAGTGGGGATGAAACGGTAGACTTTGACTCCGCAGTACATGGTAGCACCAAATTCCAGCAGACAACCGTCCTGGTTGGGCTATGGGATGAGTCTGTGTCTATGCCATTTTTTGCGGGGGAGGAGGCCGAAACCCGCTCCCCCCGCGTGTCCATCGACTCAATCTACATGGCCTCCGACATGCTATTATTTCTAAGGAAAAAGAGATAGCAGGGAAGAGTGGGAAGTGATACAAGGAGTATCTGCCGGTTTCCCAGTGAACTCGCTACCACGGCAAGCCTGTTTGTACGTTAGACGCATTACCGGGCAAGGTTTGTGTTGGTAAGGTGGTGTTCAGGTGTGGTATTGAAGGGTCAGGGGAAAACCACATAGGCAGAAAAGAGAAAGAGCCAACATGTAAAACCTGACATCTTTTGATAGCACATACAAGGATGTGGGCTGGAAAGGTCCAGTGGTAGTGTTAGTTGAGAAGAGGTATCATGCACCACCCATGAACCGTAGTCTCGCCATTCCAGTCGTTATGAGATCAGTCCGTCTGGGCACTATCGCGGGCCTTGTTGGTTGCGGAGCCTTGCGTCAAGTGCCACTAGGGCCAGCCGCACAGCGTCGCCTCCTTGGGGTCCCTCGTAACCAGTCTCCAATTCCGGAGAATGAGGCCAAGCCTGCCTAGGCGTGGGCCTCCTGGATGGAGGTGGGTCATGATGCCTTGCCTCTTTCCTCTCTGCCCGCGCCATGGCCCAGTAGACAGGGCAACTGAGATGAGAGACCGGGTGGCCCCGCGCGCAGTTGGCGCACAACGGCGCCTCTTTACGTGCTACGCAAGCCGTGTAGTGATGATCACCCCCACAACGGTTGCACCTCACTAAGAGCCCACACCTCTCCTGCCGATGGCCCCACCTCAGGCAGCTGAAACACCGCAAGAGCTGCCAAGGGGGACGTTTCGTTCTCACCTGATTGGCGCTACCCGCTGAGGTCCTCTCTTGATTGGCTCCTCGGTAGACTGCTGTCCTGGGTGCAGTCCTGGATTGCGGCTGAGCGGCACTCTCCTGGTGGGCCGGCGCCGTCTTCTTCCTCCTTGTCCGGGGGTGTCGTCCTTCTTCCCGAGGGTAGGGGTCTCTTCTCAGCAGGGGAAGAGGCCTCGTCCTCGTGGTCCTCTTCCTGGCCTGGTGACCCACGGGTTGCTGGTGGTTCCACTGTAAAGACGGCGTCTTCCTCCTCCTGGCTGGCGGCGGTGGCGTCAGTGTGTGCTGACACTCGACTGCGTTCTTTGTTCTGTGGGGCGCACATCGGTGTCTGCACCTCGACTGTCTCGCTGACGGGCCGGGCCTTGATCGCAGCTTCCGAACGCCAGGGAGCGTCCTTCTCCACTGCTGTGCTGCCATCTGCCGTCCGGGGTGCTCTCCTGGCTTGCACCCGGGTGATAGGCCCCTCCTGATAGGCCTTGGTCTGCGTCCACTTCGAGAAGGCGGATCATGGAGGAGTGGTCTGCGCCCACTTCTCAGTGCCGAGCCGCTCGGGCTGGGTCATACAGTCGCCGCGCCAGGGGGCGGCGTGCTCCACCTGCGTGGTGGCGTCGCTGGTCTCCAGCTGGGTGGCTTGGACTAGGTCGGTGTTAACCGCCCTAGGCCTTAGCCTCCTCGGCGTCTGGGTGATGGCCTCCCTTGTCTCAGTCCCGGCCACTGCCTTCGTAATGATCAGGCCGTACTGTAACTTCTGTGACGTCACGCAAAGAGGCGGTCGGCTAGGTCCGTCCGACCCGCGCAATGCATGCACATATCGTTGTAATGCGATATAATTTGTCTTTTATTTACGAAATATTAACGATTGGTTGCATTAATATAACAGGAAGCGCATCACATTTTACTTTCAGATACTTCTTAAGTGAAACATTAACATCAGAACTAATGCTAGATAAAGTGAATGTTTTGAGATAAGAGGGATGTGGCAACACAAGAATTTCCAAATTCCTAAGAAATCTGTAAGCAGCAGGAAATGAATAAAAAAAGCTACAGGCGAAAACTAAAGTATCAACAGAATACCTCATCTGACTGGAAAATAAAAGTGCAAGCTGTTCACTAATGAAATCCAGAGCAGCTTTTATTCTGCTTTCCTCACAAACACCATTACACTCTTTAAGAACAACCTGGATATGTCTAATTTTATCCTTAATTGTAACATCTTTACTTTCAAGGTTGTTTACTGCCGTTAACAAATTAACCAGTTTAGAGTAAGAGTTGCATAATAGCTCTGGGCCTAAAATATATGAAAACTGCCCTACCTCAATATTTATACTATCAACAAAAATGTTTACTTTTAACTCTTTATCAATGGTCACAGTTCTTTTAAGGGATGCACAGTCACTGAAATCTACATTCATAAAATACAATTTCTCATTTTTACCTTTGACTATCCAATCTAAATGATTATACTTTGATTCATTATTTAAAACCTGATCTAAATTTGAAATTTCATCTTCTGACAACCACTGAGTATATTTCCTGTTTTCATTCTCGATATAAGTTCTTCTTCTTTCCTCTGGATCTTTACGATAAACGCGATTGTCTGAAGTAAGATACTTTGGTAAATTTGGAAATATTGATGGTACGGCATCACTTGTCAGTTCCAATTTCTTGCGTGGTACCACCAATTCAGTACCTAAGCAAAAAAATTGGCCCATTTGTTGTTGTCTACAAGATAAACATCATTCATACTAGCAATAGTTTAATTTTTCATTGTTATAATAATGCTAAAATCATTTAACAAAGATTAGGATTTATAAACTGCATTCATTTCTACATTTTAAGCTGTGTTTTAATCTTACTTAGCATCAGAGGAAAAAAGGCAGCTAATTCTCACTATTCCCTACCCAAGAAACATCACAAATTCAGGCTCAGTTATTGCCCATTTAATTACTTGTAGGCTTATTCTGCAAAACTCACTACTATAAATCTGTACAACAAGAAGAAAGACAAAAGCAGTACTCACCATCAGCACGGGTTGCTCTGATTTCTCTCACAATCTGGTCTTCAGGAAAATTAATTATGCATACTCCCGTATTCTTTGTAATTGTTAAATTTTCCCTCGGTATTTTTCTCTTCCATAAATGAATTCTTTCCTCATCCGAAGGAAATGAAAATACTGGTGTATATTCACCTGTGTAGTCGGATTTGCATCCTGGCACACAACAACTTTTTGGCATAGTGGAAATCGCTTTTCACACACACTTCAACTCACAACACATTGTATTAACACAGATCAGAAAATATTCAATTAATGTATTAAACAAGGAGCAATAAATCCTCTGAATTAACTCAGCTCCCCACGAGGAGATAGCATACCTAACCTAAACAACCTTGTCTCACTATTTCAATTACAGCTACTTATGTGGATCTTGCTTTGATGAATTACGATAATTTAGAAGAAAAGGCATTTAACGTACTTAAAAATCAATAATTGACTTTCAATAACCCCTATTATTCACAGAAAGCTTTCAAACACTTTGTATTACACTCAGAGATGCAACTCGTAACATTCGCCCTAATCGATCAGCTGATTGCCTTCGCGCGCTTCCTACAGTATGGCCTGTTGCATTACGAAGGCAGTGGTCCCGGCCCTCCTCCTGAGGGCACCGGCGTTCATCCCTGACACGCCGTCCCTCCCTGGTAGACGGATGACCTGGAGCAGAGTAGAGAGCTCCTTCTCTGCGTCGCGCATCCGCTCCTGGACGTGATGCCTGATGATGAGGCCTCCTGGTAGAAAGCTCTCGACGGACATGGTCGTCAAAATGGTCCTGCCTCCGTGGCGAGGGCGCCGCGTTCTGTCCAGGACCAGGCCCCTTTTAGAAGATACAGGGCTCCCCGGCCTGTAGTACACGAGCAACGCTTCGTACCCCGGGTCCGTGAATCCCTCGGAGAAGAAGAAGAAGCCGTTAGGGGGTTCGCACCCGTCCCTGTACGGCTCCGTCTCCACCTCTATCTCCGACGCCTCCTGCTCCAGCTCCGGCTCAGGTACCATGGTCCCTGGCTCCGTGTTGCTCTCCTTTGCCGGTGGCACTCGGCTGAAGAGGCTTCTGACCATGAGCCCGAACTCCCTCGCAACTTCTTCGGGCGTCCTCTGCTCCATCCGGCTGCCCTCTCTGTCGTCCGCCGTGGTCCTCCTGAAATAGAAGGTGAGATCTGAGAAGTGCTCAGCACAGACAAAAGCTCTTTCCGAAGTGTACCAACAAGTACAGCTGCCTGGCTAGTACTGGAGAGTAAAGATCGCCTGCGGAGGAGAGGTGAGTCAGCGGGAAGCACGCATGTTTTCTCGCTACGACAGTCAAGCTCGTCCTCGTGTCTATGCCAGTATTCGAGCCTTCATTTATACTCATTTCCCCGGACGTGTCATAGAATTCAGTCATGATTTCTACCTACAATAAGTTTCTTAATCCTAAGCAGATTTTTGCCGGACTTGGTAGACTTGTGGGCTATAAGATAGGGCACATGGTGATGTTACTATCATAGTTGTATTATTAATATTATACTAGTTATTGATGATAGAAAGAATCGAATGTTCGATACGTGACGTAAATTAACCTTGAGCAGCTGGAAGCCTGCTCACTCCAAGCTCGTTATCACCAGGCGGCTCACTCGCGCGCAGCTGGACTAGCGTTCCTGGTGTACCCTAGGAGACTCTAAGGGTACGTTTATGCAGCAGCTTCGCTGCTGGAACATGAATGCTCGCCCTAGCCCCTCGCTGCTGGCTATAACCAGGCTGCTCGCCACGGAGCTTTTACCCTGAAGCAGTCCCGGGCTCACGCTGCGGGCAGCTCTCAGGTGTGGTCGAAAATTCAAAACAGCGGAACTGTTAGTTAAGGCTGGTTGTATTTTGCATAATTTGATTATAGATACAGAGGGGCTGAACAATTATACTACGAAGACGTACTTCCAAGAGCTACCCTGTCGACAAGAAACAACGCAACTACAGCTGAAGCTTTCGAAGTGCGGCATAAATTCAAAGACTTTTTTAACGAGTGAGTCGCAGTTCTGTTGGCAATTGTATCTTACAATAATCTGGTGTACTGAATCTGTAATGTTTTCTCGCTACGACAGTCAAGCTCGTCCTCGTGTCTATGCCTATGAAGTTACAAATGGTTCATTTCCTAATTTACTAGTGCACTTTTGAATAATCTAAAATAAAGGGGTTATGGAGTATCTTATATTTCCGTTTAGTTAGGTCTCCTAAACAAAATATATTTTCATTCTTTTACGTCGCACCGTCACAGATAGGTCTTATGGCGACGATGGGACAGGAAAAGGCTAGGAGTGGGAAGGAATCGGCCGTGACCTTAATTAAGGTACAGCCCCTGCATTTGCCTGGTGTGAAAATGGGAAACCACGGAAAACCATCTTCAGGGCTACCGACAATGGGGTGAGCTTGCATCCGGGAGATAACGGGTTCGAATCCCACTGTCAACAGCGCTGAAGATGGTGGTTTATCATTTTTACACTAGGCAAATGCTGGGACTGTACCTTAAATAAGGCCACGTCCGCTTCCTTCCAACTCCTAGGCCTTTCCTAACCCATCGTTACCATAAGACCTATCTGTGTCGGTGCGACGTAAATCCACTAGCCAAATATATATATATTTAATTCAAATTAAAAATACACGAAGATAGATAAACATATAGTCAACAGAATAAAAGAAAAATTATACACAATGGAAACTTCAATTTTAAACACGATAAAACGGGCCACTGCTGGTCATCTCGTCACTCCTTTTATCTCATGCTGATCCGCATGCCGCTGGTTCCAAATTGCATTGCGTTCGAAGACAGGTTCAGATGGCAAGTGAGCAAGTGATCACTGAACATGTGTATAGAGTGCGAAGAGAGGAAGAGTGGGAGAGCGGGTGACTTTGAAAGAACCAATCACAGTCCAAGTTACAGGATGGCCGGCGATGTTCCAGACTCGAAAATCAAACGTGTTTGTGAGCAGGGATGTGGCGGGGATAGCAGCCAGCAGCGCAGCTATAAGCCGGGCTCCAGAGTTTGTTTCATCATCGCTTAACATCAAGTAGCGAAGCTTGGCGATGTGCCAGCAGCGAAGCTGCAGCATAAACATACCCTAAGCTAATACTGTAGTGGTCGGAAAAGAACAAGAGATTGTCAAGGGAGTTCAGATAGGATAGATTAAAGTGAGAAGCCTGACACAAACAAGTGGAAGAAATGCAAGAGTCTAGATGACGGTTATCCTGGCTTCCGTTTTTACACGAGGCAAATGTTTAGATTGTGCCTTAAATGAGGCTACTGTCGCTTCTCTTCGACTTCTGTCTCATCTTCACCATAAGGCCTGATTGTGTCAGCATGTCTTAAAATAAACCAATAGCAAATTTGCAGATTCAGCTAGGGACCTATGGTCACCAACGCACATCGTAAAGATCTCTGGAACAGTGGTAGAGTATCGGCCTTCGGATACGAAGAGAGCGGGTTCAAACCCGGCTGAGGTAGTCGGATTTTTGAAGGACGAAAAAAGTTTTATTCGAAATTACATGCCGTGCGATGCCGGTATGTAGAATATTTCTGGTGACACATTTGGTGCTTATCCGACAAAATTCATTAAAACTCATCCATAGACACCCAACAATAATAATATGTTTTACTTATTCTGGCAAAGTTATGTATGTACTCCCTTTCTTACACTTCACCATTCTTAAGCTAGAACACTGTTAATAAAAAATTCCGATGACGATAATGTGGAAAAAATATTAACAATAATAACAGCGATAGTATTAATGAAATAATCACACGTGAGTGATATTAAGGAATAATCATACCATACATAAAAATAGAAAACATATCATCTATATATTACACATCTTACGTAGAATACATTAAAAATATATTATTAATACATACTAAATACACTACTTAAAATAAAGTTTCAATTGTCGGGCTGCGGTAACGGTGAATGATTTCGTGTAGATTGTTGTTCTGTGTACACATGGTCTATACATGGTGCTGTAGGACCGGCTATTTTTGTTATGGACACTTTGATGCGATCACAGAGATAGGCTGGTTGAGAATATTTAATAATATTATGCAAAAAGCAAAGAGTATGAAGTGTGCGTCCTTCTTGCAGGCGAAGCCACCCGAGCCGCGTGTACGACGGTATGCAATGATCAGCGTAACGAAGCCCACAGATAAATCCTACACAATAATTCTGAGCACACTGTAATTTTTCCCCCCTTCTACTCCTAGGTTGTTGTAAACTATACCGCAATAATCAAAATGAGGTAATGCGAGTGATTCAACAAGAATTTTCTTTAGTTCAAAAGGGAAAGTGAATTCGAATTTGCTGAGCCAGTATAGCGTTCCGTATATTTCTCTACACACAGGTATAGTTTGGGCAGATCAGGACAGTTGTTCAGCAAATAGTATACCAAGATTCCTTACGTTTTGGCTATGCTGTATGGGAGTACTAGAGATGGACAATTGTAGTAAGGCTGTTCGATTGAGTCTGCAAAGCATTTCAGGTTTACGCTGTCATTTAGCAGCCAAGAGTAAAACAGAACGTCGAAATTAACGAGCAGACAGCCAGATAACATCAAAATAAAATATATGCACACTGTAGCTGAGACCGTCCGCCTCGGTGGTGTAGTGGCTAGTGTGATTAGCTGACACTCCTGGAGGCCCCGGTTCGATTTCCGGCTCTGCCACGAAATTTGAAAAGTGGTACGTGGGCTGGAGCGGGGTCCACTCAGCCTTCGGAGGTCAACTGATTAGAAGTGGGTTCGATTCCCACCTCAGCCGTCCCGGAAATGGTTTTCCTTGGTTTCGCACTTCTCCTCCAGGCAAATGCCGGGATTGTACCTAACTTCAGGCCACGACCGCTTTCTTCTCGCTTCCTTGTCTGTCCCTTCCAATCTTCCCATCCCCCCGCAAGCCCCCTGTTCAGCATAGCAGGTGAGGCCGCCTGGGCGAGGTACTGGTCATCCTCCCCAGAAGCTCCAGAAGACTGCCCTTGAGGCGGTAGAGGTAGGATCCCTCGCTGAGTCCGAGGGAAAAACCGACCCTGGAGGGTAAACAGATGAAAAGGAAGAAGAAGAAGTAGCTGATACCGTGCGATTATTATTATTATTTATTTATTTTTAAAATGAAAGGCAATGGGATCTCTTTTCAAGCACCTCTAACGACAGGCAGTAGATACCGTGGATATATTTTACGATCCCGCACCCATAAGGGGAATTTTAAATGTTTATTTTTAGGTGATTCTTTGTATTAATTTTACTTCATTTATCAGAAAAGTGTTTTAAGGACAGTGAGTAGAGAATTGGATAATTTTTTCCCAGTACTCTTTACACTGGCTAGCGTCAATCTGGTCCCAAACAGACATCAATACTCCTAGTTACCTTTTTGAAATACACGAACGTGATTGGCTGGCTTGGCTTGGTCGGCGTCAGCACTGCAACTCTGAAAGTTGAAACTCCTCCTGAAGTTTGTTAATGAACTGAGAGAGAGCTGTCATCATCCGGCGATATCAGCTAAGTCTCTCGTATTACAGCCGAGCTTCTTGTTACATCCAGCCAATTTGAATAATCATTTGGTGACATTAATACAGCACTTAGGTGAAAGTGAGAGTGTACGTTACTTCTGTTAATTCGACGGCTTAGCACAGGCCGCGATTTTAATAATAATAATAATAATAATAATAATAATAATAATAATAATAATAATAATAATAATAATAATAATAATAATAATAATAATAATAATAAGGATAATTGTAATGATAAAGTAATAATTTATAATTTATTATAATATAATTGAATATAGTATATAATATAAGAGAAGTATATTAAATATAATTTTTTATTATTATTGTTGTTATTATTAAATGCAAAAAAGACCAGAAAACTGATCACGCAAAGCTCACTTAGAAGTTGTGCATTTCCTTCTTTGCCAGGCAGCCTTCAATTTTTCTCTCATCGTGGTTTTATCTTTCTTCTGTCCACTTAGCTCCTGTCTTCTTCTTGTGGTTTCTCTCTGACTCTACTTCCCACTTGTTGATTTTCGTTCTGTAGCAGGTTCAATCAGCGATGTCGGCCACTTTGATTCCTGATTTATAATTCATTATTATTATTATTATTGTTATTATTATTATTATTATTATTATTATTATTATTATTATTATTATTATTATTATTATTATTATTATTATTATTATTATTATGGCATAATTTTCCTCTTGCGAAGCCGTCTCCTCACCGTGTAGCGAGCATTTTTGGAGTATATCTTCCTATTTTCCGTTCCCCGTATAGTAGATATCCAGCTATTTTCAAAGGTATCACACCCAGGACAGTGTTTTCCACTCACATCTTCATTTCCCTTCCATTTTCACATGAATGTATTTTTGAGCATATCTGCATATTACCGCCTTCAATTTCCCCACATAACTGTAACCATGACAACCAGTGTCCGTCTATGTACACTAGGCCAGTGGCGTTATCCTCTTACTGGTGCGCATTCTTCCTCTAACTAAGAACTTTAGAAAATCTCGTATCAAGTGCCCTGATCTACCCCTCAGTCCAGAATTAAAATCTTTGAAGTAGCCTGGAAACGAACCCTCTACAACACAGGGATGGCTAATAGTAATAATAATTAGATTAGAATTATACTTACGAGGCCTAGAATGTCTTTCACTTTCTCACAATTCATGACCCTCGGCATTGTTCGTGGACACAGTTATTTTATTTATTTATCGAAAGTCATCTCCACTGTGGGTAAGGGGCTACTAAGAGGGAAATATCAATTAATCTCTACTTGCTTTCTCGTCTTCTGAGTTCAAAAGCTTACCCAAGGTTATATGATTTTCCGTGCAGTGGAGAAAATGTGCGAATGCGAAGTTCTTCCTTGTGTGATTGCTAGTAACAAGTAGTATTTATCATTATGGAATATATGACCGAATTGGTCGGCTCTCCTGGCTTTATTTTAAAGGTCGCACCGAACCAGCTAGCTCTTATGGCGGCAATAGGACAGGAAAGATTCTAGAAGCGGGAATGAAGCGCCCATGGCCGTAATTAAGGCCCAGATCCAGCATTTTTGTGGTGTGAAAATGGTAAACCAGGGGAGGGATCTTCAGGGCTGCCGACAATGGGATTCGAACGAACTCTCTCCCGAATACAAGCTGACAGCTACGTCCCCAACCCCAAACCAGACGGCCACTCTCTCTCAGTTTCCCTACCTTTTGCAAGGAATAAACCTCACATGATTTCCCCCCATGACAGATTATCTCCTTATTGGTAACGTGGTCTAGTCATGGAATTCTGAATATTCCGCGATACATCCACATATAAAAGGCCTGCAGTCGGTCCGTTCATTCCACAGAGTAAAGTAACACTGGAAACAGGTAACACTTCATGACAAGAAATTGGGTTTCAAGTCGGGGATCACCGTTGCACACAAGATGTTCAAATTACAGAAACACACTTCTTGTAATGTCGAATGCGTTTTTTCGTAATGGTAATAAATGCACGGGCACAGATATAACACGTAGCCCACGGGTGGTTTACTTTCTGCTTACAAGTGTCCTGCATGCAGTAGTGATGAATGGGATAGGCATCCCATTCATCATTAGTGCATGCGGGACACTTGTAAGTAAAAAGGAAGAGGTTACAGGGTCGCCTGGTATTTAGAGACTTAGCCTTCATGTCCTCATATTGAGTAGACTTTCTAGCTAACCATTATGGATCTCCTACGCGTCGTAGTGTGTGATGATGATGTAAAATTGAAAAACTCCTCCAAATGTAGCCGTTAGGTTGTTAACGAGATTTCCGCTTCTCCCATCCACCGGCTATCTGTGGGTTTGTTCACTCAATCAATTCCCTTTCATAAAGGAACACAAAAGCTTTAGTGGCGAATTAATTTAGACCAAACAAAATTCCACCGACCTCGTCTGGTTGAGACACATTCCAGCTGTTTGCTCTGACTCATAGGAACCACACGATATTCTTATATTCAATGGCCACTTCACCCGCATTTTATATTAATGTTCTTAGAATACCATCAATATTAATGTGCGTTCGGTAATCAAGGATAGAATTTGCGGTGCAGTGGGCTAAACTTACAGAAAATTAATAAGCATATGGTTTCAAGAAATAGGTTTCTGTTTCTGATCTGTTTCAAATGTGATAAATGGCTGATGTAAAACCATACTGAAGTAGGCGTCAGAAAGTTATATTTCAGAAAAGCGAAGTTATTCAGCTTTGAATATTTTTAAGTATTGTTAATAATTTTATATTTTTCCTTGTATCCATATGTATTGAGGTGTTATATAAAACTTCGATGTTAAAGAAGAAGTTAGTGATGAACTATATTTAATTTACTGATAATAACTCGTCACTTCTGATCCATGGATTGCGTGAAGGAAAGTAGGAAAACCGAAGACGAGGTAGTAAGAGGGATTGGAAAAGATTTTTGTAAAACAGATAAAGGACTAGGAGAGACCATTCAAGAAGTATAGGCTCATTTTCTGGAAATAGGTACTCAAGATCTTCCAAATCAACCACCATTCAACGTCTGACAGACGCCAATGCGCTATGTGGGATGTTTTAGGCTATTTCTAATTCTTTTATTAAGGCTTTGCTGGCTATCGGTTCATTATGGCTGACAACAACGTGACTTGGCAGTTAAGTTCCTCGTAACTGAACGATTTTCATATAAATATCTGATACTTGCCAGAGAGGATACGATACATCACGATAGAACGCATTTCCGTATATTTAATATCAAGATAAGTGAACCCAAAACAATACTGATTGAAATAAACAGATAGGGACGACCAGCGAACAACATGCTAGGAAATCATCCACTGGTAAGTGTGGAAAGCTTTACATACCACGGTAATGTAATTTCTGAAGACACACTAGCCACAAAGGAGGTAGCAAATAAAGTGCAGAAGAGCTACCACATTTACCAGCAAGTACAAACACTCCTCTGGGATCCCAAAGTACCGAGAAAATCAAAGCTAGTGATGCTCGATCACGGTATCGAAACCTGCACTCTCACTAATAAGGACTCGTCAGAGTTGCAGGCATCTCAGATGAAGTTCCTGGGGTCCAAAATTCAGACAACAAAACTGGACAAGTTAAGGAATGACATGGTTATATGAATGGATGAAAACCATAATGGTATAAGTAGCATTTTGCTCATTCAGAGAAAAAGGCATTTAAACATCTTAACATTCATATAAAGCATGCTATTTGTAGTTATACCACCCAACACTAGAGCGCAGAATATGACCGCTATCACTTGTATCTCTCTGCTGGTGAAAGGATACATCCTCCCGGAGTTACATCCTGCACTTAACTCATTTTTTTTAAATGTCACTTATACCGTTATGGTTTTCATCCATTCATATAAGAAGTTAGGATTGAGACACCACTGTT
Organism: Anabrus simplex; assembly: GCF_040414725.1. Lineage (NCBI taxonomy): Eukaryota > Metazoa > Arthropoda > Insecta > Orthoptera > Tettigoniidae > Anabrus > Anabrus simplex. The sequence continues at coordinate 1,701,555,133 of NC_090265.1, read as the reverse complement.
AGATCAGGTCTGGATGTCCAGAATGAAGTGTTTTAGGCATGTAACTGAGGATGGAGCCAGCATGGACAGCTCATGTTAACTTGGAGAGATACGTGGCAGGAAAACGGATGGTGGAAAGACCAAGAACCCAATGGGTAGACATCATAAACATGGACATTGCAGATCGAGGAAGGACAGTTGAGGACGTCATTAACGACAGAACATATCTCAATAAGGCAGAGTGGAAGAGGCTCGCCAACAGTAACCGGGAAACTGAAACTGTAAAATGATGATGATGATTAAACTAATTTATACCGAGTGGCGTGACCGCGCGTGTTTTCGCGCTACGGTTGTGGAGTCGACATCTGCATTCTGGAGAGGAGTGGGTTCGAACCCTGAACTGAGTGTTTTTCCGTGGTTTCCCATTTTAACTTCGAGGCAAATCGCGGTACAGCTCCTATTCATGCGTCAAGACAGATTATTTCCGTCTCCTTACCCAACTGCATTTACCATCATTCATTTGATCTTCATTATCTCCTCAATTGAGGTTGGGGTCAGGAAGGGCATCTGGCCATAAAAACGTTATAAATTTCATCTCACCTCATTCCCGACCTTGTATCAGGAAACTGGACTAAAGGTAAGATACATATTAAACTTGTTTACGTATCTGTAATTAATCTGAAGAAACACGATCAGAATGATTGTATTCAGTTCCTCCTTTCCACCTACAGGGGCAAAGCAGCCGGAAATCCAGGAGGAGAGAATACCATCACTGTTGGCGTACCTTTTTCATAATGTGGGGTTTACATGTTTGTCAAAATTATTACTTGGCTAAATTTGTTTTCAGGCTATGTGGCACCGTCGAAAACAGAGTGGGTGAATAATTGCTTTCCTCGGGGAACGCGTAGTGTTCATATATTATGGTTGTGGTTAGGCTGCAATGTGTACAGTAAGATATGGCAGTTCAGTACCACCCATGTGTGCATAACGGGTACATGTTTGGTTAACTGAGGTATGTATCACAGAATACATCCCTTTGAGCACCCTAATACCTAAACCTCGGTTTTGTTGCTGTTTGTAACAAACGTTACCAACAAATGTCGCGCTACCGTATTAATTCTGCGGTTAACTACTACGGAATAAAATAACGAATGTGGTGGATGCATGATACAGTTTTCCGTACGTTCCGCACATATTAACTACAAAAGCAAAGAAAGTTTGCAGTTTTAGATTGCTGTTGGTATCGTGTTCATAGACACGGATCACAAGTTTTAAATGAAATCCCAGCCGTGGGACCGTGACTCTTAACTTCTTACCACAAAGTGAAACGTAGAAATGAGAGATACTGGCTGGATGCCGTAAGGAAATTACTGGAGAACATAGGAATTAGTGTCCCACATGACCGAGGATAAAGACTACCGGTTAAATGAAATAGTCTGACGCCTAGCCATAGAGGCAAAACACCAAACGTTTCTGTGAAGCAGTGATGCATGAAGGATGCGGCCGAGTCTGTTCATGATCAGTCCTTCCTGCTTGTGTCTAATCTGTCCCTCCTGGTAGTTGCTTTGTTTACTGTAGAATCGTACCACAACCAGAAACACCATGGTCGTGAGATAATTGCTATTTTGAGTGAGAAAATATGCTTTACAACTAATATACACTAGTAATTACCATAATTACAGCATTAGAATTATTTCGTGCCACGGACTATAAAATGTAACAAGTGCAAATACAATGTAAATAATACCACTATAAACATACCTGTAAAAAACACACAAACAATTGGTGACAACGGACTTAACATCGGCAGTCTAGATATGTACGTAAGTTTTCATTATAGTAATACTTCTATATATTTTTATTTTTGTCATTTCTGTTTCATGTTATCACTAAACTCTGTATCATTGACAAGTTTACGCTACGTAAACAATACTGTACATATTGAACCCTTTGGTCCATATTGAGGGATACCTACCTTTCTTACCTATCAGCAAAGTTCATGAGATCTGTCTCTTGGGTCGTATCGGGTTCTTCGTCACTTGCTGAGGTAAAGGTAGGGTTCAGTAATTCTAATCTATCTACTGGAATGAAAGGTCTGTTTAAAAGATTCCTACTTATTCAGGAAATTCTGAAGCAATCTGATATGTCAACGGTATCATAGAAGTCAATTGTGTCCACTGGACCCCACAATCATTTTTACATAAAGGTCAGAACACTGGTGTGAGACTTTAACGTAACTGCCTGATGGGCATTCTTACTAGAAACCATTGTCTCAATTATTAATTATTTAAGAAAGGAAAGTCTGGAAATCCTTAAATTCGGCTTCCATGTGAGACCACATGTACCATCATAGTGATTCGTTATGGTCCAGCCCTCGTAACACGAACTCTGGACTCTGGGTATAATTAAGGCCGTCCAATCGGTGTGTGCCACACAGTGGTTCTACGGCATGGACCCTTAATTGAATCAATGTGAGCTGCGTCTATGTCATGGACCGACATCTAATCTTCTAAGTTACTTTAAAGTCATTGTGGATGATGACCGCAAGGAAATGATGCTACAATGGCATATGGCCCTAATCTAAGTCACTGAGGTTGATGACCCCTGACCATCCAAGTTTCTAGGCTGAAGGCTAAACACAATTAAGTTACATCGGCTGATGACCAAAGTTTCCACTTTACTATCCCCAGCACATTCACTGCTCAATCAATCAAAGTTCAATAATTACAACAATAGCAATGCTCACAAACTTTGTGGCAGTAAAATCCATTTCTTTCGGATATGTCCCCTTAATCGTTACTTTACATTTAAATATTCCCCAGAAAACAAACTAAAATTTCCAGAATACATCTCCAAGTTATTCGCTTGATTAAAGTTATTTCAAAATGCGGTTTCACTGAATTTAATAATTAAATAAATTTAAATGATTTAACGAAATGTTAAAGAGCAGTAAATTTTATCTCCGCGGACTCTGGTTTCTTTACAAATTCCTACGCAGCTGTGATGTGAATTCAATCTTGTGATATTTATCTGACTGGAAAAGAATTGTTACATAATTCATGTCCAGTTATATATCTTGTCTCATGATCTCACATTTTAAAATCTAATCTAGTCCTAACCGTTATTAACACTTGGATATTCTAATAATCTACGTACAAACCAAACAACTCGCCATATAATTACGATGTCATATCTCGTCATACCATTTATGAATTTTGCACACCCCTCACAGACAAACCAATCGTCACAACCATCGCTCTATATTTTGGACAACCCTGAATTTGGTTACTCTGTTCCTTATACTCGAAGTTCATGGTTTCAAATGTTCATTACGTCCCCAATTAAACAAATTTTACAGTATTCCACAATGCTCAGATTATTACCGGCTATGAATTTCAACTAAATTCAGCATTTCAACGTTCTCCCCGGAATTGAGAATACAGTACAATCTCAATTCCACGCCTGTCCCGTAACCCTCACAGCTGAGGCCTCTCGTCCCCAAGTTCGCTTGGCAGTAACATGAAACACCTGGTTTGTTCCAGTTGACTGGCTTCTCAAAATGGTCACCTTTTAAACTCTGACGACATAATTAAACAAATACGATATTCTAACCAACAAAATGCACAGATTATGCTTCAAAATGCCCACACTAATTATACGCGTCGCAAATTAATACCGCTATGGATTTCTATTTATTTCCTTCCATTCCCAACATTATAAAATATACCTCGGGCTATCGTATCCCGGCTTCAATGACAGGACTCTAACCTGATTCGCACATCTCATCTCAACTCATATAAAACATTCCTCGGGCTTCCGTGTCCCGGCTTCAATGACAGGTCCAACCTGATTCACAAATCTCATATCAACAAAACTAACCTCTGTTTCCCAGCTCCACACTTATCATCGACAAAGAACTGGAATAAAATCCTTACTAGAAATCTCGACGTCTAATATCGCACAATGCATTAATCATGAATAACTTCGCATAAAGGATGTCGTATTTAATAACTTGATATTTACGAAAAATGACTGAAACATTCTACTAGATCTTTTTATTGTCAGTAAGACACAGTTTAAAATGGGCATTGAAAAACGTTTCTCTCCGTGACCAAATTCATCACCCTAGATTCTCACCCGACAGCGCGCTTCCACTCGATTGAAAATGAGTAACCATGGATTCCTACGTTATTAACGTCAAATTGCAGACAGAAAAATTTTACGTCGAATGAACATCTTAATTTGACATCACAAAATATAGGCAGTACACTCACACGGATGACGATCTACATTGGACGTGATATCACTTCGAAACCCTATTCAATAACTTTTACAACATTATACGGCACTCGCAAGACTTCAAAAATTTATCCAAGTGGGAAATAAAACAAATGACTCTTTAGTCGTACTCTCACATTTACAAACTTAGTAGGGGTGACCACTGCGTCGTATATGCCCATTCAAATACACTTTTAGAGATCATGAGACAAGATATAAGAGGTAGTAAGATGGAAAGTCACCTACCTCATGTAGTCACACCATTGTTCGTCATAGGGCTCACCTGCGACCCTGGCATTTTATTTAGCCATTTTTACATTCATGGCTTCACAATTCATTATTAATTTTCTTCAGGTTTCCTTGAATAAAGCATAAAAAAAAGAAAATACCCTTCACTTGTTTGCTGAGCGCACACGATGGACTATAATTATTTCCGCACACGAATTACTTAATCACATTAGAATTTATTCAGCACTTTGACCGTCCTATCTGGTACAATTATTTCACTCAAGAAAACTATCTCCTCATGGAGTCAAGACCTAGCCACAATGGCTAAAATCTGCAGTTGAACTCAGTCTACTTTTGTAGTTTGATTTCGCAGAGCAGCTGAACAATTTTTCGTCCGCTTTGTATCACAAATGCCGGAGAAGGAGACTTCGTCATGGCGTCCTTTCATATTTATAGCAGTTACCCCCTCTCTTCGGATATCTCCCTTTGCCGCCAAGAAAATTTCTATAAATTTTCTGACTTAACTAAACTGTAATTTCAAGAGTTTTGAAAGTGACTACATGCTTGCTACATTTCTGGCGGTAGTGTTCATGGAAATTTAAAATTTATACGGGTTCGATTTGTGAGATGATTGACCCCCTTTGATAGGCACTATATTTTTTTGCTTGGCTTGGGTCACGCCATGTACACGCGCTTTGAAATAGTTCACAAAAATGACTTGAGATTCTTCCGCCGTCGACACGTGTGGCTGACGTCACGTATCCCAGAGCGTGGGACCGAAGGTAATCACCCTCTCGTCACGTGTCAAATCCATGCTATCAAGAATCCAACTTTTAGTTGAATTGTTAATTTATGCATAACCCCCTGTTCTTAGGGCACAAAGGTCATGGGTTCAATATATAAGGTTGTTTTTAAAGTGATTTGATAGAATCTGAGGATGTTCTTGTAGAACGAAACATGTCATTCCTTGTATGTTAGTTGTTTTTTTACAGGTATGTTTATAGTGTTATAATTGACATTGTATTTTCTGTGTGTTTGACAGACTGAAAAGCCTTTGTTACACTTAACTAAGTCAACACTGGAAAACATGGCTTCATTCTTAACAAACAAATGGACTATAAGTCATGTTATATAGAGTATTCATAGTAAAAGTCTTTGATTTAATTTTGAACAGTCAGCAGAAGGAACAATTTTAAGAAATATGTTGATGTAGACCTATTCATTGCAAACCTCTCCAATTATTACTGTCTCTGTTTTTAAAACGTGACATTTATTTCCTGAAGTGCAGCTACTTTCGACTCTTACTCTTTAGCCCTGGCACGAAATAATTAACCGAGCTCGATAGCTGCAGTCGCTTAAGTGAGGCCAGTATCCAGTAATCGGGAGATAGAGTGTTCGAACCCCACTATCGGCAGCCCTGAAGATGGTTTTCCGTGGTTTCCCATTTTAACACCAGGCAAATGATGGGGTTGTAACTTTAATTAAGGCCACGGCCGCTTCCTTCCCAGTCCTAGCCCATTCCTGTACCATCGTCGCCATAAGACCTATCTGTGTCGGTGCGACGTAAAGACAATAGCAAGAAAAAAACACGAAATAATTATTTTTGTTAACGTAGTGAGAATGCGGGAGGCACATTATTTCATTCATTTGGAACAAGAATAGATTCCTCTCTCCCAGATTTTAACATTAGTGTTTGAGTAAAGTGTTGAAATGGCAAACTCCTGTGGACACACTCAATATCATCGTCTAAAAACCAGTACCATTTATGAATAAAATCCAAATTTTACATCAGAAGAAATTAAGAAAGTTGAAAAATGGCCCAGACGTCTTAAGAATTGGTGTTCTGTAACTGAATAGCTCAATTAATATGGAAATAAAAGACAAAATATAATTCCTCTACGAGTTATCCATGTTAGTTAAATTGAACTGCTCCATTTATCGGTTGTTTCTTACCATTGGCTTTACGTCGAACCAGCAGAGATAGGTCTTATCCTGACAATGGGATAGGGAAGGGCTAAGAATGGGAAGGAAGCAGCTGTGGCGTAAAATAGGGTACATCCCTAGCATTTGGCAGGTGTGAAAATTGAAATGCACGGAAAACCATATTCAGGGCTGTCGACAGTGGGCGTCGAACCCACTATCTACCGAAAGCAAGCTGAGAGCTACTTGACCAAAACCGGTGAGGACAGGTTTACTGAAGCACTCATTTTAAATAATGAGTCCATGCTTCATGCGCCAGGCTTGGTAAATATACGTAATGTCCTCGTATAGTTCACTCTGACAACATATCAGGTGTCTTTCTGTGGTTTCCATGTTTCGCACCAGGTAAATGTTGAGTCTTAATCAATGTCAGAGGCACTGGCATCCTTGCATCACCGTAAACACTCGAAGAGTTAGTGTGACGTTAAAAAACCGGTGACATCTGGAGTGTTGACAAAGGTAGAAATAAACAGAGATATTCGAGCTGTAGTGTTAGAGATGGACGGAAAGAATATCTTGGAAGATGGAAATAACTAAGGAGAATGTAATTTCCAGAGTTAGTGATGGGAAACATCTCGGAAGGAGCATTTGAAACTAAGAGATTGGATTATTGGACACTTCTAGAGAAAAATGCCATTATTTTGATTATTTTGGAAGGGAAATTGGAAAACAAAATAAACTTCCTCTTCTTCTTTCCTGGACATATTTGTACTCATAAAATAGGCACTCCCGAGCCCACTCAGGGTCGGCTCGTCTGACTCGGAGAGAGTGTGTTCGATGTTCTTGTACCAGACCTAATGGCTCTTCACTTTTCCATAAAGCAGGCTCAGCAGTTCGTTTTCATGTCTCCTTAGGACGCCCTCTTCCTATCATCGGCTCTCCGATGGCAAGAGCTTTCCGTACTAAATGGTGTTCAGTTTTTATTCTGACGCGAACATACCAGCAGAGCTGTTGCTCCTCCAATTGACACTGATGGGCACAACTTTAAAGCATCCACACACGTGTTCTTTGCACATTTCGTCACGCACAGTGTCTCCCGCCGACCACCGCAACATCCACATCTCTGTGACATGCATTCACTGGTCATGCTTTTTCTGCCTTGCCCAACATTCGGAGCCAAACATGAGGGCAAGCCGGACAGTGGTTTTGTACACTTTGCCCTTTAAGCTGGCATCCGCTTATCACACAGAACACCCGTAAGAGACCGTCATTTCATCCAGCCAACACTGATGCACTGCTTGACATCAACATCGATATTTCCATCAGTTGTGATGACTGAACCAAGATATTTGAACTTGTCGGTCATTATCAGTGGTTCTCCAGTAATTAGGACAGTGTTGTGTGGGCCGCGCTTGCTCTGGCTGTGCAAAGTTCATGAATATGTACTCTGTCTTCTTGCGACTTGTTCTTAATCCATTTGCCTCTACTATTACTCGCCATCGTTCCAAGATTGCCTCAGCCTCCTGACATGACTCATCAATCAAAACAATATCATCTGCATAAATTATGGTCCACGGCAGGTCTGTCATCACTCATCAGTTGCTCCGTAAGGTAGTTGGTGACAATGCTAAACTGCACCCTGTTTCAGTGTCGACACCTGATGTACACTGACATCAACAGGGAAACTATCTGAAAGGCCTGCAGTGGTTTTCACCACAGTAGGACGAAAGTAACAATGGTTTATATTTTACAAGGTGAGATGAATATGAAGGGAATATGCTTTAGAATGCAAACAAAAATTCAGAGTCGATACTTTACGAGGAAGATGGCGTTTAGTGAAAATTACACAGAGGTTATATCAAACAGACGGAAGAGAACGTGTTAATCGAAGAGTCACGATTCATGCTTTGCAATAAGAGTACGTTCGAATCAAATAAAACCGTGGTTTGTGATTTGAAAATATAAGGCAATATAATAAAGTATAATTCCTATAATAATCTCGGTAAGCGATGAGGAATTACAGCTAAAGAACAGCAGTTTTGTCCTGAAATGAAAAACATTTTTATGTTCTAAATCAATCAAATTATGGTTTACCATTTACAATTATGTCTGACTTAAAAGGAAATAATAATCTTCGTTCAACTGATATGAAGAATGGTGGATCGAAAGCCAGTAAAATAATGGGTTTTAGTTTGGAATGGTCTGTGGTGTAGTGGTTAGTGTGATGAGCTGCCACACCCGGAGCCTTTCCCGGCTCTGCCTCGAATTTTGGAAAGTCGTACGAGGGCTGGAACGAGGTCCGCTCAGCCTCGGAAGGTCAACTGAGAGAAGCGGGGGGTGGGGGTAGATTCGCTCCTTAACCATCCTCGAAGTGGTTTTCCGTGGTTTCCCACTTCTCCTCCAAGTTAAATGACGGGATGGTACCTAATTTAAGACCACGATCGATTCCTTCCCTCCTCCTTGTCTATCCCTTCCAATCTTCCCATCCCTCCACAGACCCCTGTTCAGCATAACAGGTAAGGCCGCCTGCGCGATATACTGGTCCTCCTACCCAGTTGTATGCCCGACCCAATGTCTCACGCTCCAGGGTACAGCCTCTGCTGTGGTAGAGGTAGGATCCTTAATTGATTCCGAGGGGAAAACCAACCCTGGAGGGTAAACAGTTCAAGAAAGAAAGAAGGAAAGAAAGAAAGGGACGAGTTTGGAAAGGAGAGTAAACAGGAAGTATATTTAATTATGGTATATTATCTTGAAATTTAGGGAAGTATTAGAACAGGTAAACTCGTAACTTTGCCTTGTAAGTCAGTGAACTTTAAAGAAAATTATAAAAAAGTTTCATTCAGCAAGGTATTAAATATTTAAGATTGTTACTTTTAATTCCTACTGCGTAAGATGAAATTTAACTCACGAAGATCCAGTTTGTACTTTATATTAGTATACGGTTTACCGAGCGAGTTTGCTGTGCGGTTAGAGGCGCGCAGCTGTTAGCTTGAATCCAGGAGATAGTGGGTTCAGTAGCGGCGATTGCGAATTTGAAGTTGTAGTGGGGAGGATGTACAGACAACAAAAATTCCAACAGAGAGGTAAAGTTTGACAGTTTACCAACTTACGTGCTGTAATATTACCTATTTGAGATTTAAAATCAATAGGCCTACTATACAACAAAACTTTCGCCAAAGGAACACTATTACACATGAATTACAATTAAATAGAAGTACGTCTAGACTATATAACTAAAACTCGTTTAGCATATGCTACATACTACGACACTAACGGACACTACAGAGACCGCCATACTGACGAATGGTAAGGAAACTGTATGAATCAATGTCTCAAGTGTCCATGACGTTTGCAAGTAATATCCCGCTGCTGCTCTTCTTCGCAGCACATGCAAAGTGTTCACTACTTGTTGTGGCGCTATACAAATCGTTCAGCCGCGACGAACGGCATTTGGTGCGCATTTACGCCAATAATTTGGTTAACAATTACAGAAAATAAAGGCAATAATTAGCTGCTAAGACAGGCTTGTACAAATTGCTTGTTTTAATAATTCATGTAATTCCTAGTTTCTGCCAGATAAAACGAAAAAAAACACATGAAATATTTTCTTCACATAGTGGAGCTAATGAATGGGTTCGAACACAACTGTTGGGAGTCCTGAATATGGTTTCCGTGGTTTCCCATTTTTACACCAGGAAAATGCTGAGGCTGTACCTTAATTAAAGCCACGGTCGCTTCCTTCCCTCTCCATTCTCTTTCCTATCCTATCGTCGCCGTAAGACCTATCTGTGTCGGTGCGACATAAAACAAATTTAAATAATATACGGTTAGTTTGCATATGATAGAGTGCCGTACTTACATTTACGTTCAAATGTGAACTTCATCCATGCTTATATAGAGATGATATCTTACGACTTGCTAGCCTCGAAGTATCAGAAGAAATTGGCGAATTTCGAGACCATGTGGTTATTTATTTCTCGGCTTGCTGCTCAGGCGATCGTTACACGCTTACACAAACTGGTCCCTTTTCATCTCTCCAGGCGGTAATCATATGCCTGTCAGCTGCGGTGGCAAACTCGATCGGAAAAGCTTAACGGAACTTTCTATTTGTATGGACTATTCCGCGTTTAAATTTTCTAGTTTACTGCATTTTTCATTCGAAAGTTGCATCAAAGCGCTATTCACAACATACTGTACACAGAACCAAGGAATTGCAAATGGATCGAACCGAAGTCGATGAATAGAACATGACAGAAAATAAGAAAGTAAGTTAACGTTTGGAGCCAATGGTGGAATCTTGAGTGGCGCAGTCGAGCGAATAATGATAAAGTACACTTTCTCATATCAGGCGCGTTCTATAGAATGCTAAATATTTGAATCTTTCCGAGACACATGAGTGTTGTATATAAACACTGGCGAAAAAAATATTGTGGGGGACATGTGATAATGCCACAAAAGAACTCATTTATTTTACTATCATACTCTGAATATTACAACCTCTAAACTGATGTTTTGGAGCTGTAGTGGTCGGTTGGAGAATCACAGATAGACAACCAGTCCCAAATTGCTACTCATATCAGTCGCTCCGTTATGTGCCTAACAGAAATTATGTTGCGTGCAATAGTATTTCTGTTTAAGAGGCTTTACCCGCACCTTGTCCTTTATAATCTCCTATTGCTTCATCATTATCACCCTTTCGAGTATCATTAACTCCTAACACATCAAGACGCATCCACTCTTCTGAATCTGTCAGTTCTACTTTCTTTCTTCCATAGACCCCATAAATATTGAGTGCTCCCAACCGAATTCCATTTCGTCTGCCAAATTGTTTCCAAGGAGTCTGTCGCCTGTCAAAGGGATGTAGGACTCCGTTACTCCCAACTGTCCGATGTTTTCTTAAAAAATTCTGAGCGTGCTCGGTTACACATAGTCCTAGTGAGAATCTCTGCTTTAACAGGATAGGGGCCTGCGCACAAGTGGGGCCATGACTCAGAATATGTCCGATATGTCTATTTCTATTGGACAGTAACTGGTATCCCTACTCTCAGCACCCCTCACTAGGCCACTCAGCCGTTGCCCAACTTCGCGAGCTACGACGTGACTACAGTAACCCGCACCAGGAACCGTGAGAGAGTAACGCCACCTCAAGATGTCCCATCCAATTTTCCCTCTAGTTCTGTACGAGGCAGTGACCAAGAAATGGCGGGGCTACCTTAAACAACTGAGTATTTCGTGGTGCCATCTCTCGACGTCCTGGAAAAGAAAAGAAGCTTCTTTAAGTCTTAAAGGCGTCCAGTGATATGTACGACACAACGGTTTTGAATATATTCACTTGCTAGGTGTTAAAAGAAACTATATCTAACCACATAGCTTTATTAATGTGGCTTTAAATTTATTTGTATGAAATTCTCGCATTTCCAAAATCTAAAATGCCATCTGACAGCGCAGGAATTCGACTCAGGTATAATTCTGGGGATGTCGGTCTGCCATTCCACAAGCAGTAATATTCTCTACGGTATTCGTTCTTACAAGTCCTCGACTGAGAATATTATTGTGCCAGAGCCTTCCTGTCGTTTTCTCGGCCCGACCCAACTGACCGCATCAGCTATTAGCAGGAGGATAGAGTTCAAGTATCACTTTTCACACGCTCCGACTGGCTCCATAAAGCCGCCAGGAGCAAGAGTGCCTTTCATACTAGTGCAAAATTCCCCGAGTAAAACTTTTTTTACAGCGCCCACTTATACGGCGCCAGACACCTCCGTCGTTTTCACATTTGTGAATCACAACAATAACTAATAAGTTTTAATATCGAATATTTGATGAAGCGTGGAATCAATACCTGTAAATTAAAACATAAGTTACACGCATCCACTGATCAGTACCAAAATTTATAAAATTCAAATTTTAACTCTATGTTGTATGGGGGGCAAAAAACAGAAAAAAGAGGTGTCGTATTTCCCTATGGAAAATCAAATTATCATGAATACGTCTTTCGGTCATGGCCATCCATCAACGACTGCTAATTTCGGTTGGCCATCAGTCATAAGATTTAGCTAGCACAGTTGCAAGGAAAAACTGTCTGGCCACCAAAATATACTTTACATCACTGCCTGCACAGTTGGTAGGTAACATTGTCTGGCCATCCAACCATGCCTTACACCACAGCTTGCACGGTTGCTAGGTAACATTGTCTGGCCACCCAAACATACCTTTCATCATAGCCTGCACGGTTGCAAGGTAACATTGTCTGGCCGCCCATCCATACTTTATATCATAGGCTGCACGATTGCTAGGTAACATTGTCTGGCAACCCATCCATACTTTATATTGCCCCCTTTATACCTGGCATGCTCAGTTGGAGAGCGAGAGTTTCAAGGGCGGACCGTTCGCTGTCTGGCTTTGCTTAATTTTGAGGGCAGGGAAACAGACAAGGCCTAGCGATAATAATACAAAAAGATTTAAATAACAGGTTTTTGACATTTATTAACACTAGCACTCAATAGCAATAACAAATTAACATTAAATAAATCTTGATGGCAATTCAAAATTAAATTATTCTCAGCCAGTTCCCTTAGATACAGCTTTTAATTCCTCCGATCCCTTGGAAGTGAAAATATGCTGCAAGTATACATATTTATATTCGCCTATTTCTGGCTCAAGGAAACAACAAAATAAATTTTATATGGGGAGGACCTCCTCTTACTAATTCCGTAATTATTTACACGTTGAAAACAAAACAAATCTCAATGAGATATCTGACTCATAACTGCTCTTAAGCATTTAAATTATCAGATCCATTCATGTCAACATCCATTACCTCAAATGAAAATTTAAATTCTTTGAGTAACTGAAATAAGTTATGGCGTCAAGGTTTTACAAAAAGATATTAATCACGTTGTTCCACTTGTGGATAATCTTACATTACATTGTCTCATTTATCAAACGAGAGATCTACTGAACTGACAAAAAAAATTATTCGGAAAACATTACTTAAAGATGTCTTTCTCAGAATTATTTCCATCAAATTGTACTTGTACAATAATTATTTCCACGAAACTTCCTTTAATATTTCACTGAATAACACGTGATGTCAATCTTTAACATCTGACGCCTTGAGAAAATTTAACATTGCAAGCTTTAAATAATATTGAACTTTGTCCAGACTCATGAAATAATCCCTTCTTATTCATTGGTGTCTGATACTTTGAACTCATCTCAACTTAATTTTAAAATAAAATTTACTAAAGGTTTAACTTTCTAAAAATCAGATCAACTCAAATTACGGTGCTGATAACCTGGGTCCAAGACGATAAACACGAGAGCGGGTCAAAACCACATTCCAAAAATTATCACAAGTCACTGAAATTGCTACAACACACACACAGCATTCACACAAAAACACATGAGAATTATTTACATTATTTACACGAATTCTAGACTTTGAATGTTGTATTTTGATTTTTACACTAAGCACATGAAATATCACGATCGGTTAAAAAAGATCCATTTACGACTCTCAGAAATGTGATGAAATCTGAGTGATCACTTAGTCAAAGATGATGAAAATTTCACAACGTTGACCATAATAACAGCAGAGGTTGATATCTGGAAGAATTGTCGTCTACAGATACGCACATAGTACAGGTCAAGCATTAGCATTCGCATTCATTGTTCATGAGCCACGACATTATTATTACTTAACTCTACATTTATCAATTAACACGTACTCCACACTTGAAGAAATACGTCTTACCACACACGTACTCTTCAAATAAAATTCAATAAATGAATTCAATAATTCAATAAACACATTAAACGATCCGTCAGAATTCTGCCACATTCGACGCTCATATTCATCATAATTGAGCACACATTACCATCTTACAACAAGATCAAGCAATATTTAAACTCATGACCCTTACTTATTCATTGAACCCAAGATGGAATTATTATTATTATTATTATTATTATTATTATTATTATTATTATTATTATTATTATTATTATTATTATTATTATTATTATTATTATTATTAGATGTGTTAGTTATTAAATTTACGTAAGTCACAGTTCGACAATAAGCCATATGACACTAACAAGCGTTAAATCCAACAAGAAGAAAGTTTACATTGAAATCCGGTGTAACAAACATGCCGTAAATCTGTCCCACATGACTTCCACATTGAAACTATTTTCAAAAATAAATTATTATTTACCGATGGGACAATCTCGAATAACAGGATCACATGCTGTTGGTTGTCTGCTTCCGTCGTCATCTACCCATGTTAGATGTTACCTACATTTTAGTGCACCATCACAGCAGTGAAGTCCAATGAAGAAATACTGTACGTCTCCTCTTCAGATCGTTGAAAATTTTGACGAACTCCAATAACCACGTGGCGATCTCCTTCTTTCTTCTAGTAAGGTGAAGGCTGAAACTGACACAAGTTTTTAGAAGATATTCCACACACAATTACGTCGAGTTTTAGAGATGAAGGCCCTTGTAGGAGTGGAAGGTAAAGGCTTCCACCATTGTTAACCTCGGCACGTGATGGGGTAGAGTGATTAGCTCTACGCTCGGCCGGCCGCCTTTGCCCCCAGGAATTAACCTGGTACTCATTTTTGGTGTAGGCTGAATGAAACTCAGGGCCATATGCACCTCCGGAAGTGGAAATCTCGTTTCTAAAATTTTACGACTTTCTGACGGGGATTCAAACCCACGTCCTTCCGGGCGAACCGAGCATGCCTTTACCGCCTCGGTCAGGCAGCCCCTTTAAATAATAACGTGTTAAATAATTCTTCATTCATTTATCCAGAATTGCTTTAGCAACTTTCAGTGACACTTTCTTTCTAGACGTAATTTATTTATCCATTTCCGTATATACATTTCCATTTATATTTGAATTTAGCGCGAATTCCAGGTCACGCCACTAGGAGCGCCACTTGCGAATTGTCTCCCATTTTAACGGGGCTAAATCTGGGAATGTCGCGATTGTCTCTACTGTATTTGCTAATACCTCAATGAAGTAAAATGAGGGGGTTTCGAGTTAGATATTAAAGGAAAATAACCGATGGCACACTAGAGAGTCTTCTTCTTCCTCTTTTTCTACCACCGGGCTGAGTGGCTCAGACGGTTGAGGCGCTGGCGTTCTGACCCTAACTTGGCAGGTTCGATCCTGGCTCAGTCCGGTGGTATTTGAAGGTGCTCAAATACGTCAGCCTCGTGTCGGTAGATTTACTGGCACGTAAAAGAACTCCAGCGGGACTAAATTCCGGCACCTCGGCGTCTCCGAAGACCTTAAAATAGTAGTTAGTGGGACGTAAAGCAAATAACATTATTATTATTATTATTATTATTATTATTATTATTATTATTATTATTAATATTATTATTATTATTATTCTTTTTCTACCGTTTTTTCCCACACCTGTGGGGTCACGGGTGCGAACTGTCTCACATGTAGATTTGTCCCTGTTTTACGGCCCGATACCCTTCTTGACGCCAGCCCTATATGGAGGAATATAATGACTATTGCGTGTGTCTGTGGTGGTTGGAAGTGTAGTGTGTTGTGTGAATATGAAGAGGAAAGTGTTGGGACAAACACATACACCCAGTCCCCGGGCCAGAAGTATTAATCAGAGTCGATTAAAATCCCCGACTTGGCCAGGAATCGAACCCGGGACCCTCTAAACGGAAGGCCTCAACGCTGATTCGGACGATGACACACTAGAGAGTAAAATGTAATGAACAAGACCTTAACTGACACGCTAGTAAAGGTTTGCCATTTCTGGTGTAGACTAATCTCCGACAATATTGCGAAGGATAGACTCGTTAAGAATACGTTATGAATCTACGAGGAAAGTGAACAGGCTGTTTTGAAGTTAGATTATCTTACAACGAAGGTTTTGAAGGTTTTGGAATGAGAATATGTCTCCCGAACCACGACACCAGGTAACTAGATATAGATAGTAACAAAATGGGATTTCTAATTGGTTAAAGTAGGAGATGAACCATGCTGCTCAGTCTGTAAACAGGTCTAACGTTTGCACATTAATATCGATCGTGGTGTAGACTCGTTAACCTGCATGAAGCCATCGTTAATGGTTCTAGAAATACAGCACATTATATTTATTACTTCAACCAACGAAAGAAGCAGAGCGAGCAAATTCTCCATGCGGCCTGGATCGCGCAAGTGTCAGCTTGCATTCGGGAGATAGAGGGTTTGAACTTCACTATCGGTAGCCCTGAAGATGGTTTTCGGTGGTTTTTCATTTCCACATCTCGGTGTAACTTCATTAAGGCCACAACCACTTCTTTCCGACTTCTAGTCCTTTCTTATCCCATCGTCGCGATAAGAACTATCTGTGTCGGTGAGACGTAAAGAAATTCGTAAGAAAAACAGAATTGTGTAGTTCCTTATCCACGTTGATTTAGCCGGCAGCAGTGGAGGAAATTCTTCTTCTGCTCACTACTTTTAAAACCTCCGTTGTAAGTCTCTTTGGCTTTACAATGAACTATAAAGGGGAACATTAATCACCTATCCAATTTTTTCATACATCAGTCATGTTTGGAACATTGAATTTTTCACAATATGCCTTTTTAAGTTGTCCAGATGATATGCTATCTCGTACTTGCCTTAAAATGTTTTAGCACAGAATTAAAATAGCACAGTACAGCATAGTAATATACTAGAGATTTCTTTGTTCCCGGCTATTCACAGCTACCGTGACCCACCTCTTTGTTCTTTTCGCTGATGTGCAAGTGCTCTGGCCAATACAAATATTGACTTATGTTTCTTCAACTGCAGGCGGTGTTGGTGATTGTTATTTTACCGTCATTAACACTAATCAGAGGAAAAAATGGAAGGTGTCCAGCACTTTGTAAACTGAAGGGTGAGGAAGGGCGTGAAAATGAGACTCTCTAGGCCTCGAATAATCTAACACCGTCGGGATCGGAAAAGAACTAGAGTTGGCCAAGGGATAGGATAGATGAAAGTTAAGAGCTTGGCGCAATTAAGTGGCAGCAAAGCCTGGATTCAGTTAAGCGCCCTGTGGCAGCCAACCCATGCTCCCATGTTAAGAACCGCTGGGGCCACTTTTACTCGTCTCTTACGAAAAGAAGGGGATACTGTGATTATACAGCCCCCATCCACAGGATTCCCCTCCCCCATCAACTGAAAGCTATAGTTAACGTCCATGGAAGCCCTAATACATGAGCAACGCAACATGATATACAGTACAATATCTAAGGTCACCATTGTCATAGAACCATCAGAGAGTATCTCGTCAGCAGGAAGATGTAATCTGTAGTAATCACAGAGTACGTAACCATGTCAATTACAATAACGGGACTAATCTGCTCTGTTTATTTGCAGTATTATGGTAAGCCGCAAACTGCTCAGCTGTCGGCTATAGACAGTAAACACTGCTTTGTGTTTGTATTACAGCTCAAAACATCGTTATCATCGTAAACTGTCCAGCCCCTGCTCGCCCAAGGACGTGAAAATTACCTCTCTATGAATGTGATGAACAGAGTGATTCCTTGGTAGGGACTAGATGTATCAATATGTACAAGAATTTACTATTTCTAATAGCTGGATTGGGAAGCCTCCGTGGCTCAGGCGGCAGCGCGCCGACCTCTTACCGCTGGGTTCCGTGGTTCAAATCCCGGTCACTCTATGTGAGATTTGTGCTCGACAAAGCGAAGGTAGGACAAATTTTTCTCCGGGTACTAAGGTTTTTACTGTCAACTTTCATTCTTTCTTCTTGCTATTGGCTTTACGTCGCACCGACACAGGTAGGTCTTATGGCAACTATGGGACAGGAAAAGGCTAGGAGTGGGAAGGAAGCGGCCGTGGCCTTCATTAAGGTACATCCCCAGCGTTTGCTTGGTGTGAAAATGGGAAACCACGGAAAACCATTTTCAGGGCTGCCGACAGTGGGGTTCGAGCCCACTATCTCCCGAATACTGGATACTGGCCGCAATTAAGCGACTGCAGCTATCGAGCTCGGTCATATTTCTTTCTATCCACACTCTAATATCATTTAATTCCATTAATCATTGCTCCAGAGGAGTGCGACAGGCCTCGGCAGCCGGCACAATTCCCATCCTCGCCGCTTGAAGGGGGCTTCTTTCATTCCATTCCTGACCCGGTCAAATGGCTGTAGATTTTCATTTTTCAATAGTTGAATGAGCACAAATATATGATGAATGCGAAGGAATTTAACAACAGGCAAAATGTTACCCCATTAGGAGAGATATATTTCTTTCTCTAAATCTGCCATTTTTCTCAAAACATGGAAATGCAATGTGAAATGTAAAGGGCAAGCGACGGAGATTATCATGTTTTCGCAAAAAATAATTGAGGATTGAATAGGAGAGAGTTACAGACTTCAAAAATACTACGTGCGTCTGTGGAGAAGTCGCAGCAGCTTGTAGGTACGGCACGAGTAGTACACTCTTAGCTACAAACATCAGTCGTGACGGACTTAGCAAACTGTTCATTGTGCAGTACTTATAGTAAATATGTACCTATGGCATAATTTGTAATACCTATTTGAAATTTGACGTCAGCACCTCAATTCGCAATAGCCACGGCGGACGGTTCATATACTTATTGTCAGGACTTGAGATTTGAGGTAGGCGCATATCCCGCTAAATTTGTCGAGTAATGAATTTTTCTAGCGGTGAACAAATGCATTTAGTGGCTAGCGGAATTTTGATTTGCCAGAGTATTTTCTCCTGGCTTTGTAAAATATATTTGTAATGCCACAAATGTTACATATTTATGGCACAAATATCACTGAATCAAATTAGTGGGGAAAACTAGAATGCACCTAGGCCTCGGGGGAAGCACAACTACTATTATTATTTCCAAATTGCGTCAGGCCGAGCGTGAAAATCCCCTTCATGTAAACGGAAAGTACCGTTTTTTACAGGACGAGATCTGTTTTACTTTGTGAGTGTATATATTAGTTCAGTTTGTCACTGGTGTCTGTGTGGGACTGAGTCGTCCTACTGCAGCAGCAGAGGGGTCTTAATATGTAGTATTGTAGCTACTTTCATCAGTGAGTTGTGCATGCATTCTGTGTTTTTTATGTTTAACCGGTTTACTTTATCAGTTTATATTACCTATGCTTTAATGAATCATTGTAATTACTTTGTGCGTATGTTTAAATATTGAGTTGTTTATTAAGTTTATAAAATGCCAAATTCACAATACACCCAAAAATAGGAGTGAATGTTTATAGAATGAACTGTTTGAAGACTGGCTTCTTTCAAATCCTGGAAAAAAGGAGCTATTCATGTCGAGTGTAAATTTTGCTGATATATATTGGGTTCGCGATATAAAAATCAATGTAAAGGTAAAACGAATATTGAAGTGGCGAACATATCGTTTGCAGCGCGACAATAGGTTATCATTATTCCAAAATTAAGCACAGATATTACATCAAAATCTTCTAAGAGTAATGCAGCCTTATTTATTCCCCAACACTCTGATAACTTTGTCTAAGTTTGCAAGACGATATTTACAGATATTTTCAGAACATAGAATGAAGTAAACTGCAATTATTATAAAAACACGGGCCCTTTATTTCATAAACGAGTTCATGTTTGTGTGACAGCGCTCACAGTATCATAATATTGAATCAACAGATGTTCGGGTCTTAAAATTCTGCGGAACATTCTGCGGTGTAATAGGACCCTAATGCCTGGTGATTGTAATACCATATTTATTTTAATAAAGAGGGCAGGGCTTGCCAGTAAGCGGTAAGCAATTAAGCACTAGATCATCTTAAATTTAATAAATCATACTCTCTTTTAATTAAGTGATGCTACTGTAACCATTCCCAATTCTATGCCCTATTAAGCTTCGTTCCAACTTAGAAAATAAAGATGCAAAGATTGGAATTCGAAAGCTAAGCCTGTTTGATTGTCCATGTGACGTCCGGAGAGTTTAATTAGTTTACGAAGCCAGTTGTGAACACGAAAGTAGAGGGACCTACTCCGAAATTGAGTAGAACAGCTGTAGTCGGAAGAATATGATGGTATCGGATTTTGTCAGCTCCTAGAATGAAGCACGTGTGCAGGTCAACACGATATCGATGTCAGTCAGTGTAATGGAATCAGCTAAGGGTGGGAAGTGAGTAAGGGTGTAGGTATTTATATGTGGAGAGGAAGATGTGAAGGTGTGATAAGATAAGTGTCCAACTTATCAATGTCTCAGTAACTGTAAAAGGCAAAGCGGTTTCTGAAGTTGTAGAAAATGACCTCATAGTTTTGCGTAGAATTAGCTGGAATTATTTGTCGATGGGTGATAGGATAGAGAGGGAAACTGTAGTCTCCAGCGACAGAGGTGGGGGTAACAGTATTGGTGGAGGTTAGTAAAGGGGAGTTCTGGACGACTCATGTATACAGGAGTGATATTCGGTTTCAGTTAGGTAGTTAGAAATGGTGAATATTGTTTGGCGATGGACGTTTAAGAAATGAGGTTGATAGATCTGGGAGACTTTTAAGAGATGGACCAATCGATAAGGGAATCGAGGGAGTGAAACGAATTGTAGAGTTATTAGGTCGAGGTACTTAGGTGATGATAGTCTGGAAAAGAGTATCTGACAGACTGGATTGTATTGGTAATGTTAGCTGCGATATAGTGGCGATAGCTCGGTTGAAGTTGCGCATGGAGAACGGATGTTTGGTGCTTCATTCGGAAGAAGCGAATGGTGGATTCGCACAGGATGGAGTGCTCCTTATTCTGCTGAGAAGAAAGACATTCAGTGTGAAACGTGGTAATTGCCGAGGCAGATAATAAGAACTGCAGTGTTAGAGACGAACCCGGAAAAAAGAGGCAATAGGTCTTCCACACAATTGAAAGGAAATTCAAGGCATATCTTACTTTATGTTGGGTAGTCTGCTTATGTCATTTATAATAGCATTTAAATGACCACTGATAGCCTTCCTATTCATATTATTTAAATACTGTTAGGGATGAAAATTTAATATAATAGAATTTAGTGAATCTGTACACTAGGAATAAAGCAAATAACTTTGATATAATTTGGTGAATTTGTAGACTGGAAATAAAGCAAACTTGTCGGGTAGGCCTATAGCAAAACGAGGTTATTGCTGCTCTGAAATAATTGAATCTCAAAATAAATGCTCGTTTATTATTATTATTATTATTATTATTATTATTATTATTATTATTATTATTATTATTATTATTATTATTATTATTATTATTATTATTATTATTATTATTTGCAGGTTAAGGCCAATAAAGACCACCTTAAAAATCTGTTACACACTTTTGAAAGTCTGTTTTGTAGCCCAGAATGGCTGCATTCTTTCCTTGGAAGCCTGCCGTTTTTCCGTCGTCCAACCACTGTTCTGTTTTGTTCTTCATGGAAGCCCTTCAAGTTGTTGATTTGTAACCGGTAGTGCGCTCGATTTGAGATGTCCTCTCGCCTTAGTCCAGTCTTGTTGAAGTCTTTCCTCACCTCCAGGAACTACTTGTCAGAAACTTCAGGTCAGCTATCTGAAAGATTTGTTTTGGCAAATCGCTTTCTATCCATTCTGAAGAGGAGTCCACAGAGTTTCAGTCTTCTTTTCCTAATTGTCTCCGTCAGACGTTCATTTTACCGATACAGTTCTTCATGTTCCCTTAAGCTATATTGCTCATTTTCAATTTTTGGATCCATTATTTTGCGAAGAGAAGCCTTCGTGGCTCAGGCGGCAGCGTGTCGGCCTCTCACCGATGCGTTCTGTATTTCAAATCCCGGTCACTCCATGTGAGATTTGTGCTAGACAAAGCGGAGGATGGACAGCATTCTCTCCGGGTTCTCCGGTTTTCCCTGTCATCTTTCATTCCAGCAACACTCGCCATTATCATTTCATTTCATCTGTCAGTCATTAATCATTGCCCCAGAGGAGTGCAACAGGCTTCGGCAGCCGGCACAATTCCTATCCTCACCGCAAGATGGGGCTTCATTCATTCCATCCCTGACCCGGTCAATGACCAGAAAACAGTTTCTTTTAATTTTGTGAATAATTTTTCTCTCAGAAAATGCCCATTTATTATCAAATCATTATTTGAAGTATTTGACGTTCTCAAGATGCGAAGCTTGAGTCTTTATTGAAATTCAAAATTCACTTTCTGTAAAATATTTTCTGGGTTAGTTCGGAAATGACAAAGTGGTGGAAAATATTTAGTATTGTTTCGGCGTTAGGTCTACTTTGAGTACAAGAAAATGCAGATTGAAAAGTACATTGGATAAGTTTAGAAGCACAGTCCGTGGATCTAAAAGATTGGTAGTGCTGAACAATCGAACGCTGCATCAACGAAACTTTTTTCTATATTTTTATAAGTGTATTTCTTTCTTTCCTTCCTTCTTTCTTTATTTATTTATTTATTTATTTATTTATTTATTTATTTATTTATTTCCTTCTTAATCCGTTTACCCACCAGGGTTCGTTTTTCCCTCAGACTCATCGATGTATCACACATCAACCGCCTCTAGCGCAATGTCCTGGAGCGTGAAACGTTTGGTAGGGGTATACAGCTAGGGATGAGGACCAGTACCTCTCCAAGGTGGCCTCGCCTGCTATCCTCAGCAGGGACCTTGTGGAGGGATGGGAATAGACAAGGAAGAGGGAAGGAAGTGACCGTGGCCTTATGTTAGGTACCATCCCGGCACTTGCCTGGTGGAGAAGTGGAAAACCACGGAAAACCACTTCGAGGATGGCTGAAGTTGGAATCGAACCCACCTCAACTCATTCTACCTCCCTAGACTGAGTTGATCCCGTTCCAGTCCTCGTACCACTTTTAAAATTTCGTGACAGAGCCGGGAATTGAACCGGAGCTTCGGAGAGTGGCAGCCAATCACATTAACTACTACACCACAGAGGCAGATAAATGTATTTAATCATAAATTGTTTCAGTGTACTGAAGAACCTAACAGTCATAAAAGAAATTAATCGTTCTGAATTTGAATTCTATTTATCCATTTCCATTTTTGATCACCCCAAAAGGAAATCTGATACCCTTGCTTTATATTAACTGTTAACATTCAATCAATCAATCAATCAATCAATCAATCAATCAATCAATCAATCAATCAATCAATCAATCAATCAATCAATCAATCAATCAATCAATCAATCAATCAATCAATCAATCAATCAATCAATCCTGATCTGCATTTAGGGCAGTCGGCCAGGTGGCAGATTCCCTATCTGTTGCTTTCCTAGCCTTTTCCTAAATGATTTCAAAGAAATTGGAAATTTATTGAACGTCTCCCTTGGTAAGTTATTCCAATCCCTAACTCCCCTTCCTATAAATGAATATTTGCCCCAGTTTGTCCTCTTTAATTCCAACTTTATCTTCATATTGTGATCTTTCCTACTTTTATAAACGCCATTTGAGCATGTACACGTTGTGTGACGCGTTTAATAACGTGAAAATCACTGTAATTCCTTGTTTTTGAAGTAGGATGAATTCCTTTTTAGATTTAATTCCACGGTCCCACTAAGTTAGGAACTAAATAATCTCTATACACTATTACTGGATCCTCATCAAAGGGCAATAAACTGTTTGAGTGAACAGGTGGAAGTTTCATTTCAGAGGGAGACTGTGTAAACGCAATACATTTTGGTTCAGTCAATATTTTACATTGCACAGTGTTCATTCCAGTAAAAGCTGAATTCTGATTTGTGAGCAACTTTGTTTTGTTAACAATGGTAAACAAACGGCCATTGTTGACGTCCTGTATCTGATTCATGAACCACTGAACATGACGACAATACTGGTAGTCACAGTTTTAATTGCATAATGATAATGACAACAATTCCCGCGCATGGCTCTTTGCCCGACACACGGTTGATGATCGCAAAAATACAAGTTTAATTTATTTCTGTTTAATTTGGTTTGTAATCTTTCGATTATGAATTGAAGTTTAGAAACACTAATTGTGAACCAATACCAACGTTTACTGTGCTTATTACGTATGGCACTGAAGTTTTAGTTAAGAAAGTGATGGAAATATGATGAAGGTTTATAAAGATTCGTATATACTAAAAAATTACACGAAAAGGTAAGTTCTCCATTTCACAACTATGTTCGTCAAGTCACTGTGAGCAATATTCTAAATATTTTAAAATGGCAGGATGGTAGATGAAAATATAATTCTTCAACTTTGTGCAGTGCAAGAAAATTTCGTTTTTCTGTCCTTTAATGTGAGAAGTACTTCGCACTTTTCCTCTTCATGTAGTGCCACGACATTTTATATCATAGCGAGTAATGTAGGCCATTCTGTAATGTAAGAATTTGGACGCTGATGCATTCAACAACATGTGACTAGTACACCTGAAGTTTTCCAGTGAATTTCGTGAATTAAAATTGTATTTTTTTATTATTCTATCTTCCTTTCTCCGCTGGGCTTCTTCTCAAGCACTTCACAGTGTCTAAGATACTATGACACAGGATTTATGGAAGACAAACCTACAACCTTCATAGATAATGCAAAATAGAGCCAAAGGCATACGTAGCCCATTACGAATTTGCCCGACCAGATGACGTGAAAATGTTGAAGTGTCACATGTTCAGTCTTTCTCAGGCATACTGCTTAGCTTACTTGAGCGGGCCTACTGTATCTCATACCACACACTTTTTAGTTCAATTCACACGGATAGGATACCCCCTTCCAGGCCTTGGTACATAATTAAGATCATTGGACCTGCGGAGTAATCTAATAAGGTTTCAGAGAAAATGACGGATGGAGACTAGGATATATGAATGGGTGAAAACCATAACGGTATAAGTGACATTTCTTTAAAAAATGAGTTAAGTGCAGGATGTAACTCCAGGAGGATGTATCCTTTCACCAACCAGGAGATACAAGTGATAGCGGTAATATTCTGCGCTCTAGTGATGGGTGGTGTAACTACAAATACCATGCTTTATATGAGTGTTGAAGATGTTTAAATGTCTTTTTCTCTGAATGACCAAAATGTTACTTATACCGTTATGGTTTTCACCCATTCATATATAACATTTTACACATATTCAGAAATGGAGAGACGCCCGTGTATTCGGACAATCCTTTCGCTATCCATAAAAATACCTCTCTGGGTTGAGCAGGGGAGTATGTTGGTGATCATGAAGCGCCTAGTTGAGTTTCGTATTGTTTCCACTTGTTGCAGGCTAATTACTGGCATCTTTCCTCAATCAATCAATCGATCAATCAATCAATCAATCAATCAATCAATCAATCAATCAATCAATCAATCAATCAATCAATCAATCAATCAATCAATCAATCAATCAATCAATCAATCAATCAATCAATCAATCAATTCTGATCTGCATTTACGGCAGTAGCCCAGGTGGCAGATTCCCTATCTGTTGTTTTCCTAGCCTTTTCGTAAATGATTTCAAAGAAATTGGAAATTTATTGAACATCTCCCTTGGTAAAATATTCCAATCCCTAACTTTCCTTCCTATAAATGAATATTTGCCCCAGTTTGTCCTCTTGAATTCCACCTTTATCTTCATATTGTGATCTTTCCTACTTTTCTTAGGCAACTCCTCTGAATGCAATGCTATTGGGTCAACGAGGCCGAAAGCATTTATAATCTTCACGCCCTTCGTGATCTTTCCCTTTATTTTAAAAAATACTAATTCCTTTAATGGTCGGGTATATGTAACTTATAGTAGAGCAACGACGACCAGAATGCCTACCTTTAACTTTTATAAGATTTACACCATCTAAAACAAAATAACCTTCGTTCTGTAATATAGTTCCACCTGTAATCAAGCATAGTTCATTGAGCATGGTCACAAAACTTTGGATAAAAGACACACACACACACACACACACACACACACACACACACACACACACACACACACACACACACACACACACACACACATACACAAGGGACAATTTTAAGGATACGGATTGTATACGTTCTATGGCGTACTTTCTACAAGAGCTCATCTTTCATTCTTTCTTCCTTTCTTTCTTTCTTAATCCGTTTACCGTCCAGGGTTGTATTTTCCATCGGGTTCAGCGAGGGATCCCACATTTACCGCTTCAGGGTCAGTGTCTTGGAGCTCTAGACTTCGAGTTTGGGGGTACAACTAGGAAGGTGGACCAGTACCTCGCCCAGGTGACTTCACCTGTTATGCTGAATAGGGACTTGGTGGAGGATGGGAATTTTGGAACGGATAGACAAGGTAGATGGAAGGAAGCGGCCGTGGCCTTAGGTTAGGTACCATCCCGGAGGAGAAGTGGGAAACCTTAAAACCACTTCGAGGATGCGTGATGATTGAATACAACTCCCTATACTCAGTTGACCTCTTCAGACTGAGTGGACCCCGTTCCATCCCTCCTACCACTTTTCAAATTCCGTGACAGTCGGTAATCGAACCCGGATCTTCGGGGGTGGCAACTAATACCACTAATCACTACACCACAGAGGCGGACCAGAGCTCTTCTAATCGAGAAAAATTATTTAGCCACTGTGATGTAACATATATAATTCCCTATTAGGCTCATAAAATCTTTTCCAATTCTCCATTAACCTCGATTTCGTCGAAATGCAGATACACCATATTCTATTCACTTAGACGTGAACATTGTAACAGGATTGCGTCGAAAATATATTTCGAACTAGCCATCGGGCCTCAAATATTAAAGTCAAGAATGTAACTGAATATATGACCTTGCAAAAACCAACGTAGCGCACTACCACAGGGATTACAATCCCTCGTAATTTACAATGTAGTATATTTCCGCATGTGGGTGTTAAAATTTAAGCCTCTTAAATAATGCCCTAGTACATCCTCAGTTTAGCTCGGTACCATGCCTTCCGGAATTTTAGGCAGTAATGATAGAATGTAAACATTTTGCAGCGAGTAACAATTATTCACAACTGCAAAACTGCCTGAACAATGGTATGCTACGAGATTTACATTAACATTAGGGTTACGGCCCATCAGAATCCGTTGAAATGAATGGGCTAGGCGACATTCCTAATGTCTGTCTGTTAGGTTATCAGCCCAGAGGCTGGCTGGATCCTCAAATAGCACCACTAAAGGTTATGCGGTTATAAGGAAACCCCAAAAACCAATGACAGCGCCACAATGAGGCGTACTAGGCAAGATGAGGAGTGAGGTAGTTTGCCATTGCTTTCCTCACTGGGTCAGAAAGTACTATTGCAGCACGACTGACCCTATGAGCAGCACCTTTCGTAACACTCAGATGCACCAGTCATGCTCTGCATGTCATTACTCAGCACTACTCATACCCCAGCAGCTTCCATATTGTTACAGCCATGGATGTTGACTGGGACTTCGGTGGAAGCTACACTTTACTCTGGCCTGTGCCAAGAGATGGATGCAAAAGTACTGTATCCATCAAGAAATAACGCAAGTAATTTGCATAGCAACCTATTAGAGTCTAAAAATCAGATGTTTATTGATAAGATTATGCCACACATCACAGAAATCAAATATACACCATTTACACCATGAAGGCCTCCTGGAGCAGTCTGCTGTTTGCTTTACGTCGCACCGAAACAGATAGGTCTTATGGCGACGATGGGATAGAAAAGGCCTAGGAGTTATACAGAAGCGGTCGTGGCCTTATTTAGGGTACAGCCCAGCATTTGCCTGGTGTGAATATGGGGAACCAGGCAAAACCGTCTTCAGGGCTGCCGAGAGTGGAATTCGAACCTACTATCTCCCGGATGCAAGCTCACAGCCGCGTGCCTCCTGGAGCAGGAACAATCATACTAAGTGGAATAGAGTGGTTACCTCTTTGACCCCAGGAATTAAGCTGGTACTCGCTTTTGTTGCAGGCTCAGTGAAACTCAGGGCCATGCTCCTCTCCAGAACTGGGAATCTCGGTTCTCAATATTTCATCTTCCTGATGGAGAATCGAATCCACATGATTCTGCCTTTACTGCCTGGATAACGCAGCCCCTTTTAATAGATTGATCGCCTTGCAGGAGGGGGCGGTCGATTACATCCTCGGTATAGCCTGCCTGTTGTAAAAGGCCACTAAATGGGGCTCCAAGGGCTCTTAACTTGAGAGGTGGTGGTGGTGATAATCGTTTTAAAAGAAATGTGCAAACGGACAACAATCCTGTATTAACACTATTTAGAGGGGAAAATCCAGAAGGTGTCCGACACTTCGAAAAATTAAGATGTCAGCAAAAGAAAGACAAGGGCCATGAGAGGAGTGAAAATGAAAGCCTCCTTAGGCCC
The DNA here is from genome assembly GCF_040414725.1 of Anabrus simplex. NCBI lineage: Eukaryota > Metazoa > Arthropoda > Insecta > Orthoptera > Tettigoniidae > Anabrus > Anabrus simplex. The sequence goes on along the minus strand of NC_090265.1, from coordinate 1,701,526,454 downwards.
TTGAACGCTCAAATACCACTGGGGTCGGTAAAGAACAAGAGTTGAGCAAGGGAGGTCGGATAGAACAGATGAACGTAAGGAGCCTGTCACAAATAAGTGGAAGTAATTCCAGGACTAAACCAAGGGCCCAATGATCACCAACGAACGTTGGAGTTTGTCTGCCACCCCCACTCACAGAGGAATCTTAACATGGGTGAGTGTGCTGGCGACTTCTTCTTTTTCTACCGCTTTTCCCACACCGTGGGGTCACGGGTGCGAACTGCGTCGCACATGTGGATTTGGCACTGTTGTACGGCCAGATACCCTTTCTGATGCCAACTTTATATGGAGGGATGTAATCACTAAAGCGTGTTCCTCTGGTGGTTGGTAGTGTGGAATGCTGTCTGAATATGAAGAGGAGAGTGTTAGGACGGTCATATACGCCCAGTCCCCGAGCCAGAAGAATTAATCTGAAGCAATTAAAATTCCCGACCCGGCCGGGAATCGAACCCGGGTCTCTCTGAACCGAAGGCCAGTACGCTGACCATTCAGTCAATGAGTCGGACAGTGGGGCGGTAACTATGGGGACCTTATTTGAGTCCGTTCATTGCTTCCACTTTCTTGTGTCACGTTTCTCACTATGAGCTCTCATATCCGATTTCCCTTTGTCCATCTTTGTTGTTTTCCGACCCCGATGGTATTAGACCTCTAGGGCTAGGATAGTCTTTCATTTTCATCCCTTCGTGGCCCTTCTCGTTCTTTTTCCGATACCTTCATTTTTGAAGTGTCGAACCTTTTCCAATGTTCCCCTCTGATTAGTATTAATAGACCGGGCGAGTTGGCCGTGCGCGTAGAGGCGCGCGGCTGTGAGCTTGCATCCGGGAGATAGTAGGTTCGAATCCCACTATCGACAGCCCTGAAAATGGTTTTCCGTGGTTTCCCATTTTCACACCAGGCAAATGCTGAGGCTGTACCTTAATTAAGGCCACGGCCGCTTCCTTCCAACTCCTAGCCCTTTCCTATCCCATCGTCGCCATAAGACCTATCTGTGTCGGTGCGACGTAAAGCCCCTAGCAAAAAAAAAAAATATTAATAGAGGATGGCTACCCAGATGTACTTCCTCTTAAATTAATAAATACCACCACTAACACTTAGTACACTGAAGGGACGTACGGAATTGACGAAGCATTCAGTAAGCCTTTAGGGATTCTGCTTCTCTAGTCGTGTTGTAGTGTCTCCCATCACTTGTGTTCCCCTCACCCATCCACTCAGCGCCACAGTCGTCCCTCTCTTAAAATATCACCGAGCACATCCCCTATCCCGATGACAGTTCATGTCACAATTGCGTGGACTACAGCTAATTTAATGAAATCAGAATTATTTATAACATTATTTTATGTTCCAGATAGCAATACGTTTCTCCGTCGGCTTCTTCTGAAGGAAGATTTGGGCAGTTACTGGGATAGAGAGGTGCCAGCGCCTTAAACAAGTGTAAGTATACTGTAGGACAGTGTTTACCCACATTCCTTTCTTCTAAGAACCCTAGAAATACACAAACACTACAACATATGTAACTTTCGGGTTTAGACAATTTTTAACGTATAGTACTCAATGCTCTTGATATTGGCAATTAAATGTGATATTTTGGTATTTCTTTTAGGGTAAAATAATTGCAGTCCTGGCCTCAGTTCTGATAGGAAAACACGATACTCTCCTTCGACGGACAAAAGCCTATTTAGTTAGTTGTAATACTCATGAAATCGAAAATGCTTCTTCGTATTGTAGGAAACGATTCTTCTGAACGATGGTAGGCAGTCGGCATGTCGAATTTTCAACAATGTTCGTGTGCAACGCCTACTGCAGAATGCTGACTGTACATTTTCGAGGCACACCTTACCTAGTGTTGGGAATCGCTTCTGTGGACTTCCGAATGCTTCCCTTACATCCAGACACCGGAATTTCAGGCAGTAAAAGGTCAGAATGCAAACTAACTGTAGCCAGTAACAAGTATACTCTAACCTGCACAACGGTTATGCAATGACATTTGAGTAAACCTTACGGGCACGGTCTTCAGAACCCCTACAATTTATGTTAATCTCGCTACATTACGGAAAAGCAGTCTGTATGACATTTCATACTCTCATAATAAGTTTGCATTCTAATCTATTATTGCCTAAACATCCGAGGTCTATTCATATGTGTCCAGATTTTGTGAACATAACTTTCTCACTGAATTCCATTCTTTATTCGCTATTTCATGCTCCGCAGAACGTTGATACATAACAAACAAACTGTCAGTTTCCCACCAAGTTTTAAAATTTACGTGATACCAAGCAGAAATAATATTAAACTAACTGTAATCATATCGTAACACGTAGGTGGGTAGATAAATAAACACACAACTGGTGGCGTTTACTCTAGACTTTATTGACTAACTAATAATTGCTTATACACCTGCACAGGGCACACAATTTCACTCTCTCTCGCTGCTGTCACCCTAGTTATTCGCTCTATTGCTTAAAACTAATCAGTCACACTACACGTTATTCTACAATTGTCACAATCACACAATTTACAGCTTGCGCGGGCGCAAAACAGTCCTAAAACGTTGTACGTGGTACATTGTCCGTACACTCACAGCAGACTTCTTTGACTGTTCCTTGCCGCTCAGCAGCACTGTTTTGCACTCGCCGTAAGTTTATGCAAAGAGCACTAACACCGCTTAGACGTCACAGTCCACAAACTGATCCTGCATTCCACAGCAGCAATCCTGGTGCTCCACAGCACTGTCTCTCCGACTGAATCACTAGCAGAACTGAACCATCTTTATCGCTAGCGGAACGGAGCAGGTGAAGCTCGTCCGACCTGCCTTAAATACGTATTTTAGGTGTTTCGGAAAAGGAGACGTCTCTACAGCCCTCCGGAATCCGGAATCTCTGGGTTCAACAACCAGTTCTTTCTCACACGGCCGGGAAAGTCCCCAATGTGATAATGGAGCGACGACAGCAGTGATGGCCTTGCGCGCCTGGCCGTCCCTGACTGGTTACTGCACTAGCGAGTGAGAGGGACCGTAACTCAGTGACGTTACTCACAACCCGTCCAGCCTAACTTCCTCCTTCCAAGGCCTTACAACAAAATGGTGGATACCATCACAATATTTATTTCGTCAAATCATGCTTCATATATTAGTGATGGAAGGTCAGTAAAAAAAATAAGAAACTTTCTTTAAAAGAAGTAAATTAAAAATGTTCAGTTAACATAACAAGGTTCATTATGACTTGAATTCAGATAACATTGGCAATGTTTAAAAAAGTAGATGCACATCAACATGTAGGGACGTTACAATATTACCCAAATCAGTGTGATTCGATATTTTATTCGTTCTTTTCAACATCGATTTAGATGCTGATAATTAGATATTATTGCGGCATTGAAAGAAAACTTGGAGTATTGTTATCGATTCCAGTTACGTAAGAAGCATACTCATGTTAATCGAGACCTTGGTTACGGACTGAGTGGCTCCTCATACCAGTGATTAAAAATCAGAAGGTAGTTCTAATTTTCTCTTTTCTTTTCATGTAAATTCCACTTGGTTCCTTTATATAACAACAGACCGCCAGACTTATAAAGAACAAATAAGGATAGTAAAAACGTGAACGCCGCAATGTCCTGTCAAGGTTAGAGGACTGAAGAAGAGGACTCCGTATAACTCAACAAGTAGTACTACAAGAAATTACACTTTCACCTGTTTCATAGATAGTGTCCATTAATATGTAGGTATTTATTGAAATTGTCAACTTTTTATCCAGTAAAACCAAAATAATAGACAAATAATTAGTTCAATCACAATATAATGCTCAGCGCGTTACTCGCCATTCAGTTTCCTACAAGAAAGATCCTAGGCATTTATTTCTGTAAGTTTAATGTTTCTCCAGGAGATAACGCCTTTCGTTTCAAAACACACTTTATAGAGCATCGACTGGCCGAGCGCTGTTTGGCTGGATTCTTGCCCCAGGTGGATTGATCGGGGATCTATTCCACGAAACTATGACCTTGTTAATTCCAAGTTACAGCTTGTTATAAAGTAGATGGAGTTGTACATTTTTGTTCCACGAAAGAATTTGTCTTTTGTAAATCGCAACTGAATTGTTACAGCGTTACAAATAACATCATATCATTAAAAATACTACGTCATGACATGAAACAGCTGTTTACATTCGTGTTCCATTCGTCGAATTGGGTTATGTCTGTCTCCTTTATCGTGTTTTAAGGTAAGTTATGCAAAAACGAGTCAAAGAACTGTAATACTGTATTTCTATTAATTTTGTAATCCTACAATATATTTTAGTTTATTTCTTTGATGATGACACTTTATTTTTTGCTGGTCGTTACACTAACACATTCAAGGTTTTCCGTGACACAAGAATGGGAGGGAAGCGACTTGAAGTAAGGCACAGCCTGAGGTGAAACTGGGAAACTACGCTACCGACGGTGGGATTCAAACCCAAAATCTACCGAATGCAAGCTCACATCTACGATCGCAAAGACAACTCGCTCGGTAAAGAAGAATTACTTCTGTAGTTTTCCATACTTCCATTCTTCCAAATCACCGCATATGCTCCGATGCCGCTGAACTTAATTGTTACACAATTTGAAGCACTACACAATTACTAGAATGCTAGAATTATCTTTTTGGACGAAACAGAAGCAAAAAAATCTGTTTTCGATGTATTCGCGGGGAGTCCTACAGCTAACCTAAAATATGCATTGTATTCAAATACTGAGTATAACTGCAAGTTCATTCTTTACATGGATATGTCTTATAGCTTGGGATCATCCGAAAATTGGTGTAACGCGACAAAATGTGTGACAAAATTGACGTCACATTAGTCGTTACCGTAGGCCTTGGTCACCAAAGATACTGAGGCTATCGTTATCAATATTTGAGATGCATTTATTGAAAGATATATTTACGATCATTAGCATTTAGCAAAGGGCAATGTTTCTTTAATTGTTACTCCATACGGACGGCAGTTTTCATTCCTATCACTCTCACTACTGCCAGTTTACATATTTACCAAATTACAAGCTGGCCCAAAAGTCCGTTAACATTTGACGAGGCAATACTTCACGGAATACTGGAGGTAGAGAGGTAATCATTGACGCACATGATTAGCATGACTTAAGGTTTTATAGACACCAAAATAAAGTCCACATAATGACCAAACGGTGGCACTGGACAGCAACATATCAAGTACAAATGGCTACTCATTGTTGACATGACATAGGGTTTTATAGACACCAACAACAAGCACACAAACATGCCAACAGATGGCGCTGGACAGCAACACGTCTCTGATGCCACATGAGACCCATGTATGGTATAAAAGGCGCTGTCGTGAGAGAGGGCGTCAGATGCGCCTGCAATTGCGGCATGTTGACGTTACCAGAAAATGCACTGTTATTGAATCTTTATTTACTTTATATTGGTGCCAATAAATCCCCACGTCATGCTAATCATGCGTGTCAATTATTACATTTCTACCTCCAATATTCCATGAAGTATTAACCGACTTTTGGGTCATTCTGTACATCTCAATATTAAGTCATAAGTGTATTTAAATATTACTAGTATATTTATATATTAGTCTTCTTTCACATGTAGAGAATACTTGTCAATTCCATTTTTTTACAAGCTGCTTAACGTCGCACCGACACAGGTGGGTCTCTCTGTCGACGACGGGATAGAAAAGTGTTAGGAGTGGGGAGGAAGCAGTGAAAATGAAAATCCACAGCCTGTTTCCAGTCATTCGATGGGGTCAGGAATGGAATGAATGAAGCCCTATCTAGCGGCGAGGATAAGAATTGTGCCGGCTGCCGAAGCCTGTCTCACTCCTCTGGGGCAATGATTAATGAATGACAGATGAAATGAAATGATATTGGAGAGTGTTGCTGTAATGAAATATGACAGGGAAAACCGGAGTACCCGGAGTAGCCTTAATTAAGGTACAGCCCTAGCATTTGCCGAGTGTAAAAATGGGAAACAACGGAAAACCATCTTCAAGTCTGTCGAGAGTGGGATTCGAACCCACTATCTCCTGGATGCGAGCTCACAGATGCGCACCCTTAACCACACTGCCAACTCACGCGGTGATTGCCAATTCACTTGTAAGTTACTAATACAGGGTCTGTCTTTTAAACCCAGACCGAGCGCATGGTGTTTATACTCTGCGGTACAGCAGCTGCCTTCGCGCGCGGCTGCCCTGGTTTAAGCGTGCATACAATCTTATATGAAATCCTTACCTTTTAAAAATGCTGGAAATGTCATCCTTGATAATGAGGGACTTCATAAACACCATTAGAATTGTCTTCGTCCGCCTCTGTGGTGTAGTGGTTAGCGTGATTAGCTGCCACCCCCGGAGGCCCGGGTTCGATTCCCGGCTCTGCCACGATATTTGAAAAGTGGTATGAGGGCTGGAACGGGGTCCACTCAGCCTCGGGAGGTCAACTGAGTAGAGGTGGGTTCGATTCCCACCTCAGCCATCCTGGAAGTGGTTTTCCGTGGTTTCCCACTTCTCCTCCAGGCGAATGCCGGGATGGTTCCTAACTTAAGGCCACGGCCGCTTCCTTCCCTCTTCCTTGCCTATCCCTTCCAATATTCCCATCCCCACCAAGGCCCCTGTTCAGCATAGCAGGTGAGGCCGCCTGGGCGACGTACTGGTCATACTCCCCAGTTGTATCCCCCGACCAAGAGTCTGAAGCTCCAGGACACTGCCCTTGAGGCGGTAGAGGTGGGATCCCTCGCTAAGTCCGAGGGAAAAACCGAACCTGGAGGGTAAACAGATGATGATGATGATGATGAGAATTGTCTTCACACCAATACCAAGAGTTGTGGTTGTTCTCACCGCCATTAAGATGAAACTAAGCCTCATCCCAAAAGAATTCAAGCTGAGAGTCGATCATTTAATGATGCAAGATACCACTCACAGTATCTCACTCTAGTGGCTGGATCAGCAGGTTTTAAACAATGGGCCCGTGTAAACCCGTAAGGTTTGACGTGTAACAGCTTTGTAGCTCTGTGTGCAGAAAAAACCGAAACACCTACTTGTATTAACTTTGTGAGTGATTAATTCGGTGACCGTTCAAGATTCGCTTTTCCTCTGTTAAAACTGTTGGTGCGCGCATGTTTCTTATTGAGCACTGAGCCAGTAATTTCGAATTTATTTACAAATAATCTGTGCTCATGAAGGTGGCATTTCACCAGGAATTTGCTGAACAAATGCATCGCGTACACAGCGAGCCGACTCGTAGTTAAAATAACTTCTACATACGAAAATACGGTGTTGCTATGATAACTGTCTCACCATGTTAACAGCTGAGAGTCAAACTGGCTGTTGCTGCTAGCTCGAATACGTGCATGCTCCTTGCAAGGTCAAGAACTATGCGCGCGCCTCCCGTACAGCTGCTTAGGTTTGGGAGAGTAAAAGCGCCTCTGGGTCCGCCTCTGTGGTGTAGTGGTTAGCGTGATTAGCTGCCACCCCCGGAGGCCCGGGTTCGATTCTAGGCTCTGCCACGAAATTTGAAAAGTGGTACGAGGGCTGGAGCGGGGTCCACTCAGCCTCGGGAGGTCAACTGAGTAGAGGTGGGTTCGATTCCCTCCTCAGCCATCCTGGAAGTGGTTTTCCGTGGTTTCCCACTTCTCCTCCAGGCGAATGCCGGGATGGTACCTAACTTCAGGCCACGGCCGCTTCCTTCCCTCTTCCTTGCCTATCCCTTCCAATCTTCCCATCCCTCCTCAAGGCCCCTGTTCAGCATAGCAGGTGAGGCCGCCTGGGCGAGGTACTGGTTATTCTCCCCAGTTATATCCCCCGACCAAGCGTCTGAAGCTCCAGGACACTGCCCTTGAGGCGGTAGAGGTGGGATCCCTCGCTGAGTCCGAGGGAAAAACCGACCCTGGAGGGTAAACAGATGATGATGATGATGATGATGAAAAGCGCCTCTGGACGGTCTGTGTTTATAAGAGACCTTGTACTAGTACTTTTGTGGAACACAATAATGGAATTTCACTAATAATTTGTAAGTATGGAGTAGTGAAGTACAACTGTACATTAATTTTGTGTACTAATTACTAGATAATTCAATGCATACCTTTGAGGAATAGAATCCAATAGTACACATTGCTTAGGAAATTATGTCACAGAATTGTTATGGAATTCATTTAGTTTGCACATCGGGAAGAGAAGTCAGCGATAACTCCAACTATCCGCCACGGATCTACGGGTACGTTTAGCTACTTTATTCAAATAATGCTTTAATATTCTGTTGTCGATAATGTTCAGATAATTCATCCACAAATAATAACAATAGCCTTTGGAAGGTTTTATTGATTGTCAATTATTGGTTGCTTCACTTTGGTTACCTCCAAGTTAGAAATTCCCTGCGCAATAATGCCAATGTAAAACGATACTATTGGTATCGATATTTGTTTCCGATACTATCGGAATATCGGCAAAATTTTTACTTATTTACCGATACGAGAATATTCTATCGAATGTGGCACCACAACATGTGTATAAGCGATATAATTGGAAACAAGTAAACGAATTCATAGAAATACGCCACATCAGTTACCACTGATCTGCATTTAGGGCAGTCGTCCAGGTGGCGGACTCCCTACCTGTTGTTTACCTAGCCGTTTATTAAATAATTGCAAAGGATTTGGAAATTTATTCCAATTAGGGATGGCTAAAAATAACGTAGCATTTACTTTGTCACAGTTACATGCCTGTCACTGTTAGAAATGTAACGAGGATTAAAAGTAACTGTTTACCGAGTAACGACAGCAGAATAACGTACTAGTGAAAATAGTAACAGGGATCTGGGAACTGTCACTAGTAGCAGCTTACAGGCACAGAATGTGACCTTCAGAGTACAGATAGTACGACTGTCTTCCAAGTGAGGGCGCTTTCATAGGAGATTGCTTTAAATCAAATACATTGTAGTGTGTAATTTACTGTATAATGTATTTGTTCAAGTTGCTGCTGTCATCCGGTAAGTAAAGTGTAAACTGTTACGACATATTCAACAGCTCAGGGGTAATCGTTGACTCAGACATCGCTCAAGGCTACCTACATTATAATAGTATTATTATAAACTTCACCCGTATATTTTTTCTTGTACCATAAATAAATTAGTATGCTAACTTTCCATATTGATATTATAGATAACATAACATCAGTTTACTTAATCGATCCTCTTATACTGGTTAGTGTACAGGTTTGGCAGACGGATCATCATGTTTTCTGGTCTTCTATCCTTGATCGGGACATTGTCAAACACATTTCTCTAGATTTCAGAAAAGACGCTATGTTGTCTTCTCATTTCATCCGTTGTCTGCCTCTCGTTAACTTTACAGCAGACAGGAATGCGTGTTTTCCTGCACCGACTTTCAACAGTGTAGTGATGCGTGCGCGCATGTGCGAGTGAATGAATGGGACTTCGCAACACAGCTGTAAGGAGACAAGCTCGAAGCCGCGATCAGGCTGTAACCAATAAAACGTGAGTAACGTTGGTCGTTATTTTTAACTGTTACTTATCACAGTTACTTTATTGTAGCAGTTACACAAAAATAGCCGTTTGTCACGCCTCTAATTGCAATCACCTTTCTATAAACGAAGATTTGCCCCAGATTATCCACTTGAATTCCAACTATCTTCATATTGTGCAGCAAAGCAAAATTATGCAAAATCTAAGTACATATAATGCTTTCCAGTTTCCTCCAAAAAAAGAATAATGCATGTGCGTATCAAGAATTTTCAAGTAAAACGGAATCTTAGATATTAACAGTTTTAATTATAATAAATGTCGCTATTATTGTTACCGTTTTTAAGTCATTGTCTATAAAATTGTGGTCATTTTCCCATCTGAATCTATAGCATGTAGTCAAGATTGTCATGGAATGTTTGCCTATTTTAACTATATCCACTCAGAGAAAAATATTTATTGTATAACTGCAGCTAACTCCACATACAACTATTAAAACAAGTATCGAAATATTAGCGCCATCTCTTAGAGATTACTGGAGTTAATTAATCATTTTTAGAGTCCATTTCAAAACGATTATGTAATTTTGTGAGGAGTTGATGGTTATGATTAGTGATGAATATGAGTTATTAAACCATACACTTCCCGTACCGGTACGTAAGTTCTGCCAACAATGGAGAAATTAAAAATATAAAAGCTACAAAGCAGCGTACTAACATGTATTATTACTGTTATATTCTCTTGGGAAACCATAAACATACAGTCAAACTTCAGATGTAGGGTTTTTTAGGCGTTTGCTCTATTAACCAGCGTTTTGTCTTAGGTCTGACACTAGACTCATCAGAGTGGGATGTGTCAGACCCTACCCACTGACGCTGGGGTGTATGCAGGTGAACTTATCAGAAGACCTATATAAGAGGCAAAACCAATTGTGGAGCTTTATCTCCCATATGCAGTTACCAGACTGTGTCAAGCAATTGTGGAGTTTTATCTCCCGTATGCAGTTACCAGACTGTGTCTCTTATATAGGGCTTCTGATAAGTTCACCTGCACTCACGCACTCACTCACGAATACGTCACGCCTCTACATTTTTGCGGCTGGGTTGCCCTCTGCTCATCGCTGATTCAGCCGGCCCAAGGACAAACAAATTGGCACACGCCTAGTTGGCTGTCGCCTTCTCTCCACTATGTACACCTGTATCATCAAAGGCGTAGACACATCCTTCTCGGACTGGTTCATTTGCAATGAAGTTGATGGACACGGCCACTCGATTTGGGAAGTTGCCCGGCTTCAGGACAGATCTTCTGGTAAAACTTCAGCGGACGTCCTCGCCTTCTTTGGGGAACAAGCTCAAGTGGACAAATTCATTGCGCCATAATCTCCGGTCGACGGCACGAGGTTGTTTCTACTCCCGAGAGTATCTTACATGACCTGCGCTACCTTTCTGACCCCCCCCCCCTCTCACTGTTCAACCCCGTTCATCTCGCCAAACGACGTCCCCACCACCCCCCCACCTCCATTACGTCTACTAGCACCACTCCCACCTTCATCACTTCTGCGTCCACTCCTTTGACTACTTCGCCCATCCTTACCACGATTAGCCACTCATCTCCTATCCTGTCTACTTCCACCATCACCCTACCTGTCTCTCTCCCGAGGACCTTGCAACCCCCTGCGAACCCCTCGGATGCCACCTCTGTGGCTCAACCCGCTCACCAAGGACACACACCCAACGAAGCAACACGACAACTCCAATCATCTCTGAGCTGCGTCATCCGTGGCATAGACCCTGCCATCCCAGAACAGGATATACTGAACGAACTTCAACTGGCCGGTGTTCCGGCCCGTCGCGCGTTCCGTATCTTCAGCGATCAAGGCCCAACGTTCATGGTCCGTCTTCAACTCTCGTCTAACGCCGACGTTGACCAGCTGATCACCACTGGAGTCCGGCTCCGCAGAAGAAGTTATAGAGTGGGACCTTCCCGCTCCCCACCCCGCCATGTCCGTTCTTCTTCTACCACCCCTTCTCATAGACCCCCACCAGTCCCGCCATCAACCCCACCACCGCCACCCCTTAACGTACCCGTTCCACAACCCATTCTTTTCCTACCTCCCCTTCCGATATTGGACCTTCTTCGTTTACTCGCTACTTCCCTCACCAACATGACCACAACCCTGTACTACCTTCTATCACAACACTACCCTCCTCCTTCCTCCAACTTCCTACCGCACCCGCTCTTTACTCCCGCTCAATGTATGTAATGTAATGTGATTCTGTAACTCTATGTAACATTGTCCTTTTTCGGAATACGCGCCCGAGATACGTTGCTACAAATAAATTTCTCGTCTCTTTTCCCTCTGGTGTTCGCTGGGGTTTGCTTGTGCGGGGTGCTTTGCGGGTCTCCCCTGGGTCCCGACTTCTTCTCCCGGTCTCCTTGCGCCAGTTCACTAACAACCTCCTTTCTATGGTATGTACGACACATACCCCCTACATTATCTTCTCCATTGCTTCTTTCCTTTCTATGGCCCAAGAGCTCCTTAGTTGAGCTGATAGCCCGCCCCTCCTCGTATGAGGAGAGGGAATGAAATAACTTGTTTTCGCTTCCGTTCACCTGCATACACCCCAGCGTCAGTGGGTAGGGTCTGACACATCCCACTCTGATGAGTCTAGTGTCAGACCTAAGACGAAATGCTGGTTAATACAGCAAACGCCTGAAAAACCTTACACCTGATCTGTTTTTTGACATGCTCTATTGGTGGAAAAATATCGAATTACCTCCTTGGGAAATTAGAATTTCCATACAATCAAACTTGTCACTCGATGTTAAGCATTCCAAGGCAGATTACTAATCGATAATGTGGAATATAAATGATTTTCACAGCAGTGTTACCAACTCACGAACACAAAAAGTAGCTAAACTGTATTAAAAATTTAGCTAAATATGGCTAAAATTACACACTGAAAGGCTAGAAAAACTCACCCAATTATTGAAAATTATGTTCTCCTCATCCTGCTCTTCAACTCCAACAGCCGCTATAAGAGGTAGCAAAAAATACAGTATATTTTTGGAAGCACCCGCGAAAGCGTATGCTGCACTGGGGCCAATTATTTTAGGCAGACTTGTAGGAAGTTCGTACGAATAGCAGCAGCCATTGGTTCTTCTGGGACCAAAACGTGCAAGCAGAGTGGCATCTAATGTCGGTATAATCACTCTATTTCATGGTTTTTATTTCACACTGTTAACGTCCAACACCAGAATTTGAATATGGTAGTCTTAATAAAGGAAATGCTAACAATACAAGCTTTCTATAGGGATTTTCTCCACTACCAAAAACCTCAACGCAAAATTCAATTGTATTCAGGTATTTAGCTATTCGGCGTAAGTAATATTTTTCCACTGGGTTACCAGTAAGTCTATATCATCATAAACAACACTAAGGTCATGTGCGATATCAAGTTTTCAGTACCTTCTATGTTTCTCCGAGAGTAATAGAATGCTTGTCATTTGCGAAGTATTTATACCGTGTGGAAGGCGTGACCACAGTTCATCCATTGGTGAATTTACAGTAAAATTTCTTCATATAAGGAGTATTTAAACTCAATGTCAGTTATGATACTATGCCAGGTCACTTGCGAATAGAACTCAATGTTCTGACAAAATATTTCTATTTTACCTTCTGCCTCACGTACGCCTAATGAGCTTGTAGTATGGACGTCTCATCTTCGCTGACGCAGACTGGTGAAGGGATCGGCCGCTCTTTCAAAGGCTGTCGCGTTGTGCATGTGATCTTTGATTTTATTTCACACTTGCCATATAAAAATATCGATGAATCGTAAATAAAAGTATTCCAATTGTTTTTTTTTTTTGCTACTTTGTTTTACGTCGCACCGACACAGATAGGTCTTACGGCGACGATGGGACAGGAAAGAGCTAGGAGTGGGAAGGAAGCGGCCGTGGCCTTAATTAAGGTACATCCCCAGCATTTGCCTGGTGTGAAAATGGGAAACCACGGAAAACCATTTTCAGGGCTGCCGACAGTGGGGTTCGAACCTACTATCTCCCGAATACTGGATACTGCCCGCACTTAAGCGACTGCAGCTATCGAGCTCGGTCAAATTGAATTTAAAAAGCCAAACTTTCTCACGGAAAGGTAATCTATACCTCAAAAGTAGCTAAGAGTTAACTGAAAATTTTGTAGCAAATTATTTTTCAAAATCGCTAGAACTCGCTATAAAATGGTTGAACTGACAACACTGGTTCACAGGCTGCAGATGTGAGATCTCGCTATTTCCACTGAACATTATGAGGTCAATAATCATGTCCGTTAATAAACCCAAATCCACACGTGCGACACAGTTCGCACTCGCGACCCCACAGATGTGGGAAATGCGGTAGAAAAAGAGGAAAAAGAAGAATGAGTAGAATTGCTCAAAGTAAGATTGGTTTTAATAAGAACCTCTTTACAGTAAAAACCATTAATCTTAATGCGAGGATACAACTGTTGAAGTGTTGCTTTAGATGGAAGTGAAACGTGGACATTAGTTGAAAGGTGAAAAAAGAGACTACTTGCATTTGAAGCTTGATGCTACAGAAGATTGTTGGGAATTAGTTGGAGAAAAATGGTCATGAATGAAGAGGTGTTGAAAAGAGCTGGAGAGATGTTTGACGACACAAATAAAACATGACGAGATTACCTAAAAGGCCATATACTTAGGCATGATGGGTTATTCAAGAAAATAATAGAGGATTCCATAGAGGGAAATCATTATAGAGGACTACCAAGATGACGCAAATATTAGATGACATGAGATGCCACTACGAACTGAAAAGGGAAGCAGAGAAACGTGAGAATGGAGAGCTACTGCCAACCAGCCTCAAGGCTGACGACTGGAGAGAGACTATAAACCTGTACATCTAAAGCAATTCTTAAAACATAATGTGTTCAAAACCAAGGCTGATAATGAAGAAAAATGACTTATATTTTCTAAAGCAGAGCATATATTAGAAACTGCGTCGATTTTCCTTCAGTTTAACCGAGTGCAGTGGGTTCCTGAAGAGTGCACAATTTAATTCTTAAACTCCCAAGAAGATTCGAGTGATTGTCTAGAGTACAACTGTCCATTCTCAAGTTACCTCAGAGTCCTGAACTTCTGTTCATCCCTAGGGCACGTTCATCTGCGGTCAAACGAGAAGTGCCGTTTGTGATAAATCGATTTCACGGCTTCGTGTATCTCGTTTCTCGAGCTGCAGAGCTGACAGACCAATTATAGAGGGCAGGACATGTTGCAAGAAGGACAGCTAGAGCCAGCATGTTTCTGGTACGCTTCAGCATTTCGAACTTAGCCCTACTTGGGATAAATGCAAACTTCTAGGTGTACTTCTAAGCATCATATATGATAAAATCTACGGGTTTTGAGAGATTATCAGCTTAAGGATATTAGTACTAAATCAAACTAAAGATCTGTGGAGACTATTGAATTGGTTACTAGAACAATACCGAATTCGTTCCGGGTGTTTGAATGTGTGACCAGCGTCTAAGTGTTCGATTCAAAACGTCTCGGGTACGATTCCGGACCGGCTCGCGGATTTTCTCAGCTCAATTGCTACTCCGTGTTTGTGTTTACTTCAATATACACAACCACAGACACAATAGTGAATTGCCATCAGAAAGGGCATCCGGCGGTAGAACAGGGTAAACTCTACATTTCAGACAGAGTTCACACCTGTCTCTGGAAAAAGTGGGAGAGAAAGAGATTTTAAATATTTCCTGATGATGCTGTATGGTACACAGAAAGTGTTCGCTATTGCTGATCCTCAGAAACTCATTCCCGTTGTTTCCTAAGGGCTAAAATTTGATACACCAAGCGATTTAACTGCGCGGATAGAGTTATATAGCTGTGTGCTTGCATTCGGGAGATAGCGAATTTGAATCCCACCGTCGGCAGCCCTGGAGATGGTATTCCGTGGTTTCCTATTTTCACACCGCCTTGCGCGATTTTTCCTGCTCTTCACTGGTGATATCCATTACGCCGTGTAAGATTATTTGGTTACCGAAATTTCTAATTTTCATTTTCCTGTAAGACACCCACTGGTGCAGCAGACTCATGACTTTCTAGTGAGGTTAAGTGATGTTGTCATTCAGGTAACAATAAATCGCGAACTAGGTTTGATTGCAATGGTGAGATCACGCCACGACCTTGCACGGTCAGCAGTCAGAACTATAGTGCTTCCTCTATAGGGAGAAGATGAAACCGGTGTGGGTGCATAGTCTACTCCTGTTGAATAATATCGAGGAGTCTGCTCAAGGCTCAACTTATCCATCCGACGGGTGAATCGCCATCACTAGCATCCCAAGCTTTCGTTTCCGCCTATTGACATCTGTTTCGCGACCTTCTAGCGAAGTTAAGTAATGCCATCATCGGAATCTCTTTCGCGTGGCTCCGAAACCACGTTGGGATTGCAGGAAATGAACTTGCTAATGAAGCTACAAAAGAAGCGGCACTTTCACCACCTACACCTATGAACGTACCTGCTACGGATATTTGTTCTTATCAACGTCGAACCATCTTGTCATCCTGGGGATCAAAGAGGCGAGCTATCCGAACTCCCCAAAACCTTAGAGCAATTAAGAAGACAACCGCTGTATCTTTTATTTTAATTTTCAATATTCTTAGTCAGAATAATTTATGTTACTAATTTTGATTTGCTAATACCGCACGTAAGTCTTTACACTTTTCTTAAAATTGGCCAATGTTTAATTAGAAAATTTATCATGAGATGACTGACTGAAAATCCCAAATCATTATACCCAACACCACTCAAATTCTCTTCTACTAAATAAAAACGCTGAAAAGTAAAATGTTCCTTAATCGTTAATCAGTTTCAATAACTCACACACTATGAACCCACAAAACGCAGAAATCGAGCTATTGAAATATTGTTTCATGGGCTGCGGCATATCCTTCATCAAGCTGGATATTGCAAACCGTATATATAACTTCAATGTTTCTTTTAATTTCTGAAATTAATTTCAGGATATGTAAAATGGCGAATTATTTTTGTCTTCATTACTCTTTGTTAAGTGAAAACAGTGTTTGCTCTTACTGGACCGCTAATTTATTGAACTGATCTTATTATTATTATTATTATTATTATTATTATTATTATTATTATTATCATTATTATCATTATTATCATTATTATTATTATTATTATTATTATTATTATTATTATTATTATCGTCAGAACCTTAGGTAAAAATTGTTTATATTTAGTAAGATTTGCGGTGCATACAGTGAAGTAATTGGCCTCTTAGGCGGAGTTCAGCCCTGCTGTGAATAAAGCGTATGTATTAGTCAAGAAAATAGCATTTCCTTGAGACAGTTCTAAATCCCTGCCCCAGGGTGAAGTACTGTACTCGATGCTATCTGCGGAATGAATTAAACAGTTCGGAGAGTGGCATCTCAGCACGGGTTATTAGTTCTCCACGGCTCGTGAGTTACCGGGGATATACTGTGTAGTGGCAAACTTGAGTTAACTTCCCTATTTACAGGAGTAGGAGGCCAGATTGTTTCGCTCTCTGCACACCATGCAGCCTCTTATCGGACCCTGATGAGAAATATCACTTTGTAGTAAATCTGAAGAAAAGGCACGTTGTTCTCCTGAGTGCAGTCCCACGTAATCCATTACTGCCTCGGGTCATGTCTATACAGGACGATTTAAAAACAGACAGAGAAACTCTTCTGTTAACAAAATACAGAGATAATGCTGGGTTTGAGCTCAACATCCCAGGAAATAATTAAAATACATCTTATGTTTTTCCTTCCTCGCTACTCGAATGAGTATGGAAAATAATACTGGGTGCAAGGAAGATAAACTTCCAAATAATTTAAAAAATGGAGCTCAGAAAGTGACAGTTGAAATTTCCGCACTTGGACGCTACACTCTTTAAGAGGAAAAGGGAGCAACTGCAAAATGACCCCGATGTTAGTAGGCAATGGTATGATGATAAATGGAGATAAAAGTCAGGTTGTGAGTTTCACAAATAGGAAAAGTCCTTTAAGGTTTAATTACTACGTTGATGGGGTGAAAGGTCCTTTTGGGAATCATTGTACCTAGGTCTTAATATAAGGAAAGATCTTCATTGGGGTAATCACATAAATATGATTGCAAATAAAGTTTATGAGGGTATTTAGGGGCTGTAGTAGGGATGAAAAGGAGAGGGCATATAAGTCTCTGGTAAGACCCCAACTGGAGTAAGGCTCCAGTGTATGGAACCCTCACGAGGATTACTTTATTCAAGAACTAGAAAACATCCAAAGAAAAGCAACTCTAGTTGTTCTGGGTGGTTTCTATAAAAAGAGTAGCGTTAGAAAAATGTGGCAAAGTTTGGGCTGGGGAGAATTGGGAGAAAGGAGACGAGCTGCTCGACTAAGTGATATGTTCCGAGCTGTCAGCGGAGAGATGGCGTGGAATGACGTCAGTAGACGAATAAGTTTGAGTGGTGTCTTTAAAAGTGGGAAAGATCACAATATGAAGATAAAATTGGAATTCAAGAGGACAAATTGGGGCATATATTAATTTATAGGAAAGAGAGTTAGGGATTGGAATAACTTTCCAAGGGAAATGTTCACTAAATTCCCAATTTCTTGGCAATCATTTAAGGAAAGGCTAAGAAAACAACTGATAGGGAATCTGCCACCTCAGCGACTGTCCTAAATGTAGATCAGTAGTGAATGTTTGGAAATAGAAAGCGTTGAAGTTTATCACGATCACCCTAAAGCAAATTTCTGGATAAGTAACTGGAAAGGACTGTCAAACTCTGAGTGGGCAAATGCTCCCAAAATGTCGTGCAACATCTCAGCGATTCGATCAGTTTCTGGTAGATGTCACGGAACAATCTACTCCCGTCATTCTGACTGTGGCGAGAATGGAACCCTTGGTGATGTGTTAAGATGCTGCCGCAAAGGAGAATTGCTCAGGAACACCCGCCATCAAAGAGTGAAAGATTTGAAGTGGAGAGTTTATGAAGAAATACACATTATCTCTTCCACGCGATCTAATGGGAGAGGAGATACTTTTGCCATCCACCATCAGACTTGAACAGCTGTTAATCTTGATCCAACCATCCGGTTCGAAAGAGACCATCCCAGTCCGAGGACGCTGGCCAGGAACATAAGAGCATTTATGAACCAAGCATCTTATACCTGAGTGAGAGACATAACATTCGCCCAGAAAACTGGTCCGTAATAGGTCTGCTATTTGGAAGCAGAGGCAATGTTGCTAGGCATACGTGGGAAATCTTGAGAAAGCTTGGAATTCCGCACACAACTGTGGAAAAAAGTATAGTGGACATTTTTAAAAGATGCGATGACATTTTTAAATCATAACTTTTATTACTCTCAAATGATAAATCATTTAGTGTTTCCTTTCTGTACAATAATTTAAATATTTTCGGTTATCTTCTCGTAAATTGTAAAAATTCAGGATCCTTGTGGTCATTCACGGTTTGTGAAGTGACGCTTTTTTTCAAATTTAATTGAAAATTGAAATAAAACACACAGAGAGAAAGGTCGGATCACCACTTACATCTTACATTCAGGTGTCTGGCAGATATGAAAATGATTACCGTTGTGGACTCCAAATCCTGCTATCAGAGTACATCAAAGGCTTCCCCAGTTTCCCTGGCGCTCGCAGAGATCTATATAGTGGGCGTTACCCAATTCGTCCTTATTATGGAGAATGAAATCATATACATGTATATGTGTCTATATTTTTCGTTGACGTGTTACTCGAACATGAAGTTTATTTTCGCCAGTTAACGGACATGAAGTGGGGGATCATTTGATTGCAAGAAACTCGATGGTCATATCAAAGTATTGGGCAGTACCTGGGCCGATCAGACTTAGCTGTGAGATCATGCTGGGTGCATTGGACACGTGAGAGTGCACATTCCAAGCAACCAGGTACCGTACGGTCCCAAACGACCACACAGAAAGAAGACTGTATCATCTGAAAACAAGGACGAGTAGACTCATTGCTCAGCATCCACACATTGTAGAGCCCAGTATTTACCTAGACCAGGGATGGCGAACCTATGCCACGCGTGTCACTAGGTGACACGCGGACACGATTTCGGTGGCACGCCACATGAATATAAAACTATTATTTTATATATACGTCTCGTACTACAGACAGTGCATATCTTACAGTGTTTCACGTGTAAGAAATAAATATCGAAAATCTAAATACTAGTTCCATTCGGACGTGCAGTGTGGCAACACTGCTACACTCATAGGTCCGAAAGTCAAGTGAGGTAGTGTCGTTTTCTGGTGGTTTTGTGTACGGACATCGCAAATATGTTTTCGGTGCCGAAAAAAACAACAACCCAGAAACTTAACAAAGGTGGTGACCGTATTTATCACGAACTCTGGCCAAGGGAATTCGGACTGTTAAAAAGATGTGTTGCCTGTGTTCGAAAACAGTTGTATCCCCCACATTTAATGTAAAGCGCAATTTTGAGACTGGTCATTCAAATGTTTGTTCCATTTCAAATGAAGGAAGAAGAGAGTTCGTTTCACAAAATATCCAACATTACACAAACAAACTAGTTCTTTTGTATCATCTTCCCGGCCAAGGAATAATATCAGTGCGGCTGTTTCCATCTGTCTCACTGCAGAGTACAGCATGCATGGGAAACCGATTTCTGACGGTGAGTTGTTGAAAGAAAGTTTCTTATTGACGTCCGACACATAATTTGAAAACTTCCCTAACAAACAACTAATAATTAACAAGATTAAAGGAATCCCAGCCAGCTGAACTGCTGTCAAGGATAGAATAATAAAAATGAGTGAAGAAGTTTCGGAGCAGTTGAAAGCTAATTTGGGTAACTCCCACATATATGCATTATGTTTTGATGAAAGCATGAATGTGACCTTACAAACAAGGATAGCTGTTTTTTTTTTTAGATTTCCTTATGGAAATGTGATGAGGGAGAAATTAGTTTAATTGTTGAGCGTACAAACTACAACATGGGAAGATAATGAAGCTAATGGAGGAAGTGAAGTCCATTCGCAATATTAGTACATTAGATTTTTATATCTAATAATTTTTTACAATTTGTTTTACGTCGCACCGACACAGATAGGATTTGTGGCGACGATGGGATAGGCTTACGAGTGGGTAGGAAACAGCCGCGGCCCCACGGAACATGCAATCAAATGTATTTACAAGATATATTGCACCCGTTATGCAAATACCGTATGTATAATAAATAAATAAATAAATGACTCAATAAATGAATAAATAAATAAATAACGTATTATGAAACATAATCGGGAAATTGAAAGGAAGTTGCGAGGGGGGGGGGGTGTAGGTTGTAGACATCCCGTAATGAAAATGGAAAACAACAAGTGGCACAGTCAACAGATGAGAATAATAAACCAGAGTTAAAATGGCACACTAGTTGGAAAAGGTTCGCCATCCCTGACCTAGACTATCTACGAACGTTAGCGGAAGGAAGTCAGCTGTCACTGTGCCCATTATATAAGGGACGATACAAATGTTTCTGAATGTGGATGCCAAGCAAGCAAACCCGCTGAGAGCATTGAGGCACTCATCCCAGCGATACGCCACGTTGAAGATCTCCGTGTGGTAAAACACCCCGTCCTGCTCCGTGGAGAAGTCTGCAACCGTCTGCTGCACATCATCTTCCGACAAGAAGCGTCGACCCTCCAAAGCCTTTTTGACGGGACCGGAGGAGTGATAATCGCATGGGGAGACATCGGGACTACAGGGTGGGTGCTCGAGTGTTTCCGCCCGTATGTCGTTGTCTGTAATGGGTGAGGCTGGCGACCAAGATCGACCGGGGTCTTGTGTCGAAACGCGACCCGCACGGAACTTCGCGCACTATTACGCAACGGTGGTTTTCGACAGACATGCTGCCACATACAGAATCTTCATTCTCCGATGGATGTCCATCGGTGTTTGCCCTTCGGCAACTAAGAAGCGAATAACAGCAGGTTGGCCCTGTTTTTGGACACATTTGGTAATAACATCACCATAGTTCATGTGGCAGCCTTTAATAAAAAAAAAATAATTATGTGCAAGAAATGAAAGGAACAGAATATGGTCTAGGATAGTACACAAATATCACACGACAATAATGCAATTAATATACTACTACACTACAACACTACATAGTCGTACTCTATTTTATCCTACAAAACCCTAACAGGATAAAACTGCCGTTAATTACTGAACAAATATTTTACAGTAATAGAATAAGCTTACACACAAAAGATACACATAAAACGATATATACATATATACATATTTACATATACCGTACCTACACTACAATTCTCAACTGAAATGTGGTTATATTTGATAGCTGATGGATTACTACTATTTCTGTCAAATCTCCGCCGGGATTTGAACTGCAATATTATTGAGATTTAAGAATTTGATTATTAACTTTTACTCGATGAATAAACGAAAGTACAAAGTATGCTGCCGGGAACTTAGACTAAAAATTATCCGAATACAGTAGTCATCTAATTTTTGTATTTGTTTACACAACTACCATGTCCATGTACTCTTTAATTTCGTCGGAATGCAGCAACAATCGTCATCAATCCAAAGACTGTTGAATAATTATCCAGTGTATTCTCTTTAACTTTTTTAAAATCGTTTACAGGCGCATCGTGTCATTTAATTGAATATATTATTACTTTGGCCATAGTTTGAATGGATATCTATGCGAAATACCGCAAAATAAAAATAAAAATAAAAATAAAAATAAAAATAAAAATAAAAATAAAAATAAAAATAAAAATAAAAATAAAAATAAAAATAAAAATAAAAATAAAAATAAAAATAAAAATAAAAATAAAAATAAAAATAAAAATAAAAATAAAAATAAAAATAAAAATTAAATATAAAAAATAAATTAAAAAATAAAAATAAAAATAAAAATAAAAATAAAAATAAAAATAAAAATAAAATATTTCCGAAACCTAAATTCGAAGCGAGGTACACCTAGCTAGCCTACTTAACCTAGAAAATGTAATCTACTGAACACCAACTGAACTACTTGTTATAAAATTCAAATAAATACCACTACTCGCAATTTCTACCAACAAACACTAAATACCAATATACCAATAGCACCAGATGGATCACACGCACACAAAATTAAACTGTTTCATTAGGTTTTAACTACTATATAACTAAGATAATGCAAAAGCATTCTCAACCTAGGTCAGCTAGCTATGCAATACAGAAAAATGGGACAACTATTTTTGTTTATCATTGTACATAGCCCGAAGAAAGGAGATGACCACTCATCTTCGTACATCAAAAGATGCATTAGAGCACTTAAACAGCTTAGATAGTTCAACAAATCGAGGCGGAAAGTTGTACTTCGTAGACCTCGAAAGTAGTATAGTACTTTTCAGTTGTGAACAAGACCTGCAAGACATATGTACTGTCCAACGTTTCACCAAAATACCTTTAATCAAATTTACACGTTACACACATATACTACCTTGGGGTATGTCCAAGTTGCTTTCTGTTCATTTATTTTATGTATTAATATCCTAAGAGCTTGAACCCCGTTTTACAACAGTAAATTAGAGTTATAGATTTGATTATTTTAAAAATTATAGGTTCTTGATACAAAATTAGGAAACTAAGTTATTGAATATATGGTGAATGAACTTAAGGAACTGTCCGTAGCAGCAGGATTTCCTAAACAGATGGTATAATGGGTTTGAAAGTTCCACATTGTAATTGTTTAGATGACACTCAAGTTCGAATTATGTCCTTCCAAACATAGCACAGTCGAACGGCAAATGGTCCATTGTTTGTGAAGATCCACGAAAAACATATTTATTCTGAAGAGTTCAAAAATAGCACTTATACTTTCCATGGCCAGAGAGAAACTGAGTAAGAAAGAATTCGGGCACTAATGGTTTGACTAACCCTTTCGTACTTGATGTCCAGAGGTTGTTCCACTGTCTTATTAGATATGTTTCCGTTTGGGCTTTTGCATAGCTTAGGGGTTATTTGTTTTCGGTAATTTCTATGTTGGATGAGGCGTCTAATTTTAAGACGATGTCTGCTATTTCATTTTCAGGAGAACTGGTGTGTCCTCGGATCAAGGAAATGGAGATTTAGGGGCACTGCTGTGCTCTAGGTCTTATATTAGCAGCTATTGGTTAGACATTGTGCCTGTCGTTGATTGTGTTCAATGCAGCCTGCGAGCCACATAGTATACGAGCACTACTGGTGTTGTGTTCACACCACTTAACAGCAGACTTGTAGGCCCATAGCTCGGATAGAAATACTGAGCAGCTGGATGACATTTTGTCGGCAAATGTTGTGCATTTCACTTTGTCAGATTCAGTGTTATTAGGTATTCGAGAGCCGTCTGTGTAAATATAGTACTCGTGGTTGAGCGAACAGCTATTGCAAACATAAGTCTTGAAGGTACTAGGGTGACCGGGTTCCAGGAAGCGACAGTTCTTCTCCACTGTGATTTCAAGATTTGATGCAGGAGATGTTATGTTTTTCTTCACTAACGTGAGTTCCGATGGAAGTAAAGAACAGGGGTTTCATTCCATCAGTGACTAGGGCTGCTTGTGTAGATATTATGTGATAGGCACGAGAAATTCAAAGGACGATTCCTCTCTGAATCTGCAGAAGATTTTCCTTAGCCCACTACATTTCGAGTGTAGAAAGAAACGATGAAGCACAATGCAGATTAGTTGAAGAAAGTTTGTGTAGTATATAATGCGGAGTACTTCTGAGTTTATTCCCCATAACGGCCTGCATGCAATAGCAATGGCCTGAAGAAATTTATTTGATTTAAGCTATAGTCTATTGAAATCTGGCTTAAAGTCTAAATGTTTGTCCAGTAGGATCCCCAGATATAAAAATTGATCTTCTAGTGCGATTTCCTGTTCGTTCATCTTGAGTTGTGGTTTTATCAGATTTCTTCTTCTTGTGGCAAGCATAGACGTTCCGACGATACGCTTCGAGTCGCACGTTGGCCAAGCCGAAGAGGTGGACGCCGAAAAGAAGTCATTTTACCAGCCAACTGTAAACTACTGTAAAGATAAATATCACCTACACAATATTTCCGTCCATGGACTCATGATCGGAGCTCGAGGCACAATCTCTAAATTTATTGTACAGCTATGGGATTCTCTCGGTCTCAGCCGGACACGACTTCATGACATCGCTATCGCCGCAATACGAGGTTCAGTGACCATACTCTGTAATCATCTATATAACATCTGAAGAACCGTATTACAAATTTATTCCTGAGCCTTGTGGTGATTTTTCTACCTGGCCCACTAGCAAAGTCAACAATAACTTAGAAGACAAAATACTGTGTAGTCGACATACATTGTCCTTGTAGCAGCCTCCGCATGGGGGAAGTTGTAATAATAATAATAAAAAGTGGATTAAATTGCTGCTTGTTTTTGGAATCCCAGTCTAACAGAATGTGTAGTGTTGTGTTCGCTCGAATGCTTAAATCAGTATAATTATCAGGCTTCATTTAACAAAAGTGCGTTGTTAGCGTAAGCAACAACCTTGCAGTCCGTGGGAAGAGGTACTTTTCAAGACGTCATCGTACAAGATGTTGAAAAATCCTTTGTTGATGTATTCAGTTGAAGTTACTGTTCCGACGTGAAGTTTCACTTTTCCGTTACTGAAATACGCTTGAGTGATTATGTACAGATTGTGTTGGCATTGCCGTTCCTTTATTTGATACAAAATTTTCGGCCAACAGTCGTTATAGTATGCACAAGTTATGTCCGAATAGATTAATAAGCATATTTTTGATTGTGTTTGCGGATATGCCATCACATCCTTGTGACTTTGTTTATCATTTTGTTGTAGAATTTTTCCCTCATCATCTTCACATGAGAGCAATATGTCATCAGCTGCATCAGTGGGGGGGGGGGGGTCGTGGATGAGATTCTCACTTCTCTTTGTGCTTCTGTATCATCTGTTTCACGTGGAAAAACGTGTTTTATATAGCATTTGAGGTATCTGAAAAGGTTGTAGTATATCCATGTTGAGTCTCTATTGAGGTTAGGTTATTGAGATTTTGTGCTTTCCTGGTTAACTTCTGAACAAATTCCCAAGGTTCAGCTTTTGTATGGATTGAACAGCATTCTTTCCGGCATTCCGATTTTCTCTTAAGGATTAAGTTTTTATATTCCTCTTTGACTACTAGATAAATGTCATAGTCGTATCTCTGACGTAGAACTTGGCAGCGGCTTCGTTTATATAGCCTATCACAGGCCAGTAAAAGTTTTCGAATAATTGTCAGTTCTTCACACGACCATAAGTGAGAAATGTTTGGTAGATTTCCTTCTGCCAGTTTGTTTATGGCGTCAGTTAATTTCTATATTGCTTCAATTAATTCCGCGGCAGTGTTTCAGGAGGCTTTTCTTCTGCTACCCTTGGTAGGTTTCTTTTGGCAGCCTGTTGGAAGTGAGACCTTTGATATTTCCTGTTCTTTACGTCACGTATGTATGTATGTATGTTCAGTCCGTCAGCGATTCCGCTGGTGGGATCCTCAACAGCTCTGCCATCAGCTGTCATAGATGGACTAGGCATCACGGAAGAAGCGTACTAGGGAAATGAGGAGTGAGGTAGTTTCCCATTGCTTTCTTCACCGAGCCAGATTTGCTATTACATATCAGTCTGCCAAGCCCACTGAAATGCATACACCAACCGACCCTATGAGCAACATTTTCACACCATTCATAGCAGGGACTGGCTGCATAAGGATTGACATTACTAGCATCGCTCATACCTCAGCCACTTTCATATTGCCAAAGCCAAGGATAAGACAGAGACAGATCTATGAAAGTAAAAAATTGCTCTTGCCTATACCAGAAGACACAGTGCACTGTAAACACTAGGTCCTGCCAGCAAAGGCATTTTACGTCATGGTGGAGTGATTATTAGCGTTTATTGGCGGTATTTCTGTAGTTGATTTTAGGGTCGTTATAATTAGAGAGTGATCGGAGAGTGTTGGTACGTCACTTACGTCCCAATCGTAGATAAGGGGGAGAAGTGTTGAACTGCATACGTTTGCATCTAAAGAACTCTGTGAGTTGGTGGGCATGTAAGTCGGTTTACCGCCGTTGTTCAGTATTGTTGAATTAGATGAGTTGCAAAAGTCGTAAAGTAGTCTCCCTAGTGCGACTTGTACGGGACTGTTCTAAGCCCCATGTTTAGCGTTGAAGTCCTCGGTGATTAGGAGTGGTTTCTCTTTAAGCTCGTAACATATCTGTTGAAGGCCGTTCAGATCTGTGTCATTGTCTCGTTTTGAGTCAATGTAAACGTTGCCGATCTAGAGGTACTGTTGGTTAAACGTGCTGCATATAACGACCCTGTCAGCAGTGCGGTATTGTGAGAGTAAAATGATGTTTTTCGATTTCTTTACGATTGCAGCTCGAATCCGTTCCTCAGCTGTGTTCGTTTTCGGTGCGTTGATGTAGAGGTCTTGTCCAAAACCTAAAACTCTATTACTTCTAACGTTTGGGTGTGAACACATAAAAATTTTCTTTCATTATAAGTTACTCGAAATTTAAAATGAGTTATTCGGTAGGCACAACGGATTTATGTAAATTTTGTTGATAGACTTGCATTTCAGCCATAGTTAATTTTAGATTTTATTATATTGAATATTTTATGGTAAATGCTGCAATTTAATGACGTAGTGGGAAGCTGAGTATTTAATTCTTGTTGGTGTCTAACTGCATTAGGGGCTGCCTGGCCGAGGCGGTAAAGGCGTGCTCGGTTCGCCCGGAAGGACGTGGGTTCGAATCCCCGTCAAGAAGTCGAAAAATATAAGAAACGAGATTTCCACTTCCGCAGGTGCATATGGCCCTGAGGTTCACTCAGCCTACACCAAAAATGAGTACCAGGTTAATTCCTGGGGGCAAAGGCGGCCGGTCATAGAGCTAACGATTCTACCCCATCACGTGCCGCAGTTAACAGTGGTGGAAGCCTTTACCTTCCACTCCTCCAAGGGTCTTCATGGCCTGTACGGAGGTGTCTTTGTCTTTGTCTCATTGCATTTCTTTGGTTTTGTAATTTACAGTTAATGCATTTATGCTTTACTTTCGGGCAGTCATGCAAGTTGTGAGCATCTTAGCAGAGTGAACAACATTATTACTTATTACAATTTCTAGAGAAATGTCCGTAACCCATGCAGTTGCAGCAGCGAATCACGGAAGCATGTTCACTGAAGTTGCATCTCGTGTATCCTACGTAGAGCTTCTCGCAGTTGTGTAGTGCCTGGTAGATTGCAGGACTGACTTCGACTACGGCGTAGTTTGTACTTGCATCTCATGACCTCTTCATGAATCATAGTGCTATGTCGTCGGTATTAGCGGAGAGTGCATGTTTGACGACTGGATTCTCTTCCACTTTGAGGAGAACTACTTCGTTCTCCGGGGAGTTAAACTCAATTCCATGAATAATAATTGGGGGTGTTCTTGCCTTCGGGTAGGAATTACTTTTCTCAATTGTATTCACCATCGTCTTGCATTAGTTTTCATTTCGTAACTCAAGCACTACCTCCTTGTTCGGTATTTTTTTCATTCTTGCTTTTTGTTTAATGTTATCAAAAGCTTTGTCAGCTTAGGAATGTATATGGAACGGTATTCGTAATTTATGCACTAAAAAATTTTAACCCTTGAAATGTTAATCTTAGATTTTGAAGTTGGAGTTCGTGTGGAAGCACAGAAAGTGCTTACTATCGTTAACATTAAAGGCTGCAGTTTTCAATAAGGTCAGGCATTGTATCGAAAGGTGGTCGTCCCTAGCGTAGGGGTCCTGGCGTGAAAGATAGTCGAACATGAACTTCGTTCTAAGTATACTAATTCTCAATCAGAAGTCGGAAAAGTTTTGAAATATATGTTTGGTGTAAGATGTCTACCTCTAAGCATAGTTGGGTATGGGTTGGTAGAGTTGCATAGTATTGATCCCAATCACAATCAGTAAAATATTTTCTGGACTATGTACTTGAAATGTATGTAAGTGAAGATGCTAAATTTCATCCTATTTTATGGGCCAATATACCAGAAGATGAAATCAGAACTACAGATTGTGCGGAGTCATTTCATTGTCATTGAAACAACAATTTTACACACTTCATCCTTATATCCATGAGTTTATGGGAGCTATAAAGCAACTGCAAAGTTAACCTATCTGTGCTTTAACGCAGTACATTGTAAAAGAAAAATAAACAGACCTGACTGTAAAAGTCATCGTGTTGCTACTGAATTCTGGAACACATATCAACGTGGTGAATTACCGTTGCTTGAGTACGTAAAAAGATTTTGTACATCGGTTCCAGCCTATCACACTTTAAGACAAGTGTTTCACTGGGGCAAGCAGTGTGCTAATATGCCAGTCTTAAAGATAAGCTGTTGTACACTTTTTATTTGTGGTAGGGATTTCTAATACTTTGCGGCAAGCATATACATGCAATTTTGTAGTAATGAAAACAGGAAGTTTTTTTTTTTTTTGCTAGGGGCTTTACGTCGCACCGACACAGATAGGTCTTATGGCGACGATGGGATAGGAAAGGCCTAGGAGTTGGAAGGAAGCGGCCGTGGCCTTAATGAAGGTACAGCCCCAGCATTTGCCTGGTGTGAAAATGGGAAACCACGGAAAACCCTCTTCAGGGCTGCCGATAGTGGGATTCGAACCTACTATCTCCCGGATGCAAGCTCACAGCCGCGCGCCTCTACGCGCACGGCCAACTCGCCCGGTGGCAGGAAGTTTTGTGGTAAAGCTAGGCTGTTTCGCTGTAAAGAATTCCGCCGAAGCTTTCAGTCCTCTTCATTCCTTTGCTGTGAAATATCGTGGTATTACAGCTAGAGAGTTTAATTTGTAAGTTCATCATCATCATCATCTGTTTACCCTCCAGGTTCGGCTTTTCCCTCGGACTCAGCGAGGGATCCCACCTCTACCGCCACAAGGGCAGTGTCCTGGAGCTTCAGGCTCTTGGTCGGGGGATACAACTGGGGAGTATGACCAGTACCTTGTATGAACAGGGGCCTTGTAGGGGGATGGGAAGATAGGAAGGGATAGGCAAGGATGAGGGAAGGAAGCGGCTGTGGCCTTAAGTTAGGTACCATCCCGGCATTCGCCTGGAGGTGAAGTGGGAAACCACGGAAAACCACTTCGAGGATGGCTGAGGTGGGAATCGAACCCACCTCTACTCAGTTGACCTCCCGAGGCTGAGTGGACCCCGTTCCAGCCCTCGTACCACTTTTCAAATTTCTTGGCAGAGCCGGGAATCGAACCCGGACCTCCGGGGGTGGCAGCTAATCACGCTAACCACTACACCACAGAGGCGGCCACTTAATTTGTAAGTTAAGTCTCAAAAAGGAACGGATAGTGAATTGATCCTTAACTTATTTTGCATTGTATTACATGTTACATGACAGGGGCTGCCTGGCCGAGGCGGTAAAGTCGTGCTCGGTTCGCCCGGAAGGACGTGGGTTCGAATCCCCGTTAGGAAGTCGTAAAATTTAAGAAATGCGATTTCCACTTCCCGAGGTGCATATTGCCCTGAGGTTCACTCAGCCTACACCATAAATGAGTAACAGGTTAATTCCTGGGTTCAAAGACGGCTGGGCGTAGAGCTAACCACTCTACCCACCAAGTGCTGAGGTTACGGATAGTGGAAGCCTTTACCTTCCACCCCTCCAAGGGCCTTCATGGCCTGTACGGAGAAGACTCTGCTTTTGCTTTGCTTTGCCTTTTACATGTTACATGAAGAGAAATTTATTGCAGTGATACGCATGGAAAATACTACTAGCTATTTAATTTTTCTGCGTTAAGTATATTTAGTTGAGAGAAGAAATAAGACAACTCTAAAGAAGCACATGCCTAAACATAGAGGAGTCAGCGAAAATGAAATA
The DNA here is from genome assembly GCF_040414725.1 of Anabrus simplex. Lineage (NCBI taxonomy): Eukaryota > Metazoa > Arthropoda > Insecta > Orthoptera > Tettigoniidae > Anabrus > Anabrus simplex. Next base: position 1,701,495,963 of record NC_090265.1, on the reverse strand, counting down.
TAATTTATACTTTGATATTTACGCACCGAACTGTAGATGGTGCGTAGATTAATCTAACTTTTTGATAATGTTTTTTACTCCGTTATTGTGTCTACTGTAAATTTTATGATGGAGAGCTCTTTGAGTCTTGCGTCTGGCTCTTTAATATCAATGGTAGACCTTACCTCACTTACACCTATGAACGTGTTTCTAAAGGAAAGATATACTGATTACTTATCAAATAAAGAGAACGGAAATAGCTCATCTGCCTTTTATATAAAATATAACTTTAATATAAAAATGCCTACGCTGTGAACTAAATTCATTAGGTACTATTGTGGCTTGATAATAATGTATCATCATCATCATCTGTTTACCCTCCAGGTTCGGTTTTTCCCTCGGACTTAGCGAGGGATCCCACCTCTACCGCCGCAAGGGCAGTGTCCTGGAGCTTCAGACACTTGGTCGGGGGATACAACTGGTCAGTATGACCAGTACCTCGCCCAGGCGGCCTCACCTGCTATGCTGAACAGGGGCCTTGTGAAGGGATGGGAAGATTGGAAGGGATAGGCAAGGAGGAGGGAAGGAAGCGGCCGTGGCCTGAAGTTAGGTACCATCCCGGCATTCGCCTGGAGGAGAAGTGGGAAACCACGGAAAACCACTTCCAGGATGGCTGAGGTGGGAATCGAACCCACCTCTACTCAGTTGACCTCACGAGGCTGAGTGGACCCCGTTCCAGCCCTCGTACCACTTTTCAAAATTTCGTGGCAGAGCCGGGAATCGAACCCGGACCTCCGGGGGTGGCAGCTAATCACGCTAACCACTACACCACAGAGGCGGACGATAATAATGTATACTGGGACTAGAGTCTGATCTGAATTAGACGAATATTGTTGCAGTATTATCATATATACATTTTGAATTCATTCTTGAAGATGACAACAAATATTTCCAACACAAGAGTAGATTGAATTACAGCCAGGTTGTCATCCACCTTCCAGTTAACGATCACATTGTCTTGAAGATGATGAATAAAATCAGGATTTTTAGACAGTGATAGGATGAAATGCAAACTCTCTGAAGCGAATAACAAGTATACACAACCACACAACTACCTGCACAACGGTTACGCTACGCGTTTTGCATAAATATTAGAGGTACGGCCCATCAGAACCCATTGAATTTATGTTATTCTTGCAACATCGCAAAAGAACTGGCGAGACGACAATTCGTAATAACCAAATTAAATGTAACACAGTACAGCCTAAAAGTCCTGGGTGTGGTGAAGTATGATGCGTTACCCACAAAAATTAACTTATTAAATCATAAAACTTTTAAATGGATGAACGTGAACCGTATAATGTGAGGCTGTAAACAAGTAGAGAACTGAAAGTTCATGTCAGGTACAGATATTTCGGGGACCCATTTGTTGAAGGTCTGAATCTTCAAACACACATAATGTAAACGTGTTTGAGAACGAGCTCACTCACGACAGCTCGTCATAATGCACGAAATAATGAACACCCCGCCAACCCCTCTTTTCAAGTTGTCCAATTAAAATTAATCTTTTATGAAGAGTCACTACATGTACTGTGGGTGGGGACGTACAGTAATCCAGGGTGTGCCGTGTTTGTCATAAGAGGTGCCTAAAACCAGTAACGCACAGGGCCTCTGAACTTGGGCTAGCTACCACCAGACACTCCGCTCAGTCTGACAGTGATTCCATTTGTGTCAACCTCCTCATTTCCATCCTTTTCCCCAACGTTATTTCATCCACTCGTATTCTCTTACAACCTCGACGTTATTAGGTTTCCAGATACTGGAAAGGGGAACTGAATCTTGTAAACGCTACTGCAATGTGATCATTATTCCCAGTCCTCAGAGATGATGCTGGCCCGTAGCTGTTGTTCATCGATTATAAAGCTAAACCACACCAAACTGCAGCTGCCCATGAGTTTACAGAAAGCGGAGTTATATTTATGATTACATAGGCACAGGTTCTCTTGATTTTGTCCCCAAAGGACATGTAGAACGTGTATCAGCACATGCAGATCCACTGGAAAATTCACAGCTAAAGACGACAGTGAGTAATAGGCTATGTTATCACGAAAATTCTTGACGAACCTCGTCCAAAGTATCGTGAGACGATGCAATGTATGCATTTCAATTATAGATGATCATATCACCATGATGATCACTGTTATACGCCTTCGCATTTCTGTCATAGATGCATCTGTATTACCTCAGCCAATGATATGTAACAATTTCTGAATAAAATGTAACATTATTCTATTTAGTACTTGACATCCATTAATCTTTACCACTTTAGCAACTTATGAAGCATATCTTATTTTGCCATAAATAAGTCTTAGAGCTGGAAGTCATCCGAAAATGTGTGCAACGATATAATGTAATGCTAGGGGGGGCTTTACGTCGCACCGACACAGACAGGTCTTATGGCGACGATGGGATAGGGAAGGGCTAGGAGTGGGAAGGAAGCGGCCGTGGCCTTAATTAAGGTACAGCCCCAGCATGTGCCTGGTGTGAAAATGGGAAACCACGGAAAACCATCTTCAGGGCTGCCGATAGTGGGATTCGAACCTACTATCTCCCGGATGCAAGCTCACAGCCGCGCGCCTCTACGCGCACGGCCAACTCGCCCGGTATAATGTAATGTAAAATATGTGTTAAGCGATGTTACCTAGCAACAGTACCACAGGCTGTGGATCTCTATGTGATAGCCATCCATCAATACTTCACATCACAGCACGCACGGTTTCTAGGTAACATCACGTCACACATTTTATTGAAAGACATATTTATGAACATTTGGTTTTCCCAAATGGACATATTATAACATTTTCATTTCTTCTATTTGATTTTCTTCGTACAGATAGACAAGTTTTATTCGACGATGGAATAGGATAGGGAAGGACGTTGTAGTGTTCTTAATTATTGTAAATCCCTAGCATTTGTCTGGTGAAGAAATGTTATACCGCGGAAAACCATCTTCGGGGCTCCCGACAGTGGGTTTTGAACCCACTTTCTCCCGAATGCAGGCTCACAGCTGCGTGAGACAATCGGCGTAGGTAACTTGTACGATGAGGTACATCTGCCATGTTTTCCTGCCAGATACACGCTCCCTGTAAGTCATTATGGGATAAAAGCTGTTCTGTCCTAATGTTTTGCACTCCATATTCAAACCTGAAAGGCACCATCCTGTACGTTCGTTGAACAGTAATAAACAATGTCCGGATGGTAAATTTCTGAAGCGAGCCTGGACAACAGTTCTGCCATGAGACTTGCTTACGCATTAGGGGATCGAACTATTAGAACCCCTAGAATTTCTGTTACTCTCGCTACATTAGGGAAGGGTGGGATAATCGGCACTTTCTAACAGCGAAATAACTTTGCATTCTAGGCTATTACTGTCGAAACATCCGGCCTCTAGTAAAAAATTACTATCTTAAAATTCTGGGAGTGTTTTTTTTTTTGCCGTAACTCCCAGAGATTATCACATGAGCTTCTGGAAACTTATATTCGGGACCTATATGTGTATGTCTAATTCTTGTAAATGAAAGATAAAAGCCAAAATCGTGAGTTAGAGTCCATAAAACGTCACCGTACCGTTAAGTGTATCGTAAACACATGCTGTAAACTAGCGTTATTGTGCTGCAGACCTAGATCCGACAAAACCTTGCCTCACACTTGGCAGTGTTTCACGACATGTTGATAGCAGATGTTGTTGTAATGTTATTTGAACGGTCATAAAGACCTTCGCTGCAGAGCGGGACCAAGCTGCAACGATCTCTTTTAATGGCCTGACTTTATCAACTGTGTATCACAGACTACCTTTCTGGTAGTAACTTTACACTGTTTTTATATAAACGGCGTGGATACTAAAACTCGTTAAAATTCATTTAATTCACTGGAAATATACTGCATATTTTCCTGGAAGATTCTATAATCACTTGAGTTCTTCAGATTAGGTGCATCATATGAGACACACTATGTCACTCCTTCTATTTAAAAAACAGGATGAAGTATCAAATGTTTCGAATCTGTAGTATCAAATTCTATACAGATGTCACACATTTACCGTCATCTCTTGGTATTGGTATTGAAATCTGGTTGTTTAACTTTCAACTGTACGAACGAATCATTCATTCACTGTGCTAATGATCGTGCGTTAATAATTACAGGAGATTTGAATCGAAGGTCGTAATCATATCGTCTTCCCTCTGATAAACAAGCCAAGTGACTAACTGGCATATCACCAGATCTGCAGATGTGGTTTAGATTTTATTATTTGTATAAGATGTAACCTATTTAAAGTCTCACTACTGCAGTTCGTACTGTGTGTCTAGCACGTAAAAACAAACCATAAAAGTGGGAACATGGATTTTATATGAGCAATCACAACTTCCTTCAGCTCTCCTGATATATCGACAGTTCACACTTTCATTATTTTGACAGAGGTGGGACAGTATTAATTTTTGCTATGACTAGCTAAAATTTGTAAAACAAATATTGTTCTGAGCCTACATTTCTGTGATATCAATACTATGACAATATATGTCAGGAACTTCCAGAACGTTCCTTGTGAGTAATTCATAAAACATATCTGCTATGTATGGAACGTTATATGTGAATAATTTAATCAGTCAGCTCTGTGGTGATATCACCGTAAGCATCGATCACACAAACATTAAATCACCGATTGGTGCTTCACAACGCAGTAATCTAAATTATAAATTGTCTGTTTACATGTTTCCGTAAAAGGCTGGTGTGATCTGCTATCACTATACGTAACATTGTAATAGTAATAGACTTAACTGATTAAAACAAACATCATCTGTAGAGATTTATGGTAAATAAAGTGCAAAATGATAAAGAAATCCACCTTGTCTCGCCTGTCACTAATACACAATATTTTCGCTGCATTATTTAACATACGTCGCATGATTTGTTGCGAAAACGCTGCCATGTTAATATTGCCTTTATGGATTGAAATGACTTGTGATAAAAAGGAAGAAATACCTTCTTCTCCTTCTGCAATTCCTTTTTGTAGTCTTTTAGATCGGGTTGTGAGTCAACGACCTCCACAGCTTTCTATCCCTTCCTTCCTCCAATATTTCTTCTACTTTTACTCGTCACTTCTCTAGTAATTTGTATTATCACCATGGATTGATTTAGTGCCACAGACCGCATTGGTTTCAGGTGGCCTTTCTGTTCATATGACGAAATGGCTAGAATGTTAACAATATATGTTTGAGCTCTTCCAGTTGGCGGTCGCATTCACTTCAGCATGCCACCGACCAAAAGAATTGCAGGTATACTGTAAGTCTAAGTGATGTTTACAATAAGACTGTATAGTTGTTTTTGTATGAAACAACAAATAATATATGTGCTAGTATTATTTCGTTAACACTCTCCTTCACCGTATCCTTTCACCTCCTTCTGGGCCCTCCCCGTTGTTTTATTCCCATTATTTTCTCCTAAATACTCGCTTTGTAAATGTATTCCGTTCAATTCTCATCATTTTTCATAATTTCAGCTCACTAGTCTTACAATATAGGGAATCCAATTCTCCCTCTCTCCGATTTCTATGTTTCTGACTTTATCCCTTCATGTCTTTCCAATTATTCCTGTAAGGAATTTCATCTCGTCTGCTTGGATTCAGCTTTCATCATATTTTGTTGTTGCCCATGTGCCCGGCACATTAATGTGAAATATATTGAGTACAGAATTGTCTTGCATCTCTGCGGGACATCCCGGTACCACACAATACCCCTCGTACATTGGTAAATCCCATTCGCTTGTTGGATTCTCTTTCCATTTTCTGTTACCATCCTCTTCAAGTATACTCTCCAAATATTTGAAGCTTTTCACAACTTCCAAAACTCAAATATTACCTCTTCCTTCTCTATTACTTCTTGTCTTCAATACTGTCTTATTCTTCTCCACACTTATTTCCATTCCATATTCCTCCCTCTCCCGATTCCATACAGTAACTTGTTCTCGTACATCCAAGGAGGCAAATTATTGAAATTTAGTCTAATCAAGTAGATAATAATAATAATAATAATAATAATAATAATAATAATAATAATAATAATAATAATAATAATCGTATGGCCTCAGCTACCGTGTGCAGACATTTCAGTTTGACGCCATCTGGCTGTCTGCTCGTCAATTTCGACGTTCCGTTTTACTCTAGGCCCACTAGATGGCAGACCGAGTAAACCGAAACTCCCTTGGGCGTCTATGGCTGAGATTTATTTATTTATTTATTTATTTATTGATGTCTTTATTTGTGGCGAAGTTAGGGCTCTTGGCCCTCTCTTACACTTAACCACATTATGCGGCTTAATACTGAATACAAACTTTACATTCTAACTTAACACAGTGTATATACTATAATATTAATATTACACATGCCGACATCGTACGACATGGAGTGTCGAATGGACTTTTATCCGCCCTTCAAAAATCCGACTACCTCTGCCGGGTTTGAACCCGCTATCTTGGGATCCGGAGGCCGACACTCTACCACTGATCCACAGAGGCAGTTATCAAGTAGATTATGATAGTTTTAATGTTAGGCTTTTAGTTTTTACTCCCCACAAACTAATTTACTGTCTTAGGAAACGCCGGCGTTACGGAAAATTGACCTGCAATAGATCTGTCGCCTAAAAATCCTACCGATAGGAGGCTGACGTCCTTTGTTTAAACAATTTCAAACACCACCGGAGTGAGTAGAAATGACCCCATCATATTTAATTCACAAGCCCGGCGTTCTACTCTCTGAAGTATTCACCCTGGCTGAGGAGACATAACTGAACATGAATCGAATAATTGGAAGGGTTTTATCCTAACACATATTCACTAAGACCGGTATTCACTAACGTCAGTTATTTTTGCTGTTATCTTTGATTTCCGAAATTCATATAATTTCATTATCTAGGATAACGCTCACTTCTGTATTCACCGCCGAATTTATTTTCGTTTCAATCTGAATTTAAGCCTCAAACATTTCATAGTGACGCATGGAAAACAAATGACTACGTGTTGCCATCATTATCGAAATTTAAACGCGTTTTAAATTACATTCGGTGTTTGCAAATAATTTATCAAAAATCATGTCCGCTATTGAACAGAAAGGAAGAAAGAATCGGAATATGCCGTTCCAAGAGAAAGGACTGTTGTTGAATTTGGTAGCACAAAACGTTAAAATCATAGACGATAAGAAAAAAAATATAGCCAACATATTGTATATTTCACCCCGAAAATTCCCTAGTTCTTCACTGAAAAATCATCCAAGCGTGTGCCATACAAGATATAAGCTATAATCAATAATTAATCTCATGCATATTGGGTACCCACTGTATGTGTTGGGAATTCCAGGTTTTGTCCGATCATTGGTAAGACTGACAGGGTGGAAGATTTAGATAACTTTTAATGTGTTTCAAAATCAGTGGCATCGATGTTTCTAAGTATGTAGCGCGTTCTCATTATCCACCTAGGGCATTTTATAGTATAATCTCCCTGATATTCCTCATCACTGTCATTTTCTATTTCAGATAAATATTCCAGCAGTCTACGAGCTACCATCTCGAAAGGCTATTAATTTAGATTTCGTGTTTTACCGGCAAACTTTTCTCCGGTAAAATTTTAAACTGTACGCCTCTGTGGTGTAGTGGTTATCGTGATTGGCTGCCACCCACCCGGAGGCCCGAGTTCGATTCCCGGGTCTGCGACGAAATTTGAAATGTGGTACGAGGGCTGGAACGGGGTCCACTCAGCCTCGGGAGGTCGACTGAGTAGAGGTGGGTTCGGTTCCCACCTCAGCCATCCTCGAAGTGGTTTTCGTGGTTTCCCACTTCTTCTCCAGGCAAATGCCGGTATAGTACCTAACATAAGGTCACGGACGCTTGCTTCCCACTCCCTTATGAATCCCTTCTAATATCCCCATCCCTCCACAAGGCCTCTGGACGAGGTACTGGTCCTCCTTCCCAGTTGTAACCCAAAGTCTCACGCTCCAGGACACTGCCCTTAAGGCAGTAGAGGTGGGATCCCTCACTGAGTCTGAGGTACAAAGCTACCTTATAGGGTAAACCGATTAAGGAAGAAAAAAAGGACAACTTTAAACCGAGACAATACCCGATATTCGAGATAATGTTTGTTAATACAAATTTAACTGTTTTCTCGCTTTCCTTACTTTTAAAATAAGATAAAATATTTTACTCGCTTTTGTAAATACGGGTTTAAGGAGGGACTTGCGATCTGAGGGTGTTACTATCAGTCGATGAAACGTGAGTAAGGAGAAAGACAATTGCTAAACTCTTAGAACGTCCCCCTTCATTAGCATTAGATATAACGGTATACTGTTAACTGTTTCTTGCACAAGTCAGTTTGTTTACAAACTGGCTGAGAACTTGCGGAAACAAAATAAAACATTAATTTCTACGTCATAGGATGATGAAGGGATAACTTTAGTATCTGATGGCGTGCTGGCAACTTCCCAAGATAAGAGTTGGGTGGCAAGAACAACGGGGAATGTGCCAAGACTGCCACAAGGGGTAGATTCTGCGAGTTTTCACGGCCAATATCAATGTTGTTGTAGCTTGGTGCGAAATTAAACTGACTTGCATAACTTTTAGAGTAAATATTAATGTTCCGTTTCCTCCTGTTAGAATCGTTATAAGATGTTGTTGTTAAAACCTCTGGGAATGTAAAATATTGTATATGAATTGCAAATCTCGTGAAAGAGTAGGGAATCCGTCAAGGAAATGATTCCAGAAACTTGCACAGCAAAATTTGCATGGAAGACGGCAAAACACCTCGGATTCTAGCATTGCAACTAAAAAAACCTTCCTGCTGTTTCCAGGGCCATTCGAGATACATTGCCTTATTGTTATTTAAGTCGAACGACGCAGGGAAATGGGAGAGGAAAGGTAAGGGAGGGACCAAGTGCTTAATTAAGGTACAGTTCCAGCACATGCCCGGGGTGAACATGGGAAACCACAGGAAACCATCTTCAGGGCCGCCGACAGTGGGATTCGAACCAATCTTCTTCCGAATGCAAGCTCACATCTATGTTGCACAATCCTCTTGGACAACTTGCTCGTCCAGTTCGGGTTTTGGACAGGGTTTATGATCATATAAACTTACTGACACCGCGTGAATTTTCAGGTGAAAATTGGAATCCATCTGAATTCGAACCACAGTTATTTGCGTTAAAATACAGCAACTAAGAGACTCCATAAGGTTTACAGAGTAAATAATATTAATAATAATAATAGTTACAGAATTCCGTGGCTCAAAGACGAATAGGAAACACCTGGTTTGAATTTCTGGACAGGGGATTACTTAGAGAAACTTATAGATACTTTAACAAATACGGAAACTTTATTTCTTATCTTTCTCAAACTTGAGAGAGAGAAATTTAAGAGTATAACAAGGAACAAGTGAAAATATTAAAAACGAGCTTGTCAGCTCCGACAATGCCTTGGACTTACAAGTCCTAAATCAGGTACAAAGTAACGGGAGAAACTCGCAGTCGTTAAATTACATATGAAAGAGCATTATTGCTCCTGACAGGTACAATATTATGAAAGAGCATAGTTTCTCCGAACAGGTAAAATTCATAGGAGTCTCAGCTCCAAGATACAAGAGGTTAGCTTCGAACAGTTACTCAGTCGCTTTTGACACAATTAGTTACACACGGCAACCCCTAGGATGAACCCACTTCAAAGTGTTCATACACGGTTGAGATCTATTATAAGGGTCCACAAATAGTTTAAGTACTCTTCCCAAAGAGAACCGACGTAGAAACAGTCACACTAAGACTACTAAGAATAAACAAGGCCATAATTACCCATACCACAATAACTTAAGAATAAAAATAGAAAGGTTACACACAAAAGACCATTAACAAAAGGCAAGGACGCAAAACACCAGCACTCCTTGAAGAGCATTCAGGAAGAAGCTAGAACCGACGTGGAATTAAGGCCCAATGATGCAGAGGCTAATCCCGTACTGAAAAGGGTGACTAAAGTTGGAAAATGTAAAAGCCGTGATAGGATTTCAAAAATTTTAAGGTTGAAATCTTCAGTCACCCAGCTCAAAAGTTGAAGGAGAGGCAACTGAGGGTCACCACTCGTGCTCCATTACATTAAATATTTTCCCAGTAGGAAATAGAAATAAGAGTCAGAAAATTGCGCAGAAGGTTCTATATTTCAACCACAAAGAATAGAAAAAATATTACTTGTTAGATATTAAGATAACGGCTAAAACTTTCCCCTCGAACTACCACCAGGCACGATCACACGCTTAGGCAGCCGGAGAAGGTGTACCCCTAGTACAACAACAAAAATAACGGGCGAGTTGGCCGTTCGGTTAGGAGTGCGCAGCTGTGATCTCGCATCCGGGAGATAGTGGTTTCGAACCCCACTGTCGGCAGCCCTAAAGATGGTTTTCCGTGGTTTTCCATTTTCACACCAGGCCGCTTCCTTCTCACTCCTAGCTTTTCCTATCCAATTGTCGCCATAAGATCTACCTGTGTTGGTGCGACGTATAGCAACTTGTAATAATAATAATAATAATAATAATAATAATAATAATAATAATAATAATAATAATAATAATAATAATAATAATAATCCTATGATCCGATCTGCCAAGTTAAAGGCCTTCTAAAGCGGTGTCACTAAGGCGACCTGCCTGACAATTTCCATATTCAGATTGTGCCGCTGTCCAGAAAATAAAGGAAAATCCTAATGGGTAGTTCTTATCACTGAGTTAATGTCATGTTTTCGGGTGACATTGACTGCGCCAATTTCCTCCTAAGCGAATGGCCAGCGTACTGAACTTTGGTTCAGAGGGCCCAGCGTTCAATTTTGGGTCGGGCCAAGGATATTAACTACGTATATTTAATTCTTATGACTCGAAGGCAAGATGTTTGTCTTAGTCTGAACACAGTAATTCTCATCTACACCACACTACCAGCCACCCGAGAAACATGGAATATCCGGTGAATACAAAAGTTTTTCCCGGTTTTTGTTATAAAGAAAACACGTAATGTTCTAGGGAAATTCATTTTTTATTTCTTCAAAATATTCGTCATCGGCTTTTACGCACTTTGGCCATCTTTCAAGTAAGTTATTTCAAAAATTTTAAGGTTGAAATCTTCAGTCACCCAGCTCAAAAGTTGAAGGAGAGGCAACTGAGGGTCACCACTCGTGCTCCATTACATTCAATATTTTCCCAGTAGGAAAACCATTCGTTGAGACATTTTCCAACATCCTCGAAATTTCTGAAGTGCTGCTCTGCGAGCGCGTGCCCGATTGATGCGAAGAGGTGAGTCAGATGGCGCCACGTCGGGGCAGTACGGCGGGTGCGGTTGGATGTCCCATCCAAGCGATTTCTAGGTGTCTTTCACTGGTTTTGCTGTGAGACGGTGTATTGTCGTGTAACAAAATCACTTTGCCATGTCTTCTGGCCCATTTAGATCGCCTTTCGATCGATGAGTGACTTAAATTAATCATTTGCTGGCGATAGCGTTGTGCATTAACGGTTTCGCCGGGCTTCAAGTGTCTTCGCACTTTTGTGTCTTTCGCACTGAAATCACCACGTTTAAATATTATCTAAACCATGTCGCACGTGTTCTAATCGATGGAGCGTGTTCACCATATGTTTCTACCAGGAAACGATGAATTTCCACTGAATTTTTCTTTTGATTAAATAAGAAATCAATGCGTGCCACGAATTTTAGTTTTCGAGCACAAACGTCGATATGATCACTGAACGATACAACACAGACGCTAGTGTTTGGCGGACTCAACTACCTACCAACAAACTGGCGTATGTGTCAAATTTATACGCTGGGTGTTGTTCGCTGGCGCCGTCTCTTAGTGAAACCGGAGAAGACTTATGCATACACCTGGTAGTGAATTAATCCCTCCGGTAGGGCACCTGTGCGCAAAACTGGATGGAAACAACATCAAGTGTCGAACTCAGGAAATAGGCAAGAAAGTAGAAGACGACTCCCAGTGCACTTCTGGAGATCATTAACAATGACATGAAGAGCCAAGACTGGCCTTCAAAAACCAACCAACTCAGTCAGGATCGAACCTTTGAACTTGAAATTGAGAGTCGAACACCGACTCACCAAGGCAGCCGTAATGTAAATGAAGAACAAAGTTGAAGCCTAAGGGAATTGGCAGAGAGAGCATTTTGTAACTTTGTTTCCTTCAGTTCGAAAACAGACCTTAATAAATATACGAGGGCTGAAAATAAAGTGGGTGCAACATTGATAGAACGCAATATCTAATGAACTAACAAGTGCAATTGCATAACAGCCCTTCAGTGTTATCACCTGCAGAGTCTATTTCCTTTGGCCACATGTCGGGAAGCCGCTGGGGACCAGGGCAAGGCGTTCTCTGTTGACGACAGCAACGGAGCGCCCACATTTGCGAAGTACAGATGCAACTACAGGAAATCGGCGGCTTTGGAAGGGTTCCTTCAATTTCGGGAACAGATCCATGTCACTAGGACTCATGTCTGGTTAGTACGGAGGGTGTTCCAGGACCTCCCAATGCCACTGTTACAATAAGAGGTTGACGTTGTTTGCCACAGGATAACGTGCGTTGTCATGCAACGCGATAGAAGGATCGTCTCAGAACATTCTCGATAACATTCTGACGCATTTTTTCATCCTTGCATGTGGTCACCCACAAACTCTATTACCTTTCGCCAATTGTCGGGAGGCCATTGGACACCGTTGGTAAGGCGTTCTCGTTCTCTGTTGATAACAGCGACGGTGCTCCTCATTGCCTGCAGTATAGATGCCACTAAAGGAAATCAGCGTCCTCGGAGGGGTTCCTTCAACTTCCGAAGTAGGTCCATGTCACAAGAACTCATGTCCGGTTAGCACGGAGGGTGTTTCAAGATCTTACAATTCCACCGTTGCAGCAAGAGGTTGACGTTGTATGCGACATGACAAAGTGCGTTGTCATGCAACGCGATAGGGCGATCATCTCACAAAATTCTCGATATCATTCTGATGCATTTTTGCCTTACGCAACCTAGATGTTAATCCACGAACGCTGATCATTTTTTTGCAAACCTGCTTTAGAGCGGTGAAAGAGACACTCACTTCAACACCACACAGCAACAACACTCCCAACTGTATGACCGTCGAATGAACGCTACACATCGACAACAGAGCCACCTGACCGCTCCCATATCCTATTTGTGCATGCCCAATCTACTGCGAGTGCATGGATTGCATTGCCGCTACTTCATTCATGCACCTCGTATTAAATGAGCGCGGTTCACTGATGACGTACGGCAGGGCCTCTCAAACGCCCAAAATTCCACACGTGCAAACCGAAGCGCAGAGGTTTTGTGCACCGTGCATCGGTGCGACTCGGCTCGATTCTCACCAGCGTTTTGTTTGGGGGCAAGTCAGCTATGCTCGACTCAAATCTGTTCGGGTGGTCGAGCGCTGCTGAGCAAGTGAGGAAGGGGGAGACAGGCGGAGCGAGCGAGACGGTCGTAGGGAATGCGAGAGACAGCGCTTTTGCTCAAAATCGAGGAGTTGGGGTGGGGTGGGGTGTCAAGCTAGCGAAGTCGTCTTTTGCACCTTGCGCCGTGCAATGCACCGGTGCATGCACTGTGAGAGGCCCTGACGTATGGCTTCCTTTACTCATAGATATACGCCTTATGAGAACATAAGACTGATTCAAGTAACTTCATTCCTCGACCCAAAAATGAAATTCGCACTCGTACATTTTCTCCTCTACACGGAAAATCATAGAATCATAATTATGCTGTTGTCTGTCATTATTATCAGTGTCTGTGTCTGTCAAAAGGAGGGCGTCTCCTGTTGTAATAAATCTCCCCACATCTACTTTAACTGGCAATAAGAATGTGGTCCTTTTCCTACTCCTGTGAATCTGGCATTATAAGAATGGCCTACCATTTTAAGGAAGAATTCACTTTTCAGATTGACTAGCAGAAGGCAATGGAGCATGTAATTTTGTTCAAATCTCCCCAGCCCTATTCTTTCTGGCAGTAGGGAAGAGTGCCCGCCATTATAAACATGTTTACCCATTTAAAACGTGACTGGCATTAGGCAAAGGGGCCTCCTATTATAATCGAGACTCACCAACTCGCGTGTGACTAGAAATAAGTTGACCGAAATTAGGAAAAAGAGCCTGGAAGTAGAAAAGATGGCCTGCCATTGTAACGAAAACTCCCCAAATTTATTGTGACCGTCAGTAGTAAAGGGGGCTCCCATTATAATGATACATTCCAACGCGATTGTGAATTTCAGGCGACAAGTGGGTCTGCAGTTATCTTCACAGCTCTATAACTCGCACCGTACACGGGAAAGAACGTATGGGGACCGTGGATGACCGGGCATTTGCGACCTGCGTTTAATTTCCGGCTGGGTCGTGGGATTTGAATCGTAAATGGTTAATTGCCTTGACTCTTTGACTCAGTGTATGGACTTTCCACAACTTTCCTGATGCACACAGCACAGTTAGCTGAAGACGTAACCCACTCTCATCGGTGTGGATTCCTTGCAGATTACTGATTGACGTGGGCAACCATTCCTCAAAAATTCAAAATAGAGAAGGGAGAAAGAAGAGGCCCGATTTATCTAAGAAGAATGTTAATACATCTATAAAAGGAAGGGAATGGTCCAGAATGGCGTAAAATGGAAATAGTTTCTGGTTCTCGCAAACCAAATGCCGTAGAAATCTGAAGATAACAATAGTTGACCAAGTGTGTATAATATAAGTTGACAGCTTTTGGGGGTAAACGCTTCGATTCTCCACTTACGACATCAGTTGATGCACTAAAGGGTGATGATCTTTGTCCATGCATGGTCATCGTGTGTCATTATCTTCTTATTTACCTCTTGCATACAATTTACTATGCCTGTTATCTGTACAGCCCTACCATAACCAAGAAAATAAATATGAAATTTGGTAGTAATCCAGGAACCAAACCAAACCAAACACCATGGCACTACAGCCCTTGAAGGGCGCTGGCCTACCTAGCGACCGCTGCTCGGCCCAAAGGCCTGCAGATTACGAGGTGTCGTGTGGTCAGCACGACGAATCCTCTCGGCCGTTATTCTTGGTATTCTATACCGGGGCCGCTATCTCACCGTCAGTTAGCTCCTTCATTCTAATCACGTAGGCTGAGTGGACCTTGAACCAGCCCTCAGGTCCAAGTAAAAATCCCTGACCTGGCCAGGAATCGAACCCGGGGCCTCCGGGTAAGAGGCAGACACGCTACCCCTACACCGCGGGGCCGGCAAGTAATTCAGGATCCGACATATTTCGTTGTTCAAGGATATGCCTAAAGCCTTTATAGTTGTTATTTTATAATAATTATGGTTCAAAATGTAAAAATTACGATGTCTAAATAAGCATAAACGATAAAAATTTTAAATTTTTCAAAGATAAATAATTTTTTACATGATATATGGATATTATGTGTATTATGGCTGGGGGTCATGCGAAAAGTTTGTGTAACGTGAAAGACTGTGTGACGCAAGTGACGTGACATTAGCCGTTAGCGTAGGCCTTGGTCGCCAAAGATGCCGTGGCTGTGGATTTGTATCCATAGAGTGTACCGTCAGTGACGTGACAATCGTCTTTACCGTAGGCTGTGGTTGCAAGTTAAATTCCTTTGACTTAGAGTTTCATTTCTCCTTGATATAACATTGTTTGTCAGGTGTACATTATTGTCTCGTATAATAAAATATTAAATAATTATACTACTGAGCATCACCAAGGAGCCTTCATGAGAAAAATGAACCTCTGTACCCATATTCATGAAATGATGTAAATAAATCCTTCGTTATCAATATTTGAGCTTACCGAGCTTGATAGCTGCAGTCGCTTAAGTGCGGCCAGTATCCAGTATTCGGGAGATAGTAGGTTCGAACCCCACTGTCGGCAGCCCTGAAAATGGTTTTCGGTGGTTTCCCATTTTCACACCAGGCAAATGTTGGGGCTGTACCTTAATTAAGGCCACAGCCGCTTCCTTCCCACTCCTAGCCTCTTCCTATCCCATCGTCGCCATAAGACCTATCTGTGTTGGTGCGATGTAAAGCAACTAGCAAATATATATATTTGAATATTAGGGCAAGATGCCAGTTAGGACGCCAAATCAAACAGTTTTATGCTGCTGAGTGTAGTGTTTCATTATAGAGATATATATTGAGTATCACACAAACTCCACGTCTCCTAAAGAGAGAAATTAATCAGATACTGTCGACATTCTAAGTTTGGCTGTGAATCGAATCTACAATCTTCTGAACCTAAGACTAAAACGCTTGCTAAACAGCCTAGGATGCAGGTTAAGGATGAACTTGTCTAATAGCATGTAAACCTAGGAAGAGTAGTCTTTGAAATATTCACCAGGACCTCAGCCTTTATCAACTTTTTGGACATTCCAAAGCAGCCATTTCGTGCGAAGTCCTGAACGCAAGACGTTCGTATTTTTCAAACCGATATAAAGTGCTCTTACAGCAACTAGCACTTCAGAACGTATCAAAATAACTGGGAGAAGCCAGATCAATTGAGCCCGCCTTCCAATATCGTATCCCTGTAGGGAATCAATTTCTGTCGGCTTAGCCCCTTTCGCTCTTCGACTACACCCATATGAGAAAGAAGACGACGTCTGTTGATGGATAACCTCAGAAAACTGCACAGACCGCACTTTGTCTCCTTCATCCACCCAGCAAGAAGCTTTGATGACTGCTAACTGCTTTTTCCATTATCTCATACAACGTATTGTCTCATACAACGTACTTCAGTGAAACACTATTTCAAGTAACGTAAATAAATGCTCTTACTGGAAACACAAGAAACGATTGTGATTAATTTAAACGCAACATAGCTTAAAACAAAAGAGAATCCATTCATTAATCTATAAAATAGTCAGTAATTTTATTTTAATACGTTGGGACATATTCTTCCTTCTCATAAAATGAGTATTAAAATACGCCAGCTTCGAGTAGGTAGAGATAGGGGTTCGAATCCCACTGTCAGCAAACCTGAAGATGGTTTTCCGTTGGCTCCATTTTTACGCCAGAACTATGCTGAAGCTGTACCTTAACTAAGGCCTCGGCCGCTGCCTTCTCGCTCCTAACCCTTTCCTATCCTATCTTCGCCTAAGAACTATGTGTGTCGGTGTGACGTAAAGCAAATTATATAAAATAAAAAATAAAAATAAAAAGCAATGCCACTAACAGTGCCAAACTTAAGAAAATATTTTGATTTTACTGGGCACTTTAATTACGTGTGTTGTTGGAGGCGTATTCTAGTATAATATGGGAAGTGCACTTTCTGGTTTATTTTCTGTAGTAAAATTCGATATACATACAAAGAAGACTGTACGTGAAGTTGCCCACGCGAGCGCAAAGCTTGGAAAGTTATACACAAAACTCTACAGACCTCCCATCCTTCATTTTCCCTTCTCTGTTCTTCTCTTCTGTGCACAGTGGTTAATGGTGGTCGTTGTTTGAATGCAGACCTACTTGGA
The DNA here is from genome assembly GCF_040414725.1 of Anabrus simplex. NCBI lineage: Eukaryota > Metazoa > Arthropoda > Insecta > Orthoptera > Tettigoniidae > Anabrus > Anabrus simplex. Next base: position 1,701,478,413 of record NC_090265.1, on the reverse strand, counting down.
GTATTTATTTGTGGCAGCAGACACGGGAAAAAAAGCGCCACTCTCAACGATCTATTGTAACATACAAATATGAGGGAGCATTTATCATCCTCTTGTGCAAGCAACGTAAGTCACATCCACTCGTTCTTTTGTTAACTCTGGACTAGCTGTCGTTAGCAGGCATTACATATTTATATATATCATTTGGAAAATATAAATTCTCATGTTATATTACTCATTGTCCGACCACTTGGCTGAATGGTCAGCGTTGAAGCCTTCATTTCAGAGGACCGCGTGTCGATACTCACCCCGATTGGAGAATTTAATTACGTCTGATTCATTATTCTGGCTCGGGGACTGAGTGTTTATGTTTGACGCAACACACTCTTCATAAATTTCAGACAATACACCACGTTACCAACCGTCACAGAAGCAGAAAATAGTGCATAAATACCTCCACAGCCTGTACCTTAATTAAGGCCACGGCTGCTTCCTTCCCACTCCTAGCCCTTTCCTGTCCCATCGTCGCCGTAAGATATATCTGTGTCGGTGCGACGAAAAACAACTAGCAAGGAAAAAAGGTTCATACGTTTTCTGATACAGCTGGTACGTAACACACTTGTTCATCATAGTATTCCAGCTATTCGACCCCTACTCTGACACGCTGCTTTGAATGAGCAGTGGGCATACTTCAGGCAGAGGCTCACTTAGTAGAGTAGTAGTAGTAGTAGTAGTAGTAGTAGTAGTATGGCCTGCTCTAGAATAACAATTAGGCCTATTCCAAATTATAGCACTACAATTCACTAAATAACTCAACATTCAACCTGAAAAGAGCCGTTCCTTAAGAAAAGCTTCTTCCACTTCATTTTTATTAAATTCTACACACAGTTTATTCAAAATTAGCAGTGAAGAGAGGGTTTCTCCTCTGGCTTGGAGGAAAAATTTGCCTCCAAGTCAGATAGATTTTTCCGCCGCCAGAGTAATGAACTGATACTCTAGGAAACAGATTATTAAATGGACATGGTTCTTGCCCTGGGAGTCGCCACTACTCGATCCCCTCCCCATCGAAATGGGACGAAGAGTGTTCACGGTTCACACCTGTCTGCGGCCTGGTCATTCCAGCTCTGGAACTTTGGACTGTTAGATCGGCAGCTTAGTCCTGTTCGTTAAAAGTGAGAAAATGTGTGGTTTTTCATTTGATCGAGTATTTCGTATGAAAGCATTGACTTTAATCGCGTCATTGCTACTGACATCATTGTAATGTATGTTCATTTCAGTTGGGAAAACCACTAAGACAGTCTTTCTGAGGATGTAAAAAGGCAGTTGAAGAATGAGTGTCTACCATTATGATGAAAGCTCCCCCAACCTGACTGCGACTGATGGTATGCAAGCGGGTCTACTATTACAGTGAAAATTCCTCAACTCAGTCTTCATATGAGAAAAGATATTTGGTGACTTCCCCGTCGCGTGTCTAGGGTAACGTTAAGTGCTATGCAATTTCATACAATCTTGCTCACAACGTGTACACTACCTAACTTAGAATTCTGTATACAATGTAGAATTCCGTAGCGAAGCACGGGTACATCAGCTAGTATAATATAAAACCAAGGGACACTCGGAATGTTAATATTGTAAGTAGGTGGTTTTGTATACACACACTAACCGTCAGAATTCATGGACCACTTGAATTCTTAAAGGAAAAAGCATGTTAAATTGTGCAAAATTTGTTTAATTATTTACATTAATTATTTCCATGAACAAAAAATCTAAGTAAATAAGGGTAAGTTCCATTAATTTTGCAGGTCATTGTATATTATAGGGAATGAATACTGAAATACAATGTCCTATTTTGATTTACTTGATTTCTGAAGCTGCAGATTTGCTCTAACAGACGTGAATATCCTTCAACCAGTCAAATATGCAGTCCGCATGACGCAATCGTAGTGCATGCTGCCTACAGTACACAGTGTTCCATACAGGTTTACGACCTGAACTTTCTCAACCGGTTAGGCCCCTTCTACATGAACTGTTCAAACGCCGCTGCATGGCCGCCTGTAACGCCGTAAAATGTACAAACTACACGTGACCGTCTAAAAACGAGGCTTTTGGACAGTGATCAATGCACTGGGCTATTCTACAAGAACAGTTAAAATGCTGATATTGAACAGGTCACTTTCAAAATTGACTCTATAGATCGGTTTTACTGCAGGATTTATTTTGGTTGAAGAAATTCGTAAAAAAAAAATTTCTGGAAAGGAGACGTAGATGGACTCACCCCATGTTATCTAATGGGCTCTCAACAGGAAAATTTCATGCCATGCTCGGTAAACATAGAATGCATCGAGAGAAGTTCTTTCAATTCCACAAACATCCGGCTCCATTGCTAAATGGACAACAAGCTGGGCTATGGTCGTAGGGGCCCCAGGTTCGATTGCCGGCCAGCTCCGGGATTTTGACTTTCATTGGTTAATTCCGATGGTTCGTAGGCTGGGTTGTGTGTGTGTGTCGTCTTAATTTATACAATTCATCAGAGGTAGAGCCCCACAGACGCGCAGGTCGCCTAAAAGGTGTCAACTCGTGAGATCTGCACTAGAGCTCTCCGGGGCTACACGCCACTATTTGTTTAGTTCTACAGAATGTCAGTTCTCTCATTCGGTCAACAATTTTATTTTGTAGGTGACAATGATAATATTGCCGTCATGATGAACAGTATTACTCCAGCTTATGACAGATACAGTGCGGACGCTTTTCAACAGCCTGTTACTTCCTCGTGTAAATAGGTTCCCGTTCCTACCGACAGCAGTTGCAACGCCTCCGAAGGCGTTGTCACCACCTGCAGCTTTTCAAACGCCAACGAAGCCCGCCGTGAGAACTTTCGGGTAGACCAGGGCCTCTCAGGGTGCATGCGCCCGTGCACTGCACGGCGTAAGGTGAAGGAGACGATTTCACTAGGTTCACCAGAGTGCAAACCCCCACTCCACTTCCCCTACACCTGTCTCACCCGTTCGGTCTGTCTTCGCCTTCTCCACCTTTCCCGCTGATTCTCCCCTCACTGCGAAATATTTAGGTGCGTTGACACCGTTGTATGGGTCAATGTTACCGGTGTTAAATTCATTGGACACAGTATCCAAGTACAGGAAAATACAGGAAAATTGGAAGAAATAGTGCAAATAATCAAAAACAATGTTATTGAATTTTATTGAAAATAATATATATATATACGTCTGAGTTTCTGCGGAATGAACAATACTCGTAAGCATTCTTACACATTTTAAATTTCATAATTGAAAGGAATGAAGTTTGAGCAGTTCAATACACAACTAGAGGCCACTGCATTTCTCGCACTTTCTATTACAGCCAGCAGTGCAAGAACAACAGACTGCTTTATTGCATGAAGAACGTTTTCCTACCCTTCTATTTCTAATCGGGCGAGTTGGCAGTGAGGTTAGAAGCGCAGCTGTGAGCTGGCATCCGTGAGATACTGGGTTCGAATTCGAATGTTGGCAGCCCTGAAGATGGTTTTCCGTGGTTTTCCATCCCATCGTCTCCAAAAGACCTATCTGTGTCGGTGCCACGTAACGCCTATTGTTACATTTACACTTCTACCTTTCTTGCAGCTGTCCTTGATTTAACAGTACTTCGTCAATATCTCACCATCAGGATGTTCCCTTGGGACAGCTGTTCGGCTGATTATGTTAGCGCTTGCAAGCTCTTCGGCTAGCTTCCGAAGAAATACTGATTTTGTTATTCTCTCTGGTGTTATTTCCTTTTAAATGATCCAAGCATTTATTACAGACAGATCTAAGATGTTCTGAAAAGAGTGAACAGGCCACCACCTCGTCCCTGTTCTGGTATAATGTTTACGGGCCATCTGGTCAACTACATCAACACCATAATTTGTTTCGTTATAACACTCCACTGTTTAAGGTGCTTTCTTTCCATTGTCAGAGACGTCTATGTCTGGGTGGAGTGTGCTCAGAAGAACCACATTCTTCCTTCGCTTACGTTGATACTACACACTTACGGTTATAACATCGTTCTTATAGACTTTTGTTCAGTAAAGTTCACTTTTCATACTTTTCACTTCGTATGGAATTTCCCGTCTTACTTTGTTTACTGTGCCCAAAAGGCTACCGCCTTTCTCTTTCAGCTTCACGGCGAGCATTACCAACGGAAAATAATTGCCAGTAGTAACGTTACGACCTTTGTTCTAATATGGACCCATTAGCTTCATAACAACATGTTCTGATAGACGCTCATCACCAGGACGAGTGTCATTCCTGCAGACATATGGAAAACAATTTGCTAAATATATACTGATTTCATCTACTGCGAACCAGTAATTTTGGCCATATTTATCGGGTTTAGTCGAAATGAACTGAGTAAATGGGCACCTAGTTTTACTGGGAAAGAGTTCCTTGTCAACTGTGATAAATGGATGAATTAAAATCACTCTAAATAACGAAATTCAAACACGTCGGAGAACCAACCATTAAATAGCTCAAAGATAATGATGCACACGTTTACATGAATTGACATATTTAAAAAATATTTAGAAAATTGAAATGGGTAACGAACCCGAGTAATATGAAACCTGTTACATGGAATATGAGTGGGTTACGTTACTCGTTAAGTCCCTAGTTCCCTGCCCGAAGGCCCAATCTAAAACCGTTCATGAGATGCGAAAATAATATCCGACACACTAGTAATTGTCCTAGTTTACATATGTACATTCCGATCACTCGGACACAATATATAAACACTTGTTCAGAACTGCGTCTAAATTATCCATCTAAAACAACACAGATTCTAATCATATGGGCCCGTATCCATGAGCAAAGGATATGGGTAGAGCCTCTCTTCCCCAAATTTAGTCATCGGGCCAAGGTCTCCCCGTTACTCAACAAAGGACAACATCACAACACAAAAATGCACTAGACACAACAATAAACAACACAAGTAAAATATGCATAAATCACACATGTAACGTAAAACACACACAAAACATGCACTGAAGTTAATAGAGGCGCCGGGATTCGATCCCACATATCCAGGCTCCGAAGATTGCATGTCTCACAAAGACACATATTTACAGCATATCTCGACACGACAGGGGACATCAGCTGACTCGGGAGCTTCCTCCCTACCTGGAACACAATAATCTCGTCGGGACTTGGCCGAACTCCTGCTGCTGCATAATAGCACAAAATTCTCAGTGACAAATCTATCTCACAGCGCACATTTTCTCGCATAAAAACAGGCTGGCTTATCAATACATACATATCATGGCTCCAAATAAATCTCCATGGCTTTCATAGCCTTTCTCTTATCATTTCAGCCCCGTAAACATCCCACGGCAATTATAGCCTCACACAAAAAGGACCCTTGGTTTGATGACCGTTACATGAGAGAATTTCCCTGCCACCACGTTTGAAGACCCTGTTATATTCCGACGTTGAATAACTCCCCCGTTACATGTCCTTGCAGCTGAAAATTCATGCGTCATACATAGAAACATCCTGACCTTATGCTGTCTCTAGACAACTCCGTACAATATCGCGACGCAGATTGCGCGCAGCCCATTAGGTAACATGATATGAAGAATATGCCCAACATCTCTATCAAAAATCAACTTATACAGGAATAAATTACTAATAACTAAGACACACAGCTATATCTCACCTATTATATCTCTTGTTCTCATCTAATTTATATATAATATTTATCTTGGGGCACGAACATGCATGCAGCCCTGAACGTATTTAATTTTGCTTAAACTGAGCAAAGCAAATGCCGCACTGGCTTACATTTAACAATTAATTAACTTGTTTAAGAAAGGCCTAAACTAGTGCATCAAATATTACTTCACATGCTTATAGACAAAAGAATATAACTTACCAGTCATATCTCCATCAGCGACGAATCACTTGACCGCTATGCCATGCGTGCTTAGCCCATGATGACGCCACTCAGCACAGGGATGTAGGTCCTCTCCTCGACTCCTGGATTCACCATGGTTGTCGTCTGCTTGATCCTGGTCGTGTCTGTAATCGTGGACTTACTTCGGAACATCGACTTCACCGCTTAGCGTGATGGTACACAAGACTACAACTTTAGTGTTAGGCTACTATCAACTATAGCTACCGCCCAGAGATGAGTCCCGTCTGTGCGGCATTAATTACGGGAATCAGCCCTGTTGTAGGCAGTCCTTGACAGTGGTTTTATTTTACGTGCCTCGCACACATTATTACCACGATCCGCGTACGCGTTATAAAAATGTTTCTACTACTCAATATCGTCACCAGCTATTGTGAGCTAAAACAAGGTGATTATACAATAGTCTGACAACCGTTTCACTAATGAATATGTCTAATAAGCTCGTGAATTATGTCACGCCTGACTTGGCGTTACAGGACAGCGAATGAATATCAAGTGAGTCTGTGAATGAGAATCAACTGAGAGTCTATCTGAAACACGAGTGATTCTAAGAATCAAGTGAGCGTTTCCCCCTTTTTTTCAGCCTTTATAGCTAGTAACGAAGTGAACCCCCGTCTAACACACCGTCCTTCTTTGTGACCGCCTGCCAGATGTCAACGGCCACATCTGCAAACGCGCACCTCTCTCAGTTGAGCACAAGTAAATAATATTATCAACACCTGGCATTCGATAATTCTGCTCTTGGGGTGTCAGATCTGTGGAATTTAGCATAGTGGCGGATTTCTTGATTTAAATTCAGATGATTCAATCCCTGGGAATGAGAGGTTTGTCAAACAGTGACAATTGTTCTGTAGATCCCCTCGTTTAATTTTCACCCCCTTCAGCTGCGCTTGGACTTGGTGATATAGTACGAGTCTGCATGAATGAAATCACGGCTTGTGACTCAATTACAACTTGGGGAATTCGTTCCTTCCGGACCAATACGGGGTTCTCACGGCCTATGGCACGGCCATCCAGGGTCCCTGCCTTCGCTCCCCGCGACTCAATGGCGCACTAAATAAAATTATGCCGCAGTGTTGTTATGGATAAACTGAAGCGTAGTGCGATGTGGTTCAATATTTCACCGCTATAAATGCCTGCCTGCCTTTTCTCTTCGTCAACTGTGCACTTGATTATATGTTTTAGAATAGAATTATCAATCATCAGCCTCCAAGCACTTGCTGGGCTGCCGGCCGGTAATGATCGTGTGGCATATCCAGTAGGACCCAGTATTTCTTTCAGCACATTCTTTTGAGCTCGACATCCATTCACCTGGCCTCTAGGCATCATAGGATTCGACTTTGTGCCGTCGCTGGCCTCCAAAAGCCGCTACTCATCTTCTTCTCCCCCTCGGTGACATTGTAGAGCATCAGCAGTTGCAGTACGGTGAAAATGTCCCCCGAGAAGCAGATCCCCTTCTGAACCTTGGGCATTTTCTCTCCTATTGACTCCTTCCATGGCCTTGGGAAGAAGTCGCTGCAACACATTATGTTTAATATAAAGAAGCTTTGTCAGTGTTTGTATACGTTAGTTATACAAGCGCAAATGAATTACGACGATACTTAGAGTGTATGCCGGTATCGCTATCTGGCATAATTGTTTCATGTTCACCATCACCGTCTGACGAACTTTATATCTGAATTTGTGGTAAAACGAAGTCGTCGTCCGAGTCACGGTCACTATTCTCACATTTGGATGTCTTCTTCATTTCCTACCACTTCTTCCCACACCTGCGGGGTCACGGGTGCGAACTGCGTAGCACATGTGGATTTGTCCCTGTTTTACGGCCAGATGCCCTTCCTGACACCAACCCTATATGGAGGAATGTAATCACTATTGCGTATTTCTGTGGTTGTTTGTAGTGTGGTATGTTGCCTGAATATCAATAGGAGAGTGTTGGGACGGACACATACACCCAGTCCCCGAGCCAGAAGAATTAATCTGAAGCCATTTAAATCCCCGACCCCGGCCGAAAAATCGAAGCCGGTACCCTCTGAACCGAAGGCCAGCACGCTGACCATTCAGCCAACGAGTCGGAGATTCCCACATTCGGATAAGGCAACTATTTCCTCTGATTCCAATATTATTGAAATGAGAAGTCTTTTCGGAACAGACTAACTAACCCAATTGTTAACTTGGGCGTGAATTTGGCAGGTCGTTACACACTCGGTGGTACTCTGGTGACCAGTCACTGGTAGTTCCGCTTGCACGTAGCAGATATGGTTCACGAAGAGGACTAGAATAGACTGCGCGGTACTTACTTTCAAATTCTCTCGAAACATTGGTGAAACAAAATACTATCACATCACCCAAATAAATAATGCAACTCGGTCGTTTATGTGTTGCATCGCACACAATTATTGACATCTTATGTAAGACGAAGGTAACATGACAAAATATATTGCCTGTAAGCATAAAACACTACTAGTCACAATGACTATATTTTGGGCGTTTAAGGTAAATTCAAAAAATACAGACGTAATTTTTATTGAAGAATAAAATACAAGGTGGTGTAATTAAACTCTTCACGAATGATGAAAAGTCACGGAACAGATTTTTTGAATATGGAAAATTAAGCAAACTTAGAAGTAGGCTGAGGAGTCAAAATGACTCCATCGGGCGTTCTAGTGTTAACGTCGTAGGTCTATTAATGTTTTCGGTGACGCAAGGATTTGCTAGGATGGGAAGAAAACGGTTGTGGCTTTAATTAAGATACAGTCCCAGCATTTGCCTCATTTGGAAGTGGGTTATCACAGAAGCAGTCTTCAAGGCTGTCGACGGTGTGATCGTACCTAAAATTCTCACGAATGCACAGCTACGAGACACTAACCACAGGCCAAGGCCGCTCCATATTATTATTATTATTATTATTATTATTATTATTATTATCCATCCATCATCTGTTTACCCTCCAGGTTCGGCTTTTCCCTCGGACTCAGCGAGGGATCCCACCTCGACCGCCTCAAGGGCAGTGTCCTGGAGCTTCAGACTCTTGTTCGGGGGATACAACTGGGGAGTATGACCAGTACCTCGCCCAGGCGGCCTCACCTGCTATAGTGAACAGGGGCCTTGTGGGGGGATGGGAAGATTGGAAGGGATAGGCAAATATGAGGGAAGGAAGCGGCCGTGGCCTTAAGTTAGGTCATCCCGGCATTCGCCTGGAGGTGAAGTGGGAAACCACGGAAAACCACTTCGAGGATGGCTGAGGTGGGAATCGAACCCACCTCTACTCAGCTGACCTCCCGAGGCTGAGTGGACCCCGTTCCAGACCTCGTATCACTTTTCAAATTTCGTGGCAGAGCCGGGAATCGAACCCGGACCTCCGGGGGTGGCAGCTAATCACGCTAACCACTACACCACAGAGGCGGACATTATTATTATTATTATTATTATTATTATTATTATTATTATTATTATTATTATTATTATTATTATTATTACCCCTGTGGTCTAGAGATAGATATCCCGCCTCTTTCCGGAACGCCCTGAGTTCTAATCACGGCCAGGTTTTGAACATGGATCAAAGGGCTCTTTTGAGGGCCACTTAGCGTACGCAAGGACATTTGAGGAGCTATCTAGTGTTGAGATAGGGCCCTCGGTCTAGAACGCCAAGAATAACAACTGAGAGGATTGGCACGCTACCCACGGTTAACCTCATAGTCTGCAGGTCTTCGGGTTGGGCAGCAGTTTTTTTGGTAAGCCAGAGCCTTACAGAGTTGTAGCATCCCTTTATTTCTTCTTCTTATTTCGTTTCACCCTCTTTATGGTACATTGAATCAGTCATTTCTCTGGGTGGTGTTCTTTTCTTTCCAGTAATTCTAATCTTCGTCTCCTCTCGTCTTCCGAGATAATAGGTTTGGCTTCTAATGTAGATTTGTCTTGGAATCTTATACTTTTGTCTTTAGTTATCACTTTAGATGTTCGATCGAATAGTGAACTTTCTGTACTTTTTAATTCTACGAAGTCTTTTATAGTTTCATTAAACCAGTTGGGTTTTGTTTAGCATCCCATCATTATAATTATGTCCGACTCGTTGGCTGAACGGTTAGCGTACTGGCCTTCTGTTCAGAGGGTCCCGGGTTCGATTCCCGGTCGGGTCGGGGATTTTAAACTAAATTGGTTAATTCCAAAGGCACGGGGGCTGGGTATTTGTGCTGTATTCATCATCGTTTTATCCTCATCACGACGCGCAGGTCGTCTGCGGGAGTCAGACAGAAAGACCTGCACCTGGCGAGCCGAACCCGTCCTGGGATATCGCGGCACTAAAAGCCATACGACATTTAATTTCATTTTTCATTATAATTATGATTTTTACATTTTAATTTTTTTAATTTCGTGTGGCTATTTCTAGCCGAGTGCAGCCCTTGTAAGGCAGACCCTCCGATGAGGGTGGGTGGCATCTGCCATTTGTAGGTAACTGCGTGTTATTGTGGTGGAGGATAGGTTTATGTGTGATGTGTGAGTTGCAGGGATGTTGGGGACAGCACAAACACCCAGCCCCCGGGCCATTGGAATTAACCAATGAAGGTTAAAATCCCCGACCCGGCCGGGAATCGAACCCAGGACCCTCTGAACCGAAGGCCAGTACGCTGACCATTCAGCCAACGAGTCGGACATTTTTTACATTAATATTGTTATTGTTATTATGAATATTAATATTACTTAAAATACACTGATATGATACAACAGTGCACGAGCTTTTATAATCTGTACACCCATAAGAAAGCAGCTCTCAGTACAAAAGGACAGGGAAGGTTTTTCTGGAGAAAGTAAATCTTATTATCTCCAAGTACTCCAAAACTTGGACTGTGCTCCAGGCACGAGTGTAATGGATTGTATTGTTCTGTTGCAGACGCAGCGTACATCTCCCAAGGTCTCTGTTCAGGTAAGTGGACAATACTTCTGAGTGGGCGTCTTACAGTTTATAGCTCCTAAGTTTATATTACTGCAATATTGGGTGAAATTTGGCCACATAAAAGTATTAAGAAATGAAATATTTTTGCAGAAAGAAGTGACATAAAATGTAACTCTTCTAACAGCATTAGCTCCTTATTTTAACAGACGCCGGGATGTTGGGCATTTTTTCTCCCTGCAGTTTTTTAACCTCGCAGAAGTCATCAAGCCGCATCTTGTGTACAAAAACACTCAAAATAGCATAACAATAATTGGTGACTACAAAATTATGATCGTAAGTTCAGTCATAGTTTTTAAGAAATAAGGAAAGAAAACAACTTTCTCCAGCACACGAAGTTCAAGAAATCATGTTACAGAAGTGTGTCATATAATATATTTTCCTACTAAGGCCTAAAAGGAGGTGGGTTCGATTCCCCTTAAGGAAATTGATAATTTTAAGCAACGAGGTTTCCACTTTCGCAGGTGACCCTGAGGTTTAATCAGCCTACCCCCCAAAACGAGTAATAGGTTAAAGTACGGGGATAAAGACGGTCAGGCATAGAGTTAAACATACTATCCCATTAACTGCTTAGGTTACGGACAATGGAAGCCTTTACCTTCAGCCCTTCCCAGGGCCTTCATGGCCTGTACGGAGATGACCTTGCTTTGCTTTTACTAAGGCCTAAAATTAAAAGGAAATTCCCACTGTAATAGTTATTTATATTAAAAGGAAATTCGCACTGCAATAGTTATTTATGTACCATAGCTCCAACGGCCGTGTCCAATATCCAGTATAGGATGAGTCCGCTAATGATCTTTACATACGTGTTTCATGCAATACTTTCTAGTAATTGCTCCCTAGTCCGCCTCTATGGTGTAGTGGTTAGTGTGATTAGCTACCACCCGGCTCTGCCACCAAACTTCAAAAGTGGTACGGTGGCTGGAACGGGGTCCACTCAGCCTCGGGAGGTTAACTGAGTAGACGGGAGTTCTATTCCCTCCTCAGCCACCCTAGAAGTGGTTTTCCGTGGTTTCGCATTTCTCCTCCAGACAGATCCCTCGTTGGTAGCTAACTTTAGGCCAAGACCACTTCCTTCTGTCTTCCTTGTCTATCCCTTCCAGTCTTCCCATCCCTCACAAAGCCCATGTTCAGCATAGCAGGTGAGGCCGCCTGGACGACGTACTGGTCCTCCTTTCCAGCTGTCTCACTCTCCAGGAAACTGCCCTTGAGGCGGTAGAGGTGGGATCCCTCGATGTGTTCGAGGGATAAATGAACCCTGGACGTTAAACGGATAAAGAAAGAAAGAAAGAAAGAAAGAAAGAAAGAAAGAAAGAAAGAAAGACATTGCTCACTAAATTATACTACCAATTTCAAGTAATTTGTAAGTGAAATGAAATGGCGTATGGCTTTTAGTGCCGGGAGTGTCGGAGGACAAGTTCGGCTCGCCTGATGCAGGTCTTTTGATTTGATGCTCATAGGCGACCTGCGCGTCGTGATGAGGATGAAATGATGATGAAGACGACACATACACCCAGCCCCCATGTCAGCGAAATTAATCGATTAAGGTTAAAATTTCCGACCCCGCCAGGAATCAAACCCGGGACTCCAGTGACCAAAGGCCAGTACGCTAAGCATTTAGTCATGGAGCCGGACAAATTGTAACTAGAAATAAATGTGAGTCATTTCTTCTTCATTTTCGTTTCGAGTTTCAAATAGAACACGTTTCTAGCCAAAAACATATGGCTGCTAATTTGTTTATCAAGAATCTTCTTTGGCTTTCATGAAAAGACCGATAGTCCAGAAGAAATTTCCGCTAAGGCCAAGTGAATTATACAGCGTAAACGGTGAAGAAGTAATTTTAACATACTGCAGATATATACATATAACTTCAGACACACTCAAAGCGCCTTCACTTCTTACTCATAGCCGCTGTGGGTGGAGGTGGTAGAATTGACCTATGGTATCCCCTGCCTGTCGTAAGAGGCGACTAAACGGGGTAGTAGGAGCACGAAACTTTAGAGTATAGGTTGGTGACCTCAGACCGTAGCATAGTACGGCATTGTTTCCACTTATTCGTGTCAGGTTCTTAACTTTCATCTTACCTACAGTATTCGGGAGACAGTGGGTTCAAACCCCGCTGTCGGCAGACCTGAAGATGTTTTTCCATAGTTTCCCATTTTCACATCAGGGCTGTACCCTACGTAAGACCACAGTTGCTTCCTGCCTACTTCTAGTCTTTTCCTGTCCCATCGTTGCCATAAGACTTATCTGTGTCGATGCGACTTAAAGTAAATGGTATTTAAGAAAACAACTTTCGTCTTTACTGTCCGACTTCTCTATGTCTGGCCCCACAATATAGGGGTAGCATACCTCCTTTTTACTTGGAGGCCCCATATTCGATGCATCAAAAGCGTCGTCAGGTAATGTAGCGTACGTAGGTCTCAAAACCACGGTTAGCTGCTTAACCGCTCACTCCACTACCGATTCTTTTAACCACGTTAAAACGTCACAAATTTTAAAACCGGGCTTGATGCAACATAAATTCAATTTAACCTTGGTAAGATATCAATTTTACCACGGTTAAGTCGTAACCGAAGTTGACGCACCCCGGGCATTAGTCTACCGGCGGTCTTCGTTGGCGTTCCAACAGCTACGGCGTTGACAACGCCTTCAAGGCACTGCGACTGCTGGTGGTAGGAACGGGGACCAATCTACACGCGGAAGTAACCAACGGTTGAACTCCGTCCTCGGTGTATTTATTGTCTGCGTGTAAAAATCATTTATGGTGTTTAACTCGCTATTTTTGACACCGAGAATTATTTGTGAAATTTAACAATGGTCACCTTTGTATAATGTTTAGTGCAAAATCTACAGCAACCACGAAGATTTCCTAATGAAAGTATGGTGATTGGAGTATCAACCACGCAATGAAGGGTATGAAAGATAAAATTATTTTCTTTATAAATTGTAATGGATAGGCCTATATGATAGAAATGCCTGTAATTTGAAAGGATTCACATCTATTTATTTAAACGTATAAAAATGTAGTATATGTTTGAGATTGACGTTGGGTATTAAAGTATGAGAGTAAATGTTTATTTCTGAGGTCTCTTGAAGTGAAAAGTGAACTAAAATTCAATAATAACGTATTTCTATAAAATAGTGTATCACAGTTGTAGTCCATAGTAGGCCTATGCTATTAATACCTAATGGTCACCTTAACAATAGAATAATTGCCGTCATCCGAAATTCACGGTCAATAACCTACAAAATTCCGGTTACCATTGGAACATGTAAAATACACTGACTGACAGAGCAAATGCAACACCAAGAAGGAGTGGTCAGAACTTTATGCCAATTGCAGGGTAGACTGACGTCACTGAGGTATGCTCATGATGTGAAATGCGCCGCTGTGCTGCGCACGTAGCGAACGATAAATGGGACACGGCGTTGGCGAATGGACCACTTCGTACCGTGATTTCTCAGCCGACATCCATTGTAGAACGTGTTGTCGTGTGCCACAGGACACGTGTATAGCTAAGAATGCCAGGCCGCCGTCAACGGAGGCATTTCCAGCAGACAGACGACTTTACGAGGGGTATGGTGATCGGGCTGAGAAGGGCAGGTTGGTCGCTGCGTCAAATCGCAGCCGATACCCATAGGGATGTGTCCACGGTGCAGCGCCTGTGGCGAAGATGGTTGGCGCAGGGACATGTGGCACGTGCGAGGGGTCCAGGCGCAGCCCGAGTGACGTCAGCACGCGAGGATCGGCGCATCCGCCGCCAAGCGGTGGCAGCCCCGCACGCCACGTCAACCGCCATTCTTCAGCATGTGCAAGACACCCTGGCTGTTTCAATATCGACCAGAACAATTTCCCGTCGATTGGTTGAAGGAGGCCTGCACTCCCGACGTCCGCTCAGAAGACTACCATTGACTCCACAGCATAGACGTGCACGCCTGGCATGGTGCCGGGCTAGAGCGACTTGGATGAGGGAATGGCGGAACGTCGTGTTCTCCGATGAGTCACGCTTCTGTTCTGTCAGTGATAGTCACCGCAGACGAGTGTGGCGTCGGCGTGGAGAAAGGTCAAATCCGGCAGTAACTGTGGAGCGCCCTACCGCTAGACAACGCGGCATCATGGTATGGGGCGCTATTGCGTATGATTCCACGTCACCTCTAGTGCGTATTCAAGGCACGTTAAATGCCCACCGCTACGTGCAGCATGTGCTGCGGCCGGTGGCACTCCCGTACCTTCAGGGACTGCCCAATGCTCTGTTTCAGCAGGATAATGCCCGCCCACACACTGCTCGCATCTCCCAACAGGCTCTACGAGGTGTACAGATGCTTCCGTGGCCAGCGTACTCTCCGGATCTCTCACCAATCGAACACGTGTGGGATCTCATTGGACGCCGTTTGCAAACTCTGCCCCAGCCTCGTACGGACGACCAACTGTGGCAAATGGTTGACAGAGAATGGAGAACCATCCCTCAGGACACCATCCGCACTCTTATTGACTCTGTACCTCGACGTGTTTCTGCGTGCATCGCCGCTCGCGGTGGTCCTACATCCTACTGAGTCGATGCCGTGCGCATTGTGTAACCTGTATATCGGTTTGAAATAAACATTAATTATTCATCCGTGCCGTCTCTGTTTTTTCCCCAACATTCATCCCTTTCGAACCACTCCTCCTTGGTGTTGCATTGTCACTGTCAGTCAGTGTATATGTTACAGATTTAGTATGGACGGAGGCAAGAAACCATCTTCCTATCTCTCTCTCTCTCTCTCTCACACTCTCTCTAAATTGTTCACATTTTCACATGGTTTTCTCGCCGTTAGGGCAGCTCCTGGCCCATTGAAGTATTCACTGAACAATTCCCATTGAATGTTCACCTGCAGGGACCTGCGTATCAAAGTAAGTCATGCAAGAAGTTAGGGTCACTTAAAAAAGAAATCCATCTCACCTTACATGTACGCACATCTTCATTATAGATTGTTATGATTTTCAGCAATTCTCTGTGAATTTACTAAATGCCGACACTATCCTATATTTGTAGCAATCTCTGCGGTCTCGTTTATTTCTCTACATCTTATCTTTAAAAAACTAGAAACAGTCTAACCTTCGTCGTCTTGATATCCCTCTACTTCTCTTACCTTACATCATTGTCTTAAGAAACCTATCTTCCTCCATTTGCCTCACATGAACCCACCACCGAAACCGTTTAATGTGTAGGTAGCTTCATCAATCGAGTTCATTCCTTACTTATCCTTTATATACTCAATCCAAGTACAGTCCCGCCATTGTTTCTACCTGCTATCATTCTAGCTATTTGCATGTCTGTGACTTCTAAGTCGTGAATATGATATCCTGAGTCCGGCCAGCTTTCATTTCAGAACAGCAAAGTTGGTCTGAAAACAGATCGGTGTAAAGAGAGTTTGCCCCGGAAACTGATTTTTTTATTTTTTTTATTTTACAAGTTGCTTTACGTCGCACTGACACAGATAGGTCTTATGGCGACGATGGGACAGGAAAGGGCTAGGAGTGTGAAAGAAGCTACCGTGGCTTTTACTAAGGTACTGCCGTAGCATTTGCTTGGTGTGAAAATAGTAAAACACGGAAAACCATCTTCAGATTCGGTAAGACACATACGTGCGCTCCCCTAGACCAAGAAACAAACATACATTAAATGTGTCCTACTTCGGAAATCATTCGGAATGGTGTATATGTTCTTACTGAACCCTTAAACTTACCATTCCGTCGTTGGTCGGCCACGGCTGCTACAGTAGAACAATTTAGAACTCTTAAATCATGGGTCGTTGCGGGAATAAATTCGGTCACGATCTTAACCAAACGATGGGGTTCAGAAGAGAGCCTAACTACTTGAAATGAAGGGCAAAATGTGCTTACTAACTTTTATTAAATTGAAATAGCACGATAACATTATTAACAATATGCATTCTTGAAATAAATTTTTTTATGAATTATTGATTTTTGAATGTTTCAAACACAGTCATATTGCATAACGTTGATTTATTTCTTACAATATCGAAGAGTTGCTTCGGAGAAGTTAGTATATTAGTGGACAGCGAAACTGAAAAACTGAAAAAGGGAAGACCTGAAAACCGGGCACCTATTATTCCAAACGAGAACTGAGAGTTAATCCACACGATCCGTGGAAAATCTGACTTTCAACAAGTAGAACGCCTTATTTTCTCTCAATTAAGGTTATCCACCAGTCGAATACCCTTTACGGATACGGAACACCCGCCGAATGGATCCTTAATCGAACCAAACTGACTATCAGTTGCTTTGGATAGGTTGCGAAATATTATGGGAAAGCATGGTGTTCAGTACGAGTTAACAGCATCATTCACAATTGAAATAAAATTCCACCATGTATTTGTCATTCATGACACCCTTAAGTGATAAGGTAATCCCGATGCTAAATGTGCATCACCCAAAACAGCTGTTCGGAAGGAACCAACAACAACATGATCCGTGAGGATCTTACGTTATGTCGTTCTAAAGGAACAAAACTGCGAAATGCAGGAAACACTTATTCATCATGCATTTAGAAGAAATGCCAAACACTGAAGTTAATTAAAAAGTGGAAAGTCACTTGAAAGTATTATTATCGAACCGATTTTCAGGTTAGAAATGGTTTGTTATGCTTAATAAAATTACCAATCCACATCGAAAATTATTACAAATTTAAGGAATTCTTTCCCTTGAAAAACAATGACTAGCAGTACAGATCTATCTATTTATTGTCTGTCCCAACACGCTACTTGTAAAGTGATTACATAATTAATTCAACTACTAATAAAATGAAAATACGACAAGGATTAAAATAAAATAGTGTTACTGGCTGACGAATCGAAACCGCATTCGCAACTCAAGTCTCACACTAATACGCTGAGTGTCAATATGCACACTATCAAACGAAACGGACGTCAAAACGAGAAAACAATAAAGTCCGTAAAATAAATTAACATATCGAAGTCATTAAAGCTCAACACGCACGGAGAATTACAGTAAAGATATTTAATCTAGATCGGGTCGATATCCAACATTTGGGCAACCCTCATTCGCCGATAGCGGTCCCGTTATCTCAAGGAGAGCCACGCACTGACCCTCTTCATAATTTATATTTTATTGTAGGTGCTATCTTCGTCCAGGCCACTTCGCAAAACAAAAGAAACATCTAATCTGAGACTTGAGTGTGTAGAGCTGACATCCAAGACCTATCGTCGGGCTCACTTGAAATCTGTACATCCTAACACTAATCTCTATGTACATGATACCTTCCAAATTCTATCGTCGGGCGTAAACTTGGACGTCTCATCATCAGTGACTCCAAGGATAACATGTGACGTCCTAAATCTATCGTCGGGCGTCAAAAGTGGGTCGTACTCCGCATCCCTTAACATATCAGGCGAACTAGCAATTTCAAACAAACTCCGACATTCAATACTAAACCTGGTCCGACTAATAACACACGACGGAACAACGTCTCTTACTATCAAACGAATGCAAGTCGAAAAATACAGTAAGTCTCTATATCGTTACAATACGTTGACTCGAAAATAAATATACGTGACGAGCAATTCTCCACCTCAAACACAATCTCAGCCTGTGCACTGAAGTTTTAGGTAAGCAATGATAATTCCCGACACACGTCTACCATTGTGGATGCCTTCAAAATAATAATCATCACTACCGCATTCGAAACTCTCAAATCGCCTATCGCCAATTCCAACTATTTATATCAATGACATATCCAGTGAACGAAATTCAATACCACCAACAGTGTGTCCAAAATGCTCTTTTATCCTTGAGGTCGCATTATTTTAATATTCATACGGGCTTTACGTAACAAATCACTGGACGTTTACTACCAAGATTTTTAACCTTTTACTAGAGTCGTTTTCACTTGGGATCATACTATAAATCTACGGTGCTTCACACAGTAGTCGTCCCAAATTTCGGATTGGTAGCGGAAAACACTACAGCCTGTCTCAATACAGTCTGATTCCTAAATATTTCCTCGGCAAAATATAGCCTGTCTCAAACTCATTCTCCTCGCCTTATTCCAGCGGTATCACTTAAAATCCAGGCTTCATTTCATCTTCAACATTCCTATCCCTCTCATCTCCACATACATATAAATCCTTCGCTCTCAATCCTTTTTTTCTTATATTTCCAAGACCCTTTTTCATAATTCAATCCCCTGGTGAATACAACAACCACTATAAAACACATCTCTTACTTTACTGTTATTACGACTTTCGGACCTCGAGAATCCAAGAACACGCCACGATTTTTCGTATCATTGATATACACGATGTCTCGAAATTTTACATCCCATGAATAAATGTAACTGTACCGAATTTCACCGAAATTTTCTTAATGCCTGCGATCCTTGCAAAATATACAGGTTAAATGCACTTTTAACATAGAAAAATTTCTTTATCCCGCGGTAGACATTATTATTATTATTATTATTATTATTATTATTATTATTATTATTATTATTATTATTATTATCGACAAACATTTCCGAATTCAACTGATATTTGAAATTTAAATATTCGCCACGACTAATTTACACTTATAACTTTCCACAAATCCACGCTTTGGACAATATCTCATCGAACATTAACACCAAATTTTAAACGTCGTATTTTACCGTTTCTTGACGTGAAATTTACACACTGAAAATTTCACACGCTGACCAAAAATTACAACACCTTTCGCCTGATAATTACAAATATCAACTCGACAATCATCTAGAAAATTTGTTGGGACAGAACAATAAACTAACTACGACATAATGCAAATATAGACAGACCTGCACAATGGCGTCATTCCCAGCATTCTGGCTACATCGTCGCCAGCAAACCTCGTGCTTAGCCGTACATTTTCACAAATAACATTATCATTTCCAACATCTCACTCTTACAAACACTACCCTTCTCACACACGATATTAAAATTACCACACAAATCACGCACTTTTCTCTATAATTTGCACCATGAACTTCCCTCGTTCTGCAGTCCACTGCGACTGTCTGGCTCGTTCCCAATGTTGTCTCTCTCTGTTACTCCAATAAAACAGGTGTTCAACAGATAAAGGGAGCAGAACTACTCTGAATAGCTTCCCCAACCCTCTTACCACTTTCAAACATGAGATGATATAATAAAATCTGCTGTGTATATTTTAACCAACGCCTACACTTCCATAGTTCGTCGGCAAACGTTCAGAACTTTTTCAATCACCTTCTCTTCCTAACCGAGTATGTGGACCTCAGCCACGGACATGTATTTAGTTATTTGTCGATCAATCTGGCGCAAATTTCCAATGAAGACGGGCGCAAGCTCCCGCGGCTTCAAGATCCAGATCGACACTGAAAAATATACGGGGGGGGGGGGTTTCTTTTATAATCTCAGGAGGGACGCTATCCCCACTATTAAGCTTGATTGCGTAATCTGCCAATTTTGCGTCCAATAGACCGATTTTGACGAGACTTGTCCCAGAATTCCGGACAGGCTTGGAATTATTTTAGATGTTAATCTTATAATTTTACCACACTCACAACAGGGGAAATAAATTATTTCTGCCCGTGTGTTTCGCGCGTTTTCTTCTTCCATTGACCTTGGCACGTGTAGCTGGTTCACTGATCTGACGCTAACATGTACTTAGGCTTAACTGCATTTATGTTTTTCCCTGGGGGCTCTGTCTTCACGTAGGGTTTACAAATAATTTGACTTATTTATTTCTTTATTTACTGTATTGCCAAAATCCCTCGTTGTATAGAATTCCATGAATTTAAAGAATTATCGGGCACTCGAGGTCCACCGAGGTGTCACGGTATTTCACGAGCTTGCCGTGAGTGAGATCCTTCCCACGCGACATCGGGGCTCTTAGGAGCGCAACATGGCTGCCCTCAAAAATAAAAGTAGCTTCTTGATACCAAATAAATATTGAGAGAAAAAAAAATTTTCTCACCGTAGAATTATGGGTTCAATATGAAGTATTTTGTTTCAAATTATCGTTACGGCCATATCCCTGAATATTGGCCATTCCTCATGGGACACCTTGTATAGGACACATCACTCTTCCAACCACCACAGGCACACGCAGTACCGAATGCATTCCTCCACACAGAGATGGCGTCAGGAAAGACAAACGTCGAAGTAATACTGGGATCAATCCAACTAACCGCTGACTCCAGATAATTGGTAAAATGGCCAGATACGAAGAAGTACTGTCGTTGATTGTTTCTTTAAGAGGAGCTATATCTGGGCAATCATCCTCTATTAACAGTAATCAGGAGGAAATTGGAAGGTCTGCGACACTTCGAAAAATGAAGATATCGGAAAAAAGAAGGGCAAGGGCCTAAAAAGCCGTGAAAATGAGTGGATCCCTAGGCTTCGCAAAGCTAATGCAGTCGGGGTTGAAAGAGAACAAACTTTGACGAAGGAAGGTTGGACAAAACCAGACCACATGGCGCAACATCCCGGAGGGCCATAGTCTACCCAGCGACCGGTGTTCAGCCCGAAGGTGTGCAGAGTATGAGGTGTCGTGTGGTCAGCACCACGAATACTCTCGGCCATTATTCTAGGCTCTCTAGTCCGGGTCAGCCATCTCATCCTCAGAGAGGTCCTCAATTGTAATAACGTAGGCTGAGTGGACCACGAACCAGCTCTCAGATACAGGTAAAATTACCTGATTTAAATGTTTACTGGTCGTGAGTGGGTGATATAACCTTACATTGCGTGCATCCAAAGTGCCATGATGTTATCGTTAAAATGGATTTGGCACCACATATCGTATATCTACAATATCTTGAGGATGATTAACAGAGAGAAAGAGACTGTGGCGACCTTGTTACAATTAATACGTGGCCAACTCGAGTTCCCAACTCATAGAAATAATCCCGCTTCGCCTATAAGTAATCTCAGGCAGCATTTCAGTTTCAAATACGCTAAAATTTGGCGTTATCGTTGGCCCATCCTTTTCCATATCGGCTGATACTGATAACCTGACCTAAACTAACCTAATGAAACAAAATTAATTCATTTTGAAAATATATTTTTGCTAATTGCTTTACTTCGCACCGACACAGATAGGTCTTATGGCGACGATGGTGTAGGAAAGGGATAGAACTAGGAAGGTAGCGACCGTGGCCTTAATCAAGGTACACTCCGAGCATTGCCTGGTGTGAAAACGGGAAACTACGGAAAACCATCTTCAGGGATGTCAACAGTGGGGTTCGAACCCACTATCTCCCGGATGTAAACTCACAGCTGCGCGCTCCTAACCGCACTGCTAACTCGCCCGGTCATTTGGAAAGTAAACGACTGTAATAAAAGATATGATACAAATTACTATGATGGTGACGTGGAGAAAGTGATGATAAAACGCTTTTTACAAGGGTAAAATAATATTCGTTCTAGAAATAAAAAGAGAGCTGACGATTCTAGACGAAACGTAAACAAATGGGAACTGGGTAGGTTAGAGTCGAAAATATCTCGGCCTTCTGGATACTACTTTGAGTTACTTCCGAGGGCAATAACAGTGCAAAAAATGAGCGTCAAGAAACCGCATTTTCGAAACCAAGGATTAGTAATAGTGCAACAGGTTAATGACAGTACCACGGTAAAAGTTTTACCACGGTTTCGCAACGCCTGATAATTACCGGAAATGGTACAACCGGGCATAAGATCCATTCTAAACCAGCTGGTTAAACACCACTTTGTGGTCGCTAGTCGCTTTCAAATATCCCCTAGCTATAGCAATGGAAACTTTCCTTTTCGTCTACACGAGTGTTTTCAGGGCGGGTTTCGTTGGCATTTAAACTGCTACAGCCGGTGGCAATGACTTCGAAGGCGTCGCAACTGCTTGCGGTACCAACGCGAACCGATCTCCACGAGGAAGTAACAGATGGTTGAACAGCGTCCGCATTGTGTCTATCGTCCACTGGAGTAATTGATACTCTTCCTCATGACAGTATCAGGTTTTCAGTATTATCAATACCACCCCCCAAACTAAAGTCGTTCATCGAGTGAAGTATTTGACGTTCTATAGAACTGGAAGAATTTATTTCGATACATTATATGTTTACCAAACATGGTATGAAATTGTCCTCTTGCCATTAGATAAAATAGGTTGAGTTCATCGTCTCTTTTCATGAAATGTTTCTTTACGAATTTCTTCAATCAAAATCAGTCCTGCTTTACATCCGATCAGCACAGAGTCCATTTTGAAAGTTAGCTGCTCAATAACAGCGTTTTAACTGTTCGTGTAGAATAGCCGAGCGTTTTGATCGCCATTTGAGGGCCTCGATTTGACGGTCACCCATAGTTCGCAAATTTTACGGGCCGTAGCAGGCGGCCACACAGTGACATTTGAGCAGCTCGTGTAGAAACGGCCTAACCTGCCTTATTTGAATTTCTCTCAGCTGACTAATCAAAGCACTTCGCTTCTACTATACTGGCAAGCTTCACGTGCTATTCGTATGGAGCGCTGACGCACTGTAGTCGTCTGATGGGAAACCAGGCGCAAGCTGCTACTAGTTGAAATTGATATCAAACTGGAAGAATTCCTTGCGTGCGAAGCACACTATTATTTTTTGTAGTTAAGCACAGAAGCTGCAGTCATTGCCACAGCGATGCGTAAAGATTGTTCCGTCCATGTTGATTTTCAACATCATTTCGTAGAGCAAAAAGCGACCAGATAGATATACTTAATTCCGGTATTATGATATACACGTTTCTGTACGAACGAAAAAGTATAAAATAATCTTCTGAAATCTACTTGTACTTCGTAGGCCATCTAACAGGTTAAGGAGAACTCGTAGAGATACATAAATAATAAATTTTCTTTGAACTTAACTTTAAAGCGCTTCTTTCTGTACACATCACCCCACTTCACTGTCATCATTTATTCAACCACTAACAAATTGCCCACACTTGCCTTGCCTGTGTCCCTCCTTATGCAGCTAGAGTGTAAATGAAAAATATGTGGGGTTGATCCAGCTAGACGGAGGTCAGAGAAATAATGATCTCCATAACCTTGCAGTCCAGCTTCAGTATGAGAATGGATTATATTTGTACTGCCTGCGTCAGGTTGCTCGAATCACACAGCTAGAGGAAGGGAAATAAAGAAGGCTGAAGCTTTGCGCATGCTCTGCATATGAACTCTCTTCCAACTAAACATTCGGTTACTACTACTAATTTACTACTAAAACACTTTCACCGGGCGACTTGGTCGTGCACAAAACTGTGAGCTTGCATCCGGGAGGTATTGGGTTCGAAACACACTGTCGGCAGCCTTGAAGATGGCTTTCCGTGGTTTACCATTTTCACATCAGCCAAATGCTGGGCCTGTACCTTAATTAAGGCCACGGTCGCTTCCTTCCCACTCCTGCGTCTTTCCCACCCCATCGTCGCCATAAGATCTATCTGTGACGGTTAGACGTGAAGCAAATTGTAAAAAAAGAAAAAAATAATTAAATTCATTCCTTCCCTGAGGGGGACGGAGGGCCTCCTAGACGGCAACGCTGTCTCTCAGGCCAGCGAGATGTGATACGGTGAAGAACATGTTCGAAAAAGGTGAGAGTGTTGGCCTATACGAGGAACTGCTCCGGCATTTGCCTTAGTGCAGGGGAATGGGAAAAACACCGAAAAACATTCTCAGGACAGCCGACAGTGGGGACCAGTCCTTCTCTGTCTGCCGAATACAGAAGCGTAGAGCCACGGTAGGGCCATGGCCACGCCTCCTCTGCTCCGTTGGCCGGTCGGCGTGCAGGTTTGTCGGACTGCGGACTAGCCGTGGCCACTTGTGGCCCGAGACCCACTCTGCATCCACCGAAGGCATTCGCTTCTGAATAAGCCTAATTCATTAGCGTGCGCGTGATACGGGTATAAGTGAAATAGGACCCATGTCATATTTTGAAAACACATCACGTTTACCTCACAGCGTTTCATCACATTCGATACAATATATATTTTCCTGCTGTGTATTGCGACATTACA
Organism: Anabrus simplex; assembly: GCF_040414725.1. Taxonomy (NCBI): domain Eukaryota; kingdom Metazoa; phylum Arthropoda; class Insecta; order Orthoptera; family Tettigoniidae; genus Anabrus; species Anabrus simplex. The sequence continues at coordinate 1,701,453,527 of NC_090265.1, read as the reverse complement.
GTACCTTTCCTACTTGGATTTGTTTGCCCAAAACCGAGGAAGATAAGACAATTAATCGCCATGTTCATCATAATATACTGCCAAGTGCAGTACCGAGGGATAGTGTACTCTAATCTAGTCGTGTCCAATCCCGTAAGTTCCTCAGCCAAAACTGTTTCCTTCGACCGAGACCTCTAGGCCCATCAATTTTACCCTGCATGATCAATTTAAGTAGGTAGTACATTTCATTCCTTATAATATGCCCAAGGTAGGCTGACTTTCTTGCCTTGATTGTACACATCAACATTCGTTCCATCCTCATGTGTTTAAGTACGGTAGCATTTGAGTACATGGTCAGTCCACGAGATACGTAAGATCCTTCGGAACGCCCACATCTCGAGGGCATTTATTCCCTTAATGGTGTTACATTACAGAGTCTACGTTTCAGCGCCGTACAGAGGCACTGGACATAGCCTGTCTAGCATCTGACGAAGTTGTGATGTCTCTCCAAACTGAGGCTAAACATGTATTATTCATATTATTATTATTTTTGTTTCGTTTCGGCCAACTAACGACCACGTCATTTCAACTGTTTCCCTTGAGCTTTAATGTTGGTCCAGTATTCCTTCATTCGTACACGGTGTTGCTCCTTTCGCTCTTCCGTCCATGCCTTTCCAGTTTTCATCTTCGGCTTTGGTTGGAAACTCTGATGTTCTTGGAGTTTTTTTCTTAAGTGTAACATGCTCTTGGATATCTTCAAATAAGATCCCAATCTCCTGCAGATCTTTCTGCACCTCACTGAACCATGCACTCTTTGCCTTTTTCTCTCGGAGGAAAGTGAAAAAGTGGTTGGTTAACCGTGTTGAATTCATTCGGGCCATGTGTCCATAAAAAGTAATCCTCCTTTTCCGCATCACGTCCGTTATTTTCTACACATGCGAGTACAACTCCTGGTTGTGCCGTCTCCTAAACTCGCTGTTGTCTTTGACTGGACCTAAGATTTTCCTCAAATTCTTTCTTTCCTTGGCCTCCAATTTATCCATCATGCCTTTTTTGTTCATGGCGAGACATTCCGCTGCATATAGAGCCTCTGGTCGGATGACAGTGTAATAGTTTTTTGATTTTTGCATTCAGAGATATAGATCTTTTGTTATATACATTTTTGGTCAGATGGTAAGACATTTCCATTTTACTCATGCGTAAAGTAAAAGCTTCTTTTTCGGGCATGTTACGTTCTATCCATTCACCAACAAACTTACATTTTTCAACTAGCTTGACTTTTCCGTGTGTCCCTCCTAGCTCACTTGGCGCCAGTTTGATGTTTGTAATGAATTTCGTTTTCTCAAAGGAGATTTGGAGGCCCGCCTTTGCAGCTTGTGTTTGATGCTGGTTGATCTGCTTTGTGGCCACATCCAAGGAATCAGCAAAAACCGTGAGATTGTCTGCAAATGCTAGACAGTCAACTGAAAGATTATTATTATTATTATTATTATTATTATTATTATTATTATTATTATTATTATTATTATTATTATTATTATTATACTACCGGGCTGAGTGGCCTTCTGACCCCAACTTCAATTCTGGCTCATTCCGATGGTATTTGAATGTGCTTAAATACGTCAGCCTCGTGTCGGTATATTTACCGGCACGTAAGAGAACTCCTGCAAGACAAACTTCCGGCAATTCGGCGTCTCTGAAAACCGTCCACAGCAGTTAGTGTGACGTAGAAACAGTAACATCTTTATCATTAGTACTGACATTAACGGTGGTAGTTGTACTGTAGTAGAATCAGGAGCAGTGATGGTGGTAGTGGTAGTAGTAGGAGGAGGAGGAGGAGGAGGAGCTCAGTGAGCATAAACCCTATCCAGCTCTATTGTATGACATGCGAAACCTGTATTGATTAACGAAATTCCCCTCCAGAAGTATTTACAAAAAAAAAGTAATCTGTTGAAAATTTTCCACACTATGCAACTAAAGTTCTGGGGTTCGATCCGGCACCTCAACGCACGGGAGACGAGCACCTAACCAGCTACGTTTCACTGCGGGTGTAACCGAATGAATACGGAGCTTTTCCCTTAGCTTTCTGTCGCACCGATACAGATAAGTCTTATGGCCGCGATGGGGTAAGAAAAGGCTAGGGAAGGGAAGGAAACTGCCGTGGCCTTAACTAAAGTGGAGTTTCTGCATTTGATTGGTGTGAAAATGAGAAACCAAGGAAAACCATCTTCAGGGCTCCTGGAGTTCGAACTCATTATCTCCCGACTGCAAGCCTACAGCTGCGCGATCCAAACTGCACGGCCACATACTCGGTGAATATGAAGCTTTACTGCAATTAATATGCCTGTGAAAACCGCAATGTGTGTTGTAGTTGTTATGACCCATGTTCCTTAAGAGAATTCTGAAACACGAAAGTGGAGGTACAAAGTTAACACATTCTCCGGGCAGAGCATTCGGCTAAATGTACCGAGCAAAGTCAAAATCACCGCAGTGCTACATTCTATGAGCTGCCTAAGTTGTGTAATGTTGATTACACTGCGGCTAATGGCGTAAAAGGAAGGGATATTCTATGTCTCGGTAACTTACGCACAAAACCTCCAACTTGGATCTCAAGTCACCATTGAATGCAGGTATGTACAAACACACCGTCATTTGCTAAGCTATCGTCAGTGTCAAAATTTAAGACTCCACGCAGAGATTTACCTACTGAATACCACTGATAGCTTTGCGAGTACGGTGACGTATGTGGAGTTGTGTGATTGTGGTATGTAGAAGAAAACTAAAGTCAAATTCATCTCCGTACAGGCCTTGAGGCACTGGGAGGGGTGGAAGGTAAATGCTTGCACTATCCCTAACTTCGGCACTTGGTGGGGTTGTGTAGTTAGCTCTAAGTCGAGCCGCCTTTACACCCCGTAATTAACATGGTACTCATTTTTGGTACAGGCTGAGTGAACCTTAGGGCCATGTGCCCCTCCTAAACTGGAAATTTCGTTTCTTAAATTCTTCATCTTTCTTACGGGGAATCCAACTCGCATACTTACGGCTGAATGAGTACGCCTTTACTGCGTTGGACAGGCAGCCCCTCAACAAATATCTCCCTTGATACAATATTCCAGTTCCTAAATTCCTCTTCCCACAAACACAAGTATTTGAACCCCCCCCCCCCCTGCGCATTCCTGCATTCCGTCACCTGACACTATAACCCTGTCCAAAATCACAGCCTGTTATCCGTATAACAAGTTCAGGAATCTACTCTGTGTCGTTGAATATGTAAACACACACACTTCAATTTCTAAAGAACTGAAATCGATATACTTAGTCCACATGAATTCGAAGTTGTTACAGTCCGAACGAGTTGCCCGTGCGATTAGGGGTGCGCATCTATGAGCTTGCATCTGAGAGATCATGGGTTCAAACCCCACTGTCGGCAGTCGGGATTATGGCTTTTCGTGGTTTCCCATTTCCACAAAAGGCAAATCCTGGCACTGCACCTTATTTAAGGGCACGGCCGCTTTCTTCATACTCCCAGCCGTTTTCTGTTTCCTCATCGTCATAAGACCTATCTGCGTCGGTGCGGCGTAAAGCAAATTGAAAAAGAAAAACTTTGTTAGAGTCCTTTGTGCCAGGTGTAACATGGAGATATAATACCATAACAATAAAATTTTAAAACGTATTATTTACAGAATTACCATTCCTTATGCAGCCAGTCCCTGCTATGAATGGTGTGAAAATATCGCTCATAGGGTCGGTTACATGCATTTCAGTGGGCTTGGCAGAGTGATATATAACAGCAACGGATGGCTCGGTGAGGAAAGCAACGGGAAACTAACTCACTCCTCATTTCCCTAGTACGCCTCTTCAGTGACGCCTAGGCTATTTATGACAGCGGGATTACAGAGGATCAAACCAGCCTTCGGGCTGAATACCCAACATACATTTAGAGAAAAATGGAAAGACAAGTTGAAGCTGAGTTGGGAGAAGATCAATTTGGCTGCAGAAGAAATGTACGAACACGTGAAGCAATCCTGACTTTACGTCTGATCTTAGAGGATCGCATCAAGAAGGACAAGCCCACGTACATGGCATTCGTAGATCTAGAAAAGGCATTCGATAACGCCGATTGGACCAAGCTATTTAAGATTCTGAAGGTGATTGGGATCAGATACTGAGAACGAAGAATTATCTACAATCTGTATAAAAATCAGTCTGCAGTGATAAGAATCGATGGCTTTGAAAAAGAAGCAGCAATCCAGAAAGGAGTGAGGCAAGGCTGCAATTTGTCACCCCTCCTTTTCAATGTTTACATAAAACAGGCCGTAAAGGAAATCAAATATGAATTTGGAAATGGAATCACAATCCAAGGAGAGGAAATCAAAACCTTGAGATTTGCCGATGATATTGTTATTTTATCTGAGACTGCAGAAGATCTCGAGAAGCTGCTGAATGGTATGGACAGAGTCTTGGATAAGGGGTACAAGATGAAAATAATTAAGTCCAAAACAAAAGTAATGGAGTGCAGTCGAACGAAGGCAAGTGATGCAGGAAATATTAGATTAGGAAATGAAGTCTTAAAGGAAGTAGATGAATATTGTTACTTGGGTAGTAAAATAACTAACTATGGCAGAAGTAAGGAGGACATAACATGCAGTCTAGCACAAGCAAGGAAGAGCTTTCTTAAGAAAAGAAATTTGCTTACTTCAAACATTGATATAGGAATTAGAAAGATGTTTTTGAAGACTTTTATATAGAGCGTGACATTGTATGGAAGTGAAACATGGACGATAACTAGCTCAGAAAGAAAGAGAATAGAAGCTTTTGAAATGTGGTATTACAGAAGAATGCTGAAGATGAGATGGTTAGATCGAATCACGAATGAAGAGACAGTGAATCGATTTGGTGAGAGAAGATCGATTAGGCTAAATTTGACGAGAAGAAGGGATAGAATGATAGGACACATCTTAAGACACCCAAGACTTGTTCAGTTGGTGTTTGAAGGAAGTGTAGGTGGTAAGAACTGTAGGGGTAGACCAAGGTATGAATATAACAAACAGATTATAGAAGATACAGGATACAATAGTTACGTAGAAATGAAAAAGTTAGCACAGTCTAGGGTGGCATGTAGAGCTACATCAAAACAGTCTATGGACTGATGACTCAATCAACAACAACAAGAGCAATAACCTCAAAACTCGCCACAACGGAAAAATTACGACAAACCCCTTGAGAAACGTAACAAATCCCCAATGGGGTTCATGGACTACAGTTTGGGAAACAATGGACTCTTAAATATAAGTGAACGTGAAAGGATATCAGGTGAGCTATCAGGCCGGCCTCGTAAACGGTGACGCCGTCTCTCAAGCCAGGGGATTTGTATCGGAAAAAGAGATGTGCGGAGATGAGAGGGTTGACGGCCGTGGCCTATACGGGGAACTGCCCTTGCAATCGCCTTATAACATAAAAATGGAAAACTACGGCAAACCATTCTCAGGACAACAGACGGTGGGGACCAGCCCTCTCCGTCTCTCGAATACAGAGGCGTAAAGCTATGGTAGAGCCGTGCCCACCCCTGCTCTGCTCGGTTTGTCGGTCGGAGTGCAAAGCTGTCGGACCATGGGCCAGCCGTGGCTACTTGTGGGCCGAGACCCACTCTGCATCCGCCGACCAGAAATTATTTTATAATGGCGCAACACGTCAAACGAAATCCAACGCGTAAGTTACAGTGTTCTTTACCCTTTTTTGCGACAATATTTGGCAAACTGCTTTGTCTGGTTTGTACAAATAGTTTTGTACTGTTCAGGTGAAGCCAGTATTACTTATATACACTGCCTGACAAGAAAATGGAAGCACCTAGCAGAAATGGTCGGATGTCAATGTACGAGTAACTTCATACACGTACACACCATCAGAGTTGCAGTTCTCTGTGATAGGTAGAACGGCCACCAGAGTGCATTAGTGTTGATCGGGTTTATTGTTGTTACTAGGCCTGGTAGGGGGTATTAGGGGCGTGGACAGCATCAGAAGTCGAGAGATCACTATGAAGGACACGGAGATGCCACGTACTCGTGTGAGACAGCATTGTGGGTCTCCATTTGGCCAGCTGCAGAAATCGTGCAATATCCAGATTTGTGAGGCATTTGGGTGTGACAGTAGCCCGAATTTCAATTACATTGAACCATAAGGGCAGGAATACTCGTCAAAGTTTCGGTCGACCACGTTTGACCAACACAAGGGAGGACCGCACATCGTCACAGCTTCATAACTGCACCTGTCATCCGAGAACAAGTAAAGGGCTCCCTTCAACAATCTGTGTCATCCCGCACCATCGGTCGGAGACTAGCAGCATCCGGGTTAGGGAATTACGGTCTCATGCGTAGGCTACCGTTAACACTTCGAAACAAACGGCTGCGTTTTGAGTTGTGCCGTGACCGGGAAGCATGGACTGCTGATGAATGGCATCGCATTGTATTCAGCGATGACGCGGTTCTACACTATCCCGGATAACTATCGTCAGCTCGTTTGCGAGTATGGCAGCGAGAGAGGTCCCTTTCTTCAAATGTTTTGGAGAGGCACAGTGATGTTACACCTGTGGTCATGATGTGGGGAGCTAACGGGTATGATTTCAGCTCACGGCTAGTAGTGATTGAGGGGAACTTTGACGGCACAACTGTTCGTCAAGGACATTGCGTCCTCCGGTGTTACCTCTCATGCGACAATCGGTTGTGCCATTTTTTAACAGGACAATGTTCATTCACACGCGGTACATGTATCCTTGAACTGTCTCCGTGATAATGAGGTACTGCCGTGGCCAGCGAGATCCCCAGATCTGTCCCCGATAGAACACGTGTGGGACCAGCTCGGACGTCAACTTCGTCCCAGTGCCATTATCCAGGATATCAAGGACCAGTTACAATAGTTGTGGGCCAGCTTGCTTCAAAAGAGGATACAAGGGCTTTAAGACACCCATTCCAACCGAATCAATGCATGCAACTAGGCCAGAGGGAATGCAACGTCATAATGATAAGTGGGCGCGTACTGCCAAGTTCGATTTTGTAATCACTGAAATAACATCACGTACCCTCTCAACATGTGAAGTTTCATTTTCTTACCTCCTCCCCTTCTGTGTGTTTCAATTTTTTTGCCAGATAGTGTAGTTGCGTTACACGATGTGCAATACAGAGAAAGAGAAAACAGGGCACCAATCGTATTAAGAGCGTTAAAATCAAATGATAACTCTCCAAGGCACGAGAAAAGTTTAGAAATGACCCGCCTTAAACATTTCTAGGCTGTGATGTCAAAAATGGTCAGCGGAGGCCTTCGGTTCAGAGGGTCCCGGGTTCGATTCCGGGTCGGATCGGGGATTTTAATCGCGCCTGATTAATTCTTCTGGCTCGGAGACTGGGTGTTTGTGATTTACCCTATTGTTTCCTCTTCATATTCATACAACATACAACACTACCAACCACCACAGAAACACGCAATTATGATTCCATCCCTACATATAGGGTTGGCGTCAGTAAGGGCATCCGGCCGTAAAACAGGGCCAAATCCACATGTGCGACGCAGTTCGCACCCACGACCCCACAAGTGTGGGGAAAAGCGGTAGAAAAAGAAGAAGAAGAGGGATATCATGCATGTACGACTCCTTGGCTGAATGGTCAGTGTTCCGGCCTTCGGTTCAGAGGGTCCCGGGTTCAATTCCTGACCGGGTTGGGGATTTTAATCGCATCTGTTTTTTTTGCAAGTTGCTTTAAGTCGCACCGACATAGAAAAGTCTTATGGCGACGATGGGATAGGAAAGGACTAGGGATGGGAGGGAAGCGGCCGTGGCATTAATCAAGGTACAGCCCCAGCATTTTCCTGGTGCGAAAACAGAAAACCACGGAAAACCGTCTTTAGGGCTGCCGACAGTAGGGTTCAAACCCACTATCTCCCGAATACTGCATACTGGCCGCACTTAAGCGACTGCAACTACTGAGCTCGGTCGTGTGATTAATATTCTTCTGGCTCACGGAATGGATATTTGTCCCAACACTTTCCTCTTCATATTCAGACAGCACATCACACTACCAACCACCACAAAATCTCGCATTAGTGATCACATCCCTCCATATATCGTTGGCGGTGGGAAGGGCATCCGGCCATAAAACAGAGTCAAATTCACGTGTGCGACACTGTTCACACCTGCGGCCCCACGGGTGTAAGAAAAGCTGTAGAAGAAGAGATATCATGCTTCCAGGAACTCTATAAGTTATCGAGTTCAAAATCGGCTAAGCCTTTTAAGTTCCTTAAATGCCATCTGGCGCCACAATCCCTGCACCTTGACGTCCCCTATGTCGTAAATATTGAAAGGACGTTAAACAAATAATATGTCACAAGTTGATATTTACGTTCTTCCCTCATTACAGCCAAAAGGAAAAATAATGGCAGAAAGCCTGCAGAAAACTGAGATCTGAAAATAAATTTACTAAGCTGTAAATTACTACAGGAGCAGATTTACAAACTTACGATCTCTAAAAATTTACACTTTCGAATTAAATACACCTTTATTTACACTTACTCAGTAGATGGAAGTGGTTATATAGACTCGCTATATCTTGTGGGATCTCTTTGATTCGGCAAAGTGCAGCAATCCGACATCGCAAGGTTTCAACAAGCGTATAAAAGCCCCCTGATATGAAACCGATCGTATATTTACGGAACAATGAATGTTCTTCTTCAGTGGTTAACGCTGATACTACTTTAGCCAGGTTGAAAAGGTTTACTTTAAATGGCATTTATTTCGGAGTTATTAGCACCATGTCTCAAGAAAGAATATATATTGCTTAAAGAGCTAGCGAAAATAGCGTGCTCGTGGAGAAAGAGCAGGGCTCTGAATGGCGAGAAATCGAAGTAACTCCTCATATGTAAGAGACTTAAGAATTTCTCGCTATATTAATGATATTAAGGAAATAGTTATTCATTCTACGGTAGAAATGAGTACAAGGTTGATTCATTCCTGGAATCAAAAGATACCGAGTTATCTCACTGGCTATGTTACCATGAGTGGAAACCTATGCTTTCCATTCCTTCAAATGACTTTAAGTTTCCCTTGCTTTTCTGTTTTCTGTTTTGCTTTGATAATATGTCATCCTACCGGGAATAAATTTCAGGTTCAGAATACCTTACAAAGGATCCAGGAAAACGTGTTACTTAAAGTGTGAATCCACTCCTTCTGCTTTTGGTTTTATTAATACTTTTAGTAGTAGTAATACTACATAGTAGTGCTAAATTCTGGATCATTAGCTGAATGTTCAACGTAGAAGCCTTCAATTTAGAGGGATTTAGGTTTGATTCCCAGTCGCACCGGTAATTTTAGCCACATTCTGATCTACGTAAAATACAAGAAGTACTGTAAACTCCTCTTGCTCGGGAACTCGATGGTGTTTGCGTTTGTCTACATACACAACTCTTCAGACAAGTAAACACTACACAATATATACCACTAGAGAAAGATGAATATAATATCAATAAAAACGTTTGGAAGCTAATTGCTATTTTGTGTTCTATCTCGAGGCCACGTTTCAAACAAATGAAATAGTTATGAAAATATTAAATAATATCCCTTCAAAGTATCTACATCAAATAATCAGACATAAGAACGGTCAAATGAGGTTTAATTGGTCTAGGCTATTTCGGCTTTAACACTACAACACAATTACTATGCGGTGTTAGAGGTTGTACGGTGACTAAATGATATCCGGGTCAGTGCAACGGACACAAGTCTGCATAATCCTCCCCAATCCTGTAATGTAATGAGGATGAACGCTGACTGCACTCTGAGCACCAGGAGCGTTGATATGTTACAGCGCTAATAAACAATATCGTAGCCTACAGTAACATTTACAAGGCACTTGGGATATTTTAAACACTGTATATCGTTATTTGTTTAAACACTGAAAGAAGAAATTATTTTTATAATTTTGTGTTAGTCCAGATGCTTGAGAATTGATCGGAATTCATCTATATCTGAGAAGGCAGTAATTCGCGGTTTAATAATGCTCGTCATAATATACTGTTGCTTTTGTTGCTGCTGAATCTAGTTATAGAACCTGGCAATCGACGACTTATGATTTTTTTTTTTTTTTTTGCTAGGGGCTTTACGTCGCACCGACACAGATAGGTCTTACGGCGATGATGGGATAAGAAAGGCCTAGGAGTTGGAAGGAAGCGGCCGTGGCCTTAATTAAGGTACAGCCCCAGCATTTGCCTGGTGTGAAAATGGGAAACCACGGAAAACCATCTTCAGGGCTACCGATAGTGGGATTCTAACCTACTATCTCCCGGATGCCAACTTATGATTTATGCACATTGCAAGATTGATCAGTTTCTTTGACTAAAGGAAACGTTCTATGTCGATTGGAGGCCCTTAGTTTCCGTTTCTCTGCCTGTCTTTATGTGTATGTATTCATATGTATGCGTGTGTGTGTCTTTCACTCAGCCACTTCTAATCTGCATTTAAGGCTCTCGTCCAGGTGGCAGATTATCTATCAATTGTTTACCTAGTTTTTATTTGAAAGTGGTTGGAAATTTATCGATCTCACGTAGTAAGTCATTACGATACCTAATTCATCTCCTTATGAACGAATATTTGCCCCAGTTTCTCCTTCTGAATTCCAAATTTATTTTTGTATTTCCTACCTTTAAAAACACCATTAAAGCTCATTCATCTCAAGAAAAGTACAACTTTAAAGTATGACTGCACTGTCTGATATTATTCTAGTATCCTCAACAAAGGTCAAATATGAAACAAGGTGTATCGTCTTTTTTTTTTTTTTCAAATGAAGACTTCAACAATTTTCAAGTTGACATGCATGCTTATTTCAGGAATATTACTTCTGTTTCCTTCCTACTTTTATATCTTATACAGTGGGTAAAATAAGTATTCATATATGTATGGTTTCAAAGGATACATACACGGGAATTATCGGTAAGCGATTTGTACTAACACTATAGGCGCACTACTGTTTGACGTAATTATTTGTAACATACGTTGTGTGAACGCACTATATTCTCTGGATTATGACAAGGTATTGTTTCACGGCACACAAAAAATATTTCATACAATTAGATTGCAGTCATGTATGGTACGCAAACGTCCCCGACTGACGCCTGGAAACAAATCTTTCATCGTGTGTCCAGTCTGTAACTGTTCGACCCTAAGCTTCTCACTTGAGGAGACGAAAGTTATTACTTTGGGACACATGAATATCAAAAAACTATATGTGGCTTGCCCGCAAATTGCCACGCAAATAGAAACAATTAACATTCCATGGTTTCCCATTTCTCTATGTGATGTTTGGGCGCCAGGGTTACAGTTTTAAACAAAACTGAAAACCAAAATTTATATTTACTAGCATAGAGACTTATACTTAAATCACAGGGGTAGGATTTTAATTAATTAACCATTAAGTATCGTTTGAAAAAGAAAATTAACGCAATATAAAATACAAATGAATTTATTATACAACAAAAATGAGATGGATCGGAAAAGTTCCTTAAAGCGTGGAGGGATTTAGAATTTACGTTACTCAAATTACTATCGCTTGCTTTATCTAATTGAAGCTCACCAATTGCAGTTTCCGTTGAAGTCATCTGGTTTCCGTGGTTACTCGTTCTCTTCTTCTCGATGTAGAATTGACTCCGTGGACATCCTTCCTTGTCTGATGTGGTACGGGCTATCTGGACTAGCACTCCTTAATTGCCTAGTCTTTAAATTAGACATTGGCCCTATACTTGTAAAAACTGATAAGCGTTGATCGTATGAGGAGAAAATTCAGAGATATGAATTTTTCCATGTTAGTAGAAATCTCAATCCAACTGAGCTATACTATTTATACGGTACAGACTTGTACCAAATTCCATGGACTTGAACTAAACATAGTTCTTCGTCCAGAAGATTTACTGAATATAACACAAGCCGTAAGCTTGTTTCGCCTCACGCAGATCCGATAACATAACCGCAGCTAAGTACTGTATCGAAGCGAGAACACACTGTACAAAAATAACTATGTCTCGGAGAGACCACACACTGTCTCAAAATCAATAACGTCGTTCAAAGTAGATGTTCACAGTAGAAGTTCTAATAGTAGTTAGGTTCTCAGCAGAAGTAGCGATGTGAGTGAGTATCCGTGACTCCGTGTTAGATAACATCACCGGGCTCTCCCCACTCTTGGTAGCAGCTCAATCTCAGATCTCTATATAACGAAGTATCTGATTCGTACATCGCATTATCATCTCCCTCTTCATTCTTCTTGACAAGACCAGTAGGCGTGGCGATGATGTAGTCTGCTGGTATGCAAGCCTCGCGCGCGGGTCGCTGTTTACTGCCTTGGCTTATGAGTTTAACAGAATGACTCATGTAATTTTCCCCCGCTATAAGAATAACCTTTTCCGTATACACAAATATGAGATGAAATGACAACAATTATGTCTCAACATATTGACCTTATTTACAGTACATAAGGAATTCCTATCCTACCTAATATAATAATTTAAATAATAAATGATGTTATAACTATATACACTGACTGACAGATCAAATGCAACACCAAGAAGGAGTGGTTCGAAAGGGATGACAGTTGGGGAAAAAAACAGAGACGGCACGGACGAATAATTGATGTTTATTTCAAACCGATATGCAGGTTACACAATGCGCACGGCATCGACTCAGTAGGATGTAGGACCACCGCGAGCGGCGATGCACGCAGAAACACGTCGAGGTACAGAGTCAATAAGAGTGCGGATGGTGTCCTGAGGGATGGTTCTCCATTCTCTGTCAACCATTTGCCACAGTTGGTCGTCCGTACGAGGCAGGGGCAGAGTTTGCAAACGGCGTCCAATGAGATCCCACACGTGTTCGATTGGTGAGAGATCCGGAGAGTACGCTGGCCACGGAAGCATCTGTACACCTCGTAGAGCCTGTTGGGAGATGCGAGCAGTGTGTGGGCGGGCATTATCCTGCTGAAACAGAGCATTGGGCAGTCCCTGAAGGTACGGGAGTGCCACCGGCCGCAGCACATGCTGCACGTAGTGGTGGGCATTTAACGTGCCTTGAATACGCACTAGAGGTGACGTGGAATCATACGCAATAGCGCCCCAAACCATGATGCCGCGTTGTCTAGCGGTAGGGCGCTCCACAGTTACTGGCGGATTTGACCTTTCTCCACGCCGACGCCACACTCGTCTGCGGTGACTATCACTGACAGAACAGAAGCGTGACTCATCGGAGAACACGATGTTCCGCCATTCCCTCATCCAAGTCGCTCTAGCCCGGCACCATGCCAGGCGTGCAAGTCTATGCTGTGGGGTCAATGGTAGTCTTCTGAGCGGACGCCGGGAGTGCAGGCCTCCTTCAACCAATCGACGGGAAATTGTTCTGGTCGATATTGGAACAGCCAGGGTGTCTTGCACATGCTGAAGAATGGCGGTTGAAGTGGCGTGCGGGGCTGCCACCGCTTGGCGGCGGATGCGCCGATCCTCGCGTGCTGGCGTCACTCGGGCTGCGCCTGGACCCCTCGCACGTGCCACATGTCCCTGCGCCAACCATCTTCGCCACAGGCGCTGCACCGTGGATACATCCCTATGGGTATCGGCTGCGATTTGACGAAGCGACCAACCTGCCCTTCTCAGCCCGATCGCCATACCCCTCGTAAAGTCGTCTGTCTGCTGGAAATGCCTCCGTTGACGGCGGCCTGGCATTCTTAGCTATACACGTGTCCTGTGGCACACGGCAACATGTTCTACAATGACTGTCGGCTGCGAAATCACGGTACGAAGTGGGCCATTCGCCAGCGCCGTGTCCCATTTATCGTTCGCTACGTGCGCAGCACAGCGGCGCATTTCACATCATGAGCATACCTCAGTGACGTCAGTCTACCCTGCAATTGGCATAAAGTTCTGACCACTCCTTCTTGGTGTTGCATTTGCTCTGTCAGTCAGTGTAATATGATTCCTTGTTTACAAATGATTGACGTAGAATAAATATGTTATTACGAATAATTGCCGATGGCGGATATACTTGATATCAAATGATATCGCGTAAAATGATAGTATATTAAATTAGTCTGGCTGGAGAAGCCTGGACGGTTACAAGTCTAACAGTGAATATTAGTCCCTGGAACTATTAATGTACGGGAATGGGACGTCGATCGGGTGAGTTGAAGACTGTTGTGAAGCAAAACGTATGGCATGAGGGTCCTCGTTACCAAAACATTGCTAAAAACTGAACCTCTCGCATGTTGCTGTCCAGTATGTTATGAACAATTACAAACGAACAAGATCTACGACTTCCTAGAATTCTAACGGACCGAGAATCGCCTGAGCACCCGAATACTTGCTGAAGACGTCGCAACAACATCAACAGCAAGAAAGTAACATCTCAAACCATAACGAAATGCATTCACGAAGCTGGCTTAAAAGGCAGAGTGGCTACAAAAGAACCATTCATTAATCAGCACTGTACCGTACCCAAGGGTAAATACCCTCTAGGACGATGCCTCCATTCCTGTATGAACATCCGACTAACTCAGGGTTGGGCAGAGAGTGGGTTGGTTGTCGTTTGGGTCAGGATAAAAAGTAGAAGTTCTACACCAAAATATCAGTCAATGACAGGAAATGGAGGTATAACACGAATGAAAAACAATCATAGGGGGTAAGATGGATTTATTGATAAATATCCCCGATCATATTACGAGAAAACAATTAAAATCAAGGAATAATAATATGTCAAAATTAACTCAAAAATATAGAAAACAAATGGAAGTTAAAACGTTACTTGAATGATAAGACAAAATTTGAAATCAAATCAAATTCAACAAGGAACACTTGTATACATCAAAACTGAGCTTCTTCTAATAGTCCATTGTTTATATTGTATGGCAACAAGTGTACTCAAACACTGACATGTGGTATTTCCGTATGGAGTCACGCACTATCGCATCATAACGATACGGTTTCCAAAGTTAAAACGAGAGTCGCCGAAATGCTATCGTTAAATGAAAGTTACATTATAAAGAAAAGTTACGACGAAAAAGAAAATAATTAAGACGCAATGGGACGCTATGTAAGTTATGCAAAGTACTAGGGGCATATCCTATACTATATTTACAACAATTCAGATAATCAAACTAAACACCTCTATATGCATCGGATATCGAGAAAAGTCTTAAATGCTATACAGATTCTAATGTGAATCACGGTTCACTACAAAGATCTAGACAGAACTAGATAAACCACCAATACTTCAGCACTCGGGCTGTTCCCTTTAAAAACAACGAGACAAGGTATACAACCACAAATAACAGTGTAAGACATCATCCTGTAAGGGAAAAACATATAAATAACCCTTGACATCATGAAGAAAGCAATGGGCAACATTGCCTCCTTTGCTGCATTTGAGCGCTCAACAGCGCGGTCATCCGTCATGTACTTCCGGGTAGATTACGAGCTGAAAAGAAATGTTGAACTCAACACTATGCTAAAGTTTGGATTCTGTCCCCCGAGGCGGTCACAAGGAAATATCGTCTCATTCGCGCCTACTAATAAACACAAGGCCAGTAATCAGCTTGCCATGAGATAACGCCTTTCATCGGCTACACGGAAACTCACGTATATTCATTCCTTCTTAGCATGCTTTTACCATTGAATAACATCAGACTCAATAGTCTGGAATTAATACTGTCCATTCTGATCACACTATACACTCAGAAGACACTTGGCAGGCACACACATCTGCACAATATTCTTTCTCTTGTCAGGCATAGCATCAGCCTGCACCAATACATTATAATTCTGCATGCAATCTTTATCTCATATTTCTCATAAATCCCATTGGTCTTCCACATTATGAGACTCAGTTCGTGTCCTTTGCAGACCATCAGGCAGAACAGAGTCCAACTTAACTTCAAAGATTTTATTCTAACAACGAAGTTCTGCAGCTCCTTCAGTCAGCTTCCGTAAAATCATGCATCTCTCTGAATAACCGAAATAAAATGAAATAATACGTATTTAACGTTGTATTAAGATGAACCTGTCAATCTAGCCCTTCTAGCATATATATAAGGAAAACTCGGAATATCCTACACTAAGTAACATGCGTAAATAAACAACAACTAATCCTATCAATCCCTCATTTTCCCAATCATCTAATCATAAAGCAAAATGAAAATAAAATAAACATGCATTATTCTCGTATCCGAATCTATCATAGTAACAAAATTAAACAAACACATGCCGTCAGGCTTACTTTACATGAAATTAAAAATCCTATCTACACTGCCCTAGTACCTTAACATAATTTACATATCATGCCATAAATAACACATGCGTCTTAACTGAATTTCACATGACGACTCTTGGGATACCTGGATAGCAGCTTACATCCCCGCTGATTGAGGGATTTACACCATGTTAATCACAGCATTAACATATGGGAATGCACTTCCTTCTTCTGCATGCATAGCCATCATCTAGCTGGAAATGATTCACTGAAACACAGAGGACTTTGGTTGACAATATCTTCGCTGCTCAATGTTACGAGCCGGAATACCCTTTCTCTTTACAAGATCAGCTAAACACACTGATACATTTATAATAAACACTTCACTTAAAGGGTGAGAATACAGTTTTAAAAGCAGCACACGGTTCGCTACGAAAGTTCCTCGCAAAACGCGCCCGTCGCGAAGTAGTGAAACAATAGCACGTCTCCTCTACACATGCTACACAGCGGTCACTAAACGCCGTCTTTATATATTGAAAATAAACACTGTCAAAATATACTCTTCCATATACTCAGGGACAGTAAAATCTTCCAACTGCACAATTTAAAATATTATTTAGAACCAGTTACTGTTACAGGAATAACAATACGTTAATCACGATCACCAATCAGAGTTTGTGCTTCCGCACTATCCAAGCATTTAACACAGAGTGACGCTCTCCAGAGCTTGTGTTACTGAGGAGGCTTCGGTGACGCCATTTCAATACTGGGGTTCCCTGGTGTCTGAACCAACCACCAATCAGAAAATTCGTCGTATATGATGACACAATATTAATTGTGATATATTTACAAAACACAGCTCAAATACTAACAAATCTCTTCCACCAATTTTTATATTACATTTCCAAATATATCTGACTTCTGAAACTGTGGAAACCCGATGAACGACCGAAACTGACTTTAGCAACTGAGCACGTTGGTCATTCTGGAATTAAGATTTGGCGCTGTGTAGCCTCCATATTTGCCAAATCCTGAAGTTCCCATTGGCTGAAATATCTTGCTTGGTCAGCATCTAATACACGTGTCGATCTTTGCCAACGCTTGGTTACGCCACCCTTTCTCACGGTCACACGGAAATATGAAGCAATGTCCAGCGACTTACTGTCTTGCTTAACATCCGGTATCAACTATCTTAGGATACGATACTTTAACATATTAGACTGTAACTTGTATGAATAAAATTTACATATTGGGTCAAATAACATTCTAATTATTATTATGGGCCGGCAGGATACGGCTCAGCACAATAGGGTGAAAAGATTGGAGTTGTCTCGCGAATATCTGAACAAACTCATGGAATACTGGAAGAAGTTTATATTCTCGGATTAGAGCAAGTTCATCCTTTTTGGATCTGATGGGCGAAGCTATGTGTGGCGTAAACCAAAGCAAGAATTTGGCCCTAAGATCATTGTACCAACTGTCAAGCATGGCGGAGGACACATCATGATGTGAGGATGCATGACCCAAGCTGAGGTAGGAGAACTGGGTTTTGTTGAGGATAAGGATAATATGACTTCCACAGCGTAACTTATGTGATAATTTGCAGGCCAGTGTTGCAAAATGAAATCTTGAGGAATCGTTTATTTTTCAACAAGACAACAATCTAAGCATACTACTCATATAACAAAATAATGGCTGCTGTTTGACATTCGCGAGCAACTTCCAACGCTTCCACAGTCCCCAGACCTTAATCCCATAGAGATTATGTGGGCATTGTTGGAACGGGTAGTAAAGAAACGAACATGCTCGTCAAAAGAAGATTTCATCGATCATCTGAAGAAGGAATGGTCGAAAATTGATGTCGAAACCACATCGAAGCTCCATGTCACGAATGTTTCAAGCATTTATAGATGCCCATAGAATACATACGAAGTACTGATTGTCAAAATGTGTGGGTTTCAGGACAGTGTTTCAACATGTATGAACATTCATTTTGCGAACAAAAATTATATTCGTTTTGTTCTGTTTTAAAGACAGCATAATTTATATCCGTAGGTAGTGCTTTGCACTTCATTCAGAAATATAATTCATGTACTAGGGCATGAAGTATTGCGTTTTCATTAAAGACTTGCTGTAGTGCCCGGCGTTGCCCGAGGTGTTTTTGAATGTTTACTTTACCAGTTAGTTATGTGAGAGGTGAATATTTATAGAATTCCTTTTTGGATATTGATTTTCACCTTCTAATATGTAGTTTTAGAGTTATTTAGATGTGTTTGAATCCATGTTTGAGATTATTTAAATTTTCTGTAAATCTTTATCCTTGTGGTAGCTCGAATTTACTGGGAAGTATCCTATAAAAAAGTGATATCTACACGTATTCATCCGTTTCACTGTAGATATGATCTACACGATTTCAACTGTCTTCGAGGCTGTCACCAATCAGCCTTGTGATCCCAAAAGGAGTGGATTCAACACTAATCTAGGTTATTTTAGACTATTTACCATTAAACCCCATTCAGCCTCCCGTCTCAATGGAGGATGAACGTGGACTTAAACGGAATTCAGAGCGTCACAATTCGTCTCAGGGATACATAATAAATGGATTCGACATTAATATCGGTTATTTTCCATTATTTTAAATTCCAACCCCTCCCATTCCCCACCCTCAGTGGAGGTTGGTATGTTTTATCTCCATTGTATTATTTTTCCAGATGGTAAGTCATATGTGTACCAAGTTTCATTGAGTGCTATTTTGGAACATACCCACATACACCCATATGTATGACTTAACCATCCACACTGTCACTGCTCAACTCAGTGACCTTTGTAAACGATGGTATTGGACATTAATATCAGTCATTTTCTTTTATGTTGATATTTCACCCCCTCCGCTAGGAGTAAGATAGTAAGGCATATGTGTACCAATTTTGTATGAGGGCTATGTTGGAATAAACACTCATACATCCGTAATGTTGGACAATTTCTTTTCAACCCCTTCTCATCTCCATGCCGATGGGGGCTCAAGATGGACTTCAACGACGTCCGGAATGTCACTATTCTTCTCAGCGATCACCAAAACTATGGATTCGACACTATTGTTGATAATTTTTTCATCTCAGCCCCTCCCACCTCACCCCTAGTTGTGCTAGGGTTACGATACCTCCTCGCAGTTTGTCTCCAGATAATAAGTCATAAGTGTGCCATGTTTGGTTGAAATCTCTCCTGTATTCCAGAGAAGTAAGGAGTCAACATTAATATAGGTCGTTTTTAGTTATAACAATATTTCCACACATGCAGTGTATGAATACTTATTTTACCCAGTGTATTCGCATTTTGGAATTGTCGTTCCACTTTCGCTGTACACGGACCACGTTACGAATTTTCCCAAGTAACGCAGTTTTAACTCAGCTATTCGTTCTGCATTTCATCTTAACCTGGAAATACTTTGTGGCGGTGTATGTTGCTGGTGGGATGACTCGCCGGTCTCCGTTCACCTCTAGACCTAATGTAGTGGTCAACAAGCTTTTCATATAACTTCTGTAGGATACGCCATTAAGAAGCTCAGCCTACCTACATGACTGGGATCTAAACAAAGTTTGAATTTGAAATAATCTTCCCTTTACTCGTCGTTATATCTAATCAGTTATACATAATATTTGCTGTGAGCTTACTCACTAAGAGCTGGTAATCTCACTGAATGGTATTGAGGGAAACTTTGGTGTCGGTCACAAGAGGAAGAGAAGGGCTTGCGGAGAAGTAGTAGAAAGTTCGCTTCAAAATTGAAAGTAACTCGTTATAGACTCCTCGCCACTGGAACTTATTAACAGTTGTTATCCATCGACGTGTGGAAGGATATAACAGGGTGTTGAGGTTAACACTCAGCGCTAGAAGTTCGAGAAAGTTTTAATGAGAAATAGCCTCTATGTTCTCGACCACCCTTGTAAAATATCTTTCATTTATACACTTAGAGAGAAGATACGAATAACGATAGCTTCAATACATATCGCTGCTTTCTTCGACATAGAAACCCCATGCATACAGGCCGACGATTCATTATGTTTGTAAAGTCTTCAACATTACAGTGTTAGTAAACGAATGGTCTCAGCTAACAAGTTGCAGAACTTCTAAAATTGGTCTCCCAACTAATTTTGACTTTCCAAAGATGTTGCTATTTAGCAGCGAAAATGGAATTGTTCTCCATGGATTGTATACCTGAGTTAATACGAGGGGCGTGCTATGTTATTATACACTTTATTTTTTGTACGTCCGGGTATGGCTTACATTTCACTTTTGAAGGTGGTGACGTGTAACTAGTGTCTTGTTGTACACTTTTGGTAGCAGCACACGCACAGGGGCCAACGAATGTACTCGTCATAGCTATTTCAAAATAACACAGTCAGAGTAGGAGCAGGCAACATGGAAAGCAACCGGCAGGGACAGCGCTATACGACTTGATTCCTATGGAAACAAGGCGTGACTACTGCAGAAATTCATCTGCGCTTGGTGCCAGTCTGTGGAGAACATGTGCCGTCACGGAAAACATTTTACAACTGGGTGGAAGGATGGAAAATAGGGTGCACATCGGTGGACAAGGGAACCAGTTCTGGAAGGAATGTGACAGTGTCAACACCAGCCAACATTGCCCGGGTCGAGCAGGCCATACAAAGAAACAAATGCATCACATTTACGGAAATTGAGGCAGCCACGGGAATTAGCCGAAACACCCTGCAGAGGATCGTGCACGGCCACTTACATGATCGAGCCGACTTCATGGCTAGGCCTGTGACTGGTGATGAGACATGGCTCCGTTACCATGAGCCACAAATGAAACAACAATCGATGCAATGGAAGCATAGGGGCAGTCCACCACCAAATAAATATCGAACATGAAGAAACCCCTACGCGTTCACCGTTTTGCGGATTTTGCAGAACTGAACACAGCTGTCAAGGCATGGAAACAAAGCACTCCGAATTAATGGTTTCAGGAAGCCTGGAGAGACTCACACATCGATGGAAAAAGTGCATACAGTTACAGGAAGATTATGATGTGTAATGTACTTAATTTGCGTAGAAAAATAAATTGTGAAACAATATAGTACGCCCTTCGTATAATTTCCTTCTGTAAAACTGACTGAGTCACAATAGACTCTTTACATGCCACCAACAATGACACTGACGAGGGAAGGGCGCGTACCGGGGAATCGTCGATCCTGCGTAAATTTTTCACACGCTTTAAATGAGCCGAGAATAACAGAATGGATAAAATATTCTTTCCATAACGAACTCGTGTGACCTACGGAAAGCGTTAAAGTTCCAAGGCTTGAATTGGCGCGGTGGGCTATGCAGTTCTGCACCGCATGCTGGATTCACTGGTCGATAGGCCGCTACTCCATAACCTACCCGTAACTCGCATTGTCCAACAGCTGATTTATGACCACACTGACATACACTTAAAATAAAAGTCTGTTCAATATAGGAGAAGTGTTAAGCGGGGCCTGCTTTAGTTTTCATCGGTGAAACAAATGTTCCATTGTGTCAAAAAAAAAAAGTAAAAAAAGTAAGATTTATATTCGTGGAAAAATCATGTCAAGAACAGTTGGTTGCACTAAATCTGCAAAAATTGTATCTATACAAGTGAACGAATAGTTTATTGGTGTATTCAAGGAAAAGACACCGTCGGGTAAAGTTGCGCTCATTCTGGATTCCTTTTCTGGACATAAATCTACACATATGAAGATACCGTACAGCTGATGATCCCTCCTGTGCCACAGCTTACTCTCAACCAATAGATGTGTACGGGTTTAGAGTATGGAAATCCTTTGTACGGTGTCACTGTTCTATTATTTACTATTGATATCGTTTTGGCGCAGAGAATCAATTCAATCTCTGACATACCACCAACTATCGTCTCCTCGTTTTCGTTCCGTGTGGCAATACGCCTGGTACCGAAGTCAGAACTTGTCCAAAAACCCGGGAGCCTTTGAATATCCTGTGCAATATTATTTTCACAGCGGTGACTTAAAAAGTTCCACTTGCCCATATCCTCGCTTCGTAAGATGGGGTTGGTGTAGAACCGCCGTGTGTTTTCTACGTTTCCACCACGAGCATCATTGTTACATTAAGGAGTATCTTGATTTCGTGTGTAATGTCCCGTGTTATACACTAAACCTTTATTTTTACCATAAAAATCTTAGCTTCTGATGCCTTTATTGAGCCACAATCAGTGCAGGAATGAAATTATTTCTCTCAAACCCGCTACGCTATTTTCGTGACGTGCTACACAATTGCTAAAGGAATAAGAAAGAATATCAGTGGCGCGGTCCCTCGGCGAGTGAAGCCAGCATGCTCCGCAGTCCTACGTAGCCAAGCACGCCAATTCAAACATGCAAATTTTAACGCTATCTCTAGGTCGCATAAATTAATTTCCAAAATAACTATTTTGACTGTTGTATTATACTTGGCTCATTTAACGCGTGTACATAATTTATGTAAGATCTGTGATTCCCCGGTTCGCGCCCTTCCATTGTGAGGGCCAAGATTTTGTCTGTCCTTCAAAAATCGGCTACATAATATGAGATCGAATCACGATCCGGTAATACTTTCAATGATAGCTGAAGGTATCCCATCGTCTACAATACCTTTTATTTTTGTTACAATTTGCCTTACGTCGCACCGACACAGATAGGTGTTATGGCAACGATGGGATAAGAAACGAATAGGAACGGGAAGGAAGCATTCGTAACTCTCGACAGTGGAGTTCGAACCAAATACCAAATACGTGACACAAACCACTTAGCCACTCGCTCCGTTGTCTACAATGCAACCTGAGAATACCATTGAAATGATTGAAATTGTTCGCATGAAACTAAACTGAGGAATTATTAAGGAAACTTTGCTGAACGACGAAGATCTATCATCCATCAAAGTACATCGGAAGTCTGTCGGAAAAACGACGATTTTGTTCAATTTTCAGAATCGTTGATATGTTTGTAGTTAATATCTACCATACCTTGTAGAATTTATTTTTGCTACTGTATATAAGACACAGATAATAAAAACAGTGCATAAAATGTATTAATAAATATTCCATATACATTATTATAGAAATCTGGAGAAATGTACGGTTATTCAAACATTTGTGACTTAATTAAATATTATTACTCTTTTTTGTTTCGTATAGGCCGACCACGATATTCGACTATTGCACATTCTCTGGCTGTATTGTTCCTTCCTTTCCCCAGAAAGTACCTGTTTTCCTTCTTGGCGGCTCGTTCTGATAACTCTTTTGTGCAAGTATCCTACTGAGAGATGTCCGATCTTTTACGTCTCTTTCTGTTCCTCCCAGTTCCTGAAGATCTTTGTTTACTTCCATCAACCTTTGTGATTTGGTCTTCCTCTTTTGCCAGTAAATGAGAAGCTGGTTGGTCAATCTGACATGATGCATCCTGCAGACGTGTCCATAAAATGTTAGGCGTCTCTTCCTGACCACATCTGTGATTTATTCACAGTAATTGTAGATCTCTTAGTTGGGTTGCCTTTTAATGTATAATAATAATAATGTTATTTGTTTTACGTCCCAATAACTGCTTTACGATCTTCGGAGACGCCGAGGTGCCGGAATTTAGTCCCGCAGGAGTTCTTTTACGTGTCAGTAAATCTACCGACACGAGGCTGTCGTATTTGAGTACCTTCAAATACCACCGGTCTGAGCCAGGATCGAACCTGCCAAGTTGGGGTTAGAAGGCCAGCGCCTTAACCGTCTGAGCCACTCAGCCCGGCAAGGATTGCCTTTTGTATTCGTTCATTCGTTCCTTTCCTTGACTGGTCCTAATTTCAGTATTTTTCT
Source organism: Anabrus simplex (assembly GCF_040414725.1). Lineage (NCBI taxonomy): Eukaryota > Metazoa > Arthropoda > Insecta > Orthoptera > Tettigoniidae > Anabrus > Anabrus simplex. The sequence goes on along the minus strand of NC_090265.1, from coordinate 1,701,429,447 downwards.
CTCCTGGATTTCGAGCTTTGAAGTGTGATTATTATTGAATTTTATAATTTATGTATTTATTCAACTGTAAAACATAATAAAGGCTTGTTTAACTATTATTATTACCAATTTAGAATATTATTAGCATTAATATGTTTAATTATTAGTATTGCTAGTTTAGAATTTTTTGGCTTTAATACAATGTATTGATATAAACTATTGATGATGATTGCCTAACAGTGACACATTAAGTGGGGTAAAGAAACCCAATAGTGTGAAATAAATAAATAAATAAATAAATAAATAAATAAATAAATAAATAAATAAATAAATAAATAAATAAATAAATAAATAAAGTATTTAATTAATAAAGTACGCAGTGCAAGAAGCTGTAATCTAAGTACATTGTTTAACCATATATCCCACACTGGACAGCCGTACTTGTAACGACGATAATGCTAACATATTGAATGTAGATTTCTATACAATTGCGTGGTAACTAAAGTAGTCTGTATCAGTTCGTTTAGACAACGGACATCTTTCAATAGAACCGCGCTCAGATGAAACAGTTCTCAAATATAAGTTGATAATCGTCAGAAACGTGTCTATTGATGCGGATTTTTAACAGATCATGTAATAATATTACCAAAAAATTTTAAATTATCATGTAGGACAGAAATCATAGAGACTATTTTTTTAATTTTTATGATTCCACGTTCGCTTAATCAACACGACAGAAACAATGAAACCCTCTGGCAGGTATAAGGAGGTATTTAATGGTATACATGAGTTGATGCCTTCGTTTGCTCATTTCTACGTACGATTAAATATGAAAAATAATATAAACTTGCCGTCTTGCATGATGATATCGTGTCAAAAGTGCTGTGCAGACTTTCATGAAATTTTGCACAAACATTTGCAGCGGGAACTACCATATGACTAATTATATTCTCTTCCAAAGTACTGAACTTAAAAACATTGCTTGCAAAATTATTTCCAAGAAACAACGAACTATTTTTAAATGAGGTGATGTCTGCTTCTGTCTCACTTACGCTTAAACTACAGAACAAACTGAGCTTAAACTTCATGTGGGTATATCCCAAATATATAATTAAAACCAAGGTTTACTATAACTTTTCAGTAGTTAATTCTAAATGGCGTCCGTTGATATACGGTATAAGTTATGTATTTACTGAACTTGCTTCATGTCGTATCCGATATAAACTAAAATTATGGACAAATAATTTTTTCTATCACAAAAAACCCTACTGTGTGGCCTTAAAATTCAATTTTCTACAAAAGAGATTGTATCCATGCACCCTGTAACTCTAATGGTTCTACAGGATATTGCACTTTTAAAGCGTGCGTTCCAGAACACCTGCATTTGTCGGCTATGTCGTCGACCGTCTCCTGCTAGCTTCTGGTAATTCATAGATGGTCGGAATGAAATAGGGGCTGCCTAGCCGAGGCGGTAAAGGCGTGTTATGTTCACCCAGAAGGACGTGGGTTCGATTCCCCGTTTGGAAGTCGAAAAGAAACCACTTTCCCCTTTGCGAAAATCAAATCATTAATATGTCTCCCGGTAATGGCCATCCATCAACGGCTGCTAATTTCAGTTGGCAACCAGCCATAAGATATAGCCTGCACGACTGCTATGATTACACTTCTGTTACACATTTTGCCGTGTCACGTTGCACTAATTTTCGGATGAGCTCCAGCTATAAGACATATACATACATACATACATACATACATACATACATACATACATACATACATACATACATACATACATACATACATACATACATCATTATAAACCGTTATGCCTTTCAGCGTTCAGTCTGCAAGCCTCTCTGAATTTACTAAATGTCGCCACAATCCTCTATTTGCAACTAGTGCTGTGGCCTCCTTTAGTACTGCACCTCTTATCTTTAAATCGTTAGAAACTAAGTCTAACCATGATCCTCTTTGTCTCCCTCTACTTCTCTTACCCTTCATAACTGAGTCCATTTTTCCTAGGTAACCTATCCCCCTCCATTCGCCTCACATGACCCCACCACCGAAGCCGGTTTATGCGTACAGCTTCATCCATCGGGTTCATTCCTAAGTTAGCCTTTATCTCCTCATTTCGAGTATCCTCCTGCCATTATTCCCACCTGTTTGTACCAGCAATCATTCTCGCTACTTTCATGTCTGTTACTTCTAACTAATGAGTCCACCCTGCTTTCGCTCCCGTAAAGGAAAGTTGGTCTGAAAACAGACCGATGTAAAGATAATTTGGTTCGGGAGCTGACTTCCTTATTTCAGAATACTGTTGATCGCAACTGTGAGCTCTCTGCATGAGCTTTACTGCACCTTAATTCAATCTCACTTACTACTTGTATATTACCATCCTGGGAAAACACACATCCTAAATACTTGAAATTATCTACGTGTTACAGTTTTGTATCACCAAACTGTCATTCAGTTCTGTTGAATTTCTTACCTACTGTCATCAATTTAGTCTTCGAAAGGCTAATTTTCATACTATACTCATTGCACCTATTTTCAAGTTCCAAGATATTAGACTGTAGGCTTTCGGCACAATCTGCCATTAAGACCAATTCGTCAGCATAGGACAGACTTCTTACTACATTTCCACCTAACTGAATCCCTCCCTGCCACTTTATACCTTACAGCAGATGATCCATGTAAACTACAAACAGCAAAGGTGAAAGATTACAGCCTTGTCTAATCCCTGTAAGTACCCTGAACCAAGAACTCATTCACCATCAATTCTCACTGAAGCCCAATTGTCAACATAAATGCTTTTGATTGATTTTAATAATCTATCCTTAATCCCATAGTCCCCCAATATGGTGAACATCTTTTCCCTCGGTACCCTGTCATATGCTTTCTCTAGATCTACGAAACATAAACATAACTGTCTATTCCTCTCGTAGCATTTTTCAGTTAGCTGGCGCATACTGAAAATCTGATCCTGACAGCCTCTCTGTGGTTTGAAAGCCCACTGATTTTCATCCAAGTTCCTCTCAACGACTGATGGCACCCTACCTTCCAAGATGCCAGTGAATACTTTGCCTGGTATACTAATCAATGAGATACCGCGATAGTTGTTGCAATCCTTCCTGTTCCCTTGCTTATTGATAGGTGCAATTACTGCTTTTGTCCAATCTAAAGGTACCTTACCAACACCCCATGTTAATATTATTCTATGAAGCCATTTCATCCCTGCCTTCCCACTATACTTCACCATTTCAGGTCTAATTTCAAAAAATTCCTGCTGATTTGTGACAATGGAGTATATTTACCATCCTTTCCACTTCCTCAAGCGTAAAGTCAAAAAATTAAGAAGTGAGATTTGCACATGGCCCTGGGATTCACTCAGCCTAAATAAAATTGAGTACCGGGTTAATTCCTGCGGCCTGAGGTGGCTGAACGTAGTGTAACCACTCTACCCCACCAAGGATTGCAGTTATGTACAGTGGAAGCCTTTTCCTTAGACCATTCCAAGGCCCGCCGTGGTCTATACGGAGATGACTTCCGTTTATTGTTCTTTTGCCGGAAGGAAACAAAATGTAATGACCAGTGTCCAAACCCATGAAACTTATCGATAACAATTGCATGGCTGTTGTTGTTACTTGAAGTGTGCTTCACTTTTTCTCATGTTATTCACTTCCACCAGATGACATTGTTGTTGAAATTACAAAATATGATCAGTCTATGTTGGGCACAGGATAGTTATTTACACATTTGCATCACTGTTCTCGCACCGTTGTTATAATATGTCATCTTTGTGCCGGAGAGTTGAATTTATTTGTCTTTCCCACACTGAATTTATCTGCAAGCACACGCACACTGAGCTTGCTTTATTCTTTTAAAGTTTGTTTTCAACCGTGAACGGTGGCTATCTAACACAGAATACTTGCATCGTTATTGTGTTCCACTGATTGGTTGAAAAAAAAAAGATATCCCAGTACCAAACAAACGACACGGAAACCATTGTCCAACCGCAGTCCACATTTTCCTAGCGCAGTTGTACTTCCCCTTAAGTCAATATTATCACCACCACCACCCTCACGTTTCTGTAGCAACGAAGTATTTATGTCCTGTATATAACAGCTTGACATATTGTGAATTCCACATTGTGTTTATTTCCCCAATATACTGTAGTTCTCACAACAGAGGAGAAGGTGTTTATCGTGGAAAATTATTTCTAGTCGGGCGTTACAATAAATACTTTAAATAAATAAGGAGGCACTAAATAATAGATCATTGCTAGCTATCGTTAATATGTTCCGTCATACGCAATCAGCCTTTTGCAACGAAAACTTGTAATAGGGCGTCCAAGTACCGTCACCACAGACGAGATTCATGGACAAGTTCTCCTACAGGTGTTACAGTCCCCAAAACGTAGTGAACTGTATGTTGAACATCACGGAAACTCGGTTTAGACGATAGGTCTGTTCGGTGGTTGTTTAAAGAGCTGAGTGGATTTGCAAATCGCATTCAAGTTGCTCAGTGTCTAACAGAAAAGGATGAGTGAGCCCGATTACAGTAGTACAGCCGAGTGTTGTCCATGATGTACAAGGATCCAGATTTCTTCTGCAACACATCATTTTTAAGTGAAAGCCATATTCACCTCAATTGCCACATTAACCGGCAAACAACTCACTTTTTTAGGGTTTGAACGGTCTGGTATGTTTATACAGAAACCATTACACAGTGTGCGGATTACTATTTGGTGCGTCGTGTCCAATCATAGAATATTGGGCTGTTATTTCGTCAAGGATACCGCACAAAATCCAAAAACAATGGACAAGGTACTCTAGAGAGTCCTCTTTTTTGCACCATTCGTGCAGAATTTGCGCCGTTTCTGCCATGCCAGAAATTTCCCTCCAACGACAATGGATACAGCAAGATCCACAGGGTAATTACTTACCCATCTCCAAAGAAAATTCGGAGATCGTCTAATCTCGTGCAACTTCATTTCCGTATATCTGATGAGAGACATGTTGAAAGGAAGAATCAGTTTCCAAGCAAGATGATTTGGGTCACGTTACACTGACGTTACATTTAGGACATAGTAGATCCGAATTCTATCTCTATTACGCTAGAAGATAACATCAGTTTTGTGTCCTTACAAGTTTACTCTCAGGCATTTTCAATGTGACAAGTGGAGTAAGGCAAGGTTGTATATTATCGCCTCTACAACATCTATGCAGAGTGTGTCATCAAAAGAGCTCTCAATGGCTGGAATGGTGGAATTTCGATTGGTGGCAGAAAAATTAATAACCTGCGCTTTGCAGATGACACTTCCCTCATCGCTGGTAGTGAAGAGGAACTTTATCACCTGCTTACAAGGGTGAAGAACACTAGTCTTCAGTATGGTCTAGAGATAAACATCAACAAGACCAAACTAATGGTAGTTGATCGGCAAGGTCAAATCCAACTTACGTGATACCTAAAGGACAAGGTTATAGTTAAGGAATTTGTATACTTGGGGTCTGTCATCAATGACACGGGGAGCTGTGATAAAGAGGTAAAAAGACGTATTGTCTCAGGTCGTGCTGCAAAGGTTAAACTTACTAAGATCTGGCAGAACCGGGCAACATCAAAAGCCATGAAGATGCGCTTGGTAGAATCACTAGTGATCTCCGTCTTTTTGTACGGCTGTGAGACCTTGACCGTGAATGCTAAAGACAAAAAGCGCATTGATGCCTTTGTGATGTGGTGTTGGCGGACAATGCTACGTGTATCCTGGACAGAAAGAAGAACGAATGTTTCCATTCTGGACGAACTCTGCATCAAGAAACGCCTATCTTCCCGTGTGAGTGAGTGTTGCCTCCAGTTCCTTGGCCACATTTTAAGACGTGATGGAGAGAACTTGGAAAAGGTAATTTTACAAGGCAAAACTGAAGGCAGTAGACCACGAGGAAGAACAGCAAGCAGATGGATAGATCAGGCGAAGAAGATCGCTGGGCTACCACTTCAGGTCATATTAACGAAATGTGAAAACCGCTCAGGATGGAGACATCTTGTCAAGATTGCAACACGGAAATGATGGAGTTATGAGGTCACGACGTTCAGTAATGAGCACAACGACTAATGATGATGACACGTTTACTCAACATGTTCAATAATCTTCATAAACAGTATCAACGGTTTTCGAACGCATACTGTACCAACGTTATTAAGGAATATTACACTGCCGTTTATCTTTCCTCATACGGTATATCATAACCATGCTCAAAGAATGTTTTACAGTCACCGTTACCCAAAGCGAATAAGCAATATAATGTTCGATTTATGATATTGGTAATCTGTCGGCTGCAGGGCAATAAATAAGCTTTTACACAATAGAAATCGGAGAGTGCGGGACAATGGCAATTTGTCTTCAGGGATGTAAAGGAGAAGGGCAATATTGCCGGGGGGCTTTGAGTAATTGCTTGCCTTTTAAAGTTATTTCTAATATTGCTACTATTAGGGACAAAAATGACGTCTGTAGGGATGTGGGCTCGATGATTTTTTAAACTTTAGGTTGTTAGTGTTGTCAGTTTTTTTATGTAGTCTAGCGTTGCTGATTGTCTAGTTCACTCTAGGAGATTGTTTACGATAGTCTCGTTTTTTCATGCTGTTGATTGTTTCTATAGCTTCATGTTATATTCTTTGTTACTCCACTATATCAGTTGTTTTAGTACCTTCATGTTATTGATTCTGTTTTAGTTTCACACCGCCTGTTGGTTCGAAAAATTAATGTTTCTATAAATTCATGTTTCGATAACCTTCTATTTTAGTTTTATGTCGTCGATTGTTTGATTAATTTCGAGGTGTGTATTGTTCTATTTGTTTCATGCTGTCGCTTGTTTCGATAGCTTCAAGGTCCTGCTTTGGTGTTAGCTTCATGGTATCGATTGTTTTGTTAGTTTTATGCTGTCGATTGTTTTATTGGATTCATACCGTCGATTGTTAGTTTCATGTAGATGCTTGGGACTTTTTAGCATAAGTTGTCAATAGTATCGATATCACCTTTTCGTTGTTTTATTAGTTTCACGTTGTCGGTGGTTTTAATAGCCTCGTTATATTGACAGTTTTCTTAGCTTCGTACAGTTGATTGATTAATAGTTGGATGAAAACTGTTATTGGTTAAGATGTTTAGAGACCACTCACTTTCATCTGATAGAATTTCGACGTAGTTTTCACTAGGCTCCTATCTTTATTTTATTTCTCCTTTAGACAAATCTTTTCCGTTTCCAGCCTACAAAGGCAGTCGTAGTTTTTTGTGTCATGGTACAGTTTTCCGTTAATAATAATACATTTGCATAAATCATATGATTGTCTCTGAAATACAGAGAAATAAGATAGTCACACTTATGAGTGGAATTCTTGATAGCTTTGGTGTCGTAACTTGCTGTTTTCAGATTCAATTTAGCTTCAGAATATGCTTACCTTTATGCCTACCTTTCAGTCCTCTCTCCTTCACTTCTCGCCTCCCAGATCTCCTTCATTTCCGAGGCTTACAATTGATATGTGTTTCCAATTCAAGAAAGTGATTAATAAACTCGTTCCGTCCACTTTTGCTCTGATGATGACAAAAGTTACGAATATTGCGGTGGATGTTGTCACACCGACCACGTGGCACCGAAATAACTTCAGCTCACCCGGTAGAGCAGCAGTCGACTTGACAAGTCAAAGTTTATGAAACGGCTGTTGTGCCAGGAGTTTGTCCTTATAGCAATTATTATAATAAAACAGTAAAAACTCAACAAGAAATGATAAAAAGTACGTATTACAAAATAATGTAGAAATACATAAAAATAAAAGTCACTTTATTTTAAAACTTAAGCCATGAATGAATGCAAGAACATTAAATAAATAACAACTTATGGAGGAAAACGTTCACAGTATCTTAGTTGTTAGCTGACTATGTGGAGCAGTGGTAGAATGTCGGCCTCTGGATCCCAAGATAGCAGGTTCAAACCCGTCAGAGGTACTCGGATTTATGAAGGGCGCTAAAATATCCATTCGCCACTCCATGCCCTACAATCTCTCGTGGTACTTAAACGTCAAAATTCATTAAACCTAGAGTAAAACGGAATGCCGAAATTGACGAACAGACAGACAGATGGCGTCAAATTAAAATGTCAGCACACTGTAGCCGAGACCACATTATTATTATTATTATTATTATTATTATTATTATTATTATTATTATTATTATTATTATTATTATTATTACAATATACTGTAAATACAACATGTATATTCCTAAATATTTTACAGGTTTGTAAACAAGAATTAGCTTAGTGTGTTTTGATATATTTCTCAACTTTCAATTCAGTTTCCTATTTTCTGCTCCCACACAGTGCCAATTTACCCGATGAGAAGGACTTTATTTTTCATTAAATATTCCATACACCTGAATATTTAAATTTCAATTAAAACAATTCAACAGTTGCTATTTGAAACTTTCACTCCTAAAATTACAATTTTCATTATTCTACTTGTGAAGTGGATTGTTTACAGGTGCGCACAGTTTTATTGTTCGAGAGCCGTAAGTGGATGGAATGTTTTAACACTTCCACAAGCTTCAGTGAAGTGTAACGTGTGTAAGCGAAATGCCGGTGAGTAATTTGTACAAACTGAACTGTTGTGTATATCGCATTATGGCGAATAGAGAATCACCACGAGTAGATATTATGACATTCCTGCGTTTAGATATGATATTGCTTCTCGTGTTGATCCTTGGATCGTGAAATGTAAAGAACCCCAGGAAGTTATAATGATCAGCTTCACCGTTTACAATTTGTGTAAAGAGATTTAGTTCATGGCATCACTCTGCCTTCGTATCTCCTGACCGCTGAATTTCAAATTTAGAAGAAATTCGTTCGAGGTTGTCTTTAGTGGGTATATACCTGTTCCACTGTATTGTTCCATTCTAAGAAATCCCTACGTAGATTTTCAATTTGTGAGACTTACACCTTGAATATACAATAGGGCTCCATACAATACCAAGATATTTCAATATCGGCGTCTCTAGATAATTGTGGAAACATGCTCTTTTCTTTTTTCCTTTTGAATGGTTTTATTTACCCAAGAACATCCCCCAGCATTCTAGAAGTTGCACTTATTTTTAAGAACCCAGTGTTGTTTAACTTGATCTGTAGCATTAGTCAATCACTACTTGAAAAATTAATTTTTGAATATTATGAAGTCATAATATATGTATATTATTACCATACATCCTGCAAAATAACTTGCAAACACGACGTAACCAGAAGAATCCTCACCTTGTCGCCAAACAGACAATTTGGTGACTAAGTCCGTGAACACCTGAAGTAAAGAATCTGGGGAGAAATCACAGAAATGACACTTCCCAGCTGATAAAGTCTAATGCGATTATGGCGAACTGGAGACAAACCGTCATATCTTTTGCTGCACATTTTTTTCCGTACACTTATCATCATCATCATCATCATCATCATCATCATCTGTTTACCCTCCAGGTTCGGTTTTTCCCTCAGACTTCGCGAGGGATCCCAACTCTACCGCCTCAAGGGCAGTGTCCTGGAGCTTCAGACTCTTGGTCGGGAGATACAACTGGGGAGTATGACCAGTACCTCGCCCAGGCGGCCTCACCTGCTATGCTGAACAGGGGCCTTGTGGAGGGATGGGAAGATTGGAAGGGATAGACAAGGAAGAGGGAAGGAAGCAGCCGTGGCCTTATGTTAGGTACCATCCCGGCATTCGCCTGGAGGAGAAGTGGGAAACCACGGAAAACCACTTCCAGGATGGCTGAGGTGGGAATCGAACCCACCTCTACTCAGTTGACCTCCCGAGGCTGAATGGACCCCGTTCCAGCCCTCATACCACTGTTCAAATTTCGTGGCAGAGCCGGGAATCGAACCCGGGCCTCCGGGGGTGGCAGCTAATCACGCTAACCACTACACCATAGAGGCGGACTCCGTACACTTATACAATGAAAAATCTGATGCTAGCTACACTTAATGTTCTAGAGCAGGGGTTTCTAATTTGTAAGGGCTCGAGGGCCATTTTGGAAACCTTAGTCATGTTCGCGGGCCGCACTCGAATAGGCCAATTTTCGTAAAATTCTGCAAATAGTACAGAAGCACCGTTATGAAATAATATGCATAGTTCAATTGAAATGAGGGTTTGATCATTTTAATTGCTTAAAACATTATTTTAAAATTGCATAAAAGAGTGAAATTTGGAGCCGGGCTGAGTGGCTGAGACGGTTGAGGCGCTGGCCTTCTGACCCCAGCTTGGCAGGTTCGATCCTGGCTCAGTCCGGTGGTATTTGAAGGTGCTCAAATACGTCAACCTCGTGTCGGTAGATTTACTGGCACGTAAAAGAACGTCTGTGGGACAAAATTTCGACACCTCGGCGTCTCCGCAAACCATCAAAAGTAGTCAGTGGGACGCATTAATAATAACATTCTTACTTGAAATTTGGCTTTTAAATGTTTTAAAATCAAAATTAATTTGTTGAGAAGAAGTGAATACTTGAAAAGAGGAACTAGTATTAAAGAACAATTAGTTTTTACTTGGGTCTATAAGGCGTATAAAAATTAATACGTTTTTGAACGAGCTAATAAATATTTTTGGGACTTTTCTTCACATTATTTCTTACAGTGATCTCGCGGGCCGCAAAAATGGCTTCGCGGTCCACATGCAGCCCGCGGGCCGCCATTTGAAAACCCCTGTTCTAGAGGACGTTCCACGTAGTTTAGTTTCACTAATTTTTAAAATTTTTATTTTTATGGTACTTCTGACACGAATAAAGCATGAAGGAGCAAATAATTATTTCCTTGGTCAAATATTTTTCTTTACCTAACACAACTGAATAATCTTTGCTTGAACTCAGAATTATTATGATTTCGGGTTCTTCATTCCTTTTCGTTCCTTTCTACGTTAAAATGAATTTTGGAAGTACAGGAACTTTCCTCTAATAATTCTGTATTTCTACTTCCCTATAGAAATTAATATAACGACCAGTAGGTTTAAATATAACAATACATATAGTAACTGATAAATTGTTGTACTGCAGTGGCGTTATTCTTTTTTTTTCCTTTATTTCTTCTTCTTAATCTGTTTAGACTCCAGGGTTGGCTTTTCCCTCGGACTCAGCGAGGGATCCCACCCCTACCGGCTCAAGGGCAGTGTCCTGGAGCGTGAGACACTGGGTCGGGGGATACAACTGGGGAGGATGATCAGTATCTCGTCCAGGCGGCCTCACCTGCTATGCTGAACAGGGGCCTTGCGGGGGTGTGGGAAGATTGGAAGGGATAGACAAGGAAGAGGGAAGGAAGCGGCCGTGGCCTTAAGTTAGCTACCATCCCGGCATTTGCCTGGAGGAGAAGTGGGAAACCACAGAAAACCACTTTCAGGATGGCTGAGGTGGGAATCGAAGCCACCTCTACTCATTTGATCTCCCGAGGCTGAGTGGACCCCGTTCCAGCTCTCGTACCACTTTTCAAATTTCGTGGCAGAGCCGGGAATCGAACCCGGGCCTCCGGGGGTGGCAGATAATCACACTAACCACTACACCACAGAGGCAGACTTTTCCTTAAGTTAATTATTAAATTGTATGTGAATTGAATGAGAACATTCATTCATTCATTCATTCATTCATTCATTCACTCAATCGCGAATGATGGCAATCATAAGGAATAAGGAATCTGTGTCTGTGTACGAAGAGTGTTTATTCATTCATTTATGCTCGAACATTATTCAATCATGAAATCATTCATTTATTCATCCTTCGTTCATTCCATCACTCATTCATGAAACTCTCTCCCCTGTTGGTGGCTATCCGTGAGTGGGAGAGAAGAGTGTTTCTTCATTAATTCATGCACGAACACAATTCAGTTAAGAAATAATTCACTCAGCAATTCATATAGTCACTCCGTCATTCTTTCATTAAAATTCGTTCAAAATGTATATTGCAATTGTACGATAACTCTATAAAGACTGATGACACTAAAGTAAGCACTAATTCCACTTAGGGTATGGTAAGATACATGTATGTCCTAGACTATATTCCACCGAGCTCGATAGCTGCAGTCGCTTAAGTGCGGCCAGTATCCAGTATTCGGGAGATACTACGTTCGAACCCCATTGTCGGCAGCCCTAAAAATGGTTTTCTGTGGTTTCCCGTTTTCACACCAGGCAAATGCTGGGGCTGTACATCAATTAAGGCCACGGCCGCTTCCTTCCCAATCCTAGCCCTTTCCTATCCCATCGTCGCCATAAAACCTATCTGTGTCGGTGCGACGTAAAGCAACTAGAAAAAAAAAGACTATGTCCATTTTTGTTCCTTTCTCCGTTAAAATGAATTTCGGAAGTAAAGGAACTTTCTCGTGAAAATTCAATATTAATTGACTTGGTTCTCAACGGGTGACTTAAACGCACTCTACAGAGTGATGGCAGTAGACCAGAACTATAGCTTAGATCCTTTCCAACAGAACAAGGATGGCCTAGGCCACCATATCTCAATTTGGTAGAGCAACCGACGCGAAATCGGGAGGTTGTGGATTCGGATCCCACTGGTGTCCGGTTGGTCATTTTCGTTATGTACATAACATCTCTTCAACACGTACTAAATGTACGTAATACGACCTAATAGGTTGAAAGTCGGATTCGATTATATAATTCAGTTAACACCTAGGACGAAATAAATAAACTTTAAAGAAAAAATTACAATTTAGAAATTGGATTTAAATAGTTCTTTCTTTCTTTCTTTCTTTCTTTCTTTCTCTTAATCTGCTTACCCTCCAGGGTTGAATTTCCCTCGGACTCAGAGAGGGATCCCACCTCTACTGCCTCAAGGGCAGTGTCCTGGAGCGTGAGACATTGTATCGGAGGATACAACTGGGGAGAATGCCCAGTACCTCACCCAGGCGCCCTTATGTGCTATGCTGAACAGGGGCTTTCGTGGGGGATGGGAAGTTTGGAAGGGATAGACAAGGAAGAGGGAAGGAAGCGGCCGTGGCCTTAAGTTAGGTACCGTCCCGGTATTTGCCTGGAGGAGAAGTGGGAAACCACGGAAAACCACTTCCAGGACGGCTGAGGTGGGAATCGAACCCACCTCTACTCATTTGACCTCCAGAGGCTGAGTGGACCCCGTTCCAGGTTCGTACTACTGTTCAAATTTTGTGGCAGAGCCGGGAATCGAACCCGGGCCTCCGGAGTTGGCAGCTAATCACACCAACCAAACTAATTGTAATGCTTAATGTAGTAATAGATAAATAGTAATAGCCTAAGGAAAAAATGCATGTATGAAAACACATTTTTGACTACAATAAATGATCTCTCCCTCTCCAGTTTCAGGTTATCCGAAACTGGGGGATGAGAGTATTCCATTATATTCTGTTACTTCCCTATAAAGGCTAATCATCACCACATAGTGGTAAATCACCTCTTGCAGCTTCATGTATCTAGGCTAGTTAGTAATACATCCATCTTCAGCAATGCAACATTTGATTGTTGGGGACGTGCTTGTAATGTGGACGTGTGAAGGCACAACCACACTCAAACCATGCCCGGACAGAATACGCTCTACTGAGCCTTCAAGTCGTGGTTGCGAAAATCGCCACTAATTGGCTACCTAGTATCAAATCTGTGCATCGAGGGTAAAGAGAAAAGTGAACACTTGGTCGAGCAGGTGCCCACACTTCTGGCCTTAGAACGTCAAACAGAGCCTTCAAATGTTAGGAACTGTCAAAGCCCTGTACGATGTGGAACTTGAAAACGTGTGAATTTTTAAATGATGGTTCATGCTCTACTGTGTGGTAGACCGATAAACCGGGAGATATGAGTGTAGCGAAGAATATCTGGAAAACAACTACCGGTCAGTACGTACGAGGGTAGATCGATATGTAACGCAAAACTTTGTTTTACGAAAAGTGATAAAAGGCAAAGAAATGTGCACAAAACAAAAACACTACTAGTTTTACCTAATTTCGAAGTATGAACCAATTTTTGAGACACCAAGTTGAATATCACTATAAAAGAAGGAAAGAAAGAAAGAAAGAAAGAATGAAATATGCGTCGTTCAGAAAACTCCGTGAATTTTGTGTACAGCTACTTGTGAATGATCGATTTCACTTCTTCATCTTAACCGAAGTGTTGATGTCCCAGGAATTTCTTCAGTGGTCCGAAGTCGTGAAAATATAAGGGTGCAATATCTGGAGGGTATAGTGGTGTTTGAGTACCTCCCGGCCGTAATTATAATTTTTTTCCCAAACAAAAGAGGCATTGTGGGGGAGACCTTACTCTTCTAACATTTCTCTTTGAATTTCACTGTATTATTTGACTATAAAAATCGCACTATACCTCGCTGATCCTCTTATGAGGATAATGCCAGCACACTAATTACCGCTCACTCTGTCAGGATAGAAACTAATCAATCCATTGCACAAGATTCAAACTTACCATCTACCATAATTGGATATCGGAATCCAAGTAGTTTTTGGTAAAAGAAATGGTGTGCCTTACCTTTCCGTTCACCCTTGTACACACCCAACGGTGATATTTGAGAAATATGGCATTACAATATGAAGGTAATTTCTATACAGATTATCTTGATGTATGAAAACACTGCATGGAAATCTAATACGTAATGGTACAATGGTTACTTGGGTTGTAAAATTACAAACAATATCAAAAGCAAGGAGAACATAAAATGCAAGTTAGCACAAGCAAGGAAGAAAAGAAATGTGCTCACTTAGAACATTGATATAGGAATTAGAAAGATGTTATTGAAGACTTTCGTTTGATGTAAGAACGGTAGTTGTAAATCAAGGTATAAAGTGAAACATGGACGATAACTAGTTCAGAAATAAAGAGGATAGAATCCTTTGAAATGTGGTGTTACAGAAGAAGTCTGAAGGTGAGATGGGTAGATCGAATCACGAATGAAGATATATTGAATCGAATTGGCGAGAGGAGATCGTTGTGGCTAAATTGACTAGAAGAAGAGTTACTATGTTAGGACATATCTTAAGGCGCCCAGGACTTGCTCAGTTGGTTTTTGAGGGATTTGTAGTGGGTAAGAACGATAGGTGTAGACCAAGGTACTAATATGAGAAGCAGGCTAGAGCAGATATAGGATGCATCAGTTATTTATTTTTCTATTATATTTTGTGTCTTTATTAAGTGGCGAAGTTAGGGCTCTTGGCCCTCTCTTACACTTAACCACATACAATTTTTTTTATTTTTACAGTAATAATCTAAAATATAATTGTAATCAATTACTGTTATTGAGATATGTAAGTCAGATAAGGAATTGCAATAATACAATTAATTAAGGTTTCTACTGATGAAAAATTATAGGATAAATAGAGAGTGGAAATAACAAAAAAAATCAACGTAAAACCTAAGGAATATATCTACAACTAGGTTAAAGGAAAACTTATTCAAATATAAGGCTAAAATAAATTAACTGAATTTTAGTATGTTACAATCTGAGTATACTAAAATCGATGTTACTATGTAGTCTATTTCTACGAACAGTCTATAGCATTAAAGGAGAGTTGTAGGAATGTAAATGGGATAGCCTAAGCACTTAAATCTAGTACGTAATTTTTGGTTTCATTCACACGTCATTCACTCTTACATTCATTCGCGTCAACTGTATGTTCTCTGGAGGAATATACGATAGGTTGTTTTAAATGTCCTAGACGAGCAAGACTTTTTAATATCTTCCGGGATCGTATTCCATAACCTCGAAGCAGAGACCGGGAATGAATGGCTGTATGTATTTGTTCGATGCGATGCTATTTCAAGTAGTGATCCGGAACGAGTGTTAATTTCGTGGAACGAAGAAAGAAGCCTAAAATTGAACGATAGAAAAGTGGGGCTGTTTGAAGAAAGCAACTGATAGACGAGGGTAATTTTGTGCATTTTTCTACGGTCATTTAAACGTAGCCATCCCAAATTTTGTAGTATGGTGTTATATGAGCATCATGTCGGAGCTGGACAGCATATCGAATGCAAGAGTTCTGTAAACGTTGTAGTTTTGTTGCTTGTTCACAGGTTAGGTCAGTCAATAAACTGTCACAGTAGTCAAGGATTGTAAATAGAAGTGTTTGTATGAGTTTTAATTTAAGGTCCAGTGGGAGAACATTTTTATGGCGCTTCAAAGGATAAATGGATGTATGTACTTTTCTCCACACATTAGTTATATGCTCATTCCAGGTCAGAGTCTCATTTAAGGTGACCCCAAGGTTTGTAACAATCTTGGAGTATGGCACTTCGGTATCATCAATGGGAATTGGAGGAGAATTGTGATTACTATTCAGAGCATATAGTAATTTTTTGTGTCCAATTAATATGCTTTTGGTCTTTCGTGTAGAAATGAAAAGTTTAGCACATGATAGCGTGGCATGGAGCGCTCCATCAAACCAGTCTATGAATTGATGACTCAAACACAATAATGGTACAAGAACATTTCGATTACTTATATAGTGTCTATGGATTGATGACTCAAACACAACAATGGTACAAGAACATTTCGATTACTTATACAACGTCTACTTTAGGAGAACAGTTCGGTGGTGACTTCAACTTCGATGTATTTACCACCACAAATTCTTGGGAATTAAAATGACCAAGTTTCGGTTATATTATGAAAACGTCTCCTCCTTTGTAGCAGTGCCCCCAACTTCACAGTTAATTTCCATATGAATCGCTTGATGTTGATAAGGGGCTTGTGACAATATCTAAATATTACAGGAGAAGGAAAAAAACAGCCTAGGTGATGGAAAATGTCGATCTATGTTTTATGCTTCTGCCAGTGCGTGATGCCTGTACTAATACACAGGTCAGTGCACGAAACTGAAAAAAAAATGCAATTCATAGATTATGAAAAGAATTACTTTTGTTATTATTAATGAAGTCTCCTAGATACATCAGATGGAGTGACCTTCGGAATTCTGAATGCCAGCTTCCACATAAAATCCACAGGTAATTACAATATATATTGTTACTGCTTTTCAAAGGTATAAATCCAATTATCAATATGAAGTCTGAAGTAAAAGTGCCAAAAACATCAGTTTAATTAATAGAATAATGCCATGATATTGGGCTGATGAACCAGATTTTAGGCCATTTCAAACACAAGCATCGTCATCAACACTGATATTACAGCAGATGTCTCATCACATGGAGATATCACAAGGACGGCACACAGCTTTGGTGTGGACTTCAGAGGTCTCCTTTCAACACAAAACGATGGCCCTACCTATCACCTGTATTGTCGCATCAAGTTCTGCAGAAGTCACCTTTCAACATCAAGCGCTTCACATTCAGGGTGTAACAGAACTATACCGACAAATAATCACGGATGCTCTTCGTGTTAACAAAGATGCTGCAATCGGATTGGAGGAGAAAATGTTTCTATTCAAGAAAATTAGATTACTTTGATACTTCCGGGTTTTCCGTGGTTTCCCATTTTGCTTGATGCTTGTTGTTTAAAGGGGCCTAACATCGAGGTCATCGGCCCGTTTCGCATTTTCACACCAGGCAAATGCTGGGGCTGTACCTTAATTAAATCCATGCCGATTCCTTCCAACTTCTAAGCCTTTCCTATCCCATCGTCGCCATAAGATCTATCTGTGTCGGTGCGACGTACAGCCCCTAGCAAAAAAGAAAGTAAGTTACTTCCGGGTGCGTGATTCAAATTGACGAGCTTACCGTATTTCCTCTGCTAGAGGACCAGTCACTGCCAGTTACTGTGCGTCAGAGGAGGGAAGGGAAGAGAACGGAGGGAAGTGGGAAGTGGGACACATAGGTAATGTTCGGTACGAATGTACAAGTTTCTCGTTCGTTTAACATAGTCGCTTCCCACCCCAGTAGACAGTGTACAGTTTGTTCTGCACAAATTGCCTAGTATGTGAACGCCGTAGAAAGATAAGATGAACTTGTACCAAGAATACAGGCAGCTTTCCAGATCGCTTGCTGCACACCATACATCCTGAAGGGAATCCAAAGGTCACTATTACACTGTTGAAAACTGTGCATTGAAGTAGGAGGAGAGGGTGGCATGTTGAACATCTACTCTAATCAAACCACCGGGCGTATTGTTTCCTTCTTTCAGTATTTTTTCCATTCACAGTGTTGTGAGCGAAGGAATACAAAATCGTGGGCCAGCAGCATTGTATATCCGAGCATTTTAATAAAGAAGGTTACTGCGACCAAGAGACAAGAGTAGAAACGATCAGGTGCATTCCTTGACTGACAAGTGTGTCTTAATTACAGTGTGTGCACTTAAGTCTGTTTAATAAAATAACTGAGGATATTGCCTAAAGGAGATAGGGACACTGCTGTGAGATTCAAACTAGGAAACGTGTACATACGCGTATTATACAACCCACTTCCCCTCCCTTCCCTTCCCACCTCTTCCTCGAAGAAGGCAGCGGATTTGTTCTGGCATAGCTAATACAGAAATATCGTAAATTTGAATCGCGCGCCCTGGAGTAAAAAAGTAGCCTCATTTTCTCCGCCAATCCTATTGCCCCATCGTTCTAAACATAACACGAGGATCATCCCTGACTGCCTTCAGTCTGTATAGTTGTTATACACCCAGCAGAAGAAATACGTTAATCAGGTTAGGAGACGATTTGTTCATTTCTATGACCACAAAACGTGGATACAAGAACGGCGATGTTACTTTCAAAAAAATAATGTATACCATTACTTTCGTGTGTCGAAGGCTAATAGATAGGCCCACTGTCTGTAAGTATAGACCTTCCTTCACTTGGCAAGTATCCTTGCCACTATTACAGAAATGGGAGGACAGTGAGTTTATTTCAAAACAATGGTTTTGTGACAATTCTTTTGTTGTACATAAAACATTGATTAAGTTACTGTAAGCTGTAGCTTACAAATTCTCAGTCCTATGGATATTAACAGAGAACAAAGGAATATTTCCGTCCTGTTGTTTTCAGCTCTTTTGTCAGAGAACGAGAATGACTTATTCAAGCTCTCCACAGGGAAGAAAACAATTCTACCGTATCGATATTGAAACAGAGACAATGCTCCTGGGAGGCATTGTGTACATTATCGGTACTGTAACGGTCGTTGAGAACTCACAGGGACAGTTCATGTGAAAGCTAGCACTGCTTGTAGTTACTTTCGTTTTTATTTCATTTGTTTTACTTTCTCAAAGATGTTAACGAATACTACTTACAGTCAGTAGGGGCTCCCTGGCCGAGGCGGTTCACCCGGAAGGACGTGGGTTCGAATCCCCGTCAGGAAGTCGTAAAAAATTAAGAAATGAGATTTCCACTTCTGGAGGTGCACATGGCCCTGAGGTTCACTCAGTCTACACCAAAAAATGAGTACCAGGTTAATTCCTTGGGGCAAAGGCGGCCGGGCGTAGAGCTAACCACTCTACCCAATCAAGTGCCGAGGTTACGGATAGTGGAAGCCTTTACCTTCCACCCCTCCGAGGGTCTTCATGGCCTGTACGGAGAAGACTTTGCCTTACTTACAGTCAATATAAAAATATAAAACTTAATATCATTTGTTAATCTGTCACGACAGTAAAGTTTCTTCTGCCTCTTCCTCTCTTTCCTAAAATTGTTCTTCCATTATTCGTTCTTTTCTTATAAAATCTTTCCGCAGAATGTGTCCAGTGTCATTTTCTCTCCTTTCCTTTATTACCTTGACGAAGATTCGTTCCTCCTTCACTCTTCTCAGTACGTTGATGTTGCTCACCCTGCAGCAGCTACCTTCTCCACAACCACATTTCAGACCCAATTTGAAACACACTTCAGACGAAATATTTCTCGAAATGTTTCCTTGATTCCTTCCAGTTAACAGCTCTTTTACCTTTCTAAAGACTTCCTTTTCACAGGCTGTTTTTCCTCTAATCAATTCCGTACAACTTCCGTTGCTGGAGACTGTGTTTTTAAGGTATTAGAAGAAATGTTCCTCTCCTAGTTTTTGAACCATGGTATTCGCATTCACTCTCCTTTCATCCTTACCTAATCTCTTTACTTTCACTGTGTTGCTGTTTATAAAGATTCCAAAGTTTTTCTAACTCTTATGATTTCTACTATCATTGTTTGTAGTTCATCTTCAGTCTCTACAATGACCGCCTGATCATCTGCGTACTTCATACTTTCCCCTCCAACTATTACCCCTTTTGTATTTCGTAGCGCTTGCTTTATCACAGTATCTAGGATAAACTGAATAGTGGTAGAGACAATCAACAACCCTGCCTCACTCATCTGCCAATGTGAATCTCCTGTTTCCCTATTCTCCATTCTATTTCTGTCCCATGTTCGAATTTTTTTCTTCAAACAAAGTCGTTCTTAATGTAGACCCACCTTCATTTACTTCAACGTAGTTGCATATTGTAAATTGTTTTCGCTGTTTCAATTTCTCATGGTAACGCCAAATACGCTCTTTTTGTTCCATTTCTTTCATTCCTTCATCCTTCACTTTTCCAATTTCAACTCTTTCTTTTGCACGTTTTTTCCGAATCCTAATAAATTTTGTATTTATTTCATTATTAAATTTGTAATTCTATACAACTGACCACGATGTATTCACAATGACAACTAACCTCCAGCTGAGTGCGCGAGTCAGCACAACGCCATCTTATAACAGAGTATGCGTGTGACGTCACATATTTAGCACAAATTTTGTCTTATTTTGAAGCGCTATTTCCTTAAAACTACGTTTCAGATCTTAACGTTTTCTATTTTGTTTTATTTTTTCTGTAATTTCAACAAGTAATCTCCGCTTTTATCTGTCAATTGAGACATTAAACCTAATCGTTACATACTCACGGCGATATGCCCGTTCTACCCAAACAAAGAAAGCGTGTCAAAATTATTCTTTTCATGTGCCCGTTGTCGAGAAACGTAAGTGTTCGTTAAAACGCCTCTAAGTTCAGTGAATTCGTTTTCCTCCTGGCTGGACCATCGCATGAAAACGTGGCGGGCGAGCCGCGACCAAAACAACCCTAGCGCGACAATTTATTACACTATAAAGACTACCAACGTTTTCACAGGCTATGTTCAAAGTGGCGTCCTGCGTTCACACATTTCTGACATATTTTGATGAAATTTCTATTCACACACTTTAGTTCTGCTTCCATAATTCTCCTGATTTATTTTGTTATATTGTCTTTAATTTTACTACACTATGAGAATTACTCCTGTATACTTCATTTTTTAGTTTACCCACAAAAGACACACATGGTAATATCGGGGCAATGAGAAGGCCAAAACCCTTTAAAAATGATCACGTCATTAAAAACCTCTGTTGTATCGTCGATGCAATCAGCAGCAGTATGGGCTGTGGTAGAAACTTGTTGGAAGTATCCATTTTTCTCTTTCATTATCCGGCAACATTTGAAACAATGGTGCGGGTATATTTCTGGGTTCCTTTTTGAATTTACCGTATGTGTAAAAAATATGCCCTATATTACATTGTTGTTATAGCACAGCATATTCCAGCATTAGCATCGTGCAATGGGCACGTCTTCTCCTGCGAAAGTTTTGCAATCCAGCACCAGGTTTCTGAATCTTGACCTAATCATAATGACGTCTAGTTGATACCTTCCAGTGTCTCCAGGTCTCGTTCACGTATAAAGCCATTGTTTGTGGTGTTTGAATCAAGTCTTAGCAAGGACTAAGTTATGATTTGTGCAGAATTCAACCGGTCGACTTTCTCATCCTCTAGTAGTGTGTTTATTCAGTCTGAATATGTAATTGGTATTGCTTGCTAACTTACAGTAGTTATAATCAGGAGCGTTTATGTTTTTGTGAAATAGCAATGGTGGTTTAGAAATTTACCTTGGAACAGCGTATTTATCTGGACTATTTTACTAGCTACCAGATGGTTCCTCAATATTTGTTTGCCACCATAGTGGGAAAGAGAACATGGCAGATCGGGTTCATCAACCATCTGAAGACCTGCTGAAAGGCCATCATACTCACTTGCTTGCGAATAATTGCCAATGATCAATGACGAATACCGCAAATATAGACTGGATACTGATTTCACATTTTATTATACTCCCGCTAACGGGAGGAGATTAGCATTCTTATTTGTATATGTTTTTTTTTTAAATTACGATATGTATTTCTTTAACGTGACGTTTTTAAAAATCGAAAAATACATCACAACTTTATTTTTATGATTATCGGATATTCTATTATAATTTATTCACAACAGTTCTGAATTAACGAATCTCTTGACTGTGACGCCGCATGTGCTCCGCATTGTGTCAGGTTTATTAGTTAAGTAATGAAGTCCGGTATAAAAAGTGTAACAAAGCATTCCATCTCAATTTAGTGAACCTGTTCAGAATTTCAGTTCATTTCCGGCCAGCTCAACATAATATTTAACCGTTCATGAAGAATTGAATGGTTTGGTGTGGCTTATAGAATTTTAAAGCTTAATCTAGTGAGTGAATAGTGATATGATTGAATTTTGATCTCCCTACGGCTTAATTATTTTGTTAATAAAGAGGAATAACATTTTTACGAGGCTACTTCTCCCATTGTATTACATTTTCAATGGGTTAACTAATAAATCTGCATTCAAGTTATCCATTAGGTGGTAAGTGATCGTCCAGACGATAATTTTAGCTTCAGTGGCAGTAATCTGCCGGTGATGAGAGAGGAAGCTCAGCTTTATTCATAATATCACTGCGATACAGCATGCACCTACTCTTGACAATGCCATTCATAATCCATGAGAGGAGTTGTTATTATTCATACCATAGTCAATGGCTATTGCCACAAAGGTTTCAGCATTTAGATCTTTATGCAGTCCATTTGTTGCTATAAAAAGAGAAAATGACAGAATGTTAATACAAATGGACAGATGAGAAGTATGGTTTCACTAGCCAAACCAGGCAAGAATTCACGAAGTAGTAAAAGTGCAATTGCTCTATGTAAAGCACGAACCCAGGAACCGGGAGAAACTATTTTTTTCAAATCTGAATGTTACGCAAATTGGAAGAAATTCTGAAATAATACGATTTGATCCGCACTGTAAAGTAATAGCATTTTCAGTTACATTGATTTTAGAATTAGGGACTTCCTTGCAACTGAATAAAAGAAAGAAAGTTTGTACATTGTAGAGTAGATGAAAATGTGCGAAAAATGAGAGTTTTTCATATTTAGTGCTCCCCTACTCGAAGTTCATCCTCTTTCAACATACTGCCAGATAACTCAGTCTACCCAGTGTAGTCGCAAACGAAAGTTCCTGATTTGCAGAATATTCAATATGTAAATGCAAAGAATGTCCATTCCCTGCAGATAGGCCGAGAACGAGTGTCATAAAATCTATGTGAGGAAGTTACGATCACAGTTTGTAAAATGGTTGACAAACGTTTAATTGAATTAACGTGGTGAATGGGTAACAAAGCTAGAAGTTATTAAAAATTCAATACCAGTGGGATGTAATAAGCGGAAAATGATCCTTGCGCCTTGAAATATCGTTATATGACAATACTGACCCGCAGCACATGTATCGCCTTAGAACGAAAATCTATATGAATAAGTTCGTAACGACCGTGTGACTGTACATTGACCATTTTGGCGAAATTTTCTTTCAGTTATCCGTTTCAGGTGTAATAATGTCCATCTGCATATTTTTTAGCTTTGGTTTCTGTTTGTCTGTTTTCTTACAACTTGAAAACTACGGATTATATTTCTACCAAACTTCATACTTAGAACCCATTTTTCCTTGGGTAGGTTTTAGGGTCAGTATTGTTTATAAATCCCTGAACTGACAGGGGGTTTATACGAAACCGAAATCGTGATTTTGCACTCGCACAAAATATACACTAGCAAACTTGATGGACATGTACCTGCCTTAATGGAAATCAATCTCTACAGCTTCTTTTTCAAGTGCATTATTTCGATACGAGGATTAATGAGGGAGATATCATTAACGGACCGTTTTTGTTCGAGCGGACTTTTTTTAACGCTTTTTTTGTCGATTTGTCTGTTCGTCCGTTTGTTGAGTTCTTATAACTGAGAAACTGCTCTACATATTTCTACCAAACTTTGATGCTTGCTTGATGATGCTTGTTGTTTTAAGGGGCCTAACATCGAAGGTCATCGGCCCCTACCAAACTTTATATCTGTCCTTGGTTAGGTATTAGCTTCAATATTATTTCTAAATCCCGGATTGGTTTGGGGGTTTATAGGAAGTCGAAACTATGATCTTACTCTCCCACAAAATCTACATGACCAACATTAATGGAAAACTACCAGCCTTAATGGAAATCTATTTCTAAGAAGTTTTTTCTCATGAGCACTTTTTCGGTAGGAGTAAAACAAGAGAGTTATCATTAACGGACTGTTTTACAGGCTGTCGTGTCATTTCAAGGTGGGTTAACGGGAATAACTAAAGAGCCATTTTACTCTTTTCGGTAGAACAGATAATAAAGGAGGTTATCGTCAACAAATGGTTTCATGAGTCTTGAGCCACAGTGCCACTCCCGGTTTCAGATGAACAACAATATGTAACCGAGAAATAGTGAGTATTATGCTCAACTTCGGACCAGGGCTGTATCGTTCAACAAACTCTGTGATCTACACCAGTCTGTCTCCTCTTTGTTCAGCTGTATCGTACTTCACGTTACTGCCACGTGCATTCGTAGAAGAATATCAGTTTAAACGTTACAAACAGGCTTGTAACCTCGTATACATTCATCAAGGAATCGTGAAATCGATTACCAATTCCCGTGCGCAGAACGGGTACATTTGCTAGTTCGTTACTATAGCTCCATTTACTTAGATGACAAGACCTGTCTGGTCAGAGTTCTGAGCTAAAACATTATCACTTAGGGATTTTTCTAGGTGAAACGACGAAATGCACATGGGCAGAGCAGATAAAGAGAGCAGAAATGACGGAAGTAAGGACTTTGGCTACTGCAAAGGTTTTGGTTAAAATTACGCCGAACGTAGAACATGCAGTTCAGGAAAGAAACATGTTTAATTAAGTACTTAAAGCAAATTTATTGTATGTAGCGGACGTTTGTAGAATAAATGATGGAATTTTAGCACTGGATGTAGTGCTAAAGTGGATAAAAATAATACTGGGATTGCCAAGCTGTAATGCAAACAGTGAAGTGAGAATGATGTAGGAGGGAATAAGTATACAGGCAGATATTGTTACACGAATAGTTTATTTGTTGAGACTAAAGACGAAAGCAGGAGGTGAAATTGTAAGGATGGCATACCAGCACCAAACGATACATCAAAATAAGGGTTACCTGGTAGATGAGGTGAAGTCATAGGAATGGAGTACCACTGCGAATATAAGATGATATGCCACAAATAATATCAAGAGAACATCTGTAGAATTTTGTAAAATAATTTTTAAAAGGCATTAAGGACTGAAATGTTAACAAAAATGAAACCCTTTTGAGTGGGGGCGGTAGAATAACACTCACAGTATCCCCTGACTCCCGTAAGAGGTGACTAAAAAAGGCCCCAAAGGCTCTGAACTTTAGAGCGTAGCTTAGCGACCACGTGGCTCTTAGCTGAGTCCTGGTATTGCTTCCATTTACTTATGCCAGGTGCGTCACTTTTATCTGTCCTGTCCGACCTTCCTTGGTTAACTTTTGTTCTTTTCTGACCCCGACGGTATTAGGTTTGCGAATACTAGGGAGTCTTCCATTTTCACGACCTTCAGTGTCAGAGCTCTTCCGTTTTTTTCTCTCTGAGTAGTGTTATATAGAGGATGGTTGCCTTGTTGTACTTCCTCTTAGTACAATAATCACTCACCTCCACTATCATCCTAACAAAAAGAGGAATGAAATGGATGATTTGGTGGCTGATGGAACTGCATCGGCCCCGATCTCCCTTGGTAAGTTATTCTAATCCCTAACTCCTCTTCCTGTAAACGAATATTTTCCCCCCATTTGTCCTCTTCATATCCAACTTTATCTTCGTATTTTTGATCATATTATGATCTGCAACCTAGGCAACTGCCCCAAAATGCAGATCAATAGTGATTGATTGAATTTTATTGAGCGAATCTGGGGTGCTGTCGAGAGGGATGTGTGTGGCCTGGACCATATTCCTATGGCAGGCTGTGAAGCGATCATGTATCAGTACGTCTCCTCGGCGCTTGCCGTGTCGTGTACAGTCCATACCATGGCTTTCTGAGGCAATATTACGAATGTTGATTTGAGCCAGTCGCGAGGAATACTGTCGAATTGAGCTCGTTGCTCTAGGGAGCAGACACTAGTTGCTTCGCTCGTGACGGATCGCTACCGAGGAAGAACGGTGCTGCAGACAGGCTTCATTCATACAGTGGTACACGGAGATAATGCTGCCATAAATATTTTTTGCTTCTTATTTTATTTATTTATTTATTTATTTATTTATTTATTTATTTATTTATTTATTTATTTATTTATTTATTTATTTATTTATTTATTTATTTATTTATTTATTTATTTGGAGTACGGTCCATGAGGAACCAATAGGATAGATATTACGCGGCATACAAGTATGACAAGACGAGAAAATTATTCGCAGACAAAGAAAGGGTAATAGAGTCCTCCTCAATAAGAATGGTGACATCTTAGCGAGCACAGTCCCACTCGTTGGCTGAATGGTCAGCGTACTGGCCTTCGGATTTTAACCTTCATTGGTTAATTCCAGTGGCCCGGGGGCTGGGTGTTTGTGCTGTCCCCAACATCTCTGCAACTCACACACCACACATAACACTATCCTCCACCACAATAACACGCAGTTACGCAGATGCCGCCCACACTCATCGGAGGGTCTGCCTTACAAGGGCCGCACTCGCCTAGAAATTGGCACACGAAATTATTATTATAGCGAGCACAGAAGAAAAACTGAAGGAATGGATGGAATGTGCAAACCATCCATTATTGGACCGCAGTAATGAGGATCATAGTGCTTGGGCAGACGATGGTGTGGATATCACACATGCAGCAGTAGAGTATGTCATAGCCTGGTATATCTAAATCAGATTCTCTTCAGCGGATAAGGTATACAATCGGCCGTCTATGCACAGATTAGCCGTTAGTGCCATAGGTTAGTGAGACAATAATAGGTTGTTGTTTGAGTCAGCAGTCTATAGACTGATTTGGTGCAGCTTTCCATGCCACCCTAACTTGTGCTATGTTTTTATTTCCACGTAACAAACACATCATACATCTGCTCTAATCTGCTCGTAATATTCATACCTTGGTCTATCGCTACCCTTCCTACCACCTACACTTCTCTAAAAACCAACTGAATAAGTCTGGAGATGTGTACTATCATTCTATGTTTTCTTCTCTTCCAATTTTGCCAAATTGAATTCAGTATCTCTTCATTCGTGATTCGATCTATCCATCTCACCTTCAGCAATCTTCTGTAACTTCACATTTCAAAAGCATCTATTCTCTTTCTTTCCGAGTTAGTTATCGTCCATGATTCACTTCTATACAGTGCCACGCTCCATACGAAAGTCTTCAAAAACATGTTCCTATATCCTATATCAGTGTTCCAAGTGAACATTTTTCTTTTCTTAAAAAAGGCATTCCTTTCTTGTACTAATCTGCATATTATGTTCTCCTTACTTCTGCCATCGTTAGTTATTTTATTCCGAGAGGAACAATATTCGTCTACTTCCTTTAAGACTTTATTTCCTAATCTAATATTTCTTGCATCACTTGATTTCGTTCGACTGCACTCCATTACTTTTATTTTGAACTTCTTTTCTTACATCCTGTACTCCTTCCTCAAGACTTTGTCTGTAGCATTCAACAATTTCTGCAGATCGTCTGCAGTCTCAGATAAAATAACATTAGCATTGTCAAATTTTAGGATTGTTATTTCCTCTCCTCGGATTGCGATTCCCTTTCTAAATTCCTCTTTTATTTCCTTTACCCCCCGTTGTATATAATCTATATATATAAAATAACTTGTCCTGACTGACTGACTGACTGACTGACTGACTGATTCATCATCGCCGAGCCAAAACTACTGGACATAAAGAAATGAAATTTTGGGGATATATTCATATTAAGATGTAGGTGCTCGCTAAGAGAGGATTTTTTGATATTCCGTCGCTAAGGGGGTGAAAAGGGGGGTGAAATTTTAAAAAGAGTGTATCTATATCTCAAAACTTTAAAAGTTTACAGATGTAAAACTTGGTATTTAGAATCTTTTTTTAAAATAAGGATACACGTATTTTTTTGTTTTCTGAAAACCCCAATAGGAGAGGTGAAAAAGGGTGAAAATGGGGAAAAATGGGTTGAATGCCTTCAATCAGGATACCAATACTTATATCTCAGAAACTGAAGATATTACAGACCTGAAAATTGGTACTTTTGATCTCTTTTAAAAATAAAGAAACACGTATTTTTTTTGTTTTTGGAAAATCCAATTAATGGGAGGGTGAAAAGGGGGTGAATTTTTAAAATGAGTGAATCTGTATCTCCAAACTTTTAAAGTTTGCAGATGTAAAAATTGGTATTTAGAATCTTCATTAAAAATAAAGAAACACGTATTTTTTTGTTTTCGGAAAATCGCAATAGGAGGAGTGAAAAGGGGTGGAAAAAGGGTTGAATGCCTTTAATGAGGCTACTTATATCTCAGAAACTGAAGATATTACAGACCTGAAAATCGGTGTTTGGGATCTCCTTTAAAAATAAAGAAACACGTATTTTTTGTTTCTGGAAAATCCAATTAAGGGAGGGGGTGAAAAGGGGGTAATATTTTAAAATGAGTGTATCTATATCTCAAAACTTTTAAAGGTTATAGATGTGAAAATTGGTATTTAGAATCTCCTTTAAAAATAAAGAAACACGTATATTTTGTTTTCGGAAAATCCTAATAAGAAGGGAAGAAAAGGTTGAAGAAGGGGTCGAATGCTTTTCATGAGTCTACTTATATTTCAGAACCAAAAGATATTACAGACTTGAAAATTGGTATTTAGGATCTACTTTAAAAGTAAGGAAACACGTATTTTTTCGTTTTTGGAAAATCCAAATATTGGGGGTGAAAAAGGGGGGGGGTGAATTTTTTAAAATGAGTGTGTCTACATCTTAAAACTTTAAAATTTACAGATGTAAAAATTGGTAGTTAGAATCTCCTCTAAAAATAAAGGAACACATATTTTTTTGTTTCCTATAAATCCCAATAGGAGGGGTGTAAAAGGGGGGAAAATGGGTTGAATGCCTTTAATGAGGATACGTTTATCTCATAAACGAAAGATATTACAGAACTGAAAATTTGTATATGGGATCTCCTTTAAAAATAAAGAAATACGTATTTTTTAGTTTTTGGAAAATCCAATTAATGGCGGTTAAACAGGAGTGACAAATTGGGGTGAATTTTTTGAAAGACTATATCTACAGAATATCTTGGAATCGTAAAATGTTACAGACGTAAAAAGTGGGTGTTTGAAGTCTCCTGTAAATATAAAGAAACATAGGTGATTTGTTTTTGGAAACTCCACTTAAGGGGAACTCAAAAGTGGTGAAATTTGGAAATGAGAATTTTTACAGTATATCTAAAAAACTTAACATGTTACAGAAGTGAAAAATGGTATTTTCTATCTCTATTAAACATAAAGAAACGTTTATTTTTAGTTTTCGGAAATATCACCTGGGTGGAGGGTGAGGGTAAAAGTGACTGAAAATGGTGTTGAATTATTTTAATTAGGCTACTGATATATCAAAAATGCAGATTTTACAGACGTGAAATTTGATATTTTCAATCTGCTTTAAAAGTAAAAATACACCTATTCTCTAAAAATCCAATGAAGCGGGGGGAGGGGGTTGTGAAAGAATTGAAAAATTAATTGGCGTAATTGTATGAGAATACATACATCTAATAAAAACTAAAGTTATTACAGATGTGAAAATTCGTACTTGGATCTCCTTTAAAAACAAAGAAAAACGCGTTTTGGGCGGGAAACCATCTTGGAGTTGAATTCCTTTCATGAGGACACATAAATCAAAAACTGAAGAAGTTAGAGTCGTGATAATTGGTATTTAGAAGATCCTTTACTATTAAAGAAACAAGTATTTTTTTTCGGGAAAGTTCACTTGGGGGGGGGGGGGAGTAGTGTGAAATGAAGTGAAAAAAGTAAATTACTTTTATGGGGATACTTATATCTCAAAACTGAAGGTAATAGACGTGAACATTGGTGTTTGGAATCTCCCTTAAACATAAAGAAACAAGCCTTCTTTTAATTTTTTTGGGGGGGGGGTTGCGGTAAATAAACTTAACGGCGGTGGGGTGTAGAAGGAGGTGAGACCAATTGATTTTACTGTTATTAATGTACTTATAAGGATCCTCCGTTGCTCAGGCGGCACCGCTCCGGCCTCTCAAAGCTGGGTTCCGTGGTTCAAATCCCGGTCACTCCATGTGACATTCGTGCTGGACAAAACGGAGGCGGGATAGGTTTTCTCCGGATACTCCGGTTTTCCCTGTCATCAGCCATTCCAGCAACACATAATAATAATAATAATAATAATAATAATAATAATAATAATAATAATAATAATAATGTTCCGGACCGTCGTCAAATGTGCGGACCGCGCTGGCAACGGCTCCTGGACGGGTACGGTAATGACTAAGAATGCAGTCCGGCCGCGGGTTCAGTGCCGCCAAATCACCCAATATGACACCACGCCGGATCTCCTGAAGGATTTTATCCATATTAAAAATGATTAACGGAAAAGATGGCAAAGATTTACGGACCCAACTGACCAGGAGGAATACCTGAGCCTAGCCCGGGAAGTACGAAATCGATTGTTGGAAAGGAATATTGAAAAATGGGAGGAAACGTGCTGTAAAATAATGGAAAACGAGTCAGATCGGGAATTTTGGAGGATTCTCGCAGAAAACGAGTCAGATCGCGAATTTCGGCGGATTATATATCTAAAACAATAAGCATTCAATTATAAATTTCAGTATAATACCGTAGCGAAGCACGGGTATCTTGCTAGTCATTGAATATGAGGGAGGACAAACTGCAGACGTGCCTTACTCCTTTCTGGGTTGCTGCTTCTTTTTCAAAGCCCTCGATTCATATCATGGCAGACTGATTTTTGCACAGATTGTGGATAATTCTTCTTTCTTTGCATCTGATCCCGATCATCTTCAATATTTCAACAAAATATGCTAGTCACAAAAAGGGAATGATCTCCGGCTTTCCAGACAACAGTGGTTCTGTTTCTGAAACACCGTATACTGAGAGTGTGTCGAGAGGGCACAAATATCACCATTGTTGAAAAAAGACCTATGTGCCAACTGTGGAGCAACACGTGCTCCTTCGTGTGATATTTGAAGTCGGTAGTGCAGGTGCGTATAGGGAGACCGACGAGCTGCAGAGAAGCAGCTCAGCGACAAAGCGAACCGTGAGCTAACCTGAGTCTTCTTCTTTCGCAACTTATCCCACACCCTGCTGCAGTCATGGGTGTGAACAATGTCGTACATTTGTAACTCACCTTGTTTTACCGTTGAATGCACTTCCTGACGCCGTTCCTCTGTGGGACGTATTCATTTATGCGTGTTTCTGTGTTAATTGGTACGGTTGTGTGTCCTGTGCACATGAAGAGGTGCCTATTGAGAGAAACATAAATACCTAGTCCACAACCCGTCCTGGAAACTAATCCTCGTTCCCCTGAACCCAAGTCTGCAACGCTGACCATTCAGAAATGAAGACGGACTTCGAACTCCTAGACATGTATCTGAGACCACAGATCAGCTACCTCTGCTGCTCCCTCTGTGGGTGGAGGTGCAGTAGAATAACATCCACGGTATCCCCTGCCTGTCGTAGAGGAGATTAAAAGGGACCTAAGGGTTCTGAACTTGGGGGCTTGGCCTGGTGACAACCGGGACCTTAGCTGAGTCCTGGCATTGCTTCCACTTACTTGTGCCAAGATCCTCATTTTCATGTTTGTTATCCGATCTCCGTTACCGACCTCACTTGATCAACTCTTTTTCTTTTCCCACTCCGACGGTATTAGATCTCGAGGCCTAGGGAGCCTTTCATTTTCACGCCCTTCGTGTCCCTTGTCTTTCTTTGGCTGATACCCTCATTTTTCGAAGTGTCAGATCTCTTCCAATTCTTCTCTCTGATTAGTGTTATATAGAGGATGGTTGCCTAGTTGTATTTCCTCTTAAAATAATAATCAATACCACCGCCACCACTAATCCTGCTGCGTATGGAGGTCCGAAACAAAACGGATGATCCCTGAATCCGTGCTATCAAAGGCTTCTATTTGCACACCGGCATCCGAATCAGACCTCCAATGGCAAGCGAGGGACGACCTTTCTCCATTAATATTGCTTTCTCTTTTATTGAACTTATTGACGTTGGCGTATTTGATTTAAATGATTCGTCTTTGCTATGCGAACTTAAAATGGGAAACCAATATATAGAAGCTGTCGATGAGTACATCTATCTTGGACACAAGATAAAACTTGGAAAAGGCAACCAACGTGCAGAAATTCCTCGCAGAATAGGTATGAGTTGGACTGCATTCCGAAAACTAAGATTCATCCTCACCAACAAGGATGTTCCAATTAACCTGAAGACCAAGGTTTATAATACGTGCGTGCTGCCAGTTACTACTTACGGTCTGGAAACTATGACGAAGGAAAGTGCTCGCAAGCTTCAGCGAACACAACGAGCCATGGAGCGACAGATGCTAGGGATCAGCCTTAGGGATAAGATCTGTTCAGAGGACATCAGGAGAAGACCTAATGTAACAGACATCCTAGAGAGAGTAGCAAGACTAAAATGGCAATGGGTAGGACACGTAGCTCGACAAGAATACAACAGGTGGACCTCTAGGATTGTTCACTGGAGACCGTGAGAACACAAGAGAGGCATTGGAAGACCCCAGAAGAGATGGCTCGACGACATAAAGCTGTTGGCTGGAACACGCTGGTTTCAAGTGGCTCAAGACCGAAGACGATGGAAGCATATGGAAGAGGCCTATACCCAGCAGTGGATTGAAATAGGCTGGAAAATAAGAAGAAGAAGAAGAAGAAGAAGAAGATTCGAACGTTTATGATAGTGAGTCCAACTGGATAGGATTTTATAGGATAAATATGTGAGAAAAATTCTGAACGTCATAAGAAATTGTATTTATTGTAATTTATGAATATGAAATAGCTGTGCCAAGAAACTTTTTTGCACTGTACATTACTCTCTTTATCGATGACATCAGAAGAATGAGGAAGAAACTCTGGTGACATGTTTAAGATGTTCCAACAATAACTTCTTAAGAACACTGGAACTCCTTAAAAAGTAATGAGTTTTGTGCAGATGGAATCATTTTTTCTTATTATTTCAATTTTATAGTTTCAATCTATTAACACAATGTTCTATCTTGTATCATGAATGCCGTTTTTTAATTGCGATAAATATCTGAATTGAGGCTCATTTTCTTCCCCTGTTGTAGCCAATGCAGTTATTATCTCTTGAAAGTAATTTTATTCCAGGCGTGGTAAACACCCCCATTCTGATCTCAATGAGACTATGAAACGATGTAAATCTGACCTCGAACCCATATCTTTGTCTTAAAAGTTTGGTGGTGTTTTGAAAGGGGGAAGGATGGATCTGGGACAGATTAATGCAACGAGAGCTTAAATTTGAGTCAGTTTAACACTTTTCAAGCCGATGATGTCATATGGCTTCACTATATTTACGAATGCCTTAGACCATTTATAATCCATTATGATGCCATACCAAATTATGTGAATGTATCTTGTGGTATTAGAAGAGACACGGCAACACTGGAACAGTGCAGCAGATGAACAAGTAAAACTGCTTTTAAACATTCTAGACTGAAAGCATCTACAAGAGACGGTACTCCTAAAATATCATGGTTTGTACCATTGTAAATTTGTGTTAATTGTAAAATATGGGTTTACTTGTAATATTTTAACCTTTTCCAGCATGGAAAATCATGGAATATTCATTTGTAGTAAAATCTGCACCCTCAGATATGAAAGGTTTATGATATTCAATTAACTGTGGGGGTAGGATGCAGCTTAACTCTGACAGTAACATGTATATAAATATCGCTTTAGTTACACCACACGTCTCGGAGACGTGACACTCAAAACCTATTATTTAAAGTTACGTTAAATTTACCGGACGGAATGATCAAGGAATAGAGGTGGTGGAGGGGATAACTCTTCCCTTCTTATGAGGATTAGATGGCATTCATTCGTACGACACGTCAGAAAATCGTATGGTGTAACTGTCAGGGTTAATCTCACCCCTCTCTCTCCACTCTGAAGCTCTTATGAAATGTACCACTCACTCTTACTGACAGTGACATTTACAATACTAAATAAGAATGTGTATGTATGTTTAGTCCTCAGCCCAAAGGCTGGTTGGATCCTCAACAGCTCCGCCATCAGCTGTCATAGATGGCCTAGGCATCACTGAAGAGGCGTACTAGGGAAATGAGGAGTGAGGTAGTTTCCCGTTGCTTTCCTCACCGAGCCAGAAGTTGCTATTGCATATCAGTCTACCGAGCCCACTAAAATGCATGTATCAACCAGCGCTATGAGCAATATTTTCACACCATTCATAGCAGGGACTGGCTGCAGAATGAATGGCATTACTAGCATCACTCATACCTCAGTCACTTTCATTTTGTCAAAGCCAAGGATAAAGCTGAGACAGATCAATGAAAGTAACAAAATTGCTCTAGCCAATACCAGAAGACATAGTGCACTGTAAACACTTGGTGCCACCAGCAAAGGCACATACATTGGCTATTTAATTTACAAGATACCAGGACCTCTCATTCAGTAAGTTTATGCAACTCAGACATAGCTGGTTAATACGTGACTTGTATACAGAGTACTTACACTTGCCTAATTTTAAAGATGAGAGGCATATATGGCACCGTGAAGGGATGAAGAGCGCCAGAAATTCTGGAAGCCCATGCATATTAAGCGGTTGAATTGCACTTCATAATGCTATACTCTTGAAGGGAGAACAGCTGTTAGATGTAAAAATGATAACTGAAAATGTTTAGAAGAAAATTCTGGAACAACGTCCAGTTCGGTGGAGCCTTGTATACTGACGGGGCGAGGGACATCTGTTCCACCGGATGAAGATGTTCGACATTGTAGAGCAGTCCTCCGCAAATATTTTATATTGCGCCTCACTTCTGGAACAGAATATTTTTCCGGCCCCCTTTACTCTACCTTCCCTGCCTCTCACTACTCATTAGACTGCACAACAAGCCGACTCACGGGAACTCGTTTTTATAATATTTAGTTGCCTATGACAGTAAATGATGCTAGTTAAAGCCTCTAACGATGCTCTTAGTACTTTCTTAGAAACTGTAGCATACTTTAAATTTCAATTGTTGCTCGTGAAACTTTTCATAATCGATAGGTTTACTCACATGCTTTGAATTTTTTGTCTGAAAGTGTCTTGTAGGTTTCACAGGTTTCAAACTGTCGCTGGTTAAAATATCCAAGCAAAGAACACGCCGTGGCTGTTTCTGGTTATACACAAGAATGTTATTGAAACTTAGTTTTAGATAATCGTCTTGACATTTGCGCACTTTTGTTCTTGTCGAATAATTTACCTTACCGGCGGGAGGTGAAGAAGATGTGGAAGGTGAACATGCAACTAAATTCGCATCTAGTTCTTTATTAGGTATTTATCCTGAGAGAACAGGTACTCGACGAAACACTTTCACGGAATGGCATTTATTACAATTAATTCACCACTAGTTCATAATTACGATTTAGAAGGTTAACTTCCCCTATTCAGAACGCGCAGATCCAACTGTACAGGACAGTGTACTGTTCACTTGCACTGCTTGACAACGAGCTTGAGGCTGAGAAAAAAAGATATTAATCTACCAGCGTGGCGAGGTGGCGGCGATAACATAACCAAGTGACTTATTGTCACCAGGCTAGAATGGGTAGAAGTTGGCCCCACGATAGCTAGTTTCATTTCTGGAAGGGCGCTGGGGTAATTGCTCTGGTCAAACACGTATGACAGCGTCTAATTACCGAACTTGTCCTAGCAGGGTCTGATTGCCAGCCTTTCTGGTCAGCACCTTGAAATATGTTAGTTTTGAAGAGATTCTTGTCTGAATTACTGTACTGAGAATATGAGGATGGTCTGTAAAACAATCGGAACCCGTTTTTGAGAGATCTACAAGTTTGGTTCTATCACTTTTACTCGAATCGCCATCGGTTATGCCTTACATATACTGTAGCTGCATTCATTTAATTTTTTTATAATTTCTTAATATTTTCTTCGTATTATTTCATTTTTGAAACACTTATAAAACAGAAGGAACAATCAAATTTGGCAGCGTATTGACACGTCCAATTTCCATATGCGTACGAATTGTTATGATCCTAGCGGCCACATAAGTGTAGAAAACTAAAGGAATGTGTAAAAACGCTTACGTAATATC
The DNA here is from genome assembly GCF_040414725.1 of Anabrus simplex. Classification (NCBI taxonomy): domain Eukaryota; kingdom Metazoa; phylum Arthropoda; class Insecta; order Orthoptera; family Tettigoniidae; genus Anabrus; species Anabrus simplex. Next base: position 1,701,393,020 of record NC_090265.1, on the reverse strand, counting down.
CGTCTTTACGTCCAGCTAAGGTATACTCGATGGAGATATGACAAAAAGTTCACAAGGCCAAAATAGTAATTCGTTTCATCTTCGATAGGCATGCCAAGTGTGGTGACTATAGCTGTACGTTAGATGTGGAAAACAATTTAAAAACATGCAAAAAAAATCCTACATATTCAATGCTGCGAGGACATTAGTTTACACCCACTTACAAAGAAGAGTGACCGGGTTTTTGGGGGTGGATCTCCCAACGAACAAAAGTTTTGCTATATAGATACCAATTCTTAATTATTTGACAGTAAGATGATAATGGAGTTACATTTGTTCAGCTGTAGAAATGGATACGATTATTGGAATTCACGTGGCCGTATCCAGGCGATGAAGACAGATGAACTCAGATCGGAGACAGACAGTAAACCGATTTCCACCTACTTTGCTCTAAGATGGCCTGTCGTTGTAGAGTAATAAATGTGTGTGATCCTGAGTTTATGACAGCAAAATCGATGTAGCGCGCTGGTAATCTCCGGGATATGTGCCACGACACTTATGCTTTGTCCTGAAGACGAGATTGTGCACTTCATATAATGCACTGAACTGACAGGTGTATACCGATTGTTGGAATGTCCCCATATGGGAGACAAGACTGAACCCAAAGCCTTTCGTTGAAACAACTCGGGGGAAAAAGTTCCATTTTAGCAATGTGGGTCATTGTGGTCTTGGCTGGAGGAACTGGAAATAAGTGGCACAATTGTTGTGTCACCGGAGGATACCTCTAAGATTGCAAGGGAAAGATTAATGCACGGTAGTGAGTCAAGCAGCTTACGTACGCTACTGAAACATTGCCTCTTAGTAAAGTAAATGGTGACAGGATGAATGCTGCTTGGATCAATACACCGTGATAGATGTATGAAGTGTCCAATATAAGCACATTCGAAGGACAATTAAAGTTACAGATTTGCCAGAGAAGATCCAGCAGTAAGCCAGGCTCATACGGTACGATCACATTGCACGGATGGACTAGAACTACGTGGGAAAGAAGGTTCTGAAGAAGGAAGTTAAATGCAAAAAATGTGAGGTTTGACTACGTAAGGATGAATGGAGCTAATCCGGGAAAATCTCAAGGAGAAAGGTAAGGAACTGGCAAAGAAATGGAAGGGGCTCATTAAAAACAGCGACCCTCTATGAAGTGGGATAATCTGAAAGAAGAAGAAATAGTTCCATTTCTAACATTTATGGATATCACGTATCTATTTAAGAAGATCAGTTAGCGGTTTACAAACGCTTTCATAACGTACTACAGCTAAAAGAAGATCATGAATTTCCACACATTATCGACAAAGATCTAATTCAAAAGCGTACAGTGCCCTAATATTTATGTTAATGCTATGCCGAGGACAGACTTGAGTACGACAAGAAGCGACGAAAATGAAATGATGTCTACGAGTGGAAAGTCTTCGGAAATATATCTGTACTTGTGTGTGTGAGATGGGAATGTTAGGAGACTAAGAAAGAACGAAGAGTTTTCTGATTTATTGAACCATTCCAAACATTGCACAGTGAATGTAAGCTAGAAGTCTACGATGGACAGGACATCTGGTGCACATGTGCGATCATCTCTGAGCCAAAGCACAAATCTAGGAATGAACACGTCAACTCAGTAGACCCCGAGATTGATGAATAGGGCTCGGAAGTTCAGGATTAATCCTTTTTTCCTCGAGTATCCGAAGACAAGGACCAACATAATATATGTTCATTTTGGGTAATTGTAGGACAGAAAATGAAAAACCCATAGCACTACAGCCCTTGAAGGGCCTTGACCTACCAAGCGACCACTGCTCAGCCCAAAGGCCTGCAGATTACGAGGTATTGTGTGGTCAGCACGACGAGTCCTCTCGGCCGTTATTATTGGATTTCTGACCGGGAAGGCAGAAAATGGTGGATTTTATTTGTTCCTTTTTGCGTTTTTTGGCTTCTTGGTCCTTTTTAGCCATTGTTTATGTCTTCAACTTCACCTTCTTTTGACCATATTTTCACTGCCCATTTTTAGTACGAATCATCATTAGCTCTTCCATCATCTCTTAATATTTTCTCTAGTAAATACATAGGCCTATGTCTGAACCATATCTGAAAGGAGAGAAAATGAAATGAAACGAAAAATAAAACTAATGCTTCAAAAAATAGGGGTGTCAAAATATGTGCTATGAAACAGTGGAATCAGGAAATTTTTGTTTGAGTTTTTTTTTTTTTTTTTTTTTTTTTTAAGAGGAGTATCTCACCTGCCTCAAGTATGAACCCTTAACATCGGTTGATGTGGGAACAAGTTTCTCGATGTTCCGCAATGTGTTATCTGAAAACCGATGACCATTTACACCTGAGTACCTGGAGATGATTGCTGTGATATACTGCAAAGACCATTGAGGTGAGGTTTCCGAATTCCAATTTATATAACACTAGTGCTGTTAAGCCAAATATTATTCCAGTAATACTAATTTCGATTTATTTCTCCAGGTTGCCCATTGCGGGTTCACTAAATTCATTCTCGGTGGAGAAAATAAACTTCATTCTAAATTTAGCAAGTATATTTTTAACAAACACGGAATTAATTTTTTAAATTATATTAATCGAAGTATATAATGTCTGAAAGAAGAATTACTTCAGTTCTATATTTCCACTGTATGTTGCATACCACCAGAATTGTGCATCTTTGAACATTATATTCCTTCACATAATATGTAATTGAATGGGTGCTCGCAAAAACGCGATAACCAACCTTTTGTCAGAACAGAAATAAATCAACTTTTGCAAATGTCAAAAAACGAAAACTATACCCAAAAAAAATGCTTTTTTACTATTTATCTCGATGTAGTACCTTTAAATGATCAATACCATATAGTGTAACTGTGTTAAAAATGAAAAGTGCTTGGAGAAATGAGAATATAAGAAACGGAAGAAAATTGACTTTTGCGTTGACCTAGCTGTAGTTAATAGTTTACCTTAGATTCGTAACCAACAAATTTGGAAAACTGAGTTATGTGCTGCCATTTATTACGGAAGGTTCAAACTATCTTCTGTGAGTTGGGCTAACATGAGGTAATCCTGTGCGATGAGATACAACGCTTTGAATTGTATGCCATTTTGTTTAAACCAATTTTTTTACTACAAAATCGGCCTAAGAGACGTTTACGGAGGAGGCCGACGATTGGGCAGGAAAGGGCTAGCAGTGGGAAGGAAGTGGCGTGGCGTTGATTAAGCATTTTCTCGATTGAACATCCTTTTTGCCAGTTTTAGATCCATTCTTGTATCCTTTCAGGTCTTTTTGTAGGTCATTTTAGGCAATTTATGGGTCTTCAACTTCCAAGACGTCAGGAAGGGAGGGGGTGGGGCGTATCTTATTCATTCTTGGCGTGCCAGATTTATATTTTGAGGAGCCCACCGTTAGGAGGGTTTGAAAAACAATATCAGCTATTTCACAATAACGGTCTCCTTATAACGATTTTGCCCGTTTAATAATCACACCGTTTCATGCTCAAGCGAACGTCAGCCTTGTCACAGCCTCTTTCGTATTTCTAGAAAGGGATGACTAAGTCAGCTCGGTGAACCTCCCAGCTCGCTCGAGGACATGCCACGGCCCTACCTCTATCACTGCATTAGGCGCGTCCTAAGAGTAGCATCAGTGCTCGCGTCGTATCTGAGAGATACATATATTCAGTCCATATACCCAACCCCTATTTGATTTTTGGGTGATAGAAACCAACATAAAATTCACTATAATGTTTATTTACAACATATCCATGGAAATATTGAGAAAGGACACCGGCATATTTGAAACAATTAAACTAATTATCTGATTGTTCCTTTCACAGTCTTGAGGATCCTGAGATCGTAATGTTACTGACTAGTCAAACAACTCGCTGAACATAATAGAGTTGATTTACGTCGCACCGACACAGATAGGTCTTACGGCGACGACAGGACAGGGAAGGGCTAGGAGTGAGAAGGAAGCGGCCGTGGCCTTAATTAAGGTACAGCCCCAGCATTTGCCTGATGTGAAAATGGGAAACCACGGAAAACCATCTTCAGGGCTACCGACAGTGGGGTTCGAACCTACTATCTCCCGAATACTGGATACTGGCCGCACTTAAGCGACTGCAGCTATCGAGCTCGGTACCTTCATTTTCAACTTCAGAAGATATCCAGCTGCAAGTACTATCACAAACAATGATGAGCTAATTCACAGCAAATCAAACGCATTAGAGATAAAAAATTAATAATTTACAGATTTACTCGCGTCGTATCTGCGAGATAAAGCTGGCAGAAGCTTTGTATTGCATGAAGGTTACAACACTACTGTACGTATGTCACCACTTCCGAGACAGGAATCTAGGAGGAGGGTGGGCTTCTAACCTCAAGTAAGCTCAAGTTACAGCAAATAATCAAATAATTATTTATAAAAAAGACATTGCTTTACGTCGCACCGACACAAATAGGTCTTATCGCTACGATGGGATAGGAAAGGGCTAGGAGTGGGAAGGAAGCGACTGAGGCCTTAGTTAGGGTACAGTCCCTGGAATTGCCCGGTGTGAAAATGGGGAACCACAAATTCCCGACATTGGGATTCGAACCCACTATCTCCCGATTGCAAACTGAGAGTCACATAACCCAAACCGCACAGCTTGAGACAATATTAAATAATGTGAGCCTCCCCCTTATTACCATTTTGAACTGGCCCTGTGGCCTAGAATATTGGTGTCAAACGGCTTACGCCAGCATACCTTTTTTAAAGTTACGGTAGACAGCGGGCCATTGTCTAGCCTTGTGTTTCGTTGAGCATAACTGCGCATGCGCTGGGCTACTACCAGGCAAAACTTGTCTCCTCCTCGCTTGCCGACGCGACTCAGTTCGCTTCAGTCAGCCATGGTGAGCGTGTGTGTATTTGTGTCCGGCGTCATGGAGTGGTGGAGTACCAGGAAACCACCGTAATCTCTACGTTAACGGGGATTTTCCCCGTATGAACTAGTTGGAGACCTCCTGCCATTTCTTCTGATCATATTTTTGGATTTATTTTTCGTTTGGATACTTCCCAACGAGGTCTGGATGCCGGTCGTGTGACTGTATTTCTTCGTCAACAATGTCAGGTTTAAATTCCTCTCATTTCTTCATCACCAAAGGTATGTACCAGTGTTTGAAATCATTTTAAACGTCGTCCTGAAGAGGATTTTGATATTTTCGAAGATTTCTGGAAAAATAATAATAATAATAATAATAATAAATATTTGGACTTCGTCGTTAAATTAATACCTATTTGCGTGTGTGGTATCGAAAATCTGAAAAACAGTTTCGGCAACTAATCACAGTAATGTGGAAGGTTCACCGTGAACTAAATTGGAATTATTAATTTAAAATTTAAACGAATTATTTTTGGCACTTTAAATTGTTACTTTCCTTGTAAACCAAGGTACAGTCTCCAAGGTAGTGAGCCTTACCTTCTTCGGCTTTCTGTTTACCTTCCTGTGTTTTGTTTTCTAATTCGTTTGGTATGTTTTCTTCTCCCCTCCCCCTTCTGGGGTTTTGGGTGAATTATCTTTTATTTTCTCTACCCAGTTTTCCTCCTTTTGGAGGCGTTGCTTTTGTTTGCTGGTTACCTTGGCAACGTTTTGGTGTGTGTATTGTTGTCGGGTTTTAATGTGTCTGGCGTGGGAGCCGGTGTGCATCTAGAAGTATTTGTTTCTGAGTTGAGTGTATCGTTCTCTGTTTTAAATTAATTTATTAATTTCGACCGCCCTTTAACGTTGTGTTACTATTTTCTTGCCCCGAAGGAGTTTTGTTTTTACGTGAAATTCCATATGTCTTGGAAACTGTCCTTGGTGAAAACTGAACGTTTTTAATTTTGGTAATTATGAGAAGCGGCCGCGTTGAAGATCCATTTTATTGAATAATTGTTAACTTAGTTTTTTATTAAATAACTATCCGTGATCGATCACATTTTATTTCAAGGTAGTATTTATGTAAGGAAGTCTATTGGTTTTCCGTTGTTTTCTGAACACATTTTATTAGGTACGGAGGTCATCCCTTTCTTTCTTTGTTGTTTTCATAAAATTTTCAATTTATTATCTGTTAAAGAGTATTTATTTACCATTAATTGTTAATTAATAATGAATTAATTTTCCTTTTAAACCATACCTGGGTATTTTCTGTTTTATTCTATTTATTGTTAATTACCTTTTCCACCTTTCAAACTTTACGTTGATTTTATTTACATTTTGGCTTTACGTCTTAAAATAAATATAGGTTTTATCAACTTAATGACTTGGTTTGTTACCTACAATTTGCCCTTCATTAAAATTTTTTTTAACTTCATGTAAATGCTGGTTTTCATTCGCCACGTTCGGTGGAGCACTGCCACCGATTTTCTTGTGCATTAACTTCCACGGCCTTAAGTCGTCTTCCTCCGCTGCTTCCGGTAAGTTTTTCTATGGTTTCTTGTTTTTTATATTGTGATTGTACCTTTGTTGTCCTTCTTCTTGTGCCCTTCATTCTCCCTCGTGTTCGCTATTACTCCCATTCTGGGGCGGACACGCTAGCAACCTTCTCGCCAGGGTCTCTATCTATCTCTCTCTCTCTCTCTCTCTCTCTCTCTCTCTCTCTCTCTCTCTCTCTTTCTCTCTCTCTTTCCTCTCTCTTCTACTCTCACCCTGGTGGGTAAGGTTATTCACCTCATCATCCCTAGGTGGTACCGGGGTCCTAGAGGGTGGTGAGCGGTGAGAAGCTACTCGCTTGGCAATATAATACTAATACTAATATAATAATAATAATAGTCTAATAATAAGAATAAGAATAATGTATGTCAAACCCTTGTCTCGTTTCTTTATAGGGTCGGGTATGAAGTGAAATGAAGCTTTCTATCGAGTTTTCTACGATCGCATGCTCTTCTTGGCGTCAATCTCATCAGAGGGGTTCATGAGATGAGATGAATGATGTGATAGATGATATTAGAAAGCTAGAGGATGAAACCTGGTGCCGGAACTTAGTCTTCTCCTGTCGAATAGCACCAAGGGTTCTTCTCAAGGCTTTACGTCACCATCCGACGGATGAAACACCATCAACAGGATCATATGCCCTCACTTAATATGAACCTTGCTGAGAGGTTTGGAATTTACTCCAGGTTTTTGGCACGTAATCCAGTGAATAAATATTGTATATCCCTATCTCTTCTTTTATTTTTGTGCTAGCGGCTTTACGTCGCACCGACACAGATAGGTCTTATGGGGACGAGGGGATAGGAAAGGCCTAGGAGTTGGAAGGAAGCGGCCGTGGCCTTAATTAAGGTACAGCCCCAGCATTTGCCTGGTGTGAAAATGGGAAACCACGGAAAACCATCTTCAGGGCTGCCGATAGTGGGATTCGAACCTACTATCTTCCGGATGCAAGCTCCTATCTCTTCTACTCTGGCGGCTAACATTCTGAAGGTGAAATTTTTTCGAGCAACGGGACTCGAACAGGCTAAACAGGGTATCAGGCCGTAGAGATTTGTCGCCTTAAAGACCATGGCCACCAGGCAGGCTAATAATAATAATGGTGTCAGTTCTGATTTAAAGCCACTTAGGCTGCATATGTGTCAGTTTCGCCGTTTCGATTTACTCCACCAGATGGCAGAGAAACTGAAACTCAATTGAGTGACCTATGGCAGAGAATTTTAAGTTAGTTTTGTGGTGGTAAACATCAAGTGAATCACCAGTGATCTTTCACTTCCCAGCTTCTTACCACACGCAGTGCCGAAAGGACTTTTTACCGCCCTTAAGTAAAACGACTACATTTGCCAAGTTTGAACTCACGTTCTTGTAATCTGGAAACCGCCACTCTACCACTGAACTACAGAGGGAACTTTTACGATATAACTCTCTCTTTATGTGAGCACGACCCAGAGGTACCAAAATCCCAGGTAGTTAATAACTTTTATTACTTAAGAAGTACTTAGATAGTGGAATTCATTTCCTCACTAAGGAAACAAAGGATAATTAATTGATCATTAACGTCACACATGATATAAGATTCTGGGACATTAATTAAGAGCTAGTTTTATGGAAGTACTCTGGGCGATTCCGAGTGTAATTTATGTTCTGAGAAGTGGAAGATAATGGGAGGAAAATTAACAGGCAATTGCCACCCTATTTTCTTTACGCATCAAGCCCCCAGAATGGCTGTTTTCACGACTTCTTCGCTGAGTTCGTATCGAGCGACCTCCCTAACTGTTTGTGTAGTGTCACGTACCACGTGTGCAGTGAGGAGGCCGTGATTGCGTCCGTGCCCTGTGTAGGCTGAACTGACATTAGGATTTCGTTCGAAAGTCCTGCTATTTTTCAGCATTTTGTGAGCGTCCACCTGGCCTCTTGCAGACCAAAAAGAAGACAGGATTTACAGCTTTCAGGTTCAAAATGTACCAAATATTTCAAAAACCCATAAAAGATAACGTTTGAAGTCAAAATTACGTATTTTTATCATTGTAAAGAAAATGTACGTGTAATAATAATAGTCTTATTCCAACCAACGGTTATACAGAAAATCTAACATTTAAACTTAAAACTAATATGTGAACATTTCTTTCTTTTTGTAATTCAATTGGCTTTACGTCACACAGACGCAGGTAGGTCTTACGGCGACGATGGGGCAGGAAAATGCTAGCAGTGGGAAGGCAGCAGCCGTGGCCTTAAGTAAGCGCCCTCATCCTGAGTCATCAAATTAGGTTAATTGTTATTATCGTTTTAACACCAGACACACACTAGCGCGGAAACGTTTCTAATCGTTATATAACTTGTTAATATCAAAGATGTTTTAGAATTTTTTTTTTCTTTTTGCAGACTAACGTATTTATTTCAAAGTTAATCAGCCGGTCTTGTAACCATTACACTTCCCTAACACACGTATACATAGAAAAGTTCCCCATAAGCCATAGACAGTTCATAGAGGTTACGTTACAGGATAATAAAGATGATAAATATATAGAATAGAATTCCAATATATCGGATGAGTCCCTCGCGCCTACTAATTTTGTTTCATGCAGCCCAACAAACGTGAAAACGTCACGTCGTAAGGTCGATATTTCTATACTGGTATCCTTTGTGATGCTAAGGTCTTCTAAGTTCAACATGCAAGCGATTATGACCACAGGCGACACTTGCTACTGTATACTTTTCTCGAAAAATATTACATCATTTATAAGATGTATTTACGTCAGTCTACCATGTTTTTATGTTAATATGTCGTACCTAGTGACCGAGTATAGCAAAGCGCAAAATTTTAAACCGAGGGTACAGTGACGTGAAGGGCATATAAAATATTGAACTGACGGAGTGCTGTATGAAAACCTACAACCTGTTTTCCAGTCATTGACCGGGTCAGGGATGTAATGAATGAAGCAGATATAGGCTGTTAGTACGATGGGGTCGCCACTCCCAAAGTGATTTATTAATGAATGATAGATGCAATAAAATGAGAATGGAGAGTGTTGCTGGAATGAAAGATGACAGGAAAAACCGGAGTACCCGGAGAAAAACCTGTCCCGCCTCCGCTTTGTCCAGCACAAATCTCACATGGAGTGACCAGGATTTGAACCACGGTATCCAGCGGTGAGACGCCGGCGCGCTGCCGTCTGCGCCACGGAGGCTCACACGGAGTGCTGTATCTAATATATTCTTAATACAAGCAACTACTCTCCATTTCACCCTGTCCAATGTGGTCAGATGCTAGCCTAGCAATTAAACGAAGAATATCATTGATCGTAAGCCGCCTCTGTGGTGTAGTGGTTAGCGTGATTAGCTGCCACCCCCGGAAGCCCGGGTTCGATTCCCGGCTCTGCCACGAAATGTGTAAAGTGGTACGAGGGCTGGAACGGGGTCCACTCAGCCTCGGGAGGTCAACTGAGTAGAGGTAGGTTCGATTCCCACCTCAGCCATCCTGGAAGTGGTTTTCCGTGGTTTCCCACTTCTCCTCCAGGCGAATGCCGGGATGGTACCTAACTTAAGGCCACGGCCGCTTCCTTCCCTCTTCCTTGCCTATCCCATCCAATCTTCCCATCCCCCCGCAAGGCCCCTGTTCAGCATAGCAGATGAGGCCGCCTGGGCGAGGTACTGGTCATACTCCCCAGTTGTATCCCCCGACCAAGAGTCTGAAGCTCCACGACACTGCCCTTGAGGCGCTAGAGGTGGGATCCCTCGCTAAGTCCGAGGGAAAAACCGAACCTGGAGGGTAAACAGATGATGATGATGATGATGATCATTGATCGTTCGAACCCTATATAATTCACATTTTTCTGCATCGATATGATGTTTCAATACTTAAGGCACAGGCCAGCGTATGCCAGATGCACACAGTAGTACGCCGTTGCTATTGATATTGTGCGCTGCACTGCTATACTGCTTGAATGTGTCACTTCAGTCACTCGTCATGTCTTCCACGGATGAATACGTTGGCATGTCCGCCTCTGTGGTGTAGCGGTTAGCGTGATTAGCTGCCACCCCCGGAGGCCCGGGTTCGATTCCCGGCTCTGCCACGAAGTTTGAAAAGTGGTACGAGGGCTGGAACGGGGTCCACTCAGCCTCGGGAGGTCAAGTGAGTAGAGGTGGGTTCGATTCCCACCTCACCCATCCTGGAAGTGGTTTTCCGTGGTTTTCCACTTCTCCTCCCGGCGAATGCCGGGATGGTACCTAATTTAAGGCCACGGCCGCTTCCTTCCCTCTTCCTTGTCTATCCCTTCCAATCTTCCCATCCCTCCACAAGGCTCCTGTTCAGCATAGCAGGTGAGGCGAGGTACTGGTCATACTCCCCAGTTGTATCCCCCGACCAAGAGTCTGAAGCTCCAGGACACTGCCCTTGAGGCGCTAGAGGTGGGATCCCTCGCTAAGGCCGAGGGAAAAACCGAACCTGGAGGGTAAACAGATGATGATGATGATGATGAATACGTTGACATGCTCCTTATCGACGGGAAAGCAAGTAAAAATGCGTTCCAGGCACTACGTCTCTACGAGGAAAGGTATCCAGACAGGTGACACCCGACTACAAAGACTTTCAACAGTGTTGAAATACGTGTACGGACAGTAGGCGTGATTCAAAGAGTGCCACCTGTCCGAGAGAAAACTGCAACATCTAATGAGAATGAGGAGGCAGTCCTGGACATAGCTCACAATAATCCATACACGAGTACACGGGGAATTGCATTACAGTTGAACATCAGCTGGCCGTCCGTATGGTGAATACTGCATGCACATTAATATCACCTCTATCATCTACAGCTCACCAAAAACTCCATGGGCGAGGTTTCGAAGCTCGAATGAATTTCTATCAGTGACTATTGTGAGATGTGGAAAATAATGCAGCATTCCTATGGAAAATCTTGTTCTCGGACGAATCGGGATTCCACAATAATGGAACCGTCAACCGCCACAACATGCACTATTGGATGCTGAGATCCTCACTGGGTTCGACAAGCAGGCTATCAAGTACAATGGGAAGTGAATGTATGGTGTGGAATCTTGGGCGATAACCGTATCAGACCGCATTTCTTCGAAGGTCATTTAACAAGCACACGCTACGTGCACTTCCTCTGCCATGAACTCCCACTTCTACTGGAGGATGTACCACTCGAGATCGTTTAACGATGTGGATTCAACAAGTGTAGGAAGATGCTTGCCCTAATCTCTTTTCATATTTGTTCTTGTGTCCCCTTTCTGTTCCTCGCTCTTACAACACTTAACTGACCCCATCATGTATTCTTGTTCCTTTCTTTCTCTATACGTGACTAATTTGTCACCCGTTTGCTTCTTATCATTACTTAAGTCTCAGCTAAAAGATGAATTGTCATGCCTTTGTCGCACGATCTAAGTTGTATGACTGACTCAGTTAACACAATAATAATAATAATAATAATTATAATAATAATAATAATAATAATAATAATGATGATGATGATGATGATGATGATGATAATGTCGGGATGAGTGGCTCAGACGGTCGAGACACTGGAACTTCTGATCCAAACTTGGCAGGTTCGATCTTGTCTCATTCCGGTGGTATTTGATGGTGCTCAAATACGTCAGTCTCGTGCCGTTAGATTTACTGGAACGTAAATGAACTCCTGCGGGACTAAATTCCAGCACCTCGGTGCCTTCGGAAACCGTAAAAGTAGGTAGTGGGACGTAAAGCGAATAACAATAATAATAATAATAATAATAATAATAATAATAATAATAATAATAATAATAATAATAATAACAATATCAATGCTTTTGATAGTTGAAAAACTGTAGTTTGGGGCAGCGAATTTTATATTTTTTTGCTATTTGTTTTACGTCGCACCTACACAGATATGTCTTATGGCGACGATGGGAAGGGAAAGGCCTAGAAATGGGAAGGAAGCGGCCGTCGTCTTAATTAAGGTACAGCCCCAGCATTTGCCCGGTGTAAAATGGGAAACCACGGAAAACCATCTTCAGGCCTACCGACAGAGGGGTTCGAACCCACTATCTCCCGATTACTGGATACTGGCCGAACTTAAGCGACTGCAGCTATCGAGCTCGGTCAGCAATTTTTCGCCAAGGTACTGCCAAGGTTGTGAGCATTGGAGAGTCTCACGATGTTTTCTGGCTAAGAGCAGACATTTCCTCCTACTCTAAGGAAATGGCGTACCAATTAACCAAGGGTGTCAATAACAAGAAGTCTCTATATTTCAAAGCAACGCTGAAGCATTACTGCAGTGTCATACGTCCACAGGTCTTGTACGCTTCAGAATGAACAAATAAGACCTGATAGAGGAACTGGAGGCCAAAGAAAGGACGATTTTGAGAAATATCTTATGTCCCGTCAAAGACAATGGAGAATGCACAAGACGACATAACGACGATCTATACACCGATATCATCCGGAAAAGAAAACTTATCTTTTATGGGCATGTGGCACGAATACACGAAACAAGACTGACCAGCCGCATCATTATCTTCTTTCAGTAGAAGAAAACCAAGGGGGCTTGCTTCATTGAGGTAGATAGAGATCTTAAAGAAATAGGAATCACACGTAATGACATCCAGGAGCGTGTCCCACTTAAGAAGAAACTTCAAGCACTCCGGGGTTTCCGAGACAAGCCGAAATTAAAAAGAGGAAAGGCGTGGACACAGGAGAGCAAACGAACCACACCGACAACGTTTGCGGAAGTTCTGGGCAGACATCAAAGCCAGAAGTAGCCAAATGATATGACGTGGTCCAAAATTGGCCGATATGGCATGAATGAATGAATGAATAAATGAATGAATGAATCTTCTTCTTCTTAGTATTCATTTAATTGCAGGGTCTGCTGATGTGCACTTTCTTTTCCACCTGATATGATCTTGTGCAATTTTTTTTTGCTAGTGGCTTTACGTCGCAGCGACGCAGATAGGTCTTATGGCGACGATGGGAGAGGAAAGGACTAGGAGTTGGAAGGAAGCGGCTGTGGCCTTAATTAAGGTACAGTCCCAGCCTTTGCCTGGTACATAGCACGTTGCCATACCATCGCAAACGATTCTCTCGCATTTTCTCAGGGATTGGGGCCACACCAAATGCCATCCGAACATCCTCATTTCTGGTGTTATCCGGTCTAGTGAGTCCCATTGATCAGCGAAACATCCTCACCTCCATGAAATGCAGCTGTTGTTCGTGTCTCCTTGAAACTGGCCAACACTCTGTTCCATACAGTGCCACTGGTCTAATGATGGTTCTATAGATTTTAGATTTCAAATACAGTATATTGGCACCCTCCAATCAAAAAGGACCGCGGTGACTTGGCGCGACTTCGTCCAGGCAGCGTTGATTCTGCTTCGAACATGTGGGACCGTGTCACCATCCGATTGGAATAATGATCCCAGATATATCAATGGGGATGTGTTCAGAATATATACGCCGTCGATGTTAATTGACCCATTTTTTGCACCCCAAACTCTAGGTACTCAGTCTTTCGGACGTTAAGTCGCAGGCCATATCTGTCCAGGAAGCTTTTCCAAAGTTGGACTAGTTGTTGAAAAATCTTGGCGGGATTCACAGGCGACTGTAACATCATCAGCATGGAGTAGACTCCAAGGGTGTGGTGTTAACACTTCTGTGCTGATGGTGTCGAGAGAGAGGATGAACAGAAGCGGAGATAGAACCGATCCCTGAGGAACGCCAAGTGGTGCAGTCATTCCAGCAGAACATCGGACAGAGCTGGTGGCATTCCGATACAGAATCTGGATCCATCGAATATATACTTCTGGTACACCAAGCAACCTGAGTGCATGACAAATAAGATCACGAGACACCGTGTCAAAGGCCTTTTTGAGATCCAAGAAAGCGATGTGTAGTGGTTTCTTCTTTTCATTAGGACTGACTGACTGACTGAATGAATGAATGAATGAAAATAATAATAATAATAATAATAATAATAATAATAATAATAATAATAATAATAATAATAATAATAATAAGCAATTTTACTTCCCACTGACTACGTTTCTATCGGTTTTCGGAGATGCCAAGGTGCCGAAATTTTTGTCCCGCGTGCGTTCTTTTACGTGCCGATAAATATAACGACACTTTACTGACGTATTTGAGCACCTCCCACTACCACCGAACTAAGCTAGGATCGAACCTGCTCTCTTGGGCTCAGAAAGCTAGTGCCTTAACCGTCTGAGCCACTCAGCACAGCTCAGAATAAACAACATGTGACTACACTTCATAGAGGTTGGAGGGTGGGTTAAGCTCGAATACTGGCCCATTTAACCTTCGTATTTCGATTTCATTCATTTCCACACAACATTTCTTAGTTAATTGTATTTTTCTTAATATTATTTTTTGTCGCAATCTAATGGGCATCAGACCATGAACTGTGACCCAAAACACCCACCATTTACTGCTCTACTGAATTTAATAATTTCTTCATGAATATCTTGCTCTTCGCGACTTATTACTAACCAACTCCTTCTGCACTTCCCCGCTGTTTCAATTATATGTTTCAGTGATTGTGGAGTTTCTCCCTTAATTAAAAATGTAAGTAAAGGGATTACTATTGAAAATGGAAATTAAGGTAAGAAATTAAATTACATAAATAATAAAACTAATGTTCGCTAAACTAACACAACGTTCACTCTGAAGCAGGAATGCGGGTTGTGTAAGTATAGTGTGACAAATAATGAAGCCCTTTCCATGGAATACTACAGAAAGCTCTAAGGAAGATTACTGACTTCGACTTAATTCCTGTTCTTCCTAGTGGAACACAGGACATCAAAAAATCATCGTTATCTGGTCGTGTATGATTCTTGCCTTCTCTTTGCACAAAAGCCAACGGTAGATATTAGGATTAGACTGTAGAAATAGACAAGAGTTCACAGGAAGACCTGGTGCACGTTTCCTTAGTTATTATAGATTATACTGTACGTAAAAATGTTACACAACCAATTTTGCTTAAAGATCGTGTATCTTCGAACACTTTTCTTCTATGCAGTCCATTACTCAGACTAAAATAATAGGAAAAAGCTTTTCTCGAGTTGGAAAAATAAATTTTGTACATTCTAACCGTATCTCGCCCAGGCAGCCTCACCTGCTATGTTGAATAGGGACCGTGCGGGGGAATGGGAAGATCGGAAGGTATAGACAAGGAAGAGGGAAGGAATCAGCCATTAAATTAGGTACCATCCCGGCATTTTCCTGGAGGAGAAGTCGAAACCAAAGAAACCACTTCGAGGTTAGAGGTGGGAATAGAACACCTTTCTACTCAGTTGACCTCATCAGGCTCAGTGGAATCCGTTGAAGCCCTAGCCCTCGTATCACTTTTCAAATTTTGCGTCAGAGCCGGGAATAAAATTCGGGCCTCCGGGGGTGGCAGCTAATCACACTAACCACTAGACCACAGAGGTGGACTGAATAAAAATCTAAAAGCATAAAATAATCTCATATAAGGAATTCGAATTTGTTTGGTAACTCAAAATTATTTAAATGTCCTTAAATAAAACAAAGATTTATGAAAGGACAAAATGAATTATGGCACGTTTTCACAATTATTACTGCCCCACATGTAAGTATTTTTTACTTCAATAACTTAGAGTCACATTTGATTAAATAATGCATTTATGGTATTTTGTGTATTTTATGTAGATTTTTGGAATATGTGTTTGATAAATAATTCCCTTGCATTATCTGCTGTAGATGGTGGGACGCAGTGTGTTACGAGGAAGTGAATCCAACTCTTTCCACTACGCCATCGTCTCTCGTAAGTTCAAAGTTAGAACGTCTTTAGTATCGCAGAAAAAAAGCTTTTCTCTTCTAATTGTCTTTAAATACGCTATGAATGGATGGATTAATCTCGTGCATGTTTGTTAGAGTACAGGGCTGCAAGGTGTTAGACAGAAAAGTCTCCAGCATTTTGTCCCGCGCCATCAGCAATCTTAGATTTAGTAGCGCCTTCACGACATGGTATCCTTAGCAATGCAGACGAAAATAATGAATTATCTCATCTCCTTTACTTTAAACGTGTACCCTTGGACAAGAAACACGTGATAGGTTGTACAAGGCATAGCCGCTAAAAATATCTCGTATATAGTAATAGGAAATAATAAACACGCCGAAATTTTCGCACCATTCTACCTAGTCACTTAAATATGGATTTGCACAATTTTTAGCAACTATTAGCATATTACTGAACAGAGGTGAATGATGTGAGGAGAAAGACACACAAGTTTTAAAATTTTGTTTGTTTTTAGGAGATAGTGGCGGTGGTGATTACTGTTTTAAGAGGAAGTACAATTAGGCAGCCATCCTCCATTAACACTAATCAGAGGGAAATAATGGACTGGATTCAACACTTTAAAAAATATAGGTATTGGTCAAGGGAAGGCAAGGCCCGCGAAAGGTAGAAAAATAAAAGACATCCTCGAATTCACAACCTAATACCGTCGGGGTCGCAAAGAACAAGAGTTGATCAAGCGAGGTTGGATAGGATAGATGAAAGTGAGAAGTCTGGCACAAGTAAGTGGAAGCAATGCCAGGAGTCAACTAAGGGTCCCAGGGGTTGTCAACTTGGGAGCCCTGGTCATCTGTATGCGCACCTATCTCCAAAGAGATAGGTCGTAAGTGAAGTACCGATACCGGTGCGCTCATTGGCACTCTTCCGTCGATCTTGTTGTATGTATTTATCAGTTGAGTAAATGTTTAAAGTAGTGTTGTTGTTCTTATTGTTTCTGGTGTGGTGGAGTTTTTACGGTATGTTTTATGTATGTGTGTTATGCCAGGGAGCTCGCTATTCAGTTGTGGTGTTGCTGACATAGTAAAATTAGTGTTACGGTGTGGTAGTACCGGACTTTGACCCATCCAGGCACTGACGACGCCTGATGTAATAATTTGCACATTTAATAAGTTATTGCGGGTGTAGTTTGTGTTTGAAAAAGCAGCGATTTATTCCCGGCTTTCAGCGATGCACCTGGTTTCGGCGACTTCTTATCGCTCTGGTTCTTCAAGGTTTGTTTAAAGACAGCTTATTTGTTTCAAGGCAACATATAAGGTGATTTGTTGAAGAGGAAGTGAGAGGATTCTTGGCTAACTTGGTATTACTTGGCGGGAAGGGGGAATATCTTGTCTACAGGGTCGGCTACTAATTCCACCGAAGTGGCCCTGTTATTGGGAGGGGAGGGTTTTTGAAGTATCTGGTTAGGGCTAAATTTTGGATTTTGAATGGAAGTGTTTGGGGTCGGGAGTTCTAAGGCGAGGCAACTCAGAGATATTGAGGGACCGCAGATCCTCGCAGCGAACCAATAACATTGATAAGAATACCACCAAGTGCATGGGCCGTGGGAGGTAGGCAACTTGAAACGACCGGTCAGATGCAAAGTCGAGGAACGATCGTTTCTGACGCCTGTCGGCTTTAGTCCTCGGAAGCCCTCGTACACTGTAAAGAATTAGGTCATGGTTACCCTGGTGTTCTGTAGTTCGTCTTATTCGATCTGTGAAGACTGGTTCACACTCGGCCAGCAATGCAGTCCAGTAGCGAGTGATATTGTAGCTCTACTAAAAGCGAACACAGCAAGTGGGGGAACTCGTGGTTAGACAAGTGGTGGTGGTGTTGATTATTGTTTTAAGAGGAAGTACAACTGGGCAACCATCCTCTATATAACACTAATCAGAGGGAAAATTTGAAGGGATCCGACACTTCGAA
Source organism: Anabrus simplex (assembly GCF_040414725.1). NCBI lineage: Eukaryota > Metazoa > Arthropoda > Insecta > Orthoptera > Tettigoniidae > Anabrus > Anabrus simplex. Next base: position 1,701,374,827 of record NC_090265.1, on the reverse strand, counting down.
AAATGAAGATATCGGACAAAGAAAGACAAGGGCAACGAAGGGCGTGAAAATGAAAGATTCCCTAGCCCTCGAAACCTAATAGCGTCGGGGTCGGAAAAGGACAAGAGTTGACCAAGAGAGGTCGGATAGGATAGATGAAAGTTAGGAGCCTGACACAAGTAAGTGGAAGCAATACCATGACTCAGCTAAGGGCCCCGTGGTCGCCAACCCACGATCCAAGTTCAGACACACTGGGGCCCCTTTTAGTCGCCTCATACGACAGGCAGGGGTTAGCGTGGGTGTTATTCTACCGCCCCCACCCACACGGGGAGGGGTCGGAAAAGAACAAGAGTTGATCAAGAGAGGTCGGATAGGATACATGAAAGTGAGGAGCTTGGCACAAGTAAGTGGAAGCAATGCCAGGACACTGCTAAGGCCCCCGTGGTTGTCAACCCACGCTCCAAAGTTCAGAGCCCCTGGGGCTGTTAGACAATGTTTTAGTTGGTGTTCAAGTCTCTGCTACTACGAAGTGTGGACTGCAAGATGATCCGGAAAGTAAGGGCGAATCAAGCAAGGCTTATCTCGGTAGAGATGGCAGAAGAGATTAAGAATTACTAAATACACTATAAATGAAAAGATAAATGCTAAGTACTGACCTGATGTTCTTATTTTCTGTTTGATCATCTGCGAAAACCTTTTGTCAACCCATCCATTTCTGCTGCCTTGGCTGTCTTTTTTTTTTTTTTTTTCAGAGGGGATTTCACATTTCACAAGCACTCTTGTTCCATCGTACCATCACTAGTCTAGAACTATAATGCATCCCGTGAAGGAAATGTGCAACTATGTGGAATCGCTTTGTTGTACGCTACATAATGATGTAGTACCGGGTATTTACCTTAAAATTACGCCGTTTGCTTTTATAACGTCATAAATCCAAGATGGCCGCCATATGTTACATTTATTCATTATGTTAAGAATAATTACTTCCAGAGTGCTCATGCGCAAAATCTGCATAGCGCATTTTCTGATACCCATGATCCGACGAAAAATTTTAGTCCTTATCGATTTTTGGCACATATCTTACCGTTCGTGAGTTATGGTCCATTACATTCATCACCGGTTTTGAACATGTTACTATCAGTTATTAAATAAAGGTTAAAAGAAATAATGTTACTCCTCTTATTTACTCGCAACAACTTTAATAAAACAATGATATCGAATAAACATTACTAGTACAGTCATGTACTATGGTAAGAAACACACTTTACTAATACGTGTACAATGATATTAAACAAACATTGATGTTTAACATTGTAACAACTGCGTCTGTTCGAACGTTACATTCTTTACCCGATACCTCCATTTCAACTCGTCGTTGGGCAGCCTAGTCAGACGAAATGGGGTCGCTCAGCGGATACCTCAGGGTTTTCTAATGGCAAGTAAGACATGTAATCTTACTACAGGATACGCTTAACGTGAGTACGAAGAGATTAGCAACTCACGGGTGACGCCTATAGAAACTCACGACGTAATAGTAGTAACCGTCGACAAATTTTATATGAATATTTGACTACGTGAGAACTGTTCATGATTAAATGGAATACTTAATCACTCAATACTTCTCTTAGCTAGCAACTAACTTATGAACTAGGCTATAATGAAATAATTCATGACACATACAATTGTAGAAAATAAATATTTATTGATAAAATATTGGATTATTAAATTGGCATTTTATGCGAGTCATCATTTGGAATTGCGTAAAAACAAGTATGGACTATGAGTCAGCGCTGGCTCGTAGAAAGGAAAATAATATCCAGTATTAAACTATAAAGATCAGTTCCTTCGTGAAGTAAACTTTGAGTATGTACATATTTACAATAGATCACTGGACATCTAAGGTCCATACTGCAGTTGAGACATAGGTGTAATACCAACACAATCAACTTGTTACGATAGCTCATTTGCTTTAAGACTAATTAAACAAGTCTCACTTATACACAATGTTAAGCCGAAGTGTATCTCAAGTCCACTAATAAGTTCAACCTTAAATTGAACCAAAACATCATTTTTAAATCGGAGGACTGAACTGCATTTCACGGATATATTTACTCGCCGATCCAATCAGAATTGAGCGTTGAGAACATCACATGGTAAATTGTAGCTAATACTCAGTCAATGACGAGTCACTAATAAGTAAATTCATATAAGCAAACTGAAATAAGTAAATCTAGATGCGTAAATTTAACTGGATGAATCCATATGAGTGAACTTAAATGCATAATTCCATGTGAATAAATCTGAATAAATCTGAGTAAATCTGAGTAAATCCAAACTCATGTTTTATTGCTACGTTCTCGTTGTGCATGGATAACTTCTTACGAACTAAGGCATTCGTTCCTAGTGCCTGTTAAATACGGCTCCTATTCTAGCTTTTCCCTAGCTATAGTTCGTTGAGAAAATGTTAAGTTCAAACAGAGAATGTTAATCTATTTAGCTATCTAACTAATTTCTACATAATCTTTGGCTGTCATACACATGTCCTTTTAGGTTCAATGTCCCTTTCCTTCGTTATATTCCATAACATTCTACTTCAATGCAAGCTACTTTATTCATGCGCAGTTACTATGCAAGCGCTATGTCGCGGTGTTCAGAAACATACTCTCATATATATCGGTGTCGTGAATGAATTTGGTCAAATACAGCTATCAAACGTATCGTTGTATTCCGATATTCATTACAACACATCTAAAGTTGACATACGATTCCGTCACAAGCATACTTCTACAATAGTAAATTCTGTTCATACCTTGGCTTAGGTCGCTCCAGCGGTGTGGGCAATCTCACGTATACGAATCTAACAAAATGTAGTGTGGGATATCTTAAACTGCAGGCACTCGATGGCCCCTGCGTAGTGCAAATAAAACTTCTCATATCACTATATAACTCATACCTTTCCTCCAGTTAGCACAATCGTAACCATATTTCAACATCCATATTATATTTTAACATCGTAGCCTCAATAATAACTCGTCGCGTTCCCAAATACACGACCATGTCAAAGTACCACACTGTTTCTTAAGACAACATTTAAAAGTTGCTATATCTCATAACCTATGATTGAGTTCAATGCCCTTATTGTGAAGCAAAACAATGCGTGATTCCATCTGTTTATTTTTACACCGCGCGCAACCAATCGTGACGTCAACTTGTAACATTACCACTATGAAATCTCTGTAATCTGCCAGTATGTCATTATAATCAGCTGTTTCCAAACTTCTCTTTCAAACCTCACGCTACATACGAGTATTTTGACCGATATACGTTGACGTATATATCCATTACATCAGAAACTACTGCTATATTGCTAAATCATGTAACTACGGACTTAAATATCTCACACTTCGTCGGTAACATTCACTTGCATTTCTTATGTATCGGTCTATAATTGGCCCATCGGCACATATCTAAGGTACATGTGTAGGCAAACCAAAAATTATGCGATTAAATATTGTAAATGACTTAGCTCGCTCATGGTTGTCCCTGGTCCAGCTGTTCTGCTCCCAAATAGATGTAGTTGGGTCTGCTGTTAGCTCATGGGTTGGACATCTGGAACATCATCTGCTTCCTCATCACGGGATTGCTGTCGGTTTCCCGTCGCCTTCCTCATCATGGCTCGGTCGTTGGTCCCCAGCTTGGTCCATCATGTGTACTTAGCACATCACCCTCATGGTCCTCTTGTCAGCATCTAAATTAATGATTATAGTGCAGTGTACAGCCATTATACAATTCTTTTTTGACGTCTGTAATCCTTAATTTTATTATTTCTTTCGTGGCTCTCCGACGTATCCTCGATTTCGTTGGTAATGATTTCAGTGCATCTATTCTCTGTCTGCCCTTCTTGTAGATCTTGAGGAAAACTTATTTTTATCCTGATTCAATCATTGGAGATGTTTCTCTTCTTGTGTGTGATCCTTTTTATGTTGGCTTGGTCTCCCTTTGCAGACTATAGATCACTGCGCTGAGTATCCACCCACGCGTATCTCATAGCTCTTGTAGGTGATTCCTTCTTAATATCTCGAGTCAACTATGCTATTTTTCGGTGATTTGACTTGTTTCTTCTCGTTTCCGATGCTTTTTCCTTTAGTATATCTTTAGATCCTTTGTTATTCCTAAAAGAATTATACCGCGGTCGGTAATTCCGTCTTCACTCTCCGTTGAGAAAATTTAAGATGGAGTTTTCTTAACAATCAAGTTTTCTACTTTTTTTGTAAAACAATACAGTAGACAGTCCACTGTCCGTTTCACCCTTAACACTTGACCGTTCCATGACGTGTATGGCCTTCTGTGTCATCGCAACTGGTGTCTATTCTTTGCTTGCTATAGATTAAATGGCCCATATCCTCAGTCGGCGCCATTTTGAAAGCTGTCGCGGACGTGTGAACGGGCACAACATTAATGCCCTAACGAAAACGATATGACATTATTCTTTATAAAGCAAATGCAACTCCATCGTATAATACATTTGTAGCAGAGCCTAGTAGTAGTAGTAGTAGTAGTAGTAGTAGTAGTAGCAGTAGTAGTAGTAGTAGTTCTTAAAATATAGTTATGTATTGATATAAGAATTATTATATAATGAGATTAAATTATTATTTAAAACAAATCATCACTATCTAACTCCACCGATGAAATTTCATGGTTTGTGTAGTCATCAAAATTATCCCAAACACCTTCATCTCTTCCACACACCCATAGTTCAGTGCAGTTTAAATTGTGGGAAAGACATTTACATGGTAGAGCACATATTCTTCTAACACAAGAGGACCGAATAAGCTGAAGAACTGTCTCTGGAGCTCATGGTAGCACACACGTACCCGGAGCATAATGGTAGTTTACTCTCTCTCAATTCCCAACCAGTGTTTAATGGTGAAGGCGGATCTGGGTAGGGCTGATCAGCACGGTTCCACACTATGGCTCAGTAAAGAAATCTATCAACATATGGTATCAGTGATGGTCTTGTTGGTGGCAAGTTTTCTCCTCGAGTTAATTTCTTTGTAACATCCACCACCTCAGTTCTCCAATGTTTGATATATTTCTGCCAGGGAGATAGGAGTTATTCCCCTTCCATAAATGTGGCGAAATATTCGCTTCCGACGGGGCATAAACGCGAGGCTGAATATACCCTGACAGGACTGTGGCTCTGTGGGAAGTAGAAAGATGCCGCAGTTGGAGTACAATACCTTGTACTTACTTTACTGGTAGTTATGTTGCAAAAAATTAAAAGAAAGTTGTTTATCCTAACCTGCACCTCATGGAATTTGTAGCAAGGAGTTTAAAGCTAACTTTCTGTAAAGCCGCACAGACCATTGAAGGTAAACATGAAGAATGATATTGAATAAATGGATGAATTCAACGAACAGTTCTTTAGTCCGAGAAGTATTTATTCCTGATCTGTCTAAAGCATTTGATAGGGTGGGTCATGGGAGACTACTGGCAAAAATGAGTGTAATTGGACTAGACAAAAGAGTGACTGAATGGGTTGCTATATTTCTAGGAAATAGATCTCAGAGAATTAGAGTAGATGAAGCTTTTTCTGACCCTGTAATAATTAAGAGGGGTAATTCCTCAAGGCAGTATTTTTGAACCTTTATGTTTTCTTACATATACATAAATGATATGAGTAAAGAAGTGGAATAAGTGATAAGGCTTTTTGCGGATTATGTTATTCTGTATAGAGTAATAAATAAGTCACAAGGAGCAACTGCAACGTGACCTCGATTATCTTGTGAGATGGACAGCAGGCAATGGTATGTTGATAAACGGGATTAAAAGACAGGCTGTGAGTTTCACAAATTGGAAAAGTTCTCTCAGTTTTAATTACTGCGTTGATGGGGTGAAAGTGCCTTTTGGGGATCATTGTATCTAAGTGTTAATATAAGGAAAGATCTCCATTGGGGTGATCACATAAATGGGATTGTAAATAAAGGGTACAGATCTCTGAACATGGTTATGAGGGTGTTTAGGGGTTGTAGTAAGGATGTAAAGGATAGGTAAGACTCGAAAAGCAGATCGATTTGTTCTGGGTGATTTCCGACAAAAGAGTAGCGTTACAAAAATGTTGCAAAGTTTGGGCTGGGAAGAACTGGGAGAAAGTAGAGGAGCTGCTCGACTAAGTGGTATGTTCCGAGCTGTCGGTGGAGAGATGGCGTGGAATGTCATTAGTAGACGAATAAGTTTGAGAGGAGTCTTTAAAAGTGGGAAGGTCACAACATGAAGATAAAGCTGGAATTCAAGAGGACAAAATTGGGCAAATATTAATTTATAAGAAGGGGAGTTAGGGATTGGAATAACTTACCAAGGGAGATGTTGAATAAATTTCCAGTCTCATTGAGATCAGTTAAGAAAAGGCTAGGAAAACAACAAATAGGGAATGTGCCACCTGGGCGACTGCCCTAAATGCAGATCAGTATTGTTTGATTGATTGATTCATTCATTCGAAGTGCAAAATGAAGAACGTAACAAAACAGAAATTGAATCTAGCATTTAACTCTGGGACGAAGTTTGTGCTCATGTAATATGGTTAAATACATTTATTTTACATTAGTGTAATTTGTATTAAGCCGGCCTCGTGGTGTAGGGTAGGGTGCCTACTTCTTACCCGGAGGCCCCGGGTTCGATTCCCGGCCAGGTCAGGGATTTTTACCTGACTTGAGGGCTGGTTCGAGGTCCACTCAGCCTACGTGATTAGAATTGAAGAGCTATCTGACAATGAGATAGCGGCCCAGGTCTAGAAAGCCAAGAATAACGGCCGAGAGGATTTGTCGTGCTGACCACACGACACCTCTTAATCTGCAGGCCTTCGGGATGAGCAGCGATCGCTTGGCAGGCCAAGGCCATTCAAGGGCTGTAGTGCCATGGGGTTTGGTTTGGTAATTTGTATTCGTAATAAAATGTTTGTTAAATGATTACAAATTCATTTTCTAGTACAGAAAATTGCCTCTGTTATATAGTTTTTGGTATGATTAGCTGCCACCCGTGTGGGGGGGGGGGTCGATTTCCACCTCGGCTAACTTCTAAGTGTTTTTCTGTGGTTTCCCACTTCTTCCCAAGGTAAATGCCGGGATATCTGACTTAAGGGCCGCTTCCTTCTACCTGCCTTCGCCTTCCAATCTTCCCATTCCCCACAAGGCCGTTGTTCAGCAAAGCAGGTGGGGCCGCTTGGGTGAGGTACTGTTCCTACTCTCCAGTTGTCTTCCAGACCAAATGTCTCTTGCTCCAATACACTGCACTTGAGTTGGTGGATGTGGTATCCCTCGCTGAATCCGCGGGAAAAGATAAACCCGGACGTCAAACAGATTATGAAATGAAATGAATAAAAATGTACAAAGTACTTGCTGCTAATTACAGTGTTATAAGGGTAGAAGACTACTGCAAATGATTTGTTTAATTGTATAGCCTAATATTTAAGCGATTTCATCCCTCTGAAGAACCGACGGAGTACTTAGCAATGGACTGAAAAATTCGTTTTCAACTTATTTTCTAGAATAAAAATAGCCGTTGGCGCAGTAGCCCCGAAGGGCTATGGCCTACCAAGCGACCGCTGCTCAGCCCAAAGGTCTTCAGATTACGAGGTGTCATGTGGTCGGCATGACAAATTCTCCCATTATTCTTGGCATTCTAGGCAGGGGTTTCTAGAATACCACTGGGCATGAAATTAAACAAAGAAATAGTTCGTGATTAATTAGGAGCATTAGTGAAAGTTCCATCCTATCAGTCCGTTAAAACTTTATCGTTTAGTTATCTTCAGCTCATTAGACTCGGCGAAAGAAAAGGTAATTGTAGGCTGGCGAGCAACACGAGGGAATTGCTAGATCCAGAGCAGAGGAGTTGTAACATTCCATTACCAGCATAAACTACTCTTTCTACATCGGCAAGATTCCGTGTGCTCGTCTGCTGTAGGAACACGGAACTGTGCGAAACTTCTCGAGCGGACGAACTCTCGTTTTTGGCTGTAAACAGAACGACAGGATGTAATGTGATACATGGAGAGATTACTGCAGCGAACTGCTAATTACACTCGGGACCCACAATATGACGTTATCTCCACCTAGCCTTTCTTCTTGCAAGCGAGCACGTCTCCGTCTCTTCACGTGTCTTCTGCTACATTGCCTAAGATATTTAATGGCATCTCACAAGAAGAGTACTTACTAATGAAAGTAGCCTATTACTCCGAAACGGTCTCTGTAAAGCTTAAGAACTCTGCGAGAAGTTAAAGATATCCAGCTCCCTTGGTAATACTAATTCGTAATCTCTTCCTCAGCATTTAATAAAATCCCAGGACAGAAAGAATTTAATCTTAACCGGAGTTATTTTTTCTAAAATATTAATTAAATATTTTGTAGTGATTATGTGTCACCTTAATTAACCACCGCATGACACGATGGTCATGTATTACATGTAATAAATTTAATTATTGGTTCCATACTGACTTGAGTATAAAGATAATTCTTAAAATGAATTACAAAATCTTTTCCACCTATACAAGACAAAGATGTTACTATTACAAACGGTTTGTATAAAATATTACATTAAAAAGTAACATGTTTCAACCTTACTAGAGGTCATCTTCAGCTTAAAGATTACTGAGAAAAAAGATATACATGATATAAAACAGTGGTACAGAAATAACAAGATAAAAATTACACCGATAAAATAAAACTCAATATTTTAAAACAGTTATCGTTCTTCAGAATTGTTGTCGTGAGATAAGAAAAACTTGTTTAAACAAAGTGGGTGCATGTTACATGTTAATTTATTTGTTTATCCATAATCCATAATAGTTTCCTATTTTAAACGGAAAATATAAATAGGTGACAGCTGATTTGAAGCACTGCCACAGCCATGTGAAGTATTTATCCAGTTAACCACGACAGATCCATCTCACCTCAGGAACTCTGAAAAGTGGTGGCAAAATGGGGCTCTGGTTAAGACGCAGCAGGTCGTTATGCTACTTAGGTTCCAAAATGGGTAAAAAAAAAGTAAATAAATGCAATGTAAATTTTAATCTTATACCAGTTGCATAGTATTATTTGAAGTAATTCCACATATTGTATATGAGTTGATTATGTTTGTAAGTATAGGAGATAAAGTAGAATTTTGTAAACAATATAAATTTATTAAGGATGATCTGTTTGTTTAATAGAAAAAAATTGTTAGCGTAAATTGTATATTATTGTATGCTAGAAAAAAAGTTCTTATCTTGTTAATTTAAAATTTAGTGCTTGACAATAATGTATTTTAGCGTACCACTTGCCACTGAGGTAGACACCTCATTTGCAAACAAAGAGATTTTGATTTGATATGATATCCGACCTCGTAAAGAAACGGGACGAGTCTTGGACAAACAATGTTTTTTTGTCGTAATATGTACCCACTTTGTTTAAACAAGCTTTTCATCTCACGACAACATGATTGAAGAACAATAATCAAAATATTGAGATTCATAGTATCTGCGTACTTTTTTATATTTTATTCCTGTACCTTTGTTTTATATATATATCTATCTTGTTTCTTAATAATTTCCAAGCTGAAGATGACCTCTAGTAAGGTCGAAATTTATCCTTTTTTTTATGTAATGTTTTAGACAAGCTATTTGAAATGGTAACAACATCGTAGAGAATAGCTGAAGATAACTTTTGTAATTCAATTTTAAGAATTACCTTTACGATGGTCATGTCTCAGACTTTGGAGCTTCTCATGCCGCGAGACAAGCGTGCCGCGTCGATTGCTTTTTTTTAAAATCTGGTTGGCTTAGAAGGTGGCTTCCCTCGCATAATTTGCTATGAATTTCTTAAGTTCGTGCCCCAGGGAACACAACACAGATGTGCATCATTTTAAAGAAAACAACAATAAGATATGATTTGAGGAATTACATTATCTTTTCCGTTTGTTTATGTTTTAATTTTTTTATTTTGACTGAAGGTCGAAGAATTGTACTTGTTTCAGGCCCTGAGCGAAAGTCCATAGCCGTGTTGAAACACTGGATCCCGCGAGATCTCCGAAGTTAAAAAACATTGGGCGTGGTCAAGATTTGGATGGGTTGCCACGCGCTGTTGGTGGGGGTAAGAGAATGGAGGAGCGGAAAGAAACTGGTCACCCTACCGTACGTAAACTCTGGTTCAGGCACACCTCTGTGGAGGTACGGACCTGCCGTCGGGCAGAATACACCATTCAGGTCCTAAAATGGCTAATAGACATCGCTCTTTCCAATGGTGAAATAATTTTTAATTTATCTATAACAGCCTCCTAGATCATCATCATCATCATCTGTTTACCCTCCAGGTTCGGTTTTTCCCTCGGACTCAGCGAGGGATCCCACCTCTACCACCTCAAGGATAGTGTCCTGGAGCTTCAGACTCTTGGTCTGGGATACAACTGGGGAGAATGACCAGTACCTCGCCCAGGCGGCCTCACCTGCTATGCTGAACAGGGGCCTTGTGGAGGGATGGGAAGATCGGATGGGATAGGCAAGGAAGAGGGAAGGAAGCGGCCGTGGCCTTAAGTTAGGTACCATCCCGGCATTCGCCGGGAGGAGAAGTGGGAAACCACGGAAAACCACTTCCAGGATGGCTGAGGTGGGAATCGAACCCACCTCTACTCAGTTGACCTCCCGAGGCTGAGTGGACCCAGTCCCAGTCCTCGTACCACTTTTCAAATTTCGTGGCAGAGCCGGGAATCGAACCCGGACCTCTGGGGGTGGCAGCAAATCATGCTAACCACTACACCACAGAGGCGGACAGCTTCCTAGATACAAAGAAAAATAGAAATAGGTGACAGCTCATCTCAAGTACTGTCACGCCCACGTATTAGCGTCGCCTCTGTTTGAATTTCACCCCGTTTGAAAATTGGTGGCTTTGCCAGCAGGCTGCGACAGTTAAGTATAAGCATAAATATATAATATTGACCCCGCCATTATAGAGATAATAGAACCAGTTTTCAAGAATCTTGTGAAATCAGAACTGTTGATAAGATCTGTTGGAGGTAACACACAAAATAATAACGAGTCTAGCATCTTTAACACTAATCTGAACAGTTCTTCCAGGAAACACTGTTTTGGGGCATATCATCCGGATGAAGTCAAATAAATAATAAAGTTAAAATATTCCACCTATTCAATACATAAAAAGAGAGGTTAATAAAAAATTAAATCCCGTAGCTCACTTTTTGATTAAATAAGGAGAAGATAAGTTATTCCTTTGGACATGTCTCAAAAATCTTGGTACCAATTTTAGTCTAAGACATTTTTTTAAAAGGCTATGTCTTTAATTAAACTGCTGATCTTAACTTTGAAGTTGAGAAATTTGTTTGGTCCCGGAACAAAATATGAGAATTATAACATGTAATGTAAAATCCAACCAGGCAAACCATATGTTAAACAAATTTCTCAACCTGAATATTTTAACTTTATTATTTATTTGACTTCATCCGGATGATATGCCCCAAAACAGTGTTTCCTGGAAGAACTGTTCAGATTAGTGTTAAAGATGCTACCATGAATTTTAATGATGAAATGAGGGCCATAATTAAAATGGTGCAGCAATTAGAGCTTGTGATTGGAACATATTGCTCCGAGTTTCTTCAAGTATGTAGTAGGGGTGCTTGAATGCAAATCGAAACCTGTTGTACGTTTATCAAACATTTTCTCAAGTTACATTTTTAACACATCGTTTTCATCATAATTCTCACAATATATAAGCTACAATTTTGCATGACTGTGAACTTTAATTATTTGAACGACGTACACTAGAATATCTTACATAACATGTGCCATTAATTAAAACGAATATTTTTTAAAATAATTCAAATATTTGTTCATTTTATTTAAATATAGAAAATAAATAATGTTTACAGTGCCATCGCTGAGATTCTAGCGTATGTCTTACGAACAACACAAACATAATAAAAATGTAAATAATTGGAGTGTCCGCCTCTGCGGTGTAGTGGTTAGTGTGATTAGCTGCCACCCCCGGAGACGCGGGTTCGACTCCCAGCTCTGCGATGAAATTTGAAAAGTGGTACGATGGCTGGAACGGGGGCCACTTAGCCTCGGGAGATCAACTGAGTAGAGGGGTGTTCGATTCCCACCCTCGAAGTTGTTTTCCGTGGTTCCCCACTTCTCCACCTCGCAATTGCCGGGATGGTATCTAACTTAAGGCCACGATTGCATCCTTTCCTCATCCTTGTCTATCCCTTCCAATCTTCCAAAAGGCCCCAGTTCAGCATAGTAGGTGAGCCCACCTGGGGGTTGTACTGGTTCTCCTCCCCAGTCGTACCTCCCGATCGAAAGTCTCACGCTGCAGAACACTGCCCTTGAGGCAGCAGAGTTGAGACCCCTTGCTGGGTCCGAAGGAAAAACCGACCCTGGAGGGTAAACGGAATAAGAAAGAATTAATGGGGGGTAATTATTGCGAAAACGCTGCCTGACTGCGCAAATTACACCGAATATTTTACAGTGTACTGATGACAAATGGATAACTTTTTTAATGAGAATGTCTTAACACTATGTTAGTAGTAAATAATAAACCCTCGAATTTTCGGTTTTTAGTCATAGGGCTGCAGAAACACCTTTTATTAAATTTACACTAGCGAATTATGTACCTTCCCCTGTCCTAGGGAACACAAAAAACAAAAACGAGATTTGATTTGAGGTATCATATTGTCATTTTCGTTTGTTTACCTACACTTAACAAGGGGCTGTCTGTCCGAGGCGGTAAAGGCGTGCTCGGTTCGCCCGGAAGGACGTGGGTTCGAATCCCCGCCAGGAAGTCGTAAAATTTAAGAAACGAGATTTCCACTTCCGGAGGTGCATATGGCGCTGAGGTTCACTCAGCCTACACCAAAATTGAGTACCAGGTAGATTCCTGGGGACAAAGGCGGCCGGACGTAGAGCTAACCACTCTGCCCCGTCACATGCCGAGGTTAACAATGGTGGAAGCCTTTACTTTCCACTCCTCCAAGGGCCTTCATGGCCTGTAAGGAGGTGACTTTGCTTTCTTTTTTTTACTTATACTTAATAAACAGGCAATTGCTGCACTACTGCAGCATTCTGTATTGGAATATTGTTTTTGAAACGTAATAGGTTATATCGCCTGTATGTCCGACTGCATGGCTAAATGGTTAACATTCTGGCCTTTAGCGCAGGGTATCCCGAGTTCGATTCCCAGCCGAGACGGGGATTTTAACCTTAATTAGTTAATTCGCCTGGCTTGGGGGACTGGTTCTGAGTGTCGTCTTCACTATTAGAAATCATCTTAGATATGGCTGCATCCTCACAGACATGCAGGCCACCTACAGGTCGCACTGCATAGTGGGGCTCATATGACCCAAAGCATGTTTTCGCTTATTGCAGCTCTAAGAGACATCTATCGTGGATGATTGGCATTTCCCTTACACTATAAACATTCCATTCACAGTATAAGTTCGCGTTTTACCCACCAGAGTACTTGAAATGATAGTATTGTGCATGTTAGTAGATGCCTCTATGGAGTAGGCTATTTTGATTAATGAACAACATTGCAAAGCAAATTGAATTCACATGGGTTAAAAATATCATACTGATTTTTTGAAGCTTTGAGAGATACTCCACACTGTTATTTTGCTCAAATACCTGGTTTTCAAGTGCCATATATGATTATATAGGTGTGTTCCTCCTGAGACCCATCATGCAGTGTGTTCAAAATGGTGCCAGACAGTGAATGTAAACATGTGCTTGCATATGGGCCTTTGTATGCGTGTGAATCGCAAAAATAGACTGGTGAAGCATTTATAATACAGTGCACTCGGTGTATGTTGGTTATTGTTGTTTGAGGGGCGGGGCAGTGAAGTTATCAGCCCCTAAACAAAGTATACCGGTATTCTGCATCACAAAACAATTTGTAAGTTGCAGCGTTGTAAGTTGACTATCAGGATGAATTCAGAATACTTAGATGATGATCGCCTAGAGTCTGCTTTGGAGGAGATATTAGCCATTCCTTCTGACAGTGAAGATGGTTTTGGCTCTTCAGATGATGATGGTGATGCCATCGAGAGCGAGAATCACCATATTCCTGTGTCTGATGATCCACTCCCATCTACATCAACTGCATCTGTAGAAAACTACGTTCATCAGCTCCCTACAAAAGGTGTGTTCCTGTGACGGATGATCCACCCCAATCTACATCAACTGCATCTGTAAGAAACTACAGGCGGTCTGCTACCATAGGACGATCAAGTGACATCAGTTCTCTCCGAGACAGTGCAAAGTACAGACATCCCATATAGAATATGAAGAACATTCAGCGTTCAGATAATGATATAATCTTCACTGGAGTAGCAAAATTGCTAGAAGATATGTGTTTACAAACTCCCTTTCAGTCATTCAGCTTCTTCTTTGAGGATGATCTTTTATAAGAAATCTTCACGAGACTCACAAGTACAGTATACAAGTAGATCCCAGCAAACCTTTTGTCTTAACGAAGGACTAAGAAAGTATATAGGTATCTGCATATTTATGTCCATAGCTAGAGTTCCCAGTGTGAGAGACTATTGGAAAGACATAATAGGGAATACAACCGTTAGGGAAGCACTGTCCGTTAACAAATTTGAAAAAGCTAGGCGTTTCCTTCATTTTAATGATGATGATTAAGCAATTCCTTCTGGTGAACCTGGACATGACAGAATACATAAAATTAGGCCACTTGTGGATCATCTAAATAAGAAATTTTCTGTTCTTCCTATAGAGGAGTCCTAACCAGTTGATGAACAAATGTGTTCAACAACTAAAGCCAGGCACATCCTGAAGCAGTACATACCATATAAGCCCCACAAATGGGAATACACAATTTTCATCATCTGTGGTGTTAGTATCTTTGCATATAGAGTGGAGATATATAGTGGTTTGGAGAATGATCCCCTTCTTCGAGCTGAACTAGGAGAACCTGACGTAGGTGCCAGCACCAACATTGTCATGAGGCTATCAAGAATTATACCAAATGGTTGCCAACACAAACCATATTTGATAATTATTACAAATCTCTGCCCCTTTTGGTTGAGCTGGAGAAGAGGCAAACCCATTGTCTTGGTTCATTTAAGAAAAACAGATTTCCTAATGTCAAGTTGTCCAACGACAATGAAATAAAGGGTCGGCCAAGAAGGTATAGTGAGGAATGTGTATGTTCGACAGATAATGTTGAAGTTACAACTGTTATGTGGAAGGACAACAAATCTCTATCCCTTGCTTCAACATTCGTTGGCGAGGAGCCAAAAATAACCGTGAAATGATTTGACAGAAAATAAAGAAAAAGCGTGGAAATTCCTTATCCCAAGATAGTTTGTGTCTCTAATCGTCACACGGTTGGAGTTGATTTGCTTGGTAGTCCCACTGGCAGATTCCAGAACAAAATGAGAAGTAAAAAATGGTATTTCAGACTGTTCTACCATTTTTTAGATTTGACTGTAGTCAATTCATGGCTCTTACTCAGACGATGTTGTGTTCAAAATGGTTTGCCATGCATTATGCCATTAGCTCGTTTTCGTGTTGAGCTTGCCGTATCATTGTGTAAATATGGTTCAGACATTGCTCCTACAGGAGGAAGACCTCGCAGTGGCATTGAGGTTCAGATACAGGCAAAGAAGAGGAAAGGACCTGCTGCACCAGCACCTCCACAGGATGTCCGGCTCGATCAAGCCTCCAATTGGCCAGAGATCACGAATGACAGGCAGCGATGCAAACATCCTTAGTGCAGTGCTAAAACGTCCTCAAGGTGCATGAAATGTTCAGTATACTTGTGTCTCCACAGCAAGAAAATTTTTTTCACTGTGTACCATAATAATTGACATGTGAAAAAACATTGATGACCTTGCAGTTTTCATAATAACTCTCTTGTAAAATGTATTGCGAATACCTTAATGGGCCAATTGGCAGGAAATATAAAGTATTATACAGTTTCAACATAAAGACTAATTATTTGAACTTGATTTTACTAGGGCTACAGTTTGCTACCTCAAGCAGCAGCACTGCATAGTGTCCCTTATGGACAAACCAGTTTTTTGATCACACTGTAAATGTACATTGCAATAAATTTATTTGAACTTGATTTTTCAATATAGTAATATATATATATATATATATATATATATATATATATATATATATATATACCCATATAATTAATTTACCAAAAACAAAAAAAAAAAAACATGCAGTGTAGGGATAAGACCTGCAGCAGGCCTTTCCGGAGGCTATACGCCAATATATATCACCTGTACTAGGTCTGCTGCCGTCATGGCAGTCCTTGGATAAGAAATCATAGTCTTTCAAAGAACGCTATCCAACGAAGGGACAGGGAAGAGCTGCGAGCGGGAAGGAAGCGGCCGTGGCCTTAGTTAAGGTACAGCCCCAGCATTTGCCTGGTGTGAAAGTGGGAAAACACGGAAACCCATCTTCAGGGCTGCCGACAGTGGAGTTCGAACCTACTATCTCCCGAATGCTGGATACTGACCGCACTTAAGAGAACTGTAGCTTTCGAGCTCGGTTATGGAATTAATATAAACACAAAGAAAATTAATGTGATGAGAGTATACGACAAGGAAGATATGAAGGTAAAAACAACAAATGTCAAATTGAACAGGTTGCACAGTACAGATATTTGGGGAGCATGCTAACTGACAACTGAATGAGTGGAAAAAGAACAAGCATATCAATCAATCAATCAATCAATCAATCAATCAATCAATCAATCAATCAATCAATCAATCAATCAATCAATCAATCAATCAATCAATCAATCAATCAATCAATCAATCAATCAATCAATCAATCAATCAATCAATCAATCAATATTAATCTGCATTTGGGGTTGGAACACTTGCACGGAGTGTCACTTGCACTGAGCCTCGATTGAAGAGCTGGCCTACCTCCTCGGTGTAAATTGAAATTATACTCACTGTTTTCCTCGCTTCTCTTTTGGCTACAATTTTTCTAACTTCATTCGCCGTTTCATCCGGATTGCAACCAGGACTTCTAGTGGCTTTACGTCGCACCGACACAGATAAGTCTTATGGCGACGATGGGATAGGAAAGGCCTAGGAGTTAGAAGGAAGTGGCCGTGGCCTTATTTCAGGTACAGCCCCAGCAATTGCCTGGTGCGAAAATAGGAAACCACGGTAAACCATCTTCAGGGCTGCCGACAGTGGGATTCGAACCCACTATCTTCCGGATGCAAGCTCACAGCTAGTCCCCCTGGAGTTGAGGGTGGGGAGGGGTTGACATACATAAATAATCGAAAACAACCAATATTAGTGTCTAATCACTAGTTTTGGGGGTCGTTGAGATGAATAGTGACATGCCGGATGTCGTTTAATTCGAAGTTCAACCCCCATTAGCATACGGGGGAGTGAGAATGGGTGAAAAAGAAATTATCCACAATGATCAAGATTATGGATGTAAGTGTGTCGATCAAACTTGGTTGATGGTGATGATACTTGTTGTTTAAAGGGGCCTAACATCTAAGGTCATCGGCCCCACACCAAACATGACACATAAAAGACACACTATTTAGAAAAAATACTGTGAGCTAATTCACTCCCTAGCACCACTAGTTTTGGTGATGGGGAGGGGTGAACAAGTCAGAAATAATCGGAAACGACCAATATTACTGTAAAATCTGTTGTATGTCCGTCGCTCCCTTCTCGATCCGCCAGCCAGCTACACGCGTGCCAGTGTGTTATTCTTCGAGCCTCGACGCGCAGCCCTCAGTGCGCGTGCCTGGAACGTCGTGTGTGCTATATAAAGGAGCTCCTAGCCTGTCAAGACGCCCACTGACCCCGGTGTCCAGCTCCAGAATACACCCTACGTCGAGCACGGAGGCTACTCCTCTTGAAAATGTGCTTCGGCCAGGTGGACTGAATTTCTGGCAGTAAGAGGTCT
Source organism: Anabrus simplex (assembly GCF_040414725.1). Lineage (NCBI taxonomy): Eukaryota > Metazoa > Arthropoda > Insecta > Orthoptera > Tettigoniidae > Anabrus > Anabrus simplex. Next base: position 1,701,356,883 of record NC_090265.1, on the reverse strand, counting down.
CACCTCGGGTCACCGCTCCTCTTGCCTATTCCGCTGTCCATGCCCAGTCTTACCATTATATGCCACTATCATTCCCTAGCTAATGCAAGCTCCCATTATCGACTTAGTTTCGCTAAGTAGGAACTCTTCAGTCATTGAACTTACGTTAATGAACTCAGACACTTTAACAAGGAAGGACTCTCTGAGATATTTACGTCAGTGCTTCTGATAGTTTTCGACTATCAAGAACTTTTCATGTCACAAAGACTATCTTTCCGAAATAGTAGGAACGTGAATACTCCAACGTGAATATAGTGTACAAAGACAGACTCTTTCTCCAAATTCATAGTTCAATTTGCTTCGAGATAACTTTCAGTTTTGTTAGTGTAAATATTGTAATTTTACATGTGAAGCAAATAAAGAAGTTGTGCTTTTTGTAAACCCAACCTTGTTTACAACAAAATCCATCGCTTTTTGGGCCTTAATATGAATTTTGACACTCCGGATGTCGTTTAATTCCAAGTTCAGCCCTCATCGTCATTGGGGTCGTGGGTGGTGAGGGAGGGATGGCGATAATTCAAAGAGAATATGCCTGAGATTATAAATGCACGTGTGTATGTTCCAGCATGGCTCTCAATCAGACTTGGTATTCATATGACTTACTATCTGGAAAAAAATATTGTGGAGGTTAGGCCCTCCTAGGGGTTGGGGGTGAGCAGGATATAATACAAAAAATAATCGATAACAATCAATATTGCCGTCGAATCCATAGTTTTCGTGGTCGTTGAGATGCATTGTGACACTCTGGATGACGTTTAAGGATTAAGTCCAAATTCATCCCCATCGGCATGGAGGGGTGGGGTGGGGGGTGAAAAGGAAAGTGTCCAAAATGATCATGATTAGTGTTGAGTGTACAGTTTTCAGGGTCGCTAGGCAGATTGGTGACAGTCCTAGTGACAGCTGAATTCGTGTACATCATATGTATAGCGCGACCAGTAAATACATAGAATCTAGAACAAATGGCAGCCAGGGAGGGCTTTGTAAAAATAAATATTTTAAGAAATGTGAAGAAATTTTACAAAAAATATTTCATAGCTCGTACAAAAATGTATTAATTTGTATATCCTTTATATATCGAAGACAGAAATAATTTATTTATTATTTCCTGTTTTTAAGTATTCACTTTGTATGAATACCTTAATTTTTATTTCAAAGAATAAAATCCAAACTTTGGCGGAAAATGGGCCAACATATATATGCCAGTGCTAGGTCTTAGTCATTATAAAAATTGGCTATGGGATATATCAAATGTTGAACTCCATGCTAACCTCAAGTGAACATTGTATACAACGCAGCATGCAATGAATATCAATAAATACTTTAATTACCATTTGTGTAAGAAGCGGTTTCAATTCTTCGTTCTTCTCTCATTAGTGGTATGGGCTGTTAAACACAGCTGCACTTTCGAAGAAATTTTCAGGGAAGTACACCTGCAAGTACATTGCTCTTACAGCTGTATATCATTTTTCCCTTCACACAACTCCCCCTAAATTGTCCTTCTTTAAGTTATGTTTTGACTACATTATTAATTTCAGTTTGACTTTAGGTATTTTGTTTTCCTTTTTTGTCACGTGTCAAATTTGAATTCATTTTTTTCCTATTTGCTTTACGTAGCACCGACACAGATAGGTTTTATGGCGACGATAGGACAGGAAAGGCATAGGAGTGGGAAGGAAGCGGCCGTGGCCTTAATTAAGGTACAGCCCCAGACAGCATTTGCCTGGTGTGAAAATGGAAAGCCACGGAAATCCATCTTCAAGGCTGCCGACAGTGGGGTTCGAACCCACTATCGCCCGGATGCAAGCTCACAGCTGCGCGACCCTAACCGCACGGCCAACTCACCCGGTAAATTTGAATTCAAATGAACTGACGTTGTTAAGTGTTCTTCTGCCAAATTCAATTCTCCTGGGTATAATAGCGTTTGTTTTTTAAATTTAACTCATTTATGCAAATGTAAAATAGTGTTTTAAAGGATTAAAATGTTTAAACCTCCATTTCAATTGAACTATGTATATTATTTCGTATCGCTAGCTCTGTTCTGTCTGCAGAGTTTTATGAAAATTGGCCTAACCTTGAAGTGCGGCTCGCGATCGTGCCTAAGGTTTCAAGTATGGCCCTTGAGCCGTTATAAATTGGTAACCCCTGATCTAGAAGATCTTTCATTATTGCTCCCTTTTCAAAATGAATAGTGAGTGAAATGATTTTTAATTACTCTTTCCAGCATTATTAAAAATGCTTGGAAGTTTTCTGACATAGCCATTGCCAATCACTTAGGTAGAGCAATAGAAGGGACATCACAAGTTTAATAATATTATTCCTTGCCTGAATAAAGCGACCGAACCGTATTATAAACAAGAAAACAAGCGGCATGCAGTACATTCTAAGTCAAGGAAAAAACAATGGCACCTTTCTAAAGAAAGGAATTGGATAAGTAGTATTAAAGTCCACCTCAGTGGTGTTGTAGTTAGCGTGATTAGCTGCCACTCCCAAAGGCCAGGGTTTGATTCCCGGCTCTGCCACGAAATTAGAAAAGTGGTACGAGGTCTGAAACTAGGTCCACTCAGCCTCGGGAGGTCAACTGAGGATAGGGGGTTTCGATTTCCACCTCATCCCTCCTCGAAGTGGTTTCCCGTGGTTTTCCACTTCTCCTCCAAGCAAATGCCAGGATGGTACCTAACTTAAAGCCACGGCAGTTTCCTTCCCTCTTCCTTGTATATCCCTTCCAATCTTCCCATCCCTCTACAAGGCTCCTGTTCATCATAGCTGGTTAGGCCACCTGGGCGGTGTATTGGTCTTCCTTCCCAGTTGTATCACCTTGATCCGAGGTCTTATGCTCCAGGATACAGCCCTTGAGGCCTTAGAGGCGGGATCCTTTGCTGAGTCCGAGGGAAAAACCAACCCTAGAGGGTAAATGGATTAAGAAGTAAATAGTAATTAAAATGTTAATGTTTGCTGTTGTGAGTATCGTCCTGCTATTGAGCTGTGTAGTTGTTCACTGCATGTGACTGTGTGTATCACTGGACTGTCTGTGTGGAGTCGAACCAATGAACAGTCACCGTGTGTCGAGTGTCCCGTAGCCTTATGTTCAGATCCAGCGGTCTACACACAGCTGCTGCATGAGATGACTGGACTTGGGGAAGTGAAAATATTAATCGTCCGCAGGTAAAGCAACGGACTGGATCACCTGCTATGCCTTAATAAAGAAGGTCTTGTAAATAGACAGTAATTAGTAAGTGTGGCCATTCATAGCTGAATAGATTTGTGTGTGTATATATGCGTGTATTCATTTATTGGGTCATCCTAAAATCAATTACGAGTAATGAAACTGATGGAATTTTATTCGTAACATGATAATGTGGTCTTGTATTTTCAACACGTTTCCACGCATGATAATCAAAATAAACAGGTTTTATGGGGCATATAAATGCATATTTAGGCTTTTTCAATTTTGTGGCATATTTTGAACAAAATATCATTATAACGACTATTTTGATGATTTACATTCGAATTTATTTTTATAAGAATCAGAGTAAGCTCTAGAAATTATTTTTCAGAGAGACTAGAACATACTTCTACCAAAGAACCATTGAAAAATAGTGTACGGAATGTTTCTAGTAGGCAAGAGCTATTGTTTGCTGGTTGGGTCAATTCCTGGAAACCGGGCTATGGTTTTCACGGAAGCAGACTCATTTCTGCAGTTATTTGTTTGCAGATTTCCAGGACTTTTCTCCAAATGAAACTCTATTCACGTATGCTCTCGTTACATCATGTAATGTCAAAGGAAATTTTTATCTCTACAAGACGATACTCAGCGACAACAGGAGAGGATTCTCATTCAACAATTTTACAATGCATGTGTCCGACCGAATTGGCCGTGCGGTTAGGGGCGCTAAGCTGTGAGTTTGCATCCGGGAGATAGTGGGTTCGAAACCCCTATCGGCAGTCATGAAGATGGTTTTTCCTGGTTTCCCATTTTCACACCAGGTAAATGCTGGGGTTGTACGTTAATTAAGGCCACGGTCGCTTCCTTTTCACTCCTAGCTCTTTTCTATCCCATCGTCGCAATAAAACCTGCCTGTGTCGGTGCGACTTAAAGCGAATTCTAACAACAAAAGAAGATACATGTCGCCATAAATTGCGGAATTCCTGGTAATGGAGACTAGATCAGGTACGAAAGTTTCATTCAAATAGCACATATTTTGTGTACAACATAAAACTGATTGAATATTGAACAGAGGAAGTAACTGTAGTGTTTATGTCTTCCGCAGAGCCCGTCCTTGCCTAGGAGTATGCAGTATAACCTACATGAGTTCTTGAACTATTCAAGTTGATTTTTAGGTTAAGGATTTCGAAGAATCGGAACTATTTTAACTCTACATTAATTGCAGCCTGTAGCAATCGTAATAAAAGTATTTATGTATGTAATATAGATGTTGTTCATTAAGTCATACTTTGAATTTTATAGGTCATATGTGTATGTTTTTAGTTCATAGAAATCTGCCACCTAGTGATCACCAATGCACGTTCCTAATTTGGACAGCCCACTTTATCCGTCTCTTTTAGAGAATAAAGTGGATATGTTCTTTGCTTCCACCCCACAGCGGTAAGGGGACTAAAGTATGGATATCTATGTACATGAGGGTAGATGCATGTATGGTGTAACAGTTGGATAGAGATGAAAATGATAGCAGAGGATAGAGGGACACTGAGGGCTGCATTGATGACCAAACTAACAACGGATGTGAATAGTGGTCTTACAAAGCCTCATACACACGGTGGGGGAGATAGAATAAAGGGTTGAATGAGCCATCCATCACTGTACGCTATCGAGGAACTTGTGACATACCGATGATAACCTCTTGTGATAAGTAAATGGAGTCGAGCACATTTGGGATGCCAGTTCGGAGCTATCCCCATCTAATCGTACAGCTCTTCGAGCGTGAACGGGTAAATATTGAACAAACCTCAATGTTTAAAATTCAGATAGCTGACAAACAGCACGTGGGAGGTAAGTTCGATAAAGGTAAATTACCCTAGGAACGAAGTGTACATTGTCTCTACTGTGGATGCGTTCAGTGCTGGAGCAAAGCAAGAACACCCTTGCACAAAAGTACCTTGCCAAAGAGCAGTGCTGTTGACGTACTATTTTTATAGACTACCACTTATCCCTTTAGGGGTTTTGCCCATTACTTAGTAATTATCATGGAAGCGTGGAAGCATGTACTTGACCACGACCGTTTACTGTTATCACACACCTTTTTTTACTTTTCTTGTTTCATATTATTTATGTTGAGAACTTTTCTTGGCATAAAAAGCAGGGGTTCCCATACTACGAAAAACGTAAAATTAAGCAATTTCCTCAATTGCGCCGAAAATTGAAGGGCTAAAGGGCCCGAAAAGGCGTGATCCTTGGATAGCTTTATCAAACTAAATAAACAAATTCGATAACCACTTCTGGTCTAAGCGCAGTTCAGGAAAAACACCCTAAAGTCGTTTGTTCTTTTGCTTGTTTAAAAAAATTAAAATCCTAGCCAAATTAACTATTTACATAATTCCTTCTGTAATGTGTTCATTGCTTCAATACCCTCAGGCGTTACTGATTTCTTGAAAAACGTCCACACAGAATGTTGCTATAAGGGCTTAAGTGAAACTCTTGTTTGACTTAGATTAGCGCTCGTATTGGTAGAAAAAGGGAAAATGATAATCTAATCGACTGGATAACGATTATTAATAAAAGAATGGCAATTGTTTAGGAATAAATAAAGAATATATTTTTATACTTTATTATATTTTATTCACCTAAAATTTGTAGCTCATTGCCTAGGATGTTTTGAACATTGAGTTGCTTGGCTGAAGGGCTAGAACTGTGGATTATTTCATATTTCCTATCCAACTTCCAGGCCGATCCTTAGTCTGTCTGATCATCGATGGAGGCCCAAAATAATATATAATTTGTATACTCTTCGTAGTCTTGTCTTTCTTTCCCCTATACCTTCAATCTTTCAACGATCCGTCTCTTCAAGAGTTGATATTTATCTCGTATTTAGCCCTTATCTTTTACAATTTGCTTAATGTCAAGCCGGCCCCGTGGTGCAGGGGTAGAGTGCTTGCCTCTTACCCGGTGGCACCGGGTTCGATTCCCGGCCAGGTCAGGGATTTTTAACTGGACCTGAGGGCTACTTCGAGTTCCACTCAGCCTACGTGATTAGAACTGAGGAGCAATCTGACAGTGAGATAGAGTCCCCGGCCTAGAAAGCCAAGAATAACGGCCGAGAGAATTCGTCGTGTTGACCTCACGATACCTCATAATCTGCAGGCCTTCGGGATGAGCAGCGGTCACTTGGCAGGCCAAGGCACTTGTAGGGCTGTAGTGCCATGTTGTTTGGTTTGGTTTATGTCACACCGACACAGATAGGTCTTATGATGACGATGGGATAGGAAGGGCCAGGAGGGTGAAGGAAGCGACCGTGGCCTATTTTAAGGTACAACCACAGCATTTGCCTGGTGTGAAAATGGGAAACCACGGAAAACCATCTTCAGTAATGCAAGCTCACAGCTAGAGTGATTCAAACCTTCCACCCACTCGCTCGGTGCCTTACTTTTTGTACTCTTCATGAAAACAAATAAGAATTTCATGTGATGATGTTGATAGAATACCATCAAGAACAGAGGTTTTCAACTTGTAAAGTCTCAAGGGATTATGTGAAATGAAGTGATTTTAAAACCAAATCATTCTTTGAATGATTTATTTTCAGGCACCGCACTGGCCTCTCTCCGCATGGTTCCGAGGTTCAAATCCCGATCACTCCGCGTGAGATTTGGGCTTGACAAAGCGAAGGAGGGACAGGTTTTCCGCCGGGAACTTCGAATTCTCTGTTTTCTTTAGTTCTAATATTTCATCTCTCTGACATTAATTATTGCTCCAGAAGAGTGCGACAGGCTTCGGCAGCCGGCATAATTCTTATCCTCGCCGCTAGATCGCGGTTTCATTCATCCCATTCCTTATCCGGCCGAATGACTGCAAACAGGCTGTGGATTTTCATTTTCTTTACTTTATGAGAGTACAAGCTTTTGAAAGCTTTTTAAATGTGGTGTTGCGGAAGAATGCTGAAGGTGAGAAGGGTAGATGGAATCACGAATGAAGAGATACTGAATTCGATTGGTGAGATGAGATCGATTTGGCTAAATTTGACCAGAAGAAGGGATAGAATGATGGGACACATCTGACACGCAGAACTTGTACAGTTGGTCTTTGAGGGAATTGTAGGTTGTTAGAACGGTGTGGGTAAACCAAGATACGAACATGACAAGCGGATTAGAGCAGATGTACGATGTGGTAGTTATGTGAAAATGAAAAGGTTAGCACAGTATAGGGTGATATGGAGAGCTGCATGAAGCCATTCTTTGGAATGATGACCCAAACAACAAGATGAGAGTACAACTTGCTTGGACTCGAGCTATTGAAGATAGTTTAAACTTGTTAACAAATATCGGTGGAGGGAGGGGGAAATTCCGAGAATCGAAACAATAAGAAATGTCCCGATGAACATAAGTCCTACAGTGCGTGGGTAATGAGGTACAGGCGCTGCACATACCCGCTATCATACTGACATTTTTCTCCTTCGCCATCTGTTTTATTCGCTGTGGAAACCATATTTAGAAGAGATGACATCATAAACTTCCATAACATGCACACGTGGTCAGTTGAAAATCCCCATGATAGGGATATCGTTGAACATCAGTAGCGCTTTGGACGCAATGTGTGGTGCGGTATTATCCACAATCAGCTGATCGGCTCATACATGCTACCCCGAGGGCTGAATGGACCAGAGTATCTGACCTTCCTGAGTGTCATGCTGCCTGTACTACAGCAATGTGTGCCCTAAGCGTTCGTCGTGCTATGACCCTCATCCATAGGGTGAGCAGACGTCATCTTTTATCCGGACATGTCTTCCTTTCTAGGCCATTGTCCGGGGTCGGGTGGATTATTTGAAAATCGCGAAATGTTCTTCTTTGTTAGGGAATCTGCTCATTTTGGGGTTAATCTGTTTTACTGCTTCGTCTTTACAAGTATTCTTCCTTACGCGACGAAGGCATCATCGAAATGTGATTATGGATATACAGTACATACGATTATTCTATGCATGCCTTGTATTGTGATAGTAGAAGCTATTTACCACTCTGTATACTGCATGTTTCTCTCAACAATACCCCGTCAGAACACTGCTGTTAATGTGACAGCTGATAACGTGACAGGCGACAGGAGATAACCGGGATTTGAAGAGAGCCTCTTTTAAAAAGACGGTGTTGAAAAGTGATATTGATTATTGTGATGCTGAAAATGTATTCTATATATGGCTTTCAAATTGATGATGTGAAATATTTTGATCAATTCTGCCATCTATTAAAAAAATTATTTTAAATATTTTCTTTGATAGATTTAGACAAGTGAGTACAGGATTGAATAAAACACCTATTATGGTTCATTTTATCAACAATTCTGCAATTTCAAACAATTTCTGAATGAGAGAAGTAATGACCCCGAATTTAGCAAGTTATCTTGTAGTGAAAAATGTATAAATATTTAAATTCACATAAGTCAATTGAATGTAATTTAGAGTTATTTAAACTTGCAGAATACGTTTTTTCCTGTATCGAAAAGACTATTTTCATTGATCTCAGAAAAATGGACTGATAATTGGAACCGTTTCAAAGTAGATTCTGTGAAAATCCTCTTAATACCAAACCAAACACCATGGCTCAAAATCCTAGATAGGCCAGGCCTACCAAGCGACCGCTGCTCAGCGCCAAATCCTGCAGATTATGAGGTGTCGTGTGATCAGCACGACGGATTCTCTCAGCCGTTATTCTTAGCTTTCTAAACCGGGGCCGCCAGCTCACCATCAGATAGTTCCTCAATTGTAATACATAGGTTGAGTAGACCACGAATCAGCCCTCATATCCAGGTAAAATTCCTGACCTGGCCAGAAATCGAAAACGGGGCCTTCGTGTAAGAGGCAGGCACGCTACCCCTACACCGCAGAGCCGGCAAAAATCCTCTTAACGGTTCAATATAATCTAAACGAATTTACATGCGTACCTTTTTAGAAGTATATGTGACACACGCCAAAACTCCTGAAGGTAACTTAATCTTCAGAAAAATTACCAGCAAGGCGTGTAATTAAGTTTCATTGTTTACAATTAGGAGGAATTTACCTAATAATATGTAAATGTATAAGTCTGGATTATGTATGTGAAAATAAGAATATATGTCTAAATTCATACTCTCAATGGAGGATTTTGTGTCTTTCTTTCCCGGCAATGTCCTCCTTTTTAAATAGGTTTGTCCTCTTTTGTATCTGTTTTGATCTGGTCACCTTACTCATGCATGACAGGAGGGCGCTATCGCCCTTCAGTTTGCATGTACGCAGTTTTTTAGACAACACCTTTCCATGATGTTGAATCTGGCTTCGAGGTCCAGTGCACTGGCCCACCTTAATCCACTACACATTTATCTGCGCTGAATATATAGGATGGACCCGAACTCCACCGACGAACTTTCGGACGTTGTACAGTTATACCTCCTGAGTATATCTGTATAACGGACCCGTAGTCAGCGGTAGCTCGTCACAGAGTTATAATGTATTCGCTTTGTTACCGCAATCATCCCTGTTTCTGTGCAAATGCCTTCACAACAGTGAAAAAGACTGTAATATACGTTTAAAAGGTGTTTTAAAGGTAACATATCCGTACCGTTGGCTTCCGACATGTTAAAAAACTCCTGCAGACAACATTCCGACATCCTAGCGCCTGCCATTAACTATCATTTAGAACGGGCGTAAAACAAATAACATGAAGCTTGTTGTCGACCGAGCTCGATAGCTGCAGTCGCTTAAGTGCGGCCAGTATCCAGTATTCGGGAGATAGTAGGTTCGAACCCCACTGTCGGCAGCCCTGAAAATGATTTTCCGTGGTTTCCCATTTTCACACCGGGCAAATGCTGGGGCTGTACCTTAAATAAGGCCACAGCCGCTTCCTTCCCACTCCTAGCCCTTTCCTCTCCCATCGTCGCCGTAAGACCTATCTGTGTCGGTGCGACGTAAAACAACTAGCTTATTGTCGGTGCAATACAGATACAAACTCAATTGGGGCATCAAAACAATGAACTACCGGAGACCACGGGTCCTTCATACGAATATTCTTAGAAGTTACTGTCCCCACTGTACTGTACAGGGTGGTTACTCTCGATTATAGCTGGTGCTCATAAAATATGACCCAGTAATGAAAACCATTTAAAAAACAATTTATACTTGCTGTAAAATACTTACATTGTATTAACGTCCTGGATAACAAATTACGTGAGGTGGCATTATCAAGGTCCACGTCTCCTCTGAATTATAAGTCTTGCAATAACGCCCACCAGTTTACGGTACCGTAATTGAAAAGATTCATCACTTCTGTTTTACCAGAGATAGATGATAGCGTGAGAACAGCCAGGGCAATTAAAACCAAGAAGTTTACATCACTAACGGAGTTAATCTAAAGGGTGATTATACAATCCCTGCTAAGTGTGTCCCCGTTTATTGTAAAATTCACTGGGCAGAAGAAAATGTTAAAAAGTGAGTTTCAAATAATTTCTTTCAAAGGGAAGGTTTATATGTTTAATATCAATGCAGTTTGTTTTACTTCGCACTGACACAGAGAGGTTGTACGGTAACAGTGGGATAGCACTGGGAAAGAAGCGACCGTGGCCGTAATTAAGGTACAACCGCAGCATTCCCCTGGTGTGTAAATGGGGAATCACGGAAAAACATCTTCAGGGCTGTCGTCACTGTAGCTCGAACCGCCTATCTCCTGAATGCAACTGACAGCTGCACACCTCTAATCGCGCAGCCAACCAGCTCTGATGTCTTATTAATGCATTTTAAATAAGTCAAGTTCATAAATTCATTTTGTCGTTTTATTGAACCATTAGTACGATGTTCTAGCACTTTCCCTGTGAGTCCTCAGCGCCTTCTCAAGAAGACACAGTATGAGCAGTATTTCAACCACTGCAAAAAAAAAAAAGATCTGAAATGCCGGAAATGTTACTTACATAAGAGTGAAAAACGAAAGAGCAAGGGCTGTTTCAGAGCCACGGTTGCAGGACTTCTGGCCTTAAGATACGTCACTAGTGTGCTGGTTAGGTGAACAGGCGGAGTAGAGATTTAGAGAGAGGTTTTTTTTTCTGACAGGGCTCGGCTATTGTGAAAGACGTGAAATTGCACAATTTCTAATCTCCATCGACTCGATTACGGTGTGTTTTCGGGTTTCTGAACCCCAATAGGCTGGACGGGAGGAGTAAGTTGCCAATCATGGTGTTCAGCTGCCGCGGCTAACTTACGCCATTGAGTCACTCAAATAAATTATGAACACATGGTATTGTATGATCATAGCTACCATGTTCGCAGACAGTTTTACCAGACGTCATTTAGGCTGCCTGCGTGAGAATTTCGACATTCCGTATTACTCTTCGAGCTGGGAAAGAATCAGGACTTCCCTTGGGTAATGAAATGTCGTATGCTTTTAGTGCCGGGATATCCCAGGACGGGTTCAGCTCGCCAGGCGCAGGTCTTTCTATTTGACTCCCGTAGGCGAAATGATGATGAAGACAACACATTCACCCAGCCCCCGTGCCATCGGAATTAACCAATTAAGGTTAAAATCCACGACCCGCCCGGGAATCGAACCCGGGACCGTCTGAACCGAAAGCCAGTACGCTGACCGTTCAGCCAACGAGTCGGACTTCCCTTGGGTGATCTATGGCTGTGGTGTTAATTACATTTGTCGGATAAACAATGAATGTGTCACCTGAGATATTTTTGATGCCTAAAGCGCACGACATGCATTGACGAGTGGACTTTCTTCTGCCATTCATAAACCTGGTTACCTCTGCCGGATTTGAAACCGCAGCTATAGGATGCCTAAGAGAATACACCTGCCATACATACACGGAGTGAGCTTGATAATTGGTTAAACAAAAAGGAAGCATGTAGATCAAGAGGTGGGCAATGAGTGAGCCCCGTTTCTTGAGCTAACGTCATGAGCGGGAGAAGAGATGAGAGCAGCAGACTTCTAATAATTCGTGCTGTAAAAACTAGATGGCGATATGCGGAGTTAAGGCCCAAGCAAAGCCACAGCAATGTACTTGGCTGAGTATGTTTACGTAACACAATTGTACAGTTCGTTTTCTTTTATTGTTTATGCCGTATTATGCCGTATTCTTAAACAAGCTTTTATATTACCTTGCTGTATGTCTACGATTATAGGTAGTAGTCATAGGATAATTTAGTTATCACATGTCAAAGTAATTAATTTTGCTTTCTACGTATAACTTAATGACACGAATTTAATTAAACGTATTTACCGAAAACATTGCGTTTGTATACGAAATAACTCTTTTGTTTCCTCACCATAATGCAGCGATCCCAAAACTGAGGTGTTAGAGAACAAAACAATATGTACTGTAGGTACGAAAATAGGCGTGTGAACTTAAAATCCCCAAAAACTGAATCCAGGCTGCGACTTAGTGCCTAACCACCAATAGAGAGACCCATAAGCACCTTATTAAAATGATGTAGGCCAAAAGGGGTAGCAAAAGCGGTGAATACTCGGCAACCAGGATCGAGAGGAATTTGAAAATAAGCAGAGTTGAAATTGAAAACGGAATAAAAATTTGCCTTTCCAAAGAACTGCAGAGCGGACTCAATGGTGGGGAAAGGGAAGCTGTTAAATACAATATGACGGTTTAAAGATCTGTAATCAACCACAAGAAGAGGTTGACCGTCTTTTTTTGGGCATTAGAAAGGCGCGGCTGCTAAAAGATTACTTAGATGGGCTTGTTACTCCCTTTTCTAAGAATTCGTTAACACACTTCCTCATGGCGGTAAGTTTGGGAGGAGAACAACTGAAGGGATTTTCAATTAACATACTGTTAACCAACACAACCACTCATCGCCACCAACACTACCAACTCATTTACTTATGTACATTGATTGACCAGGGGGCTACACTCTGATAGGACACACAATAGTTTTTCTTTGAAAGGATATTCTAAACGGAGATTTTCAATAGATTTCAAGCGGAAAGCGAAGGATCGACTAATGAAGTCAATAGACAAACCAGTAGCTAACATGAAATCGGAGCCTAAGATGAATGGAACGGTCAAACCTGGAACGGCATTAAAATTGCAGGTGGTGGTGGTGGTGGTGATTATTGTTTTAAGAGGAAATACAACTAGGCAACGATCCTCTATATAACACTAATCAGAGAGAAGAAATGGAAGGGATCCGACACTTCGAAAATGAAGGTACCACCCAAAGAAAGACAAGGGCCACGAAGGGCGTGAAAGTGAAAGGCTCCCTAGGCCTCGGGGACCTAATAGCGTCGGGGTCGGAAAAGAACAAGAGTTGACCAAGAGATGTCCGATAGGATAGATGAAAGTGAGGAGCCTGGCACAAGTAGGTGTAAGCAATGCCAGGACTCAGCTAAGGGCCTCGTGTTACCAACCCACGCTCCCAAGATCAGAGACCCTGGGGCCCTTTTAGTCGCCTCTTACGACAGGCAGGGGATACCGTGGGTGTTATTCTAAGCCCCCATCCACAGGGGGTCATTAAAACTCAAGTCCCAGGAGAAATTGTTAATCTTTAAAAGAGTTGTTATTCGTGTTACCGGAAGTACACGATGACCATTGACAGACGCGTAAGTTTCAAGACAAGAATAGTTACGGAGGTCTTTTAACACCATCTCCTCAACAAAGGACTGGTCGACAAAGAGCTACATTACCCCGTATCTGAAAGGGCGTACATGACGCGCGAACCACAAGAAACTTTGGCCCAAGGCGAAGACGAAGAGAGTCCACATATTTTGCTATTTGAGTTACAACTAGGCACAAACGACGGGCCGCCACGTTGGTGCGAAGCTAGTTTCCCTGATTTCCGTTACATCTAGAGCAGATTTTTCGGTGCACACCTTTTAAACCACACTGATAACATATTGCAGATGTATAAGACAAATGCAGAGGAACTGCGAAGATCTGAGAGGTATGAAGGAGGAACTTATTAAAAGGAATGCTTTGAAAAAAGGGAGAAGCATGAGTCTAAAATATTTGTGGGGAAAGAGAGGGTATAGTAACGAGGGCGCCGGTTACACTATCAGAGGATCGAGGCGAGTCTAAATACTCAACTGGCCTTCTACTGTAGGATACTGACCACGGGTGGGCGATCTAGCGAAGGAGACAGCTTTGGGACAAACGCGGCAAGCCGCATCAGGAAAGGAACATTCATTGGGAGGAGGTGAGGGTTGGTACTAATTGTTTAATTGTAAAGTTGATTCAAATTCACGGCCGAGACTTATAATGTCGTTGACGCAGTTTACTTCAGAACGCGTGATAGATAACTTGAATGGAAGGACCAGATTCCGATAGAAAGTAGCAAAGATTTCGGGGGCATGTACCCTGGTATCTAGGCGATTGAACAAGATTAGAATGCCCGTAGCGTAATCATCGATATACTCTTCTCGGCCTTGATTCCGTCTGAGAATTTCTTGCTTGAGTATAAAGTCGATATCGGACAACCCGAATCTTACTTTTAATTCCTTGGCAGAATCAGATCAACATAGAATTTTGTGTTTGCACAACCTAAACCATTTGCTGGCAGAAATTTCCAGCACACCGGGAATAACTGGTACAAAAGAATCCAAAGACAACGTGGTGCATGCAGCAACCTCTTCTACTTTTTCCAGAAATTCAAAGCCAAAGATCCTTTACTTCGCCGGAGAAATTTAAATTCCACTTGCGTACAACGTCAAGGGAGGAATTTAAAGAGGACGAACTAGTCGCGACCGAATGGGAAATCTGGTCCCATACCTTATTGTCAAAATCAGGGACGAGTGCATTACCACCATAATCAATCCTACTATCATTATCACTGCGGTTTTTACATGATTGAAGAGTAGTAAAATCGTTAGACATGGCATTAATCTCATGTAATTGAACACTAGGAGGAGTATTTGGGACAGTTTCACTTTGTTTCTCCATGATTTTCAGTTCGAATTAGTATGACAACACACGGAAAGTATAACACACCAATAAAGGAGGCTAAAGGTAAAGGCACGAAAATTACGTGCAGGGCGTAAGAAAATACACACACACAAGAAGACAATATAAGTAGAAAATATGGGAATATCAGGTTACGATGCACAGATATTAAATGAGAAAAGTCTGGGTTACAATAAATCCAGCTTGGGACACAAATTTTAATGTTCATATTCCAGTACGAAAAGGTTTAGAAAGGCGTTTTCGAATACGTTTCCTCCCTCATAAAATGTTTAAATTTGTTTAGATACGTACCACATCGTCGTGAGAGTCGTGCAAACAGCTCTTAGGCTGTACCTTCCGTTGGAGCGCTTACTCTGCTCCTTTACCTGTCTGAGTTGGAGCGCTTCTCATTGAGCCGAATTTCACGTCATCACTAAATACCATCTTATCTTCATCGTTACTGTTACTGTTATTGAGAGTAAGTAATAGAGCAATACTGGTACTGAGCTGTGGTTCCCAGTTTAAGTAATCGATAATTATTAATATTTGTAACTTGGTTACTGAAATCTTTCTTAAAGCCACAAATTTCTAGCATTCAACTCCGAATTATACATAATGTTACGGTTATCTAGGTTAATATTATTATTAGTACTGTATTTTTCATTAATTTCTTCGCAGGTACGGTATTTAATATAGTATTTAAGAAGCAAAATAACAATTTACTTTGTGTATTGCGTAATGTATTAGATATTTCTTGTGCAGTAAGTTAGCACAGTAGTATAATAAGTTTGTTTCAGTTTTTCATGGTTAAATTTTCAGACAGGAACAAATGTGCCTAAATTTGCCAGTTAAAATAAATCACATGTATATTGTCGTTGAAGAAACAACATCTCGTATCTCCTATACATTATTATCCTTAAGACTGGTCACGCCTCCCAGGCAAACTAAAAAACCAAACCCCATGGCACAACAGCCGAAAAGGGCCATGGCCTACCAAGCGACTGCTGCTTAGTCCGAAGGCCTGCAGATTACGAGGTCTCTTCGTTATTCTTGACTTTCTAGATAGGGACACCCGCCCTGCTCCAGCCAGATATGGAATAAACGATATGTGGTAATATTTTAGCTTAGAACTCTGACCAATAAGGTTCTGTCATCTAAGGTTTAGTATTGCATGAACTAGGCTATATCAACGAATTTTACGTACCAGTAAATTACCCACACGAGGCTGACGTATTTGAGCACCTTCGAATACTACCAGACTGAGCCAGGATAGAACCTGCCAAGTTGGGGCCAGAAGTCCACCGCCTCAACCGTCCAAGCCACTCAGCCCGGGTTTATCAATCAATCAATCAATCAATCAATCAATCAATCAATCAATCAATCAATCAATCAATCAATCAATCAATCAATCAATCAATCAATCAATCAATCAATCAATCAATCAATCAATCAATCAATCAATCAATCAATCAATCAATCAATCAATCAATCAATCAATCAATCAATCAATCAATCAATCAATCAATCAATCAATCAATCAATCAATCAATCAATCAATCAATCAAGGAAATCAACCAATTAAGGAAAGTAATGGATAGGAAGAGCATTGTGACATACGAGGTACTTTTTTTCCACCGACAATATCTGAAGCCTGAACAACACTCCGCAGTTCAAAACGAAATGTTTAACCTCCGGAAATCTGTTTAATTCTTTCACGAATGTTTCCTTTAAACATGATTGATCAAACGTATCCTTCTGTGCTCACTGCAGCGTATTCTTGGGTAGCGCTGTGAAAGTACAATTGAGCCAGTTATTTGGACTATTTAAAAGAATATCCAAAAATTGACTTATATTTAATTTATTTCTCCACTAGCTGATGTACCCGTGCTTCATTGCGGAATTCTAGTTAAGTAGTGTACACGTATTGTATTAAATTGCATAGTCCTTACCGTTACCCCCAAAAACGTGAAGGGGAAGTCACCAATCGTCTTTCCTCGTGTAAAGACTGGGTTAGGGAATTTTCTTTGTAATGGTAAACCATCTTACCTACCATCAGTCACAATCAAGACGGGGAATTTTCCTTATAATGGAGAACACTCACTCTCCACCTGTCTCTTTACATCCTCAGAAATACTGTCTTAGTGGTTTTCCCAACTGAAATCAATATAGATCATTACAATTACGTCAGTAGGAATGCCACTCCTTATATAGCAGTGCTATCATATGAAATACTCGAACAAATGTAAAACCACACATTTTCTCACTTTTAACGTACAGTACTATGCTGCCGATCTAACATTCCAAAGCTCCAGAGCTGGAATGACCAGGAGGCAGGCAGCTGTGAAAACTCTTACTGCTGCTAAAATGTTTTCTTTCCTCCCCTGAATTTGTAGGCCTTCACATTTAGTTTCCTTCGAACTCTGAAATACCACTGTTACCATAGTCGTAACGGTAAAACTGAATAAAACAGAAATGTTTGGAAATTGTATTCTCAACAACTTTTATTATGTAGTACTTTTCGATAGGACCAATAAGATAGGTATTTAAAAGTTAAATTTTAGGCGCCTTCCCCTAAACTACCATTTTATCCATGGTGAATAAAATTATTTATAGCCCAGACTGTAGTTTTTTGGAAGTTTCTTGGAAGTTGGAATTCAAGAGGACAAATCGGGACAAATATTGTTTTATAGGAAGGGGGCTTGGCGATTCGAATAACTTACCAAGGGAGATGTTCGATAAAATTCCAATTTCATTGCAATAATTTAACAAAAGGCTAGGAAAGCAACAGATAGGGAATCTGCTACCTGGGTGACTACCCTAAATGCAGATCGGTAGTGACTGATTGATTCCCCGACTCTATATACCGATCTTCATTAAATTCTGTATACCCATTTTCTCGTGGCTCGGAGTTGATATGGACTTCGCAGACAAAAATACAAATTCATGAATATCTCTATTATCACAGTCGATACGATGACAATGTATAAGATATAAATTATCGGAAATGTAATTCTATATAACTTTAGTTATGTAGTATTTATCGACAGGACCACTAATAACATAAATATTTGATGATAAAATTTTAGGCCATCCCTTAAACTACCATTTCACTCAGAGTGAATGAAATTATTTATAGTCTAGATTTTAGTTGCTAATTTTCTGACTTTACATACCGATTTTCATTAAATTCTCTCCATCCGTTTTCTCTTGATGCGCGTACAGACAGACAGACAGACAGACAGACAGACAGACAGACAGACAGACAGACAGAGAGACAAAAATGACGGAAAATTATAAAGTGCACTTCCTTTTTACTGTGGACTCGTCCGATACAGAAAAACAATTTTGTTTAATTCTTAGTAATGTACAGACAAAACTCTTATTTTATATATATGGATTATCAAAATAATGAGACCAAGTTCTGTGTAAGGAATGCGCGTTATTAATCTTCTGCACTCAAATTCTCCGTTAGGTGACATCTATAAAAAGGAAAGTTGCTACTTAAAATACTCTGGCTTAATGTCTTAAGACATCATTTATTTCATATCTCTCTATTATTGTACGCTTAGAGCTCTGGGTTAAGTCGGAAATCGGATTACTTCTGCGAGGAAGTGAATTTCAATGGCATTGTGCTCACAGTTGAAATACGCGACGTTAAAGAAAGGAAGTAAGGAAAGTATCTTAAAACTTGAAATATTTCTAGTACAAATTGTTCTCAAAAGTTTTCTTGCGGGATATATCGGAGGAGGACAAGTCTCTAAATCCCGTTTGATAATAAGCTAAGTAATCTGCTTAACTGGATAAGATGTAAACACTCCGATACTTGATTCTCAGTTCGCGGAGGTAATCTTCAGTAAGGCAGGTGATTGGAAATAACGGGAAAAAGACAACAACTAATAATAATAACAATAATAATAATAATAGTAATAATAACAATAGAGTAAAAGAATGAAAGAAATATGGGTACACAGGAAAGCAAATGCACGACAGTATCTTACATAGTCATGATCACCTTATTCACATATAATAATAATAATAATAATAATAATAATAATAATAATAATAATAATAATAATGTCCGACTCGCTGGCTGAACGGTCAGCGTACTGGCCTTCGGTTCAGAGGGTCCTGGGTTCGATTCCCGGCCGGGTCGGGGATTTTAGCCTTAATTGGTTAATTCCAATGGCACGGGGCTTGGGTGTATGTGTTGTCTTCATCATCATTTCATCCTCATCACGACGCGCAGGTCGCCTAAAGGAGTCAAATCAAAAGACCTGCACCTGGCGAGCCGAACACGTCCTCGGACACTCCCGGCGCTAAAAACCATACGCCATTTCATTTCATTTCATAATAATAATAAAACTAAGTGTCAAAGAAATTACGATTCTGAGATCATCTTGGGCTCGATTACTGACAAAGCTAAATGCATAAACTGATGAAGTATTGTCCTTCACCAGAATTGAAACATTATTGTCATTTCTGAAGTGTATCTTGGAAAGAGAACTTTCACATACGTACTTAGAAACAAAATTCCCTTTAATTAATAATTATTGTTTTAATGTTTTTAGCTTTATGTCCCCGTAACTTCATTTATATAAAGATACTTTATAAATATAATAAAACAATGTGACTGGAAACTTACTTGAAAAAAAATCACTTGTTGCGGTTGTTGGATCAATGGTACAAATGGTGCTGTCTTACAAAGACCAAGAGTTTTACAAGCGTAGTCACTCGATTCGAAGATCAGCCTCTACATTATCTCTGTTTTTGTACTTCGTATTCATTTGTGTAAGAGCAGAAAAGGTACACTCACACAGGTATGTTGTCATGAAAGACATTAAACTCAGCATTTTATCTGTAAAAATTGTAGGACATAGGGGATGTCATGGACCCAAAAGTCGACCAAAGACGTATGTAGTTCAGTCTTCAGCCCTAAGGCTGGTTGGATCCTCAAAAGCTCTACCATCAGCTGTCATAGATGGCCTAGGCATCACTGAATAGGCGTACTAGGGAAATGAGGAGTGAGGTAGTTTCCCGTTGCTTTCCTCACTGAGCCAGAAGTTCCTATTACATATCAGACTGTCAAGCCCACTGAAATGCATGCACCAACCGACCCTGTGAGCAATGTTTTCACACCATTCATAGCAGGGACTGGCTGCACAAGGAATGGCATTACTAGCATCGCTCATACCTCAGTCACTTTCATATTGTCAAAGCCAAGGATAAGACGGAGACAGATCAGTGAAAGTAACAAAATTGCTCTAGCCCATACCAGAAGACATAGTGCACTGTAAACACTAGGTCCTGCAAGCAAAGGCATATCAAAGACGTGGAGTTCAACATCTAAACATCTGATTCTTCACCCATATCATACTTCAATTTATTTTTCAGTTTCTCTCTGCCTGGATACTGCGGCTAGTTGTTCTTTCGTGATTTTTCTTTACACACTAGGCAAATGCGTAAGGTTGCACCTTAATTAAGGCCACTCCTAGCCATTTACTATCCAGTCGTCGCCATAAGACCTATTTGTGTCAGAAATTTGTGGAAAAAAAAAAGAATGAGCTTCCTGAAAGGAGGTCTATTCATGTTCAGTTTCAAAGAAAGGATTTCTGATCTATGGTATTATATCAACCAGAGGCGGAGAATATGGTCTGAGTGTGGATACTAGCAGTTCCAAATGTCTCGCAATTAAATCAGTTGCATTGCCTTGTAATATTTCTTCTTTATGCGCTGCTAACTTGTACCATCTCTCGGGCAAGTTAAGAGCTGCATATGCTTTACTGTATGTAAGTAATACAACAGTGAAGAAATAGTTACTAAATTTAGTACAATTGTCTACGAATTATCTGTGCACAGTAATATTTCACTCTTCAAATACTTACAACGTACATTATTATTGTGGACCCCTTGGATTATCTGTGCGGCTACCCGCCCCCACCCCTCAGGGGTCCCAGGACCACAGTTCGGGAATGGCTACCCACATTTATCTGCAGCTCGAATGTGTTACTGCCGTGTGCCAACTGGCGTTGACTTGTTCGAAACCTGTGCCAATCTTCTTTAAAACATTTTGATGCGGTCGGTTACGCAAAAATGTCGTGCAGGTTTCTTACGAGTGAGTTGGGAACTGCAGCATTTGCGTTACAGAAGACGAGTATTGGAGAAGACAACGTGCAAGAAAGAAAAGAATGTGGGCACACAATGCTTGGAAGTACAGACCAGAACGCTACAGATCTCCAATCTGTTCTCCTATAACTCTAGCTTGTCACCACTGAAGTCAGAGGTGGCAGTGATTCGCAGTTAGTGGCACTAACGTTACAGGACGTCTGGCTCGGAGCTGTCCCTCAAGTGATCGATTTGCTACAGTTTGCTGTGTTACTCTGGTGCCACCTGAAGCTCTAATGCGGTATGACTCCTCACCACAGCCATGCGCCAAATACGGTGGTCTACTCTCTCCGCAGTGGAGCATGCGTCGCCGAATCCCGGTCTTCTGATCCCGTGACCAATGCTGCCAACACCGATGTGGATACATCCTTGCCAATTCTTTCTGCAACATCATGGAAAGAACAATCATATTCTCGTAACACTATTACACGGCCCGTTCGAATTCTAAGCTGCTCATACTGTCTTCTCGTCTCCTGAAAGGCATGTTTGACTCACACCAACCTCACAATGTCAACACCGGACTATGACTAACGCTCACGAAGTGCACAACGCTTATTTCAAGGGAACATCCTTGGCAGGGTCATAGTGTGTCTACTAGCACCACCCTTCGTCGACTAGCACGCAAATCTGAATAGGCGTCGTCTTTCAGATGAGCAAATACGCCTCCCGAATCCAGCACAAGTCTTTCTAGGTACTGGGATTTTATTTTTCGCCAGTGTATTTGTCGCCAGCTATATGGCCTAGAAGCTGTGGTAGGTTGACATAAATATGTATTTCCACCAGGCGTCTCCCAGTTTAAGTGATGAATTTATGCAAGTGACGTTGCGTCAAGTTGTGTTATCGATGTGTTTGCGAGCTACAGACCACGGTACCCAAAACTGAGCATGCCACTGGTTCCACTTGTGATAGGCTCCTCATTCTTATATTTCATATGTGACCTTCCTCGGTCAATTTTAAGTTTCCTTTTTTACGGCGATAGGGGAAAAGTAGAGAATCATAACTGGAAACGTCCCAGTCGTGATCTTAATTGAGGATTTTTTTAAAAAATAAAATATATTCACCTTGTTATGAATAGGTTCCCGGTCTAGAAAGCCAAGAATAATGGCCGAGAGGATTCAGTGTACTGAACACACGACGCCTCGTAATCTGCAGGTCTTCGGGTTGAGCAGCGGTCGCTTGGAAGGCCAAGGCCCTTAAGGACTGTAGTGCTATGGTGGTGGTGGTGGTGGTGGTGGTGGTGGTGATTATTGTTTTAATAGGAAGTACCACTAGGCAACCACCCTCTATATAACACTAATCAGAGAGAAAAAATGGAAGGGGTCCGACACTTCGAAAAATGAAGGTATCGGCTAAAGGAAGACAAGGACCACGATGGGCATGAAAATGAAAGACTCGCTAGGCCTTCATACGTAATACCGTTGTGGTCTGAAAATAACAAGATTTGACCAAGGGAGGTCGGATAGGATAGATAAAGTTGAGGAGCCTGGCACAAATAAGTTGAAGCAATGCCAAGACTCAGCTAAGGGCCGCGTGGTCACAAATCCACGGTCCAATGTACGGAGCCCTGGGGCACCTTTTAGTCACCTCATACGACAGGCAGGGAATATCGTGGGTGTTATTCTACCGACCCCACCCACAGGGGGTATAGTTCTATGGGGTTAGGTTGATGTGTAGGTTCATCCATAGGTTATCCTTCGTTTCATGCAACAATTCCGAGTGGTAATTATTTAAGATATCTGCATTTTAGTGAAGCGCTGTGTGTTTCCAATCAGCATAGTTGGCATATGAGCGCAATATTATTCTGTACCTCACATGACGTTTGTATGTTGAGTTGCATTATTTACTCACTTGGCGAATTAATAAACAAATGATGAAGGCATTTTTTGATTTTCTATTTCATAATTTTATTGTATGATTCACAGACAATTTTGTAGAAGTCTTCAGATATAGTTTTTTTTTCGAGAGTGTATTATAATAGTCACAGTTTATTGAGAAACGAGGATGTTGTCCGCGCGGTTAGTAGCTCGCAGATGTGAGTTTGCATTCGGGCGATAGTGGGTTCGAACCCCACTGTCAGCAGCCCTGAAGATGGTTTTTCGTTGTTTCACATTTTCACGCCAGGAAAATTCTGGAGCTGTACCCTAATTAACACCACGGCCACTTCCTTCCCACTCCTAGCACTTTCCTATCCCATCGTCGCCATAAGACCAATCTCTGTTGGTGTGACGTAAAGCAAGTTGTAAAATATGTATATACTGAAATATGAACGGGTTGCTGGCAAACAACCACAAATATAACTATAGATAAATACAGATAAAAGTTAGTGTTCTTTTAAAATGAACGTAAATATAACTGTTAATGTCACGGTAGTTCGTCCTCTAAAATATAATCTCTGCTTTCAGGACAAGCGAAAAATGTACTCATCTTTATTTTATTATCAGAGATATTATGCTTTTGGAAATTTTAAAAAGATGTTAACAATCACCTGCTTTATATAAAATCAATATGTTTACAGCTATGAAACCGTCAATAAAAACGTGCATACGGACAGAAATAATTAAAAATATCTTAAACAGTTGCAGAGGAAGGTACTGGAACCCCAAAGAACAAAGAATGGTTCATAGAGAAAGGAAGGAAACTAAGAATTATACCTCAGGTTGGAAAATATCTCAGGTACCATCCGGAAGGGGAGAGCCATGTTCTTCGCACGTATCTACAGAATGAACCCGAGAACACTGACCAGTCAGATAATAAGGATTTTTTGAGACCAGGAATACTACGGTGCACTGGTATCAAGGGATGAAGAAGGACCTGGGAGACCTGGGAATACAAGGAACGGAAATCAACAACAGGGATGCTTACAACTCGAGGATAAAGAACACCAAGAGTTTTCAAGGGAAGTTAGATCCCGCACCCAAGCACCGCGGACAGAAGGGAGGAGATAGCAGATGGAAAGGATGGAGTACTGGATAAGGATCAAAGCCTAGAAGCAGATGAAGCTCAGTTCGAATTAACATGGTCCATAGTCTGCCAAAACTGGAGAAGGAAAAGTTTCAGAGGTTTAAATGGAGGTTTACTAGTGCCTTAAACCCTTAAGGTACCATTCTGATATGTATGTGTATTTGTTTGGTGGTGATTATTGCTTAAAGAGGAAGTACATCCACGCAAATATCCTAATTTTGCGTATTGTATAAATAAGAAACAACAAAAAATCATCTTCAGGGCTGTCGATCTTGGAGTTCGAACCCACCATATCACAAAATTTTATCCTATAGCTACATTTCCCACCAATTCACTCGGTGTTACAAAATGACGGAGAGTTATTTACCATTGCACTTTTAAAACAGTCGTAAGACGTTTCAAAGTATCGGACAAGACAATAAAGGAGCTGATTTAATTTCATGTGAGATATAAATGCAGTAGTACTGGAAAATGATGCTTTACTTTTTACGGAATCAGGAACTTTTACATCGCCACACACGTCATAAACACGGCGAGATACAGAGTAACTTGAAATTGGGACTAGTTCAGATATAACCTTGTCGACGGAACGAGGAAGCCGTTCCGGAGATTTATGGGTTCATACGAGTGCTTAAGGGTCGTCATTAGGTGATCCAAAAGTGTATGTGACCGTTGTATTACTCTTTTATGGCCCTGGATGCTATGACATATGTTCTGAGTTATTCTGTCCTGTGAAACATTTTAGCCATTACTTCAGCCTGTACAGCCAACAATTACAATAGAAACGTACTGACAGTAAGGGTAAAACGTTCTCACGATATACACATAAAACTCAGAGTGAAAAACGTTAGAAGAATATTTCCCTTGTGTGTGTGTGTGTGTGTGTGTGTGTGTGTGTGTGTGTGTGTGTATGAGCAAGCATAGGATATATGCATGGTATCCTCTCCCTATGTTACGGGGAGTACCCCTCGGGGTCTCAACATGGGAGGGTGAGCTGATAATAACGAGGTTGCTTTCTCTTACTCGTGCCATGTCCCACGGTTTCATCTTATCCATCGGACACACTTGGTGGACTGTTTTTCTAACTTTGGTCCTTCAATGCTTTAAAATCCACAGTTCTCACACTGGTCTTATAAACCAATATTAAGATATCTCTTCTACAACTCAGAGGAAAGAATATTCATCTCATTAATCCCCAAAATTAATATTTTACACTAAACTACCCTCTGAATTATAAAGTTAAGAATCCTTATCTTCAATTTTCTCAAAAGGCTTAAATGAATATAAAAGACGAGAAGACTCTATAGATCTTTATATGAAATTATGTTGCTTTGGGCAAGCAACTCAGTGTTGAAAACATTCTTGGAATATGAGCTAGGGGTTTTAGGTAAATAAAATATAATAAAACGTAAGAATATATTCTTTATTTATTCCTAAAAATTATAATCCTTTTCTTTATCATCGTTATCTGGTCGATTAAATTAGCAGTTTGCCTTTGTCAACGACTACGAGCGCTGATGTAAGTCAATGCAGAGCTTTACTTAAGCCCTTATAACTACATTCGGTGTGGGCATTTTTTAAAATTAAAAAAGTGCCTGATGGTAACGAACCAAGGAACACATTACAGAAAGAATTATAAGTTAATTTAGCTAGGATTTAAATGGAAAGAATACGAGTAAAGAAACAAGCGATTTTTAGACTGTTTCCTCGGAACTATATTTAGGCCGGAGATGTTTGTCGAAATTTGTATTTTTAGTTTGATAGACCTATCCAAGTCCGCCTCTGTGGTGTAGTGGTTAGTGTGTTTAGCTGCCACCCCCGGAGGCCCGGGTTCGATTCCCGGCTCTGCCACGAAATTTGAAAAGTGATATGAGGGCTCGAACGGGGTCCACTCAGCCTCGGGAGGTCAGATGAGTAGAGGTGGGTTCGATTCCCATCTCAGTCATCCTGGAAGTGGTTTTCTGTGGTTTCCCACTTCTCCTCCAGGCAAATGCCGGGATGGTACCTAACTTAAGGCCACGACCGCTTTCTTCCGTCTTTCTTGCCTATCCCTTCCAATCTTCCCATCCCCCAACTAGGCCCCTGTTCAGAATAGCAATTGATGCCGCCTGGGTGAGCTAGTGGTCATTCTCCCCAGCTGTATCCCCACCTCAATGTCTCACGCCCCAAGACACTGCCCTTGAGGTGGTAGAGGTGGGAACCCTCGCGGAGTCCGAGGGAAAAACCAACCCTGGAGCGTAAACCGATTAAGAAGAAAAAGAGCTATCCAAGAATCACAATTTGAAAGCTTTACCTGCCATTTATCCCTTCAACTTTCCGCACCATGCGTAATTTTACGTTTTACGTTTGGGGATCTGTACCTTGTCCGGCTAAGAAATGTTTTCGGCATTATCAGGCACTTCGTGACCTCTTCCTTACCTTTGTCAATATTTCTATTGTTAGAAATTCATGTCTCTTCCGTTTCTTCTTTTAAACATTAATAACATCTGATCCATATTTCTCTCGTGGAGCATGCTGAAATCTCCACCGCACAAGCAACAGTCCACATCGACCTTTGGAATATTCGTCGAATTCACACGTGCTTCTTTGATTTCGCTGGATGACTTTTATCTCTATGTGCTTCACTTTAAAAGCTCGCTTAATGTGCTACTAAATGTATTACACTTAAGAAGTTAGCTTCTGCTGTGATTCATTAGCAACGTTTCGACATTCGGACTGCATGATCACTGGTTCAAAGGAAGAAGAATTTTTTGAAGAATGGAAGAAAGTCAGTTCGAAACTCCCTGTCGCACGATATCACCATGAAATTGATCTATGGCGGCAAATTTGGAATTTGCCGAAAATATTACAGTTAAACATTTTGTCACAGATAATTCTAAGGAATTGTATTTTGGCCATCTCGTGGAATTCAACGGAACGTCAAAATTGACGTCCTGGCAGCACACGGTAGTAGAATAATAATTTTTACGTCCCACTAACTACTTCATCGGTTTTCGGAGTCTCAGGGGTGCCAGAATTTTGTCCTGAAGGAGTTTCATTACGTGCCAGTAAATCTAAGCACACAACGCTGACGTATTTGAGCGCCACCAAATACTACCTGACTGAACAAGGATCGAACCTGCCAAGTTGGGGTCGGAAGATCAGCCCGTCAAACCCGGGGGCCACTCAACCCGGCGCACGGTAGTAGAGACCATGTAACTGTAGCTTATAGTTTTTAAATAAACACTGTTTATAACTACAACTACATAATACAAAGATCGGTACCAGGTTAGAACTTAATAATAGTAGAATATAAAACTCGGAGAAAATATGGAACAAATAATACTAGTCGAGGCGATTAATAGTTTATGAATCACTGGTCTCCACATACTACTCCCTGCCCAGAGACAATGTGGATAAATCTACCTGAGAAGCGCACTATGTGACCAGAACGTGTAACCCGATTGCTGGACTGAAGCCTATCTTCAGGATTGATCATCCAGCTGGGTTGCACTAGCGTTGAGGACTTGAGTGGTGTAGGTTCCACATTATGCAGTAGGAAGGCTGGTTTAGGTCTGTCGATGGAGACTGTCCGTTGACCAAGAGGTGTTTCCAGAGTGAAGTGCTTTTCCGAACGTTTGATTACAGAATACGGTCCATTGTAAATAGCTTGGAGAAGTTTTCTAACTGCATTTTGATTGGAGGGGAGGGAGTGGTATGTGATGGCCACTCACGTCACCGTTGTTCGATCACGTCGGGATAACCTGCTGTAGTTTATTTTTAATTTTTAAATATACACTATTTTTTTACAACTACATAATACAACGATCGATACCAGATCTTGGCTAGGTGAGAACAAAATAATAATACAGTGTGAAAATCGGAAAAAAAGGTGGAAGACACAACTCTAGTCAAGGATTTTAATATATCATGAATCACTGTACGCCTTATTATTATTATTATTATTATTATTATTATTATTATTATTATTATTATTATTATTATTATTATTATTATTATTATTATTATTCGTGGCCAACTGCTGACACCGTGGTTGGCCGGCAGGTTATGAGATATGCTGGTACGGTATACAATTTATAATCACCAGAGTTTGTGTCAAGAGTCTGGATTCAATTATTACAAACTTCTCCGCAGTGATCATGTCAAATGAGGGCTTGATGGTGATTCGTCTGTCAGACGGGGACGTTACAGTAGGCCTTTGTGTTATTCGGTGCGAGTAGCGCAATGGAGCAAGCAATGTGGCGCTCTCTCCCTACCTCATTATCGATTCCGAAGGTCATGCGATCTAGTGATTATAAATTGTACATCACCAGCTCTGCTAACTTGCCGGCCAAGTTTCTGATGGTGAAAGGTGCTCGAGCTGGCTAACCACGGTAAGATCATGGCCACCCTGACAGTTGTACCGTCTACTTCGATAACAAAAACAAGGTGAGAATTCCTCGTTCTTCATTTCCCTTGTGCGGCTCTGCATTAGCACTGGGATCTCTTTGATATTCACGAAGAGACGAATACGCGCAATTTCCGATCAAGGACTGAGCCACACCCCGTTGCATCGCTGAAACAATACCAGTACCAATAAATACAAAACGAAGGTTGAGGCGTAGATCGCGACTAGGAAAGGCCTAAATGTCAACAGCCTTGAACTGGAAACGAGCCTCTTGACAAATAATAGTAAGAGATTAAATCTATAAGTAATAAAATTCAAAATACATAAAACAAGGGTTTATTCAAATCATGAAATGAAGGTAGAGGGAAAAGAAATTAATCAAAATTTAAGAAAATAAAGAACGGGTACATACATAATCAGTCCAGGCCGAGTTGTTGGCAAGACATTATTCCGTGAGCATCAAGTCATAAAAAAATTAAACATTCGGCTGGCTCACTCATTTAAGTACAATACCATTCAAAAGGTGGCAGTATTTATGTATCTCAAATGGCGCAGAAGATCAAAAGAGAGATCGTTCTTTCCAACGAGTATATTCCATATCACTTCCACTCAACAACGATCAGACACCACCTTCATTAATAACAATCAGCCCAGATCTTCCAACTCCCACGCATCAAGGAGAAAAACCCCGAGTTGTAAAGAAATAAAATACGTAGGATATCAGTATGGGATAAAAGAGAAATGAGTCTGGACCAAGGAGATAATATATAACAAAAGGGGAAATCCCAGGCATGCGGATAGCCTAAATGAACGAAACATAAAACATGGTGGCCCTATAGGTAAATGAGTGGCCAAGACAGATGCGAAGGCGAAAGAAATAGTACCATACGAAAATGCATGAATAAAATACTGAAACAAGATCAAAATACAAATTCAACTGATTGATACGTCTTTGTTACACTCCCCTCTCATACTAACACTCGTCCACACATTCAGACACAGCCGGGATCGGCAAGCAATACGAGGAGCAGTGTCAGTTAAATGACGAAATCAAAATTCATATAACATGACCCCAAGGCCACAAACGAGGTCTCATTTATTCCAGAAGTTTCGTGCACAGGTCAAACGAATTCGGCTGTGGGATCAGAGAAATCCCGCAGTCATGCACAAACCCATCAAGGTTCGCACTTCGTACGACACGACTGGAAACTCGCGCCGACACAAAGGGCAAACAGTCATCAAATGGCGAATTACATAAAAATGTAGTGCACATACACAGAAGTAATATGAGACCGTACCATCAGCATATCATAATCTCAACAACCACAAGCAAAAAAAAAATGCAGTACATTCCTACTGCGGAGCGAACAACACATATCAATCACCTTTACATCACTGAACAAATGTTACGAAAGAATACCCATACCTGGAATATATTAACTGTCGAAGAAAGGAGAAGGATGATAGTACAGGGTGAGTTTGAAGCGTTCAAAGTTTTTTCTGTTCGTCAAAAACGCTACTCCGATATGTGTGGTGTCCATTTTTTATATTCTCTCAAAGTAAAAGACAATGATTCGAGTCCAGGAGATAAAATTAAAATCTCGTCGGAACGATACGACCATCAGTGCCCAACAAGGTCTGTCTAGACAGACCTTGGTGCCCAACATCGAGGGAGCTGCCCTCTCTAGTATAATCATGGAAGTTGTCAAGTCTTCTAAGGTGAGGCCGGAAGAGGCCATTAGCAATAACCGAACAGTAATATTTAGGAATTTGCCATGCAGATATGGCTCAGGAGTAGTTCGATAGTTTTCTGATGACTGAACAAATGGTGATAAGTCGCCAGTTTTGAGGTGACCTCTCGTCTCATGATTTGTGTATGAGGACGGTACGTGCTTTCTTGAGACATCGGATAACGAAGGATGTTTTCAACATTCTAGTAGCAATTAAAGCTAAGACGTCAGCGATTGAGTCCTCTCTCATAACTCGTATTAAGACGTGGTCAGGACCGGGGATGTATCAACTGCAATCTTTTTATTGCTGAACTTATTTCTTGCTTGGTAATGATGGCTGGATAAGAGTCATCTAGTGCAATTCTTTCGAGATCGATGATTATGGTAGGATAGTGATTCAGTATGCAGTCATAGGTGGTTGAATTTTGGTAAGAAAAATATTCTTCAAGGTCTCGGATTTACATTTTACATTGCGGTTGGTTGTTGCGAATTGCTTTCCTTCTTTGGTTTTAGTAAGAGAACCGAGTAAGTTGATACACGTAATTTGCTTTCCTCTTTTCCCTATCCCTCTTTGTATGCCGTTCGGTATTTGTCGACTGTGAGAACTTTCGCCGGATATTAAAATCATATTTGTTTTTCCTTAGTTCGTAGAATCTCCTGGCAGGATGCTTCGGCCCTGGGAAGGAATATGTTCGTTCGCCAAATATCTTCCAATATTGTGAACTAAGTTCGAGAAAGTGATATTATCGGTATCATCTTTAAATTTGTTTTTCCATTCTGTAATATTGAGTTTGAACTCCTCCAGATTTTTGTTAAGATGTTATGGACTTTGCTCTGTTATATCGAGGGGAGGGACCGAACGAATTTTGTCGTATGATTGCGTTGTTTGTGATCTGTTTCCTACAGCTCCAGTATGTCGTGCTACAATGATTTCTCTATAAATTTGGGGTTGAGATTTACTTATGTGAATATTTGTTCCTTTCTGAGGGAATTGCATCAAGTCGGGCTTAAGATCTGACTGGCTGGTGGAAGACACATAGAATGAGGTTAAGGTTCTTATTTCATACTACATTTGTACATGTAAAGTTTAATATCGTGGTTAATATTGCGGTTACCTTCTCAAACTAGTGAATAAAAAGAGAACGTTTCTAAAAAGACGAATATAAACTGGTTTCCAATGAATATGCTGTGAAATAAAATCACGTATTTTAAAATAGATTCGTCATAGCAACAAGCGTAAACAAGAGGTTATGCATGGCAATCCTAAAATATCGAAACAAAACTATGAATTCCCGCTAAGTACATAAAAATATCAGTCATTCACCGAAGATCAAATAAAGTTAAAGTAACATACACACCATCATGGTCTACGAGTAGGCATTAGAATAAGCAAAAATCATATATTGAGGCACTTCTGAATGACTGATGCACACCACTCACAGTCTTCTCTTCCTGTTACTTGTGTAGTAAAATAACTAACAATGGCAGATGTAAAGACGACATAAAATGCAGACGAGCAAAAGCAAGGAAGAGCTTTCTTAAGAAAAGGAACTTTTTCAACTCGAACATTGATGTAGGAATTAGAAAGGAATTTATGAAGATACATATAGCTCAAGCAAATCCAGGAAGATCGGAATGTGAAACTACATAGCGAGGGAAAAGGCTACAAACCACCGTACAGCTTGGCGGAAGTTTGTGATGGCAGACCATTCTGTGAAAGGAATATTCGCCTATGATGATGATGAATTTATTCATAATTGAATGATTTTTGAAGAGTTTCCTCTGGAGGGTGGCATTGTTTGGAAGTGAATCATGGGCGATAACTAGCCCAGAAAGAAAGGGAATAAAAGCTTTTCTAATGTAGTATAACAGAAGAATGCTGAAGGTGAGATGGATATATCTAATCACGAATAAATGGATACTGAATCGAATGGGTGAGAGGTGAACGATTCGGCTAAATTTGACGAAAGGGGGAGATGGAATGATAGGACATATCTTAAGACATCCAGGACTTTTTCGGTTGGAAGTGTAGGCGCTAAGAAGGGTAAGGGTAGACCAAGGTATGAATATGACAAGCAGATTAGAGCAGATTTAGGATGTAGTAGTTACGTAGACATGAAAAGATTAGCACAGGATAGGGTGGCATGGAGTACTGCATCAAACCAGTCCATGGACTGACTCTAAGCAACAACAACTCAACAGATGACATCAAATTGAGAATATAGACAGCACTTTAAATTATTTAGTTTGTCCATTCTTTACAACAGCAACTTCTTAATAATGAAAACGAGAATGATTTACAAGAAGACAGGAGAGTGGCTGAGCATGAAATACAAATTCAAAAGGAAGAAGTGGAAAAGGGGCAGGGCCATGGGGTACTAGCGTCGAAATGGTGAAGACATGAATCAAGATGGCGTCAGCGAAGGATGTAAGTGAAGATAGCTCCCGGTTCTCTTGCGAAATAATCGGGAATAAGTGTGGTGTAAACAAGAAGCGAGTGAAGAATGGTATCCAGTGTGAAAAGTGTTTAATTTGGTACCATTTTGAGTGTATATGTACTGCTGGTTTTGCTAAAAATGAAGATACTTGGATCTGTGTTAGCTGTGGCGAGAGCAATTTGAATAGCGGTAATAAACCTAGGCCTACAACGGATAACGAATCGCTGGCATCTCATTCCTTAGAGGATGGAGGTAATGATAATGTACTTGTAATTCTCTCTTTATTGCAACAGGATTTACAAGCATTAAAAGCGGAGAATAAGATTTTAAAGGAGAAGGTACGTTTACTGGAATCGAAAGTACCGGTACCAGCAAACACTCAGAACACAGGTGGCTCTGTGAATTCTAGCGCCTGGAGTCAATTTGCTTCAGATTCTAGGAGGAAAAGTGTACACTTAAATAAGTACAATTTTGTAATTGACACCAAAAATAGATTTTCAGCCCTGAGGGAAGTAAGTGATACGCAAGGTATCCGTACGGGAAGCAGTCAAACGTATAGCGCAAAATCCGTTACGAGAAGCGGCAAAGTTAGGCCTAAAATCCCACACAGTGCACCGGCGAAAGTGTCGAACATTCTTATATTTGGTGATAGCCAGGCGAGGGGAATTGCGGAGAAAATGAACAATAAAGTTATTGCAGCATCGGCTGTCATCTATCCTGGGGCCCCAATGAAGAAGGTATTGGAAATCACGGAGCAGGCGGCAAGAAATCTCGGAAGTCTTGATGCAGTAGTGATCATCGGCGGGACGAACGACGTAGCTCACAACGACGCTAAGAATGTCATTTCTGAACTTAAATGTACACTAGGTAAGCTGACTCACACTAACATCTTTGTAGTGAACGTGCCCCACAGGCATGATTTGAGTAGAGACTCGTGTGTGAACATCGAAGTGGATAAAGTTAATACACATATGGTTAAAATTTGTAAACATTTTCGTAATACACAAGTAATTGATAGCTGCAGTTTCGAGAGACACTGTTGCACAAAGCATGGCCTTCATCTAAACAATTCAGGTAACCGAAAGATAGCAAATATTGTTCTAAATTTTATTAATCTTAAGATATGTACTGTAAAAAAGGCAACTCCCTTGAGTTATAATACTGACCAGGAAAACTAGTAGAAAGAGCCAGCTGTACTTCAAGCTGGCTCAGCCAACTAGAAAATGAAACTCAGAAAAGTAAGGAATTTCAAGTTACCCAATTGCAACAGTAAAGTTTTAGGGAGGAAGGGGGTCTGAGATTGCTCTTGGTAAACTGTCAGAATGTAGTAAATAAACAATTAAAATTCGGTACATTGATGGAATCTTATGAGACTGATGTGGTGATAGGAGTGGAATCTTGGTTGAGAGAAGGGGTGGGTAATAGAGAAGTATTTTCAGAAGGGTACACAGTCTATCGTAGAGACCGAGAAGATAAAAAGGAAGGGGGGTGTTTATTCTGGTGAGGGAAACTTATTGTTCACATGAATGGTTTACCGATGAAAGGGATGAAATATTAGGGATAAAATTAATTTGCGATAATATGAAGGAGGTAGGAATTATAGGAACATACAGGCCTGGAAGAGAGGAAAGAGACATGGAAATATTTGAGAAAATAATAGATTATACTCATAAAGACAATAATAATGATGTGGTAATAATTGGGGAAGATCTAAACTTGCCGGAAGTTGAATGGAATGGAGCTGCAAGTGAAGCCCATGAACAGAAACTGGGAGGGAGGATTTACACAAGTAGTACAAGAACCAACTCGTCTCAATAACTTACTAGATGTATTCTTGGTTAAACCATGGGAAATTGTTGATAAAACTGAGGTAATTGAAGGAATAGGTGACCACAAGGCTGTAATAATCGATGTGGGACTGGTACCAAAAAGACTTAATAAGAGGGTCACACAAGACAAGAAATTGTACAGAAAAACTAAAGTTGATGAATTTGGGACCTACCTTAAATCACAATTCAGTTGTTAGATAAGTGAAGGGAGTAATGTGGATACACTTAGGGCTAAATTCAAAGGAATCATTTGAGAAGGAGAGAAGAGATTTGTACCTGTTAATAAGGGTAAAATGATCTCAGACCCTGTTTATTATACAAGAGAAATAAGAAAATTAAAAAGAAAATGTAGATTATTAAACAGGAAAATCAAAGAAGATAGGGAGAGTAGAGAAAGTAGAAAACAGCTAATGAGGGTACTGAATAGAGTGAAAAAGGAAGCAAAACAGAATTATATGAATGGCATTCTTCAAGAGCATAATGACCACAAAGGGAACTGGAAAAAGCTGTATTCATATATCAGGAATCAAAAAGGAAAAGGAATCCAAATTCCTACAATGGTGGAAGAAGGGGGTGAACACTATTTAACAGATACTGAGAAAGCAAACCTCTTTAGTAGGGAATTCAGATATTCAGTAGATGATAGTCAGGAGTTGGAAACCGAAACAGAAGCTAGAGAAGGAGAGACACAGAGGGAAACAAGAAGCTTCTCATTCACAAATGAAGATATTTTCAGAGAAATCCAATTGCTCCAGCAAGGAAAAGCAGCAGGAAGTGATCAAATTACAGGGGAGGTGTTAAAGACAGTGGGGTGGTACATGGTGCCTTATTTAAAATTTCTCTTTGACTATGTCATAAATAATAGTGTAATACCAAAGGAATGGAAGGAATCTATAATAATACCAATTTATAAAGGAAAGGGTGATAAAAGGAAACCAGAGAACTACAGACCAATCAGCCTGACCAGTATAGTTTGTAAAATACTGTAGAGTTTAATATCAATGTACATTAGAGGGATATGTGATGATAAAAATTGGTTCATGAGGAGCCAGGATGGATTTAGAAAGAAATTTTCTTGTGAGGCACAACTGGTGGGTTTTCAGCAGGACATATCAGACCAATTGGATTCAGGAGGCCAGTTAGATTGCATAGCCATAGATCTTTCCAAAGCCTTTGATAGAGTGGAACATGGAATATCATTAAAGAAATTGGAGGGAATAGGATTGGACGTAAGGGTTACACGTTGGGTAAAAACATTTCTAAATTCAAGGGTTCAGAAAGTCAAAGTAGGAAATAAAGTATCGCAGGAAGAGAAAGTTTGGAAGGGAATTGCACAGGGTAGTATAATCGGTCCGTTACTTTTCTTAATATACGTAAATGATTTAGGGAATAATATAACATCAAAAATAAGATTGTATGCAGATGACATAATTGTTCATAGGGAAATAAATACCATTGAGGATTGTTCAGAATTACAAAGGGACCTTGAGAGTAACCAACAATGGGTTGAAGAGAATAATATGAAGGTTAATGGAGGCAAATCAACTGTTACCACATTTACAAACAGGAGTTTTAAAAGTGAATTTGAATATACTTTGGATGGGGTAGTTATCCCAAAAGATGGCAAGTGCAAATACTTAGGTGTGAGATTTGAAAGTAATTTGCACTGGAAGGGTCATGTGGATGACATTGTTGGGAAAGCATACAGATCGTTACATGTCATAATGAGGCTACTTAAAGGATGCAACAAAGAATTAAAAGAGAAAAGTTACCTAAGTACGGTTCGTCCATTATTGGAATATGCAAACAGTGTTTGGGATCCTCACCAAGAATACCTAATAAAAGAAATAGATAGTGTGCAGAGGAAAGCAGCAAGATTTATAACAGGGGATTTCAGGAGAAAGAGTTGTGTATCAGAAATGTTAAAGGAACTAGGGTGGAAAATTTTAAGTAAGAGAAGGGAGAAAACTAGACTTATAGGATTATATAGAGCCTATACAGGAGAAGCAGCATGGGGAGATAACCGTGAGAGGCTTCAGTTGGAAAATAATTATATCGGCAGGACTGACCACAAATATAAAATTAGAAGGAATTTTAGCAGAAGCGATTGGGGTAAATTTTCATTCATTGGGAAGGGTGTGAAGGGGTGGAACAGTTTACCAGGGGTAGTGTTTGATCCTTTTCCAAAATCTGTACAGATATTCAAAAAGAGAATAAACAGCAACAGAGAAAATAAATGAAATGTTAGAGGGCATTCGACCAGTGCAGGTTAATATAAATAAAAATGTGTGTGAATAAATTAATTCCATCCCCTGGTCTAAGGAGTTGGACAGCCAAAGTAGGGGACTGCCTGTCGGGGTGAAGTACAGTGGGGACTTCGAGGGCCCTGGGACCGCTACGGTAGCTGTGAAGGCCCTTCAGGAACTCTGAAAAGTGGTGGCAAGAGGGGCTCTGGTTAAGACGCAGCAGGTCGTTATGCTACTTAGGTTCCAGAATGGGTAAAGAAAAGAAAAAAGTAAATAAATGCAATGTAAATTTTAATCTTATACCAGTTGTATAGTA
Organism: Anabrus simplex; assembly: GCF_040414725.1. Lineage (NCBI taxonomy): Eukaryota > Metazoa > Arthropoda > Insecta > Orthoptera > Tettigoniidae > Anabrus > Anabrus simplex. The sequence goes on along the minus strand of NC_090265.1, from coordinate 1,701,319,699 downwards.
TCATTTGAAGTAATTCCACATACTGTATATCAGTTGACTATATTTGTAAGTAGTACAGGAGATATTATGAGTAGAATTTTGTAAACAATATATATTTATTAAGGATGAGCTGTGTGTTTAATAGAAAAAATTGTTAGCGTAAATTGTATAATATTGTATTAGAGGAAAATTTTCTTCTCTTCTTAATTTAATATTTAGTGCTTGACAATAATGTATTTTAGTGTACCATTTGCCACCGAGGTAGACACCTCATTTGCAAATAAAGAGATTTTGATTTGATTTGATTTGATTTGACCCTTGGAGATGGAGTCGACTGGATACAGGATCCGCTCGAAACTGTCTGGAGTCATGTTATAATTCTTGAAGACTGGAGAGATAGTCACATCGTACCGTTTTACCGACAGAAATGTGGTAATCTGCAGTGTGGAATTTATGGAGGTATAAAAATAAAGGGAAAATTTGAAGAAAGTATGGGAAAGAGTAATTGATTATTGATAGACTGATGAGGTTGAAATCGGTGAAAATAAACGGGGAACGTTAGATCCACTGTTTAATATCAGAAACTTACAAGAAAAGTAGCTGGAGGGGAATGAACTCATACATTGTATTGTGGATTTGGAAAAAAGAATACAGTAGAGTTTCAAAAGGCCTCGTCTAGTGATCCCTGAGAAAACGAGGAGTGATAAAAATGCTCGGCAAATAGAGAAAACTATAGATCCAAGTGCAAAAACCGAGTGAACACTCCGGTTGCAGACACAGAGAATTTTGAAATTAAGGTTATATTATATCAGTGCCAGCACTGAGTCCATTTTAGTTCATCGTAGTCCTAGATGTTTTCACTGAGAATATTCTAAAGGAAGATTGATGGGAAGGAGATAATTTGGTAATTCTAGCGGACACAATGGAAGACGCAGAAAGGAGTGTGGAAGTGCAATTGACACTGAAAGAAAGGGACTGCAAAGACGGAGGTGATGTTAGCCAACAAACGAGGAAGCGAAAAGATATACATTTTAGACCGAACATCATGTAGAAGGTTTTAAATATCTTGTATCAGTGATAGACGAGGAAGTAGGGTGTGAAAACAATGTTCGGGAGAGAATCAGAGCAGAGTTGTAGAAAATGGAAAGAAATGGCCGGAATCGCTTGCGGTGGGAGAAATGTCTCTGAAGCTAGAAATACAAGTATATACGACAATGATGAGACCTTCATTGATATACAGAACATGGATATGGGTAAGGCCTAATAAGGAAAAGAGAACTGGAGATGTTTGAAAGAACAGAATTCAGAACGTTGATCACTGGTTGGAGGGCTAAGAAGTGGAGGTTATCGACCAAGAGAACATAAAAGAAAGTAGGTTGAGATGGTATGGGAATGTTGTAAGGAAAGAAGATACCGAATCCTTGATAAGAGCTGTGAGTGAGGGCGGTAGAATAACACCCACGGTATCATCCGCCTGTTTAAGAGGTGACAAAAAAGAGCCAAGGGGCTCAAAACTTGGGAGCGCGGGTTGGCGACTACGGGGCCCTGAGCTGAGTTCTGACATTGCTACCACTTACTTGTGCCAGGCTCCTCGCTTTCGTCTCTCCTATCCGACCTCCCTTTGTTAACTCTTATTCTTTTCCGACCCCGACTGTATTAGGTTGGGAGGCCTAGGGAGTCTTGAATGATGACGCTCTTGTCTTCCTTTGGCCGATACCTTCATTTCTTGAAGTGCCGGATCCCTTCCTTCTTTCCGATTGTGTTATATAGAGGGTGTTTGCCTGGTACTACTTCCTCTTAAAACAATAATCACCACCACCACCACCTTTGAAGAGAGCATGGGATAATCTGGGGACAGGTGGGAGATGAAGACGGAAGGTGAGGTGGATGGACCGATCGTAGATGACCTGGAGATGAAGTGACTTCGAGAGGAGGATGCAGGAGGCAGACAAAAATGATGGATGTTCGTTGTTGCAGCTGATCCATAAATCGGGATAAAGTGGAGAAGAAGAGGAAGAGGAAGAGGAAGAGGAAGAGGAAGAAAAAGAAGTAGTCTACAGAAGAGCATTTCGTATGGGGCAAAGGAGACTTGTGATATGCTCAAGTTGGCCACCTATCGATCGAGTTACAGACTCCATTCGGAGTTGTGAAAATATACGTGCATTACAAATATTATACAGTATAAACAGAGATGGGGTCCCAGATTCCCTAACGTCATTTGATATTTCTACCACACGATCTCATAACCCAGAGCAAAGTCAAATGGATCCAAACAGGGCTGTGATGTGGCCTCGGGAGGTGAAAGGACATACAAAAGACAATTCCATTTCTTCTTTACGCGGAGATACACGCTGGCCGAAAATTAGAATCCGGATATTTTGGAAGTACATGCATGCATATGAAAATGCGTTTTCAGAGGGTTACTGGCGTTATTGCACATTCTAAGCATAATAGCATGTTTCAGCATGTAGCCTACGTTTAAAATTGAGGAAAATTTCAATAAATTAAAAAGGACATCAGTCTTTCTTATGGATGTCAGTGACAGCAGGAAAACATGCTGTTTTCAACTTTGAATAATTGCGTTCCATTTTACTCTGTCCGGACATTCCGTACCACCTCGTTCGTTATCTACCTGCGAAAGGTTTTCCTGTAATCCTCAAATATTTAAACCAGGACAATCCGTACCACTTGATGTCAAACTGGAATTTCATTTCCACGCCAGCGGGCGTAATGAGTCGTACAGACACAGTTTAGAAATCAAAAACAAAAATAACTTACAACATTTGCTGAAAGAAACTTCTACTGTATATTATTTTAATAATTGTCCTTTAAACTATATTTATCACTTATGTTTACGTAAATATTATCATAAGAAAGTTGATTTCTTGAAGTATAAATCCTGAAACGAAGCAATACAATAGAAATACACATCGTGTTGGGGCGCAATGTGCCTGACGAGCACAAGGATGGATAATATTACTATTATTGTGAATATTAACTAAGTAAAATAAAAGATTCTGGTGAACTGGACGATACGTGCTTGAAGGCCACGCGGAAACAGGAAATTACTTAAAGGTGGAAGTAGCTACGTTCCCGCGAGTGACGAATACGAGATAAGAATTAACACGTGTGCCAATCAGATCAGTTACGTCCGACGGAACGTTAAAACAGTCGTGGTCACACCGTGCGGAGGCTTCTGCGCCACTAGTGGACAATGGATATACAAACGGATACATGCATTAGGATATTGTTTATACTTTACAATATTCCCCACTCGTTCAAGTGGTACGGAATGTCCTCTCCTAAATATTTTAAAGTCATTAACTGACACTTCGCAGGTAATCAGCCGGTGAAGTGATACGAAATGTCCGTGGTACGAAATGTCCTACAACCCCGTTTTACTGCCTATCGGGATGATAATTTTATCCACGTGGATTTTTCTTTACTTTCAATTGAAAGCTCGGTGTCTGATGGTACACTCCTGCATTGAATTCGTTCAGAAGGCTATTTCTTCATAGAATTCCGATCTAGGTGGCACTGGATAAAAGGTAGAATGCAAGTTAGAAAAAGTGTTATATTCGAACACAGTATTAAATAAGATCCAGCCAATTAGACAGAATGTGAGTAACATATACCTTTGCTGGCAGGACCTAGTGTTTGCAGTGCACTATGTCTTCTGGTATAGGCTAGAGCAATTTTGCTACTTTCATAGATCTGTCTCTGTCCTATCCTTGGCTTTGACAATATGAAAGTGACTGAGGTATGAGTGATGCTAGTAATGCCATTCCTTATGCAGCCAGTCCCTGCTATGAATGGTGTGAAAATGTAGCTCATAGGGGAAGACGGTGCATGCATTTCAGTGGGGTTGGCAGACTGATATGTAATAGCAACTCTGGCTCGGTGAGGAAAGCAACGGGAAACTACCTCACTCCTTATTTCCCTAGTATGCCTCTTCAGTGATGCCTAGGCCATCTATGACAGCTGATGGCAAAGCTGTTGAGGATCCAACCAGCCTTAGGGCTGAGGACTCAACATACATACATACACCGAGCTCGATAGCTGCAGTCGCTTAAGTGCGGCCAGTATCCAGTATTCGGGAGATAGTAGGTTCGAACCCCACTGTCGGCAGCCATGAAAATGGTTTTCCGTGGTTTCCCATTTTCACACCAGGCAAATGCTGAGGCTGTACCTTCATTAAGGCCACGGCCGCTTCCTTCCCACTCCTAGCCCTTTCCTGTCCCATCGTCGCCGTAAGACCTATCTGTGTCGGTGCGAAGTAAAACAACTAGCACAACATACATACAGTGAGTAGCATTTGGTATCTTAGCCAGATGAATGTCCCGAACTTCTAATACTAACGTTTACAAACTGTCCAATCACTTCGGTTGACGTATAATGATCATCCATTCCCTATAAACTCAGTATGTTCGATAATGAAGATAGTTTGACTGCAATTAAGGACGTGATTCAGACGAAGATCAAAGAGAGACAGACAGAGAAGGTAGCAAAAGTATATACACGACCCCACACAGTTTAATTTCTACAATCAAGCAAAGAAAGAAAGAAAGGTCAGAGCAACATGTTGGAAGCTTCCTGCCCTACTCCCATCGACAAGGTAGAAGAACACCGCAGGAATTTCTTCAGCCAAAGGAACATTTCAGATGATAAAACATCTCTGTCTAACCAGCCCAATTTTCTTGAATTTATCGTGTAGAAGTTTAATGTTTTGTTGATGCGGAAGTGGATTTCAGGGATAAGCATCTGCAGAGTGGCCGCGGATGGATGTGTAAATCAAACTGCGTATGTACTCTTCCAAAATTACAATTTTTCCTCCAGTGTGTAAACTATGCTTCTGTTGTACTCAGTACTTAATTATCAACGATCACCACTTGCAACAAAACAAGAAATAACATAAGCGTGACTTTGCTATGGGTTATTGCATAACTTTTCTGAAGTACGTTTAGAGACCAGTAGATTTTCCAAGATGTCTAAGAGTCTGACAAGACCATTCCAACTACTGGTGTAACCATCGGTATATACAAATAAACAAACTGGAACTGAACTCAAGTTTCAATTAACCTCGGTCTAATTACTGGGCAGTGGGTACCTATTCATCAGTCCACAAGTTCTCATTAACTCAAACATCGTGACTAATTGAGCTGCAGGATATTAGGACATTGCAGACTTCAAGGGTAATTTGTCTTCTCAGACTGAGTGAACAGAACTTCGTTAACATCCACAAGTCTCTAAGTATTGATACAACTGGCAGCGTTTCACTTCATATTTTCCCATAGGGATTTCAAAGCTCTATTCACATTGTGCTGGTTTCACGTTTTCCACTTTTTAAATTATAGTATTATTGATCTTACGTGCCACTGAACAATTTTAGAGTTTTCGGAGACAACGAAGTTCCTGAATTTTGTCCCCATGGAGCTTTTTATTTACGTGACGGTAACTCTACTGACATGAGGCTGGCGTATATGAGAAGTTTCAAATACCACTGGACTGAGCTGGCATCGAGCCCTTCAACATGGACTCAAAAAGCAGCGTTTCTTCCGTCTGAGCCACTCAGTCTGGCCGATCAAGTAGCATCAGTTTATCCGCGTATCAGAGATCTCGCTCACGGTTTGAAAAAAAAGTGTATTTTATAGAACTGCTCCTTTAACACAGAAATGGGACGTGTATTGTGGCCGAACGACAAAACTCTGCAATCCTTATTCAACTGTTAGATACTTCCATTCGCACTCTTTAACTACTGTAGTTAAGCATTATTTCTTATTCTGTGCTATTACACTTAACGTGATTGTATAATTCAGGGCTAGCCAAGAATCTCGTAACTGTGAAGAGCTTGTACAACATTGGACTCTTCTTACCTTCTTACCCCACCACTAGAGATGGCTGAAAAATAACGTAGCAGTTACTTTGTCCCAGTTACATGTGTGTCACTGTTACAAATGTAACGAGGACGAGAAATAACAGGTTATCGAGTAACGACAACAGAAAAACATACTAGTGAAAACAGTAACTGGGAAGTGGGGACCAGTCACTAGTAGCAGCTTGCACACTAGTAGCACCTTACAGACACAGAATGTGACCTTCAGATAGTACGCATGTCTTCCAAGTGAGAGCGGTTTCGTAGGAGATTGCTTAAAGTTCCTGCTGTCATCTGGTAGTGGTAACTAAAGTGTAAACTGTTATCACACATTCAACTGTTCGTGCAAGGCTACCTACATTATAATGTTATAAGTTTCACCCGTATAATTTTTCTTGTACCATAAATAAATTATTATGCTAACTTTCCATACTGAACTGATATTATAGAATGAACGTAGATAAAATGCATTTTGTAATACTATTTCACTTTGACATCATTATAATTGAATAAACCTGACCCGCCGGGAATCGAGCCCGGGACCGCCAGGTGACAGGCGGGCGCGTTGCCCCCTACACCGTGGAACACAATGAGCACAATTGTTTGAATATTCATAACAAGTACAAAAACATTTCAGGCTGTCATGAATGAAACGAACGTGATAACGTCTCTTCACCCACTTAAGTTTTTATTAATTCATTTCACACAATCCATTATAACAAAATAACACATTATCGGTTCTTCATTTTACTTAAACGATCCTCTTGTACCGGTTTGTGCAAGGTTTGGCAGACAGATCATCATGTTTTCTTGTCTTCCATCCTTAACTGGGGCATTGTCAAACTCACTCCTCTAGATTTCAGAAAAAGATGCTATGTTGTCTTCTCATTTCATCCCCTGTCTGCCTCTTGATAACTTTATAGCAAATTGGAATGCGTGTTTTGCTGTTCAACAGTGTGTGTAGTGATGCGTGCGCGCATGTGTGAATGAATGAATGGCAATTTGCAACACAGCTGTAAGGGGACAAGCTTGAAGCCGTGACCAGGCTGTGACCAGTAAAAGGTGAGTAACGTTGGACGTTAAACGGGGACAAGCTTGAAGCCGTGACCAGGCTGTGACCGCACAGAACACCAATGTGTGACCGGTAAAAGGTGAGTAACGGTGGACGTTATTTTTCACTGATACTTTTCACAATTACTTTATTGTAGCAGTGACAGATGTAGCAGTTACACAAAATTAACCGTTTGTCACACCTCTACCCACCACACTTAATACACTCAAAGTACGCGAACCGGCAGCACACACCCTGGTGTTGCCAAGCCTCGCGCAGTGACAAAGCACTGAACTAGACCTCGCCAATGATGGCTTAACGGAAATGCCCGCGTGAGAGATAGACGAGCACTGACATGCGGTCACTATTCGGCAACACTGGACGATCTTCATTTCTATTGACTCGTGACGGGACACTTCTCTGTACAGACTAGAAAGTTTTTGTTTTGTTTGTTCGTTTGTCGGGGGCTAGTAAATGAAGAGTCCCAGAGCGAAAACTATACTGTTTCCTAGGATTACCCGATGAATCGAAAAAAATTCTGATTAACTGTACTGGCAGGGAAGAATACTATCTGGCTTTGAGGTGTGTTTCCCTCCAATTCAGCGATGAAAACTACTTTTCGCTGATTATAATGTGAAAAACATTGTGAGAATTTAATTAATGGAGAGGGCCTTTTCGGGTCAATTTTGATTTATTTGATGAGGTAGGGTGTAATAATTTTGGAAAAAGCCGAGAGACTTAAACCAGGTCATAAGTGAGCCAAGAGCCCCGGTGTTTGTACTGTGTGTACAACTTCTTCGTCAGATGTGCGGGTCGGTTGACTGAATTTGGAGAATTATAGACTTGATCATCTAAGCGCATCGTATCTTTCTTTTAGATCTCAGGACGGGGCGTAGAGCCATTTTTGATCATTTGTTTTGAAAGACTCCTAATTTAGAAAAGGGAGTCTTGGGTATTTATACCATCAGACTCAACAACCGTACAGCAGATTGGGCGTAATACATGCTAAATAAATATTTCTCTTAATAGAGATGTATCTCTATAATTATAAAAGGAAGTGTTTGTCTGTCTGTCTGTCTGTGCGCGATGCCCAGCAAAATCTACAGCACGCAGAGATATGAAATTTTGAACAGAGGTAAATGGAAGGGGGTCCGAATGCACCTCGAAGCCGGAATTTTCATTTTCGCTTTCGTTGGTTAGTTATGAACGAAAAACCATCGGATAACGTGCATTGGGATATGACAATCCAACGTGCTGTCACCAAGATTAAATGCATAGAGTCGCTGTCGCTAGGCAACGTACATGAGATAGGTAGAGAACACAATATTCAAGGAGCCATTTTACGTCCAGGACGTAGGAAGATGTTTTTGGTCTTATATGGTGTGAGGGCATATGACGGTGTTGATGATGAATCGTTCGTCGGTTCGGCACGTTAAGTCTTGAGCTATTCGAGAGGAGTGGGCTATGTGCGGGCGGCGGGTTTCATCCTCTTCATTCTTGCTATCATATACCATGTCATTCATTTCTTTCAACAAGCAATTTTTACAAGAATTACCCGGTGTTCTACACAGTTACAAGTCTATCGACTACACGGCAGAGCTTCGAAAGACTTGGAGTCTCCTGGAGTACCCTCGAACATCTTAGAGCGGACGATTGTGGCACCAATTATCCTTCTTAAGAATAAGAATCCTGCCCTCTGCAATGAACACGACTCTGAAACTGATGACTAATATTATTGAAGCCATTCTCATGATTGGGCATGTCACGAGCGAAGTAATATTCATTCCTCGGATTCGAATAATTTCTTCGGATATACAGTTTAAGTTTAGATGTCTGCAGTGTTCAAATTAAAATTTCTCCATGTAATAATAAAGCAAGCATAATCTTCTTCTTCTTACTATATATAAAATGGATGTTGTATGCATGTATGTGTGTGTGTGTAAATGACACATGTCCTCCTAAACCACTGGAGCAATTTCATCCAAACTTGGTACACTTATGACTTACTATCCGCAGACGAGCACTGTGGGGGTAAGCCATCCGTAGCTCCCTTAGGGGTGAGTGGCCAGGGGGAAAGGGGCAAGGTATAAAAATAATCGAAGAAAGTGCCGAATCCACAGTTTTCGGGGTCGCTGAGATGAACAGTGACACTCCCGATTTTTCAAAAGTCAAAGTTCAGCTCCCTTTCGCATGGGGGGCGAGGGGGAGTGATATACAAAATTAAACGAAAATAATGTCGAATACATAGTTTTCGGGGGTCGCCGAGGTGAATTGTATACTCTGGATTTTTAATATCAGGAGACAAACCACGTGGGAGTAAGACAGCCCAGGAACCCACAGGGTCGGGGGGGGCGAGGGGGGTCAGATAAACAAATTAACGAAAATAGTGTCGAATCCATACTTTTTGGGGTTGCTGAGATGAATAGTGACACTCCGGTTTTTTTTAGTTCAAGTTCATCCCCCTTTGGGGTGGGGGCGAGGGGGGAGTGATATATAAAATTAAACGAAAATAGTGTCGAATACATAGTTTTCGGGGTCGCCGAGGTGAATTGTACACTCCGGATTTTTAGTATCAGGAGACAAACCACGTGGGGGTAAGACAGCCCAGGAACTCTTAGGGGCAAGGGGGGGCGAGGGGGCTGAGATATCAAAATCATCGAAAATAGCGTCGAATCTATACATTTCGGGGTCGCTGAGATGAACAGTGACACGCCGGAATTTTTTAAAGTCCAAGTTCAGCCCCCTTCGTGGTGGGGGGCCATGGGAGAGTGATATATAGAAATAATAGAAAATAGTGTCGAATACATAGTTTTCGGGGTCACTGAGATGAATAGTGACACTCCGAATTTTTTGTATCAGGAGACAAACCACATGGGGGTAAAACACCCCAGGAACCCTTAGGGGCGGCGGGGGGCAAGGGGACTGAGATATACAAATCATCGAAAGTAGTGTCTAATCCATAATTTTCGGGGTCGCTGAGATGAATAGTAACATTCCAATTTTTTAAAACACAAAGTTTAGCCCCCATTAGGGTGGGGGAGGTGGATTGAGATATAATAATAATCGAATATACTGCCGATTCCATAGTTTTCCGGGTCGCTGAGATGAATAGTAACATTCCGGATTTTTAAAGTCTAACTTCAGCCCCATTTGGCATAGGGAGTGAGAAAGGGTGAAAAAATAAATTGTCAGAAATGACCGAGATAATGGACGTGTGTATGTTCCAGTATGACTTTCAAGTATAACGTACTACCTGGAAAACGTACTGTGGGAGTAAGACGCCCCTAGAACCACTAGGGAAGCGGGTGAAATATAATCCACACTAATAAATGGAAGTCTGTTTGGCGCGATCGATATATACTGTACTATATATATATATATAAATTAAGGCATAAAAATTAAAACAGACGTGAATTAGTGAGACCATTCTAGGCGTCTTAGAAATTTGAAACTTGGTACCAGACAAGCTGATGACTTCAGGATCCCTAGAAAAATCTCAAATTCTCATAATTCTCTGAGGGGTACATGCAGGGAGTTTCAAACCTGCATAAGAACATAGTCGGTGATATTTATCCAGAACCTACAGGTTTTATGGGCTTGAAAGTTTCCTGAAACTCCTGATTTTTAACACACTCTCCCATATCAAGATCGCAGCACAATCTCCCAGACGAGTTAGAAAATTGAAATGTTGCAAAATTATAGCTTTTAGCATGTAACCGGCGGAAAATGTACGAGATGTTTAAAAGTTTAATTTTTTACCCCCGAAAAATATCGAAATATGGAGGCAATTTAAATGACGGTGCAGTCCTTCCTTTCGATGTATTTCGTGGCTAAACGGTAAGTCGTATCACAAAACGGATGGCACAATCTGCGTTCAATTTGGAGTGATCTACAACTTCGGTCCTATGAACTTTTGTCGTATCTCTATCCCTTATACATTAATTTTTTCTCTTTGTGGATTTACCTAAACTTTGCACTTTGTACACATATAATTGATGGTTTGATTCACTTATACGAAAGATTGGATCATTAAATTCTACACGAATATTGGCCCACCCAGTGGCCATATGTGAGCCAAATTCTATGTTTGAAGCTGTCGCATAAGTATTTGAAAAGTAATTCACTGTGTGAAAATCTTACACAAGTTTCACCCTTTTCAACGTTTCTAAAACATAATGAATTGTGGTAGACAAGTGCACCTGTCGTTACATCACAACTCCACAACTCGCACTTTACATTGGAAACATCATCTGCGGACCTCCCTATGCTTTTTCTCGGATAACGCCAATTTAAATGCAATTTAAAAATTATTATTCACTTCAAGTACAGTAATCTACTTCGACATCCGTATACAATCTGGAATACCGTAGCGAAGCACGGGTACAATTGCTAGTTTATTATATAGCAGAGGTTTTTGGTTAGCCATGCGTGTTGACGTTCGTTGCAGGGCCTGTTCTATATTCCCTCTCCACCTCAGACATCTGTCCATTGTTAAGCCAAGATATTAAATTTGATTTTCCCAACACAGTGGAAAGTTATTTTTAGTAAGATGGCCAAGTTTAGGCCTTCTTTTGGAAAATATAAATTGCCTGGGTTTTTGTGATGGTGTTAATTTTGTTCCGAAGGAACCACTTCCAGAACAACGAGATACAAGATTACAATGCGGAGATACTCGTTGGCCGAATGGTCAGCGTACTGGCCTTCGGTTCAGAGGGTCCCGGGTTCGATTTCCGGCCGGGTTGGGGATTTTAACCTTAATTGGTTAATTCCAATGGTCCTGGGCTGGGTGTTTGTGCTGTCCCCAACATCCCTGCATCTCACACGCCACACATAACACTATCCTCCACTACAATAACACGCAGTTACCTACAAATGGCAGATGCCGCCCACCCTCATCGGAGGGTCTGCCTTATAAAGGCTGCACTCGGCTAGAAACAGCCACACGAAATTATTATTATAATGCGGAGATGGCATATCTGCTTCTCCTCCTTGAGACATAAACAGATATGTCACCTGCGTACTGCTGAACTCCCACTCCCTGGCGAATTAGAAGTTTATTTAAATAAAGGGCGTACAGGATTGGGAGAATTGTTCACCCTGTAGGACTCCAGCTTTGAGTGACCGTGGGGTGGATTTTTGTCCTTCAGTAGAGATAGAACGTACTATTCAGTAAATAGGAAGATATAATTTTGACCTAGTAATATGGAATATGACATACAGTAGTTCCAGAAGTATAACAATTGCATTTTCATGTCAGACGGTGTCAAAAGATTTCTCCATGTATAAAAACACCGCTAGCAAGTTACGCCTTAAATCAAAGGACCTTGTGGTATACTGAACGAGACGCAACGCCGCTAAACGGGCACTACGCTTCGACCGTAATCCAAACTGTTCTGGTCTCAGTATGTTGGTTTGAAATATAGTGCAGGACAAGGGACAGAAGAGAAGAAGGGAGTTATACGAAGTTTGCATTTCGTGCTGGGTTTCACTGGGAGTTGCTGAGCTCTATGACCACTGCTGCAGTTGACTCTCCATTTTTAGCTGGATTTCATCACCCAAGATAGTAGTACACAATGCTACCAATCGATATGGAAACAGCAACTGAAACATAAATAAAGTTCCGTTACAATTGCAGTCAGTCTAGAATCACGTTTATAGATGATAATCATATTGTAAACTAACTTTTTGGAAGCCCCTCGTATGGATACTTTAGAAAGCGATAACGGAAGTTTATATAAGCCCTTCAGTATCATGGAGTTTATAATCCCTCTGAAAGTAATGTCTACATTTCTATGTCACGTAGTCGGCAATTTAAAACCAATTATGTAAATGTATTATAAGACTAATGCAAAAAATTCACAAACATATCAAAAACTCGTTTGTGTGAATAGTCGACAGTGTTCATTTGCTGGTGTTGAACATTCATAGGAAATTATTCTCCGGGCTACAGATGTATTTGCCTTCAGCTCATTTACTACCCTTTCTAACCATTTCACTGAACGAACTTACCGCCCATAACTTGGTTATCTAGAACAGTTCACAATTCCACATGAAGCCAATGAGCGTTAATTGTACAAACGCACACCTAAATGTTAGTTTAATTGCAGTTAATCGGTGAATTGCTCCATCCAGCGAATACTTTTGGTTTCTCCAAACTGATTGTATCTGCATGCTCCCCGATATAAATCACCAGCATGACAATACTTTATCCATTACCTAATCGACGCACTGCTTTTCATATTTTATCTAAGCTATTTTACCCGTAATGTATTTAATTAATTAATTAATTAATTAATTTATTCCGTTGAGAAACAGCGCGGATTATGAACATAAAGATGCTGTCAGGATAAGACTCTCAGTATATGACAGGTAACAAAACAATTCTGTGTAAAGCATTGTCAGTTGTATTTGAGTTTTATAGATATAATGGGTGTTCTGAACATATTTGCCCAGAGAAATCGGACGACAGCAGGAACGTATTGCATTTATATAAAAAGATCACACGTCCTCTGTCACGCTTTTTAGATATACACATCCGAATCACAAGAAAATGTTGAAACAGTTTTCCTCCTACCACAGTACCATCGCCGAAGTAATGTCTTACGAACTCATACGAATATATCTAGCGTTGAGTGAACATCACCATCTGAGGCGGTGATCCTTGCTACCAGTTCTCGTTTAATTTCAGGAGGCGCCACATAAATAATGTTATTTATAAGTCCTCAAAGGTAAGGAAGCAAGAAAATTCTAATCGAGATACTGCGGTGGCCAGACAACGGGTTCTCCCATACTATTCACCTGTTCCGGAATGCAGTGTTGAGTTTCTGACCCACCGCTAGGGAGTAGTGAGCTGTAGTAGTGATGGTGGTGGTGAATACTATTTTAATAATAATGTTATTTGCTTTACGTCCCACTAACTACTTTTTAGGTTTTCGAAGATGCCGATGTGCCGGAATTCAGTCACCAGGAGTTCTTTTGAATGCCAGTAAATCTACCGACACGAGGTTCACGTATCTGAGTACCTTCAGTTACCATCGCACTGAGCCAGGGTCGAACCTGCCAAGTTGGGGTCAGAAGGCCAGCGCCTCAACCGTCTAAGCCACTCAGCACGGCCGAGATTACTGTTTTGCTTGCTGCTTGTTGTTTTAAGGGGCCTAACATCGAAGGTCATCGGCCCAGATTACTGTTTTAAGAGGAAGTACAAGTGGACTACTATCCTCTCTTAACACTAATCAGACCGGGCGAGTTGGCTGTGCGCGTAGAGGCGCGCGGCTGTGAGCTTGCATCCGGGAGATAGTAGGATCGAATCCCACTATCGGCAGCCCTGAAAATGGTTTTCCGTGGTTTCCCATTTTCACACCAGGCAAATGCTGGGGCTGTACCTTAATTAAGGCCACGGCCGCTTCCTTCCAACTCCCAGGCCTTTCCTATCCCATCGTCGCCATAAGACCTATCTGTGTCGGTGCGACGTAAAGCCCCTAGGAAAAAAAAAACACTAATCAGAGAGATATTTATTTATTTATTTATTTATTTATTTATTTATTTATTTATTTATTTATTTATTTATTTATTTATTTATTTATTTATTTATTTATTTATTTATTTATTTATTTATTTATTTATTTATTTATTTATTTATTTTCAGCAAAGTGGATGCATCTGGATGTGTTAGGAGTTAATAATATTCGGGTAAGGGGAGATAACGAGGAAGAGATTATAGAGTAAACTCGACGGGTGTTAAAAGGGAAGAGCAGAGTGAGGGGTAGGACTGTTCATCAGGAATACTATTGCATGGAACGTAGTTTCTATTAGGCACGTAAATGAGCGAATGATTTGGCGTTTGGGGAATTAGGACGAGAATTGTCTCAGTGTATTCACCATGTGAGGGTGCAGATGAGAATGAAGTTGACAAGGTTTATGAAGCATTTATTTATTTATTTATTTATTTATTTATTTATTTATTTATTTATTTATTTATTTATTTATTTTACAATTCGCTTTACATAGCACCGTCTCAGATAGGTCTTACGGCGAAGATGGTATGGAAAATGGTTATTAATGGGAAGGAAGGGTTAGTGACCTTGATTAAGGTACAACCCCAGCATTTGCCAGGTGAGAAAACGGGAAATCAAGGAAAATCATCTTCAGTGCTGCCAACAGTGAGGTTCGAACCCACTATCTCCTGAATGCAACCTGATAGGTACGTAACTCAAACCGCGCAGTCACTTGTTCGGTTCAGAGGAAGATAGGAGGTATTGATACTTAGAAACATGAAATTATCAGCATAAGGAAAGGAAGGGCCAGGAAGGGCGTGAAACCATTATTGACCAAGAGAGGTCAGATACTAAATGTGGAATCTATGAGACTGGCACAAGTAAGTGAAACCAGTGCCAGACTCAGCTAGGTGAACAGTGGACGCCAACCCACACTCCCATGATGAAAGCCCCTGGTGGTTATGTGAACGAATCTGATCCACGAAATGTCATTATAACATGTGTCCCAAGTCTGGCCAGGTTATCCTGCTACGGTATGGAGTAGACCGTACAGCCAGCGACTCAATGCCGAGTGTTGGGCGGCGGGAAATAACCTGACACCCTAAAAGAGCCAACGGCTTATGGCGGAGGAGCTCCCTTAGGAGGGTGGTGGTCCCTTAGTGGAGGAAATGCCACTAGAATCCATCAGGTAGCGTCTGTACTTCATGTTAGGAGCGGCTACCAACAGCGTCTGTTCTCCATGTTAGGGGCGGCTGAGTCTACACCAGTGAAGGCAAGGGGAAACCACACTGGTATAAATTCCCAGGAAATCACTATGGCGAGGAATCAGAAAGAAACGGCCCCTAGTCCCGGGCAGCCCTTAAATGGGCGAGGGGTGCTAGAATCTCCCGGCTCAAATTAGTGAATTCCGCAATAAGACTGGGGACTTGGAACGTCAGAAGTCTCTATGCAGCTGACAAGCTTGACAATCTTATCAAGGAAATGGTTAGATTAAGAACACCATTAATGGGAATTAGTGAAGTTCGCTGGCCGGGTGCAGGTAAATGTCATCGTGATGATGGTACATTCTATTACTCTGGTAGCGAAGATAATGATAAAGATCATAGAAATGGAGTCGGAACCTTTATAAATTCAGAACTTACGAAGTATGTCAGCAACTTTGTACCAGTCTCTGATCGAATCATGTTATTACAGCTTTCATGCTCACCTTTTAACGTAAACATTTTGCAGATATATGCACCAACAGCGGACAAAAAG
Organism: Anabrus simplex; assembly: GCF_040414725.1. Classification (NCBI taxonomy): domain Eukaryota; kingdom Metazoa; phylum Arthropoda; class Insecta; order Orthoptera; family Tettigoniidae; genus Anabrus; species Anabrus simplex. Next base: position 1,701,303,546 of record NC_090265.1, on the reverse strand, counting down.
TACGATGACGAAGTAGAAACATTCTATGAACAACTTGGAACTGTTCTTAAAGACTTGAAGAAGGATGAAATAACTGTCATAATGGGTGATTTCAACGCAAAAGTTGGTCAAGGGCGTCGTTCCGACTTGGTAGGCGAATTTGGGCTTGGTAAATGCAATGACCGGGGAGAAAAGCAGTACGAATTTTGTGTAGAACATCAAATGGTTCTCACTAATACATATTTCAAACTTCAAAAACATCGTTTATACACATGGAAAGCTCCTAAAGATGATCCTCAGAATCCTGACTCAACAAGGAACCAAATTGATTACATTCTGATAAATAAGCGTTTCAGAAATTCCATCAAAAGAGTCGCAGCATATCCAGGTGCAGATATTTCCTCGGATCATAATCCATTGATAGCTAACGTAAGAGTTCGTCCGAAAATCATGAAGAATAAGCCTAGAAGAAAGGTACTAAATACACCTAATCTGCAAAATTGTGAAGCTCGGCAGAAAATTGCTCAGGATTTGAATAGGCATTTAAAAGAAATCAATACCAATAACTGTGAAACAGCAAATGATTTATGGAATCAGTTTAAAAGTCGGGTAGAGATACTTCTTCAAAACAAAGATCAAAAGATACATCCAATGAAGGAAAAGAAATGGATGACAGATGATATTCTTGAACTAATGGAACAACGAAGATTAGTAAAAAATGATGCAGAGGAATACAAAGAATTACAACGCCACATAAGGAAAGAAATACTTGCTGCGAAAGAGAACTGGATGAAAGAACAATGTGTGGAAATGGAAATCTTTCAGTCTAAACATGATCTGTTCAATATACATCGAAAATTAAAGGAAATAGCTGGTATGTACAGAAAACGTAACCTTTCTCTACTGGTTGATGCTACAAACAGGCCTATTATTAATGAAGAAGAAGTTTTAAATACTTGGGAAAATTATCTGATGGAACTTTTCTGTGATCAGAGGGGTGAGGAAACTAACCAACGAGCTAATTGTGAAGGCCCTGACATTCTTAAATCAGAAGTGTTATATGCTCTGAAAGTTTCAAAAAGCAAGAAATCACCAGGTCCAGATAACATCCCTGTAGAACTTCTTAAAATGATTGACGAAGACAATATCCAATTCTTGGTAAAGTTGTTCAATACTATATATAATACTGGAGACATCCCATCTGACTGGCTTTATCTACATTCATCACGTTACCAAAGAAGCAAAAGGCATGTAAGTGTAATGATTATAGGCTAATAAGCCTCATGAGCCACACACTTAAAGTATTCCTTCGTGTAATACGTAACAGAATCAAGACTAAGTGTGAACAAGACCTCGACGAAACACAGTTTGGGTTCAGAAATTCCTTTGGTACAAGGGAAGCATTGTTTGCGCTAAATATCCTAATTCAGAACAGTCTAGATCAACAGCGAGAAGTGTTTGCTTGTTTCATTGATTTTGAAAAGGCATTTGACAGAGTTCAACATCCAAAACTTGTAGAACTCCTAAAAGATATAGGAGTTGACAGCAAAGATATCCGCATTATTGAAAACCTTTACTGGAGACAAAAGGCCGTTGTCCGAATCGGAAATCAAACTACAAACGAGATAGCCATCCAAAGAGGAGTTAGACAAGGTTGTGTTTTGTCTCCATTGTTATTCAACCTTTACTCGGATAAAATTTTCAAAACAGCTTTAGAAAATCAACAATATGGAATAAAAGTAAATGGCGGCACAATTAACAACATAAGATATGCGGATGATACAGTCATCCTGTGTGACAATTTTGAAGGTCTCCAACTCCTGCTCAATAATATCAGTGCAGTAAGTGAGGACATGGGACTAAAAATAAATGTAAACAAGACCAAGTTCATGATCTTCAGCAGACGTGCCAATGCCGAGGCAATCTTACAACTAAACAACCGACAGATTGAGAGAGTAACCACTTTTAAATATCTGGGTGCCATTGTCACTGAACAACTTGATCCCGAGAAAGAAGTGAAACAGAGGATAGCAATAGCACGAAAAATATTTAAAAAAATGAAATCTTTCTTTTGCAATGACTACTTAAATTTAAAACTTAGACAGAGGATGGTCAAATGCTATATATGGTCAGCCTTGCTATATGGTGTGGAAACATGGACTCTCAAGAACATATCAGTGAAACGCTTGGAAGCCTTTGAAATGTGGATCCACCGTAGGATGCTCAGGATTTCGTGGGTTGCACGACTAACGAACCAAGAAGTACTCAGAAGGGCAAGAGCAAGTCGGGAACTCGTTCAAACAATAAAATTCCGGAAGATCTCTTACCTTGGCCACATCCTTAGAAATGACCGTTACCTCATCTTACAGCCGATTGTACAAGGCAAAATACAGGGTCGAAGATGTGTCGGGAGGAAGCGAACATCATGGCTTGGAAACATCAAAGAATGGACTGGAATTCACAGTGTTGAAACACTTTTCCACCTAGCAAGAGATCGTTCTGCATTCGCCACAGTGCTCGCCAACGTCAGGGGGACCTGATACGGTACTATGAAGAAGAAGAAGAAGAAGAAGAAGAAGAAGAAGAAGAAGAAGAAGAAGAAGAAGAAGAAGGCAGTAAAGTATGTATTCTCTACAAATAAAATATTTCTTAATTTACCGCAGATTTTAGACTTTATTTGAGTAAAAGTAATTATTATCTTTCATTTGGAACAAATATTACACTGGCTTTGCGTGGATCACATTCCTTCACATAACCGCCACTGGTTCCCCTTTTAGTTACCTCTCACGCCTGGTAGGGGATACAGTGGATGAATTCTCTTGTCTCCACCCACACATATAGTATGCTGTAGCCCCCTCGATCTGAAACTATGTTTCCTTTCTTATTTCGAGAGGCACATCTCGTGGTAATTCAGGGAGGATTTCCTCGAGTACACTGCACAGTTCAGGCAATGGGGTAGTAGGTATGGCCCGATCAATTAGTTTCAAGAACACCCGCTCACGTATTAACAGAGGATATTAATTGATTTAAAATTAGGGCTGCTAAATGTATGGGGTGAAGAAGATATTGTAATAGGGTACTACTAGAAAAGAAATTTATCAAGGGGTGACAGGAGATCGTGTGATCGTGTAAGAAGGTAGTCCAAAGAGTGAAAGACATAGAGAGACAAATAGTAAGGATAGAATATAATAGTAAGATAAAACTAATAAAAGTTTGCAAATTAAGTGAAAATATGGCAATGAAATTAAATGAAATGGCGTATGGCTTTTAGTGCCGGGAGTGTCCGAGGACAATTTGGCAATAAGAACGCAAATGTTAACAGAAAGGGAAATGAGAAGAATAATTTGGTGGTTGATAGGAATACCGTCCCCGCCCCATGGCGCAACGGCCCCGAAGGGCCATGGCCTACCAAGCGACCGCTGCTCAGCCCAAAGATCTGCAGAGTACGAGGTGTCGTGTGGTCAGCACGACGAATCCTCTAGGCCGTTATTCTTGGCTTTGTAGACCTGGGCCGCCATCTGACCGTCAGATAGCTCCTCAATTGCAATCACGTCGGTTGAGTGGACCTCGAACCAGTCCTCAGATGCAGGTAAAAATCCCTGACCTGGCCGGGAATCGAACCCGGAGCCTCCGGGTAAGAAGTAGGCACGCTACCCCTACACCACGGAGCCGGGATTTGATAGGAGTAGGCTATACAAAAATAAAGCTTTAAGAGAAAAAATAACGAAAACAAAATTATTTTATGTAATGTCCGACTCGTTGGCTGAATGGTCAGCGTACAGGCCTTCGGTTCAGGGGGTCTCGGGTTTGATTCCCGGCCGGGTCGGGGATTTTAACCTTCATTGGTTAATTCCACTGGGTGTTTGTGCTGTCCCCAACATTCCTGCAACTCACACACCACACATAACACTATCCTCCACCACAATAACACGCAGTTACCTACACATGGCAGATGCCGCCCACCCTCATCGGAGGGTCTGCCTTATAAGGGCTGCACTCGGCTAGAAATAGCCACACGAAATTATTATTATTATTATTTTATATAATATACATATCGATGGCTTTCTTTAAAAACCTCGTAAGTCCGAGTACTCTTCCTATCCATTATATTCCTTAAGTCTGGTCACACCTCCCGGTCTCATATGTATATGCAGTCCAAAACAATAATTGTCATTATGGTCATTTTCCTCTGCCAATTTGTAAAGGAAAATGAACCTTAAATACATTACACTGTAGGAGTGAGTAAATTTGCCATGCAATCAACATCCCTACAATACGGTACGGTAAGTTCCATTTTCCTTTAGACATTAGCAAAGGAAAATGAACACAGCGAAAATTATTCTGATGGACTGCATACTATTATATGACCGGGAGGCGTAACCAGTCTTAAGGAATATAATGGGTAGGAAGAACATTTGGACACACAAGGTTTTAAAAGAAAGCCATCGATATGATAGTGGCACATCTGCTTAAAGATTGTAGAGAAACGAGACATATCAGAGGCAAATATGTAGATAGGAAAGAGATAGGTAAAACAGGCAATGAACCTGTACTTTACCAACTATCTAAGCTGTAGATGGAAGGAACTAGGAAGAACAGCAAAATTATGTAACAGTATCAGAGGAATGTATATAATTACATGTAGTTAAGGAAGATGTATCCTGGACTAAGTAAGTTAAAGTTCAGATTAAGTGCAAAGCCTATTTGGATTCGACCGCAAAGCGATCTGATTGGCTAACTTCAGGAGCTGATAAAATGACAACGGCGCGAGATATCGAATTATATTTTTCAAATTATTTATCAGCATGGTCCGCCTCTGTGGTGCAGTGGTTAGTATGATTAGCTACCACCCCCGGGACACTGATTCAATAGCCGGCTCTGCCAATAAATTTGAAAGGTGGTACGAGGGCCAGAACCGGATCAACTCAGTCTCGGGACGTCAACTGAGTAGAGGGGGTTTGATTCCCACCTCAGGCATCCTCGAAGTGTTTTTCCGTGGTTTCCTATTTCTTCTCCAGACAAATGCCGGGATGGTATCTAACGTAAGGCCACGGCCATTTCTTTGCCTGTCCCTTCCATTCTCGCCATTCCCCGCAAGGCCTCTGTTCAGAGTTGCAGGTGAGGCCGCCTGGGTGAAGTACTTGTCCTCTTCCCCAGTTGTATCCCCTACCAAATGTGTCACCCTCCATGACACTGCCCTTGAGGCGTTTGAGGTGGGATTCCTCGCTGAGTCCGAGGAAACAACTCATTGCTGGACGGTAAACGGACGGAGAAAGAAAGAAAGAAAGAAAGAAAGAAAATTTATCAGTATGACCAACCTCTACCGCTCATATACCCGGTTTAGGTTGTTTCAGACAACCCTGTGGTCCTCGTGATTTGGTTTGTTGTTTTAAACATGAGTTTGTTTCCTGAGACGGTTTCTTCTTTATGTTCAAGAAGTCATTTGTGCCTCTTATAGATCGGTCTGTAATTTAATTAGTAGTCTATATTTTGAAAGAAAGTTTGTTTTATTGGCCTACACATAAAATAAACAGACATCCCTTTTCGATAATTAGAATATCAATAGTCATGTAAAAGACTGAATCGGAGTTTTCCCCGGGACAAAATACTACAATATGTCTGGATTGGATTACAAATTCATTTTTGAATTGGCTCCCAACGAAAGCAATTCGCGTCCGAATTGGCTCCTGGGTTAAATCTGAATTGGTTACGAAGCACTACATCAATATTTTCCTTCCACGTTGAACATACTTAGGACAGTGTACATTGCGTAAGTCTGGTTACTACAGTTGTCCAATACTTCAGCCATTAGCTTCGTCTTTTTTTTTGTGGATGAATTTTTGTTTGTTTCTGCTCCAAGAACCGACTCATTGTGTTAGTTTAATAGGGCATCAGTAATATTGTTGTGTGAAGTGGTGGTGGTGGTGATTACTGTTTTAAGAGGAAGTACAACTAGGCAACCACCTTCTATAGAACACTAATCAGAGAGAAAAAAATTGAAGGAATCCGGCACTTCGAAAATGGAGGTATCGGCCAAAGGAAAACAAGGGCCAAGATGGGCGTGAAAATGAAAGTCTATCTAGGACTCGAGTGCTCTGAAAACTTCGGGGTCGGAAAAGTACAAAGGTTGAGCAAGGGGTTCGGATAGGACAGATTAAAGTAAGGAGCATGTCACAAGTAAGTGGATGCAATGCCAGGACTCAGCTAAGGCTCCGTGGTCGCCAACCCACGATCCCTAGTTGAGAACCCCTGGGGCCCCTTTTAGTCGCCTCTTACGACAGGCAGGGGATACCGAGGGTGTTATTCCATCGCCTCAACCCACAGGGGGATTATTGTGTGTTGATTTGCTGTGAATGACTTTCTCACATTTTAGAAGAGAACTTAAAACTAGCTTTTTCAACTGCACACAGGTATTATCATGTCCTTGATATTTCAGTAGCCAATGATTTTCTCCTTTTACGTTCAGCAATTGCTGTGTATATCATTTGTTATATAATTTAATGCATCTATATAGATTTTAAAGACCATGGTTTATGGTGTTATGCACTGGTTGTGAAGGATTATTTTATTTTACTTTTTGCCAGCGGTTTAACGCTGCACTCACGTATCGAATGTTATCGGCTTTCAAGAATGGGAATGGATTAGGATTGGGAAGGTGATCTTAAAAGTTACAGCCTGGTGTGACAGTGAGAAATCACCGAAAACCATCTTCAAGGCTGCCGAAGTGACAGTGAGATTGACATCTCCCTTAATTTGACTTTGTGGGATACTAGATTGATAAGCTTGAGTGGAGTTTTTAGAGTAGGATGGAACTTGATTCAAAAGAACAATTTTGGCCAAATTCCATTTGGAATTAGGGATATGAATAATACACCAAGGGAGATTTTTATTCTACTACTACTAAACGTATTCATTCCTTCCCCGAAGGGAAAGGCGAGCCTCTTAGACGGTGACGCCGTCTCTCAGGCCAGGAGATTTTTTACGGTGAAGGAGATGTGCGGAGAAGGTGAAGGGGTGGGCGGCCGTGGCCTGCACTACGAACTGTCCCGGCATTCGCCTTAGTGCAGGAGAATGGAAAACCACGGAAAACCGTTCTCAGGACAACCGACAGGTGGGGCCAGGCGTGTAGTCTGGCACTGTGCCCCAGACCCGTCGCCCGAATGCAGAAGCGTAGAGCCACGGTAGAGCAGTGGCCAACTTTCCTCTGCTCGGTTGGCCGGTCAGAGTACAGAGCTGTTGGACCACGGACAAACCGTGGCTCCTTAAGGGACGAAACCCACTCTGCATCTACCGACCAGATTTTTAATAAATTTCGACCTTTATTAAACTTTTGATGAGTGCGCACGGCATATGCCGTGCAATAATGCCGGCCGCATACGAGTACCGGTGAACAACCTCTGGGGAGTAAGATTTTTTTAAAAATATATATAATAAATGTTATTATAACTTTGAGAGATTTTGAGAAACAGGAAAAGGCATTTTGGATCGAGAAAACGCCGTCATTTCAAAAGTCTTTTAATGCATCACCTTCACTAATATCTCTATTTAGTTCAACTATCGTCACTTGTGTTCAGAAGCTCCATAGCCTCACTTGTAATTTACGAAAGAGGAAACATTCACAGTTATATTTACGAAAACCGAAAATATTTATAACTTCGAAGAGCGCAAACTGCTATCCACATCCGCGGCAGTCGTAACACTGTTGTAACCTGTAAGCTAACGGCGCTAAACTCTTACACCCTAGGGAGTATACGCATTTCCGTCAGAGACCATCGCCATACAGAACTAGGATTTGTAGAGTGACACTATTCGAATAGGTGAAAAATTTCCAGAAAACGCTGACAGATATCATATTACGTCAGTAAGCAAAGATCTTAGTACTAGCCGAAAACGACAAATGCCGTGCTCCCTCATGTGGGACCAAACGGCAAAAGCCGTGCGCACTCTATTGACTATCCTTAGGTGCACTCGTCAACAGGTTAAAATCATTCAGGTGAAGACTAGGTAAATAACTGACAGAGAAAGAGATAATTTTCTGAAAAGTCAGTCGACTACAACTCATCTGTAAATATATGCGAGGATTGGGGCAAAAGTCATGGCAACAATTTTTTTTCTTGTAGTTATGTGAACGGATCACAAACGTATATGTGTGGTGTGGAAGTTCTGCAGGCATAGTGTGTATGCAGAACAACAGATGGCTCTGAGATAGCTGGTAGTAGCGCAGCGAGGGCTGTGAAATCAGTCAGTTTGTGAGTGTCGTGCGAGGTGGAAGTAACTTGTGTTGAGCAGCGCGATTACATCTAAATAGCCGTTCTCCGAGGAAGAAATGCGATGGAATGTCACAGTGAATTAATGGAAGCCCTTGGGAATAATGCCCTACCATACGGTACAGTAGCACGGTGGGTAGGAAAGTTTCAGCAAGGACGTGTGTCAACCAGTGATGAGCAACGTTCGGGACGACCTGTCAGTGTGCGGACCGACGTGGCACGTGCCGTCATCGAGCAGCTCCTGGATAAAGACAGACGATGGACGCTACTAGAGTTAGAGAGGGGAAGTGGCATCGAAAAACGCACCGTCCACAGGAATTGCGTAATGAGCTGCAACTGCGCAAAATCGCATCGCGGTGGGTACCGCATACACTGACGGAAGTTCAAAGGTGGGTGACTATGCAATATGCTACGACCACCTTGCACGTTGGCAACAGGACGGTGATCAATTCTTATTATGAATAATCGCCATCGGTGAATTTTGGGCCAGGGCATACCAAACAGAACTGAAACGTCAGTCCGCGGAGTGGTGACATGCTGGATCACCAAGGAGGCAGAAGATCCGTCAGAATCTTTCCCCAGTCAAATTGATGGTGATCGTCGCGCATCACGTCAGGGTGTCATTGTTTGCAACTTTGTTCCACATGGCAGAACAGTGACCGCACAGTACTACAGGGACTTCCTGGTGCGACAGGTACGAAGTGTCGTTCGGATTAAACGTCCTGATCTTGTGGACATTGCAATAATCCTGCACCGCAATGCAAAACCACATATAGCAGAGTGTGTAGGGCAGCTACATCGACGTTGGAGATGGGAAGAATTAGAGCATCAGCCGTACTCTCCCGACATTTCGCCCTGTAACTTTGATCTCATTCGAAAGATTAAGGAACCATTACGTGGTAGGCGGTTTGCAACACGAGAGGACATTGCTAATGCTGTGCGCCAACAGATGACCCGATTCACACATGGTGCGGCAAATGCTGAGGCAGATGGCATTCAGCGCCTCACACATCGTTGGCAGCGTGTGGTGTCAGTAGCAGGGGACTACTTTGAGGTTCTTTAGGCCCAGGTTCGTCATGTCAACTATATGTGTACTGTGTAGTCATTCTTTTGCACCGGGAAGGCCATATTGCCCTGTATACTACCGTAATAAATTAGTATGTTACGATATTTCAGTGCTATTCATTGTCCACACATGTAGTAAACACCTTGTCCTTTCGTCTGTATATGTCACATTTTCCAACCGGACTGGTATGGGAAAAAAAAAGTTTCCATTATTTTTGCCCCAACCCTCGTATATGCAAATGAGCCCACTAAGTCTACGCAAAGTACTTAGAGGCGTGAATTTCCCTTCTTTTATGCCCCTATTTCTTTCATCATTTTATTGTTGTCTTCCTTTCTGTCTTCAGACCATGTTCTTCTATTATTCTTGTTTGGTCTTTCCTCTTGGTCAACTTGTCGATTATCCTGCTTTGAACATCTGCTGGTGTAATTCCTGCCTGTTTCAAATCGGGTTTAATTTCGTCAATCCATTTCATTGTGTCTGTTTTAGCCTTACTCCAATTTTCATACAATTCTACTATTTGTTTGGTAAGTCTGTCTGGATGCATTATTTTAATATGACCATAGAATCTTAGCCTGCGTTTTCTAATAACACTGTGAATATTTTTGTATTATATGATTTCTTGTCTGCCTCAAAGTTGGCATTGACCGTTGGTGAATTGAGGACGTAGAATTCTTCTTTTGATTTTGCATTCCTTTTTCTTCATGCTTTGAATATCTGCTTTTCTGTTCAAAATTAACAACTCTCATCCATAAAGACATTCTGATTTAATGACTGTATTGTAGTGTATCAGTTTTGCATGCTTGGAGATATTTTTGGTATAGATACAGTATTTTGGGTTAGTCAATGTGCAGTTTTAATCTTTTGGCATCCAATTTCTTTGGCTTTTGTTTCGAGTCCATTTTCCTGAATTTTTTCACCAAGTGACTTAAATTGTGATACTCGTTTAATTTTGCCATATTTAGTTTCAATGAATTTTGGTGTATGTTTCTTGCAGGTTATGTATCCGAAGGCCGAATTTTTCCGAATTTTCTTTCTGGAATTCAATCTGATTTTGGCCTGTTGAAATGTCTCGAGTTAGTATTATTAGGTCATCCGCAAATGCTAAGCAATCTATTGCTAATTTTCCTCTGCCAAAAGTGATTGGTTGGTTAATTTTGAGGACCAATTTCTGATTGCGCTTCACATTTTAAGGACGCAGTTGAGGATTAAGGGTGAGAGTCCATCTCCTCATCTTACGCCCCTTTCTATTTCAAAGCGATCGGAGGTTTTCCCCATCAATTTAACCTTGGGGTTAGTGTCTGACAATGTCTGTTTTATGATAGAAAGTGTTTTCATGTACAAGCCTTGTTATTTCAAAATTTGAAAGAGTGATTTGAGATCAGCTAAATCATAGGCTTTTTTGAAGTCAACAAATGTGCAGACTGAATTTTTGCTACAAATTCTCTGATGTGTTAGGATTAGTTTTAGGTTCAAGATTTGCTCTGAACAAGATCGGCCTGGCCTGAATCTTGCCTGATATTGTCCGATTTGTGGTTCTAGCTGTTGTTGTGCTCTATCAAGAAGACACTGGGATAGAATTTTGTATGCAAGTGATACTGGTGAGATTCCTCTGTAGTTGTTTACATCTGTTCTGACCGAGCTCGATAGCTGCAGTCGCTTAAGTGCGACCGGTATCCATTATTCGGGAGATAGTGGGTTCGAACCCTACTATCGGCAGCCCTGAAGATGGTTTTCCGTGGTTTACCATTTTCACACCAGGCAAATGCTGGGGCTGTACCTTAATTAAGACCACGGACGCTTCCTTCCCAGTCCTAGCTCTTTCCTTTCTCATTGTCGCCATAAGAACTATCTGTGTCGGTGGGACGTAAAGCCAATAGCAAAAAAAATCTGTTCTCTCTCCCGTCTTATATAGCGGGCGAATTATTGCATTTTTCCAGTCTTCTGGGATTTGTTCTGTTTTCCAAATGTCTTGCATGATTTTCGTGATTTCGTTTATGGTGTTTGACCCTGCTGATTTGAGGACTTCTGCTCTGTTTCCAACCTCACCCGATGCTTTGTTGTTTTTAAGTTTAATTCTTTTTAAGTTTTTTGATATGTCTTGTGATTTCTTCCTCACCTGGTGGTTATGCATTTGGTTCATTATTTTCAGGTTCTTGTCGAGAAGAACTTTGTGATGACTCTGGACAGTTCAGTAATATTCTTTAAAATATCTGGCGAGTTCCTCGCAGTTTTCTTGGTTGTTTAGTGCCAACTGTCCATTTTCTTTCTTGAAGCAGAGACTTTGTTTTTGATATATTTCAAGCTTAGCTTTGAAGTTATAGAAATTTTGTGTGTTGTTTCTATCAAGGTCTTTCTCGATTTCAAGTAATTGATCCATTTCAAATTTCCTTTTGGTCTGCCTGATCAATTTATCTGTCTCTTTCCTCACTGCCAGGAATATTTTGTAGTTATTCTCCGTTTTGCTGTTCCTGTTGTTGTATGCCTTCTGTCGAGATTTGATTGGTTGTTCACACTCCTAATTCCACCAAGAATGTCTCTTCCTCTCCTGTAGAGGAATTAGTGTTTGTGGTGTTGTAATTAGTTTGTTTTGGGGTTGTTGCCTATTGTTTGCCTCCTTACTCTCTAATTCTTCAGTGAGAGATGGTTGGATCCTAGTGTGGTCAAAGTTTAGGGTTAGTGGTTTCTTCTGTATGAATTTCGGAGGTTTCAACTGTAGTTTGATTCTTATCAGGTAACGATCTGAGTCTATGCTTGCACCCCTTCTGTCATGAACATTCTTAATTGGATAAGAAATTGCTACAGGGTCAATTTTGAATTCGACGATGAGTGTGTTCGGTGATCTCCATGCCATCTGTTTTTGATGGTTACTTTATGAAGTGTGTTGACATGATTTTAAGGTTGAATATCCTGCAGAGTTCGACTAATCTTTGTCCATTTTGGTTGGTTAATTTATGTGCTGGGAATTTTCATATTATTTTTTTGTGTTTTCTTTCCTTGCCCAATTGTACATTGAAATCGCCTGGTAAGATTCTGACGTGGTTTTGAGGAATTTTGGATATTATTTCTTCTAGACTTCCACAGGATTTTTTTTACCTTTTGACGCTCTGTTTTATTGTCCTCATAGATTGGCATGTGTGATTGCTAAAGCGACTCCTAAAAGTGGTGTGTTTTTGAGAATACATTTGTCTGTTTTACTTTCGAAGTGTCTGTAGTTCGCGAAATCCGTTGTGTTTTCGTCAGTCAGTCTTGTTTCTTGAAGTGCCAATATCTGTGTTTCTTGTTCGCTCGTTGTTTTTGTTTTATTATTATTATTATTAAAAAATACATCGCAATTGGGAAATATCCTGGTTGGCATTGGTCATTTACAGTAGTGTCATAATAAACTGAAAACGTAATTACCCAACAACTACAACAAGCAATTCGATGGCAAGAACATATTACATGAAATACTGCTAGTTTAACATTATGAATCCAGCATCATATACAAATTCACACACAACTTATTGTATTTCCATTGCTTGCTTCTGTATTGCTTCTTACTGCTGAACTTGATGTATGTGTTATTTTGGACAGCAGTTAAAAGACCATCAAAGTTTAAAATATTGGGATGAGCGGCATTAAACTCATTGGAGCGACGAGCTAAATATTCTCAAAAATTTCTCTCCAAACTTTATATTTGTTTCTTGACCTTTGTTCTTCCTTCCGTCACTCTCCACAGCAGCAAGACATAAACCATCGAGACAGTAACACTCGTAATGCTGTGACGGCGACGTGATTCTTACCGCCTTGTAAACTCGCCAGCATCCCTCGGGATTGCTCGGCTCCGAGCGCTGATGGTCTAGCTTAGCAGTATTCTCGTGAGAGACCAACTTGGTGAGAACTTCCGACATTACACTGCAGAGCACTTCTGGCTCCACTTGGGACAGCGCGCAGAAGGGATTCTAGCCTATACGTAGCTTGTCATATAGAAGACTTGTTAGGAGTGGTAAATTGCATGTTTCTGACTGAAATACTGTATATAGAAACACATTTGTAAATAATAATATTATTTGTCATAAGTGTGTACAGACTTCTCCTCCACATTCAACAGACATTCTTCATGAATTAAACAAATTAATGGCAGAATTAATGAATGAATTTATGCATGCTAGAATGAATAAAAACTTCTCCCTCAATCACGGATAACCACCAACTGAGGAGGGAGCATTCCTAATTGAATGAGTCGATTAATGAATGCATGGATTAATTTATAAATGAATGCATGAATGGAAGAATTAAATGAATTCAACCTATAGCTGCGAAGCTCCGGCAGCTAAGGGGAGACTATCCCATTCAGAATGAATGAATGGACATAATTCATGCATGCATGAAAACCAAAGGGAACTCTCCACTCCCAATAACGGATAACCAGTAACTATGGAGAGAGCCCTCTTTATTGAATGAATGAATGAATGAATGAATGAATGAATGAATGAATGAATGAATGAATGAATGAATGAATGATTGAATGGGTGAATGAATGTTCTCATCCTATAGCTACGGAACACCAGCAGCTTAGGAAGAAAGATCCCGTCTATTGGACCATGACCCATTACATGCAATTTAACAGTTAATTACATTATGGAGTACTAACAACAACGAAAGTACAATGATAAGAATACTAACTAGAGGAACCGTGCTGCTCAGCAGAATTCGTTATAAATAGGTCAGGTAACTCGTCTTGATATGTCTGTCGCTCTCATACTATTTTCCCTGCCTTTTTCAATGGTTTACGAACATTTAAAAAGAGGCCCATTATAGTATACTGTAGTTCGCAGTCTGAATTCATCCATTCTGACGTCATCATGACGTCTGTTTAGTTAAATATCTATCCAGACATTCACTTCGTTCTTGATGTACAGCTTGGTATTGTGTCATAAAAGGCAATGGCATTTTTAATCGCAGTTCTTCTATTTAGAACGGTTGCCTTGTGAGCTCATAGGTTAGTCTCGATGTAGCGTATTTATTTTTTTCCAGGCAGTGAACTCTTTTAAGATACACGTGTATCTAGGTTATCTTTCGATAAGTGTACCCAGAAAATGTCTAAGGCGTATGTCATGAGGGTCTGTTTATACGCAGACTTTTTTTTATATCTCAAGCATGTTAGGAACGCTCTGCCATCTGTTGAATATACTAGGAAACTGGGAAAGGTTAGAGAATCAAAGAGTACTTAACAGGTTTCTTCCGTGATCAGAGGAAGTGTATACTCTCTGACTTCATGAAATGACATTACTTAGGATGAAAATAACATAATTATATCAGAATACAAGCATATGTACCCATGCTTCGCTACGGTATTCTACATTATATACGGATATCGAAGTAAATACTGTACGTGCAGTAAATAAGACTGTTTTAAAATTGAATGTCTCTTAGCGTTATCCAAGAAATAGCATGGGGAGGTCCCCATACGTTGTTTCCAATGTAAAGTGTGGGTTGCGGTGCTGTGATGATAACGGCAGGCTCACTTGCCTACTGTCATTCACAATCGAGTTGAAAAGTTTACATTATAATTGCAGGCCCCATTGCCAATTGCGCGGTCACAATCTATTTGGGGAGTTTTCATTACAATGGCAGGCCTCCTTTCCTACTTCCAGACGGATTACAGTTCAGAAGTTTTTATTATAATGGCAGGCAACTTCCCTAATACCAATCAAAATTGAGTTGTACAGTTATCATTATAATGACAGGCCATTTTTTTCTGCTGACAACCAGCTTACTGCCAGTCACACAGAGTTGGTGAGTTTCCATTAAAATAGCAGGGCTCTATGCCTAATGCTAGTCACATTTTAGATAGGTAAATTTGTTTATAATGGCAGGCACCCTGGCCTACAGCCAAGCACAATCGGGTAGGGGAGTTTTGAACAAAATTGCATGCTCCCTTGCCTTCTGCAACTCTGATCGAGGAGTGAATTATCATTACGATGGTAGTCCACTTACACAGGAGTTGGAGAAGGACCCCATTCCTACTGCCAGTCAAAGTCGGTGTGGGGAGTACTGATTACAATAGCAGACACACCCTTCATCGATCGCTACAAATCGTCATCAATGAATATATATAAACCGACATACGAAAGTATATGCATGTTTACAATATTGCAGAACTGCATTTACAGATTAACTGCTGCTTAACGGTACGTCATATCGACAAAGGATTCTACCATAACACGCACTATTTAGCGGCTTAAATGGCTGGTCCTATGATATTTTCAGGCATCTCATCTATTCGTGGGTCAGACTGAGTTAGAAACGTCGAACAGGGTGACATTTGTGTAAGATTATCTCACATTCGATTACTTTATGAATAATTTGACATAGCATTCGGTTCACATATGGGTAACATCGAGAAATAGAGACAAATCTAACGCATAAGGGATACAGATATAGCAAAAGTCATAAGACCAAGCTTGAAGATCACCCCAAATTGAACGGAGATTGTGCCATCCGTTATGTGATAGGATTTCCCGTTTATCCTACGAAACACCTCAAAACGAAGGTCTGCACCCTCATTAAAATTGCCTCCATATTTCGATATTCTTCGGGAATTAAAAGTGAAAGTTTAAAGATATTGGAACTTTTCCGTCCGTTACAGGCTAAGACGTATAATTTTGCCAAATTTCATTTTTCTTGCTCGTTTGGCAGATTATGCCGCAATCTGGATTTTAGATGAGGTGGTAAAAATTATAACTTTCAGGAAACTACAACAAAAAATATGCAGATGGCCGTTATTACACCTCAAACGGATAGCTGTACGAAAATTTCGCCAAATTAGTCAATGTACAGACACACACAGTCGTTACGATTTTATTTATATAGATAGCCTTGCTGTTACCCACGGCTTCGCTCGCGAGGATTTCGTAAGCTGATAAAATTAATTGTTCCTCGGTACTGCACTAAGTCATTATCTGAAAATCCCTAAAGTATAAAAACTCGCGGAAAAATTGCATTGCATTTGCGCCAGAACCTCTTTGTAAACCACGTTTCTGGCATTTCCCTTTAAGGCTAAGATGACCAAGCTACTGGCAGAGCTAAATCTGGAACATGCGACATGGAACTCCACATTCAAAAAAGGGGTTTCTTTATTTCTAAAGGAGATTACAAATACCAATTTTCACGCCTGTAACATGTTAAGTTTATGAGATATAATGTGGATATACTATTTTTAAAAACTGCCCCACTCCTTGGCTGAGAGTTACATTCTTGACCCGGTCGAATAACTGGAAACATGCTGTGGAGTTTCTTCATCATCATCATCATCATCATCATCATTATTATTATTATTATTATTATTATTATTATTATTATTATTATTATTATTATTATTATTATTATTTTATTCGTTTCGTCGAGCTTTGGACCACGTTATTTATTTCGAAAGATAACTTCCTTGAGCTTTAACATTAGCGCAGGATTTTCTGCGTAAGTCATCCTTGGGAACAATCTTTCTTCATTCCGCATCTTGCCTGTTTTCAGCTTAGGCTTCTCCTGTAAAGCTTCGCGTACTCTAAGCTTCTAAGCTTCTTTCTGAGAACATTACGTTACTGGATGTCTTAAATTGTGATGCCAACAAGTTTCTTTCTGAGAGCATTAATTTTTCATGCTTACTTTAGCAAATCCTTTTTACCTCGGTCAAAATATAACTTCCGTTTTCTTGCAATGTCGGAAGTTCTCTCGAAGTTGGTCTCTCACGAGAATAGCGTAAGCTAGACCACATTGTTTTGAAAGTAAATGATCCGGGTTCATTTGTGTTTTGTGCCCATGGAATGTAATCCTTCTTTTCGAATCACGTCAGTTATCCACTCTCTGTTATTAATAACGTTATTGGTTTTACGTCCTAATAACTACTTTTATGGTTTTCGCAGACACCGACGTGCCGAAAGTTTGTTCCACAAGAGTTGTTTTAGGTGCCAGTAAATCTACAGTCATAAAGCTGACGTAATTGAGCACCTTCAAATGCGAGCGGACTGAGCTACAGTATTCGTCTTCTTTTTATTATTATTATTATTATTATTATTATTATTATTATTATTATTATTATTATTATTAGATAATGAGGAAGAGATAGGAGATTATAAGGTGTACTTGACGGGTGTTAGAAAGGGAAGGGCAGAGTCTGGGGTAGGGCTCTTTATCAGGAATACCATTGCACGCAACATAGTTTCTGTTAGGCACGTAAATGAGCGAATGATGTGGGTAGATTTGTCAGTGGGAGGAATTAAGGCAAGAATTGTGTCCGTGTATTCACCATGTGAGGGTGCAGATGAGGATAAAGTTGACAAGTTTTATGAAGCATTGAGTGACATCGTGGTCAGGGTCAGCAGCAAGGATAGAATAGTGCTAATGGGCGATTTCAATGCGAGAGTTGGGAATAGAACTGAAGAATAAGAAAGGGTGATTGGTAAATGTGGGGAAGATATGGAAGCTAATGGGAATGGGAAGCGTTTGCTGGACTTCTGTGCTAGTATGGGTTTAGCTGTTACGAATACATTCTTCAAGCATAAGGCCATTCACAGCTACACATGGGAGGCTAGGGGTACCAGATCCATAATAGACTACATCTTAACAGAGTTTGAATTCAGGAAATCTGTTAGGAATGTACGAGTTTTTCGGGGATTTTTCGATGATACAGACCACTATCTGATCTGTAGTGAACTAAGTATCTCTAGGCCTAGGGTAGAGAAAGTGAAATCTGTCTGCAAACGAATAAGGGTAGAAAATCTCCAGGACGAGGAAATTAGACAGAAGTACATGGATATGATTAGTGAGAAGTTTCGAACAGTAGACAGTAAACAGGTTCAGGATATAGAAAGTGAATGGGTGGCATACAGGGATGCTGTAGTAGAAACAGCAAGGGAATGCCTAGGAACAACTGTGTGTAAAGATGGGAAAAGGCGAACATCTTGGTGGAATGATGAAGTGAGAGCAGCCTGTAAACGTAAAAAGAAGACTTATCAGAAATTGCTCCAAACAAGGGCCGAGGCAGACAGGGATTGGTACGTAGATGAAAGAAACAGAGCGAAACAAATAGTTGTTGAATCCAAAAAGAAGTCATGGGAAGATTTAGGTAATAACCTGGAAAGGCTAGGTCAAGGAGCAGGGAAATCTTTCTGGCCAGTAATAAGAAATCTTAGGAAGGGAGGGAAAAAGGAAATGAACAGTGTTTTGAGTAATTCAGGTGAACTCATAATAGACCCCAGGGAATCACTGGAGAGGTGGAGGGAATATTTTGAGCATCTTCTCAATGTAAAAGGAAATCATCCTGGTGGTGTTACAAACAGTCAAGCTCATGGGGAGGAGGAAAATGATGTTGGTGAAATTATGCTTGAGGAAGTGGAAAGGATAGTAAATAAACTCCATTGTCATAAGGCAGCAGGAATATATGAAATTAGACCTGAAATGGTGAAGTATAGTGGGAAGGCAGGGATGAAATGGCTTCATAGAGTAGTAAAATTAGCGTGGAGTGTTGGTAAGGTACTTTCAGATTGGACAAAAGCAGTAATTGCACCTATCTACAAGCAAGGAAACAGGAAGGATTGCAACAACTATCGAGGTATCTCATTGATTAGTATACCAGGCAAAGTATTCACAGGCATCTTGGAAGGGAGGGTGCGATCAGTCGTTGAGAGGAAGTTGGATGAAAACCAGTGTGGTTTCAGACCACAGAGAGGCTGTCAGGATCAGATTTTCAGTATGCGCCAGGTAATTGAAAAATGCTACGAGAGGAATAGGCAGTTGTGTTTATGTTTCGTAGATCTAGAGAAAGCATACGACAGGGTACCGAGGGAAAAGATGTTCGCCATACTGGGGGACTATGGAATTAAAGGTAGATTATTAAAATCAATCAAAGGCATTTATGTTGACAATTGGGCTTCAGTGAGAATTGATGGTAGAATGAGTTCTTGGTTCAGGGTACTTACAGGAGTTAGACAAGGCTGTAATCTTTCACCTTTGCTGTTCATGGTTTACATGGATCATCTGCTGAAAGGTATAAAATGGCTGGGAGGGATTCAGTCAGGTGGAAATGTAGTAAGCAGTTTGTCCTATGCTGACGACTTGGTCTTAATGGCAGACTGTGCCGAAAGCCTGCAGTCTAACATCTTGGAACTTGAAAATAGGTGCAATGAGTATGGTATGAAAATTAGCCTCTCGAAGACTAAATTGATGTCAGTAGGTAAGAAATTCAACAGAATTGAATGTCAGATTGGTGATACAAAGCTAGAACAGGTCGATAATTTCAAGTATTTAGGTTGTGTGTTCTCCCAGGATGGTAATATAGTAAGTGAGATTGAATCAAGGTGTAGTAAAGCTAATGCAGTGAGCTGGCAGTTGCGATCAGCAGTATTCTGTAAGAAGGAAGTCAGCTCCCAGACGAAAGTATCTTTACATCGGTCTGTTTTCAGACCAACTTTCCTTTACGGGAGCGAAAGCTGGGTGGACTCAGGATATCTTATTCATAAGTTAGAAGTAACAGGCATGAAAGTAGCAAGAATGATTGGTGGTACAAACAGGTGGGAACAATGGCAGGAGGGTACTCAGAATGAGGAGATAAAGGCTAATTTAGGAATGAACTCGATGGGTGAAGCTGAACCCATTAACCGGCCTCGGTGGTGGGGTCATGTGAGACGAATGGAGGAGGATAGGTTACCTAGGAGAATAATGGACTCTGTTATGGAGGGTAAGAGAAGTAGAGGGAGACCAAGACGACGATGGTTAGACTCGGTTTCTAACGATTTAAAGATAAGAGGTATAGAACTGAATGAGGCCACAGTACTAGTTGCAAATCGAGGATTGTGGCGACGTTTAGTAAATTCTCAGAGGCTTGCAGACTGAACGCTGAAACAGGCTACAATGATAATGTATGTATGTATGTATATTATTATTATTATTATTATTATTATTATTATTATTATTATTATTATTATTATTATTATTATTATTATTATTATTCCTACGGTAGTCGAATACAGACTCACAGTGCACAAGAACATTTTTTTTCCTTTCTTTCAGCTTTACTGAACTGAGAAACCACAATATGATTTCTGCACTTTTCTATAAGCAGTTGCTGGCATCAGGCTTTCGTTCCGCCTTAGGGTCTGCTTTACAGTTTAACACTAACAACTTTACAATACCTTAATCAGTGGAGCGATGATGAAATAACACCGGATGCGGACCTATATTCCTTCGTGAACACTCTTGTTGCAGACCTTCCACTGTTGTCACTATCGGAATTGAAGTTATTTTGGTTCTTATTAACAGTATTGATGCTATTTTTAAGATATATATGATTGCATTTTTAGCTGTATTGAATATCCTGTTTTGTAATGTAAGATTTTCTTTCCTTTTATTTTGCCTCACATTTATTAAAGAGAGAGACTGTGATCTTGTTTGCACGTAACGGGTAATCTCAGAAAGTACTCGACCGATTTTGACATTATTTTATTTTTACATTAACATAGGCCGTGTATCATTCCGGAAGAGCAAAGAGGAAAGTGGCCATTTACCAGTTCCACTGGGTGCGTAACGGTAAGATATTTGTTAAAGGAAGCCAGGCGATCCGGTCTTACAGATTAAACGCGCAGAAGACATTGAAAAGATAAAGTAAAATGCCAAAACAAAACATGAATAATAGTATAGATAGGTATGATAGTAAAAAAGAGGTAACTATTAGTTATCAGAATGTGAGAGGAGTTAGGAAAAGAACTATTTTAGCTGCCTCTGAAAATAACATTAAGATAGTCTGCATAACCGAAAGTTGGCTCACTAAGTTTATATATATGATAATGAAATCATCCCTAGTAATTACTGTGTTTAGAGCAGATAGAGAACATAAAGTAACAGGTAAACGGAGGGATGGTGGGGTGGTAATAGCCGTTGATAAAATGTTTATAATTCCTCAGATTATTTCTTACTCTCGTGAATCCGAATTTGTAATAGTTAAAGTTCAGTTTAAATTGAGGTCATTTTTTATAGGAGTAGTGAATTGTCCAACAAATTTTAACCTTGATCAATACTGTGAATTTTAGGAAATAGTTGAATCAGCAATAAATCCAGGAAATAAAAGTCCCATTTGTATTGTAGGAGACTTCATTTTGAGAGAAACAAATCAGGATGCTGGTACAAGTAAAGCAAGATCGGCAGCAATGCAGCTTCAAACTTCCTAAATCTCATGAATCTAACGTCTAGAAATAATATAACGAATACATTTGGACATTGTTTAGATTTAGTTCTGGCCTCTACAACAGAGCAAATTCACATTGACCGAGATGACCAGCCTTTGTTACGTGAAGATGACTAAACTCCTGCACTGATTCTCTCGATAGAAGTTAATCTAAGGAAACTTAGTACATTGGAGTGTAGATCAACTTTTAGGCATCATAATTAAAATACAGCTAATTTTCAATTACTCTTTGAATTACTAAACACATGTGCTAGGTCAGAATTGAATGACACTGGGGACGTTAAAAGTGTTTTAGATTGCTTCTGTAATAAACTCTATGAGATTCTTGATTATTGCGTTCCTCTGACTAAGTATAGTAAAATAACTTACCCAATATGGTATAATAAAGAAATAATACAACTAATTCGAAATAAGGAGTATCATAGGAAAAGAAGATATCGTAGTGAATGTAGTATGACAGAGTTCAAAACAAAGAGATCAATCTTTAAAAAGTAAATAAGAATAGCGTATAAAGAATAGATTCTAGGTACAGAATAGTATAGCTAGTAATAGTAAAAACTTTTTGGCACTTTTTAAATCAAAAGAGGACCAGTAATCAAGAATGTCACAGAAATGTACTGAATGATAGCACCTTAACTTCTAAGACAGAAATAGCCGATGGATTTGCCTCTTACTTCAAAAGTACGTACACAAAAACTAACACCGAAAATAATGAACAGTATATTCTAGAGGAACTGCAATATAAGGAACTTTACATGCTAAACATTTCAGTGGTATCTGTTGATGATGTTAAATGCGCTATAAAAATATTACAATCTAGAAAGAGTGCTGGTTCAGATAATATACCCCAATGTGTAGTGAAAGGATGCGGAGATGCTCTTACATATCCACTTTGTATAGTTATTAACAAATCTCTGCGACAAAAAATATTTCCTTATTTGTGGAAGATAGCAAGTGTGTGTCCAATTCACAAAGATGGTAATATCGAAAACATACATAATTATAGACCAGTATCAGCACTATCAGTCTTATAAAAAGTGTTTGAGGATATACATTACTGCAGTATCTATCGATATGTTGAGAAAGTCATTATAGAGCAACAACGTGGTTTTATGCAAGAGAGATCAACAAGTGCAAATTTAGTAAACTTTACAAACTATGGGTCATCTATTTTACATCAAGGAGGGCAAGAGGATGTCATATACACGGACATGACAAAAGCATTCTATAGTATGATCATCGTAAACTTCTAAATAAGCTTCACAGTTTTAGTTTTAGCCCTGAACTGGTCGAATTCTTTAACTCCTACTTCAGGAATAGATTTCAATTTGTTAGTTTCAAAGGGGTAGCTTCATCCATGTACAGGGTAACGTCAGGCGTATATCAAGGTTCAAAAATACGTCCACTGTTGTTCATTATGTTTGTAATATTGGCTCTGTATTGAAGAATTCTAAATTTCAGTTATATGCCGATGACATGAAAATTTACAGGCAGATTAGTTCAAACAAAGATAACGAAAAATTACAGCAAGACCTCACAGCACTGGCTGAATGGGGAAAACACAATTCCTTTCAATTCAATGTTAAGAAATGTGAATCAATGATCTTTACTAGAAAAAGGCAACCAAAAATCCATTCTTATGAAATGAACGGTATCAGCCTAAAACGAATTAAAGAAAAGAAGGATTTAGGAGTGATATTTGATAGTAAACTTCAGTTCAATATACACATAAATAACGCCGTAAATAAGACCTATAGGAACCTAGGATTTCTGATGAGAAACACAAACAAATTCAAAAATATCAAAGCCAGGTATACAATTCACTAATTAGGACAGTAATAGAATATGCCTCTATAGTCTGGAATCCATCGTGTATTAAACGTATAAAATAAATAGAAAATGTTCAAGCTAAATTTCTAAGATATCTGTATTTCTGTATCTCTAAAACTAGTGCAAAATATGTGGCATATAGTGACTCAATAACAAATTTTGGTATATAAATGCTGCATACTAGGAGAATATTAACGTGTGTAAAATACCTACATAGAATTCTCAAAGGTAAAGCAGATAAACAAGGTAAATAAACCCGTATGCACCGTTTGGAAGTAATAGAAATAATTTAACTTTCTTTGTTAAAAAGTCAAACACAAATCACCATCTGTATTCACCATTAAACAGAATATGTCAGTCAATTAATAAAATGCCAAACGTGGAGAGGAAAGTATCTTGTTAAGATCAGTCAGAAGGGAACTCACACGGAGAGAAGACATAAAGTAAATAGGGTAGCATACTTGTGTAACATGAATAATTTAGTCCTTAGATTAATTTAGGTTAATAATGTATATTTTAGGAGAAATTAAAATAATAATAAGTTGAAATACACACTTACCACGGTCCATAGTTCATATTTATAGTATTATGCTTTATATTTTAATTTTTATTTTAAATTATTTATAAAGTTAGAAATAAGAAATGGAAATGTACTGTAATTGGGCAGAAATGCCTGTTGAACAATAATTAAAATAAATAAATGAAAAGTTAAATAAATAACGAAGGGTTCCCGCGAGAAACGTGACTCAAAAAAAACTGCGGATGCGTGGACACTCACGGCCAAAATTATCAAATGATTAAACGCGTATGGTGTTACAGTCGTATACAAAGAAAACATTAGGAGCATTATTATTGTGCAGCGCATGAGAGAATAATTGGAAGTAAGAAAGATGTTTTTACTAATTAGTTTTATGTCGTGTCGACACAGACAGGTCTTCTGGTGACTATAGAATAGATAAGGGCTTGGAGGTGGTAAGGAAGCAGCCCGTGGCCTTAATTATAGTATAACTCCGGCATTTGCCTGGTGTGAATTGAGAAACCACGGAAACCATCTTCAGGGCTGCCGACAGTGGGGTTCAAACCCACTATCTCCCTAAAGCAAGCTCACAGCTACGTGACGCAAACCGCAGGGCCACTTGCTCCGTAACTACTAACAAAGATAATCAAGACTTTGGTCACATTATTCGTAATGAGAAATACCACTTCGAACAATTCATACTTTAAAGAGAAGTAAAAGGAAGAAGAGACCATGGACGAAGGCGCATTTCCTGGTCATGTAACCTGCGTCACTGGCCCAATACATTATCATCTGGGATATTTAGAGAAGCTATTAGTAGGGAGGCCTGGTCCAGATCGACCGCTAACGTCTATTGAGGATAATTAGTGCACTTCAAGAAGAAATAGATTATCTGATAAAAAACAAAATTACTGTTAAACTGTTACTTATAAACTCACGATGATTTTACGTTATAATATTAGTATAGATGAGGGCAATAGGGGTTGTAGTAAGGTTTTAAAGGAGTGGAAATATACAGTAAGTCCCTCGTAACACCTCAACAGGAATATGTTTCCAGTGTATGGGACCATCACCAGGATTACTTGACTCCAGGACTGGAAAAAATCCAAAGAAAAGCAGCTCGATTTGTTTTGGGTGCTTTCCGACAAAAGAGTAGCGTAGCGAAAATGTTGCACAGTTTGGGCTGGAAAGAAAGGGAAGAAAGGAGACGAGCTACTCAACTAAGTAGTATGTTCCAAGCTATCAGTGGAATGATGGCGTGGAATGATATTAGTAGACGGATACGTTTGAGTGGTGTTTCTTTAAGTATGAAAGGTCGCGATATGAAGATAAAGTTTGAATTCAAGAGAAGTCACCACTTCCAAAACTGCCTACGTCCTTAATAAAAGATTTTGTAAAAAACGTGGAAAATTAATAACTAATTTTCTTTTGATGGCAGTGGTCAACGATTTTTTAGTTTTATACCTGGGTGGAAACACATTTATTACAGTCATAATTATGAAAATCAAGGCTCGATATTTGCAAAGTTATTAAAGATTTTTTTGTTGGGTGTAGGAAGTTTTGGAATTGTACACTAGAGTAAGGGAGTTTTTAAAATGATTTTAGCATTTGAATTAAAGTAATGTTATAATTACACCAGGGGTAAACCTTCCCCGGTTAGTTAAACCGCGAGCCTTCTCTAAGGACATTGCAAACTCGTGTCCTCATCCCGAGGTGGTGCAGCTCTTTTCAGGCACACCCCCATTGGAGGTGAGGTGCATGCCAGCCCACATGCCAGCCCTCCTGCCATTCTTAAATTTCTGGCAGTACCGGGAATCGAACCCGGGCCCCCGAGGACGGCAGCTAATAACACTAACCGTTACGCTACGGAGGCTCTAAGGACATTTATGCCAACGGACTTGAACTTGTACACTTCCAAAGATTTTGCTATCTACCGCTAGGGGCTAGACACTGTCACCACAAATTTGTATGTTACAGTGCCCAACACTACATCAGAATTCATGTGAAAACAACCTGGGAGAGATGCCGGCGCTGGGTAAGGGCCCGCTTCGTTCCGACTAAGACTCCCATCATCATCAACAAATAAAATATGGACCAAGCCTAAGATAACGGGTGCTTTAGAAGGGAACCCTACACTATGGTTCTAGAGCTCTGATGAGCCTACAAAGCGACTGCTGCTCGGCCAGTAGCCCATAAGTGACGTGTGGTCGGTACGACGAATCCTATCGGTATTTATTCTTGGTTTTCTAACCGTCAGATAGCTCCTCAATTGTAATCACGCGTAGGCTGCGTGGATCCCGAACCAGCCCCCAGGGTCTAGGTAAAAATCCCTCACCTTGCCGGGAATCGAACCCGTACCCTCCGAGTGAGAGACAGGCACGCTACCCCTAGATTGCGGAACCGGCTTGAAGAGATAATATGAACAACTAACACATCGGCTAATCGATGTAGATGAGAAGAACAGAAATGAAATTTCGCAAAGAGGATTATTAGAATTAAGTTTATATTGGACAGTACACTCATCGAAGTCTCACTTCAACGAGGAAAGAACTGTAGGGACAGCTGGTAACCTATATATTTATTTCGTTATAAATGCGATATATTACAGTCCTGCGCCATGCTGACGACACAAACCTTGGTGCGACTACTGCAGGGTTGTTATATTATTTCTTTCTTTCTTTCTTTCTTTTTTCTTTCTTTCTTTCTTTCTTTCTTTCTTTCTTAATATGTTTACCGTCCATAGTCGGTTTTCCCTCGGACTCAGCGAGGGATACAACCTTTACCGCCTCAAGGGAAGCGTCCTAGAGCATGAGACTTTGGGTCCTGGGATACAACTGGGCAGGAGGACCAGTATATCGCTCAGGTGGCCTCACCTGCTATGCTGAACAGGGGTCCTGTGGGGGATGGAAATTGTGGAAGGGTTAAACAAGGAAAAAGAAGGAAGGCGACCGTAGCCCTAAGTTAGGCACCATCCCGACATTTGCATGGAGAAGTGGGAAACGACGGAAAGCCACTTCGAGGATGAATGAGGTGGGAATCGAACCCCCTCTACTGAACTGACTTCCCGAGGTGAGTGCATCCCGTTCCAGCACTTGTACCACTTTTCATATTTCGTGGCAGAGCCGAGAATCGAATACGGGCCACCGGGAATGGCAGCTGATCACATTTACCACTGCACCATAGAGACGGAGTATTATTATTATTATTATTATTATTATTATTATTATTATTATTATTATTATTATTATTATTATTACATTAATTTTGTTGTACACGAACACCTAATATTAAATCACTTCATGGCTTGCTTTTATTTTTAGTAAATGACCTCTCGTCTGGATTGTATCCCGAGGCATTCTAGAATATTGTTCTCTCTCGGTTTCAAGTCCAGTGATCCGTAATGATTTATAATTATCACCACTGTTATCACTGCTAGAAATCTACTACCAATTGTCAATAATATTTATGAATGTAATTAATGCAGTTAAAACCACAACAAAGCATCTATAATGGTAATTATTCACACCAGTAATGTTGATACGATTGTTATTGCCACCAGAAATAGGGAACACCAAACAATGGGTATGGTAAAGTGGAAATATACATTGCGATATAAAATTAGCAGTACGTCAGATTTAATTATATTGGTATTTATCTGTATGCTATAGTGACTGATTTGTTAATGACACGCATTTGAATACGATAAATAAGAGTACGGGTTGTGAGGTTGCCACGGTCGAAAAGGTCTTACGTACAGTTCTGGACTTCACGTAAGGGAGTGAACTATGCTCCATAACTGTTATGGGCGTTAGTTCTTCAGAATCGGTAAGGCCAGAGTTCAGGGTACGACCAATCCCGGGAGCCAGGTCGCCATGGTGCCTAAAATTCTCTCTTTGGCGCCTTCTTTTTTTTTTTTTGGAGGTGAGTAAATTCTTACCCTTTATATATTTAACTCCCGGTTTGATGTCGTATAATAATACGCAATCCCTTGACCCTCCATACGATTTACCGAACTCCGTTGAACAAGAAAATTAGGTTAGGTGACAGTTGGGATCTCGGTAAGTATGGGCGATTACTGCTTTGATATTAATGCTATTACAATTTTAAATAATAATCAAGATCGCATTATAAAAGCAATATACGGAAAATGTATGTTAATTACGAACGTTTCAGTATACAGAAAACCTATCGTAATGAAAGTATTACCGACATAGAAATAAGATAAATAAATAAATAAATAAATAAATAAATAAATAAATAAATAAATAAATAAATCTATTTAAATAAATAAATCTATATAAATAAAGTTAGTTTGTTTTCCCAATTTTTCAGATATTTATCCGTTTTAGGTCAACTCAAGTCCGAATCAGTGGTTTTTATTTTTCGTGTCTCTTTGTTTGTCTGTTTGTTCCACCATCACGGCAAAACGGCTGGATAGATCTCAACAAAACTTCACATTTAGATTATACTCATCCGGAGGAAGGTTTCGATATGCATATTATTTTAAAATCTTTGAAAAGACGGTCGTTTATAGGAAAACCAGAACGGTTTCCCTCTATTTTCTCTTATACTATATATTTTCTGTAAACTCCGTGGATCGTATGTGAAACGCATTTTCATTATAAACAACTTTCCTTGTGTTCATAATTTACCTTACTATTCAAATGACGGAGAAATTTACTATTTTCTGCGGGTATCATGCTTCGCATTGAGTGACCGACAGATCGACCACGAACCTACAGGTTACTATGGCAACGTCTCTGACTGCATGCCAGCAGGGAAGTACCGTATTGCGATTTTCCTCATCATGCCTTTAAATTCGTGGTTGTTCCTGGGGTAGAAGGCAAGAGAGGTGTCAATCGGCCGTTCTGCGGGATATTGGCGGAATATCGTTGGAGGTTATAACCATCCTCTAATACCTTAAGTAATAACACCATTAGTCATCTTCTTATCTGTTTACCTAAGAATCACTGCGCCTAAATTTATCCTCTGTTACCGCTACCTTATATCCATAACTCACACCAGCATAATTTATTGAGGGGCATTTGATTTTCCAATACATTCACTTGGTATTTACATATTTGTTGTCATCCGGCTACCCTCAGTTATAATCCATTTTCTATCACTGTCAGCTTTCATAAATGTATTACTTTCTTCCTTAATTACTCCGTAAGTATACGAGTGTTAATCCCGAAAGCTGGACACTCTTTTCTTTGAGGAAATAATCTAAGCTATGTAAATGTATAACTTTTGGCTCCGAAAAATATCGAAGTATGGATGCAATTTTAACGACGGTGCAGACATTCGTTTCGGGATAATTGGTGGCTAATCGTAAGTCGTATCACAAATCAGAAAGCACAATCACCGTTCATTTTGGAGAGATCTGCAACTTTGGTTCTACGACTTTTTGTCGTATTTCTATCCCTTATACGTTAAACAGAGCTGTATTTCTCGATTTCAAGTTAATGTTGTACTTTTACACGAATATGTTATCATTTGGCACACTTATAGGAAGGATAGAATCATGGCATTTGCCACACACATTGACATGACCAATGGCCATGTGATGTACACATTTTAGGATTCTAGCTGTCACATGAGTATCAAAAATATAAAGTAGTATGTGAAAACTGTTCAAAATTTCACCCCATTCAATGACTCTAACCCATAAATATAAGAGATACGAGTAGGTGTCATGAGACCAGCCATGTCGAACACTGAAAGGGGCGTCTGACGGTGAAGTCCGTTTGTAGATATGTCGTACAGTTTAAAAGCAGTAACTCTCGAAATAAAGGTCTGCACTTCTAGAGTGTGTCTGTACATTGACTATTTTGGCGATATTTCCGTACATCCGTTTGAGGTGTAATAATGACCATATGCATAATTTTAGCTTTGATGTCTGCTTGTCTGTTTGTTTGTCTGTCCACCATACTTCATATTTAGAATCCACCTGTCCTTGTGTAGGTTTTAGAGCAAATATTTTCCGGCTCCATGGCTAAGCGGTTATCATGCTGGCCTTTGGTCACAGCGGACCCGTATTCGATTCCCCGGCAGGTTCAGGAATTTTAATTATCATTGGTTAATTTCTCTGACACGTGGGCTGTGTGTATGTGTCGTCTTCACCATCATTTTATCATCATAAAGCGCAAGTCGCCTAATTGCTTAAAAAATCGAAAGACCTGCACCTGGCGAGCCGAACATGTCAACGGACACTCCCGGTACTAAAAGCCATACGTCATTTCATTTCATTTCAGGACAAATATTGTTTCTAAGTCCCTGAACTGAATGGGGGTTTATACGAAACGAAACCGTGATTTTGCACTCCCACAAAATATACACAACCAAACTTAATGGAAATCTACCTGTCTTAATGGAAATAAAGTTCTAAACCTTTTTCCTCATTTGACCGGGCGCGTTGGCCGTGCGCGTAGAGGCGCGCGGCTGTGAGCTTGCATCCGGGAGATAGTAGGTTCGAATGCCACTATCGGCAGCCCTGAAAATGGTTTTCCGTGGTTTCCCATTTTCACACCAGGCAAATGCTGGGGCTGTACCTTAATTAAGGCCACGGCCGCTTCCTTACAACTCGTAGGCCTTTCCTACCCCATCGTCGCCATAAGACATATCTGTGTCGGTGCGACGTAAAGCCCCCTAGCAAAAAAAAAAAAAAAAAATCCTCATTTGCATCATTTCGATACATGGGATGTCATTCTGAGACCTGTTTGGTAGCTACGGACAGCTGACACATTCGCGGTCGTTTTAATTCCTTCCCTACATTCATTGCATGACAGTCCCTGGTGTCTTCGGATCCAATTTTTGTTGAGCAGAGCATACCTAGGCCCTTGAACTTCACGTCTGCGTCAAGCATATAATTCAGCACATCAGAGTAAAGCTGTAAATAATTCGTTAATTCTCCTCTTTTCACATTACCCGCGCCATTTACAAACCTCTGCAGAATGTTAGTTGAATCCCATTTTAATAGGTACCTTATAATGTCATATTTATATTGAACTTGTGTATTCCACAGACTAAAAAGATTTTAAGTTACATTTGACTGAGTTGACACAAGAAAGTATGGCTTCCTTCTCAACAAAAAAGTGTGATTTGTCCGTCGTATGGAGATGTTAGGCTTTGAGCAGACTCCTTGTTGGTGCTGTTCGACAGGAGTAGGCTATGTGCCGACACTGGATTTTACATTCTCCCTTCCTACTATCATAATCACGTCATTCATTTCGTCTCACTAACTCCTTTGATGAGGCTGACATCAGCAATGGAATCTGGTCCTAAACTCTCGCTATGAAGATCCATCTCACTTCATACCTGACCCCATAGGAAAACAGGAAAGGGTTAGGCAAGCACACTCAACCGTTTTCACAGAGATCAACAATACTCTAATGATTTATTTTTCAGACAAATGGTAAACTATTTTACTAATAATCATACATAGTGAACTGCAGTTCTCCCTCTCACTTACCATTCCACTCCACAGTATATGAGGATAAATATCAA
This sequence comes from Anabrus simplex, assembly GCF_040414725.1. Classification (NCBI taxonomy): domain Eukaryota; kingdom Metazoa; phylum Arthropoda; class Insecta; order Orthoptera; family Tettigoniidae; genus Anabrus; species Anabrus simplex. The sequence continues at coordinate 1,701,272,164 of NC_090265.1, read as the reverse complement.
TAGTCTTTATCGTTCAAGGAATACTATCACTAAAAATAAGTTCATATTATTTAAACACAGCATCATACTTCTGCCCGCGGGTTGAGTGGCTCAGACGGTTGAGACACTGGCCTTCTTACCCCAACGTGGCAGGTTCGATCCTGAAGGTGCTCCAAAACGCCAGCCTGGTGTCGGTAGATTTACTGGCACATCAAAGAACTCTGCAGGAATTAAATTTAATGTAAAAAAACAATCAACAACTTAAGATTTGCAGGTGTTACTTTGTTATTGGCAGAAAGTCTACAAGATTTACAGCGACTGACCAACCGAGTCGGGAAGTGACTAGTGGGGCTTAACACTTAATGTAAGTAGGACACGTTTTATGGCAGTATCCTGAATACAACACCAAGAGAAGGACAGTACAGCAAGTGACAAAATACGAGTATTTGGGAACAAATGCGAACTACAACGTTGACTGTATTGACAATGAGTATATGAAGTCCACGATCGGCCAAACCAGAAATGCAGTCATCGAAATGAGGAGAGTGTTCTGTAGCAGAGACTTAGTTTACATCTAAAAATTATACCTGAAATGTTACATGTTCTTCACTTTGATATATAGAGTTGAGACCTGGACCATAAAGGAAAGAGAAATGGACAAATTAGAGGTATTTGAGTTATGTACGTCCACAAGGATACTGCGTTTGAATTGGACAGATAAGATCACAAACGATGAGGTAATAAGGCGAATGGGAAAGAGAAAGGAACTATTAAATACTTTCAAAACCAGAAAGCTCCAGTATCTCGGTCAGCTGATCATTCAAGGGAAGATACAAGGCAAAAGAAGACCAGGAAGAAGATGCATTCCTTGGATAATCTAAAATCTTGGATCAACTGTTCCACTATTGAGCTGTTTCGAGCTGCGTCATCTAAAGCAAGAATCTCTATGAAGATAGCAGACCTTCCGAGACGAGATAGCATATGGAGAAGAAGAATAAGAATAAGAAGGAAAGAACTCCTGCGAGACTAAAATCCGGCAATTTGGCGTCTTCGAAAACCTTAAAAGTAGTTAATGGGACATGAAGCCCTATAACATTATTATTATTATTATTATTATTATTATTATTATTATTATTATTGTTACGGAGATTTCCGTGGTAGGTAGAGGTGAAAGAAGGTGCGGGTGTGAATAGGTCTCCAACTACTGAATTAAAGTTAAATGTATAATTTAACAAGGTTATATTTTCTTTTCAAAAACAAAGAAATAACAAGCATGGCAGGTACAAAGTAGCAAGTCCAAAGGGTAGTTACAATATTTACAGGATTTGGGCTTCGCGCCCTGACTTTACAATGTTTGGGCAATCAGCCCAACCTTACTTCAAATAAGTTTTACCAGAGGGGCAGAAAACCCCATTCATGTTCAGGAGCCCTAGCTCCTCTTTACACGGAAAAGCCTCCTCGAGGCATACAAAAGTCAAATTCCAAAAGAACAATCTGCTCTCAAAGTTTAAGCCAATCACAGGCCACACCAAACTCCACCTTCAAGCTGTCCTCTAAAGACATATACACAGGGGTAAAATACCCAACCTACTGAGGTCTTTTAAATGAAAAAAAAAAAAAGAAAAAAAAAAGGTTGATTACATGACCTCTAAACTAACAATTTGAGAGGAGGCGAACTTGCACTCCTAATACACTTTGTTTAAGACCTACTTGGCACTAGGCCGTTAATACAAGGGCTAATCCCATACTAAAGAGGTGACTCAAAAGAAACAATTTACATTACGTCAAGGAAGAATAGGTTGTGAAAACTAAGTTCACCTCACAACAATATGAGTGGGAGCTCGAGAGGGTTAGCACTCTCTATCCCAATATGTAGCTTTAAAAGAGAATAGATGAAAGGAGTAGTTACATTTTAGGAAAAGGTTACATGGAGGAAACGCTTCGAGCCCGCCCCGAGAGTCAAACTGCCAACCTAGCAAGAAAAGAAGTTATTAAGAGGCCATTACCTGGTTGTTGAACGGCTGGAGAAGACAGAGGCGCTTCCCGCCCCCTGCTATGTACTTTACACACCGAAAGATGGAACAAAAGTGGCCCAGAGACCCTGAAATCAGCAGTTTATATACTCTCGCGGAAGGTTCTAGGCGTTAGGGGAATGAGAACACCCGCCCACAATCACTTTATTGGGTAGGATACAGCAACATATTCAAGTTGGGGGAAGATACCTATGATTGGTCAGAAATTAATAACAGAAGGTCGGGATTGGTTAAATGCAAAACAAGGGGAAAGAGAGGGGTATACAGCCAACTTAAACAATAACAGAAAGAAATTTAACAAGAAACAAACTTTTGAAATAAGAATTTTCTCCAAAAAATAGTTCTTTCACTCCGCACTAGGGTGCACTATTGTTGATCTTCAGTAGTGTCCTCTAGAAGAGAAAGTTCACACTTCTTACTTCAAGCAAAACAAAAACACATCAAAAAAGACACAGTTCTAAAACTCCAAAATTTACAGGTAGTGACATCTTCTGTGAAAGTAGAAAATTAATACCGTCAATAAAGTTCAGACTTCCTCCAGCAGAGGAGTTTCAACTGGCGCACATTTTAAATTAGCGGCGTGGAGGTGTACCGCCCGGTACAGACCTCCCCCCTCAAAAGTTCCTCCAGGGGTTACACATGAAATCTGTTTGAGACAAGGTCCAAGTTATGATGTGGATATGAAGATTAATTGCTGAAGAATTTATAAGACTTTCTTAATGTGGTTTGATTCAGTTTCAAAATTTTTGTTGTAACTGGAGAAGTAAAGTTTTTATGTTTGTAGAAGTTGAATTCAGAAGGAGAACTTTAGTTTTTAAAGTTGAGGAAAATTTTCTAAGTCCACCAAAAATTGCCGTAGAATACCCAAGAAAAGGTAGTAAAGTTGATCTGGAGTGTCCATATAGCTGGATATGTACTTCAACGTTGATGCTTTTAACGGCCAGACCAGCCGCCACTGCTTGCGTCCAAAGGAGGCCGCTCGGACCCCTCAAGTACCCTGAGATACCGCTCGCCCGCACTATGAGGGGAGCAGAGGTGTAGAAACACGCCGCGCCCGCGGTGAACATATACAGGCTGCGGGCAAGTAGCAGGTCGTGCGCCGCACATCAGCCTTGGCCGGGAGGGTAGCTCCGGCTCGCCGTGCACTTGTCGTCCTCGCTGGGGTCGAGGGGGCCCATCCTCAAACCCAGACGCGGCACAGCGCCGCGCGGCTGCGGGGGCACTGAAACATAAAAGCTAGGCGGCAGAATTGTGTTGGACCATCATGTTTTTTTTTTTGAGGGCACAGGCTTGTAGAGAGATTGAGGGGCCAGCGGCGTGCAGATATCCATGGCATTTCACCTAAGCCAGCCACTGTGTGTAGTGGAGCAGGAGACGGGAGCGTGGTAATGGCCGTGGCAAGGACAGGATGGCAGTTTAACGGTTCGGGGCAGGTTTCACACAAATGCTTACATATAAAACAAAATATTATAAAAGGGGCAGAATGCCTAGAAATTGAAAACTCAAAAAAATATAACCTTCATATCCCTTTCACGATTATATGAAGCAAGTTACCCCAGAAATTACACCGGTTTCACCTGGGACAGGTGAACACTAAATATCCTCTCGGTGGCTGGATTGCTTACTAACAACGTAACCGGCGTAAGAAAATCGAGAATGATACAAGGCCCATGAAATCTGGGGGCAAGCTTGCCCGCGGGAACAAAATTCTTGACCATAACTTGGTCACCTACCTTCAAAGGGGTGGGTCTCCGTCCACGATCATACCTCTCCCTAACCTTTTCATGAGACACTTTAAGATTGGCTTTAGCCTTGTTCCAAAGATCTTTAATGTTGTCCGGATCTATTGTCTCGGGTAGAATGTCACTCAGAGACCAGAGGTTAGAGAGCGGCGTGTTGGGAACAAACTTGAACATCAAAGAGGCTGGAGTAAACTTATGTGATTCATGAACCGCCGAATTCAAAGCAAAAGCTAACCAATGCAAGGACGTGTCCCACCTGGAATGATCTTCATGATGATAGGCAATAAGCGCGGACCTGAGATTACGGTTAACCCGTTCAGCCAGCGATGGTTGAGGGTAATAAGCAGAAGTAGTTACATGAGAAATAGACAAGTCAAAACAGAATTTACGAAAAAGGTTTGATGTGAACGCCTTAGCATTATCAGACACAACATATTGGCACGGACCAAAAGAAGCAAAAATAGAATTTAGGCAAGTAATGGTGGACTGAGCGGTAGCCAGCTTAGTCGGAAATAACCAGGAAAATCTTGTAAAACCATCTACACATACAAAGATGAATTTGTTGGCATTTTCCTTCGACTGGGGGAAGGGTCCTACATAATCGATATACAGGCGTTCCATGGGGCGCGACGCTTGATGCGAAGACAGAAGGCCTACCTTGGTGGACATGGTGGGTTTACTAAGCAAACAAGATTTACAAGCTTTTACAAGTTCACGGATTTCACCATCCATACCCTTCCAGATGAACCTTTCACGAAACTTTTCACGAGTTTTAAATATTCCCAGATGCCCCCCCAATGGGATCTCATGATAGTATTTGAAGATCATAGGCACAAGAACAGCTGGAACGACAACCTTCATCATCTTGTCATGCCTCGAAGGGCAACATAAAACACCATTCCTCAGAACATAAGGGACGACATGTTCCCCAGAAGAAAGGGTTTCCATTATCGGAGCCAGCGTCGGATCTTCACGTTGGTATTTCTCAATATCCCTAAAAAGCATGGGAGCATCTGTTAAGATGGCATTAACACCAGATAGTATGGACTCGGGAGGTGATGAACTGTCGACCGGTTCATGGGTCTCGACGTCGTTAGAAAACATACGACTGAGTCCATCAGCGACAACATTTTCAGTACCTCTGATATGCCTGACATCGAATTGGAAGGCAGAAATACGAATGGCCCAACGGGCTATACGACCAGTACGACGCGGCCTACCTAAGACCCAGCTTAAAGCTTGATTATCTGTCTCCAGGTCGAATTTGACGTGTTCCAGATAGAGACGGAACTTTTCTAAGGCGAATAAGACTGCCAAACCTTCGAGCTCATAGATGGAATACTTGGCTTCTTGAGCCGATAGAGTCCTAGATGCATAGGCGATGGGTCGCCTCCCTAGTTCAGTCTCTTGAAGAAGGACTGCAGCTACTGCTGACGACGACGCGTCAGTTTGGACGATGAATTTCTTCGAGAAATCAGGCATAGCAAGTACAGGGGCATTACAGAGAGCTAATTTAAGATCTTCAAAAGCGGCTTGTTGAGAAGGTCCCCACTCGAATTTGATGCCTTTCCTACGAAGAAGGTTCAAGGGCGCCGCTCTATTAGCAAAGTTAGGAATGAACTTCCTGAAGAAATTCACCATACCAATAAACCTGGCGATACCTTTAATGTCCTTGGGAGGTTTAAAATCACGGATAGCCTGTGTTCTAGAATGATCGACTGCTACACCATCAGGTGACACAATATGCCCTAGGAATGACATAGAGGGCTTAGCAAAGGCAACCTTGGACAACTTGACAGTTAACCCAGCCTTACGAAGGCGATCGAGGACTTCTCGCAGATGATCTAGATGTTCTTCAAAAGTCTCTGAAAATACGACGACATCATCCAAGTAGTGATATAAGTACTCAAATTTGATGTCGGAGAAGACCCTATCTAGCAGCCTAGTGAGTACAGCTGCTCCCGTGGGGAGCCCGAAAGGCACGCGGTTGTATTCGTATAAATTCCAGTCCGTGGCAAACGCTGTAAGGTGTTTAGACTCTTCGGCAAGGGGAATTTGATTATAGGCCTGATTCAAGTCCAAGATAGTAAAGAACTTGGCCTTACGAAACCATGAAAAACAAGAATGAAGGTCAGGAAGGGGCACAGATTGCAACACCACCTTTTGATTGAGAGCCCTATAATCAATAACAGGCCTGAAGCCTCCTTGGGGTTTCGGGACTAGAAAAATAGGCGAAGAATACGCCGACTTAGAGGGCCTAATAATACCATCCTTCAACATCTGATCGATGATTTCTTTGAGAGCCTTCATTTTAGGTGGAGATAGCCTATATGGTGGAAAACGGACAGGAATCGAATCCGTGACCTCAATTTTGTATTCAATAAGGTCAGTAACACCAAGAGTATCAGAGAACACCTCTGGAAACGACTGACATAATTTACGAATACTATCAGCCTGCTCCTCAGGTAGATGTCTAAGGTCTAACAACATCTCATCCTGGGTAGGCGAAATAGATGAACATGCTACAGAATTACACTTTAATAAGGGAATTTTACAATTGGACGCAAATTTGAATGTGCACGACCTACTCTGGAGATCCAGCACAAGACCAGTGTAAGAAATGAAGTCAGCTCCCAATATAATGGGGCAAGACAAGTGCTTGGCCACAAACAATTTGATTTTCCATGTAAATTTAAAAATACGAATTTTGACCAGTAAGGAACCTAGAATTTCTAATGGGGATGAATTAGCCGAAACATATTGAACAGGAGATGAGACATAGTCAGGTAATTTACAAATAGATTTCAATTTTGAATACCATTGGTCCGAAATAATAGAACAAAAACTGCCTGAATCTAATAGAGCTGTTATAGGTTCGTTATTTAACTAAATCTTAAGAAAAGGAACAGGTGCGGGGGTATCCGCCGCAATCCTAAGACATTCTTTGGGGCATTCGAAAGATGAATTTGAAGATAGAACATTCCCTGAATTTTCGACCTGTTTACCAGGGGTTGAGCCTCGGGAAGAGGGATTAGTCGACTCAGCCGAAGCCACTAGTCATTTTTTATTATTGGCATTGGTGGAGTTTGCACCAGAGGTTGAGCAGGAGGGGGTGCTATTCGAATTGGGACAATTCTTGGCGATATGTGAGAAAGCCCCACATTTAAAACAGCCTTGTGATGAACCAGCCCCATTACTTGTCCCACTCGACTTGATCAGTGGACACTTATTGCGCAGGTGGTCAGACGACCCACAAGCATAACATTTACGAGGGGTGACTGATCGGCGAGGTGGAGGCCGAGTATTACTAAAGGAAGGCGGGGGTTATTTCGCTACACGCAAAGAATCGGCGTATCTAACTCCTTCCGCTGAGACGGCCAATGCTTCAAGTTCCGAGAAAGTTTGCGGGCACGCCGCGAAACACAAATATGACCTGTAGGGTGGTGAGATCCCTTCCACAATAGCTTGTACAATCTGATCCTCAGGGAAATGAAGAGCAAACACCCTAGTATAAAACTTAATGTCCTGTATGAAATCAGCCAAGTTTTCATCCAAGCGTTGTACACGGTAATAGTACTTCTGAATCAGAGATGACCTCGCGCGGGCGGGAATAAAATATGCAAGCAAGTGTGCATGAAAATCTTCAATAGATGACTGTTCAGCTATGGCTCTTACTATTTTGTCAGAGAGAATACCAATTGCACAAGGATAGATGATTTGCAAAATTTGATATGGAGAAAGAGAAAACACAAGAGCATGATCCTGAAATTCAACTAGAAATCTTAAAAATGAAATTACGTCACTGGTGGTATTAACGGAAAACTTTGATATACCTCTGAGCAACATTGCCAATGGATGAGGCAAGCTGCTGAACCCGGGTGACATAGTAGGCAACGGTTTCAATGGCAAGGAAGTTAATTCAGAACGGATGTTACTCAACGATGCACGACGTTCAGATTCGTTGTCCAATGGGGCAGCGATAGTTTGAGCAGCAACGGTTATCCTATTGACTTCTCCCTTGGGAGGCGCTTCCTCACTACCTGCATTCACTGTGGTGGGTAGATCGCTTTTGGGAGGAACCTCCCCAGTTAACAATTGAGTGACCTTGCCAGATAATTCAGAAATATTTTCAAGCAGCGTACTAGCTTCCTTCCTCTGAACGTCATTCAACTTCAGAGACAACAGATCGTTAACCCTATTTGAAAAGTGATATAGCCTGGCTTGCACACGCTTAATTTGATTAGGAGAAGGATCATTTTCATCAGAAAAACTAACTACAGAAGCTAACCCAGTAATATTCTCGACGATCGTGGAAAGAGAGTCGTCAACTTCTTTCTCTCCCAAGGTGGGGGTGGAAATGGGCAAATCAAGGGACTCTCTAAGCTTATTTGTGTCTACTGCAAACGTGCCTCCAGACTGCACATTTCTGATAGTTAACTCATAGATCAACTCCTCTTTGCGCAAATAGTTAAGATGGAGAACATCGCGAGGTCCGGGCATGATGACAGAACAATTTTAAAAAAATAAAAAAATTCCAGCAACTGAGAAAATAGTTAAAGTTGTAATTAAAGCAATGTTTAGCCGTCAAAAGGGGCTAAATTGAGACCCATTCAACCACGCTCTGCTACCACTTGCTACGGAGATTTCCGTGGTAGGTAGAGGTGAAAGAAGGTGCGGGTGTGAATAGGTCTCCAACTACTGAATTAAAGTTAAATGTAAAATTTAACAAGGTTATATTTTCTTTTCAAAAACAAAGAAATAACACGCATGGCAGGTACAAAGTAGCAAGTCCAAAGGGTAGTTACAATATTTACAGGATTTGGGCTTCGCGCCCTGACTTTACAATGTTTGGGCAATCAGCCCAACCTTACTTCAAATAAGTTTTACCAGAGGGGCAGAAAACCCCATTCATGTTCAGGAGCCCTAGCTCCTCTTTACACGGAAAAGCCTCCTCGAGGCATACAAAAGTCAAATTCCAAAAGAACAATCTGCTCTCAAAGTTTAAGCCAATCACAGGCCACACCAAACTCCACCTTCAAGCTGTCCTCTAAGGACATATACACAGGGGTAAAATACCCAACCTACTGAGGTCTTTTAAATGAAAAAAGAAAAAAGAAAAAAAAGGTTGATTACATGACCTCTAAACTAACAATTTGAGAGGAGGCGAACTTGCACTCCTAATACACTTTGTTTAAGACCTACTTGGCACTAGGCCGTTAATACAAGGGCTAATCCCATACTAAAGAGGTGACTCAAAAGAAACGATTTACATTACGTCAAGGAAGAATAGGTTGTGAAAACTAAGTTCACCTCACAACAATATGAGTGGGAGCTCGAGAGGGTTAGCACTCTCTATCCCAATATGTAGCTTTAAAAGAGAATAGATGAAAGGAGTAGTTACATTTTAGGAAAAGGTTACATGGAGGAAACACTTCGAGCCCGCCCCGAGAGTCAAACTGCCGACCTAGCAAGAAAAGAAGTTATTAAGAGGCCATTACCTGGTTGTTGAACGGCTGGAGAAGACAGAGGCGCTTCCCGCCCCCTGCTATGTACTTTACACACCGAAAGATGGAACAAAAGTGGCCCAGAGACCCTAAAATCAGCAGTTTATATACTCTCGCGGAAGGTTCTAGGCGTTAGGGGAATGAGAACACCCGCCCACAATCACTTTATTGGGTAGGATACAGCAACATATTCAAGTTGGGGGAAGATACCTATGATTGGTCAGAAATTAATAACAGAAGGTCGGGATTGGTTAAATGCAAAACAAGGGGAAAGAGAGGGGTATACAGCCAACTTAAACAATAACAGAAAGAAATTTAACAAGAAACAAACTTTTGAAATAAGAATTTTCTCCAAAAAATAGTTCTTTCACTCCGCACTAGGGTGCACTATTGTTGATCTTCAGTAGTGTCCTCTAGAAGAGAAAGTTCACACTTCTTACTTCAAGCAAAACAAAAACACATCAAAAAAGACACAGTTCTAAAACTCCAAAATTTACAGGTAGTGACATCTTCTGTGAAAGTAGAAAATTAATACCGTCAATAAAGTTCAGACTTCCTCCAGCAGAGGAGTTTCAACTGGCGCACATTTTAAATTAGCGGCGTGGAGGTGTACCGCCCGGTACAATTATTATTATTATTATTGCCGCCTCTGTGGTGTAGTGGTTAGCGTGATTAGCTGCCACCCCCGGAGGTCCGGGTTCGATTCCCGGCTCTGCCACGAAATTTGAAAAGTGGTACGAGGACTGGAACGGGGTCCACTCAGCCTCGGGAGGTCAACTGAGTAGAGGTTGGTTCGATTCCCACCTCAGCCATCCTGGAAGTGGTTTTCCGTGGTTTCCAACTTCTCCTCTAGGCGAATGCCGGGATAGTACCTAACTTAAGGCCACGGCCGCTTCCTTCCCTCTCCCTTGCCTATCCCTTCCAATCTTCCCATCCCTCCACAAGGCCCCCGTTCAGCATAGCAGGTGAGGCCGCCTGGGCGAGGTACTGGGCATACTCCCCAGTTGTATCCCCCGACCAAGAGTCTGAAGCTCCAGGACACTGCCCTTGAGGCGGTAGAGGTGGGATCTCTCGCTAAGTCCGAGGGAAAAACCGAACCTGGAGGGTAAACAGATGATGATGATGATTATTATTATTATTACTTATTTCTTCCTTTCTTAATCGATTTACCCTCCAGGGTTGGTTTTTCCCTTGAACTGTGCGAGGGATCCCACCTCTGCTACCTCCTAGAGCGTGAGACTTTGGGTCGGGGGTACAACTTGGGAGGTGGACCAGTACCACATCCAGGTGGCCTCACCCTACTGTGCTTAACAGGGGCCTTGTGGGTAATGGGAAGTTCGGAAGGGATTGGCAAACAAGACGAAAGGAAGCGGCCGTGGCCGTAAGTTAGGTACCATCCCGACATTTACCTGGTGGAGGAGTTGGAAACACCGGAAAAGCACTTCGAGGATGGCTGAGGACAGAATCGAACCCCACTTTACTCAGTTGACCTCCCGAGGCTGAGTGGACCTGGTTCCAGCCCAGATACTACTTTTCAAATTTGGTGGCAGAACCGGGAAACGGACCCGGGCCTCCGGAGACGGCAGCTAATAACACTAACCACTACACTACAGAGTCGTATTTTATTTTTACATTTCTATATTATTACAGTTCTGCCCCATGAACTGTTAATGATTTGGGTTACCGGGCGAGTTTGCCGTGCGGTCAGAGGCACGCGGCTGTGAGCTTGCATCCAGGAGATAGTGGATTCGAATCGCACTGTCGGCGGCCCTGAAGATGGTTTTCCGTAGTTTCCCACTTGCACACCAGGCAAATGCAGGGGCTGTACCTTAATTAAGGCCACGGCCGCTTCCTTCTCACTCCTAGGCCTTTCCTAGCCCATCGTCACCATAAGACCTATCTGCGTCGGTGCGACGTGAAGCAACTAGCAAAAAAGGATGTGGATGGCGTGTTGGCTGGTTCGCCTGTGACTGTATTATGCAGGCCTGTACATCACACACACACACACACACACACACACACACACACACACACACACACACACACACACACACACACACAGAGCTGTCGTAGAAACGAAATACATCTTCCGAATTTCATTTGCACTTCACGTATTGTTATTTTATTACATCGATTTCACTGCGATGCATCCTTGTCATGTCAATATCCATCTGCTAGTACTACTTCACTTCTTGGAGATACACTTCAATCTAATAGAATATGTATGAATCTAGAAGCTAAGTTTGGTTTTACGCTACGGATTTAAAGTAAATAATTCACGCTTCACGGAGTAGAGATAAACATTGAATAATGGGCAGGAACTGTACTGTATTTGATTCACACTGTCGGATTGAGAAGACGTGATTGGTAACCACTAGCGAATGGGATTTAAGCGAATTAAAATACGATTCTCGTCGTGTTGTAGCCATATGAGTATGGTGCCAGTAAGATACAAAAACTGAAAACTAGAAAAGCAGCTGGAATTGATAAGGTTTCAGGGGATGTACTAAAGACAATGGGTAGGGATATAGTACTATATCTGAAGTACTTATTTGATTATTATTTGCATGAAGGAGGTATACAAAATGTATGGAGAGTTGCTATAGTAGCCCCTGTGTATAAAGGAAGGCGTGATAGTCATAAGCTGAAAAACAGGCGAGTCAGTTTGACATGAATTGCATGTAAGCTTTGGGAAAGCATTCTCTCTGATTATATTAGACATGTTTGCGAAATTAATAACTGGTTTGATAGAGGCCAGTTTGGATTTAGGAAAGGTTATTCCACTGAAGCTCAACTTGAAGGATTCCAGTAAAATATAGCAGATATCCTGGACTCAGGAGGTCAATTGGATTGTATCGCGATTGACCTATCCAAAGCATATTATAGAGTAGATCATGGGAGATTACTGGAGAAAATGAGTGCAATTGGACTTGACAAAAGGGTGAATGAATGGGTGGCTATATTTCTAGAAAATAGAACTCAGAAAATTAGAGTAGGCTGGACTTTATCTGCCCTGTAATAGGTGTAAAAAGGTGGAATCAGAGATAAGGCTTTTTGCAGATGATGTTATTCTGTACAGAGTAATAAATAAGTTACAAGATTGTGAGCAACTGTTAAATGAACTCGATAATGTTTTGAAATGGACAATAGGCAATGGTATGATGATAAACGGCTATAAAAGTCAGGTTGTGTGTTTCACAAATAGGAAAAGTCCTCTCAGTTTTAACTACTGCGTTGATGGGGTCGAAGTTCCTTTTGGCAATCATTGGAAGTGTCTTGATATCAATATAAGGAGAGATCTTCATTGGGGTAGTCATATAAGTATGATTGTAAGTAAAGCGTACAGATCTCTGCACCTGGTTATGAGGGTATTTAGGGGTTGTAGTAAGGATGTAAAGGAGAGGGCACATAAGTCTCTGGTAAGACCCCGACTAGAGTATGCTTCCAGTATATGGGACCCTCACCAGGATTACTTTATTCAAGAACTGGAAAATGTCCAAAGAAAAGCAGCTCGATTTGTTCTGGGTGATTTCCGATAAAAGAGTAACGTTACAAAAATGTTGCAATGTTTGGGCTGGGAAGAACGGGGAGAAAGGAGACGAGCTGCTCGATTAAATGGTATGTTCCAAGCTGTCAGTGGAGAGATGGCGTGGGAGGACATCAGTAAACGAATAAGTTTGAGTGGTGTCTTTGAAAGTAGGAAAGATCGCAATACGAAGAAAACGTTTGAATTCGAAAGGACAAATTGGGGCAAATATTTATTTATAGGGAGGGGAGTTAGGGATTGGAATAACTTACCAAGGGAGATGTTTAATAAATTTCCAATTTCTTTGCAATCATTTCAGAAAAGGCTAGGAAAACAGACGGAGTCTGCCACTAGGGCGACTGCCCTGAATGCAGGTCAGTATTGATTGATTGATTGATTGATTGATTGATTGATTGATTGATTGATTGATTGATTGATTGATTGATTGATTGATTGATTGATTGATTGATTGATTGATTGATTGATTGATTGATTGATTGATTGATTGATTGATTGATTGATTGATTGATTGATTGATTGATTGATTGATTGATTGATTGATTGATTGATTGCGTTGGAAATTTAATGCTTATTGAATGAACTTGTTAATCAATGACGAAATATTTGTGGAATTTTTAGACTTGTATGGTGATTACTGTTAAACGGGGAAGAATAACCTGTCACCGTCCTCTCTTAGCACTTACTGCCGAGCTGAATTTTATGAGCACAAGTTGGTACGTACTGTCCCCGCTTAGTCCGGTGGTATTTGGAATATACGCCTCTGGGACAAAATTCCCACTCCTGGGCGTCTCTGACTGTGAGAACGGTAGAGGCAATGTATTATTATTATTATTATTATTATTATTATTATTATTATTATTATTATTATTATTATTATTATTAAATTCGTTTACAGCCCTTTGAGACTACTTTAAGCAAGAAACACAGATTACTGGAAGCCTTCTTTACATCCCGAAATCATTGCATTCTTTCACTGGTAACCTATCCTCTTTCCTCCGTCCATACCCTATTCAGTTTCTGTTCGTCATGGAAGTCTCTGAAGCTGTCGATCACTGATCTATACTTTGTTCGGTTTAGGACGTCTTCCCGGTTTAATCAAGACTGTTCAACGTTCGCTCTTACCTCCCTGAACCATATATCGGAAACATTAGTTCTACTGTCCAGTGTTTTAAAAATCTGTTTTGTCAGCCTCTTCACGTTCATTCTAAATACATGTCCATAAAATCTGTTTCCTTTCTTCATTGAATTGTTCAACTCAAGCTTTATTATTATTATTATTGTTACGGAGTTACCTGTGGAAGGCAGAGGTGAAAGAAGGTGCGGGCTGGAATGGGTCTAACTACAAGGCCGAAAGGTGAATTAAAATTTCAATAAAGGTTATATTTTCGGACATAGCAAGGTTTAACAATTTTTACATAGAAATTGAAAACTTAACAAGTACAACAAGTCAACAGCTATCAAATAATCAGGTACAAGGTATAATTTTACGAACGAAAGTACAAGTTTCGGGGTCTTAACAAGTTCTGGGCTTCGAGCCCCAATTCCACAATCCTTGAGCTACTGGCCCAACTTTACCAAGACACACATTTGTTGAAAGGGCAGAAAACCCCTTCATGCAAGGAGCATTAGCTCCAAAAAACATATCAGACCTCCTAGAGGCACTTTACCACCTCAAAAGAGCTGACCCACTCTCATTTTTTCTGAGCCTGCTAAAGGCTATAACCGATTTTACCGAAAATTGCCCTCAAGGCACAACTTACAAGAAAACAGGGGTATCTTGTACCCAGCCTACTGGCCCTTAATAGAAAAATAATAGGTTAATTTAAATGGCCCAAAATGCAAAGGAATCGAGGCGTGAATTAGCACTCCTAAATACACATTTTAAAACCTAAGAGGCACTAGGCCGATGACACAGGGGCTATTCCCAAACTAGTGAGGTGACTAATATTAAAAAAAATTTAACACATTAAGGAAGAGTAGAAAATCGGTTACGAAAACGTAATCACCTCAAATCACAATGAAGGGGAGCTCGAGAGGGTAAAGCACTCTCTATCCCCGAATTACAGTTAAAGATATATATGAAGTTTTACAAAGACAGAAAGAAATTTACATGTTTCAAGAGATGGGTTACATATTAAACGTTTCGGACCTGCCCCGCGGGTTAAACTGCTGAGCTAGAAAGAAATAAAGATGTTGAACGGCCATTACATTGTTGAAGAGCTGCTGCCCGTAGGAAGAGGCACTACCCGCCCCCTGCTACACGTCCATACACAAAGCTAGATGTAGAAGAAGTGGCGAAGAGCCGTGAAAATCAGCAGTTTTTAAACCCTCGGGGAAGTTTCGAGACCTTTCATGAATAATTAAGACACACCCACCGTCTTTTATTGGCTAACATCAAAAGTTACACACAAAATCGGAGAAGAAACACATGATTGGTAGGAAATTAATTACAAAAATTCTTGATTGGTTAAAATCAAAACCGGCGGAAAGAAAAGATTAATACTGCCAACCCACAAATGAAAGAACAAAATTGAGTACGGAGAAAAACTTATGAATACAAAATTTCTTCAAATAAAGTTCCTTCACTTCGCACCAGGGTGGTTTTTTAGTAGAGACATCTATAAGAGAAAGTCCACACTTCTTGATCAATAGAAAACAAAACACGTTGAAATCCACACAGTACTGACAACTTGGTAATCATAAAATTTTACTGTAGTGACATCTTCTGAGAAACCTATAAATTGGTCCAGTTTTTAAGGTTCAGATTTTCTCCAGTAGAGGAGGATTTATTGGCGCAAGATTTAAAATTGCGGCGTAGGGGTGTACCGCCCGATACAATTATTATTATTATTATTATTATTATTGGCGTGTTACTGTATCAGCTTTTGGGCTTATGTCATGTCAACAAAATAAGGTGAAATTCTTTACGTTTCGCAGAGAACTGTGCTCTGGTAGCCTGTGCTCTGCTCTAGACGCACAGCAGAGTTCTCTGCGAAACGTAAAGAATTTCACCTTATTTCCTTGACACTGCATAAGCCCAAAAGCTGATACAGTAACATATTTATAACTACGGGCCGTGAAAGCATCAATGGCAACATTATTATTATTATTATTATTATTATTATTATTATTATTATTATTATTATTATTATTATTATTATTATTATTATTATTATTATTATTATTATTACTTCAACCGTTTTCATTCTTGAGCTTTAACACTCGACCAGTATTCCCACATCATTCTTCGGCGAGTTTCCTTCCGTTCTTCAGTCCACGTCTTGCCTGTCTTCATTTTAGGTTTTGTTTGAAAACTCTGGAGACCCTCAAGTTTCTTCTTTATAGTGTCACGTTGCAAGATGTCATCACGTGAGATTCCTAATCCTTATAAATCCTTTTCTACGTCGGTGAGTTATGTTCCCTGCCTACAGTTTCCGAGACGGGAAGTCATATTCACTCAAGACAGCTCGAGGAAACCAGATATCAATTTTAAACTGTAAATAGATAATTAATATTTTCGTGTCGCAGGACATTAGGAATGTGTTGTTCCGACCTTAAGACTGTAAATAGATGATTAATGTTATCATGTCCCAAGACACAAGGAAGGCTACCGCCTGCTAATGTGACTAATGTGTTTCTAAAAGTGTAAATAGTTACTTATTGCTATCATGTTCCCGAGGAAAGCTGCCGCCAACTAATGTATTTATCGCTTAAGGCAACAACTACTTCCTCTTATTGACTATTTGTCCCTTATCTTATGTATGTCATGCTGAAGCCAGCGGCTCTGTTGACCTAAACCAACATCCGCTCTAATGATATTTCTGTCATATTTGTTAATGATAAGTAAAAGTTATCTTAATATAAAAGCAAGCTCCACATATGTATCAGGGCTCACAACATTAGATTAAGTCTTAGTGTGTAGACCACCAGGTCATATTCGACTTGAGAATAAATCATTGATAAAATTTGTGACTTCTTACTCTACCAGCAGTCAGTACTGCGAACCGACGGTCGAACTTGTGACCATTGTAGTAAATCCAAAAAACGACTACAAAAACTTAACTGGTGAACCAGACTCCTTTAGTTTTCTTATTAAAAAAGTAGACAATTATTCGAGTGGAGAAAATTTCTGGTCTCAGCTGTCATAGATGGCCTGGGCATCACTAAAGAGGTGTACTCGGGAAATGAGGAGTGAGGTAGTTTCCCGTTGCTTTCCTCATCGAGCCAGAAGTTACTATTACATATCAGTCTGCCATGCCCACCGAAATGCATGCACCAGCCGACCCTACGAGCAACATTTTCACATCATTCATAGCAGGAACTGCCTGCAGAAGGAATGGCATTACTAGCATCGCTCATACCTCAGTCACTTTCATAGTGTCAAAGCCAAGTATAAAACAGAGACAGATCAATGAAAGTAACAAAACTACTCTAGCCCATATCAGAAGACATAGTGCACTGTAAACACTAGGTCCTGCCAGCAAAGGCAACCTAATACTGTGAGTAATTTTTTACAGTTTGTGATTGACCCTTCTTCTATATTTTACATTTTCCTTTACTGGAGCCAGGATCTTCGCTAGAATCTTCCTTTCTTTGGCTTCTAGTTGTTCTGCTAGACTTTTCTTATTCATTGGGAGGCATTATGCTGCATATAAAGCTTCAGGTCGAATTACTGTACAGTAATGTCTAAGCTTGGATTTGAAAGATATTGAACGTTTGTTACAGATATCTTTGGTGAGGTGGTAGGCTAATTACATCTTGTTGATTCTTGATATGAATACCACCTGCTCAGAAATATTAATTTATATCCACTCGAGTATTATTATTATTATTATTATTATTATTATTATTATTATTATTATTATTATTATTATTATTAATGTTGTGCTTTGAAGTGTCTATGCTTCGTCTTTGGAGCAAAGAAGTCCTTACAGTTTTCAAATTATGGAACCTACTGCTTATAGTGCTTTTGGAACGATCAGTCACATGCCTATGTTTGGTTCAGCGTATAATTGGAATTCCCATTACTATGGTAAATATATCAACTCTAAGCTAATGCTAACAGCTTGCTTGTGGTTGACAGGGTTATGCTGATATAATTCGAGATATTGGTGTTCATGGTTTCTTTGAACTTTTGTCCACAGGATTTCCCACGACGATCTGCAAGATCCCCGAGGTCACCTTGGGTAGTAGTGTTTCCTGTCTGCTGGGAAGTTCTTAGTGGAAGGTGAGTGTGAGGAAATAATATGGAATGATTCCTTATCTGTAATTGGACATTTAGGCGTTTAGAGCTTCTTCGTCAAGAGGTCGTCAGTTTGATTGGAAAAGTACGTCATTTGTTTCGAACAGTTCCTCTTACCAAAAATGGCGTCAATTTTCTTTTGATTTCGTAATTTATACGCCTTCAGCAATTTAACAACTTAGCCATAGGCACACAGGCCACTGTGAACTTGCTGACGCAATCTTTCATCGTCATCGCAAGCATTCAGCTGAGGCATGTGATTGGGGACATACATACTCTGACGGAAATTGGACAGTTTAAGGGCATTTAAAATAAGCCACATTATCATTCTGCAAAGTGCTAGTTGTACTGGTGCCTCCCGCAGACAGTAGCCTCCAGTGAACTTCAAGACATGTTCGCACTTGTTCAGCTTCAATTTCCCCTAGGTGCCTCAGATCAAGGCATTTCAGATCACTATCCTCGACAGGAGACGGGTAACCTACACACGAAGAAATGGGTATCTTCAACGGAGCATCAACCAAAGCAAACTTAACGTCTGGAGAAAATTTAAAAAAGAAATTCCTACTCTGTAAGTCTAACACTAGACCTACGCTAGACAGAAAATTCGAACCAAGAATTACGTTACAAGTCAAATTAGGCGTTACTAAACATCTGACCTTCCAGGTGAATCTGCCAATCCTCAACTTAACCTTGACTGAACCTAAAATTTTCAAAAACTGAGAGTTAGCAGTAACGCATTTGACTTTCGTAGATTCCAATTCCGGCAATTTACATGGGGATTTCATTTTATAGTACCATGTCGAATTAATTAGGCACACCACACTTCCGGTATCAAGTAAAGCGTTTACCGGTTCATTATTGATTTCTACGGAAGTACAAGTACCTTGGGAGGGAACATGAACAGAAATCTTGTTGCACTGATGCGGGCAAATAAATTTTTCAGTCGTCCAAGGATTTTTAATGCTAGGCCTGTTACATTCTAACTTGTCTTCTAGTCATTGGTTATTACTCTGAACTGACAAAGGACAGTTTTTCTTCACATGTTGTTTGGATCCACAGGAGTAGCAACCACCAGAATGACGTTTAACAACTGGACAAGTGTTCCTCAAATGACCCCTAGAACCACAGTTAAAACATTTGCGAACATTTCCATCCTTAGCAACTGAAGAGACAGTAGGATTATCAGGTCTAACAGGAGGAGGAAGGTTGACAGGTCTGGTAGAGTCACCATGTTTGACGTCCTCAGCGAATGAGCATGCCTCTTCCAGTTCTCGGAAATTGGTGGGACATCGGGTTAAAGAGAGGTAGGACCGATACGAGGGTGATATGCCTTTTAAAATCCTAGCCACCATCTCGCTTTCCTGAACAGAGATCATAAATACCTTGCAGTAAAATCTCAAGTCCAACACATAAGACAACAAATTTTCATGTAAAAACTGAGTTCTGAAACAGTGTTTGGGAATTAAGCTTTGGAGAGCAAGAGATGGAATGAACTTCCCTAGTACCAGCTCATGGAAAGCATTGATGGATAGGTTCCGTGATATAGCTTCCGAAATCTCTCTTTTCAAAATCCCTTCACAGTGAGGGAATAGAGCACGAAAAATACCCAAATCGTCTACAGAATAAACATTAGCTGACTCCGTCAGCTCCACAAGAAATCTTAAAAACCTGATGCTTTCCTCAATAGAGTTAACAGAAAAATTATTTACTCCTTTAAAAATCTCCTTCAAACAATTAGGAGATGACGCAGAATTAACTCGAGTTAGCAAGCTTTCCAGAACAGAAGTTGTGATCCCACAGTTACATGGGTTATGAGGAGAGGATACAATAGTATTTGGAGAAGGTTCAGACGAAGGCGTGATGGGGTTAACTTTCTCAGAAATTCCCATATTACTAACATCTTTATTGATCAACAAAAGGTCAAGTTCGGCTGAAATGCCCGAAACAATAGTTATTAACTTGATACATTCTGTCATAATTTCGTCCTCAGGCTTAACAGCAAGAATGTCCTGGATGCGCCCAAGATAGTGATGAGCTCTGGCTTTTAACCTGTTCACTTGAGCTCTCGAAGGAGGCAATTCGGAAAATTCTTCCCTAATAACGTTAATTTCTTGCAACGAGTCACATATCACACTTAAAAATTCCCCACACTTAGTTCGAGCAATAATAGACAGGTCAATGGGAACATAAACATTTGCTGTCAGTAAGGCAGCACACTCTCCTATGGTACCAGGTACCTCTAAATTCCGGATCGATAGTTCATATATCAACTCAGCCTTTCGAAACTGATAGGGAAAAATCACAGTACGAGACATAGTTTTTTGGGTAAGGAACACCGAAACAAAGATTACGCCTAATACACACTTCCTTCGCTAAGCTTATTTCCACTAAGGAACAGGCCGATCAACACCCCCAAAGAAAGGTTATGAGTGACGCATAAGAGCCTTCAGGCACCGAGAAAACAATAAGAGATCCAGTAACCTTTACTTCCCGGTTAATTTAGGGTATGCCAAACCCATAGAATCATCAAACACAAGACAGAAAGACACAGATGCACGCCAAGACAAATTACAGTGTGAGATGTTTTCACCTTTCTTCGTGCAAATAAAATTCTCAGTTACAGGACCGAGAAATTACTAAGAGAAAATCAAATAAAATAACTCACCGGTTGTCAGCCTTATGATTAGATCAAAGCAAATTTCCAGCAGCAAGCTAGCATACCAAGCTCCCAAGCCAAAGAATCAGGAATACATAACCCTCAGATACCTCACACAGCAGCGATGGGCTCCCCCAAGATGACAAAATGCACATGGAACAGAAATATATTTGCATTAACACAAGTCGGATCTTGCCTTCCTCTTTACAACTAAGCACTTTCAAAATGTACCTTGTTAATATTTTAGTCAGTATTCAAGAATTCTCAAGATAGGTAAAAAAAACCACTAACAGTTTACTAAGAGGGAAATAGAATCACAGAGAAAATTAAAATTCAAACAAAACAAAAGAACCACGCGAACTGATACCAAAAACACTATCGCGTACTTTCAAGGAGATATATCACGATAGTATTTGCACGACCATGGGTAGTTTAAACACCAAAAACCAAAAGAAGGTCGTAGCAACACGTGGAAGATATTAGGGCCCACCAAGGTCAGGTGGATAAAGAAAAAATAATTTACTACTAAGTAAAAGAAGTTAATACTGACTAAAATAAAACAACAGACTTAAGTTAAACAGGAACTTTAATAATATGAAAGAAATGTTGACACAAATCAGCTAATAAGTCCTGCATATAAGACACAGGGAAGATTAAATTAAATTAGGAAGCCTTGGACATCAAGTTAGATTCAAATTAAAATCAAAAGAAACTGCTTTCACTATTCAAATCGTAAGATAAATCTGGAATATTTTTCAGGGTAAATTAGGAAACGTAGTACTCAAGAAAAGTTCCAACCCTAAGATCTTGGTTTGATTACACTATGGTAGTAGAGTAGAAAAATGCTTTTGTATGACTACTTCAGAAGTTTATCAACATAAATCAGAAAAGCTAAGTTACAGATCCCAAAATAGCACCAAGAGCAGAACAGGCGCACGTAATTAAAATAAAACATAGAGGAGAAATTAGAAAAAAAAGCCACCAAGTAAACTAATTATCTAGTTTAAAATGTTAATACTTTAGAACACCAATAACCCCAGAAATACGAAGCACGAACTCCGATTCACACACCCAACCAGAACAAAAAACACTCAACTCACGTCATATGTCCACCAGCAACAGTCGTATCAGACGTCAAATGTCAAAATATAATAATTACATTCAGCAACCAAGGGTTGTGAATGTAACCAAGGTAACCGGTCACATGACCAAGAAAATGGCTACCCTTACAAGACAATGAACCAAAGCTAGAACCAGTCATTCGAAAACAATTTTTCTACTCGTACATTCTCCATTTTCTCACAATGCTTCGTATAGTAAGATATTAAAGATTTACCAGACAGGATTAATGCATAATACCCCCTTTTAAAATTAAGACGTACTCTCGAAGGTATAGTAGAAGTATGGAGACGAACTTGTCACAAAATCTTTGAATACATTAATTTTCGTATTAAAAGAACATCTCTAGAGTGGTTAACAACCTAAAATCATTCTATGAATAATTACATAAAGGCCCCACGAAGGTTTATAACATATTCACAATAAAGATAACCAGCAATTCAGTCTCTTTGGTAAATCGAATTTTTCACTAACAGTGATAATTGAATTTTACTTAGTACAATTTAGGTGTAGATATACCCGACGACACGGAACAGTTCGCTGATAATTACTGTTATCACATCCATATTCTTCCAGGATCAAACGAAGATTGTAGTTACTTACAGTTTCCCAAGTTGACAAATAAAATACATCAAAACCGACTGGTGACTATCACCACACGGCGATAGAATTACCCCGGATCAAAAGGGTACATTTTCCACCTTTTTTCCTCTGCTAATATATAATTTAAAGATGCAACAGCAAGAGCAAGATTTTTCTTCTTCTATCCTCCATTCAGGAAAAAAAACAGATGACGACCGAAAATATGGTCGTGTAGAGGAACAATACAGTACAAGTTAAGTTGGGTACATGCTACAAGACAAGTTGAGGATTGGCAGATTCACCTGGAAGGTCAGATGTTTAGTAACGCCTAATTTGACTTGTAACGTAATTCTTGGTTCGAATTTTCTGTCTAGCGTAGGTCTAGTGTTAGACTTACAGAGTAGGAATTTCTTTTTTAAATTTTCTCCAGACGTTAAGTTTGCTTTGGTTGATGCTCCGTTGAAGATACCCATTTCTTCGTGTGTAGGTTACCCGTCTCCTGTCGAGGATAGTGATCTGAAATGCCTTGATCTGAGGCACCTAGGGGAAATTGAAGCTGAACAAGTGCGAAACATCTGTAAAGAATTTCCGGAAGTCTTAACTAGTAAATTAGGGTTGACTGATGTCCTAGAATATGACATTGAGTTGTTAGATCATCAACCGGTCAGATCTCCTCCGTATCGTCTGTCTCCGCCACGTATGCTAGAATTGAAGAAAATTGTGGAACAGATGGAAAAGGATGGTGTTATCAGACCTTCTACCTCTCCATATGCCTCTCCGGTGTTCTTAGTGCCCAAGTCCTCTGGTGGTTTCCGTGCTGTGATAGACTATCGAGCCCTAAATAGTAAGATAGTACTCCAATCGATTCCTTTGCCTGATCTCCACACTTGTTTCGGATGGTTTTCTGGAGCGAAGTTTTCACCGTTCTGGACTTGAACCAAGCGTACTACCAGGTCCCCCTTTCTAAGAGATCCATTCCCCTAACTGCCTTTATTACCGACTGGAACCTGTATGAGTTCCTGAGACTGCCGTTCGGTCTGAGCTGTGGAGCAGCTGTGTTGTCGAGGCTGCTAAATTCCATTCTGTCGGACATAAAGTTCAAGTTTGTGTATAATTATTTGGACGATGTCGTAATTTTTTCAAACACCTTCGAAGAACATCTAGAACATTTTAGGGAAGTTTTGGCACGCCTGAAGAAGGCTGGACTTAATGTCAAGCTATCTAAGGTTGCCTTCGCACAGCCTAGCATGTCCTTCCTGGGGTATGTAGTTTCCTCAGATGGTGTCTCCATAGATCAGTCTAGAACTCAAGGTATCACGGACTTCAAACCTCCTAGGGCCGTTAAAGGTGTTGCCCGCATCATTGGTATGGTCAATTTTTTTCGGAAATTCATTCCAAATTTTGCAGAAATTGCTGCTCCCTTGAATTGTCTTAGACGTAAAGGTGTGAAGTTCACATGGGGTAACGCCCAACAAGTAGCCTTCGATTCTCTGAAAGCTACCTTGACCAATGCTCCGGTGTTGGCAATTCCTGACTTTAACAAGGGATTTGTTGTGCAAACCGATGCTTCCAATAAGGCTATTGCCGGGGTACTCTTGCAGGAGTATGATGGTGAGCGTAGACCTATTGCCTATGTATCTAGAACTCTTAATAGTTTGGAAAGTAAGTACTCTGTCTATGAACTAGAATGTCTTGCAGTCTTGTTCGCTCTTGAAAAGTTTAGACCATTCATTGAGCATGTGAATTTCGAGTTGGAAACAGACAATCAGGCTCTTTCTTGGGTGCTAAATAGGCCCAAAAGAACCGGAAGGATAACCAGGTGGGCGCTCCGTATTTCTTCTTTCAAGTTCAACTTTCGTCATATTAGGGGTTCTGAGAATGTCATTGCAGATTGCTTAAGTAGAATGTTCGAAGGGAATGACGAGTCTGAACTGAATCCTAATGTGGGAGAACTTGAAGTCAATGCTGTTGGTGTCGGCGCAATCCTTTCATACTTTCCTCTATTGTATCATGAGTTCGAAGATCATCAGAAGTCGGATCCTGAATTGAAGAAGATCATAGACGCAATTAATGATGGTACGGAAGTAAAACCCTATTCTTTGTCTAAAGGTGTCCTTTGTTGTAAGGGTCGGAAGGACCGTAACTTAAAAATCGTTGTTCCAAAGGTTCTTGTACCCATCATTTTTAAGTACTATCACTCTTCACCCATTGGTGGCCATCTAGGTACTTACAAAACCAGGCAAAAGATCCGGCAGTTTTTCATTTGGAAGAAAATGGATCATGACATTAGAACGATGATCAAATCTTGTCAATCTTGTGGCATTAGTAAGCCTAACTTGAACAACAGAATTGGATTGCTGTCATCTTCCCAAGCCTCTCGCCCCATGGAACGGTTGTTTATAGACTACGTAGGACCTTTCCCCCGCTCTTCCCTAGGAAACACCCATATCTTTATATGTATTGATGCTTTCTCTAGATTTTGCTGGATATTCCCTACCCGGTCCACCAACTCCCGTACTTCTATTAACTGCCTAAATTCCATCTTCTCATCCTTCCGTCCTCCCAAGTTTCTGGTTTCGGACAATGCTAGTTCCTTCACTAGTAATTCCTTCAGGAAATATCTATTTGAGTTGTCCATCTCCCACGTTACTACCACCCCCTATTATCCAAACCCTTCATATGCTGAAAGGTTAAATAGAAATTTAAGATCTGCTCTGATTGCATATCATCACGACAACCAATGCAAATGGGATTCTTGTTTGCATTGGCTGGCCCACGCCTTCAACTGTGCTACTCATGAATCTCACCGGAAGACACCTATGGATCTTATGTTCTGTTATACTCCATATTCTCCTATGTCTAATCTGTTGTCTATTGAAGATCTGTTGCCTGAATTCTCTAAACCTAAAGATGTCCAAAAGATTTGGGATGAGGCGAAGAAAAATTTGGCTGTGTCCTACGAAAAGGTTAAAAATAGGTATGATAAAGACAGAAAGTCATCAGAATTGAAAGTTGGTGATCAGGTCTATGTAAAGTGTTACCCCATCAGCAAGGCTGTCCATAAGTTTTCTGCTAAACTTGCCCCAAGGTATCAAGGGCCCTGTACCTTGTTGCAGTTTCTAACTCCGGTATCCGTCTTAGTCAGTGATCCAATTGCTAAACGTATTAGGCGTGTTCACCTTTCTCAAATTAAACCTGGTTAATTGGTAATTTTTCTTGTTGAAACCTTTTGTTAAGTGTAACGTGGGTGGAGAATTAACACCCTCTGTTGAAGTTGTTTTGCATACTACTAATTGGTGAGTGAATTTATTATTTGCCTTGTGTTAAGTATTTTCGGATGGTTCATTTGGTAACTTATTGATGATTTTCTGATTGGGAACTTGTAACTCGTGAATTTTTGGTAATCTTCTCTGTTTTAGTGTTCTTGTGTTATTTCCCAAATTATCATCTTTATTTTTTTGAAAACTGATGCTTGTGTGGTGTACTTCCGAATTACCATTTTAGTAATTTATGGCGTTTACCTTGCTAATTGTACTTCTCAGATAGTTTCTATCCATCAGGTGGGTAATTTAACCTAAGGAATCATGTCCTGATTGTTTCCGCATTGAATGTTGAACACCAGATTAATTTATCGCGATGTGACTTGATCATTGCTATCCTGAAGAGTAGTTGTGGTGATATGAATCGTGTGTGTTTACTGTGTGAAAGATTTCCATCTGTCATCTTTTCATTGTGTGGGTGTGAGTGTGTGGGATTGGTAGTGATTCGAGTGACGTCGTATGTTGTTTATTTTGGAGTGGTTATTAGCTTTGATGTTGTATGGTTGGTTAGTGGTGGAGATAATGGTTCGTTTGCCTAGTGCTTGGACTCTGTGTGTCTTAATCGAGCTTCATTTCCTACATACTGATACCTTGTACTTACCTATAGCTCAATGACCTTGTGTTTTCTCCTTGGTTAGCCTTGTGAACCACTTATGGGTTTTGTTCTAAGCGTGAAACTTTCCCTAATCTTTTTTATCTGGTAAATGTATTTACATTCCTTACTTGGGTGGAAACTATATTGGAATTCTAATATCTACTTCTGGTGTAATGGAATTGGGTTGTGCACTACTTGAGTATGGTTTTTGAATTTCCTTTACTTTCAACCTTAGTGGTATCTAGGGTTTGTTTTCATTCTTGAGTTGCAGATCACTGCTGGTGTTATGTAATTTACCTATCTACTGGTTGTTAGTGTTATTTTGGTTTTGCTAATGGGATCTTTTCAGAAGCATGTATCGTCTTGGACCTAATCGGTGTGCCTAAGGGCATTGATTTATGATGTTTCGGTGGAGTAATTCTAATTTAATGTTTATTGAGATGGAATTATGGCTGAAGATCATGGTGTGGAAGATGTTTATCTTTTAAACTCTAATGAGTTAACCCATGTGTCTTATCTGTGGTCTTCCTATGAGTATTGTGTCAAGTATCTAGTAGCTATGGCACTTTGGTATGGGAGTGTGTTACCTTTAATTGTACCTCTGTGTCTCAGTAGATTTTGGGAGGAATTAAGAGGTGTATCTGCAACTCATAGTGAATTACCTTGTCTTGCTATTTATTTCTTCTTGGTATCGCGTACTTGGTTGCTTCATCTCAGGTTTCTCTGCGTTACCTGCTAATCCGACGTAATTTTGAGTTTGCTTTGTTTTACTACATGGTTCTATTTATGTTATGTGCCACTCTATGGCGTTTTCTTTTCCCCAGTGGTTCTGTAAGGGACATCCGGTAGTGTACGTTGTGTAGGACATCGCTCCTTATCTTCCTTCTTGGTTATCTAATCTGAGGTCTTATCTTTGCCTTTTGATTTGATTGGATGTGCCATTGTGGGATGAATTATTTAGTGATGCCATATAATAGGTTGGTTATTAGATTCCGGATTGTATTCCCTCCTGAGTTTTTTTAGCTCCGTTTCTGTCCTGTTAATTCCATGTTCTTTATTATGCTCAGAGGAGTGTTTGCTGTTAATCTGTAAACTATTCTTGCTTGGTATGTCTTGGGTGATCTGTTGTCGAGGACCGACTATGCGCAGCCCTACCATCTTGATTTGAAAAAGATCTCCAACCGATCGGCTCAAAGTTTCTCTTGCTTGAAAATGGTTTATCTGATAGTCGTGGAATTGGCATTGATCTGAATTCTGTGCTTTCTGTGTTTTTCTTCTATTGGTTGAGTTGTATCCTTTTCTCTTTTCCCTTCCTGTTGGTGATGCCTTGAACCCGTGAGATGTTGATCCAAGTTTTGAAATGATTCTGCAGTATTGGTTGTACAACCAAGATTTTGAAATATTGACCATTTAAACTCACTGATTGGTAGTGCTTGTGCTATTATGCTCAAAGTATATTTTAACTTTCTTTGTTTTCTATTTAATTGAATTTGTTTGAGACCTGTCCTTGGTCTATGTATTATTTTCTGGGGTAATTTTTTCTTGGTTTCCTATGTAACTCCTTTCTTGGAGTCCTTCTTTGGGGTTTATTTTGAATCTCCTTGACTCCTCTGTTGGTAACTTACTTGGTGTGGTTGGATTCCTGATGATGTAGCGATGGCCATGATGCTTCTTGTTTCCCTTTGGTTAAATGATTTTTATGCACTAATTTCTTGGGTTACTTGTTTACTATTTCTTCCTGGGTGTATGTAATTTTTTTAAAAAATGTGAATCATGCCTTTCTCTACAGTATAAGCCCCAAAGGTTTGATTAACGTATGCATTTATCTGTATCATTTAAAAAGAGGTAACCTTGCTTTCTTTTGATAGAACGATTTAGTATGGGATTTGGTATCATTTTATGAGGAGAAAACTTTCAAAATTGTGTATCTAATATCAAGATGTGTGTTCGTGGTTACAACATTTACCTATTGAACTCCGATGAATTCCGAACAATTTGCTAACTGTGGAAGATTCTGGTTTACATGGGTTTCTCTGTGCTCTTATTCCAACCTGCATCTTCGTCCCTTCTACAAACGCTAAGTAGGAACCTTAAATCTCACTAAAAATTTGAAGATTTTCCACCACTATTGTCTGTTGCTGAGGCCAGCCCTATGTTGATCTTTTGGAGGGGGAGGCTCTGACGGAAATTGGACAGTTTAAGGGCATTTAAAATAAGCCACATTATCATTCTGCAAAGTGCTAGTTGTACTGGTGCCTCCCGCAGACAGTAGCCTCCAGTGAACTTCAAGACATGTATTGTGCTGCCCTCTTGTAGCATGTACCCAACTTAACTTGTACTGTATTGTTCCTCTACACGACCATATTTTCGGTCGTCATCTGTTTTTTTTCCTGAATGGAGGATAGAAGAAGAAAAATCTTGCTCTTGCTGTTGCATCTTTAAATTATATATTAGCAGAGGAAAAAAGGTGGAAAATGTACCCTTTTGATCCGGGGTAATTCTATCGCCGTGTGGTGATAGTCACCAGTCGGTTTTGATGTATTTTATTTGTCAACTTGGGAAACTGTAAGTAACTACAATCTTCGTTTGATCCTGGAAGAATATGGATGTGATAACAGTAATTATCAGCGAACTGTTCCGTGTCGTCGGGTATATCTACACCTAAATTGTACTAAGTAAAATTCAATTATCACTGTTAGTGAAAAATTCGATTTACCAAAGAGACTGAATTGCTGGTTATCTTTATTGTGAATATGTTATAAACCTTCGTGGGGCCTTTATGTAATTATTCATAGAATGATTTTAGGTTGTTAACCACTCTAGAGATGTTCTTTTAATACGAAAATTAATGTATTCAAAGATTTTGTGACAAGTTCGTCTCCATACTTCTACTATACCTTCGAGAGTACGTCTTAATTTTAAAAGGGGGTATTATGCATTAATCCTGTCTGGTAAATCTTTAATATCTTACTATACGAAGCATTGTGAGAAAATGGAGAATGTACGAGTAGAAAAATTGTTTTCGAATGACTGGTTCTAGCTTTGGTTCATTGTCTTGTAAGGGTAGCCATTTTCTTGGTCATGTGACCGGTTACCTTGGTTACATTCACAACCCTTGGTTGGTGAATGTAATTATTATATTTTGACATTTGACGTCTGATACGACTGTTGCTGGTGGACATATGACGTGAGTTGAGTGTTTTTTGTTCTGGTTGGGTATGTGAATCGGAGTTCGTGCTTCGTATTTCTGGGGTTATTGGTGTTCTAAAGTATTAACATTTTAAACTAGATAATTAGTTTATTTGGTGGATTTTTTTCTAATTTCTCCTCTATGTTTTATTTTAATTACGTGCGCCTGTTCTGCTCTTGGTGCTATTTTGGGATCTGTAACTTGGCTTTTCTGATTTATGTTGATAAACTTCTGAAGTAGTCATACAAAAGCATTTTTCTACTCTACTACCATAGTGTAATAAAACCAAGATCTTAGGGTTGGAACTTTTCTTGAGTACTACGTTTCCTAATTTACCCTGAAAAATATTCCAGATTTATCTTACGATTTGAATAGTGAAAGCAGTTCTTTTGATTTTAATTTGAATCTAACTTGATGTCCAAGGCTTCCTAATTTAATTTAATCTTCCCTGTGTCTTATATGCAGGACTTATTAGCTGATTTGTGTCAACCTTTCTTTCATATTATTAAAGTCCCTGTTTAACTTAAGTCTGTTGTTTTATTTTAGTCAGTATTAACTTCTTTTACTTAGTAGTAAATTATTTTTTCTTTATCCACCTGACCTTGGTGGGCCCTAATATCTTCCACGTGTTGCTACGACCTCTTTTGGTTTTTGGTGTTTAAACTACCCATGGTCGTGCAAATACTATCGTGATATATCTCCTTGAAAGTACGCGATAATACATACATACATTATCATTATAGACTGTTATGCCTTTCAGCGTTCAGTCTGCAAGCCTCTGTGAATTTACTAAACGTCGCCACAATCCTCGATTTGCAACTAGTGTTGTGGCCTCATTTAGTTCTATACCTCTTATCTTTAAATCGTTAGAAAAAGAGTCTAACCATCGTCGTCTTGGTCTACCTCTACTTATCTTACCCTCCATAACAGAGTCCATTATTCTCCTAGGTAACCTATCCTCCTCCATTCGCCTCATATGACCCCACCACCGAAGCCAGTTTATGCGTAAAGCTTCATCCATCGAGTTCATTCCGAAATTAGCCTTTATCTCCTCATTCCGAGTACCAGCCTGCCTTTGTTCCCACCTGTTTGTCCTAGCAATCATTCTTGCTACTTTCATGTCTGTTACTTCTAACTTATGAATAAGGTATCCTGAGTCCACCCAGCTTTCGCTCCCGTAAAGCAAACTTGGTCTGAAAACAGACCGATGTAAAGATAGTTTCGTTTGGGAGCTGACTTCCTTCTTACAGAATACTGTTGATCACAGCTGCGAGCTCACTGCATTAGCTTTACGACACCTTGATTCATTCTCACTTACTATATTACCATCCTGGGAGAACACACGACCTAAATACTTGAAATTATCGACCTGTTCTAGCTTTGTATCACCAATCTGACATTCAATTCTGTTGAATTTCTTACCTACTGACATCAATTTAGTCTTCGAGAGACTAATTTTCATACCATACTCGTTGCACCTATTTTCAAGTTCCAAGATATTACACTGCAGGCTTTCGGCACAATCTGCCATTAAGACCAAATCGTCAGCATAGGCCAGACTGCTTACTACATTTCCACCTAACTGAATCCCTCCCTGCCATTTTATTCCTTTCAGCAGATGATCCACGTAAACTACAAACAGCAAAGGTGAAAGATTGCAGCCTTGTCTAACCCCTGTAAGTACCCTGAACCAAGAACTCATTCTACCATCAATTCTCACTGAAGCCCAATTGTCAATATAAATGCCTTTGATTGATTTTAATAATCTGCCTTTAATTCCATAGTCCCCCAGTATGGCGAACATCTTTTCCCTCGGTACCCTGTCATATGCTTTTTCTAGATCTACGAAACATAAACACAACTGCCTATTCCTCTCGTAGCATTTTTCAATTACCTGGCGCATACTGAAAATCTGATCCTGACAGCCTCTCTGTGATCTAAAACCACACTGGTTTTCATCCAGCTTCCTCTCAACGACTGATCGCACCCTCCCTTTCAAGATGCCAGTGAATACTTTGCCTGGTATACTAATCAATGAGATACCTCGATAGTTGTTGCAATCCTTCCTGTTCCCTTGCTTATAGATAGGTGCAATTACTGCTTTTGCCCAAACTGAAGGTACCATACCAACACTCCATGCTAATTTTACTACTCTATAAATCCATTTCATCCCTGCCTTCCCACTATACTTCACCATTTCAGGTCTAATTTCATCTATTCCTGCTGCCTTATGACAATGGAGTTTATTTACCATCCTTTCCACTTCCTCAAGCATAATTTCACCAACATCATTTTTCTCCTCCCCATGAGCTTGGCTGTTCACAACACCACCAGGATGATTTTCTTTTACATTGAGAAGATGTTCAAAATATTCCCTCCACCTCTCCAGTGATTCCCTGGGTTCTGTTATGAGTTCACCTGAATGACTCAAAACACCGTTCATTTCTTTTTTCCCTCCCTTCCTAAGATTCTTTATTACTGTACAGAAAGGTTTCCCTGATGCTTGACCTAGCCTTTCCAGGTTGTTACCAAAATCTTCCCAGGACTTCCTTTTGGATTCAACAACTATTTTTTTCGCTCTGTTTCTTTCATCTACGTACAACTCCCTGTCTGCCTCGGCCCTTGTTTGGAGCCATTTCTGATAAGCCTTCTTTTTACGTTTACAAGCTGCTCTCAGTTCATCATTCCACCAAGATGTTCGCCTTGTTCCTAGGCATTCCCTTGCTGTTTCTACTACAGCATTCCTGTATGCCATCCATTCACTTTCTATATCCTGAACCTGCTTACGGTCTACTGTTCGAAACTTCTCACTAATCATATCCATGTACTTCTGTCTAATGTTCTCGTCCTGGAGATGTTCCACCCTTATTCGTTTGCAGACAGATTTCACTTTCTCTACCCTAGGCCTAGAGATACTTAGTTCACTACAGATCAGATAGTGGTCTGTATCATCGAAAAATCCGCGGAAAACTCGTACATTCCTAACAGATTTTCTGAATTCGAAGTCTGTTAAGATATAGTCTATTATGGATCTGGTACCCCTAGCCTCCCATGTGTAGCGGTGAATAGCCTTATGCTTGAAGAATGTATTCGTAACAGCTAAACCCATACTAGCACAGAAGTCCAGCAAACGCTTCCCATTCCCATTAGCTTCCATATCTTCCCCACATTTACCAATCACCCTTTCGTATCCTTCAGTTCTATTCCCAACTCTCGCATTGAAATCGCCCATTAGCACTATTCTATCCTTGCTGTTGACCCTGACCACGATGTCACTCAATGCTTCATAAAACTTGTCAACTTCATCCTCATCCGCACCCTCACATGGTGAATACACGGACACAATTCTAGTCCTAATTCCTCCAAATGACAAATCTACCCACATCATTCGCTCATGTATGTGCCTAACAGAAACTGTGTTCCGTGCAATGGTGTTCCTGATAAAGAGCCCTACTCCAGACTCTGCCCTTCCCTTTCTAACACCCCTCAAGTACACTTTATAATCTCCTATATCTTCCTCGTTATCTCCCCTTACCCGAATGTCACTTAGTCCTAGCACATCCAGATGCATCCTCTTTGCAGACTCAGCCAGTTCTACTTTCTTTCTTCCATAAGCCCCATTAATATTGATAGCTCCCCATCGAATTCCATTTCGTTCGCCAAGTTGTTTCCAAGGAGTCCCTCGCCTGTCAAATAAGAGTGGGACTCCGTTGCTCCCATAGGTCCGAGGCTTGCTTAAAATGTTCTGAGCTCGGTAGATTCATGAAGCAGGATGCTACCCTACTTACACATAGTCCAAGTGAGGATCTCTCCTCTAACGGGTTATGGACCACCGGTGGATTGTATAGTCCTAGCCGCCTGAGCACAAGGAGGGCCAGGACTCAGAATATGTCCGAGATGCCCACTCCCATTCCATAGCAACTGGTATCCTGGCTCTCAGGACCACTTACTAGGCCACTCAGCCGTTGCCCATGGTTCACGAACTAGGACGTGACTACAGTAACCCAGAAACATGAACCACAAATTCTGTGGCTTCTCACTACTAAAGATAAAAATTTCATAATGTTCCGTATTGAAATGTATCACAATTAAATTGAAATAATAAATAAGGTAGTTCAACCTATTCAATACAAATAAATACGAAATATAGTGTTACATTCCTATTTAGGCTAATTATAAGTGGAATAGGTACCGGTTTCGACCCCAATTTCGACTTGAATTTTTACCTTCATGAAATAGCGCACTGTGCATATACGTTTTTAATTTATTTCCGGTATTGCGCTTTTTAACATTTTTCTCTTCACAATTTTTTTTTTTGCGTCAACTGTTCTAAAAAATCTACAAGATCTAGTTACATATATCAATTATATTGTATTGTATGACATGTATATGTATATTTCCGCGACCGAAGCAAGTACTGGATCATTAATCTATTCATCAATTTCCGTCGGCGTTTGAGAGCACAGTGCTTGACGTTGAATATATCGCGCTGATCTTCGGGAGCTGGCAATTTACTTCAATTGAGCTACTCGTCTTCTGCACGATTTTGGATCTTCTTATTTGTTGGATTGTGTTATGACTTCGCGCCTGACAGTGTATGCAAGCTGACTCATCTAACTGTTCTCCGCTTCTCGTAGACATTATGAGACAATGCTGAACTTTACGTGTGCTATGCTGCTGCTCAGAAGATTGCGCCTTGCTTTTTTTAAGTGACTTACCTTCTACTTCTGAATTTTACAGTGCCTATCCCCGTTGTTTTACATTGCCTTTTCAACTGTTTTTTGTGGGGACTTGATCTTTTATTTTCTTTCTTTCTTACCTATGCATTGTTTTTTGCGTTTTATTCGGCTGATGATGACCCGGATTGGGGTCGAAACCGGTACCGATTCCACTTATAATTAAATATGAATGTAACACTACATTTCGTATTGATTTGTATTGAATAGGTTGAACTACCTTATTTATTATTTAAATTTAATACTCACTACTATATAGAGTTGTCTTAATTCTGTCGGGGTAGTTACTTCTTTACAATTTCTTTCTTTCTTTCTTTCTTTCTTTCTTTCTTTCTTTCTTACGAATGGCGTTACTCCTTTGATTATAGGACTAAAAGAAAAATCATTCGCGGGGTCGGTGGATGTAGAGTGGGTTTCGGCCTTAGGTTTCGTCCCGTAAGAAGCCACGGTTTGTTTGTGGTCCAACAGCTCTGTATTCTGACCGGCCAACCGAGCAGAGGAAAGTTGGCCACGGCTCTATCGGGGCTCTACGCCTCTGCATTCGGAAGACGGGCCTGGGGCACAGTGCCGGACTTCACGCCTGGCCTCACCCGTCGGCTGTCCTGAGAATGGTTTTTCGCGGTTTTCCATTCTCCTGCACTAAGGCGAATGCCGGGACATTTCGTAGTATAGGCCACGGCCGCCCACCCCCCTCACCTTCTCCGCACATATCCTTCAGCGTAACAAATCTCCCGGCCTGAGAGGCGGCGTTACCGTCTAAGAGGCCCGCCTCCCCCTTCAGGGGAGGAATGAAAACGTTTAGTAGTAGTAGTACATTCGCGTCTAATGGTGTATAATTTTCCCGAACATTACAGCTGGTTCCCGGAAAGACAAATTATTAAATCCTTAAATTGTTTCCTAAATTTAACTATCTGCTGTACGTCGCACGGCACAAAGAGGTCTTATGGCGACGATGGGATAGGAAAGGGCTAGTAGTGGGAAGGAATCCACCGTGGCCTTAATTGAAGTGCAGCCTTTTGCGAAAATGGGAATACATCGGAAAACTCTCTTCAGGGTTGCCGACAGTGCGGTTCGAACCCACTATCTCCCGAATGCAAGTTGATAGCTATGTAACCCAAACCGCAGTGAGCTTCTGCCGTACCGGTAGCCACTGCTGGACATGACTCTACATCTCTTTCTGCCATTTTCTTTAGGTCGCACCAACACAGATAGGCCATACGACGACGATGGAATAAGAAAGGCCTGAGGGTGGGAAGGAAGCGGCAGTGGCCTTAATTAAGGTACAGCCTAGTGTGAAATGGGAAATTACGGAAAACAATATTCAGGGCTGCTGACATTGGGGTTCGAACCAGAGTATCCCCGGATGAAAGCTCACAGCTTCGCGCCCTAACGATACGTCCAACTCGCCCGGTCTACACCGCTGCATTCGTGAGAGGGAGAGGGGCTGGTCCCCATCGTCAATGAATTCCTTCGTACTGGAAGAAAAATCAAATCAAATCAAATCAAATCAATCAATCAATCAATCAACCAATCAATCAATCAATCAATCAATCAATCAATCAATCAATCAATCAATCAATCAATCAATCAATCAATCAATCAATCAATCAATCAACATATCTACATTTAAGGCGGTCACCCAGGTGGCAGATTCTCTATCTGTTGTTCCTAAACTTTTCTTAAATGATTGCAAAGAATTAGGAAATTTATTGAACATCCCCCTTGATAAATTATTCCAATCCCCAACTTCCCTAACGATAAATGAATATTTACCACAAATTGTCCTCTTGAATTCCAACTTTATCTTCATACTGTGACCTTTCCTACTCATAAAAACACCACTCATGCTTATCCCTCTACTAATGTAATTCAACGCCATCTCTCCACTGACAGCTCGGAACATACCACTTAGTCGATCAGCTCGTCTCCTTTCTCCCAAGTCTTCTCAGACCAAACTTTGCAACGTTTTCGTAATGCTATTCTTTTATCGGAAATCACCCAGAACATATCAAGCTGTTCTTCTTTGGATTTTTTTTTGTTCACCAATTCTGGCGAGGATCCCATACAATGCAACCATACTCTACTTGGGGTCTTACCAGAGACTTATATGCCCTCTCCTTTATATTCCTACTAAACCCCCTAAATACCCTCATAATCATGTGCAGAGATCTGTACTTCTTATTTGCAGTTTCATTTATGTGATTACCTCAATGAAGATCCTTCCGTATATTACACGTAGGTACTTACAGTGATCCCTATAAGGAACTTTTACCCCCGTCAACGCAGTAATTCAAACTGAGAGGACTTTTCCTATTAGTGAAACTCACAACCTGAGTTTTAAGCCCGTTTACCATCATACCATTGCCTGCTGCCCATCTCACAAAATTGTCGAGGTCTTTTTCCAGTTGCTCACAATCTTGTAACTTACTTGTTGACTCTATATCAAAATCTCACGCGTGCGAATCGAAGCGCAGAGACTCCGTGCACTGTGCATCGATCCGACTCGACTCAGCCGTTGCCTACGAGATATCTCGTAGGCAACGATTCAGCTCGGCTTGGCTCGGATGGTGTAGTGCGCTGAGAACGACGAAGCGTTCGGTAACAGCGCTCTACTGTCCGAACTACTCAACCCGGCTGCACAAGAAGTCACGAGGATATCAGTAAATTATATCGGGACCGATACGTTACAATATTTTACTACATACATTCATCATCATTACCGACCGTTATGCCTTTCAGCGTTCAGTCTGCAAGCCTCTGTGAATTCACTAAATGTCGCCAAAATCCTCTATTTGTAACTAGTGATGTGGCCTCATTTAGTTCTACACCTCTGATTTTAAATCGTTGGGAACTGAGTTTAACCTTCGTCGTCTTGGTCACCCTCTACTTATCTTACCCTCCATAACAGAGTCCATTATTCTCCTGCGTAAACTTCCTTCTCCATTCGCCTCACATGACCCACCACCGAAGCATGTTTATGCGCACAGCTTTATCCATCATTCCTAACTTAACCTTATTCCAAGTACCTCCTGCCATTCTTCCCACCTGTTTTGTACCAGCAATCGTTCTCGATACTTTCATGTCTGTTACTTCTAACTCATGAATAAGATATTCTGAGTCCACCCAACATTCTCTCCCGTAAAGCAGTCGGTCTGAAAACAGACCGATGTAAAGATAGTTTATTCCGGGAGCTGACTTCCTTCTTACAGAATACTGTTGATAGCAACTGCGAGCTCACTGCATTAGTTTCACTGCACCTCTATTCAATCTCACTCACTATATTACCATCCTTGGAGAACACACAACCTAAATACCTGAAATGATCTACCTGTTCCAGCTTTTAATCACCAATCTGACATTCAGTTCTGTTGAATTTCTTACCTACTGGCATCAATTTAGACTTCGAAAGGCTGATTTTTATACCATACTCATTGCACCTATTTTCGAGTTCCAAGATATTATACTGCAGGCTATCGGCACAATCTGCCATTAAGACCAAATCGACAGCATAGGCCAGACTGCTTACTACATTTCCACTTAACCGAATCCCTCCCTGCCACCTTATACCTTTCATCTGATAATTCATTTAAACTACGAACAAACGAAGGTGAACGATTACAGCCATGTCTAACCCGTGTAAGTACCCTGAACCAAGAACTCATTCTACCATCAATTCTCACTGCAGCCCAGTTGTCAACATAAATGCCTTTGGTTGATTTTTTTTTTTTGCTAGGGGCTTTACGTCGCACCGACACAGATAGGTCTTATGGCGACGATGGGATAGGAAAGGCCTAGGAGTTGGAAGGAAGCGGCCATGGCCTTAATTAAGGTACAGCCCCAGCATTTGCCTGGTGTGAAAATGGGAAACCACGGAAAACCATCTTCAGGGCTGCCGATAGTGGGATTCGAACCTACTATCTCCCGGATGCAAGCTCACAGCCACACGCCTCTACGCGCACGGCCAACTCGCCCGGTGGTTGATTTTAATAATCTACCCTTGATCCCATAGTCCCCCAGTATGGTGAATATATTTTCCCTCCGTACCCTGTCATATGATTTCTCTAGATCTACGAAACATAAACACAACTATAGACATGAAATAGGCTTTCGGGCTTATGCCGTGTCAAGAAAGTAAGGTGAAATTCTTTACGTTCCTCAGAAAAGTGTCCCCTGCGTCATCAGAAGAAAATCTCGACTTTCCACGAGAAAGGCTCCTTAAAAAGTGAACTTTTGAATTTTGACGTTATAATAGAAGTGGAAATGGTGCCTTCACTCGTCACCAGATGGCCCCCGAACGCGGTACAGCCCTAGCGTTCGAAGCGGAAGCTGACCGAACCATCAGAATCAGTCTAAGAGGGTCACATAACATGTGTACGTAACATATGACATTGACACAAGCCTGGAATTAAATATCTGGCGATGAGGAACGTACGAATTTGGAAAACACCGAGACAAAATAACAATAGTGAAGGGGCAGTGAAGGGAACAACCTACGTAAATCCTTAATGGCTGGCAACCAGGTATTACTTAATTGATAGCCAGTGTCCCTGTTGTAATTGTTAGGATTTCTGCGTATATTCACAGCTTCCCGTATACGTAATCCTGGACCTGTTGTGTCTAGTGTGGGTAAGAGCTCGAGCATCTTGGAACATGGCATCATGACCCGACGATAGAGCGTCCTCAGCTATTGCTGATTTGTCTGGCTGGTTGGGACGAATATTACGTTCATGTTCCTTGATACGTGTAGCAATTGACCGGCATGTTTGGCCGATGTATACCTTACTGCAAGTACAGGGAATTCTGTATACCCCAGGATGTAAAAGTGGGGGCAATTTGTCCTTGGTTTTACTCAGACTGTGAGCAATTTTAGTGGCGGTGCCAAACACGGCTTTATATTGTGTTTGGGGAGGAGCTTGGCAATTCGATCTGTGGTGTTGTGAATGTAAGGCATTATTTCCGGTACATTAGTACCCATATCAAGGAGCATGAACGTAACCATCCTGGTTGTCAGCCATTAAGGATTTACGTAGGTAGTTCCCTTCTCTGTCCCTTCACTGTCTATTCCTCTCGTAGCATTTTTCAATTACCTAGCAATTACCTGATCCTGACAGCCCGTCTGTGGTCTGAAACCTCGCAGGTGTTCATCCAACTTCATTTTATTTAGGCCTACTTTATATCCCCTCCCTGTTTTATGTTCATGTGGAGAGCAGACGGTAAAGGAAAACAAAAAAGAACTTAAGAAGGGAATCACAATCCAAGTAGAGGAAATCAAAACGTAGAGATTTGCTGATGATATTGCTATTTTATCTGGATCTGCAGAGGATCTGGAGAAACTGCTGAATGGCATGAAGGGACTTGGGGAAGGACTAAAAGATAAAGATAAATAAGTCCAAAATAAAAGTAATGTAGTGCAGTCGAACGAAGTCCGGTGATGCAGGAAATGTTAGATTACGAAACGAAGTCTTAAAGGAAGTAGATGAATATTCTTACTTTGGTAGTAATATAACTAACTATGG
The DNA here is from genome assembly GCF_040414725.1 of Anabrus simplex. NCBI lineage: Eukaryota > Metazoa > Arthropoda > Insecta > Orthoptera > Tettigoniidae > Anabrus > Anabrus simplex. The sequence goes on along the minus strand of NC_090265.1, from coordinate 1,701,232,403 downwards.
CAGAAGTAAGGAGGACATAGCATTCAGACTAGCATAAGTAAGAAAAGAAATATTCTCACTTCGAACATTGATACAGGAATTTGAAACGTATTTCTGAAGATTTTTGTCGGGAGCGTGGCATTGTATGGAAGTGAAACGCGGATGATAACTACCTCAGAAAGAAATAGAATAGAAGCTTTCGAATGAGATATTACAGAAGAATGCTGAAAGTGAGATGGTTAGATCGAATAGCGAATGAATAGCTGCTGAATAGAATTGGTGAGAGTAGAACGATTTGGATAAATTTGACTAGAAAAAGGACAGAATGGTAGGACATGTCCTACATATCCAGGATTTGTTGAGTTGAGGGAAGTGTAAGCGGTAAGATCGGTAGGGGTAGACCAAGGCCTGTATATGACTAACAGATTGGAGTAGATGTAGGATGTACTGTAGTCATACAGTAATGAAAATATTAGTACAGATTAAAGTGGCATATAGAGCTGCATCAAACCAGGCTATGGACTGATGACTCGAACTCAAACAACTGTAGCAGCAGACCAACACAAATTATGGCAAACAGATTACAGTAAATATAGAATTTAATAGTTCACGTAATTGTGAGCTTGTATTCGGAATATACTGAGTTCGATCCCCACTGTCGGCGACCCTAAAAAAAGTTTTCCATGGTTTCCTATTTTGACACCAGGAAAGACTGTACCTTTCTTAAGGCCACGGTCACTTCCCTCCCATAAGACTTGTCTGTGTCGGTGCGACGTAAAGCAAATTGTAAAAAATAAAAAAATAATGACGTTGAAACGAAGAGGTAAACACTGGGTAGTTGGCATAGAGGACTGCATCACATCAGCCTATGCGCTGATGACCCAAACAACAATACTTCCACAACTGGGTGTGTAGAATTATTATCTGGGTATGAAATCAACAAACGTTGAGGACATTAAAAAACTCAACAAGTTAGTTCCAAGAGGGAAGAGAGAAGTCTGTGAAAACCTACAATGGAAACTAGATACCGACGATTATGTGATGTGTGGTCTCCTGAGAAGGCTGATGCAGATTTTTCCAGTTGACGCTCATGGTGAAGAGTTACAGTAGGTGAAGCTTTATCTGTCCCTGTAAAATTTAAGAGGGAAATTCCTCAAGGCAGTATTATTGGACCTTTATGTTTTCTTATATATATATCAATGATATGTGTAAAGAATTGAAATCAGAGATAAGGCTTTTCGCAGATGATGTTATCCTGTACAGAGTAATAAATAAGTTACAAGATTGTGAGCAACTGCAAAATGACCTCGATAATGTTGTGAGATGGACAGTAGGCAATGATATGATGATAAACGGGGATAAAAGTGAGGTTGTGAGTTTCACAAATAGGAAAAGTCCTCTCAGTTTTAATTACTGCATTGATGGGGTGAAAGTTCCCTTTGGGGATCATTGTAGATACCTAGGTATTAATATAAGGAAAGATCTTCATTGGGGTAATCACATAAATATGATTGTAAATAAAGGGTACAGATCTCTGCACATGGTTATGAGAGTATTTAGGGGTTGTAGTAAGGATGTAAAGGAGAGAGCATATTTGTCTCTGGTGAGACCCCAACTAGAGTATGGTTCCAGTGTATGGGACCCTCACCAGGATTACTTGATTCAGGAACTGGTAAAAATCCAAAGAAAAGCAGCTCGATTTGTTCTGGGCGATTTCCGACAAAAGGGTAGTGTCACAAAAATATTGCAAGTTTGGGCCGGGAAGACTTGGGAGAAAGGAGACGAGCTGCTCGACTAAGTGGTATGTTCCGAGCTGTCAGTGGAGAGATGGCGTGGGAGGACATCAGTAGACGGATATGTTTGGATCACAATATGAAGATAAAGTTGGAATTCAAGAGGACAAATTGGGGCAAATATTCGTTTATAGGAAGGGGAGTTAGGGATTGGAATACCTTACCAAGGGAGATGTTCAATAATTTTCCAATTTCTTTGCAATCATTTAAGAAAAGGCTAGGAAAACAACAGATAGGGAATCTGCCACTTGGGCGACTGCCCTAAATGCAGATCAGTAGTGATTGATTGATTAAGGCGGCCACACACGCTACGTTTTGCTTGACGATTTTACATGCGCAAACCTAAGTCGCTAGCAAGACGGAACGCAGAGACTGGCACACACCATTCAGTCTTTCTCAGAAGTTATGTTCGCAAGCTTATGTGGAAACATGTTGGACGATAGTATATACGTAGCTCTTGTCATAATTTGCAAAAAGAAGAAAGGAAGAAAGACAATTTCTAGAAAGAGATGGACGAAGAACTGGCTACTGAAACGAAATGATTTTTCGCACACGAACTTACTGAGTGAATTGAGGTTCGAACCAGGGGACTGGTATAATTACTTGATGAAAATACGTATTTGACTCTTCTTAATAAGGTAACTCCTTGAATTAGAAAATCCGACACAGTCATGAGACAAGCAATTACTCCACACGAAAGGCTCACTGTAACACTCCGTTTCTTGGCCACTGGAAGGAATTATGAAGATCTGAAGTTCTCTGCAGCTATTTCTAGTCAGGCCCTTGGAGTAATTATTCCAGAAACATGCAGAGCAATTTATGAGGAACTAAAGGGAGAATACTGCAAGGTATGATATTATTTAAGTTATTTATTTAAATTGATGAATAATACAAATGTATAATTATAAAAATATAAGCATCGGTAGGAAATAAATGTCGTCGTTATTTGGAATTCGTGCACGTACACAGCTCTTCTCAGATCATTTTATGCTACCTGAGAAAAAGGGAAAAATTCTAATGTTTGTATTTCTTTTATTTTTCAGTTCCCGTCAAGCGAGAAAGAGTGGTTAGAAATTGCTGCAGAATTTGAAGGGAGATAGCAATTCCCGCATTGCTTGGGGGCTGTGGACGGGAAACACATAAAAATAATCCCTCCTGGTGGAAGTGTATCGTTCTTTTGGAATTACAAGGGATCAAACAGTTTGGTGTTAATGGCTATGCAAATTATGAATATATTTACTGTGACATTGGAACTAATGGCCGAATTTCAGATGGGGGAATATTGGAAAACACAGGGTTCTACCAAAAATTAGCGGGTGGTCATCTCCAGTTGCCGAAACCAAGACGTCAACAAAATAGCACAATCGAATTTCCGTTTGTGTTTGTGGGAGATGAAGCATTCGCCTTGCGCAGAGACTTTTTAAAGCCCTTCGGTCCAAAGGATCTCACTCCAGAACGAAAAGTGTTTAACTACCGGCTTTCACGTACAAGAAGGATAGTGGAAAATGTTTTCGGAATAATGGCCTCACGATTTAGAATTTTTCACACAGAAATCAATTTAAGATTAGATCGTATATAAACTATTGTTTTGGGTTGTTGCTGTTGCATAACTATTTACGTCGTCGTTCTACGTCGTACTGGTCTTCACAACCTTTCAGTCATGAAGAAATCAACGCGGTGGATACAGAGCTAGCCGATAATGTGTTCATTCCACTACAAAGAGAATTCAATAGGAATTATGGTCAAGAGGCGAAAGAAGTAAGAGATATGTTCATGCATTTCTTTAATAATGAAGGCAGGGTAGAATGGCAGGACCGAATGATCGATTAAGTGTAACAGTGATTTTCAATGTAGGCTTAAATAACGTTATGCTATTACTTACTTGAAAACTTGACAGGTATTCTCCAGTGACACTGCTTGAGGAAGTCTGTGAGTTTCTGTAGTATATGTCGTCCTCCGTCCGGATGTACACAACTGACTGTGGGTGGGATGACACTCCCCGCGTCACTACTGTTGATGTTCGGTTAAGTGTCCCCATCTGAGCCTCAAAAATTGCATCGTTGATGACTTTCTTGCAGAAAGTTGCCATGTTGTCATCAAGTGCAGCCAATTCTTCTGCAATGTGCCTGCCAAATGTCACATACTTTCCCTCCTCCTGTGACTTGAGTTTTTTGCAACAATCTGCAGTACCTCATCAGCTGGGTCGGGATTTTTACTTCTCTTTGGACGCCTTGAAGAAGAGGGCGCAGAAGATGGAGCTGACGGTGATATCTCTTCTTCTATTTCAACCTCATCAATATTGTCGTCATCGTTCTGGAAACAATAATTTAACTCGCATGTAAAAGAAAGGCTTCCATGTGTTTTGAACTAATTAGATAATAATTATATCACAATAATATCTCTAAATATATTTTTACCTTACCTGATTTATTATGTCATCCTCTTGCATTGATTCCTGCATTTTACAGACACTTGACCTTGGACTTTCTTGATCTGCCAAAAATAACAGTTCATCATAATACCATAGCGTAGGATGATAAACTTCATCAGTGCCAGTTCCCGATCTCTTTGAGTCTCTCACTTTCTTTAGCTCCTTCTGAAAGCAGGTTCGAAGCGAGTTAACTTTTTTAATAACTCTATCTTTATTTGCTTCGGGATCAACCTCTTTGAGTTTTTCTATTAACAAATCGTAAGCAATATGTTTCTTATTCTGATCAGAATATTCCTTTGATTTAATTTTCCACAGACAAGTATTCTGACTGTAGATATCAATGAACTCAGATAAGAATGTACGCGGTAGCACACGTAAATCAAACATTTCCGTACGCAGTTTGAACTCAAGTTGAAACTAAACGCAATCGGTCACCACATACGCTACAACTTGCACGGCGTCTTGCTTGTACACGCGGGAAAATTTCAAGCAGCTCCAGACTTCTTCCATGCCATGTCCAAGACTGCGCAAGCCTACTAAATCGCACGACTTACTAACACACACGTTCAGTTTTACTCTGCGACTTTGGCTTGCGCATGCAAATCGTCAAGCAAAACGTAGCGTGTGTGGCCGCCTGTGCGGTGGTTGTGATGATGGTCGTGGTGGAGGTGGTGGTGATGGTGGTGGTGGTGGTGGTGGTGGTGGTGGTGGTGGTGGTGGTAACAATGGAGTAGCGGGAAGGTGAAAGCTGGTGTCGTCACGTAGCTTACGCCTGTCGGATAGCACCAACGAGTCTGCTCAAGGCTGAGCATCCCCATTCGACGGACGAATCACCATCAACAGCGCCATATGCACACAATATATATGAACACTGTGGAGAGCTTTCGAATTCAACCCGGGATTTTGGCACGTAATCTAGAGCAGAGCCTCGCAAACGCCCAAAATCTCACGCGTGCAAACCGAGGTGCAGAGGTTCTGCGCACAGTGCATCGGTCCGACTTGCCTCGGTTCGCACCAGCGTTCTGTCTCGGGGCGACTCGCCTAAACTCGGCTCAACTCGGTTTGGATGGTGCAGCACTGCAGAGCAAGTGAGGGAAGGGCAGACAAGCGAGTAGTGGGAGTCTGCACTCTGGTCAACCTACCTATGTCGTCTTCTGCACCTTGCACCGCGGAATGCGGCGGTGCATGCACCCTGAGATGTCCAAATAGAGATTCGAAATTATCTATCTCCACCTCTCCTACCACGCCGGCCAGCATTCTGATGGTAATTTTTTTTCCACCAACTGGACTCGAACCGGATAACTGCGGTGTCAGACGATTACGATTTGACACTTTAACGATGAATGCCACCAAGAAAACTGGGAGGGTGGTAATGTTTCATCAGGGTGTGGTAGTGACCATAGGTAGAACGTATTAGTATATGTCAGCATGTAGTGGATGGAAGCAATTTTGAATGTTACAATTCCCCTGCGTAGATGACAAATTAGTTAGGAAAAACACGCACAAGCATGTTCTATCTGTTTTAATAAAACTATACATTTGGTATACCCTTCAAATATTTGTCCCGTACTTAATTTTTGCCTTGGATTCGGTGTACAAATATCTAAATATTAAGTTAACGTTTTGTTTGTTTGTTTGTTTGTTTGTTTGTTTGTTTGTTCGCTTGTCTTTTGTTTGTATATTTGTTTGTTCGTCGGTTTCTCTTGAATTTTTTGTTTGTCTATTCGTTTGTATATGTGTTTGTTGGTCTGTTTGTATTTTATACAGGATGGCCCACTTAAACGTTTCACCGCAGGTATATCTGGAAAACAAGAGATATTGAAAAATGACTTTCACAGGCATGAAGGCAGGGAAGGGGCTAATTAAAGTAAATACTATGAGCCAGTCAAAAACGTAGGAAAATAGTATTTTCAACATCAACTTACGTTTTTTTAATGGACACCCTGTATTATTTCGTACGCAATCGTTAACAGGAAAAATCACATAAGTAATGGCGTTTGTTTCATAGCAATACGTCAATTACATCCCGAGATATTGCAACGTGAAGTTGACGCTTGAGATAAACGAAACGCGCAGCAGTTGCACATCCCGAGAGTCAAGCGCGAACCTCACGGTCCTCTTACTCGCGATATGATTGCCGTACTACGATGCGACAGGCACTGAACTTAATGCTATTTGCACTGCTATCAAAAGGGATGAAAATAAGAGAAGGGTTTCCTGCCACAGAAAAAGTATATGTAAATAACGGTTTCTCCCTTGCGTGTTTTATTTACCTACACAGTACATTGCGGTACTCTGTACTGTACTACTTCAGAATGTACATAATTCGAACAGCAAAGTTACTGTAACGAAATTCTCTTATTTTCATCCCTCTTGATAGCAGTGCGAATAGCATTAAGTTCAGTGCCTGTCGCATCGTAGTACGGCAATCATATCGCGAGTAAGAGGACCGTGAGGTTCGCGCTTGACTCTCGGGATGTGCAACTGCTGCGCGTTTCGTTTATCTCAAGCGTCAACTTCACGTTGCAATATCTCGGGATGTAATTGACGTATTGCGATGAAAGAAACACCATTACTTATGTGATTTTTCATGTTAACGATTGCGTACGAAATAATACAGGTGTCCATTTAAAAAACGTAAGTTGATGTTGAAAATACTATTTCCCTATGTTCTTGACTGGCTCATAGTATTTACTTTAATTAGCCCCTTCCCTGCCTTAATGCCTGTGAAAGTCATTTTTCAATATCTCTTGTTGTTCCAGATATATCTGTGGTGAAACGTTTAAGTGGGCCACCCTGTATATGAGTTTATTCGTTGGCTATTTTTGTTTACATGCTTGTCTGTTCGTTTGTTCGTCGGCTTGTTTCTATGTTAGCTTTTCTGCTTGTCTGACCGTTTGTTTGATTATCCGTTTCTTCGTACATTTATTTTATTATTTCGTTTGTTGGTCATTGTGTCTGCTTATACTGTATGTTTGTTCTATCAATTTTCATTCGTTTGTTCGATTGTTACGGCCTCACGGGGAAAAAACACTATTTGATTAGTATGCAGTGCCGTACAATGAAAGGGGTCAAGAAATGTCAACATTTTCCTGTAATATTAGCTGTATCGATAAACGGCAAAACCGAGCAAGTAGCTAGTTGTTTGGGTACGTAGCTATCAGCTTGCATTCGGAAGAGAGTGGGTTCGATCAACCCTGAAGATGGCTTTCCGTGGTTTTATATTTACACATGAGGCAAATACTGGGTCTGTACCTTAACTGAAGCTACGGTCGGTTCCTTTCCACTCCTAGGTCTTTCCTATCCCATCGTTGCCATAAGACCTACATTTTTCGATGCGACGTAAAGCAAATTACAAAATATCCTGCTAATAATGCAAATTGCTCAAAATATCATTTCCAACATTTCATATTCTTTGGGATAATAACGGAGATCACGAATTATTATATTTTTCACAAATTTCCGAGTTAACTGGCGATGGTGAAGAATAACATTATACTGATTGTTTGAGTTGAGTTTCTCCCTCTCTCTCTCTCTCTCTCTCCTGGGTGCATCTCCCTTCCGCTAGATGTCATTTTAATGCTGAAAGGACGATAAACACAGATTTTCATCAATTGTAGAAAACCTAACCCTTCAAAGATCGGTAAAACAGCTATTACAGTATTATATATTTGAAGCAAATATAGTTTTTACTTTAAAAAATACTGAGACGTACTAGCCCCGTGGTAGCCCTTTTCGACACTTTCAGGAAGGGGCTAGTGAGTCAAACTTCCGGGGATCTCCCGGACGGTTTGTCGGGTGGGGCCGGCCTCTCCGTGTATTGTTCTCGGTTTGCTTACCTGCGAGTTTCTGGTAGGTGCAACGAGAATGTTCCGTCTCTAGCCAAGTCAGGAATATTCTGGTACACAACACTCGAGCTATAAAAAAGGGGGCTAGCGGCGGGCTGCTGGTCAGTGTTGGACTCACTGGAGGAGTCTGAACGAGGAGTTACGGTGTTTTGTCGGAGTGTCCAGTAAGTAGCTGGGGGTACGGAACGGAAGACTGTGTACTACCCGAGAATACTGCGTGTGTACTTCTGTAGTCCGATGATCGCCGTGGAGTCAGCGACTGGAGCAACTATCGTGAGTGTAATTGGAACAATGTTAATGGTCTTTGTTGTGAGGAGTACTGTCCTGCTGTTTAGCACTGTTTGACTGTTGCTGTTTATTTGTTCACTGTATGTGGTAGTGTAAATTACTGGTGTCGAAACAACGAACAGCCATCGTGTGTTGTGTGGCCCGTAGCCCTAAGTTCAAACCCAATTGACTGCCCGCACCTGCGGTGTATGGTGAATGGATTTGGAGATGTGACAGCAAAGACGAGCCTGTGAACTGGATTAAAACCCTCTCAGGTAATTTCTAAGAGCTGGGAATCCCCGCTGTGTGTAAAGAACGGAGACTTGTAAATAGACAACAATTAGTTAAGTGTGGTCATTCAAGATTTTATAGAATCGTGTCTATATATATATGTGTGTGTATGCACAAATAATTATGCGGAAGTTAAAATTAGAGGAACTGACATTGGTGTGAAGATTTGAAGGAAAACGTGAAACAATTTGAGATGTGCTGGTGATACAGCCCTGCTGGCAGAAACAGAAGAAGATCTAAAGCTTTTAAATTTCCGCCTCAAAGTTGAAACTGAAAAAACGGGCCTTTATCTCAATATTAAAGAGACCAAAGGTATGACAACGGATGAGTGTGGTACAGTTTGTCTAAAGCTAAATAGGGAGAAGATAGAGAGGGTGGAGGATTTCATATTCTTGGGAGCCAAAATCAATCAAAGTGGAGATTGCGGTCCGGATATTAAAAGACTGATTTCGCTTGCACGAATCGCTATGATGACAATGTCCCCGATCTGGAAGAGAGGGGATATCAGTTTGGCTACCAAGTACGGGTTAATCAATGCGATAATATTCCCAGCGTTCATGTATGTATGTGAGAGATAGCCGCTGGAACGGGTAGACAAAGGGAAAATCGACGCTTTTGAGCTTTGGTGTAGGCGAAGACACTTACGAATACCATGGACTGCAAAAATCACCAATAAGGCAATAACGCATCAATCCACGTAAGTCACTGGTTGGTATGATTATGAAGCTGAGACTAGTCTACTCGGCCACATTATGCGTTCAGAAGCACTAGAAACAGCAATCATGCTAGGAATGATCAGCGGTACAAGAAGACCAAAACATGTGGGTTAGACACCATTAAAACAGGCACTATTCTCACCCAGGAACATCTTGGAGAGCGCTAATTCGTAGAATCACCGATGGTCGGATCAGACTCCAATGCATTTATTGGGTCATCTGAAATAAATTCGAGGAATAAAACAGGCGCTGTTTTATTCGTAACAATATAACGTACTTAGAATATGATCTTCAAGGAAGGCTTACAAGAAATTAGTATACAAGACAGGTTTTCCCTTTACCTGAAAATTTCTAATCTTGCATTTCAAATTTTTTGGAATTCAGGCCCTGAAATTGACTAGGACTTGAACCGTGGTCACTTTGGGGAGAGGTAATGTGGTTATCCACTGAGCAATGGCGTCTGTTTTACTTGAAAATTCCAGAATGAAGCGGTGTACATTGGGTACGGCAAAAAATAATGCAAACAGAATTTCTTTGATATAACTCGTCAAACAGTTTCCAGAAGTCTATGATGTGTTGGCAAATTCGTAACTCTAGTTCTGTGTCTAGTACACAACCACAGGCCAAATGCTAATTTGTAGCATTCCTGTAACAGAAGTAGCTTGGGGAGGCTTCTAGCTGAACATAATTAAGCTGCATGAAGTTTTTAATAAAGTCTGTGGATGAACACGTGAGTGGTAAAACACACATTCTCTCTTTCCATTTTATTTAATTTCATAAAGCCTGATATTAAAATCTCACTTGTATATACAGTTGTACCTTTCATCTGCCGTAGAATTTTAAATAACCTCATATCTGGCCAAAGATGTGTCCTGCAGAAGAGAGATATATCACCGCGTTTTAGATTGGACATAATTTAACTGCTATGCCAGGAATATGAATACAATAGAACTTCAAATAAAGCAGTTCTAAAATGTGAGAGTATTCAGGAAATATTATATTGTGTTCCCTGCTTCTATTTACATATCTAACTCGTCTTTAATACAAATCCGATGATTCTCATCATAAATAAGTGAACTATATTTGACATATAGTTGTATATTTCGGTCTTTCTACATAGTCATATTTTGAATGTAAAAGGGTCATATTTAGGTGGTTTGGCGGCAGCCCTGCCTCTGCATTTACAGTGAATGAAAATGAAAACCTACAACCTGTTTTCCAGTCATTGACCGGGTCAGGGATGTAATGAATGAAACACATATATATATATAGGCTGTTATTACAATGGGGTCGCCACTCCCAAGGTGATTTATTATTAATGAGTGATAAATGCTATGAAATGATAATGGAGAGTGTTGCTGGAATGAAAGACGACAGGGAAAACCAGAGTACCCGGAGAAAAACCTGTCCCGCCTCCGCTTTGTCCAGCACAAATCTCACATGGAGTCACCGAGATTTGAACAACGGTATCCAGCGGTGAGAGGCCGACGCGCTGCCGTCTGAGCCACGGAGGCTTCTGCATTTACAGTAAGTAGGAAAAAAAGAAATTCCCTCCATACTTCTAAATGAGAGTAGATGGTCAAGAAATATATTAAATTACTAAGATGTATCCACATATTCATCATCTAATGGCGAATAGTTTCAGACAATTGAGGAGGAGAATTATTTGACTTGGAAAAGTCAAGTATTTAACACAATCATGTTACTTGTGCAGAGTTTTGTGTAAACACAATAATAAAGTCATAAGACCTGAGCACTTAATTATTTTGAGAAATGCAACAAGAAAAATATTGTTCATAATATAGTTATACATTTTTAAATAATACGTATGCATCAAATTTTTAAAAGGGACATGCGTCATGCGGACTACACTGTTAGGAAAATAAAAGCAAAAAAACTGTGTGAAGACTCAACTAAGTACAATGCATGCATTTTCGTATTTTGATGTTATTGGTAAGTTGCAAAGTAATGTTACAGCAAACAAATTGTCACCTGCAATTAAACATTCTATTTTTATTTAATTTTAAGCCCTTTTAAAAATACAACCTCTAACTCCATAAAATGGGTTAGAATCAACTTGAATTAGATTAATTTAATTTACTTTATAGAACTCCATACGATAATTATTCTAACCTACGTTTCAGTATTTAGAAACACACTTTCCTTCAGTCACAATCTTTCTGAAAAGATGTCGAAATAATATTCAAGTTCAGCAAACAAAAACGAATACTTCAATATTACTGTTTCTTCTCGCTGTATAGAACAAATTAGACAAACATAATAATGTTATATTATTGTAACGGTCCAGGCTTCTCCAGCCATACTAATTTAGCGTACAATCCTTTTACGCGATACCACTCGATATCAAGATTATCCGCCATCGGCAATTATTCATAATGAAATATTAATTTAACTTCAATCATGTGTAATTAATGCTTTTGGAATCATATTGTATATATTATAACATCATTTATTATTTAAATTATTATATTAGGTAGGATAGGAATTCATTATGTATTGTAAATATGGTCAATGTTGAGAAAGAGTTGGTGTCATTTCATCTCATACTTGTATACACGGAAAAGTTACTCTTGAAGCGGGGAAGTTGGATGACTCACGGGTTTAACTCATGAGCAAAGATAGTATACAGCGACCCGAGCGCGAGGCTAACAAACCAGGCATCTACATCATCGCCACGCCTACTGGTTACCTGTGATGAATGAAGAGAGGGAGATGACAATGCGATCTACGAATCAGATGCTTCGTTGTATTGAGATTTGGTATTGAGCTGCTACCAAGAGTGGGGAGAGCCCGGGGATATATTATCTAGCGCGGAGCAACCCTCGACTCACACTACCAGAACCACAACTACTTTATTATCCTTGAGACAGCGAGTGGTCGCTTCGAGACATAGTTATTTTCGTACGGTGTGTTGTCGCTTCGACACAGTACTTAGCTGCTGTGATGTTGTCGGACCTCTTTCAGGCCTCTTTCATTTCTGAGCTTTTGCTTTGTCTCTACAGGGACAAAATCAATTAACAATACCCGTTCGAAACAAAATGTTTTGACTTCAGTCCTCACTCAAATTTAGGCATGAAAAACACCAATTTAAAAGTAATCGGTAGGCCTATGTTTAAAGTTTCCAAAATGCGCAAAAACAGTAAATAGTCCAAATAGTGAGTTACGCCCATTTAGAAAAGTCGATTCTTATATACCAGAATATAATTTTGAAACAAGTGTAATCTACGTTCATACATTATGTTATGAATACCTCGAGAAGTTACTCAGCAAGATGGAATTTCTTTCATGTAAGGTAATAGCATATTTTTCAAAATGGCCATTTTCTTAATTCACCAAACTATCATTCCCTATCGTTACCTTCTGAGATTTTTCCTCTCATATAAACAGACGTCATTTAACTCCACTCTGTACGTTCCGGCCCTAAAAGCAAATTATTTTATTACTAATGCAATGTCCGGCTCTGTGGTGTAGTGGTTAGTGTGATTAGCTCTGCCATCCTTGGAGGCCCGGTTTCGATTCCCGGCTCTGCTACGAAATTCGAAAAGTGGTATGAGCACTGGAACGGATTCCATTCAGCCCCGGGAAGTCAAGTAAATAGAGGGATGTTTAGTTCCCACCTTAGCCATCCTTTATGTGTTTTTGCGTGGTTTCCCACTTCTCCTCCAGGAAAATACCGGGATGGTACCTAACTTAAGGCCACGGCCGCTTCCTTCCCTCTTCCTTCCGGTCTTCGCGTCCCCCACAAGACCCCTGTTCAGCATAGCAGACGAAGCCACATGGTACTGGCCTCCTTTGCGGTTGTATTCCTCCAACCCAATGTCTCACGCTCCAGGACACTGCCGTTGAGACGGTAGACGTGGAATCCTCCGCTGAGTCCGAGGGAAAACCAACCCTGGAGGGTAAACGGTCTGAGGAAGGGAAAGAAAGAATAAAGCAATGATCAAAGAAATGTATTTCTAATGGGGGATTTACGAACAAGAGAATATGGCTAACTCAGTTATCGGTTAGCGTAAATATTTTTACAATTCCTTTATCATTGTAAAATTCTAAATGTAAGATAGATATGTGCATTTCTTGAATCCCATTTTTCCTCAGTATCAAATTTCCAATACATACATACATACATACATACATACATACATACATACATACATACATACATACATATATTATCATTAAAGACTGTTATGCCTTTCAGCGTTCAGTCTGCAAGCCTCTGTGAATTTACTAAACGTCGCCACAATCCTCTATTTGCAACCAGTGCTGTGGCTTCATTTAGTTATATAGCTCTTATATTTAAATCGTTAGAAACTGAGTATAACCATCGTCATCTTGGTCTCCCTCTACTTCTCTTACCCTCCATAACAGAGTCCATTATTCTCCTAGGTAACCTATCCTCCTCCTCCATTCGCCTCACATGACCCCACCACCGAAGCCGGTTTATGTGTACAGCTTTATCCATCGGGTTCATTCCTTACTTTGCTTTTTTCTCCTCGTTCCATTTACCCTCCTGCCATTGTTCCCACCTGTTTGTAACAGCAGTCGTTCTCGCTACTTTCTTATCTGTTACTTATAATGAATAAGATATCCTGAGTCCACCCATCTTTCGCTCCTGTAAAGCAAAGTTGGTCTGAAAACAGACCGATGTAAAGATAGTTTGCCTTTGGTTGTGGTACCATACACAACCATTAACCCGACTCAAGGGAGATAGGGCCACCTTTCCTATTCTCCATATGAATAACTCCTGCCTGGCGCATCCACGTTGCGGGGGTGGGCAACCTCTACTCCAGTAGGCCGGTGTAAAAGGATGGCTTAGTTCAGGTGGGGACCCAGTCCCACGGGGTATAACGTGAAACCCATGCCCACGGTTACAGGTGAAGACCTTAACGGCGGATCCAGCAGATGAGGAGACCTTCAAAATGGTGGAAAAGGCGGATGAGGCAACCCATCCTCACTGGGCTTAATTAGTTGAGGACGTAAGACGGGGTAGACGGGACTCCTTAGTCGTGGTGAAGGCAACCTGTCTACGAGTAGGATGCTCCAAAATCAATGTCCCCAGCCAGTGGATAGGGTTGAGCGTTGGGTCAACGGCCTCACCTTGTAAAAAAAGCATTGTTCAGAAGACTTCTACGAGAAAACCGGACGGAAATCAAAGACGACAAAAGCTTAGGAAAAGGAGACGAGTAAGGAAAGCGGGTATAAACATGGCGACATGGAATGTAAGAACAATGTTGAAACCGGACAAAATGCAAGAAATTTTAAATGAAACAAAACGATTTGGATACGACTTAGTAGCGATTCAGAAAATAAGATGGAAAAGGCAAGGATGTATTGAAAAGAAAGATTATAACCTCTATTACAGTAGGCCGGAAGAAAGAACAGGACAGTTCTGTACGGGATTTACAGTACATGGGAAATTGAAGAAGAGTGTAATAGGATTTGAACCGATGTCAGATAGAATATTTAAGCTTCGGATTAAGTGGAAGTTTAGGAACATAACTGTTATATCAGCACATGCACCAATTGAAGATGCGGATGAGGAAAGGAAGGAACATTTTATGATGAGTTAGTACAAACCGTTGAAGAGGGACCAAGATAGGACATGATTATTATTTTAGGAGATTTTAACGCCAAAGTGGGAAAGGAAGAGTGTATGAGACCAATAGCCGGGAAATGTACACTACATGATGAATCAAATGAGAATGGTTTTTACTTGGGACAGTTTGCAACTACGAGTGGTCTTATAATTAAAAGCACCTGCTTTGATCATAACAAAATACGTAAAGGAACGTGGAAGATGCCAGGAAGCAAAGTGGTAAATCAAATAGATCATGTACTAGTGACGACGAGGCATGCAGCATCCATTATTGGCGTAAGGACCTGCAGATGCCAAACGGTGATTCTGATCATTACTTAGTAAAAGCAATAATGAGACAAAAATTGGCAACAGGAGAGAGGAGACATCCTACGGAAAGAATGAAATGGAATTTGGAAAAACTACAAAAACCAGAAGGAAAACAATAATTCCAGTCAAAAATGAATAATACTTTACAGACGATTGGACAAGTACCTGGAATAGAGGAAAGGTGGGCAAAAGTTCAAAGGTGCATACAAAATGCTGCACAAGAAACACTGTATACAGCTAAAAAGAAAATAAATATTTGGTTTGATATGGAGTGTGAGGAAGCGATTGGAAAGAAGAATGCAGCAAGAGCAAAAATATTACAGAGAGATACAAGGTCAAATAGGGAAAATTATGAGAAATGCAGACGTGAAGCTAATAACATCTGTAAGAAGAAGAAAAGAGAGATGATTAAGAACTAGAGAGTATAGAGACACAAAGCTTACAGAAGAGGACAAAGGAATTCTATAATGAAATTAATTATTTCAGGAAGGGGTATAAGCCAAGATTGAACGGCTGTAAGAATAAAGAAGGTAAGCTATTAAAGAATGAAGAGGAGGTAAGTGAAAGATTGATCGAATACTTCTGAGAGCTCCTTAACAAGGAAAGAGAAGACGTGGAAGAAAGTGAAAGGCATATGGAGCTGAGTGGGCCAGAACAATGGATAAATGCCCCACATTGTAAGATGTAGAAAATGCTATTGCAAAATTAAAAACCATAAAGCAGCAGGGGAAGACGGAATAACAAGTGAACTGATTAAAATAGTAGCAAAGAAATGCTACGAGAGATACATGAACTGATTATTAAGATTTGGGAGAAAGAACGGATACGTGATGAGTGGAATACAGGAATAATTACTGAATATAATCTATAAAGTATTTTCAAATATCCTATTACAATATCTGACTCCATATGCTGAAGAAAGATTGGATGAAGTACAGTGTAGCTTCAAGCGAAATAGGAGCACAGTAGATCAAATATTCGTGGTATGTAAAACGAAGGAAAAATGCCATGAGCATAATATAGATCTACATATGTTTTTTGTAGATTGTAGACAAGCATTTGGCATTATATACAAGGATAAGCTATATGAATATATGGAGGCAATAGGAATACCACAGAAACTTAATAGGATGTTCAGAATCACTTTAGGAGAAGTAAGGGCAAAGGTGATTGTGGATGGGAGAATTGGAAATGAGTTTGCTCTCAATACAGGAGTCAGACAATGTGATGCACTCTCAGCTACTTTGTTTAATCCGGCAATTAATCAAGTCCTTGAAAAAATAAATAATGGACACCGGAAATATTGTATATAAATCTAAACAAATTTGTGCGTATGCAGATGATGTAGTGTAAATAGCCAGGAATGATAGATATTTGAAGGAAATATTTCTTGAAATAGGCGAAGCAGGAAAACGGATGGGATTGGAGGTGAATGACAGTAAATCCAAGTATATGCGTGTGACTGTTATAGAGGGCAGAAGCAGTCAATATAATCTGACAATAAATGGACATAATTTTGAGAATGTACGAAGTTTTGAGTATTTGGGAACCATGTTGACAAACAATAATAGAATAAGTCAGGATATACATCGTAGAATAATAGCTGGAAACAGGTTCTATTATGCAAATATTACATTATTTAAATCTCGTCTATTGTCTAAACCTACAAAATTCAAAGTGTATAGGACCCTTATTAGACCTGTAGTGACATATGGCTCAGAAACCTGGAACCTTTTAGTTGATGACGCAAATAAATTAAGAATATTTGAAAGAAAGATAATTTGACGAATATATGGCCCAATTCAAGACCAGAATGGTTGGAGGATAAGAACGAATGCTGATATACAGAACATATTAGACCAGGAGGATATAGTTAGATTTATTAAGGCACAGAGACTGCGATAGTAGTATAATTGGATGGTTCTGGCGCCACCGCCACCTCCGGCTCCCAGTGGCCACCTCCACCTCAGCCAGTGGCCTCTTCCAGTACTGCCAACTTAACCTAACTAGCGCGACAGTACTGCCAACTTAACCTAACTAGCGCGAAATTTGAATTTGTAAACAAAGCAACGTGCTTTTTGACAGCTGTCATCGACAACAACGCATCGCTAACCTCACTGCTGCCATCTTGACGGGCCTAAACCTCACTAGTGCCAACTTAACCTCACTAGCGTGAGGTAAACAAAGCCACGTGTTTTTTGACAGCCACGTGCTTTTTGACAGATTTGTAAACAAAGCCACGTGCTTTTTGACAGACAACAACGCATCGCAAACCTCAGTACTGCTATCTTGATGGACCTAAACCTTAGTGGTACCAACTTAACCTCACTAGCGCGAGGTAAACAAAGCCACGTGCTTTTTGACAGCCACGTGCTGTTTTGACAGCTGTCATCCGCCATCTTTAAACCACAAAGCACTGTGCTGCCCTCTATATCGCAGTAGCTGCAAAATTCGTCACCTGTCATCGACAGTGCTGCTATCTTGACGGGTCTAAACCTTAGTGCTACCAACTTAACCTAACTAGCGCGAGGTAAACAAAGCCACGTGCAGCTGTCATCCGCCATCTTTGAGCACAGTGCTGCCCTCTTTAGCTACTTACCTTTGAAATGTGGTGGCGGATAATTTGAAAAATGCTTTTTTGACAGCAGCCATATTGCATCGCAAACCTCAGTGCTGCCCTCTTTAGCTAGATACCTGTGGTAGCAGACAATTCCACGTGACAGCAGCCATCTTTAATCAAGAGAGCACCGTGCTGCCCTCTATGTGGTGACGGCAAATTCCACGTGCTCTTGTTTGGAAACAAACCCACGTGCTTTTTTTGACAGCTACCATCCACCATCTTTAATCAACAGAGCACAGTGCTGTACTCTTTAGCTAGATACCTTTGAAATGTGGTGGCGGCAATTTGAAAAATTCTATGTGCTCTTGTTGGGAAACAAAGCCGCGTGCTTTTTTTTGACAGCTGTCATCCGCCATCTTTAATCAATAGAGCACTGTGCTGCCCTCTATATGGTGACGGCAAATTCCACGTGGAAACAAAGCCATGTGCAGCTGTCATCCGCCATCTTTAATCACCGTGCTGCCCGGTGGCGGCAAATTGAAAAATTCCACGTGCTCTTATTTGGAAACAAAGCCATGTGCTTTTTTGACAGCTGTCATCCGCCATCTTTAATCCAGAGAGAACAGTGCTGCCCTCTATGTGGTGGCGGCAAATTCTACGTGCTCTTGTTTGAAAACATACTCACGTGCTTTTTTGACAGCTGTCATCTGCCATCTTTGAGAACAGTGCTGCCCTCTATGTGGTGGCGGCAAATTGAAAAATTCCACGTGCTCTTGTTTGAAAACATACTCACGTGCTTTTTTGACAGCTGTCATCCGCCATCTTTGAGAACAGTGCTGCCCTCTATGTGGTGGCGGCAAATTGAAAAATTCCACGTGCTCTTGTTTGAAAACATACTCATGTGCTTTTTTGACAGCTGTCATCCACCATCTTTAATCACCGTGCTGCCCGGTGACGGCAAATTCCACGTAGAAACAAAGCCATGTGCAGCTGTCATCCGCCATCTTTAATCACCGTGCTGCCCGGTGACGGCAAATTCCACGTGGAAACAAAGCCATGTGCTTTTTTGACAGCTGTCATCCGCCATCTTTAATCACCGTGCTACACTCTATGTGGTGGCGACAAATTCTAAATGCTTTACAAACCCATGTGCTTTTCTGACAGAGCTGTCATCCACCATCTTTAATCACCGTGCTGCCCCGGTGGTGGCAAATTCTACGTGCTTTACAAAGCTATGTGCTTTTTTGACAAAAAAAAAATTCTGCTCTCGAGATACTTACCGAACTATACTCACGAAACTGCTCATCACCTTCTTTCTTCTATGAGTAATAAACAAAAACTCTATCCTGCAAATAAGGAGCGGGAGGAAGGTGATACCTAACCTAAAATAAAAGAATATGCCAATTCTACATTATTTATTTACATCTTGTATGTACAAGTTTTATCTCGAATCATTTCACCCTAGCGTACTTCTCGATGCAATTCTTGAATGTACAAGTTTAGACTTGCCGTACCAGCGTTCCTCTCCCGAATTGTGATGTAAGACAGCGTAACGTAAGTACACACACCTCTAGCATAATGTTTATGTAAAGTAGTACTTATCAATACTACTATGCCCCCAGGCTAGCGTGTTGGTAGAATTTGGAATGACAAACCGTTTACAATCATCGCTATTAAGGGCTACCTTACTAATTAAATGAGTGTACAACTGGTGCTTCTTGCTTCTAATGACAGACATTTGCTTATGCAAAACACGTGGATTACTTTTAATGCAATTGTTATAGTTTTCAAAACTTAGCTGATTCTGAACGACATTCTTTTTAACCCCCTTCAATCTCTTTATTTGTAATTCATTTAAGAGTTTTATGCAATATGACTTGGATTTAGTACCTACAAATGAATCGATAATATTCCCAGCACATTCATCTTTCATTTTACCTAGAAACTTTTTGTTCACTAGCGGTAGATGATATTGATTATCTGCAGGATAGTTACTCGTATCAAACCTACCCAAGTCAGGCTTTATATCATTGTAATAGTCATCAGTTTTGATTTGATAAATAAACGAATCGGTATCTGTGTAGAGCAATTGCGCATTATGCGCGTACTTCTTCATCATATAATCGTAATGGAATTCATACATGAGTGTTTTAGCCAATTCAAGTACTGTGAAGCCGACGTAGGTAGGTTTGTCATACTTAACCTTGACACGATTCATCTGTATAATAACTAAATTCTCGTGTATGATGGTGCAGCTGTGGAAATTTGGTTTACTTATTAAATAGTTAGCACCATACCTTTTCTTAATATTATCCCAGTTTGTAATCAATTTTACATCAACGCGTTTGTCAACATTCTCCATAGTCTTACCAAACACACTATTATTCATGAGCTTGTAGAAATCTTTTTCAAACTCGTTAACCACATTCGTTCTTAAATTATTGTTCAGATCGATATATGGCTTTAGCCACGGTGACTGATTAAATTCTAGTACGCGATGAATTTTGGATAACTTCAAACCATGCTGCAAACACTGTTTTAAATTTCGGTAATGAATGATATACTTAGATTTATCGCATAAATTAGCAATGAGCATTTTCGTCGTTGATGCAATGTACGGGGACTTCATATTTTCAGGGCAGAACGGTAGGTCATTATGAGAAGTGTGTAACTCTTTAGGATACTGTAAGTCAACTTCGAGGAAATAACCTTTATCAGCTTCATCACCTAGGACGTGTAGCTGTAAAGCATCAATTTCGCACTGCGTCAGCCAGCGGAAACCACTCACCGGTAGATGCTGACTCATCGCCCACCCATACTGATTATTAGCATCGAGGTAAACGATATACCGAGATTCCTGACTGGAATCGAAACTCGGCATGTACTTATTATTAGCCCTCGAATACCGGCCGCTGCACTGACTCAGACCGCCTCGAATGGATGCTTTTATAAAGTGCACCATATCAATATCAGTTAGCAGTTCTAAATTCACACGCGTGTGTTTCAACATCGCGTCCCAACTTAACCCAGGTGCAGTAAAATACTGACATGGGTCAAGGCTGTAGGTGTTCATGCAAACACAGCGAAAATTTTCAAAAACATCAGCTAACAAAAGTACATCTGTCTTTAAATATAAATCGGAGTATTCACCCAGCGTTTGAATGTGGAACTGCTCCCAGATATGTTGTGCATGTAAATAGTCATCATCACTAATATCTGCTGAATTCAGCGAGCTGTAAAAGGATTGTTTCGATGGTAAGGCACGTTCTTCGAGGCGGTCTAAGCAGTCGAGATATTCGTAACAAAAAACACCCTTACACGAAGTAAATTAAACTGCGCTTCTTCAGGGAAAACGCGTCGAATTTCCGTAAATTGTTCAGGCTGTAAATGACTAGAAAGTTTATCGAGGCTACTCGCCATAAAGCGAAACGAGTCAAGGAATCTCAGTTTTATAGAATGCTCAGCATCTACTTTTACAGACTTTGCAAACGCAATGTACCGCTCTTTATTCTGAGGGATTATATCTACTTTTTCATCCGAAGCTCCAAATTGTGAAATGATGAAATGAGAGTCGTAACCAGATAAGTTATGAAAAATTACAGGGATAAATTTAGGAACTCTATACTTAAGATTACAGCTATAATGAGCGGCACATCTGTAGAAACCAGTTAAATGATCATGATCAAAAACTTTAGGGTCATTTTCGGAAAATTCCCCATCACAAATGCTACATTTTGTAGCACGTTCATGATCATTTAACTGAATTTCGGTGAGTGGCTTCATAGGAATATTACTATTCAGAATACGACCGAGACGAACTGCATCACTTTCAAGTCTTTCTAAAAATACTTTAGCAGCATCATGTCCTCGATACAGCTCTAACTTGTTAAGCGTACTATCGTAACTACACTTGATGTAATACGCGAAGCTATACGGGACATGCATGTGCGTAGTATTAGTGAAAGAGTTGTCAGGATTAGGTGAGCATGTGTTGCATGGCGTGAGGATGGCTTCAAAGTCTGCATAAATCACGAACGGTACCCACATCTGCTTGTGAAAATTTGTAAATTTTAAAACATTATTGCCTGTAGTAGGTATCTCTGTACGTACATGATTGCAGTCATTCTTGGAATGCTTCGTTAACTGATCTTCATTTCTGAAATACTGCAAGCATCCATCACATAGCCACTTTTTACCATTACGTTTTGACAACTGACTGCCAACAAGTCTACTCAGATTTTTAATCCAGCAAAAGTGGCTATTCTCACTGTTTTCAATATAGAGTAAATTAACGTGAGTACTCTTCTTATGACATGTATAATACAGAGGACCTACTACAGACTTTTTCTCTACACCATACACATTAATACTAATGTTATTTAGTTCCTCAAAGCGCTTAATATCCTTTATCTGCACAGGAAATTCTATACTATCGAAATTTAGCTGCGTTGAATAGTGTGGATAGGATGATGTTCTATTCGCTACATTCCGTTTCACAGGATTTAAAGCTGACATCACCGCACATGCAAAACATGCTTCGTCATTGTTTTGGATGTTTACAACAGCTTTTCTTTGCTGAATCCATGTCGGCAGCTCGATGTGCGAAGATCCACGCATAGGATTGTACTTATTGATGTTAACTTCTAGATACATTATCTCAACTAAAGCCCACCCTGATTCCTTTTCCTGAAATTCCTCGCTCTTAGTTGAAATAATGTTAGAGACATACCTAAGTACATCACCAAAATTAGTCGACTCACTTATGACAAAATTCTTCGTATTAAATGATATAATGTCCGTTATTTCGGATTCATCCGTGCTTTTAATGTACAAGGCGAAAAGTTCAAAATTAACTTTAAATAAACTATGACTGGACAAAGATTTAGCAAGAAGCTGTTGTACATCCGGTTGAACGCAATTTAAAAAGTTTGAAGTGCTCTGAAACTTTTGACTGGTGCGAATTCGGTAACTAGCAATCCTACTTTTAAATGCTGTATTAATTTCCTCGATGTTTGCGTTACTACCACTTCTACACGCATTATTTTTATGCGCATTACTCCGTAAGTGTCCCTGAAAATGCGAAGATGGTACATCAGTGTTACAGTGCTCGCAGTGAATAGTTTGAAGTTCATTTTTCCTAGGTTTTTTACTACTAGTACTTTCTACAGCTACATCAGTAGCTGCACACTTTTTCCCTACTACTACCTGAGGGCAAGTAGATATTTGATGTACCTCTGCTAAGTGAGCCTGGTATTGCTCTACATTAGCGAAGTACAGCCCGCAAACATCACATAAAGCAGATGTTATGCTAGGGTGTTTTGATTTTATATGACGTGCGAGGTTATCCTGTCTTGCGAACGTTGCCTTACACTGTTCGCAGGGGAACATAGTAGGGTTATAGTCGCAAGCAGATAGCTGATGATGTTTTGTTTTTACATGGCGTGCAAGGCTGTCACGTCTTGTGAACGTTGCCTTACACAGCTCGCATGGGAACATAGTGTCTTCTCTTTCTTCGAATAAAGTGTTTAGGTGAACAGCGTATGCAACAAGTTCTGAAAAGAGAACCACCAATAGAGATTAGCCTAAAGTTGCGATGTTCAACCTATAGAGGTTGGACATGGCTGTGAGTTAGGCCTATAGCATGAGGATTGAAGAGAACGACTAAAGTTACGATGTTCGGAAGAAACCAAGTTTCAACCTGTTGAGGACAGACATAGCTACGTGTGCGTGTTTGAAATTATACCACGTCTATAGTATGTTGATTAAAGAGAACAACTATTTATGATTAGCTTAAAGTTACGATGTTCGGAAGAAACCAACTTTCAACCTGTTGAGGGCAGACATAGCTATGTACGCACCTCGTCTATAGTATGTAGATTAAAGAGAACAACTATTTATCAATAGACTAAAGTTACGATGTTCGGAAGAAACCAAGTTTAAGCCTGTTGAGGACGGACATAGCTATGTACGCACCTCGTCTATAGTATGTAGATTAAAGAGAACAACTATTTATGAATAGCTTAAAGTTACGGAAGAAACCAAGTTTAAGCCTGTTGAGGACGGACATAGCTATGTGTGCGTGTTTGAAATCATACCACGTCTATAGTATGTTGATTAAAGAGAACAACTATTTATGATTAGCTTAAAGTTACGATGTTCGGAAGAAACCAACTTTCAACCTGTTGAGGGCAGACATAGCTATGTGTGCGTGTTTGAAATTATACTACGTCTATAGTATGTAGATTAAAGAGAACAACTATTTATCAATAGACTAAAGTTACGGAAGAAACCAAGTTTAAGCCTGTTGAGGGCAGACATAGCTATGTGTGCGTGTTTGAAATTATACTACGTCTATAGTATGTAGATTAAAGAGAACAACTATTTATCAATAGACTAAAGTTACGATGTTCGGAAGAAACCAAGTTTAAGCCTGTTGAGGGCAGACATAGCTATGTACGCACCTCGTCTATAGTATGTAGGTTGAAGAGAACAATTATTTATGAATAGCTTAAAGTTACGGAAGAAACCAAGTTTAAGCCTGTTGAGGACGGACATAGCTATGTGTGCGTGTTTGAAATTATACCACGTCTATAGTATGTAGATTAATGAGAACAACTATTTATCAATAGACTAAAGTTACGATGTTCGGAAGAAACCAAGTTTAAGCCTGTTGAGGACGGACATAGCTATGTGTACGTGTTTGAAATTATACCACGTCTATAGTATGTAGATTAAAGAGAACAACTATTTATGAATAGCTTAAAGTTACAGAAGAAACCAAGTTTCAGCCCGTTGAGGGCAGACATAGCTATGTGTACGTGTTTGAAATTATACCACGTCTATAGTATGTAGGTTGAAGAGAACAATTATTTATGAATAGCTTAAAGTTACGGAAGAAACCAACTTTCAACCTGTTGAGGGCAGACATAGCTATGTACGCACCTCGTCTATAGCGTGAGGATTAAAGAGAACAACTATTTATCAATAGACTAAAGTTACGATGTTTTAGAAGAAACCAAGTTTCAACGAATAGAGGTCAGACATACCTTAAAATCTTCGCGCTGCAAACTGTTACTCGGATGAATAAAATGCGTGCGTTCAAGCCTGAAACTCGAACGGTACCTAAAAAAGAAAAGAACAAACATATATGAATGCAGTGTAGGGTGTATCAGCTAGCCTAGTTATCTTTACAACTCAAAGTTCGAAAACATACCTTAAAAAAAAAATGAATGTGCTGCAGACTGTTACTCGGATGAATAAAATGCGTACTTTCAAGCCTGTAACTCGAACGGTACCTAAAAAAGAAAAGAACAAACATATATGAATGCAGTGTAGGGTGTATCAGCTAGCCTAGTTATCTTTACAACTCAAAGTTCGAAAACATACCTTAAAAATGCATGTGCTGCAGACTGTTACTCGGATGAATAAAATTGTTGCGTACTTTCGAACGGTACCTAAAAAAAAGAACAAACATATATGAATGTAGATGTCTAGCGTAGAAGTTGCTTTGCAAATAAAAAAAGGTAATTAACAGTTCTACCTTACCTTAAGATAAAGGCTGAAGAATAATATTCACTGCAGACGGGAGATGTGTGTGTACGTAATAAACGCATACAGAGAACTGTGAGCACTTCGCGCAGACTGCTGCGGCTAAATATTCTGCTTGTTACCAAGCGGATGTGGAAAAATCGCTGAGCTGACAACTGCGGTACAGTCGGAACGAATGCAACAAGAGCTCCCACCTGCAGGCTGACGTATTTAAGCCGGAATCGAACCTCCTGTTGACGCCGAGGTGTCAGAATTTAAGAGTTCGATCCTTGGAAAGTTAGCGTGTGATCCTCGACTTCTCGAGGGTACATACGCGGTATTCCTTACCTGTAGGTATTGAGCTAAAGCTAGATCATGTAATGACGATCGCGCAGGCCCCTCGCCTAGCATTTACGGCTTCTAGTTCGAACCCGCTATCCCCGTTGGATGGAGGCGTTAAGCTGCCTTCTTCGGTAGGAGTAGGCTATGTCGGGATATCGATTTAAAATCCTAGTCGGGAAGGGCAGCCGGTCGTATAAAACTATGGTGTGAGGCGGGGTGTGCAAAAAAAAGCTAGCAATAAGTAAGGGCTGTTGATGGGGACGTTAAACCTTGTGCAGACTCCTTCGAAAATGATTTTTTTGAGTACAAGAGTGTTGATGCTGATTCATTTGTCGGATGGAGGCAATAAGCCTTGTGCAGGCTTCTTCAGTCGAGTAGGCTATGTATCGGTACCGGGATATCTAGTTATAAAACCCGCTACAACAAATTTATCACGTATACTGCGATTTAAAATCCTAGTCAGGAAGGGCAGCCGGTCGTATAAAACTATGGTGTGAGGCGGGGTGTGCAAAAAAGCCAGCATTAAGTAAGGGCTGTCGATAGGAGGCGTTAAACCATGTGCAAGCTCCTTCACCAGGAGAAGCCTACATGCCGGTACCGTGCAGGTTCTTTCGATAGGAGTAGGCACTGTGTGTGTTTTAACCTCTCCGTACAATCATGATAGTTTACGTTAGGAACTTACATAGGCTAAATGCTACACATTCCGTGGCAGAGCCGGGAATCGAACTCGGTCGAAAATTATTTTTTGAGTACAAGAGTGTTGATGCTGATTCATTTGTCGGATGGAGGCAATAAGCCTTGTGCAGGCTTCTTCAGTGGAGTAGGCTATGTATCGGTACCGGGATATCTAGTTATAAAACCCGCTACAACAAATTTATCACGTATACTGCGATTTAAAATCCTAGTCAGGAAGGGCAGCCGGTCGTATAAAACTATGGTGTGAGGCGGGGTGTGCAAGAAAGCTAGCATTAAGTAAGGGCTGTTGATGGGGGCGTTAAACCTTGTGCAGACTCCTTCGAAAATGATTTTTTGAGTACAAGAATGTTGATGCTGATTCATTTGTCGGATGGAGGCAATAAGCCTTGTGCAGGCTTCTTCTAGTCGGGAGTAGGCTATGTGTCGGTACCGGGATATCTAGTTATAGAACCCGCTACAACAAATTTATCACGTATACTGCGATTTAAAATCCTAGCCAGGAAGGGCAGCCGGTCGTATAAAACTATGGTGTGAGGCGGGGTGTGTGTAAAAGCTAGCAATAAGTAAGGGCTGTTGATGGGGGCGTTAAACCTTGTGCAGACTCCTTCGAAAATGATTTTTTGAGTACATGACTTGACGGTGATTCATTTGTCGGATGGAGGCAATAAGCCGTGTGCAGGCTTCTTTTAGTCGGGAGTAGGCTATGTGTCGGTACCGGGATATCTAGTTATAAAACCCGCTACAACAAATTTATCGCGTATACTGCGATTTAAAATCCTAGTCAGGAAGGGCAGCCGGTCGTATAAAACTATGGTGTGAGGCGGGGTGTGCGAAAAAAAAGCCAGCATTAAGTAAGGGCTGTTGATAGGAGGCGTTAAACTATGTGCAGGCTCCTTCACCAGGAGAAGCCTACATGCCGGTACCGTGCAGGTTCTTTCGATAGGAGTAGGCACTGTGTGTGTTTTAACCTCTCCGTACAATCATGATATTTTACGTTAGGAACTTACATAGGCTAAATGCTACACATTCCATGGCAGAGCCGGGAATCGAACTCGGACCTCCGGGGGTAGCAGCTAATCACACCACAGAGGAGGACAATTTCAGAATATTTTACAACCTTAATTGGTACTGTGTTTTAAGAGCTTACACTCAGCTAAGAAGACGTTCGCGAGTTACAAGTCGCTTATCAGTGTCCTCGCTCAAGGTTGAGCCGGAAGATACGTATACAATTTCAGCTAACACATGCATTCCACACAACTCGCCCAGAATGACTGTGCCGATACTTCTAGGACTGTGGAACAAACCTATAGCCTACAGTATGCATGCCTCTCACCCGGTAGTCTCGGGTTCGATTCTCTTGGGAATAAAAATGTGTTTAAATCACATGAATGTGTTGAGTTATCCTTCCTGATGCAAAACTAGCAGTATCTAACCTCATACACCATAGTTTTACGACCGGCTGCCCTTCCTGACAACTCGGATTAAGAATCTGTTTTACAACGTCTAACACGGGGAATCGGGGATTTACAGCTAGACACTTCTTAGATTTTAAATCACGAACTATTGTTTTACGGCCGGATGCCCTTCCTGACGCAAAACTAAGATTTTAAATCGCAAGAATTTGTTTTAAGACTAGTCGCCCTCCCTGATGCAAAACTAATAGTATCTAAGCTCTTAGTTGCCCTTCCTGACAACTCGGATTAAGAATCTGTCGAGAATCGGGGATTTACAGCTAGCTTAGATTTTAAATCACGAACTAACAAGAGCACGTAGAATTTGCCACCACCGGGGCAGCACTGTTCTCTCTGGATTAAAAGCTTTGTTTCCAAACAAGAGCACGTGGAATTTGCCGTCACCGGGGCAGCACGGTGATTAAAGATGGTGGATGACAGCTCTGTCAGAAAAGCACATGGGTTTGTAAAGCATTTAGAATTTGTCGCCACCACATAGAGTGTAGCACGGTGATTAAAGATGGCGGATGACAGCTGTCAAAAAAGCACATGGCTTTGTTTCCACGTGGAATTTGCCGTCACCGGGCAGCACGGTGATTAAAGATGGCGGATGACAGCTGCACATAGCCTTGTTTCCACGTGGAATTTGCTGTCACCACATAGAGGGCAGCACTGTTCTCAAAGATGGCGGATGACAGCTGTCAAAAAAGCACGTGAGTATGTTTTCAAACAAGAGCACGTGGAATTTTTCAATTTGCCGCCACCACATAGAGGGCTGCACTGTTCTCAAAGATGGCAGATGACAGCTGTCAAAAAAGCACGTGAGTATGTTTTCAAACAAGAGCACGTAGAATTTGCCGCCACCACATAGAGGGCAGCACTGTTCTCTCTGGATTAAAGATGGCGGATGACAGCTGTCAAAAAAGCACATGGCTTTGTTTCCAAATAAGAGCACGTGGAATTTTTCAATTTGCCGCCACCGGGCAGCACGGTGATTAAAGATGGCGGATGACAGCTGCACATGGCTTTGTTTCCACGTGGAATTTGCCGTCACCATATAGAGGGCAGCACTGTTCTCTCTGGATTAAAGATGGCGGATGACAGCTGTCAGAAAAGCACATAGGTTTGTAAAGCACATAGAATTTACCGCCACCACATAGAGTGCAGCACTGTTCTCTCTAGATTAAAGATGGCGGATGACAGCTAACGAAATTGCCTGCAGCACAGTGCTCTATTGATTAAAGATGGCGGATGACAGCTATCAAAAAAAAGCACGCGGCTTTGTTTCCCAACAAGAGCACATAGAATTTTTCAAATTGCCGCCACCACATTTCAAAGGTATCTAGCTAAAGAGTACAGCACTGTGCTCTGTTGATTAAAGATGGTGGATGGTAGCTGTCAAAAAAAGCACGTGGGTTTGTTTCCAAACAAGAGCACGTGGAATTTGCCGTCACCACATAGAGGGCAGCACGGTGCTCTCTTGATTAAAGATGGCTGCTGTCACGTGGAATTGTCTGCTACCACAGGTATCTAGCTAAAGAGGGCAGCACTGAGGTTTGCGATGCAATATGGCTGCTGTCAAAAAAGCATTTTTCAAATTATCCGCCACCACATTTCAAAGGTAAGTAGCTAAAGAGGGCAGCACTGTGCTCAAAGATGGCGGATGACAGCTGCACGTGGCTTTGTTTACCTCGCGCTAGTTAGGTTAAGTTGGTAGCACTAAGGTTTAGACCCGTCAAGATGGCAGCACTGTCGATGACAGGTGACGAATTTTGCAGCTACTGCGATATAGAGGGCAGCACAGTGCTTTGTGGTTTAAAGATGGCGGATGACAGCTGTCAAAACAGCACGTGGCTGTCAAAAAGCACGTGGCTTTGTTTACCTCGCGCTAGTGAGGTTAAGTTGGTACCACTAAGGTTTAGGTCCATCAAGATAGCAGTACTGAGGTTTGCGATGCGTTGTTGTCTGTCAAAAAGCACGTGGCTTTGTTTACAAATCTGTCAAAAAGCACGTGGCTGTCAAAAAACACGCGGCTTTGTTTACCTCACGCTAGTGAGGTTAAGTTGGCACTAGTGAGGTTTAGGCCCGTCAAGATGGCAGCAGTGCGGTTAGCGATGCGTTGTTGTCGATGACAGCTGTCAAAAAGCACGTGGCTTTGTTTACAAATTCAAATTTCGCGCTAGTTAGGTTAAGCTGGCAGTACTGTCGCGCTAGTTAGGTTAAGTTGGCAGTACTGGAAGAGGCCACTGGCTGAGGTGGAGGTGGCCACTGGGAGCCGGAGGTGGCGGTGGCGCCAGAACCATCCAATTATACTACTTGCGATGGCTTGGCCATGTGGAAAGAATGGAGGAAGATCGAATACCAAGAAAAGTAGTTAAATCCCGAGTAGATAAAAGACGGCGACAAGGAAGGCCCCGTAGTAGATGAAGCGATGAAGTTGAAGCCGACTTGAGGGCAATGAACATCCGCCAATGGAGACCACCCGCTCAGGGTCGAAGTAGATGGCGGACTATCGTAGAAGAGGCCAAGGCTCACACAGGGCTGTAGCGCCGTATAAGTAAAGTAAAGTAAAGTAAAGTAAAGTATAGTTTCGCCTGTGATCTAACTTCCTTCTTACAGAATACTGTTGATCGCAACTACGAACTCACTGCATTAGCTTTCTACAACTTGATTCAATCCCACTTACTATATTACCATCCTCAGAGAACACACAACCTAAATACATGAAATTATCGACCCGTTCTAGCTTTGTATCACCAATCTGACATTCAATTCCCTCGGATTTATTACCTACAGACATCAATTTAGTCTTCGAAAGGCTAATTTTCATACAATACTCATTGCACCTGTTTTCAAGTTCCAAGATATTAGACTGCAGGTTTTCGGCACAATCTGCCATTAAGACCAAGTCGTCAGCATAGGCCAGGCTGCTTACCACATTTCCACCTAATTGAATCCCTCCCTGCAATTTCATGCCTTTCAGCAGATGATCCCTCTAAACTACGAACAGCAAAGGTAAAATATTATAACCTTGTCTAACCCCTGTAAGTACCCTGAACCAAGAACTCATTCTACCATAAATTCTCACTGAAGCCCAATTGTCAACATAAATGCCTTTGATTGATTTTAATAACCTACCTTTAATTCCGTAGTCCCACAGTATGGCGAACATCTTTTCCCTCGGTACCCTGTCATATGCTTTCACTAGATCTGCGAAACATAAACACAACTGCCTATTCCTCTCATAGCATTTTTCAATTACCTGGCGCATACTGAAAATCTAATCCTGATAGCCCCTCTGTGGTCTGAAACCACACTGGTTTTCATCCAGCTTCCTCTCAACGACTGATCGCACCCTCGCCTGCAAGATGCCTGTGAATACTTTGCCTGGTATACTAATCAATGTGATACCTCGATAGTTGTTGCAACCCTTACTGTTCCCTTGCTTATAGATAGGTGCAATTACTGCTTTTGTCCAATCTGAAGGTACCTTACCAACCTTCCATGCTAATCGTACTACTCTATGAAGCCATTTCATCCTTGCTTTCCCACTAAACACCATTTCAGGTCTAATTTAATTTATTCCTGCTGCCTTATGACAATGGAGTTTATTTACTATCCATTCCACTTCCTCAAGCGTAATTTCACGAACATAATTTTCTTCTTCTCCACGAGCTTGGCTGTTCGCAACACCACCAGAAAGATTTCCTTTTATGTTGAGAAGATGTTCAAAATATCCCCTCCACCTCTCCAGTGATTCCCTGGAATCTATTTTGAGTTCACCTGAATTACTCAAAACAGTGTTCATTTCCTTTTTCCCTCCCTTCCTAAGATTCTTTATTACTGTCCAGAAAGGTTTCCCTGCTGCTTGACCTAGCCTTTCCAGGTTCGCCTTTTCCCATCTTTGCTGTTTGTAAATATATTTCGACTAATGAAATATTACGTAATGATATTGAAGAACTTGTGTTGACCCCGCGGTGTAGGGATAGCGTGCCTGCCTCTAAATAGGAGGCCCCAGGTTTGATCCTGGTAAGGTGAAGGATATAAAATTAATTCAACAATATCGACTGATATAAATATCACACAAATAATATAATCAACCTCCATATATAGGCCTACTGTACCTGCCCCAGAGTATGGGTATCCGAACGGGAATCAATAAAAGTTTAAAAATACAATAATAATATTTCAACACGAAGCGAGATAACGAAGGATAAACAGAAGCTGGATAACCGAAGTGGAAAGAGCAAACATCAAGATGCCAGTAGAACACAGCTGAACACCCCTCCGACCTCTGTCTGCGTAGAATCGCACGCCAGTTGTTTAGGGACACTTTGCTACCGGCCTGAGATATAAAGATCCATTACGAGTTGACATTATAGAACATGACGAAGATAAATGAGACACCTACATGATGGAAATCAAGCTCGGAGCCGGCCCCTCCTGGATACCTGTAATGATATTGATTTCACGTGACAGAATGTCACAATCCATTGTCAGAGCATACACTTTTCTTTTTCTCTTTTAATAAAGATATATTCAGAGAGCTTTTATTTTTCTCTAAGTTATTCCTGTATCTTCGGAGTATAGAGCTTTCAATTTACTCTAATTATTCCTTTACAATTTGGTTTACGTCACACCGAATGATAACGATGGGTTATAAAAGGGCTGAGAATGGGAAGGAAGCGACTGCGGCCTTATTTTATTTACAGTTCCAATATTTGCCTGAAAATTGGAAACTGCGGAAGACCGTCTACAGGACTGCCGACAGTGAGGCTCGAACCCACTATATCCCGAATGCAAGCTTATAGGTATGTGACTCAAACCGCGTAGCCACTTGATCTTTCCAAATTATTCATAAGGAACAATGATCAACCCTGTACGAATCTCAGCGAAAAAAATATCAACAATAAAGTTGCTACAGCGAGTGTGATTTTGTCTCGCTATCCATGAACATGCAGGAATGGTACCGTCACTGCCTTCGTGATGTACAGGCCGTACTGTAGCTGCGATGACGTCACGCAAAGTGGAGAACTGTTTCCTCCGTCTGACCCGTGCAATGCAAAGACATGATATGTCTGTACGTTGTAATTATGAAATATTCATAAATGTTGTATTAATATAACAAATGAGATCATCAACATCTGTAATTGGTTCATAGCTCGTAAGTCAGGTCTATGTAATGTTGAGCTATTTGCTTTACGTCGCACCGACACAGATATGTCTTACGGCGACGATGGAATAGAAAGGCCTAGGAATTGGAAGGAAGCGGCCGTGGCCTCAATGAAGGTACAGCCCCGGCATTAGCCTAGTGTGAAAATGGGAAACCACGGAAAACCCTCTTCAGGGCTGCCGACAGTGGGATTCGAACCCACTATCTCCCGAATACTGTAATGTTGAGAGAAGTAGGTCTGAAGTATGATCTACGCGGTCAAAGCTTGAGGTTTTTACGCGTCAATGTAACCAACAAATAATTATTATGTATTAATACAAATATGGAGAAAATAAACATATAATAATAATAATAATAATAATAATAATAATAATAATAATAATAATAATAATAATAATAATAGACTTTACCTCCATACCTCTAGATGAGCATAAATACAGTAGCTTTCTTGTCTTTTCTTTACAGTTCTGGCACCATCCTTCTAATCCTTTCTTCCGGACAAACATTTGTATCTTCTTTTTTGTTTAGGAATAGCCCATGTTTTCCAAAATGTTAATACACTGACCAACAAGATCTGTTAGTTACTTCCCACATTCACGGAATTGCCGAGGAATAATTTCTTAATTATTACTTAATTATTAATTACTCAATTATTGCGTTGCATTGCTTCTAACATCTAAATATCGCCTATCAAAAATAGTTTAATTTTAAAATTTTAAAATGTATGGATCACAGTGCGAAAATCATTTAACAGAAGGTTAGGTTTTATAAATTGCATTTATTTCTAAATTTTCAGACTGTGGTTTGCTTTTACTTGCATTAATTTTGGGGAGAAAAGTCTGCGCGTACTCAACATTATTAACGCAAGAAATAACCATATGTAGGTTCAATTTGTTTCTGAACACTTTTATGCTAGTTCTATATCAACAATAAAACGCCCTGCTGGAAGTCTGTGTAAAAAGAAAGTCAAGAGCTGAACTCATCATCAGCTAGGCAAAATGAATAAAACATACTCCTTTATTCTTCGTAAGAGGTAGCCTACATTTTCAGTTGGGATTTTCGTTTTTCATAAAGGTATCCTGCCTCATTCGAAGAGAATATTAGTGTATATTTACTTGTATAGTTGTATGTTCGCCGTGGTACTCACACGTTCTTACCATTGAAGCAACTGCGAACTCTCACACACTGCGTTTAAGTTCGCAACAGATTATATTTCCATGTTATACGGTGAAAATTAAATGAATAAACTGCACGAGAATAATTACGCCCTTGAATTTATATTACTCATCACGTGAAGATACCATACCTAACCTTAACTATGAGGTCTCATTACCTTAATAACAGCTGTTTAATTAGATTCTGATGTGATAGATTTAAAGAACAAACATGCAATATACATGAAGTTCTGTCCTTCAACAGTCACAACTATCCATAGAATGCTCCCAATCGTTATGAATTACATTCACAAGTACAACTTATAACATTCGCTTACCTCGCCTCAATTGATCAGCTGATGGGCTTGGCGCGCTGTCTACAGTACGGCCTGTATATTACGAAGGCAGTGGTACCGTCAAACCGTGTAGAGTCGGCCCACTTTCCTTGGATATGCCTGTACCCTTTGGGTGGGGTCGGTAAAATAACACCCAAGGTATACCCTCCATGCCATAAGAGACAAATAAAAGGGGCCTAAGGGGCTCTTAACTTGGGAGCGGGTTGGCGACCATGGGGCCTTTCGCAAGGTCGTGACATTGCTTCCACAATCAGCAGCTGATTCATTTCCAGGCTATGTGTTAAGTGTCATACTTTCATAGCGTGTGTACATCTGTAATCCTACTCCCCACCCCCCGCTGCATACTCTTTATCCTAGTTTTTTCTGCACACTTTCTTTACATTTTTCAGCTCTATTCTGTTATTCTGTCTTCTACCATATTCGTCCCTGACTCATCTCATGACCTTGATGTTACTTCGCAACACACATACGTTGTAACAGAAACATCTTAATTAGAGCTTAGATCGTGTCGTCAGCTACCACTAGGAACGCCAGCGCAAGGTGAGCCATCTGGTGCCACTTACTTAGACCAACGGTAACACATTCTCAAATTTAAACCTTCATTACTGGAGAAGTCTACCTCGTAAATAGTCGATTTTTTTCTGTAGAAGCGGAGCAAAAGTTTTTGCAAAACGTAAATAATTCTAACTTGTTTTCTTGACATGGCAAAAGCCCGAAAGCTTATTATCATGTCTGCTTTCACCATTTCTTTGATGAAGCTGCATCTCGTCGTCCGCGTGGTGTATTTCCTCCAATGCAATGAAACCACTTGCTACTGCCTGTATACATTCTGAATGGTGAATCGTATGTCCTCATGCTCATGAGTTTTGCTGAAGTTCTCCCGTAGTTCACCATTTGAAGGAACTTGGAATCAGTAATCTTATCTCTTCAAGAAATGTTCCTCAACCCAAGGAAGCATCAGGGTTGCCGGATATTTGAGGTCACTCCTAAAGTATGATGGGAATCACTATCTTAAAACACTAATTTGTTGTCTACCGAAGTATTATGCTTTTATGAGTTTATTAAATAACTAATAAGCTCACATAACATCCCATAACGTCATAATTTTTCTTGTTTTAGTTCACGTTAGGTAATATAGTTTTGGATTTTTCATCTGTACTTTAATATTTTTTAAGGCAGGTGGAACACAAAATGTGCCCGTTTTTAAACGTGTTTCAAACATGCTTCAAATTCAACACATTGTTTCTCAAAAACACGTCACCTGATCGAATCCAACTTTTAAAACAATGGCTCCTATACATAGGGATGTTTTATACCTTGTTTATAAATTACAGAATTTTATGTTTACAAAAATGTGACGGGGTTTTTAGAAACAGTGCCCTAAATTTGACATATTGTTGAAATACGTTTAAAAACGGGATATTTTCCGTTCTACCTGTGATATAATATATTTAAATATACATTACACATCCCTAGTCTACATTACCTAAGCTCAAATGAAACGAGAAAAATAATGGTGTTATTGGATTTTCTGCAAGCCGATTGCTTATGTCATAAACAATTTCCAAACTCGACAACACATAATGTTTTGGTGTTCTAGAGTGATGATGACCGCACTTGTCCGGAGCCAGATACGTCTCGCACCTCGGCTGACATAACCCGGGACACAAACACATCTCAGTGACCAAAAATATCCGTGATTTTGTGGTGACCGCAAATCTACGTGACCGCAAATGTCCGGATAACAGCACCACAATTCGAAGGCAATTGTTGACGAATGTGAAAACAGGTTTGTACCTTTAAGGGTGGTAAAGGAATGGTAAAGACCCACCATATTTTAATGGAGATATAAA
This sequence comes from Anabrus simplex, assembly GCF_040414725.1. Taxonomy (NCBI): domain Eukaryota; kingdom Metazoa; phylum Arthropoda; class Insecta; order Orthoptera; family Tettigoniidae; genus Anabrus; species Anabrus simplex. Next base: position 1,701,196,040 of record NC_090265.1, on the reverse strand, counting down.
GAGACTAAGAAGGAGGTGCAGACTGGAAAGAAATAGAGATAGAAGTGGTTGTGGGAGTAAGGAGAAATTGAAGGAACACACCAGAAAATTGAATCTAGCTAAGAAGGCAGCTAAAGATAATATCGATGGCTTACTTCTAAGACCTCGTATCTCCCAATGCACTCCCTATCCATTTTCTTCCTTAAGACTGGTCACGCCTCCCAGCCACATATGTATGTACAGTCCATCAGAACAATTTTCGTTGCGTTCATTTTCCTATGCTGATGAGTAAAGGAAAATGAACATTAAATACATTAAATTGTAGGAGTGCTTAAATTCGCCATGAAAACAACATCCCTACAATACGGTGTGATAAGTTTTCCTTTACAGGTTAAGACAGGAAATGAACACTACGAAAAAGTTTCTGATGGATTGCACATAAATATGTGTCTTGGAGGAGTGACCGGTCTTAAGGAATATAATGGGTAGGAAGAGCGTTGGGACTTACGAGGTTTTAGAAGTAAGCCGACGATGATGCAAGCATAATTAGCAGTCATACAAATTTTAGTGAAAAGTGGAAGGGTATGTATAGGTATTTTAAGGCATAAACAGGTTCAAAGAAGGACATTCCAGGAATAATTAATGAACAGGAGGAGTGTGTATGTGAGGATCTTCAAAAGGCAGAAGTATTCAGTCAGCAGTATGTAAAGATTGTTGGTTACAAGGATAATGCCCAGACAGGGGAGATGAGTAATACTAAAGAAGTATTAAAATTTACCTATGATGACAATGACATTTACAGTAAGTTGAAAACTAGAAAAGCAGCTGGAATTGATAAGATTTCTGGGGATATACTAAAGGCAATGGGTTGGGATATACTACCATATCCGAAATACTTATTTGATTATTGTTTGGTCGAAGGAGCTATACCAGATGAATGGAGGGTTGCTATAGTAGCCCTTGTGTATAAAGGAAAGGGTGGTAGACATAAAGCTGAAAATTACAGGCCAGTAAGTTTGACGTGCATTGTATGTAAGCTTTGGGAAGGCATTATTTTTGATTATATTAGACATGTTTGCGAAATTAATAACTGGTTCGATAGAAGACAGTTCGGTTTTAGGAAACGTTATTCCACTGAAGCTCAACTTGTAGGTTTCTAGCAAGATATAGCAGATATCTTGGATTCAGGGGGTCAAATGGACTGTATCGAGATTGACCTGTCTAAAGCATTTGATAGGGTGGATCCTGGGAGACTACTGGCAAAAGTGAGTGCAATTGGACTAGACAAAAGAGTGACTGAATGGGTTGCTATATTTCTAGAAAATAGATCTCAGAGGATTATAGTAGGCGAAGCTTTATCTGACCCTGTAATAATTAAGAGGGGAATTCCTCAAGTCAGTATTATTGGTCCTTTATGTTTTCTTATATATATAATTGATTTGAGTAAAGGAGTGGAATCAGAGGTAAGACTTTTTGCGGATGGTGTTATTCTGTATAGAGTAATAAATAACTTACAAGATTGTGAGCAACTGCAACGAGACCTCGATAATGTTGTTAGATGGACAGCAGGCAATGGTATGTTGATAAACGGGGTTAAAAGTCAGGTTGTGAGTTTCACAAATAGGAAAAGTCGTCTGAGTTTTATTTACTGCGTTGGTGAGGTGAAAGTGCCTTTTGGGGATCATTGTAAGTATCTAGGTGTTAATATAAGGCGACTGCCCTAAATGCAGATCGGGATTGATTGATTGATTGATTGATTGATTGATTGATTGATTGATTGATTGATTGATTGATTGATTGATTGATTGATTGATTGATTGATTGATTGATTGATTGATTGATTGATTGATTGATTGATTGATTGATTGATTGATTGATTGATTGCATTCAAATAGTCGATTTCATCATTTGTAGTGTCTAGGTCTTAGTGGCTTATGTCCAACAGCTGATCCTTCATTGAAAAACCGCAATTATCTTTATCGGACATTAGGGTGTATACTGCCGAGGATTTATCTACCTTTGGGCCTGAATGCACTGAAGATCCTCATTCTTTCTCATCGCGTTGTTCATGCAAGAGAACTTTACCTGCTATGGCAGTAAATATGCTAAATATCGTTCAAGATTAACTACTGCAAAAGAAATGGGCATTACCGCTCGGAATATCTTGTCTCACTCTTCTCTCTCCGTGTTTCTTCCGCCCCACCAGAATCAAAGAACTTCTCCATATTACCCGCGCTCGACACTCAATTCGTCAGTGATATTTACTAATCCAACTCTCTTTAACACTATTAATAGGAGACAAGAGCTCGATATAACATAAAATAAAAGTATATTCGAGAGGGGTGTAAATAGTCTCTTAAGGACAAGTTCAAATGAAGTGATTATACCGCCATCTTGACCCATGCGGACTTGGCTACGAACATGGACATTCTCTAGGTTTTCGATTTGGACAGGTGTTATTAGTCGGCTGTATACCTGATCTTATTATGTTTTGTTACGTCTGCTATACTTTATCATGAAATTTTTCATTTGTTAATTAGTCTGTTGACAGTACAACAGAAATGTGCTGAGTGTAGCTTCGTGAATAAATAAAATAAATAAACGTAGTTATCGTTTTTTACTTTGTACCACATTTTGTTACATTTTCTGGTAAAATTATGCCACTTTCTCGTTTCAAAAACTCAATTCATTACCGCTTCATTTGTGGCCCAATCTCACCCTCCCATCTTCAGCATTCTTCTATAATATCACATTTCAAATGCTTCTAGCCTCGTTCTTTTTACTACAGCTATTGTACGTGTTTCACGTTTATACAATACCACTCTTCCCTTAAAATTCTTCAAAACACATTTCTAACATTCTCTATTTCTAACAAGGAAATGTATTTGATTCTGAAGGGTTTGGCTGGCTTGCGCCAAGCTACATTTCGTGTCATCTTTACTTTTACCATGTTATTTATTCTACCACGCAAGTAAAATTCGTCGCTGATCGGTCAAAAGGTCTTATCTCAAAATAATTTTCGTATCCATTATTCTCCTTAAGACTGGTCACGCCTCCCAGCCACATATGGATATTTAGTCCATCATAACAATGTTCGTTGTGTTCATTTCTCTATACTTACGTTGTAACCGTACAACAGGGTTATAGATTCCATTCAGTATTTATTATTATTATTATTATTATTATTATTATTATTATTATTATTATTATTATTATTATTATTAACCCGATTCATTAGATTTTATATTCTGTTTCTGATCACTTAGACTGTAATAATTAGGCATCACGTATATTATTGTATTTAATCATAGGTTAAGTGAAATTTGTTTGTAATTATTCTGTATTGTAGTAAGTGAGATTTGTTGGTTTCATGTAGTCATGCTGTGGCTTGTAACTCTGGCTAGATGAGCTGGCATAGTATTTTGCAATCGAGGATATGTTTAACTGAGAATGTTATGTGCATGTAGATTTCCCGGTGACGCATGAAACTTAGTCATCTGCAATCCGCTTGGGCACGCTTAGACAACACTTGACTGATGACATCAGTGCGTGGGCACGTGATTGCGACCAAGTGTCAGTATTCGCCAGCTACTGTATGTTGAAGTGGAAGGGATGAACAGAGAGTAGGGAGATGAGTCGTCATCGCGAGGTTATAAAAGTCGATGCAACGGTGGTGAGAGGTATTCAGATCATATCTATCAGACCATATCGTTCAGATCATATCGTGCAGATCATATGTAACAGTCAAATGTATCAAATGGAAGAAGTGGTCTTAGTGTGATGGTCAGAGCTAAGAGTTGTGTTTTCAAGAGGTCTTGTAATAATCGAGGAGGTCTACAAGTGGTGGTTGTATCCGAGCAGAGACGGGTACTATGCTGACAAAGAAACATCATCTTCTTGTGAGGATGGACTTTACAAGATGTTTCAATAATATTTTCAAATTTCTTATAATATATTGAGTGGACGTAATTACATTGGAGCTCCCTACATGCGTACATGGTATGTAGGCCAACTCCTTGTTATATAAGAAGATAACAGCAGACGGCTCCCGACTTCAGCTCATAGGTTTTCCCAAGAATTTCAAGTTCAACAGCGGTGTATGCAGACATCAGGTAATTAAAGCATCAGACATGTTATGCATTCATAACATGAAGAAGAATGTAATCAGCGGCGATATCACATCACACTTCAAGTTCATGCCAATAATTTTTTTTGTTTAGATTAAATTTTCCTTTTATTAGTACCGCAAATCTCACTATATATATAATTTTTTTGTTAAATTAAAAGACGTCAATGATTGTTAATTGTGACATAAATTATAGTCATAAACTCAGATTTATTTTAATTATAATAAGTGATTCCAGCTCCATGTACAATCCTCAATTGTGGAAATGCAACAGTAATTTAATATTGTCCTGATCCATATCCCTGTATATTGCCAGATATGTGAGTTTATCACCTCACGCCTTGAGATAATTGATATAAGAGGTATGGTCTACCGAATGTTGTTGTTTTTCTTAAAAAAGCAACTGACGCTCAAACAAACGTTATTTATATTGTGTGGAAGATATGAAGGTATAAGAGTAGTGGTTGGAATAGCCACAACGTGTAAAGGAAAATAAACCTTAGCGTACCGCACTTTAGAAATATATGTTTTTGCACGACTTATTTATGCACTTCTACTGTATTATATACTTAGGCTTCATTCCTCTTTACACATGAATATAGGAAAATGAACACAACGAAAATTCTTCTGATGGACTGCACGTCCATATGTGACTGGGAGACGTGACCAGTCTTAAGGAAGAGCATTGTGAGATATACCCTTCTGCCCAAACAGCGACGAATTATAATAATAATAATAATAATTATCCATCTACTTCCACTAGGTATTCATGTTCCAATCTACAGTAATAGGCTAACATCCTGCACAACCTTCGTTTCCCATTAATTTATTTTCAAATAGTGTTCGTCCTCCGGGAATATGTCCGTATCATTCTGGTATTTTCCCATATCTATTGTAACTCATATAAAACAGCAATAAATTGGCAATTATCAGAATTATGATTTTCTCTCCGCAAACAGTGATCCCTTTTCCAAATTCCTCTTTGACTTCCTTTACTGTCTGTTCTATGTAAACACTAGAAAGGAGGTTCTGATAAACTGTAGTCCTGCCTCCCTCTTTTCTGGATATTTGCTTCCTTGTCAGAGGTCCCAATTATTATCACTGAATATTTGTACAGATTGCAGTTAACTCTTTTCTCTCGGCATTTGATCCCGACCACCTTCATAGCCTCGTTCAATCAACGTTAGCGTTTTAATATAATAAAATAAGTTGAAACTGTGTTTCCGCTTGGAATATGAATAACGAGTCGAGCGTTAACAGAACCAGCACACGAACCAGTTACGAGTCCGGTAATCACGAACTCAAGTAAACTAGAGTCCATATATTTGGAGCAACGTTTGAATTAGCCTCAATGAAGTGTAGTGAGTATCATAATTGAGGACGCAAAATATTGTATTACCAGGTTGTTTTCGTAGAATAGAGAGCTTATCTGTATTACAGAACCCATGTTCAATCCTACCGTACCGTTCTACCCTGTCGGCATTGGCAGAAATAACTACGAGTATATAGCTCTGCAATGTATTTACAGTACATACAACTAGAAGGCAGGCTTTTGAGCCCAAACCTGATAAGGGCAACTAAAAAAATATTAAAATAGTTTACTAATCTTAATTAATGTTGTCTGTGTCTGACTCCTTGGATGAACGGTCAGTGTTGAGGCCTTAGGTTCAGAGTGTCCCGGATTCGATTCCCGGCAATGTCAGGGATTTTAATCGTGTCTGACTAATTCTTCTGGCTCTAGAACTGGGTGTGTGTGTTTGTCTCAACACTGTCCCCTTCATGTTCAGACAAAACACTATACTACCAACCACCACAGAAACACGCAATAGTGATTACATCCTTGCATATAGGGTTGGCGTCAGGAATGGCATCGGGTCATAAAACAGGGCGAAATCCACATCTGTAACACATTGTGACGCCAAAAACTGGGAAACGTGGTAGAGGAAGATGAATTAATTTTCTCTGTATTTTGATGTTAAGTTAATTTTACTTATTCAAGTGACTTAATTCATGTTTCTTTGAACTATTTTTGCAATGCAGTAATGCAGTGGGTATAATATAAGACTTCGTAACGGAGTACCAAGCCATAGGAGCGCCGAGAAGCGGGGACAGCGAACGCAGTGCCGCAAAGGAAAGTGGCCGTAATCAACTCAAAGAAGCGGCATGTTCACGTCTAGAGAAACTAAACGAAACTGGACTCACCAGCTACATACAGGCTCAGAACAATCAATCAATCAATCAATCAATCAATCAATCAATCAATCAATCAATCAATCAATCAATCAATCAATCAATCAATCAATCAATCAATCAATCAATCAATCAATCAATCAATCAATCAATCAATACTGATCTGCATTTCGGGCAGTCTCCCAGGTGGCAGATTCCCTATCTGTTGTTTTCGTAGCCTTTTCTTAAATGATTTCAGTGACATTGGAAATTTATTGAACATATCCCTTGGTAGTTTATTCCAATCCCTAACTCCCCTTCCTATAAATGAATATTTGCCCCAATTTGTCCTCTTGTATTCCAACTTTATCTTCATATTGTGATCTTTCCTACTTTAAAAGACGCCACTCAAACTTATTCTTCTACTAATGTTCCACACCATTTCTCTGCTGACAGCTCGGAACATGTCACTCAGTCGAGCAGCTCGTCTCCTTTCTTCCAGTTCTTCCCAGACCAAACTTTGCAACATTTTTGTAACGCTACTCTTTTGTCACAAATCACCCAGAACAAATCGAGCAGCTTTTCTTTGGATTTTTCCCAATTCTTGAATCAAGTAATCTTGGTGAAGGTCCCATACACTGGAACCCTACTCGAGTTGGGGTCTTATCAGAGACTTATATGCCCTCTCCTTTACGTCCTTACTATAACCCCTAAACACCCTCATAACCATGTGCAGAGATCTGTATCCTTTATTTACAATCCCATTTATGTGATTACCCCAATGAAAATCTTTCATTATATTAACACCCGGATACTTACACTGATCCCCAAAAGGAACTTTCACCCCATCAACGCAGTAATTAAAACTCAGAGGATTTTTCTTATTTCTGAAACTCACAACCTGACTTTTAACCCCGTTTATCATTATGCCATTGCCTACTGTCCATCTCACAGCATTATCGAGGTCATTTTGCATTTGCTCACATTCTTGTAACTTATTTATTACTCTATAGAAAATAAATAAATAAATAAATAAATAAATAAATAAATAAATAAATAAATAAATAAATAAAAACATGCATGTATGTATGTAATAAATAAATATATCAAGCAATTCTATTTTTTTTTTTTTTTTTTTGCATTACATGCCGACGAATATGTAATACCAGTTTCCCGAGCTACGCTCCTAAGCGACTTATGTGGAGTGACTTGCAGTCTTGCCTTCTAACCTCTCCTGTGTGAGAGCTGTTCTTCGCTGTGTTTTCTTACTAGTCACGGGACTAGCGCTACGGCTCTTACGATCGCGTTATTGCATGTAACGTTTTGATGGGACTTTAGAACGGGAAAACTGTCTACAAAAAGCCACCTTTTATCCGGTTACTTCTTATTGTGCAAAAAGCCACTCGACCACAAATTTTCTCTGTACTTAAACATCGCTATAATAACCTCACAACACAACTCGAAAGTCAGTTAGTTACTAGCGAACTGCGATGTCAGTTGTCAAGACTTCATATTGCGCCAAGCTTAACACAAGCCATAAATAGTGCTAGCTTGGGGATATACGCGGCGTGTGAGCAGATGTGGGAAGTCTTAAATTATACGCCCTGTATACACATCTAGGGGCTGCATGGCCGAGGCGGTAAAGGCGTGCTCGGTTCGCCCGGAAGGACGTGGGTTCGAATCCCCGTCAGGAAGTTGTAAAATTTAAGAAACGAGATGTCTACTTCCGGAAGTGCATATGACCCTGAGTACCATTTTAATTCCTGGGGGCGAAGGTGGCCGGGCGTAGAGCTAACCACTCTACCCCATCACATGCCGCGGTTAACAATGGTGGAAGCCTTTACCTCCCACTCCTCCAGGGGCCTTCATGGTCTGTACGGAGGTGTCTTTATCTTTGTATACACATCTAATCGAGTGTCTACCATTGGCTGAGTGGAGCCCTTCGCTGGGAGCATTTCTATAGAGGGTGGCCGGTATCTGCCGTGTTGAGATAAAGCGATACAGCGTAGTTGTGGTGACTGACGTAACGCATTACACGTGTGAGTTGCAGAGAAGTGTATAAACAACAAAAAGAAGTGAAACCAGCTGTCAGCCGAAAATCGAAACGGAGATCCCTCGGTGAAATGAAATGTCGTATGGCTTTTAGTGCCGGGATATCCCAGGACGGGTTCGGCTCGCCAGGTGCAGGTCTTTCTATTTGACACCCGTAGGCGACCTGCGTGTCGTGATGAGGATGAAATGATGATTGAAGACAACACATACACCCAGCCCCCATGTCATTGGAATTAACCAATTAAGGTTAAAATCCCCGACCCGGCCGGGAATCGAACCCGGGACCCTCTGAACCGAAGGCCAGTACGCTGACCGTTCAGCCAGCGAGTCGGATATCCCTCGGGGGAAAACCCAGTTGCGCTACCACACAACCATAGACACTGACCTGAAATTCAACATAATTAGTTGTACTTCTCTTAAAACCATTTACCGATTATTGTCAGATTAGATTATAGAGAGAGCAGTGCCTCAAACTTCCTCTAGAACCAATTATCACCAACAATAACAGCTGTCACATTAAGCGTAAGCGTTGTAAGTGTTTCCAGTTTTAACTAGCATTGAATTACTTCTGAAACTCACTCACTGACACTATCTCCAAAGTTAAATTCATGGGGGAGATCTCTGAACCATTCCCGATTAAAACTGGCGTCCGACAAGGTGACGGCTTATCTCCGCTTCTTTTCAACCTCGTCCTAGACAAAGTCATCCGCGAGTGGGAAAAGGTATTGAAAGATATGGGATACTGGCGCCCCATACGACTAGGACGACCCAAAGACGATATTGAGATATCATGCCTCGCTTTTGCAGATGACCTGGCCATACTTACAGATGATGTATTCACAGCCGTTAAACAAATTGAAACCCTTAGCGAATGTGCTGGAAAGGTTGGCCTACAAATTTCCTTTGAAAAGACTAAGTTCTTCTGCTCAAAATTTGACATCCAAAATTTGAACACGACACATGGGCAAATCAACCGAGTACCACACTTCAAGTACTTGGGAGAAATACTTGAACCAACGGGAGGCGAGAAGGCTGCCCAGAAAATTCGCCTACAAAAATTTCGGAAAGCCTACGGTAGGGTTCACAACATATACAATAAAAAGTGCTTGTCCCGCCATGCAAAGATCAGACACTATAATACAGTAATAAAGCCCGAAGTCTTATATGCCAGCGAGACCCTTACACTGAACGGGAAAGGTGACCTAGAAAACATTTTAAAAGAAGAAAGAAGAATCCTGAGGAAAATTCTCGGCCCCCGAAAAACAGAAGATGGATATAGAATGAGGTCACGCAAAGAGACAGAAGAGCATTCCAACATTGCAGCAGACATCCGCAAAAGACGTCTGAAATTCTATGGGCACGTCCACAGATTGCCGGCAAGTAGACTGACACACAAGATTCTCACTTACATAGAACATCTCAAAAACATTCCATGGGTACTAGAAGTGAAGAAGGATCTGGGAAAAGCCCAGATAAACCCAAATGACACCGCGGACAGAAACCTTTATAGGAAAAAAATTAATGGATGGAAAGTGCAACCAGAGAACGAAGTGAAAAAGAAGACTGGAGCAAAGTGGACAGAAGAACGAAAAAGGATCCACGGAGAAAGGATGAGAGCTGTTTGGCAACTCAGAAAACAGAATCGTTAGAGCTTTGCGTGATCCATTGGGTCCATACGCACATAATAATAATAATAATAATAATAATAATAATAATAATAATAATAATAATAATAATAATAATAATTAGATTGATGCTTTCACGGCCCGTAATTGTAGACATGATAATAAGCTTTGGACTTTTGCCGTGTGAGAAAACAAGGTGAAATTCTTTATGTTTTGTAGAAAACTTTGCTCTGCGTCTTCAGAAGAAAATATCGTCTGTTCACGAGCAAGACTTCTCTAATAATGAAGTGAATTTAAGAATGCTTTGTCGTTGGTTAATAGTAAGTGGTACACTCGTTCGTCACTAGATGGCTCACTGTGCTCCAATTAAGATGTTTTTGTTAAACAATAAGTGCGTGCGAAGTATACAGCAAGGTCATCACACGAATCAGGGACGAATGCGGTAAGAAAAAATAAATTAAAATAAAATGAAAAATAAAATGAAGAGCAACGAAAGACTAACAGGACAGAAGAATAGAATAGAGCTGAAGATGGAAAGAAAAATATGTAACAGAAGAAAGGAAGAGAAAAATGAGTGTGAGTCACGAGGGTCCGGGGGGCGAGGGCGTGAGAATGATACGGAAGTGAAAAGAAGTAGAAATAATACAGTAACAGGTGTATAAGCCATAGCACATAGCCTAGAACGAACGGTCCAATGCTGAGGGGAGTACGAATTTGTTGAACACCGAATTGAAAAAAAAAAAAATTAAAGGAAAGGGAAGAGAATAGTAATAATAGTAATACGAGCTGTGTCCGGAAAGTAAGGATACAATGCATTCAGTTAATATTTAGTTGACAATTCTGTCGCTGTAAATAAATTATCGGTCAATACATGATTTTCCGAACTTGTTGGCGCCATTATCCAAACACTTTTTTTTTTGTAGGGGCTTTACGTCGCACCGACACAGATAGGTCTTACGGCGACGATGGGATAGGAAGGGCCTAGGAGTTGGAAGGAAGCGGCCGTGGCCTTAATTAAGGTACAGCCCCAGCATTTGCCTGGTGTGAAAATGGGATACCACGGAAAACCATCTTCAGGGCTGCCGACAGTGGGATTCGAACCCACGATCTCCCGGATGCAAGCTCACAGCCGCACGCCTCTACGCGCACGGCCAACTCGTCCGGTAAAAAAACACTTATTTACAGTAGTCTCTTTCCTACAGTCAGAGAAGTCTGCCACTGTCTCTTCAATTAAACTAGCATCCGGACCAATAATTAGGCCGACGAGAAAAAAATTATCGAATCGTTGTTGTCGGCCGGGGTGTTTCTTCGAGTAAGAAAAGAAACAAGTATTATTTGCCAGAAGGAATATATTCACTGGTGGGCTGTCAAGTAGCCTCCACCTGAGGCGTCATGAAGACGATTCCTTGTCATAACTTCGTTAAAATTCATTATCATTAGAGTTTTTGCAATTACAGCAAGCTAATTATTTCTTTCCTAATTCGTTTACCCTCCAGGTTCGGTTTTTCCCTCAGACTCAGCGAGGGATCCCACCTCTACCGCTTCAAGGGCAGTGTCCTGGAGTGTGAGACTTTGGGTCGGGGTAATACATCCGGGAAGAAGAACCAGTACCTCGTCCAGGCGGCCTCACCTGTTATTCTGAACAGGGGCCTTGTCGGGAGATGGGAAAATCGGAAGGAGTAGAGAAGGAAGAATCAAGGAAGTGTCCGTGGCCTCAAAAATATAAAACCACTTTAAGGATGGTGGAGGTGGAAACTGAGTCCCCTTCTACTCAGATGACCTCCCGAGTCTGAGTGGATTCCGCTCCGTTCCGTTCCTCTTACGACTTCTCAAATTTCGTAGCAGAGCCGGGAATAGAACTCGGGCCTCGGCGGGTGGCAGATAATCACGCTAATCCGCTACATCACAGAGGTGGACAACAAACTAAGTTCTGGTTAAATCTATCCTGAACTCCCAATAAAAGCTTTGACGTACTTACGGGTGTTTTCCACTCATCCCGCCCGTTTTAATCTGAAGTTAAGAAACTTGAAGTTGTGAGAGTTTTAATATTGAAAGTACCAGATATTAAACCCGATATTGCAGAGCTAATTGTGCAAAGGCAGCTCCATTATTCACATTAAACTATGTTCGATGCCATTCATATGGTGATCTTTCCTTGTGATTTAATGCATTTGAATTATAATAAAATAGAAACTCGATTACACGGAATAATTTGTACAAGGGGTCGTCCCGGTAAGCAAAAAATATGAACAATTATGAATTAAAAATGTAAAAGAGCCTATGGGGTCAGAAACGGACGAGTAAGAAGACTGCTTCTGGGTGCTAGAAGGGATCATTTCCAGAAATGTTGAATGGCGGCACACATACAGACTGGGCCGAAATATGCAGGACAAAAGTGTTACCACAAGTATAACATTCTCAGAGGCAATAATGCCAAAAACCATTTTTGTGAAAAACATAAAAATTTATTTCCAGCAGCATTTAAAACCTTTGTGAAAAACTATGTGTGTTAAAAAATATAATTTGTTATTTTAATTTCAAATAAATGGTTTAAAACATCTAACGTTTGAATTATTAAACGCGGGTGAAGCCGCCGGTACATGCTAGTTATAAATAAGAATTCATTGTCATTTCATTTTCATTGAATTTACTGCAATTTAAATCTTTATAAAACTGATACACATGATATACTTTTTGCTATTTGACTTTAATTTACAGCGTTTTAACATTTCAGGAACTGGTACACTAGTTGCCACTGACTGATTTCATTCTTCACTTCATTTCTCTGAAGACGATCTTGCTAGCAAGATCGAAACGCGCCAGCGTACAATAGTTGTAAAACACTACGTAATATCCCCGTAATACTATGTTATTTAGTGGTCATGAAATCTACGCTTTGAGATTATTTCTTGTTTGATTTAACCGCAAACTAAAAGAGCGCCCTGTCTCTGTTGAACTCCCACAATCTGACATCTTCTTTCAAGTCTAGCGTTATAAGAGATATCCTTTCGCAATATCCTCCTTCGAAATTGAATTTTTTCTTCTTCCGTCAGCCCTACAACACAATTTCCAGCCACTACCTTCCCTTTCCGAAACAATCTATCAGCTGCCAAGAGCCATTCCATCTTCTGATACGTGTTACAGCAGTATGTTGAAACCGAATCACGGACAGGGAGATTCTTATATAGGCTACCGACAACAGAAGGTATAGTCACGCATGTAATATTTTATCAGACTTAATTTGGAATATTATCAAAATACAGGGTAAAGCCGAACTCCACTGACCAACTTTCAGGGATACCTTCTGAATATACTGGTATACTCACTGCTATGTATGCATATACGCTAAGTGTACAACCTTACTCTTTCTCCTCCTTTAACACTGAAGGTAGTGATTTATATTCCTTTTCTACCTGTTGGGTTCAATTCATTGTTGCCAACCATAAGTTTAGGGACCCTACTTGCCGATACGACATCTTATAGTTACTGTTAGTCTTGCACGTTACTTTTTCTCGTGACTTGTGAAATTTATCTATTGCTACTGCAGTATTGTAAAAATCACAAGTGTTACAATTGTGCGTATATGTAAAGCATATTTTCTTTTTTATGTAGGATTATAAATCTGTTTGGTAAGTAGAATTGTGGCATCTTCGAATAATGCATTTAATAACATAGTTGGGGAGAGCCTCCGAGGCTCAGACGGCAGCGCGTCAGCCTCTCACCGCCGGATACCGTGGTGCAAATCCCGGTCGTTCCATGTGAGATTTGTGTTGGACAAAGCGGAGGCGGGACAGGTTTTTCTCCGGGTACTCCGGTTTTTCCTGTCCTCTTTCATTCCAGCAATACTCTCCATTCTCATTTCATAGCATCTATGAGTCATTAATAAATCACTTTGGGAGTGGCAACCCCATCGTACTAATAGCCTATATCTGCTTCATTCATTCCATCCCACACCCGGTCAATGACTGGAAAACAGGTTCTAGGTTTTCATTGTCATTTTCAACGTAATTGGGGCCAAATGACGAACACAGCATTTTAATAATATGGTTTAATTTCATCAAATTCATATACTTGCTTTTGCTGGCGAGATGTAGTGTTTACAGACTTCTGGCATGGGCTAGAATAAATTTTTTAATTTCATTGACCTGTCTCAGTTTCGTCCTTGGCTTTGACAAGATGAAAGTGACTGAGGTATGAGTGATGCTAGTAATACCATTCCTTATGCAGCCAGTCCAGGTTATGAATGGTGTGAAAATATTGCCCATAGGGTCGGTTGGTGCATGCATTTCAATGGGCTTGGCAGACTGATATGTAATAGCAACTTCTGGCTCAGTGAGGAAAGCAACTGGAAACTATCTCACTCCTCATTTTCCTAGTATGCCTCTTCAGTGACACCTAGGCTATCTATGGCAGCTGTTGGTGGAGCTGTGGAGGATCAAACCAGCCTTCGGGAGAATATCTAACGTACAATTCATATGCATAGAATTCAATTAAGATGTATAGGAAGCTAGAAAAATCTGAAAGAATTCCTCCGAAAAGGAAAGCAAAATTATTTCTTCCATAAACACCAGTTCAGTTGAAATGGAAGGAAATTTCGTTATCAACCTTTCTCACGACCTTGATACGGTTTTCAGACTAAGCCTTTGTGTTTTCTGAGTGACGTATGGCATATGTGCATGAATTTATTTTCTTATGTGTATTATTACAGCCTGATTACTTAAATCAGACAAGTAACAACCGATTTCAAGAAGGGAGCTGAATTACTTACACCAAGCAAACACCGAATCATACGGCTATAGTAACGGGTATATCAAAATAAAGAAGGAACTGATGCTTCACATTGTCGACCAATTTCACTCCTTAGTGTAATCTACAAGATGCTTGAAAGAATGATACTTAACCGTATCCAGGAAGCAATAGAAATAGTCATCCCAGTTGAGCAAGGGGGTTTCAGAAAGAATCGTAGTTGTTGTGATCAGGTGTTAACACTGACAACAGAGATTGAAGCAGGATTCCAGAAAAGACTGAAGACTGCTGCAGCTTTTGTCGACCATACATCAGTCTATGACACGGTCTGGAGAGAGGGACTGTTGCTCAAGTTTGTTCAGGTCATCCCTTGTCAGAAGCTAGTATGCTTACTAAACAACATGTTATCCAACCGTCGACTTGCTGTATTTCTGAATGGTGAAAGAAGCAGGTGGAGATCTCTAAATAATGGTTTACCCCAAGGGTCAGTTTTATCTCCCATTCTATTCAATCTTTACATCCATGACCTGCCAAGAACAACTTCAAAGAAGATACAGTTTGCAGATGATCTAGCTTTAATTACTCAGAGTACGGATTTGGCACACTGTGAGGATGTACTTACAGAGGACCTAGCTACCATGTGCGACTATTTTCACAAATGGAGACTCCAACCAAATCCTAGTAAAACGGAAGTAACAGCATTCCACTTGCATAACATGGAAGCTAATCGGAAGCTACATGTGCTTTTTAACGGAACAGAAGTCTCCCACAACTTCTTCCCAAAATATCTGGGTGTCACACTGGATCGGTCCTTGTCGTTCAAACAGCATTGCTCGAATCTGTCAAAGAAGTTGAGTACAAGAGTAAATCTACTGCATAAACTAGCGGGCAGCAACTGGGGTGCAGATGCAAACACTCTTCGCACTGCTTCACTTTCTCTAGTATACTCGGCTGGTGAGTACTGCGCTCCTGTGTGGGAAAACAGCGTACATTCGAGCAAGATTGACGTACAGCTCAATGAAACCATGAGAGTTGTTACTGGTACAGTGAGGTCGACTCCTACTCAGTGGCTGCCTGTTTTAGCAAACATTGCTCCTTCAGATCTGAGGAGAAAAGCAGCAAAAGTACAGTTGCTCAAGAAGACCTTTGCACACAGGAACTCACTTTTGTTCAATGCCTTACGAGATCCACCTGTGATGAGGTTAAAATCCAGGAATCCACTCTGGACTGATCTACACTCCTATGAAAAATTCAGTGTAACAGCAGAATGGAGACAGCGATGGGAACAATGTCCACCCACTAACGCCTTTCTGATTAAAGACCCAACGAAGAAAGTGCCAGGTTTCGATCTTCCTCGACATGAGTGGTCAAAACTCAACCGTTTCAGAACAGGCCACGGCAGGTGCCGATATATGATGAAAAAGTGGGGATATTGTGAAAGTGCTGCGTGTGAGTGTGGTGCTGAGAAGCAGACATTGCTTCATGTTGTTGAGAGCTGTCCTCTGTCAGCATTTAAGGACGGTTTACGGACTCTGCATGAATTGACACCAAGTGCAGTGGACTGGTTGTCGAAGCTGGACATTCTAGTTTAATTACCTCTATATTTTAATGTGTATGTTAATTGTATATTTTTACAGATTATGCTTGTAAATGCCATACGATAATAATAATAATAATAATAATAATAATAATAATAATAATAATAATCAAAATAAAGGAAGAAATAAATAACATTGAATTATGTGAGAGTGAAAGAGAGTGTGTATTTCCTTAATGCCTCACTGAGCTTGAAAACCGACTAAATTATTAATACCTTGATTGATCATTCACTTGGGTAAGATGATGATGATGACGCTTGTTGTTTAAAGGGGCTTAACATCTAAGGTCATCGGCACTTGGGTAAGGGAACCTCCATTATTGATATTTAAATTAGTGGGCGAGTTGGCCGTGCGGTTAAGAGCGCGCGGCTGTGAGCTTGCATCCGGGAGATAGTGGGTTCGAATCACACTGTCGACAGCCCTGAAGATGGTTCTCCGTGGTTTCCCATTTTCACGCTGGGCAAATGCTGGGGCTGTACTTTAATTAACGCCAGGGCCGCTTCCTTCTCATTCGTAGGCTTTCCTCTCCCATCGTCGCCATAAGACCTATCTGTGTCGGTGCGACGTAAAGCCACTTGCTAGTAGATATTTAAATTGAAGTTAATTTGTTGATGGTTATGTATCGTGATTTTAACATGTAAATGGTCAAGTTGGCAGCAGTGATGTGCCATTAAAAAGAGGATATGGTGGCGATATTTGATTTTCAGTGTATGGCCTTACGTGACGAGTACTCTCTAAGGGATCGGTGGCTTCTTACAGAGTAATAATGTAATTACGATTTCTTGTTTCTGTGAAAATCCCTATGAAAATACGGATTAATGCAGAGCTTGTAATTTACAGTAACCAAAACGTACAATACAAAAAACAGATTAATGCACCAACCCTCAGTCGGAATACGTACACTTTTGTCGCAGTGTGTTCAATCTGTTCTGTCATTGTACTGTACAGTACGTAACAAATGCACGTATTGTTCAAAATGTCCACCACCATGTTCAGGGCATCCTTAGCTTGCGACTATTAACACTAATCACAGAGAAAATGAGGAGACGGGAACCTTCGAAGAATAAAAGCAGAACAAAGTGAAGTGTCACCAGGGGCGTGAAAATGAAGACTCCCTACACCTCGTAAATCTAACACCGTCTGAGTTGACCAACGGAGGTCGGATAGAAAATATTAAAGTGAGGAGTCTTCCACAAGCAATAGGAAGCAATGCCGGACTCACGCGAACCGCGGTCGCCAACTCACGTTCCCAAGTTGAGTGTCCCTGGTCCCCATTTCTGACGCCTCTTGCGACAGGTAGGGGATACTGTGAATGCATTATCCTGCCCATACCCACAGCGAAAGATAAATACGAATATCAGCTTTTGAGTGAACGGTACCCGAAAATACAGGTACCTAATTGTAATTGAGTACCCAAATGCACCGGGTACCGCTAGCCCTACTTAAGGGGAGTTATGACGGAAATATTAGATTTTTGGACCTAAAACATTTTTATCAGAAGATTGGAAGGGATAGACAAGGAAAAGGGATGGAAGTGGCCGTGGCCTTAAGTTAGGTACCATCCCGACATTTGCCTGGAGGAGAAATGGAAGACCAGGAAAACCACTTCGAGGATGGCTGAAGAGGGAATCGAAACCACCCCTACCTACTCAGTTGACCTCCCGAGGCTGAGTGAACCCCGTCCCAGCCCTCGTACCACTTTTCAAATTTCGTGGCAGAGCCGGGAATCGAACCCGGGCCTACAGGGGTGGCAAATGATAACACCGGCCACTACACCACAGGGTCGGACCTTTTTGTTTTATTCGTAAAACATTTAGTTCATTCCTTCCTCTATCAGATACTGGTATCAGTTAAGCCCTTGGCGCCCATTTAAAAAGGAGAGTGGTGTGTATTTAAAGGCCTACGACACGCCCTGATGCAGCACAATATGTTATGACCTTGTGGATTAGGGAAGAAAGAGAAACCGTGAAGAGAAAATGAGAAGAAGACATCAGAAGTGGCAGAAAATACTCCAGGACGAAAGAATTAGGTGGTATGAAGGGGAGACATATGATGCAGGGCAGTTCTGAAATGAGTAGATATTCTTTTGCTTCTTTCCTCCCTTTGCAATTCTTCTATATTTTGCTCTGAAGAAAATGCTCCTTGCGATGCAATTCTTATCAGAACTTGTTTTAACCTGGTAATTTTTTTCTGAAAAGTACCGATATTTAAATTAGTAATTGGTTTAAAAAAATGATATCATGTTTAGTATTGGATTAATATTGAATAATTTAAAAAGTAGGACAAAATTTAAAACATTTCAGGATAGAGTAGTATTCAGCTGATGCTAAAACCCATTAATATTGTAACGTTCCAGACGTTACAGTGTAATTATGTTAATTTTATTATGTGTAATTAATTCAGGAATTTAACGTCATGATATTTATTTTGGTATGTAATTGTATTATAATTCATGTTTAATCATTTGCTCACTATCATTTCATTACTTTGTAACTACGACTTGTAAACGAGGGCTGAATATCCTAATATTCACTTAGATTCTTGCGACATTAGTTTAAAATTAACTTGCAGTAGATTTCCTCTATCTTGCCACATCACCGAGGAAGAAGGAAGGACAAATTTAGACACCAAGTTCTGGGAAAAGCGAGCACGTGTTCAAGCGTTCTAACGTAAGCTACCGTATTTCGACCAGAATTATTCAAACTGCTCACCGCCTATATTTTCAAAGGAGCGTCATGTTGCCATGGATACTGAGTGAAAGGACTAATAGAAGAACAGTTGATATCATGGTTAAGACCCGTCAACTCTAATATCTGGAGTTGGGAGAGACGTGTCATCTGATTGGACCACGTGTAGCGACCTGTAATTAGAGCCAGAGAAGGTTATAAAAGGGCGTGTTGGAGATCTTGGCGTCATTCTGATCGATATTATTCTACAATCTTCTACGGATCTTCTACGAGACTTCTACGTGATTCTGATCGATATTATTCTACATTATTCTACCTGATCCTCTACTCGATTCTTCGTCTCGATACTTAGAAATTCTGAATGAGGGGTGTATAGCCACTCTCATCAGGAAGTACGTACAGCTCGGCTACAAGACCGGTTTGAACCAGTCTAAGTCAATAGGTAGTATTAATCTAGATAGAAATGAAACTTCAGAGCATATTTTCAGTAAAGTTGGAAGGATTCTTAATTGAGTATCCTCTCCATATAACCCAAGGTGGTTCTTCTAACTATGACTTAGGGCTTATCTCCAATATATGGGATAAAGCATAATAGGGAGTGTTAGTTTTGAAGTCATCTTCCAATTAGTGGTGGGTGCAATTTGCAAGGCAGGAATGGTACTTAGCAGCAGATGAAGAGATCTCAAAGACGACCGGTGATGTTCCAGCTACAAGGATGGAAGCTTTCCAAGGACCAGCAGAACAAGACTACATGGTGAGCAAGCGAGTTAAAGATATTGCAAGTTTTCGCGAAGTACAGTCATTCAATTTTTTGTTAAATTCATTTTCTATTTTAAATTCAGTTCTCGTTAAACCGTCGTCATTTATATTAAATATAATAAATAGTATTTTTCTAGTTCACTTTAATCAATCTGCCTTAATTAGCCTTTTGATTTCTAATTCTCCTGCTTAATGATTAGTGCACTATCACCCCACCCCTGTGATAAGAGTCCGTCCAAGCTTGATTATAAATTTTTATCTTTAAGTCCTCAACTTAAAGATTGGCGCCCTTAGCTTGAATGGTTGCATTTCTCGTTCGATGATTGTTCTCCGAGAGTGGAAGTCACAATATTTCTACACACATTAGGTAAATGTCAACAACATTTAATCTTGATAAAATGAAAACTGTTACGCAAGAGACTTTTTTACGGGACTACGTTTTAAGTATAAACATTTAAATAGATTTGAACCATTACAGCTACACGTCTCTAATTTGTTAAGTATGTGTTTATTTATATGCAAATGCAACAACTAACTTCGGTAAACACCAAACTTAATTACAGGGACATACAGTATTACGTGTGTCTGTGGTGGTTTGCAATATGGTGTGTTGTAGTGGAATGAACATTTTCGTGTATTAAGACAAATACTTTCACCCAGTTCCCAAACCGGAGGAACTATTAAGTTGTGGCTAAAATCAATGATCAGACAGGAAATTATACTTGATACCAGAACAGTAGAGGATTTGTGGTGATTCTAAATAAGCAAAGTCAGCATTTTTCTGCTGAGTCAGCACCCGTGGTTATTGACACCTAGTAGTGTACCTAAGCGGGTTCCGACTGCGAGGTCGTTGACCCGAGGTCATTGACCCGAGGTCATTGACCCCTAGTATAGTAGTATGGCTAAGCGGATTTGCGGATTTTGCAGTCGCCATCTTGAAGGGCCTAACCTACGGTGTTATTTCTTAGAGAAATTAGGACAAGTTATTGGTATTAATAATAACTAAACACAACATTGTCGATCTAGTGTCATTTTCCACAAATCGGAAAACCTTATTCAGCCTTAAACAAGTGTCACGACTCTTGCTGAGGGTTAATATAGACGTTACTATTTCTCTGAGACTCTCGGGTCTAATGAAGCTGAATTGCCCGTGCCATTACTTTGAAATATTTCCTCCAGACAAGGCGAGGAAATTGTGCTGTTATTTTCAGCAAGTTACAGTATATTTGATTTATTAACCGCTTACTGCACCACCACAGAAATGAGAAATGAAGGCTGCTCTTTTGTTATTCAGCAAACCGTACTGGCGATAAAGAGCTTCTGGAGGCAGCCTTCACGACGGAATTGTCGGATAAACACATTCATTTTCAAATTAAAGCAGAAATGCTGATTTAACACAGATAAGCAGTAACTTATAATTCACTCTTCTAGTCACATACTGTAACAGTGGTCGTGGTGGTGATTAATGTTTTCAGAGGAAGTTCAACTTGGCAACAATCCTCTATTAACATTGATGAGAAAGAAAAGATGGAAGGGGTCCATGACTTCCAAAAATGAAGATAATGGCCGAAAAAAGGCATAGGCTATGAAGGGCGTGAAAATGAAAGACGCCGTAGGCCTCTTAACTTAATAACGTCGGGGTCGGAAGTAAACAATAGTTGACGAAGGAAAGTCGGATGGGATAGATGAAAATGAGGAGCCGGGCACATGTAAGTGGAAGCTATGTCAGGACTCAGCTAACGGCTCCGTGGTAGCCGTACCACGCTCCCAAGTTTGGAGCCCCTGGGCCCCCCTTTTGTTTTCTCTTACGGCCTGCATGGTTTACCGCGGGTGTTATTCTAACACCCCCACCCACAGGGGGACGTCACGTAAGAAAATACACCTAGCGAATTGGCTCCATAATACGAACCGTGCAGCTGTATGGTTGTATTTGAGAGACGACGGGTTCGTGTTCCACTGTCGACAGCCCTGAGTATGTTTTTCCGAAGTTTCCCATTTTACATTAAGCAAATACCGGGGCTGTAACTTAAATTATGCCATGGAAACTTCCTCTGCAGTCCTAGTTCTTTCTTCCCTCACTGCTTACGAAAGTCAACCCCATGTTGTATCCCCTGCCTGTCGTAAGTGGCGACTAAAAGGGACCCAGGGCCTTTTAACTTGGGGTAGTGGGTTGGTGACTACGGGGCCCTCAGGTAAGTCCTGGAATTACTTCTACTTTTACCAGGCTTCTCACTTTCATCTATCCTATCCGACCTCCCTTGGTCAACTCTTGTTCTTTTCCAACCCCGACGGTATTAGCGTATTAGAGTATTCGAGGCCTAGGGAGTCTTTCACTTTCACGCCCTTCGTGGCCTTTGCCTTTCTTTGGCCGATATCTTCATATTTCAAAGAGTCGGATTCCTTCCATTTTCTACCCTGATTAGTGTTATATAGAGGATGGTTGCCTAGTTGTACTTCCTCATATAACATTAATCACCATCACCACCACCACCATCTCCACCTACGAAAACCATAAAGAATTTGTGTGACGTAAAACCCATACGAATAAGAACAAATATTAAAACTAGAGGACGGATGTTGTAGAAATGTCATATTTTTTTTTCCTTTGCATTAGGACGTTGCTCATTAGTAGAGAAATTCATTCTGGGATAAAATTTTGCATTTTTGCATTTTTTGCCGATTTGGGATGATCAGTCATTATTTCTATTTTCAAATATATTTTACGTCAATATAAAGAAGTTTGAGCCTTCGTGGCTCAGACGGCAGCGCGTCGGCCTCTCACCGCTGGATACCGTGGTTCAAATCCCGGTCACTCCATGTGAGATTTGTGCTGGACAAAGCGGAGGCGGGACAGGTTTTTCTCCGGGTACTCCGGTTTTCCCTGTCATCTTTCATTCCAGCAACACTCTCCATTCTCATTTCATTGCATCTATCATTCATTAATAACTCACTTTGGGAGTGGCGACCCCATCGTACTAACAGCCTATATCTGCTTCATCCATTACATCCCTGACCCGGTCAATGACTGGAAAACAAGTTGTAGGTTTTCATTTTTCATAAAGAAGTTTGAAGTATTTTCAAATCATTTTATATTTTTTAAACTGATGCATGTTTTCTTTATTGTAACTGATACAAGTCATCAAGGGACAATATCAAAAATATACATTTCTCTTACATATGGTTCAATTTTTTTTTAAATCTTTCATGACCAATCAAATTGGCCAGCAGTTGTCGGTGACTGAGGAATAGTAAGGAAAGGCTGTCGATGGCTTACTTCTAAAACCTCGTATCTCCCTAGGCACTTCCTATCCATTTTCTTCCTTAAGACTTGTCACGCCTTTCAGCCACACATGGATGTACAGTCCATCAGAACAATTTTCGTTGTGTTCATTTTCCTATGGGAATGTGTAAAGGAAAATGAACCTTAAATAAATTAAACTGTAGGAGTGCTTAAATTCGCTATTAAAACAACATCCCTACAATACGGTGTGGTAAGGTCCATTTTCCTTTACACGCCAGCTTAGGAAAATGAACACTACGAAAAAGGTTCTGGTGGATTGCATATACATATGTGCTTGGGAGGCGTGACCAGTCTTAAGGAATATAATGCGTAGGAATAATATTGAAACATACGAGGTTTTAGATGTAACCCGACGATGTATAACTGTGAATCTTGAGTTTCCAAGATATGTTCAGGAGCACAATAAAGAAATCTCATAAGTAGGAGGAAGTATTTCCTAACGTGTCACAAGCACAAGGAATGCACCAGCCATCGCACCCGCCCCTACAGTCAGTCATTCACCCCTGCGCACCTCAAGGTCAAGAACAAATCGAAACGAGAAGGGATTGGAAAGAACAGTTATATAACATTCCGCTTCAGTACAGAATAAGTGAAACTAACAACAAGTGCATTTTTAATTCAGGTAGGGAATGGATTTGGAAAAGACGTGTTTACAACAGATGGGCGTGTTTTACGTTGTAAATTTTGCAGTGCTACAGTGAGTGCGGAATGGAAGTTTGTTGTACAACAGCACAATAAACAAGAAAAACATCCGAAAGCTGTAACGAGTGCGATAAAGGTTCTTCGGGGGCAAAAGGCTAGCACTAAGTCCAGCAAATCATTATGTCCATAGTTTTATACATTTCCAAGTAAATTGGTAAATAATTATTCTCTAAATCAAGATAAAGCAGTGTAGAACAGAGATATAGTATTTGTAAAACCATTGTTACACAGTCACCAGAGTTAAGATTGGTCATATGTTTTAGTAATTCTTTGCTTATTTTACAGGATTTTTCCGTAAATTTAAGAGAACTTTATTGACTATTTTCAGTGATTTTTATGTCAACAACATTCGCCCTCCTAATTATAACATTTCCTTATAAACTGTGCAGAGTATAATATTGTGGATGGCCAGGCTGAGTGGCTCAGACGGTTGAGGCGCTGGTCTTCTGATCCGAACTTGGCAGGTTCGATCCTGGCTCAGTCCGGTGGTATTTGAAGGTGCTCAAATACGTCATCCTCGTGTCGATAGATTTACTGGCACATAAAAGAACTCCTGCGGGACAAAATTCGGCACCGCGGCGCCCCCGAAAACCGTCAAAGTAGTTAGTTGGATGTAAAAACAATAACATTACTACTATTGTGGATGGGAGGTGTTCGTAAAGGTCCATGCATCTAGCTTTCCCAAGAGTACGCAGATGGTCAGAATTTCTTTGAACATTATTATCTAGCTTCAGCACAGCCAATCTTGTTGCACAACCAGTTTTCGTATTTAAATAAGGAAGAGGAACAGTGACCAAACCAACTTTTAAATCCAACTTGTGAGGGGACAAGCCTGAAGAATGAAGGCAGCTAAAAATTTGAACTAAATAATGTACTACTTCTTAAACATTACCGCATTCTGCGGTATCATTACTAATATCCGTTGCTTTGCCACTTTTCAAAATGTTCAGATTTTGTTGGTTGATGACATAAAGTTGCTATTTCCGAAAAGAATAAATTCTCACTTGGATATAGAGAAGAACCTAATAAATCGTGTACGATAGGAAATCTAATTTTATGGAATCTCTATATTAAATTTTTCCCCTAGTTCTTCATTTCCTAGTATAGAAGCCTTTTCAATTTAGTTAGAATCCACATTTTCATTGTTCTTTAGTTTAAAAATACCTTTGGCCGATAAGAACAATACTTGAAATTTGACTGCCAGATTTCTCATGAGTCTGAAGTCTGAACTCATTTTAAGTGATTCAAATATCGCGCAGATATTTTAACTTTCAGTCTCCTGTCATTTATGCGTAAATTTCTGTTGTCGTTTCCTAAATACATCCCTTCTTTTCTGTTTCAGTTAATTTCAACATATCAGGAAACTCAAATACATCACAATATTAAAAATGTTTCCCTTTGCGAAAAGCTAATAATCAATATGGAGATCAAAATATTGATAATGAACAATGTATTTGCATCTTTTCGTAGAGCATCTTTGGCGGCCAAGGCCTACGGTAACGACTAATGTGACGTCACTGACGGTACACTTTCTACTTCAACACACTCAAATTCACAGCCGCAGCATCTTTGGCAGCCAAGGCCTACGGTAACGACTAATGTGATACCACTTCCGTACACATTTTGTCGCGTCACATTACACATATTATCGGATGATCCCCAGACATGCGACATATTTATGTCAAATTCTAGTTGTTTACTTCAAACTTAACACAATTATGCAAACAGCAACCAGTCGCTAATGTTCTAGAACATTCAAGATGGCGGCCACGCGAGTCCATTGGCTTCGACTCAGGCAGAACAATGGTAACTCCAACTTCAAAGCAAGCAGTATAACATAGTTCACCCATACATCAGTAAATGATGTTAATGTAGCCACGTGCAACAACATGACCATTTATCCTCACTGGACGAGTGGAATTTTATACAAAAAGAACTAAACATCCAAAATTCCTACCTGATCTGAACCATGTCCATAAACTGGAAATAATAATAATAATAATAATAATAATAATAATAATAATAATAATAATAATAATAATAATTATAATTCAACTACGCTAATCGGTCAACTAGGGACCACGATAAGCGTCACCTTACATTCTGGCATATGTCCATTTTTCGCTTGATCCACATCGTCTTCATTAGCTCACTGTGTTTAGCACGACGTTCTTCGGTCCATTTCCCACCAATTGCCCGTTTTTCGTCCCGGAAAGTCCCAAAAGTCTTGATGGCTGCTCTGAAAAGATTTCGGTCTTATGCATCTTCTGCTTGCATGCCCAGTTCTTTAAGATCTTCCTTGACAATAACGTACTATGGCATTGCCGTTTTTGATTTTGAGTCAAATGTACTGAAAATACGTTTCGTACATCAAGAGTCGATCATCCGTCGTATATGACCGCAGAAGCGAACTCTGCCTTTATGCATTGTGTCCGTGATCTTCTCTATCTTAGAGTATACTTCTTGCCTGGATTTTCTAATGTAGATGCCATTTTTGTAGTTTGGGCCAAGTATGGTATGTAGGGTCTTTCTTTCTTTCCTCTCTAAATCCGCAAGTAAATATTTCTCGGACAGGATAAGACATTCATATGCATACAGCGATACTGGTTTCATGACAGTGTTGTTGTGACGAATTTTTGTGTTCAGGGAAAAGCACTTTTTGTTGTATATGTTGCGGGTGGCTTGGAAAGTGACTTTCATTTTCTTGATACTTGCTGCTATGGCCTCTTTGTCAAGTCCATTTGGCTGGATACATTCCCCAAGGTATTTAAATTTATTAACTGGGTTTGTCGTTCTATAATAATAATAATAATAATAATAATAATAATAATAATAATAATAATAATAATAATAATAATAATAATAATAATAATAATAATAATGGGATATAACCTCAGGAGAAGCCTGGTGCAGGTCTTTCGAATAGATGCCTTATAGGCGACCGGAGCATCTGTAAGGATGGGGCCCACCTGTGATGAAATTTAATGCTAACGACGGGGCACACACACACCAAGCTCCCAAGGCATCGGAATTAACCAATGAAGGTTAAAATCTCCGACCCGGCCGGGAAGCGAACCCGGGACCCCTTAGGTAAAAGGTCAGAATGGGGCTGATGACCTAGCTGTTCGGCCCACTTAAACAGCAATATAATAAGAATTGATTGCAGCCAGATGGCCATATAATGCGTTATAACAATAGGTTACAAAGTTACAAAGTAAGCATGAAATATTGTCACACACCAAACTGCGATTTACAGCGGCCGTGGCCTTAAGTTAGGTACCATCCCGGCATTCGTCTGGAGGAGAAGTGGGAAACCACGGAAAACCACTGCGAGGATGGCTGAGGTGGGAATCAAACCCACCTCTACTCAGTTGACCTCCCGAGGCTGAGTGGACCCCGTTCCAGCCCTAGTACCACTTTTTAAATTTCGTGTCAGAGCCGGGAATCGAACCCGGACCTCCGGGGGGTGGCAGCTAATCACACTAACCACTACACCACAGAGGCGGACTATTATTATTATTATTATTATTATTATTATTATTATTATTATTATTATTATTATTATTATAGCACTTTTCCCACACCCTGGCGGTGTCACTGCGTTTAAAACTGTGTTGAACATGTGTATCCGGCCCAGCATTACGGCCAGATGCCCTTCCTGCTGCCAACCCTATGTGGTGGGATGTATTCACTTTGTTCATGCTCCCATGGTGATTTGTGGTGTGACGTGTTGTGTGAATATGAAGACGAATGTTTTTGGGATAAAAACAAACGCCCAGTCTCCGATACGTAGCAATTAACCGTATGCAGTTAAAATCTCCAACCCGGACAGAAATCGAACCCGGGGCCCCTCTGAACCGAAGACCATTGAGTGAAGGAGTCGGACTGTGATCGTCTTAATACATCTTCATTTACACAGCACAGATCATGGCTAACTATTACCAGAAAGATCAGAAAATGATACTTTATTGTTGCCATTCGTTGTCTAAGCATGGGGCTAAAATGGCGTCCCTATTAGTTCTCAAGGCACAATTTTAAGTTCTTTGTTGTTTTCTCTTTGCAACTTTCGATGCGTCATGTTTCATTTTTTCCTTTTTTCCTGATGGAGAAAGACAAGGTTCTATTTGAAACGCGTTGAGAGTGTTTATATAGTTCATTACATGGCATAAACCCAAAATATGCAACATGAATAGTTATACGGGCCGTGAAAGTCTAAATGATAAATTTATTACATTTAACGACTTTTAGCGCTTCAGATACAGTAATTTGTCGTTGACTTTGGGAATACATTAATTGGTTCTTTAGATACTCATTGCAAAGTCTAGACGTCTTTCTGGGAAAGTAGACCTTTGAATTTACTGAAAAGACGCCTTTCAGGGGAACATGAAGGAATACCTGTGTTTAGTTTTGGTATGAGAATGGTGTATTTGGAAGTGCCGGAGAGGTAAGGAAGTCGCTCAGCCACAGATGGTGAAATTACTGGTTCTGCTGTTTTTTTGTTTTTTTTTGTTTTTTGTTTTTTGTTTTCTTTTTTTTTTTACAATTTCCATAAGTCGCGCCGACGCAGATAGGTCTTATAGCGACGATGGGATAGGAAAGGACTAGCAGTAGAAAGGAAGCGACCGTGGTCTTAATTAGCGTACATCCCCAAGCATTTTCCTGGGGTGAAAATGGGAAACCACGGAAAACAATCTTCAGGGCTACCGGCAGTGGGGTTGAAACCCACTACCTCCCGATTACAAGCTAACAGCTGTGCGCCCCAAACCGCACGGCCAACTCGCTCGGTGGTTCTGCTATAATAGAGCTGAAATAATTATGTCATAATTATTTTATTTCTTTCCCCGTTTCTACTTCCGTGTGATGTAGTGTACATCAGCTACTGGAATGTAGTGATTTTATTTCAAGAAGTAAATTACAACTAAGAACATATATTTTGTAAGAAGTAACAATTACAAGTAAAAATTGCTAAGAATGTAATAGTTATAAGTAAGTTGATTCCTTTCACTCAGTTACATCCCTACTCTGGATACAAGCATCAACCTTCTGGCACACTGAATCCCGCATTTTCCTCACGGAAGCGTACACACATCCCATTCCGTATTATAGTCTTTGGTAATAAAATATTTAATTATTATTCTATAAACATTCTTCAATTTTATTTTATCTTATGACTTTTAGTGCCGAGAGGGTTCGGCTCCCCAGTTTTGTAGCTGCTTTTCCCGATACACCCCATGGGGGTTGAGCTACATGTACCGCTGTGTGAGGGTGTTGTCCGTGAATGTAGGTGTAATTGTAAGGCTAGGAATAGGAAAGAAGCCGCCTTGATATATGTACCATCCTTGCTTTTTCCAGAAATGAAAATGGGAAACAACCGAAAACCATTTTGAGGATGGCGGACAGAGAATTCGAACCCACCGGTCTCCAAAGTACAGAGACGCAAAACACGTAGTATTTGTCCAATAAACACTTGGAAAATAAGCTTATGCGGCTCAATTTTTAGGAATGTGATAAGCACCGTTTCGGTCAGTTAATGGAGAACGTACGTAATTTTGAACTCGTCCTAAAATCACAGGTGCGGTCCTTTTTATTGGAAAAATGTGGATAAAAGCTCTGTGCATTAACTAGTCAAGAAATATTTATGATTCGAGGACTGAATGCACACGTAAACCGCGAATTATAATTATTGTTAAAGTATCGATGTCTAAAAGGAATACTCTTATCCTTCTCCTCAATAACCAGGATGGTTTTGTCCGTGAAGAGCGGTTTTTTTTGGTCGTATTTGTGCACTAAAATAAGATGATGGTGATTATTATTTAAGAGCAAGTTCAACATTAATCAGAGAGAAAAAATGGACCGGGTCCTACACTTCGGTAAATGAAGGCATCGGCCAAAGAAAGACAAGGGCCACGAAGGGCGTGAAAATGAAAGACTCCTCAGCCCTCAGAATCTTATAACATCGGTATCGGAAAAGAACAAGAGGTCGGATAAGATAGGTGAAAGTGAGGAGCCTGGCGCAAGTAAGCGGAAGCAACGCCACAACTCAACTAAGTGCCCCGTGGTCTACAACCCACGCTGCCAAGTTAAGAGCCTCTGAGGCGCCTTTTAGTCACATCTTACGACAGCCAGGGAATACCGTGGGTGTTATTCTACCGCCCCCACACACAGGAGGTGCAGTGAAATACGAAACAGTGTTTAAATTACCACAGACTCTTTAGATAGGCCTACATATGTAAGAACATAATTTCCAACCTTTAAAAAGATAGTTATATTCTGATCACTGGAATATTTCTAGTCATTTCCAGGTGAAACACGGACTTGTGTTTTGAAATCTGGTTTGTCCTCAGCACGACAAGCGTAATGTCAGCAGTTCTATGACCACATAGCGAATAATTTAGCATTTATAGTGGTAGACGTGGTTTCAACTGATCAAAGCTGGAAATATGTTTGGATGTGCGACGCCCTTTCCTGGTAATTATCTGAGAGCGCTTGACTAATGCGTGGTCAGTATCGCTGTAACCCAATAACGTATGGGGTCCATCGTGCGATGTCCGCCCGCAGCTTCCTTCTCCAACGAGTAAATACCTTTGAGAGGACTGTGCCAATTAAGACCTATTGAAAACCGCAGTACGCATTGCCTCAACAAGCCCAAGGTTGGTTGCAGGAAGCACAAGTTGTTGCCCCATGACTGATGCACATTCAGTAACTGAGAAGTGATGATGTGTAATGTGGAGTGTAATATTTTCTTTCACGAACAGTGGCAGAACTGAGCAGTGACTTCTAGTCAAGGTGGAACACAGCAGTCATCTATATAACATATTACCCAACGAGTCTGTAACGGCACATAATTATTATTAATAATAATGTTATTTGCTTTACGTCCCACTACGCACTTTTACGGTTTTCGGAGACGCCGAGGTGCCGAAATGTAGTCCCACAGGAGTTATTTCACGTTCCAGTAAATCTATCGACACGAGGCTGGCGTATTTGAGCACCTTCAAATACCACCGGACTGAGCCAGGATCGAATCCGCCAAATTGGTTTCAGAAGGCTAGCGCCTCAACCGTCTGAGCCACTCCGCCAGGCGCAACACAATTAAACGCGAGTATAAGAGAGTTTCAAGTTATCATACGAGCGTCTTAATTATCATTCTAGGCAATATACATACAGCCGTTTGTTTGTTCGACCATAAATAAATGTCTAATTTTCGAGTTTTCACAATGTATCTTACCTTGTTACTTTACAGAATTCTATATGTATCCCGACTATAGCGAGAGATGACAGACATGCTATATAATATTCACCACCGCCGTCTCGATCATGACGACGATAATATTAGCCTTGAGTTTTCCCGACTAGTTCAACAGATGGCCTGCAAGGAACAGCGCCGTGGATTCGAGGTTTTAACCTCAAATCAAGTCACATTAAAACACAGGAAGTGAACAGAAGAAGCTGGGATGAGTTTAGAAGTAAGAGCAAGAAACAAAATACAGTAGGTATGCATTTCTTGTTAATAAATACCTATTTACAGCAGGTAATTATATTTCGTTATTAAAATTAGTTGTGACTAAGAATTGTGAGTAATAAATAATAACAGTTATGTGAAATAAAATCGTATAGGCCTCTATTGCGTGCGCTTGTACCGTACGAGGAATAACAACGTGGGCATTGATATTTCATGAACTTCACCTCTGGATATATTACCTTAATCTAAAAAGTGTTTATTTTTATTATTTTATAACATAAATATTTGTACCGTACGAGTTCTAATAATGGATACATACACGAATTTCTATTTTTATCGCAAATTCTATCAACACGAGCATCGCTGATGGGGAAATTTCGCTCAGTTGTCATGGTGGCGAACTAACGGTGGTTATTGTTGAGACTGTTTCCATAAAGAGCAAAAAATCGTAGTCATCAGTCCCTCTTTAGATCTGCCATACCAGTAACAAAACATCAGGACATTCTGATGTAACAACTCTACACATCTCCTCCATCGCTGAAAAATAATGACGATATTTGCGGATTGTGCATTAACAGGACAACTTTAAACTAAATTTATTTCGTACATGTACAAATTGTTTCTATTTGCATTCCTCCTTTGAATACCGGGTGAAAATTCATTCGTCCAATTAGCACTAAACTTTTAAATATTTTTTTTGAGTTATCTGTATTACTTAAGATAAATTATTAAAATTTAAATCTATTCTATAGACCATCTGAAGCGGCTGATATCCAAATTTATATATTAAATAGATTAGCAAGACCACAGGAGAATAAATACAAGATTCAATGCCACAGACGAACCAAAGAATGGCAAATCATAAAGAAACTGGTAGCTTCTGTCGCTATCTGTCGATTCAGAATCAAGCATACAGAAAGGAGGAATCGAGCTTCTTTCGAGGCAGATCACAAATTCTGTGCTCTCTGAAATAACATTATTCTCCACTGTTCTTTGCTACAGAGTTCATAAAACAAATGTCGATTGAATTTGGAAGTAACTTAAATTGAAAAAGAACGTACAAAGTTATGTGCACGGAGAGTAGTTTTAGTTTTTTCTCCGGCAACATTAAAAACTCATTGAACATTTATTTTGTAAGTTACCCCTATTTCAAAATTACTGTAAGTTCAAGTCAGTCCCGGTTTATTCCTGGACTTATATGAACATGACTATCGAAATGTGAAGAAAAAATTGAAGAACGATGGGAAGATACTGAAAGGGAAAGGAACGAAATGTGATCACCTATCATGTTCTAAGCTCTTGAAACGATACAACAGTGACATGACTACGGCTGTCCGGCTTCATGGCTAAATGGTTAGCTTGCTGGCGTTTGGTTCTAGGGGTCGCGGGTTCGATTCCCGGTCTGTTCGTGGATTTTAACTTTCATTAGTTAATTTCTGTCGCTCGGGGCTGGGTGTTTGTGACGTCTTCAGCAATAGGCCTCCATCCCCACAAACGCGCAGCTCGCCTATGCGGCGACAACTCGAGAGACCTCCACCAGGTCTCCCCGGTGGCCACCCATAATTATTATTGTTCAGGAAATATCGTGGATCACAGAGGTGTAAGAAGAGACTCGGGTGAATGAATGGACAAGAAATTAACAAGCACCGGGCGAGTTGGCCGTGCGCGTACAGGCGCGCGGCTGTGAGCTTGCATCCGGGAGATAGTAGGTTCGAATCCCACTATCGGCAGCCCTGAAGATGGTTTTCCGTGGTTTCCCATTTTCACACCAAGCAAATGCTGGGACTGTACCTTAATTAAGGCCACGGCCGCTTCCTTCCAACTCCTAGGCCTTTCCTATCCCATCGTCGCCATAAGACCTATCTGTGTCGGTGCGACGTAAAGCCCCTAGCAAAAAAAAAATTAACAAGCGTAGAACTTAACACAACGAAAATCAAAATGTTATTTCTTTCCTTTTTCCTTGAGATAAAAATTGGATTGATAGAAGATTTGGAATAAATAACAGTTAAATAGAATAGCAATGAGTTCGTCAGCTCTGATAACAACAGCGTACTATAAGTCCGAAAATCAGGTACATAAACTACAGAGAATTATCAACATGATAATATATGAAGG
Organism: Anabrus simplex; assembly: GCF_040414725.1. Classification (NCBI taxonomy): domain Eukaryota; kingdom Metazoa; phylum Arthropoda; class Insecta; order Orthoptera; family Tettigoniidae; genus Anabrus; species Anabrus simplex. The sequence goes on along the minus strand of NC_090265.1, from coordinate 1,701,162,719 downwards.
GATGAGCATTATAGCTCATGAACAGGTACAATATTTTATAAGAGCATGTTTGCTCCACTAGCCTAGGAATCTCAGCTCCAAAGTAAGTACATTTCAGCCTCTCAGAGGCATAATAATGTTTACAGAGCACAAGGTTATACTGACAATCTGCAAATAAGGTATTTACAGTCACGTATCCCTGGTTCGGGCTTGTCTTCTGCTCAACAGTTTTTCACTTTCTGTTCCAGAAACATAGACAGGGCAATGGGTACTAAATGACCTTAATGTAAAAAGAAAAATGATCATGATTAGCCATGAACAAAAGGCTAGGAGGCGAAACATTTTCACTCCTACAATATTTTAAAAACCTAATTGGGCTTATGTTCCAAAGATACAGAGGCTAGGCCTATTCTACGACAGGGCGACTACTGTAATTGAGAAACATTAAATTCCAAAAGAGTGTTAAGAATTTTAGTTAATTAGAAATTTTAGTCTCCCCATACCAAGTTGAATGGGAATCAACAGAAGGCAGTCACTCTTTGTTCCCTTACATCGCAAAAGGGAATGGAACAGGGTCCTCAGATCGGCTGAAAATTGTACATTTAAACCACCAGGTTTAGAAATTTCTATAAAATTAAAGATGTTTGAAACCTTCCCCTCAAGATATCTGCCAGAGCTATCAGACGTTAAGATAATTCTGCAATTACCTTGATTTGTTGGGCCTTCCGAAAGCCGACTGCGGTCCTTGTCCCCGAAGAATACGCCACACTCATTAAACTGGAGCGATGGAGATTACAATACAGCCCTAAAGCGCCCAGCTTTCGTATTATTTCGAGGGGAAGTTTCCAGAACTTTTTACAGATAGGCTGGATTCCTGTACACACCCCGAATATTAGTTGGCTAGTGAAAATATTTACAAATTTCGGATTGGTTGATTGATATTGGAGAAGGAACTAGCAGAAGTGTTGACAACCTTCATACATGAACAAAAGAATCTTAAAAATCTAAGGCTAGCCAATAGAAAAAATAAAATTTCCCTTAAGAATTATATAACGTTTTTTCCCGCCAGAGGGGGCACTTGGACCAATGGTAGAGACATCTCAAGTTGAAAACCAAACTATCTATCAGTTAAGGTAGATTACATAGATGGCATTATAGGAGGCGCGCAGTCTTGCTGGCCGAAGAAGGTTTACCCATGGTACAATTATTATTATTATTATTATTATTATTATTACTCTGACTGAAGGTTTTTGTTAGTTCAGGTGTGCTTTATTTCTTCTACTGCACCCTATCTCCGCTAGATTGCATTGCTGCTGCAATTAACATCTTACGCCAACTTCATGAGTAACACCCAAGGAATCTTCTTGAAAAATATACATCTAAGGGATAATAATAGTGGGAGAGGCGGGTGTAGAACACAAAAAATAGTGTTTTGTAGCGATGAGTCGGGGGCTGCTTTAACAGTTACTTTCTACGCCGCTTCGTAAATATATTTTGCTGTGGCTTTCTTTGTTCTTTGAGATCGAGCATATGGCAACTCAGTCTCTTGTTATGTTCTCTTGGTAGAATGCGAAGGATTATACGTGTTTCACGTCGCAAAATAATGTGATAATGCATTATTTAAATATGCCTGTGGAAGGTGTAATTATTGACAGTATATTGTTCCTCACTGTGTGGTGGCTATCAGGAGAGACGGTAGATTTATTTTCTCTCCTGCTGTCTTTCTGGACATAATGAGAGCCACAGAAGAATGTTTCTTAGTGTATATGCAAACAGAAAAGGAAGATTTTATTTACAGAACACGTCTGAGCGAAGAGTGGTTAATTCCGCTAGTAACTAATAAAAGAATCAGCACATTGGTCTCAAAATTAACCAGTGATGAACATAAAATGAAGATGAATTCAGTACATCTTTCATAATCTTAAATTAAAAGTGTTTACAAACTTGACCATATCGGTCCTTAATTGGTCCGTATTGACTCGTAATAACAATAATGTACAACGGGTGATTGTTTAGTCGGCCCTGTCAGTATATTATTAATATCTGAATTACTTATACGTACATGTTTCGGGATCCTTAACTCCCTTCACCAGTGTATTTACATCAAAATCAACCTTATCCAAATCTCAAGATACAACATCCTATCATAAATAACATTAAGCATTGTCCTGTATAACATCAACTCTAGACCAACATATGTACAATTTACTTTTTTTAATTAATAATTTCTGTTGTAACCCAACACGTAAGACATGGAACATATTTAAAAACACTCTTGAACAGTTCACTCACTCCTCCTATCCTTTACATTCTTACAACGTGTACCATCACCATGGATGGATCCATTAGCTTTTCAGACACTGATGAAATGATACTTGTCATTGCTGTAATGTTGCTGCCACTGGGTTCTGCCCTGACGACACATATATGGCTACATTTTAATATGTATACCACTTTGTAATAAATCAGTGCAGCCTATGAAGTGTCTTAACATCAACAAGATGTAAAAATTGGACTAGAAGGTGGTAGATCCCTAGTGGCGTAGCAATACAGCAGTGACAAGTGTCATTAATCAGTGTCTGACTCAGCTAATGGATCCATCCAGGGTGATGATACACGTTATAAGAGTGTAACGGATAGGAGGAATGAGTGAACTGTTCAAGAGTGTTTTTAAATATGATCCATTTCTTACGTGTTGGGTTACAACATACATTATTATTTTTTAAAAAGTGTACATATGTTGGTCTAGATTTGATGTTATACAGGACAATGCTTAATGTAATTTATGTTAGGATGTTGTATCTTGAGATTTGGATAAGGTAGATTTTGATGTAAATACTCTGATGAAAGGAGTTAAGGCTCCCTAAACATGTACGTATAAATAATTCAAAATAATATATTGACAGGGCGGACTAAACAATCACCCGTTGTGCATTATTGTTAAAAGTATTTCCTAAGAATATTTAGCATTTATTAGGGATATGAAAAGTAACAGTGTACAAGGCGAGAATGGAATTCTCGATGAAATCTTAGAATGTGGCAGACAGACACCCTTTGCTACACAGAATTAGAAAGCTGATTCGTGAAATCTTGTTTGCAGGAATATCGTCGCTGCACCGGCAAAACCTCGTATCCCACAATGCCCTTCCGATCCATTATTCTCCTTACGACTGGTCGTGCCTCCCAGCCACATGTGGATATACAGTCCATCAGAACAAATTTCGTTGTGTTCGTTTTTATATGCTGATGTGTAAACTAAAATGAACCTTAAATGCATTATACTGTAGGAGTGCGTAAATACGTCATGTAATCATTTTTTTCTACATTACGGTACAGGAAGATTCATTTACCTTTACACGTTGGCATACGAAAATGAACATAACAACAAATTGTTTTGATGGATTGCGTATCCATATGTGACTGGGAGGCGTGGCCATTCTTAAGGAGAGTAATGAATAGGAAGAGCCTTGTGGGATACGAGGTTTTGCCGGCGCAGCGTCGATATGTCTTATGCTTGGACAGATTCCGTTATTGTACCCATTTTGATAGCAGGTGACAAATTTGAGTTGACATATGCTGATATTATGCCAATACTAGCTGACTGCCAGATAAATTGACCATTGAAACAAGTTGTATAGTATTTAGAGTTAACGAGCGAAGCGCTAAACATATGCATATCATAGGACAGGCGGCCTACGAGTACAAAATCTGTCGTTTGAGAAGGTTGAAATTTCACATACTTTGGTGTGAAAATAACAGGGTATGCTACAAATAGGAAGAAGAAGAAATAAAAATTGTAATAAGGAATGCTAACAGGTGATTTTTTTCACCATTATAAAGCTATTTGTTCGTCCAACCCTTGTTCCATTTCTGTACGGGGTCGGGTATGAGGTGAGATTAATTTATCGTGGCTGGCTTTTATGACCGGATGGCCTTTCTGACGTCGACCTCATCAAAGGGGTTAATGAGATAAAATGAATGACGTGATATTTGATAGTAGGGAGGGGGTGAAACTCGGTGCCGGTACATAGCCTACTCCTAACGAATAGCACCAAGGGGACTGCTCAAGGCTTAACGTCTCCATTCGACGGACGAATCACCATCAACAGCGTCATATCCCCTCACTCCATATGAGCACTGCAGAGAGGTTTGGAATTTAATCCAGACTTGTGGCACGCAATCTAGTGATTTGTTTAATACCACCTCCCCTATCATGCCGGCCACCATTCTGATGGTGAAATGTTTTCACGGGATTCGACCTTTTAGACTACAACGCCACCAGGCGGGTTTCCTAAATCTCATAACGCACTTTTTTAAATACACCATCCATAAAATAATAGTATTGCCTGTACATTGCTCAGAACTTAAGAATAATAGTATTTCCGTATAGGTCCTGTCCACAATGAAACGCATTTTTTAATAAAGCTATTAGCATCAAATATATTGTCCTGAAACACAAACTTCAGGGTATATGATTATTTTTGTCATATATCAAATTTTCATTGTACAGATAGAATTAATTACATTGCCAGCGTCAAATTTAATCTGATTTACAATTATAAAAGTTTAAAACTTACCTGATTAAATATTTTTTTTTGCTAGTTTCTTTACGTCGCACCGACACAGATAGGTCTTATGGCGACGATGGGAAAGGGAAGGGCTAGGAGTGGGAAGGAAGCGGCCGTGGCCTTAATTAAGGTACAGCCCCAGCATTTGCCTGGTGTGAAAATGGGAAACCACGGAAAACCATTTTCAGGGCTGTCGACAGTGGGGTTCGAACCTACCATCTCCCGAATACTGGATACTGGCCGCACTAAAGCGACTGCAGCTATCGAGCTCGGTGATTAAAGAATGAAACTCATAGTTGTATTCACTCATCATCACTATCATACAGACTAAAAACTGAACTTATCTGAACAAGATGAAGTCACGAGTTGTTTTTTGTACGACTCTTTACCGATTGAGAATTTGAATTTGAATTTGAATTTATTGATCATGATTTACATGCCACTGAGACTGAAAAGTCCCTTTATGCAGCGTCTTCTTATAATACAATGCAGATTTATGAAAACAGTAACTACATTTTTATAATATTAAAGTATTAAACTAAACAAGAAACTAAAAAAAAAAATGAAAATACAGATACCAAAAGCAGTAAGGTTAAGACATACATTATATAATAAGTAAGAAAGTAAATCATTAAGCCCTTCTGTTATTTTGGACTACATGGGTTTAAAGAATATAAAGCTAAAGCAGAGAAACAATTTTCTTCGAAATATACATATTCCTGATTGTTCGACACAAGAATGCCTGATCTCAGCCTCTTGCGTACTCCTCCAGAAAGATAGATGTTAAGAACTGCTTTAGTTGGGTACAGTTAGTGTTACTTGCGAAACGGTGAAGATTAAAGACGTTAAAGATACGTGATGCAGTGCAAACAAAGGATTTGTTAAATTTAGTGGTACGATGAAGGGGAATTTGAAGGGTGGTTTTTGTAAACCTATTATCTCTGTTATGTACCGACTCCATAGGTTTAAATGCATTATAAAGGTAGGATGGTGTCTTCAGTTTGAGAATTTTCTGCGTAGCAACAGCTACTGAGATATCCCGACGTTCATGGAGTTTCAACCATTGTAGCTGTATGTAATAGGGTGTTATGTGCTCATCACGCCTGGCATTTGTAACGTAACGAACACATGCGTTTTGTACCCTCTGTAGTTTTATGTTCAAAGCTTCAGATAAGTCGTTGTATACGACTGAACCATAGTCAATTATTGGAAATATAAGACTTTGAAAAAGTAGTTTTCGCATGAAAGGTGGTGTACATGACACGTTACGCTTCAAAATATGCATGGATGACACAACTTTTCGGATTACATTTGACGTATGATCAGACCAGGATAAGGTTCTGTCGAAAATTAGACCTAGATTGTTAACGGTGTCACTATAATGAATATCTGTCTCTAGAATTTTTATTGCTGGGAGGGATTTGAGGTCAACAGTTTTCAGGAGTTTTGTGTAACCTATGCAAATAAGCTGGGTCTTAGCCACATTTAATTGGAGGTTATGATTTGCGCTCCATTCAATTAATCGAGAGATGTCATGGTTAAAATGCGTTATAGAAGAAGATGCGTTAGTGGGACAAAAGTGGAAGTAAGCTTGTAAGTCATCCGCATACATGTGAAAGCTACTGCTTTTAAAGACTTCAGATATGTCATTAATATAAATAGAAAAACATAAAGGACCGAGGACTGATCCTTGTGGTACGCCACAGTTTACTGATTCCCAGCTAGAGAATCGACCGTCAACGAACGTGACTCTTTGTGATCTATTTGACAGATATGATTCAAACCACGACAGAGCACTCTGGGAGAAGCCAATTGACTTCAGCTTAGCAAGAAACAACTCATGATTAACAGAGTCAAATGCCTTAGAGAAATCAAAGAGACATAAGATAGTAAGCTGCCTCTTATCGGTGGCCGCGCGTATATCATCTGTAACCTTCAGAAGAGCAGTAGTAGTACTATGGCCCTTCTTGAAGCCAGATTGGTAGGGATTTAGAATGTTGTATTTAGACAAATATTCACATATCTGCTCATGAACAATTTTTTCTAGTGCCTTACTAAGTGCACAGAGAATGTTGATAGGCCTAAAATCACTACAGACTGTTGGTATTTTCTTTTTGGGCACAGGACGTACATTGGCACGCTTCCACTCTGAGGGATAAACTCCATTCTGTAGAGAGAAGTTAAATAAGTGCACAAGGGCAGGAAGAAATATGTCCATGCAGGTAGAAATCATGGATATTGGAATATTATCTGGACCTTTAGCTTTAGTTCGTATTGATCTGACTGCTTTTTCTACCTGTGAAGGGTGTACGTACATGAAATAGAATTTATCTCTGTTACTTGGAGTGAGATGTCTATAATGTTTGGCAGTCTCTGATACTTTCGGAGAGTTGGAGTTAGAGACTGATGTCATATAATATTCACTTAATTCAGATGGAGTAACAGGCATCTGGCTATCTAGAGAGTGACTGACTCCAATACCAAGAGATTTTGCAGCACGCCAAGAAGCTGAGGTGCTCTTACAATTACGGAAGATGTTGTATGTATACTTCACTTTAGTGTTCCTAATTACTTGTTTTGTCTCGTTACGTAAGATCCTGAATTGCTCGTAATCATCTGGAAGTTTAGTTTTAATAAATTTCTTCCTAGCTCTGTCCCGTTTGCTTATCAATTCCTTAATACGCTTATTGAACCATGGTGATGACCGGTGTTTTACGAGAATTCTTTTTTGTGGCGCATGCTTGTCATAGAGTAAAAGTACAAAGCTGTTGAAGAGAGATACTTTTTGATCTACGTCATTAGACTGAAAAAACATATACCAGGGTAGTAATTCAGCGTCAGCACGAAAATTGTTCACGTCAAATTTACTGAAGTCTCGAACAAGACTAGTTTTAGGAATTTGTTTTGGCGTGGATAAAGTGAATACAGCATACAGCAAGTCATGACCAGAAAAACCGGCAGCTGGTTCCTGTCCGTATTCTACTACCAACTCATTGCAGTTCGATGAGATTATGTCGAGAGTGCTATCGGAAGTGGCAGTATGAAAGGTTGGATTGAATGGAAGGCAGTCGAGGTTACAAGCATTGAGCACATGACGTATTTTTTCGCTTTCAAACGCCCCAGTTCCGAACCGAGCATTAACATCGCCCACAACGAATATATATTTATAATTCATAACATGAGAATACATATCATTCAGGAATGTATCCATGAACCCTACTTTTGGTGGACGATATATACAAGCGAAAATAATTTTAGTATCTGAAAGGGCTATATCAAGGATTATGTACTCAGGTTTCTTACTGTACTCTCCAGGAGATTTACTAAGTACACTACATTTTATGCTATTCTTCAAATAAACTGCAACACCACCAGCGGCTCTGTTTATTCTGTCGTTACGGAAAATATTATACCCATCGAGACAGATGGCAGAATCTGGTACTGAAGGTTTAAGAAATGTTTCACTGACTGCGATAATATCAAACGAACTCTTGCCAAAAATGTGCCGGAACTCAGATATATGGGAGGAGTCGACAAGAGACTGAGAATTGATATGAATGACCTTAAGATTTCTTGTGTTTCTCACACTAACATCGTATAGTAAATCAGATAAGACACACTCATTACTTGTCATGTGTACAATATGGTACAAAGGGTTCAATAGTTCAATAGCAAATCGTACAAAGAAGTACGATGATTTTAGTAGCCTACACAAATATAAAATAACTTAAGGATTTAGAAATTATGTGATGAAGTGAGAAAAATAAATGAGTAGAAAATTGGTATAAAATGAATCGCGTTAGTAGATATTTCTAAGTATTAAAAAATTATAACTAACATACTACGCTAAATAAAATGGTTGCGAAAGAGAGACTTTTGTATTGTTAGCCTCGCCAGAATTATCTCTACTTCTCGTCATTGACATGTTTAATGAAATAAAATAACGTTTCCAACTGAATTTATTGAATGTATTGAATATAAGTGTGATGAGGTCTCTGGAGAAAATCTCTTTGTAGTTGCCTCCATATTTGATTTATCCACTGCTAAGCGTTAGGTTCCAAACCCTAAACAATTGCGAATCACCATTAATAATTTTATAACAGTTGCACATCAGGTGAGACAATCTCATTTCAATAATGTTCCAGTGATAGTTGACCGTGATTGGTTGAAAGTGACACGAACTGTAAATTCGATTGGTCAATATTTATTGCGGGCGCATTTGATTAATTGCAAATAATTTACAAGAAAATATTCGCTACAAGTTACGCTAAACGCTGCTTCCCAGTATGGAATAAAGTACAACTACTCAAGTTTATTACCGAATTGTGTACTATGTCACTATATCACACGGTGAAGGGTTAGACTCAGGCCCAGGTAGCTGGGGTTTTTGAAGGACGGAAATAATTCCATTCGGCACTCCATGTCACATGTCATACGATGTCGGAAAATAAAAGCTCTCCGATGACACATTTGGTGTTGATCCGACAATTTTTTTTAAAACTCAGCCATAAGTCGTCCAACTGTGTTCCGGCTTTTCTGCCATCTGATTGAATAAAAAAAAAACGTCAAAATTGACACGCAGGTAGTGTAAACTGTGATAAATTCCTGTACAAGACAACAATAATACAGTAATATTTTGTGCCTATTACAAGCCTGATGCAGCCGTTATTAGGCAAACCCTCCGACGAAGGTAGATGCAACTGCCGTGTAGACCTATGGGAAGCTGTGCGTTATTGCGGTGGAAGATTAGCACGCATTATAGTGATAACAATTTCGTTTGGCTATTTCTAGCCGATTGCAGCCCTTGTAAGGCGGACTCTCCGATGAGGGTGGGCGGCATCTGCCATGTGTAGGTAATTGCGTGTTAATGTGGTGGAGGATAGTATTATGTGTGGTGTGTGAGTTGCAGGGATGTTGGGGACAGCAAAAACACCCAGGCCGCGGGCCATTGGAATTAACCAATGAAGGTTAAAGTCACCGGCCCAGCCGAGAATCGAACCCGGGACCCTCTGGACCGAAGGCCTGTACGCTGACCATTCAGCCAACAAGTCGGAAATCATAGTGATTAGAAATTGTATACCACCACCTCTCCTGCCTTGCCGGCTAAACATTATCATAGTAAATTTATTTTTCACCAACAAGACTCGAATCAGCTAAGCACGGTATAACGAACATGGTACGTAGGCTGTTGACGATAGTGCCATGTATGGTGTATTAGTTACAGAAAGCATACACACCCAGTCCCCAAGTCGAGGGAATCAACAATTTAATATTAAAATTCCCTACCCAGTCACGAATTGAACCCTGGCCCCTCATAATCAAAGGGCATGAAGCTGACCGTTCAGCCGAGGGGCCGTACTGCCCCCATTTTTCCCGAGCTAAGCCCAGCCATCGAGCGATGAGTCCCAAGGTGGACCGTTCGATCGTTGGCTATCACTTTCTAGAGGCATTTAAGGGTTGTAAGGATTGATGACCAAGCAGGATAAAAAGAAATATTAAAACAACACTCTGACATTTATTCACATAAGCAATTAAACAACAAAATATTCTTGCTAATATTTCCTTTTTACATAACAGAGCTTTCATAATATCGGGTTTCTTCCTCGATTTAGAGTGACTCGTGTTCATATCTCCAGCTCTACTGTGCTGTAAATGAAACCAAAGAAGTAATTAGGCCACTTGCCTTTTTAAACCAAACATTTGACTGAAAGAACTAAATAAACATGTGTTCAAAGTTTCACCAATTTAAAGTTGCCTCAACACGTGGTCTTTACGATGTACACATCTGAATTAGTCATTTACAATATTTAATAATGGTTAATGACACTAACGTGAACTTCAGTAGCAAAGAAAAACTGTTTCCAAAATTCTCAAAATTAATTAATTATTATCTCGATTATTATTATTATTATTATCATTCAATTAACCTGTTTCATTGTAACACGATCGTGTTCTTACTAATTCTCCTCCGCATCATTTATCTAATGTTCATCATTAATATTTCAGAGTAATGATTTTTGATTAATTATTAATGACTTATTTTCACAATGTTTTGAAGCAATCATGCGGCTGACAAAATTTCTACCTTTAATCTTTGCATTTCATTTCTATTCAAATTAATCTTAAAGTATTTCAGATTTTTAGAAATTTACATTACCAACGTGTGAGCTAGTTAAATAAATTTTTCTTACAAATCGAGTGCCTTTACAAAATAACGAGATGATCTTTCCTTTTAAATCTCGCAAAAAAAATTAAATTCCTTCCTAGTCTTCCTTGACTTAATTTAATTAAACTTTCCCTTAAGGGCATGAAATTATTTCTTAAGGCAACACACAACGATGAATGTGATCCGCGTCACGGCGAGTGCGCAACCAGATCAAAATTAAATGAAATAAACATGGCACAAGAGAAATATACACATTTACACACACATTCACACTAGGGAAACACGTTTTATGTACACTATTTACAACGAATCCTGACTTAGCAATTTTAGTTATGATTTTTATCGATGGTCGGGACGCGTAATGTCTCGCAGAAATAATTCGTGCACAGAAATTCTCTTACATTAATGGTGGCTAGTGATCGAAGTCATGAGTATCACTTGATAGAAATACATTTCACATATCAGCGCAAGTTCATCTAATTCATGAGATTATAATGGAAGATTCTAGTAAAATCCATAAGCACTACCATCATGTGGGCTACAGGTTGAATTTACCGCAAGCGTGAGCCTTACTCGCATTATTTTTACTTCCTACCTGTGAAATACACTCACAAACACGTGCTCCACTAATTATAATCTATCTTGCGCTCCAAATACACAAGAATAAATCAATATCACCACTAATTCATCATTTACTCAATTATGCAACAAATATCCCTCAGGATAGGCCATATTCCAGACCCTTCATGAACAGAGCACATTCTATCTCACATTTAGGAATTCTACAGTAGTTTTATGGCTCACGAGCGTTTACTTCTGTTTTACCCGATCTTTAACCAATATTATTATTATTTTAGTGATTATTACATCTACTGATTCTCCTGGAATGTCGTAAAATTAGATGACTTCATCATAAAAAAAACAACAAGTGATTTTAAAGACACTAGGTTCGACCCTATTCACTCAAAATGTACACGCAAATTTTCCGTCCGGTAACGTTCAATATTACAAAGAAAGTAGATTTATCGTGTGGTCAGTGATTATTAAACTTAAGCTCCTTAAGCATGGGAAGTCAGTCAAAGACAACCTACATGTCTACTCTAATAGATTTCAAAATTCCATTCACACGTACCTAGTCTACCATGACACCTTAAGAAGTAGGAAAATGAAACATTTCTAACTACAGCAAACTGATAGATCTACGACTTAAGAAGAAAGACCTCTAGTTGTACAAAAGATAGGACAGATAAATTAAATTAAAAAGGTACTCAAGTTTTGTAGAGTTCGATTCCCGTCGACAGTCAGTTATTTCAGCATACTCCGGCCAGTCTTCTTCCAATTACCAGAGACGCCTTACATTTTTACAGCTCCATGGAGGCTCTGTGATGGATGTCCCTCGATGAAATGATGTTGGTAGTTGCGGAATTCTTCATCTTGAGATCTTCAATTCCAAGACGTCTTCGTTGATTGCTGGTCACAAGCTGTAACTGAGATGACAAAATTAAGTATTTTGCACAAGCACACGCAGAATATAAACAGCTCGTCTACACTGTCACACTTAACTTGGCTCCTAGACGTTTTTATTTCACAGAATTCACTAATTATCAGACTAAATTCTGGTAGAACGGGCGTCGACTTGTCTTGAAATTTCTCCTTCCACGTGGTCCGGTGATGTGATGTCTCTCACAGCAAACAAGCATTAAGAAGAGCGTAAAGCGAAGAGCATTAAGCATTAAGAGAGCGATTCACTCGAAGCAAGGCCTTTTATAATTAGCCCAGGAAGGCGTGTTCTTCAGCGAGAACGGTAATTGGCTGATGATCACCTTTAATTTGCGCAGACTATTCCAGAAACAGGCTGAGTCGCGCGTGCGAAGGTAGTCACGTGGTTAGCTATAACCTTGACACAGTCCTGCCGGTGACGTATCGCACCCCTCTGAACGACAAAAAAAAACTCGTTCACGGCTCGCCACAAGTTCCCAAGTGATGTGTTGCGGCTTCAAGCAGACAATAAAATTTTTGCTTTCCACTTGTTAAAATATTCGTAAGATCGCCAATTTTCACGGGGACATCTCTCCCTTGGTTGGAATATAATTTCATTTGTAGATGAAATTATTACATAACAGTGTCCATTACTATTGTTCCGGAAAATTGGTTGTTGAATCACCTGGTAGTAACTTAATTGAGCTCGCGATAGGTGTGAGACTCGGAGTTCCTCGTTCCGCTCCTGGCATCCAGTAGCCTAGTCTCTCCATACAGGGTGTTTCTCAAGTTTTATTTCTATCTTCAGTAACTTATTTTTCCCTTTTAACAGATGGTTACACGGTGTCAGCTAGTGGTGTAGGTGTTCGGTAGAGTCTTAAATTAGCGGCATTGTGGACAGCTTCGTAAGATTTATCCAAACTTTGTATTTTATAGGAGTTGTTGCCAAAGACTTTAATGATCTTGTAGGGTCCCGCTTCTGTGCCTGTCGAAGGTAACCAAGTTTGCGTAGGAACTCGTGGTCTTCCTTCTTGAAGTTTAGTGATTTTGCCTTCAGGATTCGTTCTATCTCTTCTCATTGGAGATGAGGTCTTTTCTTAATGGCACCTTGGCTGTGCTCCTGACTCGAGTTGTTATGTTGGCTTCCCCGAGCCTTGGCCTCTTGGTATTGAAGGCTTTCCGCTCCCACGATATCAGGGTTGGTATCCTGGGTTTGGATTGCTCTTCGCCATCGTTCGTTTTCCTGCGTCGAGTTTTGAAGGTCTTTCAGATATTTTTCCTTTTCTTCTTCTCGCCAGTCTCTCCTTCCTCTTGAGTGGCGGAAGTCCTGGTTTCGGTTCCAGCTCCTTCGGTAATCTGAGTATGGACGCTTCCTCTCGTTACGTCTGGAATATTCCCAGTTTCTAATGGGTCTATTTCTGCGTACGGGTGATCGATCACGAGGTGAATCTTGCCCTCCAGGGTTACGTTTCCACGTTCTCCCTTGGTTGACTGATTTCGATTCTTCCTCCTTATTCGTTGTTACCTGATGGATCTGAGGTTCCGAGTTTCGTCCCTGACGAACTGGTTCCTTGGACGTCATGTCTAATTGTCTTAACAACGCCTCAGCCTGAATTGCAGATTGCGTATTTGAGGCTATCATGATCCTCTGCACATCTGGTGGTAACTGTCGGGTGATCAACTTAACCAACTCAGGTTCTGATGGCGGTGAGTCTAGTTCCCTTAATTTTCTTAATTGGCTGGACAGGAAGTCCGCATATCTCGTGGGCGTAGATGATGCATATTTCCTGGCGTATAACTCCGTCCTAAGGTTGTATTGGACGTCGCTATTCCAGTACTTCTCCAGGAATGCTTTCTTGAAACTTTCGAAATCGTCAAACGAAAATCGAAATGCGACAAACCAGGTATGAACTGAGTCTTCCAGGAATTTTTCGGTGACTCTTAGCTGCCTTTCTGGTGGAATTTTCGCATCGCGAAAGTAATCCTGCAGTTCCCGAATAAAGCCTTTCGGAGTCACGTTTCCTCTAACGTTATTGAATTTCTTGGGTTGGTCTTCGTGAAGACGAATTATATTTACTATTTGCGTCTGGCCGGTTGTATTCATTTGAGACGCATTTACTGTCGGCTCTGAAGAAATGTCGATTGTATTCGCAGCGCCTGTCCCTGCAGTTGCAAGTGGAGTTGACGTCAGACCCGTGCCGGTTACACGTTGCTCCAGTAATGCTTGCTTCTCTAGCAATGAGTTGGTGACCTTGCTAGTGTTCTCGTTCTGGATTTTCAGGAGATGCATTTCATGTACAAGCTCCTTAATTCCATCCGTGTACTCCTTTCGAATCCCTTCGGTTTCAGTTTTTGACTCAGTCGTGACCTTATGTATGGCATTCATCAGGGTGGTTTTGATGGTTTTTATTTCGCCCCAACTATCCTCCAGTGACTCGTGGATATAATCCATCCGTTCCGAGGTATCGACTTGGGATGTCTCGATTTTGTCGAGAATGCCCTTTTCGACTTGTTGTAGTTTCTCGTTTAATCCAATTAATTTCTTCGCCCAAGCCGTTTTCGTAACCTTAAGGTCCTCTGAATTTGTGTCAATCTTTTCCTCAATATTCAGGAATGATTGTTCAACTTCGCCCTTGTATTTGTCGATTCCAGTTAATATGTCCTGCTGAACGTTTGCCAGTCGTTCACTGAATTCATTGGACATGCCCGCCATAGACTTGGCAATGTTTTCGTTTACCTCCTTTTTCATAGTAGCGAAATCATTCTTGACTATTACGAGCTCGCTCTGCACTGAAGCTAGCTTGCCGTTAAAAAGTTTAATGTCCGAACATATTTTTCCTAAACCTTCTTCAGTTTGGTTTTTAATGTCCGTCAACTTTTCTTCAATAGCTTCCCCGAGAGATTTTTCGAGGTTTATTTGTGCGTCACTGAGATCACTAAGTCCTTTTTCTAAGTGTACTTGACTATTGTGGAGTTCAGAGAGTCCTTTCTCTAAGTTTTTCTCTAAGTTAGTTTGACTATTATTGAGTTCAAAGAGTCCTTTCTCTAAGTTTTTCTCTAAGTTAGCATTGATCCTCTCCTCCATTGCCAACAACATCTGCCTTAAGTCCTCCATAGTTACAATTATTCATTAAATGGCTATTCTGGTATTGGAAGGATTCTAACCGGACTACTGAAATATTGGGAATCGAACTCCATCAAATTTGTGAAGGCACCGATTTGTCGATATCATGAAAGTTCCAAATTTTCACCAATATCGGTCGCAATTATGAGTCTAACTTTAATTAATTATCATCGTAGCAAATTCAAATTTCTAATTACCAGCAAGAATTTGTTTTTAACAATATTCATACAAGTTACATTTAACATGTGCTTATGTTAGCCACAAGAATTTGGGCGAATAAATGTGTCAGAGTCAGCCTAATTTAATTGGTCATCTGATCTTGTCAATGTCATAAACACTGGACAGCACAAGATCATTTTCGAGCTTGGATAAGCCAATCTCGAGCCCCACGCTTGGATTAAGCCATCTTAAATGCCCCCATTTTTCCCGAGCTAAGCCCAGCCATCGAGCGATGAGTCCCAAGGTGGACCGTTCGATCGTTGGCTATCACTTTCTAGAGGCATTTAAGGGTTGTAAGGATTGATGACCAAGCAGGATAAAAAGAAATATTAAAACAACACTCTGACATTTATTCACATAAGCAATTAAACAACAAAATATTCTTGCTAATATTTCCTTTTTACATAACAGAGCTTTCATAATATCGGGTTTCTTCCTCGATTTAGAGTGACTCGTGTTCATATCTCCAGCTCTACTGTGCTGTAAATGAAACCAAAGAAGTAATTAGGCCACTTGCCTTTTTAAACCAAACATTTGACTGAAAGAACTAAATAAACATGTGTTCAAAGTTTCACCAATTTAAAGTTGCCTCAACACGTGGTCTTTACGATGTACACATCTGAATTAGTCATTTACAATATTTAATAATGGTTAATGACACTAACGTGAACTTCAGTAGCAAAGAAAAACTGTTTCCAAAATTCTCAAAATTAATTAATTATTATCTCGATTATTATTATTATTATTATCATTCAATTAACCTGTTTCATTGTAACACGATCGTGTTCTTACTAATTCTCCTCCGCATCATTTATCTAATGTTCATCATTAATATTTCAGAGTAATGATTTTTGATTAATTATTAATGACTTATTTTCACAATGTTTTGAAGCAATCATGCGGCTGACAAAATTTCTACCTTTAATCTTTGCATTTCATTTCTATTCAAATTAATCTTAAAGTATTTCAGATTTTTAGAAATTTACATTACCAACGTGTGAGCTAGTTAAATAAATTTTTCTTACAAATCGAGTGCCTTTACAAAATAACGAGATGATCTTTCCTTTTAAATCTCGCAAAAAAAATTAAATTCCTTCCTAGTCTTCCTTGACTTAATTTAATTAAACTTTCCCTTAAGGGCATGAAATTATTTCTTAAGGCAACACACAACGATGAATGTGATCCGCGTCACGGCGAGTGCGCAACCAGATCAAAATTAAATGAAATAAACATGGCACAAGAGAAATATACACATTTACACACACATTCACACTAGGGAAACACGTTTTATGTACACTATTTACAACGAATCCTGACTTAGCAATTTTAGTTATGATTTTTATCGATGGTCGGGACGCGTAATGTCTCGCAGAAATAATTCGTGCACAGAAATTCTCTTACATTAATGGTGGCTAGTGATCGAAGTCATGAGTATCACTTGATAGAAATACATTTCACATATCAGCGCAAGTTCATCTAATTCATGAGATTATAATGGAAGATTCTAGTAAAATCCATAAGCACTACCATCATGTGGGCTACAGGTTGAATTTACCGCAAGCGTGAGCCTTACTCGCATTATTTTTACTTCCTACCTGTGAAATACACTCACAAACACGTGCTCCACTAATTATAATCTATCTTGCGCTCCAAATACACAAGAATAAATCAATATCACCACTAATTCATCATTTACTCAATTATGCAACAAATATCCCTCAGGATAGGCCATATTCCAGACCCTTCATGAACAGAGCACATTCTATCTCACATTTAGGAATTCTACAGTAGTTTTATGGCTCACGAGCGTTTACTTCTGTTTTACCCGATCTTTAACCAATATTATTATTATTTTAGTGATTATTACATCTACTGATTCTCCTGGAATGTCGTAAAATTAGATGACTTCATCATAAAAAAAACAACAAGTGATTTTAAAGACACTAGGTTCGACCCTATTCACTCAAAATGTACACGCAAATTTTCCGTCCGGTAACGTTCAATATTACAAAGAAAGTAGATTTATCGTGTGGTCAGTGATTATTAAACTTAAGCTCCTTAAGCATGGGAAGTCAGTCAAAGACAACCTACATGTCTACTCTAATAGATTTCAAAATTCCATTCACACGTACCTAGTCTACCATGACACCTTAAGAAGTAGGAAAATGAAACATTTCTAACTACAGCAAACTGATAGATCTACGACTTAAGAAGAAAGACCTCTAGTTGTACAAAAGATAGGACAGATAAATTAAATTAAAAAGGTACTCAAGTTTTGTAGAGTTCGATTCCCGTCGACAGTCAGTTATTTCAGCATACTCCGGCCAGTCTTCTTCCAATTACCAGAGACGCCTTACATTTTTACAGCTCCATGGAGGCTCTGTGATGGATGTCCCTCGATGAAATGATGTTGGTAGTTGCGGAATTCTTCATCTTGAGATCTTCAATTCCAAGACGTCTTCGTTGATTGCTGGTCACAAGCTGTAACTGAGATGACAAAATTAAGTATTTTGCACAAGCACACGCAGAATATAAACAGCTCGTCTACACTGTCACACTTAACTTGGCTCCTAGACGTTTTTATTTCACAGAATTCACTAATTATCAGACTAAATTCTGGTAGAACGGGCGTCGACTTGTCTTGAAATTTCTCCTTCCACGTGGTCCGGTGATGTGATGTCTCTCACAGCAAACAAGCATTAAGAAGAGCGTAAAGCGAAGAGCATTAAGCATTAAGAGAGCGATTCACTCGAAGCAAGGCCTTTTATAATTAGCCCAGGAAGGCGTGTTCTTCAGCGAGAACGGTAATTGGCTGATGATCACCTTTAATTTGCGCAGACTATTCCAGAAACAGGCTGAGTCGCGCGTGCGAAGGTAGTCACGTGGTTAGCTATAACCTTGACACAGTCCTGCCGGTGACGTATCGCACCCCTCTGAACGACAAAAAAAAACTCGTTCACGGCTCGCCACAAGTTCCCAAGTGATGTGTTGCGGCTTCAAGCAGACAATAAAATTTTTGCTTTCCACTTGTTAAAATATTCGTAAGATCGCCAATTTTCACGGGGACATCACAGCAAAGTAGCTGAAGCCATGCTTTTATTATTTAAATTAAAGCAAATCAAAATCAAAATCTCTTTATTCGCAAATCAGGTGTCTACCTCGGTGGCAAACGGTACACTAAAATACATTATTGTTAAGCACTAAATTTTAAATTAACAAGAGAAGAAAAAATATTAGAATACAATAATATACAATTTATGCTAACAATTTTTTTCTATTAAACAAACAGATCATCCTTAATAAATGTATATTGTTTACAAAATTCTACTTATAATATCTCCTATACTTACAAACATAGTCAACTCATATACAGTATGTGGAATTACTTCAAATAATACTATGCAACTGGTATAAGATTAAAATTTGCATTGCATTTATTTACTTTTTTTTAAACCCATTTTGGAACCTAAGTAGCTTTACGACCTGCTGCGTCTTAACCAGAGCCTCCTTTTGCCACCACTTTTCAGAGTTCCTGAAGGGCCTTCACAGCTACCGTAGCGGTCCCAGGGCCCTCGAAGTCCCCACTGTACTTCACCCCTACAGGCAGTCCCCTACTTTGGCTGTCCAAACTCCATGGACCAGGGGATGGAATTCATTTTTTTAACACACATTTTTTATTTACAATAGCCTGCACTGGTCGAATGCCCTCGAACATTTCATTTTACTGTCCAGAATTGAAATCTTCTTGCAATAAAGGGTTAGAAATGTTTTCAACAGCTGTTAGGTGAAATGGCATATAGTCCTGGGCTTCCCAGATACTCTACTGGCTAATAAAAGCATCCCTGAAGATGGTTTTCCGTGGTTTCCCATTTTCAAACCAGGCAAATGCTGGGGCTGTACCTTAATTAAGGCCACGGCCGATTCCTTCCCACTCCTAGACCTTCCCTGTCCCATCGTCGCCATAAGACCTATCTGTGTCGGTGCGACGTAAAGCAACTAGAAAAATAAAATAAAAATAAAAGCATGGCTTCAGAAACCTACGCATCCAATCTACACATACAGTATGTACAGAACGCATGGCTCCTGGCAGGACAATGGAACGATTTGCGACGATTCAACGTCCTTTTCTGCTTAGGCCACTGTCCCAAGGCGGCCATCCATACCTTCAGCTACTTTGACAGCATATCGTAAGCCCCTACCTATAGCCGAATTCAGGACATTTACCTACTTTATTTATTTTCCGTGCCCAGATCAAGTCAAATTCTTCAAAACTCCTCAATAATGATGACTTTATCGCTGGCTACGAAGACGAGTACATCCTGAATATTGCATGGTTCACCTATTCAACTGCAGACAAATAAATGTGTCACATTCTGGACGACACCACATTCACACAATGCACTGTATTCCACAGACAGCAGTCCCCATTTCTGAAAGTTGTTTTTACATTATGATAATTACACGACCTAATATCCGCAAATAATTATCATAATGTCATTTAGTGGTAGTGAAAGTCTACGTATTAAGATTATTTTTACATCTTGGGACCCCAACTTTCAGACAGTTTAGTGACCTGCACTTGTGTTAAGAGAGGTCATCCCCAGGAACAAGTTCTTCTCCGAAGTCCAAATGCATGCCTGCAGACCCGGCCTTAAATTTAGTAATGCGGATGATTTATCGAGGCCTTGGTAGGCTTATGACCTTAAAATGAAACTCCTCTTCGATATGGTGCATTGTGACCGTACAGGTGTTGGCTAGGGTTTTCTTATTTCTTTTCCACTAAAGACACCATGATCACCATGAGGAAATTCCAGCTGTTTATTTCTCTGTGCATCTTACTGCAGTTTCATGAGGATCACACCTATGTTTGGTAGAAGATTTTAATGTAGGATGCAAATTGAGTTCAGTCCCACATGGTGAAAGTACCCATTCCTGGTATCTTTGTCACTATTATTTTCCCTCATAGTCCGACTCGTTGGTTGAACGGTCAGCGTACTGGCCTTCGATTCAGAGGGTCCCGGGTTAGATTCCCGGCCGGTTCGCAGATTTTAACCTTAATTGGTTAATTCCGATGGCACGGGGGCTGGGTGTATGTGTTGTCTTCATCGTCATTTCATCCTCATCACGACGCGCAGGTCGCCTACGGATGTCAAATAGAAAGACCTGCACCGGGCGAGCCGAACGCTTCCTGGGATATCCCGGCACTAAAAGCCATACGACATTTTTCATTTTCCATCATACTCTGAGGCTACCTATGACACGCGGTATTCGATAAGCGCTGGGTAATTAGCACGTTGCACTCACGTCATCGCCAGATATGTCGCCCGTTCTACACATTTGAGCCATGATCGTGAAGCAACTGGTGCACCGCGGATCTGCTTCACCCCGAAATTACACAGACTGACTTACCCTTGACACTTATCAACATCCTATTCTCGCAACAAAGGGTAGATTTGAAGAAACGGCAAGACTTCAGGTTTGGACAAGGTAATTGTAAGAAGAAGAAACTCCTCATTTTGTTATATGTATTTATCTGTAAGTTCATTCTTTTCTTCAAATCAAACAGTAAAGATATACATAGGCTAGATAATCCAGACAAAAATGAATATATAAAGTGACCTCAGAAGTACATGACAGTAGAATATTAAGCTAATCACAATTTTAGAAATTTCAAGAACTAGCCTTACCATTAGTTAAATATTAATACAAAATGCTCATGGGGCAGTGAAGGTTCCAGTAAACTAACGCGTTCTCACAGAATAGGCTACCGAACCCCATTTTACACAGGGTAATTTTCTATTCTGGTACATTCTCGTAATTTTCCATCCTAAAAAAATCATCGCAAGCTTAAAGTTTTTGAAATGTTTACCCCATGGATTTTGGGGATGGTTTTGAACGATTTTTCATAGTTAAATTAACGTATCTTCAACAAAACTCCAGATATTATCCGTATGTTTTTCGATGTATGTCGCAAAATCATTGCTTATGATGACCTGAAACATAGCTGAAATGGCGTATCTTTCATTTCCTTGGGCTAAACATAATGTCTGATAGAAGATGCGGTAAGTGTGCTAAAGAAACGATAGATTCATCTGCAGCGTAGGAGAGATAAATATGCTCAAAACAAGTAGTTTGTACATTCGTTGAATTCACTTAGGACGGAAGTAGGAAGCGGAAATTCGTGCACTCCTAACTGGGAAAAATGAAACTAGTTCCGGTAAAAAATAAGCCGTAATCGATAATTCCTCTCTCGTGCACAAGAACTGAATTAATGGCAAAATGGAAAATTTAACTCCGAAAGAAGAATTAAAACATTTAGAAGAGGACCCAGAATAGAAGATGCTGGGGATTCGAAACTCACAGTACAGACATTACAGAACAACTTATTGGGATATGACTTCTCAACTTAATCAGCCGATAAGCTCAAACTGCGCTATGACTAGAAGAAATTAATCGAGAACCCTAAACGGTTAACAACGGTGAACTTCCGAAAATATCACAGTAAGAGAAAAGAGAGGATACCGAGAGACAATCAGCCGAATAACCTTACGAAAAATCTGCAGTCGACATTACAATACATGATTACGTTAGCCTTGCAAGCATAAATCGCATAGGGTTAATGGAAACTAACACTAGCCCTCCAATTCATGAAAGGACATAGATTTCCCTATATAATTTAGTTGAAAAACCGGATGGTCCTACCATAACAATTACACCACAATGCAAAATCATTAAAGTATTTTCTTCAAACTGGCGAGGAATCCCGAAGAAAGCCTTTCTTAAGTCACATGTTAGCCTATCTTCTCCAATCTTCCAACCTTAGCGCGGTCACACAGTCACACGCGCAGAGTCTGAGTCCGAGTACCAACGGAGTATTAAGACACTTGCTGAAGAAAATAGCGTTTCTTTCATAGCCAGCTTGCTGGGCGCTGATTGGACACAGTTAACGCTACCTTAGCAATTGAGGATGGGGAACAAACCCCTAAAACGAAATTTATCACGGCAAGACGAAGTTGTATGAGTCACTGCTAGATAGCGAACAGAATAGGAGTAAGAAAGGTAGGCTAGTCGCAGTTGAGATTCCTAATGTCAGGTTCTCAACGCCGCGCTGTGCAGCAGTATTTGTTTTAACCCACGGTAATTCCAAGATATACTGAGTTCTATACATTCCGGGGATTAAATCGTGCTATAGATATAACTTTTACATCCTCATACCATGATGTCTTTACATAGGAAGTAAGAATTTGATTGCTCTTGTCTTGAGCAGAGCTGCAATTTTTAACAGACATCAGTTTCCCCTCGCATTTATTTTTTCCTCTCGCCTGAGAAACCTGCCTTTAACGCCAGATATTTGTTGACTTGAGAGAAGCAATACCTGTCGTCCTACAAGGCAGTTGACATTTGTCTCGCCCTTCATACGCTGCTGACACCACTCGCTCTCCATACTTTCTTTCATGTCTAAAGATATTTATTTCTTTAATGTAGTTGTACCATTAGTTACATTCCCTCACCTGCTATTCATTTTCAGTGTTCCTTCACAGTCAGTTATTTCATGGCTGGCAATCTCAGTGGCGCTACCGCTTAGCCATTTTCGTTTACGCCTTAAGTTTGTTGGTTCGACCTGGCTTATTTCTTACATACTAAAACTCCCTGTCGTTGTTAAGATTGCCTTTGGGACAAGAGTCCAACATCCATGTGTCTGATTAGGATGTTCGCTGTTAGATTGGATGTTATACTACTACTACTACTACTAATAATAATAATAACTAGATGACCCGTCCCGGATTCGCAAGGGTGCCCTTACATATTAAATATCTCCCATATATACTACGTTACGTGACTCTCTATCTGGGGCCAACACAAATACAATTTCTTTGGAAGTAACACATGACTGGGCCACAGAGTTTACCTTGAGAAAAACGTCAACGCTCAGGTCTAGATCTGTAACGTCTAGACTTTGGCCCCGAGCTTTTTTTTTTTTTCTTTTTTTGCTAGGGGCTTTACGTCGCGCCGACACAGATAGGTCTTATGGCGACGATGGGATAGGAAAGGCCTAGGAGTTGGAAGGAAGCGGCCGTGGCCTTAATTAAGGTACATCCCTAGCATTTGCCTGGTGTGAAAATGGGAAACCACGGAAAAGCATTTTCAGGGCTGCCGATAGTGGGATTCGAACCTACTATCTCCTGGATGCAAGCTCACAGCCGCGCGCCTCTACGCGCACGGCCAACTCGCCCGGTGGCCCTGAGCTTTATTAATGATCATACTAAAATATACTTTTACTGGAAACTGGAACCTTTTAAACTAAAATGGTAGGTCGGTTGTTATCATTGGTATTCGAGGGATCAAAACAGTTTCACCGGCTCCACCCATGTGAGGACCGTGCACTCAAGTAGAATTGTTTTTATCAATTTGATTAACAGTCTTTTCCCACTGCGTAACTATGGTGTGTTTAGATTGCGGAGCAATAATAAAGGAGAACCTACCTTTAAATTCAGTTTCTGGAGATTAGTTCCAAGAGGAGTCAATTAATTTAAAAATTCTGTAGTTTAATATACCGCCTCCTCTATCTCCAGGACAATATCAACTGAACAGTTAAAATGTTCAGCAATGAATTACGATTCTACCATAGATTACAAAATTGTTAGAATTACGTGTTCTAATCACATTATGATATTGTTGTGCATGCCTGGTGCGATCTCTGAGCATACGCTGTTCTCTATCAACAGATGTTTCTCTGTCTCTTTGGAACCTATGTCTTTGACATTCTTGAGATAATCGCTTCGTTCTAGGGAAGTTTACCTTTATCTCCGCAAAGACTGGTTTGCCCTTTTAGTCTCCAAATGATATTCTCTCTCATCATAACTTTCATTATTGTGTAGTACGCGTAGTCGTGTTGTATCCTATATTAGCACGTCGTAGAGGCATGATGGAATCGCAAAAGAAACAAAACCAAGGACTTTAAAACTCTCTATCTATATTATTGCTTAGCTTGACCATTCGCGGTAAGGGACGAAACTATACGACTTACTTGGCACAAAGCATGACTTCCAGTCTCTAAACGGTCTTTTCTTTCACCATAACTTCCATTCCTATATTACCACAATTAAAAAGAAACAAAACCAACGACTTTTTCACAATCTACATTATTGCTAAACCGTGACTTTCAGCCTTATAGGCAGCGCCAGTGAAAATATCCTACGCAAGGCCATGCAGAAAAAGCACATTGCCCGTCTTAAAGATAACTGACAGTAAGGCCAGGCTCTGTGACGTAGGCAACGCCGTGAAGAGAAAGTAGAGTGCACATCATCTTCGTGGTTTCCATGGTAGTGATGGAAAAACAAAGTGAGTGCCTGTATTAATTAATTAATTAATATATTTCCATTGACTTTTCAAGAAATGCAAGATTTTTTCCTGTGTTATTGAGACGTTTTGTAAGATTTTGGTCCAAACTGCACCTTTTAACTCCCTCTGGTTTAAGAGTTTGTGAAACATACATGTTAGCGTTTTAATAGATGATGATGATAATAATAATAATAATAATAATAATAATAATAATAATATAGAAATGGATTATTTATTTTGTCCGGCTCCTAGGCTAACGGGTTAGTAAGTTTGGCATTTGAACCAAAGGAACACAGGATTGATAGCTGGCCGAGTCTGGGATTTTAACTTTTATTAGATTTTTCCTCTGGTTGGAGACAGTAATTTTGTGCCGTCTGTAACATTACATTTCATCCTCACAGACACACAGGTCGCCCATGCGTGTCAACTGGAAATATCTGCACCGGGCATCTCTTAAAGTCACGCGCCATTATTGTTATTATTATCACTATTATTACTATTATTATTATTATTATGGAATGGAATGGAAATAAATTGAAGCTGAGTTCGAAGAATATCAGTTTGGCTCCAGAAGGAATGTAGGAACTCGTGAAATAATCCTGACTTTACCTCTGATCTTACAGGATCGAATTAAGATGTTACAGGATCGAATTACGAAAGACAAGTCCACGTATATGGCAGTCGTAGATCTACGAGGGTTGTAAATCAAGTAGTGACAATATTGATAGAACGCAATATTTTATGAACTAACGAGTACAATTGCACTATTCCTTCAATGTAGGAGAGGAGCGTGGGTTGATGACTACGGGGCCCTTATCTGAGTCCTGGCATTGCTTCCACTTACTTGTGCCAGACTCCTCGCTTTCATCTATTCTATCCGACCTACCGTGGTCAACACTTGTTCTTTTCAGACCCCGCCGTTATTTGAGCACTCGAGGCCTAGGCAGTCTTTAATTTTCACGCCCTTCGTGGCTCTCGTCTTTCTTTGGCCGCTATCTTCATTTTTCAAGGTGTCGCATCACTTCCATATTTTCTCTCTGATTAGTGTTACGTAGAGGACGGTTGCCTAATTGTACTTTCTCAAAAGTAATAACCACCACACCACCACCACCACCACCACCTCACGTTATCCTCGATAACATTCTGATGTATTTTTACCATGGGCAACCTCGATTTTAATCCACGAACGCTGATCACCTTTTGAAAACATGCTTTAGAGAGGTGAAATTGACACTCTTCACTTCAACGCTACATAGCAACAACACTCCCTGCTAGAAGCCCGTCAAATGAACACTACACATTGACAAAAGCGCCACCTGACCGCTTCCATGCCCAACCTCCTGCGAGTGTCTGGACTACGTTGCCACTACGGTACTTTATTTACAGCCCTCGAATTCTTTTTATCCATTTCTAAAAATTTTTCTGCCTTCGTCTCCCCCTTAACTAATTTTAAAGCAGAAGAAAATAAGACTTGACGAACGAAGATTGAATAGAAAAAAAGAAGAAATAGACGACAGTCAGGAGTGAGTGGATGTAATGCCAGATATAACCCCGTCCCGTTACAGTCACTCCACGATTTAAAGTTTTTAAAAGTTCATGTATTAGCTTTAGGGCTGGTGTAGACCATATAGCTAAATTCATCAATACAGAAACTGAAATATAAATTACGTACGAGATAAATATATATTTAGGGTCCTTAACATTACTTTCCAAACATTCTCTTATAAACCCCTGTGGTTGGTGGTGGTAGGATAATATCCACTGTAAATCAACATCCGCCGTCTGTCATAAGAGCGGACTGAAAGTGAACCCAGGGGCTCTTAACTTGGGAGCGTGGGTTGGGAACCACATCTCCCTGTGAGTGGGGGCGGTAGAATAACACCCACGGTACCCCTGCCTGTCGTAGGAGGCGAATAAAAGGGACCCCAGGGGCTCTGAACTTTGGAGTGTGGGATAGCGACCACGGGTTCCTTAGCTGAGTCCTGGAATTGCTTCCACTTACTTGTGCCAGGCTCCTCTTTTTCATCTGTCCTATCCGACCTTCCTTAGTTAACTCTTCTTCTTTTTCGACCCCGACGATATGACGTATGAAGACCTAGAGAGTCTTTAATTTTCATGCGATTCGTGGTCCTTGTCTTCCTTTGGCCGATACCTTAATTTTTCGAAGTGTCTGACCCCTTCCATTTTTTCTCTCTGATTAGTGTTATATAGAGAATGGTTACCTAGTTGTACTTCCTCTTAAAACTATAATCATCACCACCACCTTGGGAACCACGGTACCCCTTCCATTTTTTCCTCCTGATTAGTGTTAATAGACGATGGTTGCTCAGTTGTACTTCCCCTTAAAAGAATAATAATCTCCATCACCACCATCAATCAATCAATCAATCAATCAATCAATCAATCAATCAATCAATCAATCAATCAATCAATCAATCAATCAATCAATCAATCAATCAATCAATCAATCAATCAATCAATCAATCAATCAATCAATCAATGACTATTCATCTGCATTTAGGACTGCCGCCAAGGTTGCAGATTGAATATCAGTTCCTCAGCTAGTCTGTCCTTAATTTATTTCAAAGAATTTGGAAACTTATCAAACATTTCTCTTTCCAGAAACGAATACTTATCCCGATTTGTTCTCTTGAATTCCAACCTTTTTTATAGAAGTGGCTTTACGTCGCACCGACATAGATAGGTCTTATTGCGACGATGGAATAGGAAAGGGTTAGGTGTGAAAAGGAATTTGCCGTGGCCTTAATTAAGGTACAGCCCCAACACTTGCGTGGTGTGAAAATGGGAAACCACGGAAACTCATTCTTCAGGGCTGCCGACAATGGGTTGTTGAATTCCAACCTTTTTTTTTAGAAGTGGCTTTACGTCGCACCGACATAGATAGGTCTTATTGCGACGATGGAATAGGAAAGGGTTAGGTGTGAAATGGAATTTGCCGTGGCCTTAATTAAGGTACAGCCCCAACACTTGCCTGGTGTGAAAATGGGAAACCACGGGAACCCATCTTCAGGGCTGCCGACAATGGGTTAAATTCCAACCTTGTCTTCATTATATGATATTTCTTAATCTTACACAAAGACCGTGATATAAAATCATATTATATTTTAATTGTGTGAACATGGACTTACATGCCTTGATACTCCAGACAGACCACTGACATATTCGATCGAATGTATACAGTTCGTCTCAACTTAGTTATCACTAGTATTGTTATTTTATTGATATCAACTTATTTTGTTATTCCGTTTTTGTAACAATTATAATAATAATTATTATTACGGAAATACGGTGGATCAGTTTAATTCTGAATTTACGAAGTTAATAGGTTTTCATTAATGTTTTCTAGTATTTACCGTTATCAGAAGTATTATTGAAAACATCTTTAATATCATTTTCATATAAGAGGTCATCACTATTATTACTTTTATCTTCGCTTGAAATCTAGAATCAGTCCAGTGTAGTTTGTCCATTTCATTTTGAGGTATACATTTTTGTATTGTTCATTTTATGATGCCACCGGTTGTAAGCCACTTGTACCATAAATACATAAAATAAATAAATAAATAAATAAATAAATAAATAAATAAATAAATAAATAAATAAATAAATAAATAAATAAATAAATAAATAAATAAATAAATACGGACGTAAAACCCACTCAATGTTATTTTTCTGCTAATGTAATTTCAAGCCATCTCACCACTGAACATTTTCTCAATTACAGAAATGATTCGTCTTCTTTTGATAACTCTATGCCAGTTACACAAAGTATTTGTCATCTTTTGGTAAAAGTATGCCAATTACACAATTAGTTTTCTTTTAGTAACACCGAGCCAGCGGCTCCTAACATGCCCCCCCCCCCCCCAAGCACGACTTGGTGACCACGCGGTCCTTAGCTGAGTCCTAGTATTTCTTCCACATACTTGTGCCAGGTTTCTCACTTTTATCTATTCTATCCGACCTCCCTTGTTCAACTCTTGTTCTTCCCCGACCCCGATGGTATTACAACATTCGAGGCCAATACTCGGAGTCAAGTCAAGCCCTAAGCGTTTCCTCTGATATTATGTATGTTATAAACACCGCTTACATCACCCGCCACGTTTAGGACGAGAACCGAGATTGAGGAGTGAGAGGTAAAGGAGAAATGTTCACACGCGGAAGGATATTTTCTTCAGTTCTTCAGTTAACTACCGGTACAACATTAAAGGCGTCACTTAGGACTTAAGTTGACGCCCACCATAGTCAGTCCTTCAGTAGTATAATAGACGGGTTCGGCCGCCTCCTCCTCCTCCGGCTCTCGGAAGAGGCCTCCTCCTCAGCCAGTGGCCTCCTCCTCCTCCTCAGCCAGTGGCCTCCCAGTGGCCACCTCCTCCTCCTCCTCAGCCAGTGGCCTCCCAGTGGCCTCCTCCACCTCAGCCAGAGGCCTCTTCCAGTGCTGCCAACTTAACCTAACTAGCGCGAGATAAACAAAGCCACGTGCTTTTTGACAGACAACAACGCACCGCTAACCTCAGTACTGCCATCTTGACGGGCCTAAACCTCAGTAGTGCCAACTTAACCTCACAAGCGCGAGGTAAACAAAGCCACGTGCTTTTTGACAGCCACGTGCTTTTTGACAGATTTGTAAACAAAGCCACGTGCTTTTTGACAGCTGTCATCGACAACAACGCATCGCAAACCTCAGTACTACCATCTTGACGGGCCTAAACCCCAGTAGTGCCAACTTAACCTAACTAGCATGAGGTAAACAAAGTCACGTGTTTTTTGACAGCCACATGCTTTTTGACAGACAACAACGCATCGCTAACCTCAGTACTGCCATCTTGACGGGAATAAACCTCAGTAGTGCCAACTTAACCTAACTAGCTCGAGATAAACAAAGCCACGTGCTTTTTGACAGCCACATGCTTTTTGACAGCTGCCATCCGCCATCTTTAAACTACAGAGCGCTGTGCTGCCCTCTTGCGTCACCTGTCATCGGCAGTGCTGCCATCTTGGCGGGCCTAAACCTTAGTGCTACCAACTTAACCTCACTAGCTCGAGATAAACAAATCCACGTGCTTTTTGACAGCCACGTGCTTTTTTGACAGCTGTCATCCACCATCTTTAATCCATAGAGCACAGTGCTGCCCTCTTTAGCTACTTACCTTTGAAATGTGGTGGCGGATAATTTGAAAAATGCTTTTTGACAGCAGCCATCTTGCATCGCAAACCTCAGTGCTGCCCTCTTTAGCTAGATACCTGTGGTAGCAGACAATTCCACGTGACAGCAGCCATCTTTAATCAAGAGAGCACCGTGCTGCCCTCTATGTGGTGGCGGCAAATTGAAAAATTCCACGTGCTCTTGTTTGGAAACAAACCCACGTGCTTTTTTGACAGCTACCATCCACCATCTTTAATCAACAGAGCACAGTGCTGTACTCTTTAGCTAGATACCTTTGAAATGTGGTGGCGGCAATTTGAAAAATTCTATGTGCTCTTGTTGGGAAACAAAGCCACGTGCTTTTTTGACAGCTGTCATCCGCCATCTTTAATCAATAGAGCACCGTGCTGCTATCATGCGGGCAATTTCATCACCTATCACCCGCCATCTTTAATCTACAGAACACCGTGCTGCCCTCTTTATGGCTACTACCTTAAGCATGTAGTAGCGGGCAATTTGAAAAGTTCTGTTAGCTATCATCCGCCATCTTTAATCAAGAGAGCACCGTGCTGCCATCTTTAGCTAGATACCTTTGAAATGTGGTGGCGGCAAATTGAAAAATTCCACATGCTCTTGTTTGGAAACAAACTCACGTGCTTTTTGACAGCTACCATCCGCCATCTTTAATCAACAGAGCATAGTGCTGCCCTCTATGTGGTGGCGGCAAATTCCACATGCTCTTGTTTGGTAAACATAGCCACGTGCTTTTTTGACAGCTATCATCCGCCATCTTTAATCCAGAGAGCACCGTGCTGCCCTCTTTATCGCAGTAGATGTAAATTCGTCACCTGTCATACGCAGTGCTGCTATCTTTAGCTAGATACCTTTGAAATGTGGTGGTGGATAATTTAAAAAGAAAAATTCTACAGCAGTCCTCTCTCGACGCTAATTGCATAAGATGGCGGCTATACATGACTCCTTAAGGGTGCTTACGCAAGATGGCTGCTATACACAGGTTCTTATGAGACGCCCTTGGGATGCTTGCGCAAGATGGTGGTTATACAAGGCTCCTTATGAGACACCCTAGTGATGCTTGCGCAAGATGGCGGTTGCTCTTATGAGGCGGCTTAAGGGTCCTTGCACAAGATGGCTAGAGACGCCCTAAGGATGCTTGCGCAAGATGGCGGACACAAGATGGCGGCTATACACGTCTCCTTATGAGACGCCTTAAGGGTGCTTGCGCAAGATGGCTGCTGCTCTTAGCTTAGAGGCTAACGTGTCGTGCTAGTTCGATTCATTAAATTTAGGGCTTAAATGCAAAATGTTAAATATCTCGAAAGCAGTGCACCGTAGAGCAAAACGGACAAACTTTTTCTGCCTAATACCTAGGTTCGCAGTATGAGGAACAAGAAAATCATAGTCTAATGATGGGATCAACGGTTCGGTTCCTACTTAGGCCCTTTGGCATTTGCTCTGTTTTAGCTTGTATTGAAGCGAGTCTTCGTAACATGATCAGGTTTAGCTATGGTAGAGAGTATAACGTGCCGTGCAGGTTCGATTCATTAAATTTGGAGGCTTAAATGCAAAATGTTAAATATCTCGAAAACGATGCATCGTAGAGCAAAACGGACAAAATTTTTCCGCCTAATACGTAGGTTCGTAGTATCAGGAACAAGAAAAAACATAGTCTAATGATGAGATCAACGGTTCGATTCCTACTTAAGCCCTTTGCCATTCGCAGCTATCTATTTCTACAAGATGGTGGCTGCTCTTATGAGAAACAAGATGCCTTGAGACGTCCCAGGGATGCTTACGCAAGATGGCAGACACAAAATGGTGACTATACATAGCTCCTTATGAGACGGCCTAGGGGTGCTCGCACAAGATGGCGGCTACTCTTATGAAGAAAGCTAGCTTAGAGGCTACTGCGCAAGATAACAGCTGCTGTTATGCATGTGGTGGAGGGCAATTTGAAATTCTATGTGCTTAATCAACAGAGCACCCTGCTGCCCTCTTTAGCTGAAATGTGGTGGTGGATAATTTGAAAAATTCTTTTGACAGCTATCATCTTTAAACAAAGGCGACTATACATAGGCTGTTAAGGCCTTATCATTCTCCTCCTCCTCCTCCTCCTCCTCCTCCTCCTCCTCCTTCTCTACCTCCTCCTCCGCCTCTTATGTCAAGGCATAGCTTTATATCGAACAAGTTTAAACCTGCATCGCGAAGGCAAGCGTGTGCAGCGATAACATTATTGTGCATGTTTAGACTTTCGAAACATAAGAAGAGTAGAATCAAACGCTGTACTCGATACGACATGTGATCAGAACATTGATTGATGCGTTCAGAAAACAAAATAAGTGATCAAGACTAGAATCGAACAATGTACTCAATACATCATGTGTTTAGAATATGTCAGGGGATACGCTTGTTCTAAGAAGATCAGATTGAAACATAACAAGACTAGAATAGAACACTGTAATCGATGTTGTTAACTTCAACATGTGATCAGAACATTGATTGATGTGTTCAGAACACAAAATAAGTGATGATGACTAGAATCGAACACTGTACTCGATACAACATGTGATCAGAACATTGATCGATGTGTTCAGAACACGAAATAAGTGATCAAGACTAGAATCGAACACTGTACTCAATACAACATGTGTTTAGAACATGTTAGGGGGTACCCTCGTTCTAAGAAGATCAGAATGAAACATAACAAGACTAGAATCGAACACTGTAATCGATGTTGTTAACCTCAACATATGATCAGAACATTGTTTGATGTGTTCAGAGCAAAAGTACAATTTTGATGATTTGCGCAGCTAACTCGCTCGGTAAACGATATAGCCAAAGTATAACTTCAAATTATTTACCTTCCATCATTCGTCTTGTGTGTAAAAATCAGTCGAACAAGTTATCGCATAAACATGGCTGAAAAAAAATCGTGATAGGGTATGGAACCCAGGGGTTACATCTTATCAGAAGGGCAAAAAGGATGAAAGGACTCTTCCTCCTCCTTACCGCACATTCCTTGGCTAAAGGGCTAATGGGCTAAAGGGCTAAAGGGCTAATGGGCTAAAGGGCTAAAGGGCTAAAGGTGCAACAACCTCATCGATCGCTATCAGCAAGAACGCTTGTACTTTGTTAAGTGTAGAAAATTAATCTTTATTGGTAAATGGTTTTATGTTCAGAACAAGGAATGGAACCTAGGGGTTACGTCTTACCTAATAAAATCCCCGAGGTGCGATGAGTTACGTTTTTCGAACTAGTGTTTGGAACACTGAACTTTTCAAGATGATAGCAGAGAGTTTAACAATGTTCTGTTGTTGGATTTTAAATTCCGCGCTACAACATGCATAAGGTGGCAGCCCTTGAGGTTTACTCCCGTAAAGATGGCAAGAGTGAGGTTAGCAATGTTCCGTTGTTGGATTTTTAAAATTCCCCGCTATAACATGCAAAAGGTGGCAGCCTTGAGGTTTACCGCCGTAAAGATGGCAGCAGTGAGGTTAACGACGCTCCATTGTCCTTCAAAGTGAGGTTAGGGTTCGTCAAGAAGACAGCTGTCAAAAAAGCACGTGGCTATGTTTACCAAACAAGAGCACGTGGTCGTGACGTCACGGTCACGTAATCAATCCTTAGCTCGACGTCGCTAAGAGCAGCATTAGGATTAGCTATTCTTAAAAGTCTTGGGAACAGAGCAGCAGTATGAATTGCTATGTTTCAAAGCGTGTACACATCACCTATCGATTTTACATACATCGACCATCGAACTAAACTTCATCCGCTAGATCGTGCTGCTATCTTAGCATGACTTTAAAGTACAATGAATAGCCATGTTTCAAAGCGTGTACACATTACCTATCGATTTTGCACGCATCGACTCTCGTACTAAACTTCTTCCGCTAGATTGTGCTGCTATCTTAGCATGACTAAGATGCATGAACTGAAAGTACGAAGAATAACCATGTTTTAAAGCGTGTACACATTACCTATCGACTTTGCATGTATCGACTCTCGTACTAAACTTCTGCAGGAAGATTATGCTGCTATCTTAGCATAACTTATACGCATGAACTTAAAGTACAGAGAATAGCTATGTGTCAAAGCGTGTACACATTACTTATTGATTTTGCATGCAACAAATATCGTACTAAACTTCTTCCTCTAGATTGTACTGCTATCTTAGCATAACTTATACACATGAACTTAAAAGTAGAAAGAATAGCCATGTTTCAAAGCGTGTACACATTACTTATTGATTTTGCATGCATCAAATATCGTACTAAACTCCTTCCGCTAGATTGTGCTGCTATCTTAACACAACCTATACGCATGACCTTAAAGTAAAAAGGTGTGTACACATCACCTATCGATTTTGCATGCATCGAATCTCGTACTGAACTTCGTCCGCTAGATTGTGCTGGTATCTTAGCATAACTTATACACATGAACTTAAAAGTACAAAGAATAGCCATGTTTCAAAGCGTGTACACATCAACTATCGAATTTGCATGTATTGACTCTCATACTAAACTCCTTCCGCTAGATCGTGCTGCTATCTTAGCATAACCAATACGCATGACCTTAAAGTAAAAAGAATAGCCATGTTTCAAAGCATGTACACATTACCTATCGATTTTACAAGCATCGACTCTCGTACTAAACTTCTTCCGCTAGGTTGTGCTGCTATCTTAGCATAACCTATACGCATGGCCTTAAGGTACAAAGAATAGCCATGTTTCAAAGCGTGTACACATTACCTATCGATTTTGCATGCATTGACTCTCGTACTAAACTTCTTCCGCTAGATTGTGCTGACATCTTAGCATAACTTATACACATGAACTTAAAAGTACAAAGAATAGCCATGTTTCAAAGCATGTACACATTACCTATGGATTTTGCATGCATTGACTCTCGTACTAATCTCCTCCCGCTAGATTGTGCTGCTATCCTAGCATAACCTATACGCATGACCTTAAAGTAAAAAGAATAGCCATGTTTCAAAGTGTGTACACATCACCTATCGATTTGCATGCAACAAATATCGTACTAAACTTCTTCCGCTAGATTGTGCTGCTATCTTAGCATAACTAAGATGCATGAACTGAAAGTACGAAGAATAACCATGTTTTAAAGCGTGTACTCATTACTTATCGATTTTACATACATCGACTCTCGTACTAAACTTCTTGCGCTAGATTGTGCCGCTATCTTAGCATAACCTGTACGCATGAACTTAAAGTACAAAGAATAGCCTTGTTTCGAAGCGTTTACACATTACCTAATGATTTTGCACGAAACGACTATCATACTAAATATTTCCCACTAGATTGTGCTAAAATCATGTAAGTGTGCTGCTATCTTAGCATAACCTATCGATTTTACATGCATCTACTATCGTACTAGACTTCTTCCGCTAGAGCATGTAGCAATCGCTTTTGAGTATCCATAACCCATGTGCATGAACTTAAAGCATAAAGATGAGCTATGTTCTAAAGCGTGTACACATCACCTATCGATAATGTATGTATCGAATATCGTACTAAACTTCTCCTGCTAGAGCGTACGAGTATCGCTTGTGCGTGCACGAACTTAAAGCATAAAGAATAGCAATGTATAAAAATCTTGTAAACAAAGCAGCAGCATTACGTATAGTTAAGATTAAATGCGTGCACACATCATGTATCCATGACGCACACAGTACTAAACTTATTCCATTAGAATGTACAAAGTTCGCATGTGTTTGTGCTGCTATCTTAGCATAGCCTATGTGAATGAACTTAAAGCTTAAAGAATAGTGATGTATAAAAATCTTGTGAACATAGCAGAGTGTTAACTACGTAGGTGTAGACATTGAACTTTACATGCTGAGGCAGCATACTACGTGACCGTGACGTCACGACCACGTGCTCTTGTTTGGTAAACATAGCCACGTGCTTTTTTGACAGCTGTCTTCTTGACGAACCCTAACCTCACTTTGAAGGACAATGGAGCGTCGTTAACCTCACTGCTGCCATCTTTACGGCGGTAAACCTCAAGGCTGCCACCTTTTGCATGTTATAGCGGGGAATTTTAAAAATCCAACAACGGAACATTGCTAACCTCACTCTTGCCATCTTTACGGGAGTAAACCTCAAGGGCTGCCACCTTATGCATGTTGTAGCGCGGAATTTAAAATCCAACAACAGAACATTGTTAAACTCTCTGCTATCATCTTGAAAAGTTCAGTGTTCCAAACACTAGTTCGAAAAACGTAACTCATCGCACCTCGGGGATTTTATTAGGTAAGACGTAACCCCTAGGTTCCATTCCTTGTTCTGAACATAAAACCATTTACCAATAAAGATTAATTTTCTACACTTAACAAAGTACAAGCGTTCTTGCTGATAGCGATCGATGAGGTTGTTGCACCTTTAGCCCTTTAGCCCTTTAGCCCATTAGCCCTTTAGCCCTTTAGCCCATTAGCCCTTTAGCCAAGGAATGTGCGGTAAGGAGGAGGAAGAGTCCTTTCATCCTTTTTGCCCTTCTGATAAGATGTAACCCCTGGGTTCCATACCCTATCACGATTTTTTTTCAGCCATGTTTATGCGATAACTTGTTCGACTGATTTTTACACACAAGACGAATGATGGAAGGTAAATAATTTGAAGTTATACTTTGGCTATATCGTTTACCGAGCGAGTTAGCTGCGCAAATCATCAAAATTGTACTTTTGCTCTGAACACATCAAACAATGTTCTGATCATATGTTGAGGTTAACAACATCGATTACAGTGTTCGATTCTAGTCTTGTTATGTTTCATTCTGATCTTCTTAGAACGAGGGTACCCCCTAACATGTTCTAAACACATGTTGTATTGAGTACAGTGTTCGATTCTAGTCTTGATCACTTATTTCGTGTTCTGAACACATCGATCAATGTTCTGATCACATGTTGTATCGAGTACAGTGTTCGATTCTAGTCATCATCACTTATTTTGTGTTCTGAACACATCAATCAATGTTCTGATCACATGTTGAAGTTAACAACATCGATTACAGTGTTCTATTCTAGTCTTGTTATGTTTCAATCTGATCTTCTTAGAACAAGCGTATCCCCTGACATATTCTAAACACATGATGTATTGAGTACATTGTTCGATTCTAGTCTTGATCACTTATTTTGTTTTCTGAACGCATCAATCAATGTTCTGATCACATGTCGTATCGAGTACAGCGTTTGATTCTACTCTTCTTATGTTTCGAAAGTCTAAACATGCACAATAATGTTATCGCTGCACACGCTTGCCTTCGCGATGCAGGTTTAAACTTGTTCGATATAAAGCTATGCCTTGACATAAGAGGCGGAGGAGGAGGTAGAGAAGGAGGAGGAGGAGGAGGAGGAGGAGGAGGAGGAGGAGAATGATAAGGCCTTAACAGCCTATGTATAGTCGCCTTTGTTTAAAGATGATAGCTGTCAAAAGAATTTTTCAAATTATCCACCACCACATTTCAGCTAAAGAGGGCAGCAGGGTGCTCTGTTGATTAAGCACATAGAATTTCAAATTGCCCTCCACCACATGCATAACAGCAGCTGTTATCTTGCGCAGTAGCCTCTAAGCTAGCTTTCTTCATAAGAGTAGCCGCCATCTTGTGCGAGCACCCCTAGGCCGTCTCATAAGGAGCTATGTATAGTCACCATTTTGTGTCTGCCATCTTGCGTAAGCATCCCTGGGACGTCTCAAGGCATCTTGTTTCTCATAAGAGCAGCCACCATCTTGTAGAAATAGATAGCTGCGAATGGCAAAGGGCTTAAGTAGGAATCGAACCGTTGATCTCATCATTAGACTATGTTTTTTCTTGTTCCTGATACTACGAACCTACGTATTAGGCGGAAAAATTTTGTCCGTTTTGCTCTACGATGCATCGTTTTCGAGATATTTAACATTTTGCATTTAAGCCTCCAAATTTAATGAATCGAACCTGCACGGCACGTTATACTCTCTACCATAGCTAAACCTGATCATGTTACGAAGACTCGCTTCAATACAAGCTAAAACAGAGCAAATGCCAAAGGGCCTAAGTAGGAACCGAACCGTTGATCCCATCATTAGACTATGATTTTCTTGTTCCTCATACTGCGAACCTAGGTATTAGGCAGAAAAAGTTTGTCCGTTTTGCTCTACGGTGCACTGCTTTCGAGATATTTAACATTTTGCATTTAAGCCCTAAATTTAATGAATCGAACTAGCACGACACGTTAGCCTCTAAGCTAAGAGCAGCAGCCATCTTGCGCAAGCACCCTTAAGGCGTCTCATAAGGAGACGTGTATAGCCGCCATCTTGTGTCCGCCATCTTGCGCAAGCATCCTTAGGGCGTCTCTAGCCATCTTGTGCAAGGACCCTTAAGCCGCCTCATAAGAGCAACCGCCATCTTGCGCAAGCATCACTAGGGTGTCTCATAAGGAGCCTTGTATAACCACCATCTTGCGCAAGCATCCCAAGGGCGTCTCATAAGAACCTGTGTATAGCAGCCATCTTGCGTAAGCACCCTTAAGGAGTCATGTATAGCCGCCATCTTATGCAATTAGCGTCGAGAGAGGACTGCTGTAGAATTTTTCTTTTTAAATTATCCACCACCACATTTCAAAGGTATCTAGCTAAAGATAGCAGCACTGCGTATGACAGGTGACGAATTTACATCTACTGCGATAAAGAGGGCAGCACGGTGCTCTCTGGATTAAAGATGGCGGATGATAGCTGTCAAAAAAGCACGTGGCTATGTTTACCAAACAAGAGCATGTGGAATTTGCCGCCACCACATAGAGGGCAGCACTATGCTCTGTTGATTAAAGATGGCGGATGGTAGCTGTCAAAAAGCACGTGAGTTTGTTTCCAAACAAGAGCATGTGGAATTTTTCAATTTGCCGCCAGCAAATTTCAAAGGTATCTAGCTAAAGATGGCAGCACGGTGCTCTCTTGATTAAAGATGGCGGATGATAGCTAACAGAACTTTTCAAATTGCCCGCTACTACATGCTTAAGGTAGTAGCCATAAAGAGGGCAGCACGGTGTTCTGTAGATTAAAGATGGCGGGTGATAGGTGATGAAATTGCCCGCATGATAGCAGCACGGTGCTCTATTGATTAAAGATGGCGGATGACAGCTGTCAAAAAAGCACGTGGCTTTGTTTCCCAACAAGAGCACATAGAATTTTTCAAATTGCCGCCACCACATTTCAAAGGTATCTAGCTAAAGAGTACAGCACTGTGCTCTGTTGATTAAAGATGGTGGATGGTAGCTGTCAAAAAAGCACGTGAGTTTGTTTCCAAACAAGAGCACGTGGAATTTTTCAATTTGCCGCCACCACATAGAGGGCAGCACGGTGCTCTCTTGATTAAAGATGGCTGCTGTCACGTGGAATTGTCTGCTACCACAGGTATCTAGCTAAAGAGGGCAGCACTGAGGTTTGCGATGCAAGATGGCTGCTGTCAAAAAGCATTTTTCAAATTATCCGCCACCACATTTCAAAGGTAAGTAGCTAAAGAGGGCAGCACTGTGCTCTATGGATTAAAGATGGTGGATGACAGCTGTCAAAAAAGCACGTGGCTGTCAAAAAGCACGTGGATTTGTTTATCTCGAGCTAGTGAGGTTAAGTTGGTAGCACTAAGGTTTAGGCCCGCCAAGATGGCAGCACTGCCGATGACAGGTGACGCGAGAGGGCAGCACAGCGCTCTGTAGTTTAAAGATGGCGGATGGCAGCTGTCAAAAAGCATGTGGCTGTCAAAAAGCACGTGGCTTTGTTTATCTCGAGCTAGTTAGGTTAAGTTGGCACTACTGAGGTTTATTCCCGTCAAGATGGCAGTACTGAGGTTAGCGATGCGTTGTTGTCTGTCAAAAAGCATGTGGCTGTCAAAAAACACGTGACTTTGTTTACCTCATGCTAGTTAGGTTAAGTTGGCACTACTGGGGTTTAGGCCCGTCAAGATGGTAGTACTGAGGTTTGCGATGCGTTGTTGTCGATGACAGCTGTCAAAAAGCACGTGGCTTTGTTTACAAATCTGTCAAAAAGCACGTGGCTGTCAAAAAGCACGTGGCTTTGTTTACCTCGCGCTTGTGAGGTTAGGTTGGCACTACTGAGGTTTAGGCCCGTCAAGATGGCAGTACTGAGGTTAGCGGTGCGTTGTTGTCAGTCAAAAAGCACGTGGCTTTGTTTATCTCGCGCTAGTTAGGTTAAGTTGGCAGCACTGGAAGAGGCCTCTGGCTGAGGTGGAGGAGGCCACTGGGAGGCCACTGGCTGAGGAGGAGGAGGAGGTGGCCACTGGGAGGCCACTGGCTGAGGAGGAGGAGGAGGCCACTGGCTGAGGAGGAGACCTCTCCCGAGAGCCGGAGGAGGAGGAGGCGCCAGAACCATCCAATTATACTACTTCCTTCATTTCCCCAACTTTCGTGGCCGTTGTCATTCTCCCATTTTTGTCCCCCTGTGGGTGGGGGCAGTAGAATAACACACACGGAATCCCCTGCCTGTCGTAAGAGGCGACTAAAAGGGGCCCCAGGGGCTCTGAACTTTGGAGCGTGGATTGGCGACCACGGGGCCCTCAGCTGAGTCCTGGCATTGTTTCCACTTACTTGTGCCAGGCTCCTCACTTTCATCTATCCTAGTAGTATAATTGGACAGTTCGGCCGCCTCCTCCTCCTCCCGCCGCCTCCTCCGCCGCCTCCTCCGCCGCCTCCTCCGCCGCCGCCTCCGCCTCCGCCGCCGCCGCCCGCGGGAAATTTGAATTTTGGCGGGAAATTTGAATTTTGGCGCGAGATTTGAATTTGTAAACAAAGCCACGTGCTTTTTGACAGCTGTCATCGACAACAACGCAACGCTAACCTCACTGCTGCCATCTTGACGGGCCTAAACCTCACTAGTGCCAACTTAACCTAACTAGCATGAGGTAAACAAAGCCACGTGCTTTTTGACAGACAACAACGCATCGCTAACCTCAGTACTGCCATCTTGACGGGCCTAAACCTCAGTAGTGCCAACTTAACCTAACTAGTGCGAGATAAACAAATCCACGTGCTTTTTGACAGCCACGTGCTTTTTGACAGATTTGTAAACAAAGCCACGTGCTTTTTGACAGCTATCATCGACAACAACGCATCGCTAACCTCAGTACTGCCATCTTGACGGGCCTAAACCTTAGTGGTACCAACTTAACCTCACTAGCATGAGGTAAACAAAGCCACGTGTTTTTTGACAGCGACGTGCTTTTTTGACAGCTGTCATCCGCCATCTTTAAACCACAAAGCACTGTGCTGCCCTCTATATCGCAGTAGCCGCAAAATTCGTCACCTGTCATCAGCAGTGCTGCCATCTTGACTGGTCTAAACCTTAGTGCTACCAACTTAACCTAACTAGCGCGAGGTAAACAAAGCCACGTGCAGATGTCATCTGCTATCTTTAATCCAGAGAGCATCGTGCAGCCCTCTTTAGCTACTTACCTTTGAAATGTGGTACGTCACAGCTGTCATCCGCCATCTTGCATCGCAAACCTCAGTGCTGCACTCTACGTAGTGGCGGTAAATTCCACGTGCTCTTGTTTGGAAACAAAGCCACGTGCAGCTGTCATCCGCCATCTTTAATCCAGAGAGCACCGTGCTGCCCTCTTTAGCTACTTACCTTTGAAATGTGGTACGTCACAGCTGTCATCCGCCATCTTGCATCGCAAACCTCAGTGCTGCCCGGTGGCGGCAAATTCCACGTGCTCTTGTTTGGAAACAAACCTATGCGCTTTTTTGTCAGCTATCATCCGCCATCTTTAATCTAGAGAGCAC
This sequence comes from Anabrus simplex, assembly GCF_040414725.1. Taxonomy (NCBI): domain Eukaryota; kingdom Metazoa; phylum Arthropoda; class Insecta; order Orthoptera; family Tettigoniidae; genus Anabrus; species Anabrus simplex. The sequence continues at coordinate 1,701,120,866 of NC_090265.1, read as the reverse complement.
CGTGCTGCCCTCTATGTGGTGGTGGTAAATTCTACACGCTTTACAAACCTATGTGCTTTTCTGACAGCTGTCAACCGCCAGAGAGCACCGTGCTGCCCTCTTTATGCCGGTGGCAAATTCTACATGCTTTTTGACAGCTGTCACCCGCAAGAGAGCACCGTGCTGCCATCTTTAGCTAGATACCTGTGGTAGCGGTAAATTCCACGTGCTCTTGTTTAGTAAACAAAGCTACATGCTTTTTTTGACAGCTGTCGTCCGCTATCTTTAATCAATAGAGCACTGTGCTGCGGGTAATTTCATCAGCTGTCATCCGCCATCTTTAATCTACACAACACTATGCTGCTCTCTGTAGTAGCGGGCAATTTGAAAAGTTCTGTTAGCTATCATCCGCCATCTTTAATCAAGAGAGCACCGTGCTGCCATCTATGTGGTGGCGGCAAATTCCACGTGCTCTTGTTTAGTAAACAAAGCCACGTGCAGCTGTCATCCGCCATCTTTGAGCACCGTGCTGCGGGCAATTTCGTCAGCTGTCATCCGCCATCTTTAATCTACAGAACACCGTGCTGCCCTCTGTAGTAGCGGGCAATTTGAAAAGTTCTGTTAGCTATCATCCGCCATCTTCGAGCACCGTGCTGCCCTCTATGTGGTGGCGGCAAATTCCACGTGCTTTACAAACTCACGTGCTTTTTTGACAGCTACCATCCGCCCTGCTCTCTGTAGTAGCGGGTAATTTGAAAAGTTCTGTTAGCTGTCATCCGCCATCTTTGAGCACCGTGCTGCCCGGTGGCGGTAAATTCCACGTGCTTTACAAACTCACGCGCAGCTGTCATCCGCCATCTTACATCGCAAACCTCAGTGCTACACTCTTTAGTTGAAAAATGGTGGCGGATAATTTAAAAAAGAAAAATTCTACAGCGGCCATCTCTCGACGCTAATTGCACAAGATGGTGGCTATACATGACTCCTTAGAGGTGCTTATGCGAGATGATCGCTATACATAGGCGCCCTTGGGATGCTTGCGCAAGATGGCGGTTATACATGGCTCCTTATGAGGGATGCTTGCGCGAGATGGTGGTTGCTCTTATGAGGCGGCTTAAGGATCCTTGGCTAGAGCCTCCCTAAGGATGCTTGCGCAAGATGGCGCATGCAAGATGGTGGCTATACATAGCTCCTTATGAGACAGCCAGTACAACATGTGATCAGAACATTGATTGATGTGTTCAGAACACAAAATAAGTAGAATCGAACACTGTACTCGATACAACATGTGATTAAAACATTGTTTGGTGTGTTCAGAACACTAATCGAACGCTGTACAACATGTTAGGGGATACCTTTGTTTAGATTGAAACATAACAAGACTAGAATTGAACACTGCACATTGATTGATGTGTTCAGAACACAAAATAAGTAGAATCGAACACTGTACTCGATACAAGATGTGATTAAAACATTGTTTGGTGTGTTCAGAACACTAATCGAACGCTGTACAACATGTTAGGGGATACCTTTGTTTAGATTGAAACATAACAAGACTAGAATTGAACACTGCACTCGATGTCGTTACATGTGTTCAGAACAATGATTGATGTGTTCAGATCACTAAACAAGTAGAATCGAACGCTGTACAACATGTTAGGGGATACCTTTGTTTAGATTGAAACATAACAAGACTAGAATCGAACACTGCACTCGATGTCGTTAACCTTAACATGTGATCCGATACAACATGTTAGGGGATACCTTTGTCCTAAGAACCGAACACTGTACAACATGTTAGGGGATACCTTTGTTTAGATTGAAACTAACAAGACTAGAATCGAACACTGCACTCGATGTCGTTACATGTGATCCGATACAACATGTTAGGGGATACCTTTGTTCTAAGAAAATTAGATTGAAACATAGCAAGCCTAGAATCGAACATTGTTTGATGTTTTCAGTACAACTTCAATGATTAACACACACACTGTGCACATATCGCATAGCTATCTCGCCTAGTGTGAAAATCAAAAAACACACTGTGCACATATCGCATAGCTAACACTTCAAATGATTTGCTTAGTACGAAAAAAATCTATACCGCGTAGCTAACTCGTTCATCACACTGCTCAGACGCTTAGTAATTGTGAATACATTCATACGAAAATCAAGAAAGCACACTGCGTAGCCAACTCGCTCGGCTCACTCGCTTAGTAATTACAACACTGATACACACACGGATAAGAATGTTCCGAGATACTACATACTTACATGTTTTTTAAGGGGGTGAAAGATCATAAATTATATGTACACATGTTGTCTCCTCCAAGTTGTAAGATGAAATAGACGCAGTACTGCGAGTTTCCGCTCTAGCTGGCGAACGGAAGTAGCATGATATCTCAGCAAAAAATAAAAATACGCGTGAGCTTGCAAGTCAGACACAATGATGGATACCGCGATTCAAATCCTAGCAACTTATGCCGTCGGGAAGGGCATCTAGCTAGATCATGTAATGACGATCGCGCAGGCCCCTCGCCTAGCATTTACAGCTTCTAGTTCGAACCCGCTATCTTCCGAAGTAGTGTGAATGATTGAAGAGTGTTGAGGGTGATTCATTCGTCGGATGGAGGCGTTAAGCTGGCTTCTTCGGTAGGAGTAGGCTATGTCGGGACATCTAGTTATCGATTTAAAAATCCTAGTCAGGAGGGGTAACCGGTCGTATAAAACTATGGTGTGAGGCGGGGTGTGCAAAAGCTAGCATTAAGTAAGGGCTGTTGATAGGAGGCGTTAAACCTTGTGCAGGCTCCTTCATCAGGAGAAGCCTACATGCCGGTACCGTGCAGGTTCTTTCAATAGGAGTAGGCACTGTGTGTGTGTTTTAACCTCTCCGTACAATCATGATATTTTACGTTAGGAACTTACATAGGCTAAATGCTACACATTCCGTAGCAGAGCCGGGAATCGAACTCGGACCTCCGAGGGTAGCAGCTAATCACACTAACTACTACACCACAGAGGAGGACTATTTCAGAATATTTTACAACCTTAATTGGTACTGTGTTTTAAGAGCTTACACGCTACTCAGCTAAGAAGACGTTCGCGAGTTACAAGTCGCTTATCAGTGTCCTCGCTCAAGGTTGAGCCGGAAGATACGTGTACAATTTCAGCTAACACACGCATTCTACAACTCGCTCAGAATGACTGTGCCGATACTTCTTCAAGGACTGTAGAACAAACCCATAGCCTACAGTTTAGTTTAGCGTGCATGCCTCTCACCCAGTAGTCTCGGGTTCGATTCTCTTGGGAATAAAAATGTGTTTAAATCGCATGAATGTGTTGAGTTGTCCTTCCTGATGCAAAACTAGCAGTATCTAACCTCTCACACTATAGTTTTCAACCGGTTGCCCTTCCTGACAACTCCAAGTCTAAACAAGCATATCGCTGCACACTCTTGCCTTCGCGATGCGTGTTCGATAATTGTTTTCAACCGGTTGCCCTTCCTGACGTCAAAGAACTCGGATTAAGAATCTGTCGAGAATCGGGGGTTTTACTGCTAGATTTTAAATCACGAACTATTGTTTTACTGCCGGATGCCCTTCCTGACTAAGATTTTAAATCGCAAGAATTTTGTTTTAAGACTCAAGTCTTGTTATGTTTCTTTCGTAATCTGCAAGACTAAACATGCATATCGCTGCACACTCCTGCCTTCGCGATGCGTGTTCGATAATTGTTTCCAAACGGTTGCCCTTCCTGACGTCAAAGAACTCGGATTAAGAATCTGTCGAGAATCGGGGGTTTTACAGCTAGATGCTCTTCTTAGATTTTAAATCACGAACTATTGTTTTACTGCTGGATGCCCTTCCTGACTAAGATTTTAAATCGCAAGAATTTGTTTTAAGACTCAAGTCTTGTTATGTTTCTTTCGTAATCTGCAAGTCTAAACAAGCATATCGCTGCACACTCTTGCCTCCACGATGCGTGTTCGATAATTGTTTTCAACTAGTTGCCCTTCCTGACGTCAAAGAACTCGGATTAAGAATCTGTCGAGAATCGGGGGATATACAGCTAGATGCACTTCTTAGATTTTAAATCACGAACTATTGTTTTACTGCTGGATGCCCTTCCTGACTAAGATTTTAAATCGCAAGAATTTGTTTTAAGACTCAAGTCTTGTTATGTTTCTTTCGTAATCTGCAAGTCTAAACAAGCATATCGCTGCACACTCTTGCCTTCACGATGCGTGTTCGATAATTGTTTTCAACTAGTTGCCCTTCCTGGCGTCAAAGAACTCGGATTAAGAATCTGTCGAGAATCGGGGGATATACAGCTAGATGCACTTCTTAGATTTTAAATCACGAACTATTGTTTTACTGCTGGATGCCCTTCCTGACTAAGATTTTAAATCGCAAGAATTTGTTTTAAGACTCAAGTCTTGTTATGTTTCTTTCGTAATCTGCAAGTCTAAACAGGCATATCGCTGCACACTCTTGCCTTCGCGATGCGTGTTCGATAATTGTTTTCAACCGGTTGCCCTTCCTGACGTCAAAGAACTCGGATTAAGAATCTGTCGAGAATCGGGGGTTTTACAGCTAGATTTTAAATCGCAGTATCACGAACTATTGTTTTACTACCGGATGCCCTTCCTGACTAAGATTTTAAATGGCAAGAATTTGTTTTAAGACTCAAGTCTTGTTATGTTTCTTTCGTAATCTGCAAGTCTAAACAAGCATATCGCTGCACACTCTTGCCTTCGCGATGCGTGTTCGATAATTGTTTTCAACTAGTTGCCCTTAATGGCGTCAAAGAACTGGGATTAAGGATCTGTCGAGAATCGGGGATATACAGCTAGATGCACTTCTTAGATTTTAAATCACGAACTATTGTTTTACTGCTGGATGCCCTTCCTGACTAAGATTTTAAATCGCAAGAATTTGTTTTAAGACTCAAGTCTTGTTATGTTTCTTTCGTAATCTGCAAGTCTAAACAGGCATATCGCTGCACACTCTTGCCTTCGCGATGCGTGTTCGATAATTGTTTTCAACCGGTTGCCCTTCCTGACGTCAAAGAACTCGGATTAAGAATCTGTCGAGAATCGGGGGTTTTACAGCTAGATTTTAAATCGCAGTATCACGAACTATTGTTTTACTACCCAATGCCCTTCCTGACTAAGATTTTAAATGGCAAGAATTTGTTTTAAGACTCAAGTCTTGTTATGTTTCTTTCGTAATCTGCAAGTCTAAACAAGCATATCGCTGCACACTCTTGCCTTCGCGATGCGTGTTCGATAATTGTTTTCGACCGGTTGCCCTTCCTGACGTCAAAGAACTCGGATTAAGAATCTATCGAGAATCGGGGGATATACAGCTAGATTTTAAATCGCAGTATCACGAACTATTGTTTTACTGCTGGATGCCCTTCCTGACTAAGATTTTAAATCGCAAGAATTTGTTTTAAGACTCAAGTCTTGTTATGTTTCTTTCGTAATCTGCAAGTCTAAACAAGCATATCGCTGCACACTCTTGCCTTCGCGATGCGTGTTCGATAATTGTTTTCAACTAGTTGCCCTTAATGGCGTCAAAGAACTGGGATTAAGGATCTGTCGAGAATCGGGGATATACAGCTAGATGCACTTCTTAGATTTTAAATCACGAACTATTGTTTTACTGCCGGATGCCCTTCCTGACTAAGATTTTAAATCGCAAGAATTTTGTTTTAAGACTCAAGTCTTGTTATGTTTCTTTCGTAATCTGCAAGTCTAAACAAGCATATCGCTGCACACTCTTGCCTTCGCGATGCGTGTTCGATAATTGTTTTCAACCGGTTGCCCTTCCTGACGTCAAAGAACTCGGATTAAGAATCTGTCGAGAATCGGGGGTTTTACTGCTAGATTTTAAATCACGAACTATTGTTTTACTGCCGGATGCCCTTCCTGACTAAGATTTTAAATCGCAAGAATTTTGTTTTAAGACTCAAGTCTTGTTATGTTTCTTTCGCAATCTGCAAGTCTAAACAAGCATATCGCTGCACACTCTTGCCTTCGCGATGCGTGTTCGATAATTGTTTTCAACCGGTTGCCCTTCCTGACGTCAAAGAACTCGGATTAAGAATCTGTCGAGAATCGGGGGTTTTACTGCTAGATTTTAAATCACGAACTATTGTTTTACTGCCGGATGCCGTTCCTGACTTAGATTTTAAATCGCAAGAATTTTGTTTTAAGACTCAAGTCTTGTTATGTTTCTTTCGTAATCTGCAAGTCTAAACAAGCATATCGCTGCACACTCTTGCCTTCGCGATGCGTGTTCGATAATTGTTTTCAACCGGTTGCCCTTCCTGACGTCAAAGAACTCGGATTAAGAATCTGTCGAGAATCGGGGGTTTTACAGCTAGATTTTAAATCGCAGTATCACGAACTATTGTTTTACTGCTGGATGCCCTTCCTGACTAAGATTTTAAATCGCAAGAATTTGTTTTAAGACTCAAGTCTTGTTATGTTTCTTTCGTAATCTGCAAGTCTAGGCAAGCATATCGCTGTACACTCTTGCCTTCACGATGCGTATTCGATAATTGTTTTCAACCGGTTGCCCTTCCTGACGTCAAAGAACTCGGATTAAGAATCTGTCGAGAATCGGGGGTTTTACTGCTAGATTTTAAATCGCAGTATCACGAACTATTGTTTTACTACCGGATGCCCTTCCTGACTAAGATTTTAAATCGCAAGAATTTGTTTTAAGACTCAAGTCTTGTTATGTTTCTTTCGTAATCTGCAAGTCTAGGCAAGCATATCGCTGTACACTCTTGCCTTCACGATGCGTATTCGATAATTGTTTTCAACCGGTTGCCCTTCCTGACGTCAAAGAACTCGGATTAAGAATCTGTCGAGAATCGGGGGTTTTACTGCTAGATTTTAAATCGCAGTATCACGAACTATTGTTTTACTACCGGATGCCCTTCCTGACTAAGATTTTAAATCGCAAGAATTTGTTTTAAGACTCAAGTCTTGTTATGTTTATTTCGTAATCTGCAAGTCTAAACAAGCATATCGCTGCACACTCTTGCCTTCGCGATGCGTGTTCGATAATTGTTTTCGACCGGTTGCCCTTCCTGACGTCAAAGAACTCGGATTAAGAATCTATCGAGAATCGGGGGATATACAGCTAGATTTTAAATCGCAGTATCACGAACTATTGTTTTACTGCTGGATGCCCTTCCTGACTAAGATTTTAAATCGCAAGAATTTGTTTTAAGACTCAAGTCTTGTTATGTTTCTTTCGTAATCTGCAAGTCTAAACAAGCATATCGCTGCACACTCTTGCCTTCGCGATGCGTGTTCGATAATTGTTTTCAACCGGTTGCCCTTCCTGACGTCAAAGAACTGGGATTAAGAATCTGTCGAGAATCGGGGATTTACAGCTAGATGCTCGCCGGATACCCTTCCCGACGGCATAAGTTACCAGGATTTGAATCGCGGTATCCATCATTGTGTCTGACTTGCAAGCTCACGCGTATTTTTATTTTTTGCTGAGATATCATGCTACTTCCGTTCGCCAGCTAGAGCGGAAACTCGCAGTACTGCGTCTATTTCATCTTACAACTTGGAGGAGACAACATGTGTACATATAATTTATGATCTTTCACCCCCCTTAAAAAACATGTAAGTATGTAGTATCTCGGAACATTCTTATCCGTGTGTGTATCAGTGTTGTAATTACTAAGCGAGTGAGCCGAGCGAGTTGGCTACGCAGTGTGCTTTCTTGATTTTCGTATGAGTGTACTCACAATTACTAAGCGTCTGAGCAGTGTGATGAACGAGTTAGATACGCGGTATAGATTTTTTTTTCGTACAAAGCAAATCATTAGAAGTGTTAGCTATGCGATATGTGCACAGTGTGTTTTTTGATTTTCACACTAGGCGAGATAGCTATGCGATATATGCACAGTGTGTGTGTTAATCATTGAAGTTGTACTGAAAACATCAAACAATGTTCGATTCTAGGCTTGCTATGTTTCAATCTAATTTTCTTAGAACAAAGGTATCCCCTAACATGTTGTATCGGATCACATGTAACGACATCGAGTGCAGTGTTCGATTCTAGTCTTGTTAGTTTCAATCTAAACAAAGGTATCCCCTAACATGTTGTACAGTGTTCGGTTCTTAGGACAAAGGTATCCCCTAACATGTTGTATCGGATCACATGTTAAGGTTAACGACATCGAGTGCAGTGTTCGATTCTAGTCTTGTTATGTTTCAATCTAAACAAAGGTATCCCCTAACATGTTGTACAGCGTTCGATTCTACTTGTTTAGTGATCTGAACACATCAATCATTGTTCTGAACACATGTAACGACATCGAGTGCAGTGTTCAATTCTAGTCTTGTTATGTTTCAATCTAAACAAAGGTATCCCCTAACATGTTGTACAGCGTTCGATTAGTGTTCTGAACACACCAAACAATGTTTTAATCACATCTTATATCGAGTACAGTGTTCGATTCTACTTATTTTGTGTTCTGAACACATCAATCAATGTGCAGTGTTCAATTCTAGTCTTGTTATGTTTCAATCTAAACAAAGGTATCCCCTAACATGTTGTACAGCGTTCGATTAGTGTTCTGAACACACCAAACAATGTTTTAATCACATGTTGTATCGAGTACAGTGTTCGATTCTACTTATTTTGTGTTCTGAACACATCAATCAATGTTCTGATCACATGTTGTACTGGCTGTCTCATAAGGAGCTATGTATAGCCACCATCTTGCATGCGCCATCTTGCGCAAGCATCCTTAGGGAGGCTCTAGCCAAGGATCCTTAAGCCGCCTCATAAGAGCAACCACCATCTCGCGCAAGCATCCCTCATAAGGAGCCATGTATAACCGCCATCTTGCGCAAGCATCCCAAGGGCGTCTATGTATAGCGATCATCTCGCATAAGCACCTTTAATGAGTCATGTATAGCCACCATCTTGTGCAATTAGCGTCGAGAGATGGCCGCTGTAGAATTTTTCTTTTTTAAATTATCCGCCACCATTTTTCAACTAAAGAGTGTAGCACTGAGGTTTGCGATGTAAGATGGCGGATGACAGCTGCGCGTGAGTTTGTAAAGCACGTGGAATTTACCGCCACCGGGCAGCACGGTGCTCAAAGATGGCGGATGACAGCTAACAGAACTTTTCAAATTACCCGCTACTACAGAGAGCAGGGCGGATGGTAGCTGTCAAAAAAGCACGTGAGTTTGTAAAGCACGTGGAATTTGCCGCCACCACATAGAGGGCAGCACGGTGCTCGAAGATGGCGGATGATAGCTAACAGAACTTTTCAAATTGCCCGCTACTACAGAGGGCAGCACGGTGTTCTGTAGATTAAAGATGGCGGATGACAGCTGACGAAATTGCCCGCAGCACGGTGCTCAAAGATGGCGGATGACAGCTGCACGTGGCTTTGTTTACTAAACAAGAGCACGTGGAATTTGCCGCCACCACATAGATGGCAGCACGGTGCTCTCTTGATTAAAGATGGCGGATGATAGCTAACAGAACTTTTCAAATTGCCCGCTACTACAGAGAGCAGCATAGTGTTGTGTAGATTAAAGATGGCGGATGACAGCTGATGAAATTACCCGCAGCACAGTGCTCTATTGATTAAAGATAGCGGACGACAGCTGTCAAAAAAGCATGTAGCTTTGTTTACTAAACAAGAGCACGTGGAATTTACCGCTACCACAGGTATCTAGCTAAAGATGGCAGCACGGTGCTCTCTTGCGGTTGACAGCTGTCAGAAAAGCACATAGGTTTGTAAAGCGTGTAGAATTTACCACCACCACATAGAGGGCAGCACGGTGCTCTCTAGATTAAAGATGGCGGATGATAGCTGACAAAAAAGCGCATAGGTTTGTTTCCAAACAAGAGCACGTGGAATTTGCCGCCACCGGGCAGCACTGAGGTTTGCGATGCAAGATGGCGGATGACAGCTGTGACGTACCACATTTCAAAGGTAAGTAGCTAAAGAGGGCAGCACGGTGCTCTCTGGATTAAAGATGGCGGATGACAGCTGCACGTGGCTTTGTTTCCAAACAAGAGCACGTGGAATTTACCGCCACTACATAGAGTGCAGCACTGAGGTTTGCGATGCAAGATGGCGGATGACAGCTGTGACGTACCACATTTCAAAGGTAAGTAGCTAAAGAGGGCAGCACGGTGCTCTATAGATTAAAGATGGCGGATGACAGCTGCAAGTGGCTTTGTTTCCAAACAAGAGCATGTGGAATTTGCCGCCACTACATAGAGTGCAGCACTGAGGTTTGCGATGCAAGATGGCGGATGACAGCTGTGACGTACCACATTTCAAAGGTAAGTAGCTAAAGAGGGCTGCACGATGCTCTCTGGATTAAAGATAGCAGATGACATCTGCACGTGGCTTTGTTTACCTCGCGCTAGTTAGGTTAAGTTGGTAGCACTAAGGTTTAGACCAGTCAAGATGGCAGCACTGCTGATGACAGGTGACGAATTTTGCGGCTACTGCGATATAGAGGGCAGCACAGTGCTTTGTGGTTTAAAGATGGCGGATGACAGCTGTCAAAAAAGCACGTGGCTGTCAAAAAACACGTGGCTTTGTTTACCTCATGCTAGTGAGGTTAAGTTGGTACCACTAAGGTTTAGGCCCGTCAAGATGGCAGTACTGAGGTTAGCGATGCGTTGTTGTCGATGATAGCTGTCAAAAAGCACGTGGCTTTGTTTACCTCATGCTAGTTAGGTTAAGTTGGCACTAGTGAGGTTTAGGCCCGTCAAGATGGCAGCAGTGAGGTTAGCGTTGCGTTGTTGTCGATGACAGCTGTCAAAAAGCACGTGGCTTTGTTTACAAATTCAAATCTCGCGCCAAAATTCAAATTTCCCGCCAAAAATCAACTTTCCCGCGGGCGGCGGCGGCGGAGGCGGAGGCGGCGGCGGAGGAGGCGGCGGGAGGAGGAGGAGGCGGCCGAACTGTCCAATTATACTACTTATCCTATCTGACCTACCTTGGTCAACACATGTTCTTTTCCGACCCCGACGCTATTAGATTTGCGAGGGCTAGGGAGTCTTTCTTTTTCACGCCCATTCGTGGCCCTTGTCTTTCTTTGACCGATATCTTCATTTTTCGAAGTGTCGGATCCCTTCCATTTTTCTCTCTGATTAGTGTTATATAGAGGATGGTTGCCTAGTTGTACCTCCTCTTAAAACAATAATTACCACCACCACAGATTTAAAGGTGTTCGTTTCGAAGAGCGGATTGTTATTGCAGTGTACGGCATCAACAATGATCAACTAGGAAAGATTGTTGCCATGAAAACAGAGGTTCGTCATACAAATTTGACATGGGAGTAAATAGATGAAATATGCACGTGTATAATGTTGTGATTCTGGTAATTTCAGTAAATATCGTCCTATGCGCTCCTGAACTTTACAATAAAAGACGGATTTCAGGCGAACTGCAACCAGAACTTCCAGATTTGAGTATATTCGATAGTATGTACGATGCGTATACCCCACCCTCCTTCGTTGATTCAGGACCGGAACTTGAAAATCACATTTGGAAACGGTAAGTGCAATAGTAGCGGCATTACTTCTTATTTCCTCGCCTTCGTGTATCCACGAGGCTGTTTATCTCATTCGCTCTTTTAAGAACAGTAGGGCTGTGATGGGGTAGTCATGTCAGTGAAACGCCGTCGTTCTAAGCTATTTTCTTTAGACAATTTTAAAAATATATGAGCTATGAAGTGAGGAGGTGTAAACCATCCCTAATTCTAAAAGGAGTATCTTCATTTTCCTCTTTTTCGTTTAGGCCGTCTATGGACTACGCTTGACAGACTTCACTTTATCTTTCGCCATCTCTGCCTTCACCGTTTACCAGTATTACCTCATTAGCTTTCCCACTATTTTTTTTTCGTCCAGGAGAGCATGATTGCCCCAGAAGGAAAATCAGGCTCTAGAAAAGAGTAAAATTCTGCCCCGAGCCTCTCGGAACCCCTCTCTGATATGCACGAATTCGATCCCAAGTTCCTTTGTTGTATTGACGATTGTACCTAAAACTTATCGTACTCTAGTCTATCGACACAGATAGTAAATTTACTGTGAATGTTGTTATGTTCATTGTAAACATTATGTCCAAAATAATTAATCATTCAAACATAAATGTATTTACCGTGTTTATAAATTAAAACCAATACTAAATAAACCCTGAGTTGAACAACATAAACAGCTACCCTAAAGAGATACATTTTACAAAGTGAATCCTTTCATTTCAGAATTCTTGAGCTGGGTTATGTGAACGAATCGTATCCATGAAATTTAATTGTATTTTTTGTCCTAAATGGACGATAATAATTGCTTTGATACAAATCGACAGTAAAATTAGCGGTAAATTAATAAATACCACCGTACTTGAGAAGCAAAATGTCTGATATCCTACTTTAATACATTGGACATAAGCCCTTTTGTTTCTCAGGTAGGGCATTATTGCTAGAGAAATATAGATATATAATTACGGCGACTGTTGCGCTATAGACACGACTCTCTTCTGCGCCATTCCGCTTCATCGTGCCGTCTTTTGTTTCTTCCTGAGGTCCAGTGTTAGCACCGGCGAATGGAAGTGCTATGTCTGTGAATTCTGAATATCTTTGTCCATCATGACGAGAGCGCTCAGTTGAAACGGGAAAATGGAGGTGAAATGTATATCGTAAGTAACACAAAAAATAATTTTGTTGAAAGAAAAAGAGCATGATCCCTGGACCAATGAATGTACAATCTTCAGCCCTAAGGCTTGTCGAATCCTCAACCGCTCTGCCATCAGCAGTCATAGATGGCCTAGGCATCACTGAAGAGGCGTACAAGGGAAATGAAGAGTGATGTAGTTTCCCGTTGCTTTCCTCACCGAGCCAGAAGTTGCTATTACATATCAGTCTGCCAAGCCCACTGAAATGCATGCACCAACCGACCCTATGCACAACGTTTTCACACCACTCGTAACAGAGACTGGCTGCACAAAGAATGGCATTACTAGCATCGCTCATACCTCAGTCACTTTCATATTGTCAAAGCCAAGGATAAGACAGAGACAGATCAATGAAAGTAACAAAATTGCTCTAGCCTATGCCAGAAGACATAGTGAACTGTAAACACTAGGTCCTGCCAGCAAAGGCATGCTGGACCAATAATTATGTTAATTAATGTGTTATGGGCCCAAGCCAACAACTCGTCCTACCAAGTAACATCCAGCAAAGCAAAGCAAAGCAAAGCAAAGCAAAGGAAAGCAAAGAAGTTCAAAGGAGTTAACTGAGCAAAGACTTCACACACAAAAGTGTTACATGAACAAAAGACATACTGAAGCGCTGTGACGCAGTAGAATTCATAGTCGTGTATGTACATATTTCTCTAGTAATAATTGAGGAGCATCGTTTCAAATCGTAATAAGTGCACAGATTATGATTTTACAGGTAGTTAAAAAAAAGTTTTACTTCCTAACCAAATAAGACATGTCAAAATTCTAAACGGCAAAATCTAGGTACTGAGGTTATATTCCCGAATCAGTCATGATTCAAATCATTTCCCAATACATGAAGGCGTCATTCTAAATTCTTAAAAAGTCACTCAATACGTTTTGAACTAATTCACTACAACATACGTTTTGATACAACCTTTTATTAACATAATACGATTTGAAACGTTCATTTATTCCAAAGATTTTTATTGACTTTATTCTTAACTACAGCGCATCAATCAATCAAACAATACTGATCTGCATTTAGGGCAGTCGCCCAGGTGGCGGATTCCCTATCTGTTGCTTTCCTAGCCTTTTCCGAAATGATTTCAAAGAAATTGGAAATTTATTGAACATCTCCCTTGGTAAGTTATTCCAATCCCTAACTCCCATTCCTATAAATGAATAGTTGCCCCAGTTTGTCCTCTTGAATTCCAACTTTATCTTCATATTGTGATCTTTCCTACTTTTATAGACGCCATTCAAACCTATTCGTCTACTAATGTCATTCCACGCCATGTCTCTGCTGACAGCTCGGAACATACCACTTAGTCGAGCAGCTCTTCTTCTTTCTCTCAGTTCTTCCCAACCCAAACATTGCAACATTTTTGTAACGCTACTCTTTTGTCGGAAATCACCCACAACAAATCGAGCTGCTTTTCTTTGGATTTTTTCCAGTTCTTGAATCAGGTAATCCTGGTGAGGGTCCCATACACTGGAACCATACTCTAGTTATGGTCTTGCCAGAGACTTATATGCACTCTCCTTTACATCCTTACTACAACCCCTAAACACCCTCATAACCATGTGCAGAGATCGGTACCCTTTATTTACAATCCCATTTATGTGATTACCCCAGTGAAGATCTTTCCATATATTAACACCTAGATACTTACAATGATCCCCAAAAAGAACTTTCACCCCATCAACGCAGTAATTAAAACTGAGAGGACTTTTCCTATTTGTGAAACTCACAACCTGACTTTTAGCCCCGTTTATCAACATACCATTGCCTGCTGTCCATCTCACAATATTTTCGAGGTCACGTTGCAGTTGCTCACAATCTTGTAACTTATTTATCACTCTATAGAGAATAACATCATCCGCAAAAATCCTTACCTCCGATTCCACTCCTTTACTCACATCATTTATATATATAAGAAAACATAAAGGTACAGTAAATTAAGTTATTACTAACACATTGTTAATGCTGTATGGTTGTTTACAGTCTTGCAAGTAATCCTTCTTCCTCAGTCACACTCGTCATGATGTGTCGGCCTACCAGTATCCGACGTTGAACAGATGTTCAGTGCTGAAACGTATAACTGCAAACTGTCGAACTCTTTCCAGTTGTCTCCAAACTGGCTTTCAGCAGGTTCTCGATATACAGTTTTTTAGCGTCAGGTAACTTTCTCGGTTTACCGATTACGGAAGGTTCAAATACCTGCCCCAGCCTTATACCTCGTTTCAGAAGGGTTACGAATCGCTTTGAGGGGTCATCAAACCTGTACATCGGTTCCATCCTTACTGTAACGTGGTACTGACTACTTTTCTCGCTTTTCTTTAGAATCACCCTCTTCATTTCTATTTAATCCCGTCCAATTTCTTAAAATGCTTGGCGAGGATCTTGTAGTCCCTTATAACCCATTCTTATCCTAGATGTTTTACAGTCCCCACAAACTCGGTATTCCTCAGGAGTAACAGCACTTCCGAAGAAACTTTTCTACAACACCAAAAACTCTGTCTGCGGGTAAAAAGAAATGTCCTCTAACAGGAAAGATGACAAAAATGTTAGCGGGTGCTTTGGTTTATAGCCAGTAAAATAGAGAATGAAAAACATGCATGTTCTTGTTTTGGCTTCCACATCCGTCTGCGAACAGCCTGGTACAGGTGATCGATTTATCGAAATGTACCTCATCTAAAAGCTAAGTAACAGTTGATGGCACCTCGTTTGGCCCTCTTCCAGCCTCACTCTCATTCCATACATAAAATTTTGGATTCTGAATACTGACATCGGTAACACACAGTGCTTAAAATTATATTTGGCGTGAATAGAACGCTTCGTCAACTGATAATTTAGGCAGGGATTGAACCTGTTGAAAATCAAAGCAGAAGGTCATTGTCTCAGCAGGTCGTTCCCTCATAAGTTTGTGAAAAGTCTGTGAGCGAATTTTATGTCCTCCCAAATTACCTAGTAAACCGTTCTTTTTAGCACTATCTTTTTTCAGATTTAATCTGAAACGCATTCGAGCGCAGTAACTACAAGCATCCATGGATGGTGTCCCAAATCCAATATTGAACTGTGTACGGAAAATATTCTGGAAGAACCATTTTTTTTACTTTCAGGTCCACGGAAACACTCGCATTATACATTTTGTGAAGTCTGTTTATGTTTAACTCTGCTGGTAGATAAAGCCTCTGACTTTAATTCCTTTTGTAAGCGATTCCGTTCCTCTTAACTGGGAAATAAACGCAATCACCTTTTCTTTCTTTGTAGCAAACATAGCACTTTTCCTATCCCGCCTCTCTTCTCTCGAACACCTTCACCATTCTTAACAGCTTTGGATACATTATTAATCCTGGTTTGGCTTATCCTGAATAATTTCTGAAAAAAATTTGAGCAGACCACTTTTGCTTGATCACCAGTATTCACCTAGAAAAGAAGAATAAACGACTAGTGTAGCTACGCTCATGAGCTGTATTCCGTTCTTGTAAGTTCAGTTGTACTGTGCAATTATATCAACTTTTTCCTTGCAACAGAAGGAAGATGAGAATAAAGCCCCCCATTATTTATTGCAATTGACTTTTTACTGAATTACTCAGCTGTTCACTGCAGATAATGACGTATTAATAATAACATGGTATTTTAGCACTTTCTCCTGAAATCTAGCAGCAGTATTAGAAAGAAAATATAATCTACCTCATACGACACAACAATGGAATTCCGACTGCGCTTGCCTGCATATTGCTTTCCAATTCTTCGTGGTTTCGGAGTTGTAACTTTTATCATATGGCTCAGTCGGCGATCTTGTTCCACTTTGTTTGGTACGCTGTAAACTATATATTTTGCTTTCGCCAGGTAGAATACTGGTATGCTGCCACACTTGAATCTGCCTGCCTTGTAATTGCATGGTGCCTCGAAATTAATTAAATGTGGATCGCGATTCGAGTACCTAAAATAAAAAGACGCCCACGTAACCATTCACATTGTTGTAGGACTAGCACTAAATATGGTAAGAAACACTTATGCATTGTACGAAAAAAATGCGTTTATGCAATCTTTCCCACGCAAAAAGCACATCTAATACAGCGACATAACCAATTTCAATAATAAAGATCGTTACTAACATAAAACAGGAGTGTTTACTTACCGAGCTTCCTGATCACATTGTTTTTAGTTTTTGTACGCTTATTCGCTGTCTACTTCCTTTCGAACGCCCTCCTACGGGTAAGTAGCCCTCCATAGTAAATGAAATGGCGTATGGCTTTTAGTGCCGGGAGTGTCCGAGGACAAGTTCGGCTCGCCAGATGCAGGTCTTTTGATCTGACACCCATAGGCGACCTGCGAGTCAGGATGAGGATGAAATGATGATGAAGACGACACATACACCCAGCCCCCGTGCCAGCGAAATTAACCAATGATGGTTAAAATTCCCGACCCTGCCGGGAATCGAACCCGGGACCATTGTGGCCAAAGGCCAGCACGCTAACCATTTAGCCATGGAGCCGAACCTCCCCATGATGATCGTAAGTGAATGGGCATGCAAGCAGTACCACACTGTCAAGTACGATATAAAAATAGAACAGAAAAAAAAAAAAAAAGAGCTGGATAAATGCAGGCTGGGAAACGTTATCGTGAACATAATAAGTTTTGAACCGTTCGCCGTGCTGTACATAATACGATTTGTTCCTAATCATGTTTTTCAGCACTGAATTCCTATGGGAAAGAATACGAAATGATCCGATCTAACTCAACAGCGTTAAAGAGCATATCCTATTTGGCTGGAAACCATATCAAGACGTATTCTGAACTCGACTGCATTTAATACGTTTGGAAGCGATTCACCTCGATTGTATTTATTAATTTACCGCTAATTTTACTCTTAACTTGCGTAAAAGCAATTATTATCTTCCATTTAGGACAATAATAATTATTCTAAAGAAATTTCATGGATACAGTTCGTTCACGTGCACCTCAAGCTGCAGCAGCTTGCATTCTACGAAAATTTGTTTTAATTATGATATTTTTATTATTTGCCAGATAATTTCCATTTTGATAACTATTCATTTGCATATGCGTTTTGTCTTATTTCACGTGCGTTGGTAGTGCGTCACAGCACTGATGAATCGGCTGCCAGTATATCGTCGCTGGAACGGTAAAAGGTTGTATTCCACAAAGCTCTTCCTATGAATTATTCTCCTTAAGACTGGCCACGCCTCCCAGCTACGTATGGATATGCAGTCCATCAGAACAAATTTTGTTGTGTTCATTTTCCTATGCCCATGTGTAAAGGAAAATGAACCTTACTGTACCGTACTGTAGGAATGCACGTTTGCATTACGTATTTACGCACTCCTAGTGTACAATGCATGTAAGGTTCATTTTCGTTTAATCATCCACATAGGAAAACGAACACAACGGACATTGTTCTGATGGACTGCATATCCATATGTGGCTGGGAGGCGTGACCAGTCTTAAGGAGAATAATGGATAGGAAGAGTATTGTGGAATACAACCTTTTACCGTTCCAGCGACGATATGCAGATAGCTGAATGTTCCTTGTAAATTTGTAAGGTAATCAGTAAAGGCGGCCAAATCAGGGTTTGCTGCTTGCATTTCCATGAAGCCACAGAAAGCAATTTATATTTCCTCTGATCTATCGTACACAAGTCCAAAACAATAACGGAGCCGCCTGCAAATTGTACTCTGTAGACAGGCCAAGAAACTGCTAGATGCTACTCATCTCACATGTGCAGGATTTTTCCACATTCCCTCCAAACTCAACGCAGAGTTTGTTTACTAGTTAAGCTGCGTAGTTGTTGGAGTCGGGGCCGAATTCACACTCCTGGACTGACATTACATTTAAGACCCTTTCTAGCGGTCATTGTTTGGGGCCAAATTCGTGTTTGCCCTTCTGTACTTTATTCTTTACTGGCACCTTCCCTCTCCTCTGGAAACCTCTGAACTTCTTGATTATATACCCTGAATGTACAGTATAGGAAAATGAACACAACGAAAAATGTTCTGATCTGTGGATGAGAGGCGTCACCAGTGATGAGGAAAATAATGGATTGGAAGAGCGTTGTGGGATACGAAGGGTTGTTTCGGAAGAGACGATATCGTGCTTAGGTAGGCTTTCATTTGCACCGACATCAAGCTCCTTCCTTTCACTTACCCAATAGCTTCACTGTTTGAAATTTTCACCCACTCTTTTCTAGTTTCTGTGATTGTTGGTAGATACTAGTGGATACTGATGTGTTAAGGTGAAGAAACGCCACCATTAGTCCTTTATGCTTGATATCATAAGCGAAAAGCATCAGCCTTTCAGAGAAGAAAGGTTTTGGTTGAGGAAACAGAAGAGCTATGGAACGAGTTAAATTGAATGAACCCTTATGAGTTGTGAACCGAATAGCTTCAGAGTCAGAATTGGACAAGGACTGATCAGTAGACATCCGGTAGGAAAGGAACATTACTTTTCGATGATTTAAGTCTCCACATAAAGGTTGAGGCAGGTCACCTAGTGGGTGACGCCCAGTCTCCGGGCAATATTAGGAGGGCTGCAATTGATAACATATTGATGTATACGAAGCCATTTGTTTATAAAATCACCGCACCTCTACAGGCCTTCAGCATCAACTCCTGCAATATGATGTACCCATTCTCAGTTGTGTGGAAGGCTCAGGATAGCTGTACCAGTGCCATCTTTGTTGACGTCCGCAATGGAGCGCTCTACCCCTTGAAATTATGGCGTCTCGTTCATGGAAAGCTTACCTCGGAGTGGTTACTTTGGTTTGGGGAACGGAAGATTGGGGGTTCATATTCGGTGAATAGGGAGGATGCTCCAAGACTCCCGCGTCCACTGTGTTAACAGTTCCCTCAAGTGAGCAACAGCGTGGTGACAGTGGCCATTATCATGTAGGACAATGGGCAAAGGCGTTCGGAAACGTAGCTGTTTTCTGCACAGTGCAAGATGAAGATGGTGTTCCAGAAAGCTGAGGTAGCAGGTGGCATTCAATGTTTGTTCCACCTTCGAAAAAAATTGCTCTTAGCAGTTCGATTCGACACAACAAATTGACGGCAAAGCAAAGGTCTCTAGTATTTCTTGGATACGAACTAATCCTGTGACCAAAAAGCGACACAACAGAGTCATGAAAAAGGTGACAGCAGCGCATTCTATATTCGGGAGTGGACAAAATATGAACTAATGAATAATGCCTTATCTCCATTAACAATAAGACGATCGCATCAGGTACACGCCATGTCAGTCTCGTACTTTTCAGTTTTGTTGTTTTCGTCGAAAATGGCAAGCCTGTGGTCACTCAAGGTGCGAGCTCCATCAGAGAAAGTATGAACATTGCCTTCATCAAAGTCTGCCAAAAGGAACACAAAAAATCGTCGTAGATTGACACTCTCTCACTTTTAGTTCTTCTATATGAATCAAAATATTTCCAGGGGTCGCGTTGATGGGTACTTGTTAATAGTAAAGGATCTCTCTTCTCTGCTACTTCATGTATCGTATAACCACATATTTCTACCATTCCACACACACGGGAAGGTATCGAAGCAGTTACTGTGGTGGAGGATAGGGTTGTGTATGGCGGAGTTACAAGAATACTGGGTATAGAGCGAAAGACAAGTCCCCGAAAGAAGGTAATTAAAAATTTACGATTGAAATCCCATGACCCAGAGCCAAGAAACTGGCCTCCGGTATGTCCGATTAAATTATTGTCTGTACTATATAGAGTAGCAACATTGGCTCATACCATCGCCACGGTTAACTTACAGGGTACCAGCCACATATTGCATTCAGCAAAGAAGTACATTACTATTTAGCTTCTTTGAAGTACGAGAAGTGATGACCCACCAGTGTTAAACTGGATCAAGGGAGTCATCCTAAGTCTCAAATTGGGCTCTGAAGTATTGAAAATACATGGTAACTTTCAGAGGTCAACATACACGTTTTTTCCGGCTGATGGTAGGGTATAGATTTGGCAGAAAAGTGAATTACGTCGTGCATCCCAACAGTAAACATATTACTGTCCCAGACTGTACTGTTCGTACTGTTGTTTTCATGAGTGACTACTGATCTGTCATACCACATTATTGGACGATGGTCGCTGCAGAAATCTCTTTGGTAAAATTTTACAGCCAACAACGGATAGTGTGTTTCCTGAAAGCGATGCGGTATTGCTCCATCACAAAGGATAAAGTTGTCCCAGACTGGTTGGAGGAGCATTCTTGAAAAATACAGTAAATAATGTAGTCCGTTCGTTCAAACGACGTATAGCCAGATTATGGGTTGTGATGGACAGGCCATTATCATTCAAGAATCCCCTCCTCCAAATGCCAGAGTGCTATGGGAAGCAACTTAGAAAACGTTGCTAAAGTTTTCCTGACTTCTCGGAGAATACGTATTCCATTCCATTTCGAGCTGTGTACTTTTCTCAGCTAGAACTAGATGGAACGGGGCAGTATATTATGATGTTAATGAGAAAGGCTTATAGGTTATTAAAGGTCATTCAAATTACAATTCTGTCGGCCTGCGTCGTAGATAGAGTGATTTTGGCATTTTCAGGTTTTTCTGATCAAAATCCCAAACTACAGAATTGGAAATGCTAAGGTGGTCTGGTGAAGTAACCCAAGCGGACCAAATAAATAACACCCACTTTATAAGAACCTTTAAATTCAGACCCTTACCAGACAAGCTAGCAGCGTTTTAATTTGTAATGTGACAATAATATTCCTATCCATTATTTCCCTTAATACTGGCCACGCCTCCCAGCTACATATGGATATTTAGTCCATCAGAACAAATTTCGTTGAGTTTATTTTCCTATGCGCGTGTTTAAAGGAACATGAACCTTACTGTATCGTACTCTAGGAGTGTATGTTTGCATTACATTTTTACCCACTCCTAGAGTATTTTGTATTTCATTTGGAAACCTGATCACAAATCCGAACTACAGAAATAAAAATGCTAAGGTGGTGTGCAGAAGTAACCCAAGCGGAAAAAATAAATAACACCCACTTTATAAGAACCTTTAAATTCAGACCGCTATCCTGTGGCATGCCATTGCACAGACGAATTCATCTATCTGACTTCTAATGTAACCTTAAGACTGACTAACATTTTTCTATTCCAGGTTGGCCCGAGAAGCACGAGAAAACACCCGCATGCCATTTAGGCTGCACAAGATAGCTGCTCTTGAAAAGGCACGTACTAGAACAGATGATCCTCTACGCATGGCCGATATCAGGAGGACTGCTCAACACACGGTGACAGCTAGTTACAAGGAGCCAATGGCAGGGCATACAGGGGGACACGAGACAGAATTCTCCCATTCAAACGGTCCAACCGGTGCAGTCAAGAAACCGATCGTAGCCAACGGAATATCGGTGGTCATTGAACAGGAGAAAGTGCTATGTTAACCGCGATAAAGAGCTGAATAAAAATGGTCCATAACATGAACCTTTGAAGTTTATCTCAGCAAAGGGAGAATAAGTTTAAGGGTACAGGGATATGAACATTATTAGACTCAATGCCAGTTTCGCATATTTTAATAGCTTTGCATTATATGGTTGCACTGTGTTGCAGTGCAGATAATGTACCCTTTGAAATCGGGCTTCCTCATATGGTAGAGCTAAATACTTAACTATCCTCTTGACCTATCAGGGGCGCAAGTAAGTTCTTCACATCTTGACGTGGTATGAGGAGATATTAAATTAAGTTTTGAAATAAAACGATGTGGTGCTGATTAACTAAGTTGATTTATTCAAATAACTAAAAGAAAAAGGAAGTCCTGAAGGTAAAATACACACTGATACTTTGTACAGACAATAAATTAAAATAAATTAATATTTGCTTCTAGCACTGCTTCATATGCTTTGTCTTAAGCTTCTCTCTTTTTCTAATAAAAGGGGTCAATGGAATAGAAACAAAGCTTTTAATGAAACTTTTAAAACAATCATATTTCCATACCATGAAAATAATAAAAAACTGACAAAAATAATTTGAAAATGGAGTAGTTGTTTACCTTCCAAATCTAGTTATCGCTTAGAATAGCTGTTCCATTGGTTCACATTTAAACATAATGCCTCATTTGCAAGATTAATAATCTCACATGTGAATTTTAACACAAGAAACGATAACCCCACAAGTTCCCTATTCAACATAGCAGGTGAGGCAGCTGGGTGAGGTACTGGTCCTCCTCCCCAGTTTTATCCCCCAACCCAAAGTCTCACGCTCCAGGACAGGTGGTGGTGGTGATTATTGTTGTAAGAGGAAGTACAACTAGGCAACCATCCTCTATACAACACTAATCAGAGAAGGGATCCGGCACTTCGACGAATGAAGACATCGACCATACGATGCCAAGGGCCACGAAGGGCGTGAAAATGAAAGACTCCCTAGGCCTCCATACGTAATACCGTCGGGGTCGGAAAAGAACAAGAGTTGACCAAGGGAGATCGGATAGGATAGATGAAAGTGAGAAGCCTGGCACAAGTAAGTGGAAGCAATGTCAGAGGCCCTGGGGCCCCTTTTAGTCTCCTTTTACGACAGGGAAGGGATACCGTCGGTGTTATTCTACCGCCCCCACACACGGGGGGATCACGCTCCAGGACACTGCTCTTGAGGCGGTAGAGGTGGGATCCCTCGCTGAGACCGAGGGCGAAAGTAATCTTGGAGGTTAAACAGATTAAGAAGAAGAAGAAGAAGAAGAAGAAGAATGAGGAAAAGAGGGGCATGAGGAACTGTCGTGTATCAGCTATGAACAGTTGTCGCAATGTCATGCAGTTGGTCATATATTTTAAAATTTATAGTGAGGAATGTTAGTGATGTTCGCAGCACCTTGAAATTGTCAGTGCATTGTTTGTTTCTAGGCTGTCAGTCTGTGGAACTGCTAGACTTTTTTCCAATTTTGCTTTACGTCGCACCGACACAGATAGGTCCAATGGCGACGATAGGATAGAAAAGGGCTAGGAGTGGAAATTAAGCGGCCATGGCCTTAATTAAGGTACAGTCCCAACATTTGCCTGGTATGAAAATGGAAGCTGCAGACAATAGGGTTCGAACCCACTATACCGAGCTCGATAGCTACAGTCGCTTAAGTGAGGTCAGTATCCAGTAATCGGGAGATAGTGGGTTCGAATCCCACTGTCGGCAGCCCTGAAGATGGTTTTCCGTGGCTTCCCATTTTCACACCAGGCAAATGCTGGGGCTGTAACTTACGGCCACGGCCGCTTCCTTCCCATTCGTAGACCTTTCCTGTTCCATAGTCGCCATAAGACATATCTGTGTCGGTGCGACATAAAGCAAATAGCGAACTCACTATCTCCCTGATACCAGTTATACTTTTAGGCTATGTGATGACGATGTTAGGGGCTGCCTGGCCGAGGCGGTAAAGGCGTGCTCGGTTCGCCCAGGAGGACGTGTGTTCGATTCCCCGTCAGGAAGTCGTAAAAATTTAAGAAACGAGATTTCCACTTCCGGAGGTGCACATGGCCCTGAGGTTCACTCAGCTTACACCAAAAATGAGTACCAGGTTAATTCCTGGGGGCAAAGGCGGCCGGGCGTAGAGCTAACCACTCTACCCCATCACGTGCCGAGGTTAACAATGGTGAAAGCCTTCACCTTCCACTCCTCCAAGGGCCTTCATGGCCTGCACGAAGGTGACTTTGCTTTGCTTTGCTTTTGATGGCGATGATAGTCTTCCAAGGACAATCAGGTGTACCATTTTCGATGGCACTGCTGTTGGTAAGTAATAAATTTCATTCTGGGTCCGTATTGAAAAACTGGTCAAGATCAAAGGTATGAAAGGTCCACCTATTTAATATACAGTTTATTTTATCTGTACTATAATATAATACTACTGAGCGTGAAGAACACAAAATATGTCGGGCATCAATGTCCTAAGCTCCCAAACTGATCAACTTACCAATTTTCATTTGTGATCTCCTCCACCCCTTCTGCAGCGATACATTTCCGCTAGTGAGCATTGCAATACTAATAATAGAGCACACTCGTCAGGAAATCGAAAAATTTAAGAAAGGAGATTTCCAGTTCCGGAGGCCCTGAGGTTCACTCAGCCTACACCAAAAATGAGTACCAGATTAATTCCTGAGGGAGGGCAATTGTGTTCGGGTGTAGAGCTAATGTCCCTAATCCACCAAGTGCCGATATTCCGGATAGTGCAAGCCTTCCACATCTCCAATGACCTTCAATGCCTGTACGGAGATGACTTTGCTTTGCTTTTTGCACACGTTAAATACGAATACCCAGAGGATAGTAAATAATTAATGTTCGAATTCACCACGAATGTCACGAATGAACGCTCATCACTCCCGGAGAAGTTCAGCGCCTGTCATATTTTATTGAGGTAATAAACATTCACGAAAGGTAAATGAATCTCGAATAACGTTATCTACTCAAAGCTAATTACTGCGCATTAATCGCGTTTGGTAACGTTTACACTTCCATAGCTCCAACTTTGTACGTATTCTACGCTACACTGCAGATGCGATTAGCACCCGTGAGGCGTTGTTAAGCTGATGGTATTAGCGACTTGGGGATGCACTCACGACCACACGATCAGAAATAAAGGTGCTTCATGCTAATACGATACACACCTGTAACAAAGTCTCTTAGCTTAGATGATATTTCCATCAGTGCTTTCCACATACAAAGTGGTTATGGGTTTAAGAGAAAGTACAACAAGGCCACCATCCTCCATTAATCCTCACATGGTGAGGTAAAACTTTATGTAGTTTTGTGGGGTCAAAACTGGCACCAACATAAAAATACTCATGAAAATGTACATATTCTAAATATATTTGAAAAGACCAAAGAAACATTCACAGCGACAATTTCAGAAGTTATTACATAGTACATGTGAATGTATTATCAAAAATGATACTATTAATGGATAGTGATACTCTTTCATCAAACTCGAGAAGGAATTCGAAGATCCTAAACGATATTAATTTTCATCTTTAGAGAGGCAAGTGAGTGAAAGATTTATACTAGAAATTAATTTCAACCGAGCTCGATAGCTGCAGTCGCCTTAAGTGCGGCTAGTATCCAGTATTCGGGAGATAGTGGGTTCGAACCCCACTTTCGGCAGCCCTGAAAATGGTTTTCTGTGGTTTCCCATTTTCACACCAGGCAAATTCTGGGGCTGTACCTTAATTAAGTCCACGGCCGCTTCCTTCCCAGTCCTAGCCCTTTCTTATCCGATCGTCGCCATAAGACCTATCGGTATCGGTGCGACGTAAAGCAAATAGCAAATAGCAAAAAAAAAAAAAAAAAAAATTAATATCAAACCCTATCAGAGTCTGAAAATACAGAAATGAGAAACATTTTTTCGACTTTTATTTGATTTTGCAAGCGGTAAAATTACTTCACGATAGCTGCCTCTTTGGATCAGTGGTAGAGTGTCGGCCTCCGGATTCCAAGAAAAGCGGGTTCAAACCCGGCAGAGATAGTCGGAATTTTAAAGGGCGGAAAAGAGCCCATTCGACACTCCATGGTGTATGATTTCTGCATGTAAATGATATTTGGTAACACATTTGGTGTTTACCCGACAAAATTCGTTAAAACTCTGCCTCAGACGCCCAAGAGGGATTCGATTTACTCTGCCGTCTAGTAGGCCTAGAGTAAAACGGAACATCGAAATTGACGAGCATACAGCCAGATGGCGTTAATTGAAATGCCTGCACACGGTAGTTGAGGCCAAACGATTCTTCTTCTCTTTCTTGTTATTATTACACAAGTGACCAATGTTCAAGTCTCTGGTAGTTAAAGGAACTGTAACCTGAAACTCATACGTAAACAGTATTGTATGCATGTGTGTAAAAACACAAGATGGCTAGGTTCCATTTCTGCTCGATCCCTGCGTGAATATCAAAGAGGATATATATACGTAAACACATTCGTCACAGTGTCGTTATTCTGTGGCCAGCCTGTCAATCTACGAATAGTTCGCCGTTTAGAAAGTGGCACTATCTAGCGGTCAACACGTCAGTCAGCAGCAATAAACAACCCTTGAGCACAGACTCTCCGTCTGGCAGTTCAGGAGGTCATATACAATAACTCACAGTGTTCTGATCAGTGATTTATCAGAAAGTAAAGGTAAGAAGTCTCTCCTCACTTTTGTTCCTACCGTCCGGCTCCATGGCTAAATAGTTAGCGTGCTGGCCTTCGGTCACAGGGTTCCAGGGTTCGATTCCTGGCAGGGTCGGGAATTTTAACCATAATTGGTTAATTTCGCTGGCACGGGGGCTGAGTATATGTGTTGTCTTCGTCATAATTTCATCCTCATCATGACGCACAGGTCGCCTACGGGCGTCAAATAAAAAGACCTGCATCTGGCGAGCCGAACTTGTACTCGGACACTTCCGGTACTAAAAGCCATACGCCATTTCATTCCATTTTTTTCTCCTACCAATTTATGCCTCTCCTAACATGGCAACCGATACTAAGGCTTTATTAAAACAAAGTTCAATCACGAAGTCTAGTCTGACGAGAATCGTGACATTTGTTAGTAATATAAATCCCGAAAGGAATAAGATATTCCGAACCAAATTAGAACAACTTAATGTTATTTATGATAAATTTGAGGAGATTAAATACCATTTAGAAATACAGGATGATAGTGTAGATCATACGCAGGAAGGGGAAGAATCTGAAGAAATACACGGTCAGATTAACTACATTAGTCAACGACAAGAAGTCAGTGAATTCTGGTAACATTGGGGTGGATCAGACTGGTCATGGATCTATATAATAAAATTCTTCCGGGCTGTTATGCCGTGGTCCACTCCTCTCGCTTCTCCCAGACGTTTCGACTACTGATGCGGTAGTCATCTTCTGTGGCGTCGTGTAGATACGCTCTCCTGTATCCCGCTGGAGACTAAGGGAGCATTGCTCAACTTTCGGGACACTTTCGATCAGCTAACTAGTAGGAATTCAAATCTGTCTGCTGTTCAAAAGATACATTATTTATTATCTGCACTTAAAGAAGAAGCGCATCAATTGATAAGAAACCTTCTATTGTGTGATAGTAACTTTCAGGTAGCGTGGGATATAATATATCAGAGGTACAACAACGAGAAATTGATTTCTGCTAAGCAAGTAAGGGCTATTTTAGCACCACCGAAGGCTGTCAGGGAGTCATCCAGAGAGTTTCGGCACGTTATGAATGAAGTCACAAGTAATCTGAATGCAATACAGGCCTTGATATATCAATTATTAGTGGACAGGTTAGATTCACCAACTAAGTGGGAATGGGAGTTTTAACATAAGGAAGAGACATTTTCAAAACTTGCAAATCTAGTAACTTCCCTTTAAAACGAGGCCCAAACACTAGACACAATTCAATCTAAGACTGCTAGTAATAAGGAAGTGAGGTCAAGAGACAACTAGGGCCGTTTCGACAGCTTAACAAGACATCTAGGTCAATGGTTGGAAAAAGTCCAATGTGTCCTTTTTGTTAACAATCACACTTACTTTACAAATTAATGTTCATCCTTTATGGATTCTAGCACAGGAAAGAAGGAAGAATGCGTTCGAAAGCACAATCTCTGTTGGAACTGTTTTCGTTCTGATCATTTGCTAAGCAGCTGTACGTCCAGCACTTGCAATGGTAAACACCACACCCTTCTTTATAAGCATAATCAGACCAGTCAACAGGTTGAACAGAAATCTCATACTCAGCAATCCTACCACACTTCTAGGAACCAGCAGAATTCACATTGTCTACTGTCAACCGCCATAGTTATGGTACTGGATGCGCACGGGGAATTGCAAAGTTATAGAGCAATTTTAGACTGTGCTTCGCAGTGTCACTTTGTAACCGAAACTCTGATAAATGATTAAGGCTAGGAATACGAATAAATGAAACACCAATTCAAGGAATAAATAGTTCGTCCATGAAAGCTAAGCATAGTGTTGATATGCAACTCCAGTCAACAAGCGGCAATTTTAGGGCTAGTATAACTTGTGTTGTGTTGCCTACCATTACAAGTAATATACCATCAACGCACATATTTTATGAACAACAGAATCTTCCTCCAGATATCCACTTTGCAGATCTCATCTTCTTTCGACGTGGGAAAATCGATTTACTTATCAGTGCAGAATTATTCTTTCAATTACTGTAGCTCGGATGCATGACAAGACCAGGTAACTTTCCAATTCTACAGAGTACTGAACTGGCCAGCACTCGGTAGAAGTGAAAATATCATTGCTTACTACTAGTGATAGTTTACACTTATAGTTGCGGAGATTCTGTGAGATCGAAGTACTCGACAGCAAGACCAGTACTAAGGAAGAAGAATGAGAGAAGCACTTCGTATATTCCACCATAAGATGCAGGCAAATGTAAACGCATGGTCCACCTTCCTCCAGGATGAGACTAACAGCAACTGGGTGAATCGTTGAACCAAGCCTACACCAAAATACGACAACTTTATTAGCGACAATTCTAAAAACAACCAGAACACTGACAGTAATATATGGTTTTCCTGGATGAATATGAACAGTTAGAGCACATGCCGTGTGTGAAACATGAGGAGGATAAAGGAAAAGAGCTGTATTATCTCCCTCGCCCCGCGGTCTTCAAATCTACAAGCACAACAACGAAGACACGAGTTGTTTCTGATGCATCCGCGAAGACTATAACTGGAGACCCTCAATGATACGTCGATGGTAGTAACCACCATCCTACAGGATCTATATTCAATCATTCTACGGTTCAGAACCCACCGTGTAATCTTCACCACCGGTATTGCCTAGATGTATCAGCAAATTAAGGTTCAATCTGAAGATACGAGACTGCAAAGAATAGTGTGGAGAAGGTACCCAGAAGATACCGTTATGATACATGAGCTAATAACTGTTACTTATGGAACATCATCAGCGCCCTTTCAAGCAACCAGGTGCTTGAAGCAACTTGCATAAGATGAATCTCAACATTATCCACGTGAAGCTAGCATACTACAAAGTGACTTCTACATGGATGATACCCTCAATTGATCTAACAGTCTTCAAGAAGCGTTAGCAATACAATCAGAAGTCACTGAATTGAATATTGAAACCGAAATATGGAGGTGGTGGGTTCAGATCCCACTGGCGTCCATTTGGCCATTTTCATTCCGTACTTCACATCTCTTCAACACGTACTAAATGTACGTAATACGACCTAATAGGTTGAAAGTCGATTTCGATTACTCATACAATTGCTTTACTACGGCGGATTCCAATTTAGAAAATGTAATTCGAATGAGGTTTCCTTACTGCAAGCAGTTCCTGCAGAATAGAGAGAAACCAACAAATCACGGCCATTTGATGAAGAGAATAGCGTCAGGACACTAGGCCAACTTTGGCATCGGTCTTGGGATAAATTCCTTATCAGCAGCGCAACAGTACAGCCGGGAGAAGGTAGATTTACAAACGTCACTTTGCATCAATCGTGGCCTCAATCTCTAATCCACTAGAATTAATTAGTCCAGTTGTACTTGCTTATAAGATCTTGCGGAGATTATGGCTTCATGGAGTACATTGGGATGAAAAATTTCCAGAAGAACTACAGGTAGACTGGCAACATCTCAAGAGTCAACGCACACCGATAAGTAAGATTCAAATTGATAGATTTATCTTAACTAATGAATCATGTGTAAATGTGCAAGAACATGGATTTTCAGATGCATCCGAAAAGTCGTATGGTGCATACAGTGTATATTGCAACTGGGAATTAAAGAAACGAAATAACTGTCCATTTACTGTGCTCAAAATCTAGGGTTGCACTAGTGAAGACCATGGCTTTTCCGCGTCTAGAGCTCTGCGGTGCAGTGTTATTGCAAGGTGATACACAGAACGTTGTCCATTTTTAAACCTTGAGATCTACAGCGTACATTTGTGGACAGACTCCACAATTGTTTTAGCACGGTTGCCTGGTACACCCACTCGATGGAAAACTTTTGTCGCAAGTCGGGTATTCCAAATCCAAGAATATATAAACATCAATAGTTGGATGAACTTTTCCAGGTCGCAAGAAGGTGGGATCTGCAAAGTAGATGTCTGGATGAAGATTCCATTGTTCATACAATATGTGCGTTGATGGTATATTACTTGTAATGGTAGGCAACACAACACAAGTTATACTAGCCCTAAAATTGCCGCTTGTTGACTGGAGTTGCATATCAACACTATGCTTAGCTTTCATGGAAGAACTAGACACAATCCAACCTAACACTGCTAGTAATAAAGAAGTGAGGTCAACTGACAACAAGGGCAGTTTCGACAAGCTTAACATGAACATCTAAGTTCGAAAGCACAATCTCTTTTGGAACTGTTTGCGTTCTGACCAATTGCTAAGCAGCTGCACGTCCAGCACTTACCAGCGATGCAATGGTAAACACCACACCCTACTTTATAAGGATAAGCATACCAGTCAACAGGTTGAATAGAAATCTCATGCACATCTACGTCAATGGTTGCAAAAGTCCAATATGTCATTTTTGTAAACAATCACATTCAATTTACAAATGAATGTTCATTATTTATGGATTCTAGCACACATCAGAAGGAAGAACTAGACAAAATCCAACCTAACACTGCTAGTAATAAGGAAGTGAGGTCAACTGACAACAAGGGCAGTTTCGACAAGCTCCGAATACTGGATACTGGCCGCACTTAAGCCACTGCAGCTATCGACCTCGGTATCTGTTCAACCGACTAGCGATAATATTGTCAATAGTTTCTGAAATCTTTCACGCTTGACGGCAGTCGTAGCTTTTGTCAGAGATTTCTACACAAAGTCAAATGTCCGAGTGACAAGAAAACAGATTATTGAATACATATTCTGTAGGATGGTGGGTCCTACCATCGACGTATCATTGAGGGTCTCCAGTGATAGTCTTCGTAAAAAGAAACCCAGCTGATATTGTGTCTCGAGGTACAGATTAGAGATTCCCAGTTGTGGTGGCGCGCACCCCAACAGTTGAAATGTTCAGTACAGTGGCCAACCAATATCACCTACGAGAATAATGACTGAGGATATTCCCGAGCAATGCAATTCTAGTGTAACTGTATTACCTGTTCAATCCCTTTTTTATGTTTTTTGCTATTTGCTTTACATCGCACTGACACAGATAGATCTTATGGCGACAATGGGACAGGAAAGGGTTAGGAGTGCGAAGGAAGCGACGGTGGCCTCCATTAAGGTCCAACCCCAGCATTTGCCTTATGTGAAAATGAGAAACCACGAGAAACCATCTTCAAAGCTGCCAATAGTGGGGCTCGAACCCACTACCTGCAAGCCCCTAACCGCACGGCCAACTCGCTCGGTCCATTTCAGCATCAAATGATTCACACTACAGACTGGATTGTTTGTGAGATGCAATTTTTATTGGTAACTGTCAAAAAATATCCAATTCCGTCTCCTTGGCTGAATTTTTAGCGTTCTAGCCGACAGTTTTGAGGGCCTCGGGTTCGATTTCTAAACAGGATGAGGATTCTAAATGCGTATGGTTAAATTCTCTAACTCGGGAAATGGGTATTTTTGTTGTAACTTCCCTTCATCTGCAAACGACACAACACTTTACAGGAAGATGCATTGTTGATTATATACCTCCACATAGCACTAGGGCATCTGACCATAAACTGGGCCATATCCATATTAGGTGTCGACTACAATAAATTAGGAAAAGGCTACGAAGGGAAGAACTGCCAGAAAAAAATTACCTTATTGCAGTTTAGAGCTCTATTGTCATAAATGAGTAGTAATTGTTACAACGGTGCTTGTGCGTCGCCCGTCAACAATGGTTAGAATCGCTTTGACAGAATGAATGATTCATGATTCAGTGTGCGAAATGAATGACTTGTTCGGGAATCGAATCATGGCTGTTGCTAATCACTAGTTATTCGACTCGTTCTGATTCATATTACGATATCTGATTTCCGCTATTTTTGATTACTTATTATCTAGTGATGAAAGGCTCTGTTATTCTGTACTTAACCTAAGCTATTAGTGCATTTTTTCTTAACGGGACATTATCGCTTCGCTTCAAGTTACGTACAACACGAAAATAAGTATACAGAGTGTATCAGAAGTAAGTTATACCAAAAAAAATGAAAATCAGAGGCGCTCTTCGTGTTATGTTAAGAACGATGGTGCAATAGGATTGGTGGAGAAAACTTTGTATTCGAGAAAATGAGATTACTTTGTTACTTTTGGGTGCGCGATTCAAATTGACGAACCTGCCGTATTTGCTATGCCAGAGATCCAGCCGCTTCCTCTTGTTGTGCGGCAGAGGTGGGAAGGGAAGGGAAGGGAAGGGAAGGGAAGGGAAGGGAAGGGAAGGGAAGGGAAGGGAAGGGAAGGGAAGGGAAGTGGGAAGTGGGAAACAGAGGCAATGATCGGTGCGAATACACACGTCTCTCATTCGTTTCGCACAGTCGCTTCCCAGCCCCAGTAGGGAGTGTACAGTTTGTTCTGCGCAAATTGACTACAATAAGAACCTCGTAGAAAGAGAAGATCTACTTGTACCAAGAATACAGGCAGGCGTCTAGGTCATTTGCGACCTACTGCACTTCCTGAATAGAGTCCAAAGGTCACTCCCGCACCGTTGAAAACTGTGCATCGAAGTTGGTGGGGGACATATTGAACATCTACTGTAATCAAACCATTGCCACTGTTTTGTAAGGCAATGCAGATTCCCCCAAGCCTCCTAAAGACCTTGATGACACTGTCGTGCTGTACGACCTCTGCCACATTCAATTGCATTCGCTTCACAACTGTTCCAACGCTTCGTCAGGCAGTGGACCGCTCCATCAAAACTATCAACACAACAGGCTGCTAATGGTATCTCACGAGTGGCAAGTGGTTATACACAATGCTGGTGACTACTTCGAAAGTCAGTAAAATTTGGTAACACATATCTTTTTTTGTATCAGTTGTAATTACAGTAAATAGTTGCTATTATTAAAGTTTCAATCCTCTTATTATGGTAACCTTTAGAATGGTAATAAATTATTGAACTATAATTTTCACAATAAATAATCTGCAATATTCAGATGATACTTTTCAGCTTACAACAAGTGCTGAAGGTCTGCAGACATTACTAAACTGTGTGGTTGAACACAGTGCTGCAGCAGGTCTGCGTTTAAACACGCATAAGACCAAACTAATGGTCATAAGCAAATGTGTCATTCAGCCTATTAATTTGACAGCAGCTGGCACATCACTGTAATTGATCACTGCTGGAACAATGCTCTTGAAGACAGATCCTGGATTGAACAGGCAAGGACTGCATTTAACTGAATGAGCAAATTTCTCTGTAACAGGGACTTTAAGATTAATCTCAGTATCCGCTTTCTTCGGTGTTATGTATTTCCTGTCTTATTTATGCTACCGAGACTTGGACCCTAACAGAGAACACCACCAAAAACGGCGATCTTTTGAGATATGGTACTACCGACTCCTGCTCAGTATATCATGGATTGACAGAGTTCGTAACACTGCAGTACTCAAACGCCTGAACAAAGAGCTAGAGGTGGACCACAACATCAAAAAGAAGAAGGTCGACTTTTTTAGTTAAATCGTATCATATGATAAGTATAGACTCCTGCAGCGTATCTTCCAGGGTAAAATTGAAGTTAGGAGATGTAGGGGAAGAAGGAGAATATCTTGGCTATCGGATCTACGAGAATGGTATAGGCTCAGTATCCCCACACTTTTCCGAGATGTTGAGAACAAGAACCAGATAGCCCTGTTGACAGCCGACATGCAATGAGAACATGATACAAGAAGAAGAAAAAGAATGTTCTAATTCGTTTGTCGTATCGGTTCGAACAGCAGCATTGAGGAATGTGCGTTACTTTCTCATAATCACAGTTCAGCATCGCCAGTTATTAACCTACGTAACTTTGGAAAGAATTAGTCGGATGCCGGTGTAGCATTTTGCGACTGTAACCTTTCCAAAGGACCTTTTTAGTTAATAATGCTAACGATTACTTCGGACAGTTCTTGAAACTTGTAAAACAGTAGCAGTTATGAGCATAACGGACTGGTTCATCTGATTCTAACCCCCTGCAGGTGGGGGCGCTATAATGACACCCGCGGCATCCCCTGCCTGTCGTAAGAAGCGAGTGAAAGGGGCCCCAGGGGATCTTAACTTTATAGCGTGGTTTACCGACCACGAGACACTTAGCTGAGTCCTGGTATAGCTTCCACTGACTTTTGGCTGGCTGCTCAAGTTTCATCTATCCTATCCGACCTTCCTTGGTCACTTCTTGTTCTTCTCTGACCCCGACTGTATTAGGTTTGCGAATCCTAGGGAGTCTTTCATCATTACTTCCTCCGTGGTCCCTGTCTTCCTTTGGCCGATACCTTCATTTTCAAGGTGTCGGACCCTCTCTATTCTTTCTCTCTGATTATTGTTATACTGTATAGAGGATGAGTGCCTTGTTGTACTTCCTCTTATAACAATAATCACCCCCCCTCACACACACACACCATCTGATTTTATGCGCTCACTTTCGGATCTGAATCACATTGTAATCGAATGAAGGAATGAAATGAACAAGTCAAACATTTTGGTGAATAGTTTCTTCGAACTGAAACGGATTCCCCATCTCTAATCTCTTGAGCGAAATGTTTTAAAGAATATATTGCGTCGGATTTCTTGAAACTTGTAAAATAGTAGCAGTTATGAGCATAACGGACTGGTTCATCTGATTCTAACCCCCTGTGGATGGGGGCGGTATAATAATACACACGAGATCCCCTACCTGGAGGTCATACAACGCGAATGCTCAAAGGAAAACAATGTGCCCAACTCTCCTACGTCTGGTAAGTAGTTTTCCACAGAGAATGCCGACTTCATTATTGGAATAAAAAGCGGAAACTTCGTTAAATTCCTCGAGGAGTAGGCTCTACTGAGGAAAGAAGTCAGTAAGGCTTCAGTTCACAATTTGAAACCCTGCAAGAAACAAGTGAGCATTATTTGTACTAAACAGAAATTAGTTTAATCACCATTTCACGACTTTTGCAATCGGAACGTAGCTTATCTTTCACATATGCATATAAATCAATCTCTTTACTAACCTCTGAAGTTCAGACTTCCACTTCTGTTTAATGAAGAAGTTAAAGGTATTTCTACGAATACGGTGGGCGACTTTGGAACGATAGGAATGTTCCGTCGGAAGCGATTGTAGTAGAAGTATTCAGAGAGGTATTTGCTTGGCCCTTTGGTAGAATAAACAGTTTCAAGCCAAGGAATGGATCGTTAAAGTGCAAAGAGTTTACGGCGTGCTATGAACTAAATCAGAATATCTCTCCTTCAGATATTCTAACCATGTTTCCAAGCAAAAATGGTCTTCCTTCAAAGTCTCTTCTCCGCGCATTGAATATCGTACAATATTAGCCTTCGTTTAGCACCCATCTAGAGGAATCCGGTTCCTTGTTGAAATGAAACCAATTGAATAAGTCTATTTTTAATGTTCGTATTCTCGTATCTATACGACTTCTCCAATCTCGCTCCTGGAGTGAGGAACTGCATTCGTGTATCTCAAGAATCATATCAGTTCCGTTGAAATTGGCATTGAATATTAACTCATGTTCCAACTGATGTAAGCCAACGGACGTAGCCGTGTTGACACACCGGATCCCGTGACATCTCTTAAGTTAAGCAACATTGGGCGTGGTCAAGATGTGGATGGGTTGCCACGCGCTGTTGGTGGGGGTAAGGGAATGGAGGAGTGGAAAGGAACTGGCCACCCTACCGTACGTAAAATCTGGCTCAGGCACACCTCTGCGGAGGTTTGCACCTGCCTTCGGGGAGAATACAACTGCTGTAGGTTGAATATATCTGCGTTTTAGTGCTACATAGGTAAGAACAATGTTGCATTTATTGAAGTAAAGGGCGTATTTCTTGGGAAAGTAGTTGGATACTTGATTTGTACGTTCAACGCATAGGCTGAACAGGCTGTCTCGTTGATCAGTAGTAGGCCGTACTCATGACCTCAAGTGCGCGGGTTCGTTCGCATTTGACGAAGTCGATTTTTGGAGGGTTCTCCCACCATTGTTGTAGGATGTTGAGGATCCTTCCTAACATGCTCGGTGTAAATTAAATCGGCGATAATATTCGTTCGGGAGAAATCCGCTTTTCTTTTTGGATAGCAGCACTATCAAAATGCTGAAATTGGGAGGCAGACCACCTAGTTGGCACCACATCGGAAGGCCTCCAATGCGGTGGCTAAGGCCATTCGATTATATTATTACTATTATTATTATTATTATTATTATTATTATTATTATTATTATTATTATTATTATGATTATTATTATTATTCTCTGCGAACCATGTGACCTTGACGCGGTGGAGAGGCTTGCGTGTCCCAATGATGCAGATAGCCGAGCCGCAGGTGCAACCATATCGGATGGGTATCTGTTGAGAAACCAGACAAACGAATGGTTCATCGAAAGGGGGGTAGCAGCCTTTCGGTAGTTGCAAGGGCGACAGTCTAACTGATTGACTGGTACGGCTTTGTAATAATACTCAACATGGCTTAGCTGTGTTGATACTGTTACACGGCTGAAAGCAACGGGAAACTACAGCCGTAACTACCTCCCGAGGACATGCAGGTCTCTCTGTATGAATGATGTACTGATGATGGCTTCCTCCCGGGTAAAGTATTCCCGAGGTAAACTAGTCCCCCATTCGGATCTCCGGGTGGGGACTACACGAGAGGGGGCGATATCAGGAAGATGGATACTGACATTCTGCGAGTGGGAGCGTGGAATGCTAGAAGTTTGAATCGTTGTGGTAGGTTGGAGAATCTGAAAAGGGAGATGGATAGGCTAAAGTTAGATGTAGGTGGTATAAGTGAAGTACGTTGGCAGGAAGAACAAAATTTTTGGTCAGGCGACTACCGATTTATCAACACAAAATCAAACAGGGGAAACGCAGGAGTTGGTTTGATAATGAATAAGAAAATAGGGCAGCGGGTAAGCTACTACGACCAGCATAGTGAAAGAATTATTGTCGTCAAGATACACACCGAACCAATGCCCACCACAATAATGCCATCTGAAGTTGAAGAAATTGAAGAAAGGGAAGAATGCCTACTAGTTCAGCGGATGATGAAGAAATCGAAAGAATATATGAGGAGATAGATTTAATACAATATGTAAAAGGTGACAAGAATCTAATTGTAACTGGAATGCAGTGATAGGCCAAGGAGGAGAAGGTAGTACAGTAGAAGAATTCGGATTGGGACAAAGGAACGAAGGAGGAAGTCGGCTGGTTGAATTCTGCCCTGATCATAATTTAGTCCTTGCCAGTACTTGGTTCAAACAACAAAAATGACGGCTGTATTTGTGGACGAGACAGCCCGCCTGGTGGCCATGATCGTTAAGGCGCTGAAGTCTAAAAACGGTCTAACACCGAGGTTAGCCGGTTCGAGTCCCGTTGGTCGAAAAAATTTTCACCATCAGAATGTTGGCCGGCAGGGTAGGGGAGGTGGTGGTATACAATTTCTAATCACTAGATTGCGTGCCAAAAGCCTGGATTAAATTCCAAACCTCTCCGCAGTGCATATGGAGTGAGGGCATATGACGCTGTTGATGGTGATTCGTCCGTCGGATGGGGACGTTAAGCCTTGAGCAGACCCCTTGGTGCTATTCGACAGGAGTAGGCTATGTGCCGGCACCGGGTTTCACCCTCTCCCTACTATCATATATCACGTCATTCATTTCATCTCTCATTAACTCCTCTGATGAGGTTGACGTCAGGAAGGGCATCCGGTCGTAAAAAAAACCGCCACGACAAATTCATCTCACCTCATACCCGACCCCGTAGGGAAACGGGACAAGGGTTGGACAAACAAACATTTGTGGACGAGACCTGGAGACACTGGAAGGTATCAAATAGACTTCATTATGATTAGGCAGAGATTCAGAAACCAGGTTTTGGATTGCAAAACTTCCCCAGGAGCAGACGTGGACTCTGACCACAACTTGTTGGCCATGAAATGCCATCTGAAGTTGAAGAAATTGAAGAAAGGGAAGAATGCAAAAAGATGGGATCTAGACAAGTTGAAAGAAAAGAGTGTGAGGGATTGTTTCAAAGAACATGTTGCACAAGGACTAAATGAAAAGGCT
Source organism: Anabrus simplex (assembly GCF_040414725.1). NCBI lineage: Eukaryota > Metazoa > Arthropoda > Insecta > Orthoptera > Tettigoniidae > Anabrus > Anabrus simplex. The sequence continues at coordinate 1,701,081,992 of NC_090265.1, read as the reverse complement.
GAAGGAAACAATATAGAGAAAGAGTGGAGAGTCATGAAAAATGAAGTCAGTAGGGCTGCTGAAGAAATGGTAGGAAGGAAGAAAAGATCAACTAAGAATCAGTGGACAACTCAGGAGATACTAGACCTGATTGATGAACGACGAAAATACAAGAATGCTAGAAATGAAGGGGGCAGAAAAGAATGCAGGCGATTAAAGAATGAAGTGGATAGAAAGTGCAAGGTAGCTAAGGAAGAATGGCTGAAGGAGAAGTGCAAAGATGTCGAAGGCTGTATGGTCCTGGGCAAGGTAAATGCTGCATACAGGAAAATCAAGGAAACCTTTGGAGACAGGAAATCTAGGTGTACGAATATTAAGAATTCAGATGGAAAGCCACTTCTAGGGAAAGAAGACAAAGCAGAAAGATGGCAGGAGCATATCCAACAGTTGTATCAAGGTAAAGATATAGATAATTTGGTTCTGGAAAATGAAGAGGCTGTTGATGATGATGAAATGCGAGACCCAATTTTGAGGTCAGAGTTTGACAGAGCTGTGAGTGACCTAAATAGGAACAAGGCACCTGGAATTGATGACATTCCTTCTGAATTACTGACTTCCTTAGGAGAAACCAGCATGGCAAGGTTACTTCATTTAGTGTGCAAGATATATAAGACAGGAGAAGTCCCATCCGATTTTCGGCAGAATGTTGTTATACCTATTCCCAAGGAAGCCGGTGCAGACAAGTGTGAAAACTACCGCACCATTAGTTTAGTACCTCATGCCTGCAAAATTTTAACACGTTGAAGCTGAGTTGGGAGGAGATCAATTTGGCTTCAGAAGAAATGTAGGAACACGTGAAGCAATCCTGATTTTTACGCCTGATCTTAGAGGATCGAATCAAGAAGGACAAGCCCACGTACATGGCATTCGTAGATCTAGAAAATGCATTCGATAATGTTGATTGGACCAAGCTATTTATGATTCTGAAGATGATAGGAATCAGATACCGAGAACGAAGAATTATCTACAATTTGTATAAAAATCAGTCCGCAGTGATAAGAATTGAGGGCTTTGAAAAAGAAGCAGCAATTCAGAAAGGAGTGAGGCAAGGCTGCAGTTTGTCCCCCCCATATTTTCAATGTTTACATAGAACAGGCAGTAAGGGAAATCAAAGGGATATTTGGAAAGAGAATCACAGTCCAAGGAGAGGAAATCAAACCTTGAGATTTGCCGATGATATTGTTATTTTATCTGAGACTGCAGAAGATCTCGAGAATTTGCTGAATGGTATGGATGAAGTCTTGGGTAAGGAGTACAAGATGAATAAATAAGTCCAAAACAAAAGTAATGGAGTGCAGTCGAACGAAGGCAGGTGATGTAGGAAATATTAGATTAGGAAATGAAGTCTTAAACGAAATAGATGAATATTGTTACTTGGGTAGTAAAATAACTAACGATGGCAGAAGTAAGGAAGACATAAAATGCAGACTAGCACAAGCAAGGAAGAGCTTTTTAAGAAAAGAAATTTGCTCACTTCAAACAATGATATCGGAATTAGAAAGATGTTCTTGAAGACTTTCGTGTGGAGCGTGGCATTGTATGGGAGTGAAACATGGACGATAACTAGCTCAGAAAGAAAGAGAATAGAGGCTTTTGAAATGTGGTGTTACAGAAGAATGCTGAAGGTGAGATGGATAGATCGAATCACAAATGATAAGATACGGAATAGAATTGTTGGGAGGAGATTGATTTGGCTAAATTTGACGAGAAGAAGAGATAGAATGATAGGACACATCTTAAGACACCCAGGACTTGTTCAGTTAGTTTTTGAATGAAGTGTAGGTGGTATGAACGGTAGGGGTAGACCAAGGTATGCATATGACAAGCAGATTAGAGCAGATGTAGGATGCAATATTAACGTAGAAATGAAAAGTTTAGCACAGGATATGGTGGCACGGAGAGCTGCATCAAACCAGTCTATGGACTGATGACTCAAACAACATTATTATTATTATTATTATTATTATTATTATTATTATTATTATTATTATTATTATGATTATTATGATTATTATTATTATTATTATTTGAACATGAACATTTTAGCATCTCCTAGGTTTCAGAATCGTATAGGGGAATTATTTCACGTTTGTGCCGAATATTAACGCCGGCCCGGCCGTCTAAGGGGTAGAGTGCCTGCCCCTTACCCGAAGGCTCCGAGTTTAGTTACGGGCCAGGTCAGGGATTCTTACTTAAATCTGAGGACTGTTCCGAAGTCCACTCAGTCTAAGAGATCACAATTGAGGAGCTATTTGCTGGTGAGATAGTGGTTTCAGTCTAGAGAGCCAAATGTTGAAATTGTGAGGCAGGCCATCTAGTTGGAACCACATCGGAAGGCCTCCAATGCGGTGGCTAAGGCCATATTATTATTATTATTATTATTATTATTATTATTATTATTATTATTATTATTATTATTATTATTATTATTATTATTTGAACATGAACATTTTAGCATCTCCTAGGTTTCAGAATCGTATAGGGGGAATGATTTCACGTTTGTGCCAAATATTAACGCCGGCCCGGCCGTCTAAGGGGTAGAGTGCCTTCCCCGTACCCGAAGGCTCCGAGTTTAGTTACGGGCCAAGTCAGGGATTCTTACTTAGATCTGAGGACTGTTCCGAAGTACACTCAGTCTAAGAGATTACAATTGAGGTGCTATTTGCAGGTGAGATAGTGGTTTCAGTCTAGAGAGCCAAATGTTGAAATTGTGAGGCAGGCCACCTAGTTGGAACCACATCGGAAGGCCTCCAATGCGGTGGCTAAGGCCATATTATTATTATTATTATTATTGTTATTATTCTTATTATTATTTGAACATGAACATCGGAAGGCCAGACGATTCGTCGTGCGGACCGTACGACATCTCGTAATCTGCAGGCCTTAGGGAATTTCCTCTCGGGGCTGTTGTCCAATGCGGTTTAGTTTGGTGTATTATGATTATTATTACACCGTTATCCCTGCCTGTCGTAAGTGGTGACTAAAAGTGTCTCCAGGTACTCTTCATTTGATTTGCGACCACAGGGCTCTTAGCTGAGTCCTGGCATTGCTTTCACATACTTGTGCCAGGCTCCTCACTTTCATCTATTCTATCGGACCTCCCTCGATCAACTCTTGTTTTTTTTTCCGACCCCGATGGTATTAGGTTTGCGAGGCCCTTTTCTTTCTTTGGCCGATAGGCCAATTTTCATTTTTCGAAGTGTTGGTTCCCTTCTGCTTCTCTCTCTGATTAGTGCTATATAGAGGATGGTTGGCTAGTTTTACGTACTCTTAAAACAATAATTACCACAACAACAACATCTCAATATGACAGACGAGATGGAAGGGAAACGTGGACTTGGGCGGATAGGGTTATTCCGTATACGGAACCCTTAAGTGCTTCTATTTACAGGGCACATTCAGAATCGGGAAACCGAAAATAAAAAAATAAAAATCCACCAGGCTTCTGTGAGTAGGTGGCAGCACCGCCAGAAGAAATAGAAAGAGAACTTCAGTTGTTAAGCTACAAACATTCAAACTTTACTAAACTGAAGGAGGTGCTTTGTTTACCCGGAAGGACGTGAATTCGATTCCCCATAAGGTGGTTTAAGAAACGGATTTCCACTTCTGGAGGAACACATGGCCCTGACATTCACTCAGCCTATACCAAGAAATGAGTACCAGATTAATTCTTGGGGGAGGGGAAGGGGACAAAGGTGGCCGGGCTTAGAGCTAACCACTTTACCCCACCGAGTGCCGAGGTTACGGATTGTGGAAGCCATTATTTTCCACCCATTCAAGTAACTCCATCGCCTTTTCGGAGATTACTTTGTTAATAATAATAATAATAATAATAATAATAATAATAATAATAATAATAATAATAATAATAATAATAATAATAATAATAATAATAATAATAATAATAACAGCCGAACAGATCCAAAATCTCAAAACGATCATCAGATATTGTACACTAAGGTCCAAGCAGTATGTGTCTGTCTTTGTGGACTTTAAGAAAGCGTACGACTCCATTGACCGGGAAGTCCTGCTAAACATCTTAAATGAATTTGGAGTTGATTTGAAACTGCTGGCATTAGTTAGAGCCACCCTGACCGATACAAAATCCAAGGTGAAGTTCCACGGATGTCTCTCGCATTCATTTGACATCAAAACAGGAGTCCGACACCCCGATACTCTTTAACTGTGTTCTTGAAAAGATCATCAGAACCTGGTGGGTGAGATTACAGGAAACCGACTACAGTGCATTGAGAATAGGAACCAAATCCAAGGGGATCGCAACAGACTGCTTAGCATTTGCCGATGATATTGCTGTTCTCTCAAACGACATAGAAACCGCTAGAGCTCAAGTTGAAATTTTAAAGGAAATTGCCGAACAAACTGGTTTGCAGATATCGTTTTTGAAAACGGAAGTAATGACTAACATCAAAGAGGCTCCACCAAAACTCCATACGAAATACGGGGACATCACCCGAGTAGACAAATTCAAATACCTGGGTGAGATAATCATGAAAAATGGACTGGACAAAGAAGCGCTTCAGGAGCGAGTACGCAAACTGGAAATAGCCTACCAAACATCCCGCACAATCTACAACAAAAAATGCCTTTCCCAAAACACCAAGATACGTCACTATGAAACAGTTCTGAAGCCAGTAGTTCTATATGCAGCCGAAACCCTGTCTCTAAATGCCAACAAAGGACTCCTTGAAGAACTGGAGAAAAAAGAACGCAAAATTGTGAGAGGAATTTTGGGATCAAAGTACAGAAATGGAATCCATCAAAAGAGATCCAACGAGGAAGTCTACAGCAAAATAGAGAAAATTACCGACACAATCAGAAAAAGACGGGTATGGTTTTACGGTCATCTGAAAAGAATGGACGGAAGAAACTTAACTAAAGAAATCTTTCCTTTTTTATTCAAACCCCAAAACTACAATTCCCTGGTTTAGAAATACCAAAGAAGACCTGCAAATGCTACATATCTCAGCTGAAGACGCCCTTAACAGAGATCTCTTCCGCAAGAAAATATTGCCGAACGGGCTAAACCGAGACGAGCAACCGAAGAGAAGACACGGTGCCCCTTGGACAGAGGAGCGTATGCAGGCCCACTCACAAAGAATGAGGGAAATTTGGGCTCTAAAGAAGGCCAAGTTCAGTGTCAAATGCAACAAGACTTAACGTGGTCCTTGATGGCCCCAGCGAATTATATATATATATATATATATATATATATAATAATATTCGTCATCAATGACAACCACTACACCCTTCGTAGGATTTTGTTAGTTGCTTGATGAATACAGAAAACATTGTCATGACAGTCCCTTTGTGGCCAAGAACCTCTCTAGTTTTCATTCATCTTAATCTCTGATTGTCTACCATAACTAAGTACAGTACTTGATTGTCCTCCTCGACATAGTATGGGCGTTAGTGCGACATACCTCTCTAGGACATAGCCAGGCTTCCAGCAAATTAGCTTTGCGCAGCTCGAAACCAATTGTGTTTTCCGCTTGATAACGTTCTGTACAGTACCACTGCTCAATTAGAGCTACGTGAGCTGTGTAGGCCTTGAGGCGAACATCGGTAGTTAGATGAAGTTAGACCACTAATCAGACCCTGAATCACAACTATGATTTCAAGAGGATTATTGTCCAAAATCTGCATCATTAAAACATAATAGGATTTCAAGAAATATAAGTGTTGAGATTTTAATGTTAAACGTAGATATTTTATTTTAGTAAGCCAGATTTATTTTACGGTTTTATGTGTTATATATTTAAGTATCTCCTTAGGGATTTTTGCAAGTTATTATAGCTGAAGAAGAGAATATATCTACTTCTTGAAACATGTACGATGGTAAGATGAATTAAACAAGTAGTAGCCTATATACTGTGTCCGTCTCTGTGGTGTAGTGGTTAATGTGATTAGTTGCCACCCCTGGAGGCCCGGGTTCTATTCCCGACTCTGCCATGGAATTTGAAAAGTGGTACGAGGGCTGGAACTGGGTCCACACAGCCTCGGGGGGTCAGCTGAGTAGAGGGGGATTCGATTCCCTCCTCAGCCATTCTCGAAGTGGTTTTTCGTGGTTTCCTAGTTCTCCTCCAGACAAATGCCGGATAGTACCTAACTGAAATCCACAGCCGTTTCCTTCTCTCGTCCTTGTCTATCCCTTCCGATCTTCTCTTCAGCATAGCAGGTGAGACCACCTGGGCTCACGCTCCGGGACACTGCACTTGAGGCAGTAGAGGTGGGATCCCTGGCTGAGTCCGAGGTAAAAACCAACCCTGGAGGGTAAACGGATTAAGAAAGAAATAAAGAAGAGGAAGATAGAAAGAAAGAAAGAAATAAAGGAAGAAAGAAAGAAAGAAAGAAAGGAAAGAAAGAAATCAATTGTATTGACAGGAGAGCCATTATTTGCCCTGTTTCTCATAGGATGATAAACAGTAAATTAATTTACTGACAAGGAACGCTCATGAAGTAACTGATGAATATTGGTTTATAAAATTGAAAGTTCGTCTGTGAACAATAAAAGTTGTGATTTTATTTTTTTTAAATTATAATATAACCAATAGAGAACAGTAAAATAGGTAAAGTTGAGAAGGTACTAGCATTAGGCTCTTAGGGACGAATAAACCAGAGGGGAAGCGAAGGTGGATCGAATATATGGTACAACCATAAAGCAGTTTATCATCTGCATTTCATCAGGCTTATTTACACAAATTCAGCAACAAAACGTTGAAAAGAGGAAACATAAACCAATTACTAGTTACAAAGTTGAAGATATTCTTCTACAAAGTTAATATTCTGTCCAAACTGTTTCCAATTTTCTTAGTGTACATAAAGCATACAGGAATTTAATAGAATAAAGTACAAAACTGTCCCAACCGGAAAAAGTTAAAATAATAAAGCCGTACCGGCACACACACACACACACACACAGCAGCCTTGGGGTTGAAAGAAACCCCTAATGAGGTTAGTAAATGTTCTGAGAAAAGGAGGCAACATGAGGGAGATGCCCAGGGCGCTGCCATACAGTGCCGGCTGTTACGGTTTACCGCGTGAATTGGCCATGGGAAGGAAGCGGCCTTGATTGAGGTACAGCCCCAGCATTTGCCTAGTGTGGAAGTGGGAAATCACGGAAAACCATTTTCAGGGCTGCCGACAGGGTGGTTCGAATCTACTATCTCCCGAATACTGGATACTGACCGCACTTAAGCGACTGCAGCTATCGAGCTCGGTGAAAGTGATGTTCGAACCTACTATCCTCCTGATGCAAGCTCACAGCTGCGCGCACCTCACCGTACGGTCGACGAGTGTCTGTGAGTTGCAGATAATATTTCTGAGGTTATGTCTTGTTATGCGATAATATTTTGAATCATGTGGCTGAAAGTACGAAGGACGAAGTCAACGGCTATCCTAGTCAACGTGAATGTAAGTGCGTTTTCGAAAGAAGCTACCCAGTCCTGCTCGGCTGCTAAAGTCAATGTTTGTCAACAAATACAATTTGAAATTGAAAGCACTAGTTCAACTTCATAAAGGAATGGTTAAAAGTAGTCGCTGAAAAAAATTATGTCTCGTAAATGAAAATAATCTGCTTAAATTGTACGACTGTCCAGAACCCATACTTCCTACTAAACGAAAGGATATGTGAATTCCTGTCTTTTATGGTGGAGCAAGCTTTATGTCTAAAATATCGACGCCGAGGTTATATTGGAACAAGAAGAAAGAATGAAGGCAGAGACGACATGGTCAGCTGTAACGCCGACCGGCGCGAGTTACACTTACAGTGACATGGAAGACGCGTTCATCGCAATGAGACCTACCTGTATCTGTGCGACGTAAGACAAGTTGCTAAACAAATAAGAAAGACACGTGAGAGAGTTCTCCGGCCTATGATTGTGATAGTTTTGAAATGAATAGTCACGCCCCTGCAGGTTTCATCCACAAATTAGTGGATATATATATTATGTAAAGATATATGTATTTATCTCGCCTGTTGCCATTTCTTGATGGATGCAGTATTTTTGTATCCGTCTCTTGGCACAGGCCAGAGCAAAGTGTAGCTTCCACCGAAGTCCTAGTCTTATCAATGGCTGTGACAATATGGAAGCTGCTGGGGTATGGGTGGTGCTGAGTAATGACATTTGGGGCACAACTAGTGTCCGAGTGTTAGGAAAGGTGTTGCTCATAGGATCAGTCGTGCTGCAGTGGCACCTTCTGGTCCAGTGAGGAAAGCAATGGCAAACTACCTCACTCCTCATCTTGCCTAGTACGCCTCATTTGAGCTCTGCCATTGGTTTTATCAGTTTCCCTATAGCTGCATAGCCTTTGGTGGTGCTATTTGAGGATCCAACCAGCCTCTGGGCTGATGATCTAACAGACAGATGTATTTATCTATTTACGTATATACGTACAGTATGTGTGTGTGTCCACCTATAACTCACTGTCTGGAAAAAAATACTCTGGGGGTCATTGAAATTAATAGTGCCACTACGGATGACGTTTCAGTCCATGATCAGCCCAGATCCGCATGGGAAACCCCTATGGTGGAGGGCGGCGGTGGAAAAACAGTTACGATATCCTCTGCCTCTCGTAAGTGGCAACTTAAACTGGCCCCAGGGGTTCTTAACTTGGGAGTGTAGGTTGGCGACCACCGGGCCCTTAGCTGAATCCTGGCATTGCTCCCACTTACTTGTGTCAGGATCCTCACTTTCATCTGTCTTGTCTGACCTCTCTTCGTCAACTGTTTTTCTTTTCCAACCCCTACGGTTTTAAAGCATTTGAGGCCTAGGGAGTCTTTCATTTTCACGCCCTTCGTGGTCCTTGTCCTTCTTTGGCCAATACCTTCATTTTTCATTATATTTTCCCTCTGATTAGTGTTAATAGAGGATGGTTAAAACAATAACCACCACCACCACCTCCTCATGGGACAAGGGTGGAAAAGGAAATATTCAAAGTGACTGAGATTATGGATGTATGTGTGTATGTTCCAGTATAGCTCTCAAACAAACTTTGTACACACACAGTATGGAAAAGTATTGTGGGTAGCACACCCCTTGCACCCCTGTGAGAGGGGTTAACATGTAAAAATAATAAAAAAGATAATTACAAGTTTCGAATACATAGCATTTTCTGGTCGTCGAGATGTATAGTGCCGTTTAAGTCCAAGCTCGTCATGGGGTGTGAGAAGTGGTAAAAAATAAAATATCCAGAATTACCTAGGTTAGTGCTGAATCCCAAATTGTTGGGGCCGCTAGGCTGTTTGCTGACAGTTCCGATGGCAACTGGAAACGTGTACTTCATATCTCTAGCGCGACGCGAAAATAGGTACAATTATCGATTAATTTTATAATATATTTGAAAGAATCAACTACATTTTAGCCAAATACGCTGTCATAAGGAAAGAGTTTAACGCGAAACAAAATAGTTTAAAATCAAAACTTACTGGGCGAGTTAGCCGTGCAGTTAGGGGCACGCAGCTATGCGCTGGCATCCGGGAGATAGTGGGTTCAAATGCCGCTGTCGGCAGCCCTGGTTTTCCATGGTTTTCCATTTTCACACAAGGCAAATTCTGGGACTGTTCCTTTATTAAGGCCACGGCCGCTTCCTTCCCACTCCTAGCCCTTTCCTATCCCATTGTTGCCATAAGACTTATCTGTGTCGGTGCGACATAAAGCAAATTGTAAAATAAACTTAAAATTAAACATATATAGAGTATATAAATTGAAAGAAAGCAACGTTTCTGTTCTCCTCAGCTCGGTGCCCGCACAGCAAAAGCACGCCCTAGGAATTCGCAGCCCCTTCCATCTCCCCGTTCGCCGAGTTCCTTCGAATGTGCTCGCCCGTTAATTATACTGCCCTGCAAGACAAGATAAATTTGCCAGAAACTGCGTTACTAATAATCGGCATTCTTTGCCAGCGGATATTTGTCGGAAGGTATTTCACCGACGCAAAGCATGCAGCCCTCGGAATAAATTTCATCTTATCAGATTCGTACGTTATGTTAATGGGTAGAGGTCAACGCGGAACGGACCAGTGAATGTATCATACTTATCCTAGTTATGAAGACGGTGTTCGTGAGTGCTTTTAAACGGGGAAATACTATATTCGTCAATTTGAAATCGTTAACAAATGTCACTATTGATGTAAACTTTCTTTCTTAATCTGTTTATTGTCCAGGGTTGGCTTTTCCCTCGGACTTAGCGAGGGATCCCACCTCTACCGCCTCAAGGGCAGTGTCCTGGAGCTTCAGACATCGGATCGGGGGATACAACTGGGGAGAATGATCAGTACCTCGCCCAGGCGGCTTCACCTGCTATACTGAACAGGGGCCTGGGTGGGGGATGGGAAGATTGGAAGGGATAGTCAAGGAAGAGGGAAGGAAGCGGCTGTGGCTTTAAGTTAGGTACCATCCCGGCATTTGCCTGGAGGAGAAGTGGAAAACCACGGAAAACCACTTCCAGGATGGCTGAGGTGGGAATCGAACCCACCTCTACTCAGTTGACCTCCCGAGGCTGAGTGGAGCCCGTTCCAGCCCTTGTACCACTTTTCAAATTTCGTGGCAGAGCCGGGAATCGAACCCGGGCCTCCGGGGGTGGCAGCTAATCACGCTAACCACTACACCACAGAGGCGGACTGATGTAAACTTACCGGACAAAAATTAGTCACTCCCTGGAAAAATCATTACAAGCATAATTTAATACCGTGTATCCGCTTGGATTCGGTTAGGAAGTGAGTCCACAAGGTTGTGCAAGTACGTCGCAACCAGGTTAAGCCACTCGCTGAACATTTGATCGCGCAGTTCCAACAAATTTCGGGGATACTGATGTCGGTGTTTTACCCACTGTTCCAACATGTCCCACAGATTCTCAATAGGGTTCAAGTCAGTTGATTTTACAGGCGAATCGAGATGTAATAGGGTGGTGGAGTGTTCATAAAACCAATCACATATGCGTCCAGCTTGATGAACTTTGCTGTTGTCACCCTGAAAATTCAGGGTATCAATAGCATACTCATCATGCAGATGTTGACTGATTGAACCTCACCTTGCACAGATCCAGAATAAAATGCTTCATTTGGCGTTCGGTATACTCGATGACGTGCGTCTTTGGAATGCAGACAAAAACGTGACTCGTCAGAACACATTACGTTCCTCCAGCAAGCTACTGACCACGTTCGATGATTTCTAGCCCATTGAAGATGCATGGATTTATGTGCCTCTTGCGAGATGACCGACTTCAAATGGTCCTTATATTTAGTTCCCATTGCAATGTTCTCTCGCTAACAGCTTGGGATGGACTTTGTTCACTGACTGCAGCAATTCATGTCGGGTTTGGAAGCGGTTTTGATTCACAAGCCGTGAAACGCGTCTCCGGTCCCTCTCAATCAGAATCTTTTTCCGACCAGAATTCTGACGTCGTGTAGTACACGAGTGCTTGTAGAAACGTTGAACAGTCCGCTGCGAAGCACCAACAAATTCAGCAACTTCAAACACCGTATGGTCATGGGCACGGCCAAGGGGTATTGCCCCTTTTCGCCACTCTGTCACATGTTGGCGTACATTGTTCGTTTCTAACGTCAATATCTCACTGATCGCTACTGCCTTATGCTCACGTAGAGGCTGTGCGTGTGCGGTTGATCATGGAACTTATTCGCTTATCAGTACAGGCTTAACGGTCCATCTGTGCGTGCGCACTAGAGTGAGTAATTACTTGCCCGGGCTGGGGGTCTGTCTGAAACGTGGACAGAAAATGACACGGTGGTAACAATGACAACCAGTATATGTACTAAGCCTTCATCATTTTCCTCGTCAAGTTATTTCCGTGTGTCAGAACACTGCCATCTATATACTATAGATACAAATGGCGCCGTGGTTCAGACGAGTGTCCACTGTCTTTGACTAGCGTTTATTCCAGGTAAGACCAACTACAGTACCCAAACCTCAAGGCAGATTCCGATTTAGGTCAATATGTCCATCGGCGCGAGCCAGGCATAAGTTCAATGTGGTCGTAGATAGGAGTTTAGAGTAATAATTCTGAAATAATTATTTGGAGTCTACATGTGATCGTACTTCGTGATTTCTAATGCTGATAAATACGAATTTGGGTCGTTAGTTGCTTTTATGCGGAATCTTTACCTGGAAAATAATTATTTCGTGCTTGGACGTGGTACCATATAGTTAGGTTAAGTGTTTGTTTATTATTGTGTTTGGGGGGGGGGTTGTAATTATTGGTGTTTTAGAATTTAGTGTAAATATCGATCGAACGTGTTGTGTACCTCTCCGTAAGTGAAATTGAGGAAATTCTTCCTTCATCGAAGGGTAAAGTTTTCGAGATAAATTCAGTGATAGCGAGACGTTTGCTGTAAATACTGAAACTGTAGTGTGCATCAAATATTTTGACACTTTTTTCTTGTCCGGGAAGATGTATTTCCCGTTGAGGATAGTGAACCTATTCGCATGGATAGGAAGTATCTTTCATTGTCACCTGAAACCTATTCAACCGTATTCTACCACGAGATTTCGCATAACAACATTTCGTCGAGGAGAAAAGTGTCCTAAAGGGCCTGAACAGCAACTGCCAGTAACAGATGAAGATAAGATAATTTTAAATCTTTTACGAAATGTAGATTCATTCAACATGATTGTGAAAAGTTTTAGTGTTCTTAAGACCTACTGTACATATTCCATCGAAATGAAAGCGACGAATGACGTAGAAGTGAAAATGTATTTTTAAAATATTGCTTTACTCTCAGAAACATTACAGTCGATATTGGGATGTGAAGGAAATAATGACTTGAAGGATGGCATAGAGCAACTCAGAAACTCTGGTAAATCATCTTAGTATTTATGAAGAGAGTAGTATAGGACTGAGTGGCAGAGTCTTTATTTTGAGGAACTGTCTGAGAAAAGCCCTTGTAGGATTAATAATTCAAGTGATGTGTGCAAGTGTAGTGTTCCTTTGACAAGAATGATAAATAAGTGTATAAATACTCAGGTCAATATTTTTACCAAAGAATATACTCTCAATTGAAAACATCCAAAGATCTTGCCAAGAAAATTGTAAAGCAGGAAACGAAAAGGAATAATTGTTTGTTAGATGCGTGCAGTGCTAGTTTTAGTCAACTTCAATATTTTGGTGAAGATTGCATGATGGGATAATGGGCATGCTGTAATAGTGTTAACAACAGCAAAACTATTTTTGTTTTGTTTAGTGCTGTGACGATGTTTTAGGCCGTATTCACATTTCAAATGAAGTGAAATTTGTTTGGCGTTGTTAATTTGATGTTTAGTATTATGCTTGTTTTTATTTCGCACTATCTCATCGAATGTTTTCTGCGATGTAATATTGGGAAAGAGCTATGAGTGGGAAGGTAGTGGCCGTAGCCATAATCATTGAGGAGTGTCTCTTAGAAAGGAGCCATATCCATCATAAGAAAGTTGTGAAGAAAAACGCACGAAACATAAAACAAAAGGAACATGGAAAAAATCCATGACCGGATATGGCACACATTTTGACGTTTTACATATATCTTGTCTGGGTTGCTCATGGCATTCGACAGTATTCAAGTACTGTAATATATAAGGACTATTTTATTTTGCCTAATTTGAAAATTGGAAACCACGGAAAAACATCTTCAGGGTCGACGATGGCATTCCAAATCATTCCCCGATCTCTCAAATGCAAGTTAGCAACAACCCAACGCTACCGCACAGCCAACTCGCTCGGTGTAATGTTTTCAAAGTTCGCTCAATGCATCTTACTGCCTTAGATAAAGTGCGTGTAAAATTACTATTGCTTTTTTACGTACCAAGCATTGAGTTTTTGAAAACCTTTGATAAACAATTTTCGTACTACAAAACCCACACTGGCCGGGCTGAGTGGCTCAAACGGTTTAGGCGCTCGACTTCTGACCCCAACTTGGCAGGTTCGATCCTGGCTCAGTCCGGCGGTATTTTGAAGGTGCTCATATACGTCAGCCTCGTGTTGGTAGATTACTGACAGGTAAAAGAACTCCTGCGGGACTAAATTCCGGCATATTTCCGTCTCCGAAAACCATAAAAGGTAGTCACGGGACGTAAAGAAGATAACGTTGTTATTATTATTATTAAATCCACACGACAATCATTACGTAACTCCTCGCCATGTCAGCCTTGGCCCGGTACGACAGCCATGTATTTTCTGTATTATGGCCTATGGTCTAGGTCAGGGATGGCGAAACCTTACCGACTAGAGTGTCAATTAAGGTCTTGTTTATTACCTTCTACTGTCTAGTGTGCCATCAGTTACTTTCCTATAAAACAATCATGAAATACCTCATATGATTACATTTAGGCATAAGATTACATTACTTATAAAGCCATTTGACTGAATGATTCATGATTTAATTTAGGTATTAGATTACATTACTTATAAAGCAATTTGACTGATTTCATTTAGGTATTAGATTACACTCTCTGTGAAACCATTTGACTGAATGTTTCATGATTTCGTTTAGGTATTAGAATACATTACTCACTCCAGGCAAATGCTAGAACTGTACCTTAATTAAGGCCACGGCCGCCTCCATCCAACTCCTAGGCCTTTCCTATCCAATCGTCGCCATAAAACCTATCTGTGTCGGTGTGACGTAAAGCCCCTAGCGAAAAAAAAAGAATACATTACTTATAAAGCCATTTGACTTAATGTTTCATGATTTCGTGTAGGTATTAGAATACATTATTTTTAAAGCCATTTGACTGAATGTTTTATGATTTCGTTTAGGTATTAGAATACATTACTTGTCCGACTCGTTGGCTGAATGGTCAGCGTACTGGCCTTCGGTTCAGAGGGTCCCGGGTTCGATTCCCGGCCGGGTCGGGGATTTTAATCGCTTCTGATTAATTCTTCTGGCTCGGGGACTGGGTGTATATGTCCGTCCCAACACTCTCCTCATCATATTCAGACAACACACTACACTACCAACCATCACAGAAACACGCAATAGTGCTTACATCCCTCCATAGAGGGTTGGCGTCAGGAAGGGCATCCGGTCGTAAAAACAGGGCCAAATCCACATGTGCGACGCAGTTCGCACCCGCGACCCCACAGGTGTGGGAAAAGCGGCAGGAAAAGAAGAAGAAGAAGAAGATTAGAATACATTACTTATAAAGCCATTTGACTGTATGTTTCATGATATAATTTAGGTATTAGATTACATTACCTATGAAGCCATTTGACTGAATGTTTTTTGATTTCATTTAGGACGGGGCGAGTTGGCTGTGCGCGTAGAGGCGTGCGGCTGTGAGCTTGCATTCGGGGGATAGTGGGTTCGAATCCCACTGTCGCAGCCCTGAAGATGGTTTTCCGTGGTTTCCCATTTTCACACCAGGAAAATGCTGGGGCTGTACCGTAATTAAGGCCACGGCCGCTTCCTTCCAACTCCCAGGCCTTTCCTATCCCATCGTCGCCATAAGACCTATCTGTGTCGGTGCGACGTAAAGCCCCTGGCAAAAAAAACCCATTCATTTAGGCATTAGATTACATTACTTATAAAGCAATTTGACTGATTTCATTTAGGCATTAGATTACTTTACTTATAAAGCCATTTGACTGAATATTTCATGATTTCATTTAGGTATTAGATTACAATTACATATAAAGCCATCTGACTGAATGTTTCATTATTTCATTTTGGAACATCACTGAAAATTACATTGGAATAAGAGATTTATTTAAAAAATAAGCAAATTTTTTGCTTTGGTACATAATTCTTTATCAAAGCGTAATGTTAAAGTATCTTCTCTTTGTAGACTTTCGACCTATTTATTACATGTCAAAAGCTTTCAAATATGTTCGTATGTTATCTGACGTGCCATAGAAATCGTGTCTCGGTGTCACCCGGTGGCACGCGTGTCATAGGTTCGCCATCCCTGGTCTAGGTCATAGTAAAGCCCCTTACACACGACAACGTCACCGAAGGCAATCAGTCCCCGTGGTCTGTGTATTTTAGGTCTGTATGCATTGCTATAAGAACGCAAGCTTATTTAGTCGCAAAAAAAAAAAAAAAAAAAAAAAAAAAAACTTAATTGAACGTCTAGACTCCTGTCATCTAGTACAGACATTCGCACTGCGGAAAAGCATAAAATTGTCTCTCATCTTATAAGCAGAAAAACTTAAAGTAGATTCATGACATTCATGAAATAATGTTCAGAATTTCATTTCATGATTAATGCCAGACTCCAACTACTATGACTACTCTCATGGACATAGTATACTAAAACTCTTGAATTCGCACATGGAGAATTAACAATTGGATGGTCGGGCTGAGTGGCTCAGACGGTTGAGGAGCTGGCCTTCTGACTCTAACTTGGCAGGTTCGATCCTGGCTCAGTCCGGTGGTATTTGAAGGTGCTCAAATACGTCAGCTTCGTGTCAGTAGGTTTACTGGCACGTAAAAGAACTCCTTCGGGACAGAATTCCGGCACTACGACGTCTCCGAAAACCATAACAAGTAGTTAGTGGGACGTAAAGAAAATAGCATTATTATTAAAGAGAGTGTGTTACGTTTCTGATTTATTTATTCATCGTGTCGGAAGGAAGAAACATTGCGTTAAAGAAAAACGTTACGTTATCACATAAACTATATAGTATTGTTGTAGGATCAGACTGTAGAAGACCAAAAGCCGAACGGTGTTGCTTTGAGCAGGTCTTCCACTGTACAAGGGGCTGGGAACACATCCCATTGCGATAAGTGTTCTGTGGTCGGTTCTTCTCCACATTCACACAAACGGAATCTGCACTGCATCTCGTGACACCTGGTCGCAGTCTGTTGAGTGACTTCCAAGTCACCCAATCTGCTGTGTGACGAGGAGGGAAATGTTCATTTGGTATCATCCAGTCATTTAGATGCTGGTTTCTTAACTGCCACTCTTTATTTCTTGCTTTCGTAGATGTACCTTGAAGTGCTTCAGTAGACCTTACGACGTTTCTTCTTGTTCTAAGACGTTGGCAAGCTGGCTGATAACCGAACAGAGGATGTAACTGAGATGTAGAATGCAGACAGCCAGTTATAATTCGACATGTCTCGTTGAGTGCCACATCCGCGGTTTTGGCAACGCAGGAGTTATACCAAACTGGCCAAGCGTATTCAGCTGCAGAACAGCACAGCGTTAGGGCAGATGTCTTCACTACATCTGGGAGTGCACCTCAAGCTGTTCCGCTCATCTCCTAGCAGCCACGTTCAACTTGTGTTCAAGCGGTGCTTTTGGAACATTTCTGATAATAAGTTAATGATTACAAAATGAGTGAATGCACGTTATACATTTTCTTCATAAAATGCAGGGTTACTGCATTTCTGAAATATCAAAAGTAATGTTTTTCGTAAATATCGATCCTCTAACTACAAAACTACATGATCTGCAGCAACAAACCAGAAATAAGACTTCAGCGCTCTGAGAAAATGGTATTATTGGACTTCTGTAAAGGTTAACAACCATCATCGCAAAGGGCTGCCTAGAAGTGAGTGGGATGGCAAGAGCAGGAAGTAGCACACTATGAAACAGGACGACAAGATATCGCAACCCAGCGTGTGACTCCACATGGACTTGAAAAAAAGCTTTCAATAAACATTTTCAGGTTTTCTTTGGAAGCTACAGGACTATTATTGGTGCAGCTTGAGTCAAATAATATTTATCCCCTGTCACTGGCGCGACATAAGGCAAAGAAGATCAAAGCCACATCGCACGGGTACGTTTCCAGAAGCACAAAAATACCGAAACCTCTAAGAATCAGTAGCGGCGGATTGGGGAGAACATATTACTTTTTTTTCGCATTTTTGCCGGGTGAAACTTGGAATTATTTAAGAAAGCAATGTATAAAAGTCCTGCTATCTTTCCTTTAATTTTAACAAAATTATTAGCTAAAATACGCACAAAGTATCGTTCGTCCCGGCTAACCAATTTGTATAGCGCCACAGCAAGCATTGGGGACTTTGCACGTGCTGTGAGGAAGGGTAGCTTGCGGCGCGCATTCGTCAGTCTGCCATTCTCTTCAGTGTCTGTTAGTTTCTTAGTGTGTAGTCAAATACTAAATTATTTTAATTGTATAATCACGCCATATTTCTATTTAATTGTAATAAATGCATAATATTGTTCCTTTTGTGAAAGTTTTATTGTGTAGTATTGAATCAAAATCTTAAAAAAATAAACCTATTATTACCGCACTTGAATTGGTAAACTCTCAACCTTTACCTCTCTGTCTAAATTCGCTCATAGAGCATCAAAATACTTACCATTTTGTAGATTGTTTCTTCAGTTTTGATGTATATCATCCCCCACCCCCACCCCCGTCCACTATATCCCACTAACCCGGATACTGTTTGTTGTGTGTATATTGTTTGCCCCCGCACTTTTAAACCCCAATCGCCGCTACGGCTAAGAATGTGATTTAATAGGGCTAATTAATTAATATATTATAGCCATGCGATATCTGAATATACTTCTGAAAAACTAGGATGCTAACATGTTAAAAAAGTCATGTCTTAGTTACGCAAAAATCTACTTGTCACTTTACAGAAAAAGGATATTGTATATGAAATATAATTATTGTGTCGCCTTAAGAAAAGTATGCATTGTATTGTCCCTATCTCGAGCCAGAGGCTCACGGGACAAATAAATAAATAAATAAATAAATAAATAAATAAATAAATAAATAAATAAATAAATAAATAAATAAATAAATAAATAAATAAGTAAATAAATAAATAAATAAATAAATAAATAAATAAAGAAATGAATAAATAAATAAATAAATAAATAAATAAATAAATACATAGTAGGATTTCAGATGCCATTCGAAAGCGAAGAGTGAAATTTTTTGGACACATTTCAAGAATGCCTGATGACAGACTTGCCAAGAAAATCTTTAACCACTTCAATAAGCCCAATAGGAAAGGCAGCTGTTATGAAAAATGGTTTGTTAACACGAAGAAGGATTTGCAAGAAATAAACATCACACATCAAGACATCACCAATAGAACCACCTTCAGAAAAAGTTACACACATTTAAGGGTTTCCTAGATCCAGCAACAGCGACCAAGAAGAAACAACAATCGACGGCTGAAAGGAAAGAAGCGGCAAGCAGGAGGATGAAGGAGTACTGGCGCCAAAGAAAATTTAAATCATGAGGAGTTATTTACGTGGCCCACAGCTGGCCAAATCGATAAAAGAATAAATACACTGACTGACAGAGCAAATGCAACACCAAGAAGGAGTGGTCAGAACTTTATGCCAATTGCAGGGTAGACTGACGTCACTGAGGTATGCTCATGATGTGAAATGCGCCGCTGTGCTGCGCACGTAGCGAACGATAAATGGGACACGGCGTTGGCGAATGGCCCACTTCGTACCGTGATTTCTCAGCCGACAGTCATTGTAGAACGTGTTGTCGTGTGCCACAGGACACGTGTATAGCTAAGAATGCCAGGCCGCCGTCAACGGAGGCATTTCCAGCAGACAGACGACTTTACGAGGGATATGGTGATCGGGCTGAGAAGGGCAGGTTGGTCGCTTCGTCAAATCGCAGCCGATACCCATAGGGATGTGTCCACGGTGCAGCGCCTGTGGCGAAGATGGTTGGCGCAGGGACATGTGGCACGTGCGAGGGGTCCAGGCGCAGCCCGAGTGACGTCAGCACGCGAGGATCGGCGCATCCGCCGCCAAGCGGTGGCAGCCCCGCACGCCACGTCAACCGCCATTCTTCAGCATGTGCAAGACACCCTGGCTGTTCCAATATCGACCAGAACAATTTCCCGTCGATTGGTTGAAGGAGGCCTGCACTCCCGTCGTCCGCTCAGAAGACTACCATTGACTCCACAGCATAGACGTGCACGCCTGGCATGGTGCCGGGCTAGAGCGACTTGGATGAGGGAATGGCGGAACGTCGTGTTCTCCGATGAGTCACGCTTCTGTTCTGTCAGTGATAGTCACCGCAGACGAGTGTGGCGTCGGCGTGGAGAAAGGTCAAATCCGGCAGTAACTGTGGAGCGCCCTACCGCTAGACAACGCGGCATCATGGTTTGGGGCGCTATTGCGTATGATTTCACGTCACCTCTAGTGCGTATTCAAGGCACGTTAAATGCCCACCGCTACGTGCAGCATGTGCTGCTGCCGGTGGCACTCCCGTACCTTCAGGGGCTGCCCAATGCTCTGTTTCAGCAGGATAATGCCCGCCCACACACTGCTAGCATCTCCCAACAGGCTCTACGAGGTGTACAGATGCTTCCGTGGCCAGCGTACTCTCCGGATCTCTCACCAACCGAACACGTGTGGGATCTCATTGGACGCCGTTTGCAAACTCTGCCCCAGCCTAGTACGGACGACCAACTGTGGCAAATGGTTGACAGAGAATGGAGAACCATCCCTCACGACACCATCCGCACTCTTATTGACTCTGTACCTCGACGTGTTTCTGCGTGCATCGCCGCTCGCGGTGGTCCTACATCCTACTGAGTCGATGCCGTGCGCATTGTGTAACCTGCAAATCGGTTTGAAATAAACATCAATTATTCGTCCGTGCCGACTCTGTTTTTTCCCCAACTTTTATCCCTTTCGAACCACTCCTCCTTGGTGTTGCATTGTCACTGTCAGTCAGTGTAAATAAATAAATAAATAAATAAATAAATAAATAAATAAATAAATAAATAAATAAATAAATAAATAAATAAATAAATAATTTCTTATTGCATTTTGTAACTTTGATACACCTCTGGTAAGTGGAAGTACATGCAATAGAACTTTGAAATGTACGTATTCAAAGAGATCGTTATTCATTTCATGTAGCCCTAATTAATTAACTCCTGCGATGAGATGAACGTCATGAAGGGCGACCGGCCATAAAAACTCGGTACGAAGATTTATCTCCTCACTTCATTCTCAACACCGTACAGAAATACATATTCAAGGAGGTGAAATGTGACATCCTAATAATCGTGATAATTATAATAGTCGTTATTTTTTAACCAAACTTCCATATGAAATCTTGCTGCTGTATGTTGTTAGTTTTTTTGTCCTGGTTTAACGTTGCACTAACACATCAAAAGTTTCCGGTGACGGAAGGATGTTTGATTAATGTTATTTGGTTTACGTCCCACTAATTATTTTTACGGTGTTCGGGGACGCCGAGGTGCCGGAATTTAGTCCCGCATGAGTTCATTAACGTGCCAGTAAATCTACCGACACGAGGCTGGTGTATTTGAGCACCTTCAAACACCACTGGACTGAGCCAGGATCAAACCTGCCACTTTGAGGTCGGAAGGCCAGCACCTCAACCATCTGAGCCACTCAGCCCGGCACGGAAGGATGGGGAAGGGTTATGATTGAGAAGGAATCTGCCGTGGCTTTAATTAAGGTACAGCCCCAGTATTTGCCTGGTGGGAAAATGGAAAACCATCTTCAGGGCTGCTGATTGTGGGATTCGATGCAGCTAATTGAGTCTGTTCTATAAAATCTACAACTCCTGAATATTTGCTCGTTGATTTAAATACTAAGGACTAAAACATACTCAAGAAAATCTTATCATATTCCCTTCAAATATGTCTTGCTTAATCATTAAAGGTCATATTGAAAATTAAAACCTACAACCTGCTTTCCAGTCTTTGACCGGGTCAGGGGTGTACTGAATGAACCATATATAGGCTATTAGTACGATGGGGTCGCCACTCCCAAAGCGATTTATTAATGACTGATAAGTGCAATGAAATGATAATGGAGAGTGTTGCTGGAATGAAAGATGACAGGAAAAACCGGAGTACCCGGAGAAAAACCTGTCCCGCCTGCGCTTTGTCCAGCACAAATCTCACATAGAGTGATCGGGATTTGAACCACGGTATCCAGCAGTGAGAGGCCGACGCGCTGCCGTCTGAGTCACGGAGGCTTTTAAAGTTCATATTATTGTTCCTAATTTTTGAAATGCTATTATTAAGAAAAAAGATTAAGTCAACATAAAGACCATAAGGATATTGTATTTTCTAATTTATGCGAATATCTCGTATGGTTTTGAAATCATGATAAAAAGATATAATAAAAATGAAAGTTTTGTAGAACTAGAAACAATAGTATTATAGAGAGTTGAATGTAGCAAGTTACATTCATGTATATTTCCAAGCACACTCTTGAAAAGAAGAAAATAAACTGCAACATTTTTACACATAAGAGTGTACCTCACTTTTGTTTTTGCCTTTTAATTTTTACAAATTGATGCCATTAGGGTCTACTATGGACCAAGTTAAGAATTTATTTCCGATTCTTCTTCATTCCGTCAGCCCGGTATTTCTTCATCCCTTCGGAATGGGCTTTTTTACGTTCTTGCCACCAGGTGTTGGCGGCCAGTTACCTATTCATGTGACCTTGGTAATTGTTTGAGCTCGAAATTCCGTAATTTTGTCCCTGGTCATCCAAAATTAATGTCCATTATACATTGCATCCTGTGGCATGTTCTCTTTTCCTTCATGTTCTGCGTGTCACTTTTAAGCCAATTAATTTGTGTCTTCCTGCTCTCTACGTATTTCAGAATTCTCTTAGTTTTTCTCTCTGGTGGCATTCATTTGATGAGTCCGCAGAAACAAAGTCTTCTCTTTTAAAATGATGTTGTGATTTTCTATGTTTTTTTTAATAATTCCAAATTTTGGTCGCAGTCGAAATTCTCGTCCTACTTTCCTCAAGATCTCTCTTTTTCCTCAACGTTTTGGTAGTAAGCAATTCCTGTTCAATGAAATGTATTCGATCGCATAAATGCTTTCTGGTTTTACCACATTGTTGAGTTTTGCAGTGATTGGGACTGTTTTTTTTTTGTTATATACATTACGGCATAGCTGATATCGATGCTTTCTTTTAAAACCTCGTATGTCCAAATGTTCTTCCTACCCATTATATTCCTTAAGACTGGTCACGCCTCCCGGTCATATATTTGTATGCAGTCCATCAGAATAATTTTTGCTGTGTTCAGTTTCCTTTCCCAATGTCTAAAGGAAAATGGACCTTACCGTACCTTATTGTAGGGATGTTGATTGCACGGTGAATTTACACACTCCCACAGTATAATGTATTCAAGGTTCATTTTCCTTTACAAATTGGCAGAGGAAAATAACCATAACGAAAATTATTCTTTTGGACTGCATATAAATATGGGACTGGGAGGCGTGACCAGTCTTAAGGAATATAATGGATAGGAAGAGTATTCGGACTTACGAGGTTTTTAAAGAAAGCCATCGATATGTTTCTTGCTTTTTCCTCTACTGCTATTCCTGGTAGCCCCTGTAGGTGTTATCCACTCCCCTACATATTTAAACTTGTGCACTCTGGTAGTTGTTCCATACCTAGTGACACTATTCTGTGTTGGTTATTATTATTATTATGATTATTATTATTATTATTATTATTATTATTATTATTATTATTATTATTATTATTATTATTATGTACAGGAAAGATTTCCTCGTTGCTAGGTGCATCTTGTAACCTGCTGCTGTAAGAGAGGAAAACAAGCAATTTTCCTAGTCCCGGGGTCCTGAACATGAGTTCAGCATTAGGTTCCCAACCATCCGATTTCGATCTCCACGATGTGCAACTAATGTTTCGCGCCCCCTCCCCCGTTCGGCTAGTACTGATAGAAATCCACTTTATCTCAAATTACAGCTTTTATTATTTATTTATTTATTTATTTTTGCTAGTAGTTTTAGGCCGCACTAATACATCAAAGGGTTTCGGCAATGCATGGATGTGATAGCGGTATGATTAGGAAGGAAGTGGCTGTGGGCCCAATTAAGCTACAGCCCAGCTATTTGCCTCGTGTCAAAATTGGAAAGCACGGAAATAATACTTCTGTGCTGCTGACAGTAGGATTCTAAACCACCATCTTCCGAATTCGAGCTCTCAGTTTCGCCATGAGCCTGCTAGGGACGAGATGTCAAATTTCAATTCTTCCCTCCTTGTGGTTCCCTTTTCCGTTCTTTCCAGTATTCCTTCGTCATTGTACTATACTTTATTCTTCTTTCATCAGTCCACGTTGGAGCGGCTTTCATTTTCATTTTTTCCTTGGAATTCTTCCATTCTTAAAAATATATTTTTTAAAACCCCACTTTCTATAGTTATTCTCCTCTTATTTTATTCCTATTTAATCTTTCTTGATCTCTTGTATCCGGCTCGTTACTGACTTTTTCTCCCAATGATACTTGCGTATTTGTTTTGCCAATCTGTTATCATTCATTCGAGGAATATGTCCCATAAAATAGCATTGTCATTTTTCATATTGTTTCTGTTACATTTTCTATGTTCTGGTATATTGTCTTATTCATACTTTCCATTTTTCTGTTGTTTTCTTTGGACCTATGGTTATCATTATTATTATACTTTTTATTATTATTATTATTATTATTATTATTATTATTATTATTATTATTATTATTATTATTATTATTATTATGATTATTATTATTGTCCGTTTCACCCTCTTTGGGGTACGATAGATCAATCAATGGTTAGTGAGTCGTGTTTTCCTGTCCTCCCAGTACTTTTTCATTCTTTCAGATCTTGCCTTCCTCTCTTCTTCAGAAATTCTGTATAGTCGCTTGGGCTTCACCCTGTCCTGAAACCTCATTTTATCTTTGGTTATTTTCTTTGCAGATCCATCTACAAGCATCTCTTCTGTAATTTGGAATTCTCGTAGGTCCTTCTCAGTTTCCTTAAACCAGTTCGGCTTGGTTTTCTTATTACGGAAATAGTCGAAGATTCTTTTAGTTATCCTTTTCGGATCCATTCTTAGGATGTGGCCATAGAAGTCAATTCTCCTTTTCCTTATTGTGTCGGAAATCCTTTCTGGTTTCCTATACAGAGTTTCATTGCGGATGTGTGAAAGTTCGTTGTTATGAAATTTGGGGCCTAGAATTTTTCGTAGAATTTTCCTTTCCTTTATCTCTAACTTTTCCATTGGACCATGCATAGTTATAGATAGAGTTTCTGCAGCATACAGGGCTTCAGGCTTGACTACTGTATTATAATGTCTGATCTTGGAATACCAGGAGAGGGATTTTTAGTTATAGGTGTCTTTCGTAAGCTGGAAGGCTGTTTCTATTTTGGTTCGCCGAGATTCCATTGCTTTCTTCTCAAGACCATTCCAACTGATCCATTCACCAAGGTATTTGAAATCTGTTACGATCTCTATTTTTTGTTCCCCCAATTTCAAATATTTTGGAGGATTCTTAATGTTGGTTATTATTTTGGTCTTTCCAAAGGCGATTTTGAGACCTATCTTCTCTGCTTGCTTCAGCAGTTCAAAGGACTGCTCCTTGGCTTCCTCCCACGTCTCAGCTAGTAAGGCCATGTCGTCTGCAAAAGCTAAACATTTGATCTTGATACCCTTGTTTACCGATCCCAATCGAATTCCACCACTAGTTGTCTTATCCCATTCTCTGACTACCTTCTCCAAGGCACAATTGAACAGTATGGGGGACAGTCCGTCACCCTGTCGGACACCAGTTTTGATCTCAAAAGGAGCCGACAATTCTCCCATGAATTTGACTTTGGAAAATGTATTGGTGCGAGTTTATTATTATTATTATTTTATTATTATTATTATTATTATTATTATTAATGGAGAAATCCCCTCTTAGCTATGTGTATCTTGTAACTTATTACTATAAATATTAATGTGTTTATCACTTTGAAGATGAAAGAATATTATTTAAGTAAGGATATAAGATGCAATGTTATTACCCCTACCATAAAAGGAGAAACTGAAGGTTTCCAATTTGATTCTGTGTTGAAATAAAGGCTGCTTCAGCTCTTGCTCGTAGTTTGACTTCTTGAATAAATAAGATTCGGATGTTAAGGAAATGTCATATTTCTTTCTATAATCAGTCTCAATTTAAAATTAAGTTATAGTAAAAGACAGTGAGCCCATATTTAGGACATTGTCATTGTTTGGTCATGTTTTTATCGTACTAGTGCATCAAAGATACCACCTGATAGCCGCCCACTGAGGGAATCAAAATATCGGCGTCCTAATCAGTTCATATGCATAATATTTATTTTATATGATGTTTTTATTAAGCAGGGCTTGAGTCATAACTCAACATTAATATTGCCAACATAAGGTAGTTTGTCTCTTTCAGATTTTATTTGAGAAAGAAAATCCAATACATGGTTCTTCAAGTTAGGAAGTAGATGTGGTGTCCTTAATTTGCGATTGCGCGTTATGGTTTATTTACTTGTTAGGACCCTTGTAGTAGATTTATAAGGTGTATGCATAACTTTTTGTCGGTTTTGTGGTAAAACAATACGCAATTTTCAAGGGAGAATCACTTTTTGTTTATTCAAAATATTGGCCATCGGCTTCTACACACTTCGCTCATCTTTCAGGTTATTTATGAATACCATGCCAGAAAAACTACTTGTCTTTTGCGGCAAACCATTCGTCGACCCATTTTCCAACTTCCTCGAAATTGCCGAAGTGCTGCTCTGAGAGAGCGTGCCTCATTGATGCGAAGAGTTGATAGTCAGACGCCACCAGGTCCGGGCAGTACGGCGGGTGCGCAAGGATGTCCCATCCAAGCGATTAAAGGTGCCTTTCACTGGTTTTGCTGTGTGAGACGGCGCATTATCGTGTAACAAAATCACTTTGCCATGTCTTCTGGCCCATTCCGGTCGTCTTTCGATCAATGCGTGATTTAAATTGATCATTTGTTGGCGATAGCGCTGTGCATTAACGGTTTCGCCGAGCTTACTCGTCTTTGCACTTTTGAGGTCTACAAGATCGCGCACTGACTTTCAAATTGAAATCACCAAGTTAAAATTGTCGAAACCATTTCTCACATGATCTAATCTATGAAGCGTTTTCACCATATGTTTCTACCAGAAAACGATGACTTTCCACAGCCTTTTTCTTTTGATTAAATAAGAAAAGCTATGCGTGCCGTAATGTTCCTTTTCAGGCACAAACGTCGACATAATCACTGAACGATACAACACAGACGCTAGTATTTGGCGGACTCAGTGTTGGCAGGATAATGTCAAACCAACAAACTGACGTATGCCTCAAATTCATACGCTGCGTACTGTTCGCGGGCGCCATCTCTAAGCGAAACCGGGAAAGACTTATGCATACACCTGGTAAACGTACCAGGGGAATCAGCATTCGAAGTTCGATATCAATCATTAATCACCGCTTATCTGCATTTAGGGCAATCGCTCAGGTGGCAGATTCGCTATCTCTTGTTCTTAAATAATTGCAAGGAATTTGGAACATTATTTTTGAACATATTGTGCCATTACACTATTCCAAAAGAGAAGTTTCAATCGAGTAAACGTAATTACCCACAGGGAAGTTAAGCAGAATGAAAAATGTTGTTATATGTCACAGAAATTCAGAATGACGCAATATCAAAAGTTATATAATCATGATGGCAGTGAGAAAAACGAAAACCGGGGACTCGGACTGTTAAGAAACTCAACACTGTAGTATAGATAAGCAAATGACTGACTCTCTTTGCGAGAAGACGTGGTAATAATTTGTAAGCTGATTCAAAATAAAAGTATCAAGAAAAGAAGAACATATTAGCTACAAGAAAATGTCAAAGTAACGCCTAATATATTAATATATATTCATGAAACGCGTTATACCCCAATTAAAACATTCAACGAGATTTGGAAGTCGGCCAGTCTAAGACACCAAGAGCATAATATCAACGAGAGAAGCAATAGTTCGGGTCAATACAACGTCACCGCAAGAAAGTTTATAATGCAAATCCCATACAGCACATATATTGAATTTATATCAAACATTTTGGAAGTGTTAGATAAAATTTGGGACCAAGCAAAGAAGTTTTAAAGAATTATAATTGTTACAATAGAAGGCTTTGATTGTAATTATATGCAACAGCTGATCTCATATATGATTTTCTGCATTTCGGTAATTGAGCAAGACGAGACGATGATGAATCTATAAGAAGACGGGCGGCGGACTACCTGGAGTGACCTGAGCTGAGCCGTGATGGGCGACCACCGCAGTTGACATCTGCAGAACCAGCCACGCAATACGATGATCGCTCCCGACAACCCCGAATGAACGAGACATAAATCGTCCCAGAAACGAAAGGAGAAGGGAAATGTTTCTTAAATAAAAGCATGTAGTTTAGCAGATGTTATTTAGAGTAGTTCATTTGCAATCAAAGTCTTGTTATTGCGTCGTTTTATACTTCAAAATAAGCTTAAATATGTTAGATTCTCGCGAGTGATATCTCAGTAGATCAATATAAAGAGAGCAGAGAGTGTTCTAAAGCAACTTAACTAAAACTCCAATTCTCAATAATGGGATATTCTCTCCAAGTAATATGCCATAGGATATGTGAAGTTTTGACAAGAAGAGTATTTTATGACGCTATAGTTTTCTAGTGTTAGGTTAGTATAAATGTAGGTGATATAGGTTGATGAGGCATGAAGGAAATACATGACTATTATAAGATAGGATATCACAGGTTATGGAAATGTCAACAGACAGAAGAGATATTGATACGATTTGAGAAGACATTGATCCGATAATGAGAACATACAAGAAGAAAATTACATATGCGCCAAGAGATGTTAATTGTGAAGAGTAGAGAATAATAAGAAGAGATATGAATTGAAATGAATATTGGAGAAGATGAAAGAAATAAAGAAAGAAATAAAAGTTGGATTGAATTGGAATTTGTGCTACTATGAAATGAAATAAGAGGTTGAGTATTTGAAATGTGTAATGAATCGATTGACGCAAGCTAGGATCATATGTGTTCGTGATAAAACAATATTGTATTTTGCCTAGAATTTATGTATTACGTTGACTGTGACAGATATTAACCTTATGGAATATTATACTAGGGTCATGCCGTCAAAAGATATCCCCATGAGAACGAATATTCATGCAGTTGGACATCGTATCGTAGGATTTCTTCTGAAAAGTTACATTATTTTAAACTGATTATGGCATACTTAGATTGATATGAAAGAAGATTGCTACTGTATATAAGGATGTTGATGAGGTGATATCGTACAATATCTTCCAGATAGATATTTCCCTAAATGCTTTAATTAATTTTACGCGAGATCACATAAATATTCATAATTTTTGGCTCATTTAAGATTCAGTACACCTTGCTAGGCCTAATGATTACTCTAGTGTATATATGAGGATTCATTTAAGAGTTGCTTTAGAATGTTATGGTATTTTAAATTGATTTTTAAAGCAAAGTTTTGCTGAAGCTTACGAGAAACTTATCACTTTTCCTATGCTTATGTTGAGATACAATAAATATCATGAGATAATAAAACCTAAAACTTGATGAATATCATTTTAACGAAGTATCTTAAGGAGAAGCCATAATTTTTCAATGGACATGCAATATTAGATAAAAAATAATGGAATAAATTTATGTAAGGAAACTTTTCCTATACCTAATCAAATTGCATATATTTTCAGTTTTATGTACAAATATTTTAGATACGATTATGATGAAGGTTAGCACATTTCAATGATGATTAACAAGATAATCATGAAAAATGTGATCATAGACAAATAACTTTAACCCAAAAGATATTTACCAATCTATTAATTTTGATATTTAATTTCATATTGCCATTTATTCCTTCAAGAGTTTTCTATATTTTAATAAATATTAGTGGTTAAGTTTTACTTGGGTCTTATTTATGGCTTACCACAGTAATATAAGATACCCTAGAGTTAAGGCAATGAATCATTGGGTAACATATAAGATTGATACGTCGAATGGAGACGTCCATCGAGTTAAACGGCAGGTAATATATTACTCGACGTATCGGTGTTATCTTCCGATCACATGTAAAACAATAATACCATCGACAACACTGAGAGACTGGTCGGGATTTCTTTTACGTGACCCATCCTGGACGCGGGAAGGGAGTAATATCCATTGGCAAATTATTCATATCCCTAACTCCTCTTCCTATAAGCGAATATTTAACCCAATTCGTCCTTTTGAATTGTATCTTCATGTTCTGATCGTTTCTACTTAAACTTATTAATCTACTGGGAGTAATATCATTTCTTGCCATCTCTCCTCTGATAACTCAGAATACACCGCTTAGTCGAGCTGCTCGTCTCCTTTCTTCCAAGTCTTCCAGCCCAAACGTTGCAGCATTTTCATAACGCTACTCTTTTGTCGGAAATCCAAGAACAATTCGAGCTGCTTTTTATGGATTTTGTCTAGTTCTCGAAACAAGTAATCCTGGTGCGGGTCTCATGCACTGAAACCATACTCTAGCTGGAGTCTTACCAGAGACTTATATGCTCCCTCTTTACATGCTTACTACAACCCCTAAATACCCTCGTAACCATGTGCAGGGATCTGCACCCTTTATTTATAATATCGTTTATGTGATTACCCCAATGAAGATCTTTCCTTAGAATAAAACCTACGTACTTAGAGTGATCCCCATAAGGAATTTTCACCCCATCAACACAGTAATTATAATTGAGAGGAATTCCCCTGTTTGCGTACAGTGTATTTCATTAGTCTGTCTTTCTTCATATCTCAGTTACAGCGGAGTGTTTTCGTATTTATTAAATTAATTAGAATACGTCTATAACAAAGACTGACTCGAACTTCACTAGATAAATAATTCAATTTGACACTAAGTTCACAAATGAAACAAAGCGCATGGTCTTACCTATTCTCTTCACTTTTGGGCATTTCAATAAGAAGTTCCCTTTCGCGGATATTTTTTGATGTGAAATTGCAGTTAATGAGTTATTCTTTGCAATTATACAATTACATCGGTGATATCTGTAATAGAAATGAAGATATCAGCGTTGAAGAACAGTAGCACGTTTTGTGACGGGCGCTAATAGACGCCCACCGACGGATTGCAAAGAACGGTAATTGTTGAAGCTTCGCAATTATAGCCTACTTACATCTCTTCAGTTAGCATCAACATGCCAAAAGTGAAGTGTAGTGAAAATAACAATTTGAAAACATAGTCTGGAGAGGAAAATTTCACTATGGCTTGAGGACTCCTTTATGATATTATTATTTCCTGAGCAAAATAAGCAAGAAATTTTGTTCGATACTTCATACTTGAGACGTGGACTTTATCACTTTTTGTGATTTTGTAAGTAGAAATAAAGTAAGGGACTATGTAGAAGTATATTTCCTATCTAATGGAAGTCCGACTCGTTGGCTGAATGGTCAGCGTACTGGCCTTCGGTTCAGAGGGTCCCGGGTTCGATTCCCGGTCGGGTCGGGGATTTTAACCTTAATTGGTTCATTCCAATGGCTCGGGGGCTGGGTGTTTGTGCTGTCCCCAACATTCCTGCAACTCACACACCACACATAACACTATCCTCCACCACAATAACACGCAGTTACCTACACATGGCAGATGCCGCCCACCCTCATCGGAGGGTCTGCCTTACAAGGGCTGCACTCGGCTAGAAATAGCCACACGAAAAAAAAAATTAATGGAACACAAATCTCCATGTTATTACGCTAAGAGACGACTCATTATTAGGAGAGAAAACCCCTTGAAACTGTTTTAATGGGGAGAAGAATATGCTACGTATTCTTCTTACTCGTTGAGTATGACAAAGTGATTCATTAAAAAGCTCTTCCTTACATACTACGGGAAATACAAAAGCAGATTTAAAATCAGGCTCTCACGGAGTTGCGGCTCACGGCAAGCCGAGGTATGCAGGCCTTTAGGGAATTATTTTATGAGTAGAAAGACTCGAGAGTCATCGTTAAGAGACTCGAGAAAAAACTTGCACATTTCACTTAGAAAGGTAAGATGGACAGAGAGCGGTATAAAACTCTCCAAGAATACGAGTGATGTCAGTTCTGATTACTTTTCGACCTAAAGGAAAGTATTATACAAAGCCGGTAGAAAAGGCCAACTTGAGATTTTCACGGTTATTGACATCATAACGACGGATCTGCAGTTTTGGTCATACGGAAAGTCCTGTAACGTGTAGAGACAAAATGTGTAGCGGAAGTAATATTAACAATCGTATGGCCTCAGCTACCGTGTGCAGACATTTCAATTTGATGCCATCTGGCTGTCTGTTCTTCAATTTCGACGTTCCGTTTTACTCTAGGCCCACTAGATGGCAGAACGAGTAAACCGAAACTCTCTTGGCCGTGTATGGCTGAGATTTAATGAATTTTGTCGGGTGAACATCAAATGTGTCGCCAGAGATCTTTTACATGCCGACATCGTACGACATAGAGTGTCGAATGGACTTTTTTCCGCCCTTCAAAAATCCGACTACCTCTGCCGGGTTTGAACCCACTATCTTGGGATCCGGAGGCCGACACTCTACCACTGATCCACAGAGGCAGCTTCGTAGCGGAAGTGTAACCATAACAATCATGCAGGCTGTGATGTAAGGTATGGAGGGATGGTCAGGCAATGTTACCTAGCAACCGAGCAGGGTATGTCTTATGGCTTGTCGCCATCTGATATTAGCAGCCGTTGATTAGATGGTCATGATAGGTAAACATATTTTTATCATTTGAATTTCGCAAAGGGAAAAGTGTTTTTTACTTTCAATCCGATCCACATAGATGGTATTCTTAGGTTCAACCATCTCACTTGGATTGGTGGGATTCGAAACAGAGTCATATAAAGCTAGGAAATAGCTATGTCATTCGCCTATCATGGGACCAACCCTCTTAAGAAAAAAGAAACTGGTAGAAGGTTATATTAACTTGGCCATCCCAATGGCGTAGGGGTAGCGTGCCTTTCGCTTACGCCGCTGGCCTCGGGTACGATTCCTGAACAATCCATAGAAGAGGGCTACCTTAGCGTCGTGAGACCAACTGAGAAGCAGGGCCATACGAGAGGTAGCGGACCCGATCAAGAAAGCCATGCATTAGAGTGAGAATACCACCACGTTGATCGCGTAACACCGGAGCATCACCGACCATTGAACTCTTATACACTCTTTGCGAGATCATCTGATAAAACAATAAATAACATGCCATTTTCCGTCGGAGAACCCAATGCAAAATATACGGCTACCATGGCCATTCAAATGAATGAGAAAAAAAAACATTTTTGACGTGGAAACTTCTCCGTTGTAGGTCTTGCGCTGGGGATGTGCTAGAGCTAAAACACCCGTCACAAAACGTGACGCTATTTTGCAACACCGATATCTCTGTATTTATTTCATCTCCATTGGAATTATAGCCTATAGCCTAGTTACAAAGAATAACTCGTTAACTGCAACCTGACATCAAAAGAAAGCTCTGTAACGTCACCAATCAAAACAAAATGGCTACCAAGTAAGGCCCCATTTTGACGGTGCCGTGCTCAAGTTTAATCGCTATATCTTCGGAATCGTAAGTTCGACTTTGAAAAACGAAGTGTCACTTAGAAGCCTATATAATATTCTATAAAATGATTTAAGAGATATTTCAGTTAGTGGAGCCGATAATGAAGGACGTCTCAATTAAGCAATATTTTGTGAAATATTCGACATTTTTTTAAAATTCCAACTTTAAAATACAACAAGGCAAAGAAATACGTCCGATTACTCCACCACTGTTAAAACAACTAAATTCTGAACAAAATGAGACAGAAACAGCTCTGAAGGACAAAAATTTGAGTGTGTAGCGATCAAAAGAAATGCAGATATAACATTAGCTAAAGGCACTCGTGTAATCGCTAAACCTAATGTCTGATACTTCTCATATCATTACCCTGCATTTATTGAAGTTTGTTGAAGTAATGCAAGTTAAAATAACCAAATAATAAACAAATATATATGGAAATGTATGAATGTGTTATCATATAAATAATAAAAGAAATTACGAAATAAAGAAAGAAATTATTTTGGACATTTTTAAGCCTTGAAATTTAACGGCAAATCCGACAATTTGTGAACACATACTACTACTACTACTACTACTACTACTACTACTAATAATGACAACGGATCATTCTAGTTCCTTGGCCGAATGGCCAGAAGGTCCTGATTTCGATCACGATCAGGTGCCTACGTGCCGAGAGTTGGATTTGAATACACGCCTACTCATTTACACTCATCACATATGCCGCGGAGAGACATTCAAGCCGTAGAAATTCTGACATTCTTAGGCCAGGTTAACTGGTTCAATCCTGGTTCAGCTAAATGATATTTGAGGGCGCTAAAATTTGCCAGCCGTGTGACAGCAACTTCCGTAAAGGTATATCAGTTGAACAATATCCGGGTACCTCCCTATCTTCGAATACCGTAGTAAAATTTGTTCATGGACGAAAAACTAATCTCCTTATATCTGACATGTTCACAGTTTATTGAGGTCAGCACTTTCCGCAGTTTTACCTAACCTAACCTAACCTAACCACATGGCACTACAGCCCTGAAGGGCCTTGGCCTAGCAAGCGACCGCTGCTCAGCCCAAAGGGTTGCAGATTACGAGGTGTCGTGAGGTTAGCACGACGAATCCTCTCGGCCGTTATTCTTGGCTTTCTTGACCGGGACCGCTATCTCACCGTCAGATAGCTCTTGAATTTTAATCACGTAGGCCCTCAGAACTAGGCAAAAATCCCTGACCTGGCCGGGAATCGAACCCGTGGACTTCCGGGTAAGAGGCAGGCACTCTACCCCTAGACCGCGAGGCCGGTGCGCAGTTTTACGGTGTGATGTATTCACTGTTGCGAGTTTCCCTGGTGGGTGGTGGTGTGCTGTGTACAGATGTGGTGAAATGTATTAATTAAAAAAACACAGTAATTAGCCTTGGGCACGCTGAAATCCCCACCTCGGCCTGGAATCGAACTCGGGCCATTGTGAAACGTACTCTGACCAGTACTCTGTAGTCGAGTGGTCATCTCATGATCTCAACTTTACGGCTCCGATACGAGTTACTCGATGTTTGAAGGGATGATCAAAAGTGTTGTCACTACAAGACAGTCCTGTTGGCTCGTTATAGATTTCAGAGTCACCTGAGAATATGAAATTAACTCAAAAAAGTACGAGAAATTGAACTTTCGGTGCTAGACAGCAGCGCAACAATTGGTAGTCAGGCCGCATAGAAGGCACCATTTCTGAAGGTCTGCTACTTGGTGGAAGAGGCCATACGCTATTATTATTATTATTATTATTATTATTATTATTATTATTATTATTATTATTATTATTATTATTATTATTATTATTATCATTATTATTAATCCGTTTACCCTCCAGGGTTGGTTTTTCCCTCGGACTCAGCGAGAGATCCCACTTCTACCGCCTCAAGGCAGTGTCCTTGAGCATGAGACTGGGGGATACAACTGGGCTGGAGGGCCAGTACTCACCTGTTATGCAGAACAGGGACCTTGTGGAGGGATGGGAAGATTGGAAGGGATAGACAAGGAAGAGGGAAGGAAGCGGCCGTGGCCTTAAGTTAGGTACCATATTGGTATTTGTCTGGAGGAGAAGTGGGAAACCACGGGTAACCACTTCGAGTGTGGCTGAGGTGGGAATCGACCACCCCTTTACTCAGTTGTCCTCCCGAGGCTGAGTGAACCCGGTTCCAGCCCTTGCACCACTTTTTAAATGATATTATTGGCAGAGACGGAAATCCAACCCGAGACTCCGGGGGTGACAACTAATCACACTAAACACTACATCACAAATTATTATTATTATTATTATTATTATTATTATTATTATTATTATTATTATTATCAACGCTACAGCACGTTTGATCAAGACTGTTTTGATGTCATTTAGAACTGACCTTCACTTCCTCGTAGAGATCTTGACGTTCGAGCGTTCACTGTACAGACTGGAAATCTGGAAATATAGTACCAAGACCATTAATAATAATCTATGGGATATTTGCTTCTTTATTACACCTTGATTTCTGTCTTTGTAACAAAAATGTGCATTGAGGTTTCTTCTTTCAGACCTAACTGACTTCGCGCAGGGGAGAGAAAGTGAGGACCTTCTCTGCCAGGCAGTGAACGAGTGAAGTCTGCAGTATCCGGAAGCGATTCAAGGCAGTGAGTTTAATATGTCAACGTACTGGATGTAAGTGGCAATAAGGGCATACGTCATCATTTTATCGGTGATTAATTTATTTCAAGGGCCGATGACCTTCGATGTTAGGCCCCTTTAAAAAACAAGCATCAATTTATTTCAATATGCCTGAATTCTCTTCGTTTTATATTCGCTCTTTGTGGATTTTCATCCGTCGACAGGGTAAAATCAAAGATTTTATTCCCATTACCGGCATTATGGCTAAATGTTTACCAACCTAACCTAAGGTCCAAAGGGTCACGAATGTGATTTCCGGACGGCTCGGGGATTTAACTTTCATTAATTAATTCTTTTTGCTGCGGGGTCTGTGTTCATGCCGTCTTCAGCATTAGAATTTCCATCCACGCAGACGTGCAGGTCGCCTGTATGGCGTCAAGTAGAAAGGCCTGCACCAGGCCTCTATTGAGGCAACACGCCGTTGTTATGTACTGTCACATTCCAAAGTTTTTAAGTAGATAGTTTTTCTACTCTACTGTACTTTAAAATCAGTACTAATTAATCCCTAGGTTGTGAGGTCTTACTCATGGGTAGTGTACAGAGTGTAACAATAATGATGTTGCTTTTCACGTCCCATTAACTACTTGTACGGCCTTCCGAAACACCGAGGTGCCGGAATTTAGTCCCGCAGGAGGATTTTTTTTGCGTGCCAGTAATCTGACTGAGGCAGGATCGAATCTATCAAGTTGGGCTCAGAAAGCCAGTTACTCAGCTCGGCGGTGTAACAATATGGTGCTGGCAAACTTTCAGGATACATTCGTCAAACTTAGAAGAAGAAATTTTTTTATAAGGACATGGATCCGGGAACGCTTTATTTACATGTTAGAACTCAGTTCCTACAACTCTGCGCAGTACATTAATCATGGAAAACACACTGGAACAGAACGTAGCAGCATACCACATAAACCTCTTTCTTACATTAAAATGTTTAAAATGCCCTCCGTTAGCATTAGTACATGCGTCAACCCTATTTCGCATAGAATCCCGTTGCGATGTTTAGCATGGACAATGGCTTCCTTCATCTGGTAACACACCACATAAAATGTTGGAGAAATTCACAAAATTCACATAGTGAGACCATCTTGTAGTGATTGTTTCGTGTGTATGGTGACGTATGATAAGTTGTGTGATTGTCGTTATTATTATTATTATTATTATTATTATTATTATTATTATTATTATTATTATTATTATTACTTTTTGTGTCCATTACTTTATGGCGTATTGTGTTCTCTTTATGCATTGCTTATATTCTTCAGTATATTTTATTTATATATTATCTGTAAATGATGTGGTTAAGAGTAAGAGAGGGTCACGAGCCCTAACCTCACCACTGCTAAAGTCAATAAATAAATAAATAAATAAATAAATAAATAAATAAATAAATAAATAAATAAATAAATAAATATATACATAAAATTTTCAAGACAATACATCAACCCCCGCCAACTCTAAGATACTGCCCGTGATTTGTTTCTTGGATGCAGAAAACATTAAACCAGCTGGCATTCATCGCTAAGTGTGTGAATGTATGGTGGATGTGGAATGGAATGATGAGGAAATGGGTTTGAATGTTCACTGTAGGTTGCCGACATGTGTATGACGTCCTACGGAGCGGGCGACCGCTTGTCGTCATCGATGATATGGTGAATGTGTTTGAAGCAAAAGTTGTCAGGACAAAGGGTACACAATGTCATCATTCTCTCCGCATTTGGTTGCTTTCACCAGAAGGGGCATCGTTCTGTAACTAAGGCATACAGAAATTGGTGTCCTGTTGTGACAAGTATCTTAGTAATGGTGATGACTATGCGAAAAACTAGTTTAAGGTAAGTAGAATCCAACGGAAGTAATGCTGTGTTTTCTTGGAAAAATGTCGCCACTGACTTAAAAAGGCGCGCCTCGTATTTCTTTCTTTCTTTCTTTCTTTCTTAATCCGTTTATCCTCCAGGGTTGGACTCAGAGGGGGATCCCACCTCTACCGTCTCAAGGGCAGTGTCCTGGAACGTGAGACTTTGGGTCGGGGAATTCAACTGCGGAGGAGGACCAGTATCGCTGCTATGCTGAACAGAGGCCTTGTGGGGGGATGAGAAGATTAGAAGGGATAGACAAGGAAGAGAGAAGGAAGCAGCCGTGGCCTTACGTTAGGTACCATCCCGGCAATTGCCTGCAGGAGAAGTGGGAGAACACGGAAACCACTCCGAGGGTGGCAGAGGTGTGAATAGAACCGACCTCTGCTCAGATTGCTTCCAGAGACTCAGTGGACCCCGTTGTAGCCCTCGTATCACTTTTAAATTTCGTGGCAGAGACGGGAATCGAACCTGGTCCTCCAGGGGTGGCAGTAGCCACTACTCCAGAGAGGCGGGCATTATTATTATTATTATTATTATTATTATTATTATTATTATTATTATTATTATTATTATTATTATTATTATTAACTCTACAGCACGTTTGCTCAAGACTGTCTTGATGTCATTTGGAACCGACCTTTACTTCCTCGTATAGATCTTGACGTGCGAGCATTCACTGCACAGTCTGGAATTCTAGAAAAATAAATACCAAGACCGATAATAATAATCTATGGGCTGTTTGCTCCTTTATAACAGCTTGATTTCTGTCTTTGTAACAGAAATTTGTATTCAGGTTTCTTCTTTGCAGACCGAGTTGACTTCCCGTCGGGGGGACTGTACCTTCTCTGCCAGGCGGTGAACGAGTGAAGTCGTCAGTATGTGGAAGCGACTGAAGGCAGTGTGTTTATTATGTCAACGTGTTGGATGAGTGGTGAGTAAACGTAAGTGGCAATAAGGGCGTAAATCATCATTATTGC
Organism: Anabrus simplex; assembly: GCF_040414725.1. Classification (NCBI taxonomy): domain Eukaryota; kingdom Metazoa; phylum Arthropoda; class Insecta; order Orthoptera; family Tettigoniidae; genus Anabrus; species Anabrus simplex. Next base: position 1,701,043,064 of record NC_090265.1, on the reverse strand, counting down.
GGTAATTCATTTCTTTGAGAATGTCTGAATTCTTCTGGTTTTTGCTCCATCGACAGGATGTATTCGGAGATTTTATTCAAAATGTGTTTGCGTATTGTATTATGTATTAACATGAAATTACTGTCACTTTGACCGGCATTATGGATAAATGGTTACCACCGTAATCTTGCACCAAGTGGTCGCTCGTTATTTCCGGCCTAGTCGGGGATTTTAACTTTCATTATTTAATTCCCCCTTGCTCGGAGGCTCTGTGTTCGTGCCATCTTCACCATTATTATTCATCTTAGGTAGCGCCCGATTCTCACAGACGAACAGGTCGAACTAGAACGACCTGCACAATGCCTCAGTTGTACTTCCTCTTGAAACAATAACCACCACCACCATCTCCGGACGCCACACGCCGTTATTATTTTACTGTCATATTCCAAAGTTTTTAGTTAGATATTCTTTCTACTGCACTTTACTTTAAAAGCAGTGATAATTAATCTCCAGGTTGTTAGGTCATAACTATGGGTAGGGTGTTACAATAATGTTACGGCCAATATTTCAGAACACATTCTTCACATGTAGAAGAAGAAAATATGTTAAATGGAGACAGGTCCAAATCGGTTTATTTCCTTATTCAATCAATCAATCAATCAATCAATCAATCAATCAATCAATCAATCAATCAATCAATCAATCAATCAATCAATCAATCAATCAATCAATCAATCAATCAATCAATCAATCGATCAATCAATCAATCCATCAATCAATCAATCAATCAATCAATCAATCAATCTCTACTGATCTGCATTTAGGGCAGTCGCCCAAGTGGCAGATTTCCTATCTATTGTTTTCCTAGCCTTTTTCTTAAATGATTGCAAAGAAATTGGAAATTTGCTGAACATCTCCTATGGTAAGTTATTCCAATCCCTAAATACCCTTCAATAAACGAGTATTTGCCCAAATCTGTCCTCTTGAATTCCAGCTTTATCTTCATATTGTGATCTTTCCTACTTTTAAAGACACCACTCAAACTTATTCGTTCAGTATCCAGTATTCGGGAGATAGTAGGTTCGAACCCCACTGTCGGCAGCCCTGAAAATGGTTTTCCGTGGTTTCCCATTTTCACACCAGGCAAATGCTGGGGCTGTACCTTAATTAAGGCCACGGCCGCTTCCTTCCCACTCCTAGCCCTTTCCCGTCCCATCGTCGCCATAAGACCTATCTGTGTCGGTGCGACGTAAAGCAACTAGCAAAAGAAAAAAAAACTTATTCGTCTACTGATGTCATTCGACGCCGTCTCTCCGCTGACAGCTCGGAACATACCACTTAGTCGAGCAGCTCGTCTTCTTTCTCTCAAGTCTTCCCAACCGAAACTTTGCAACATTTTTGTAACGCTACTATTTCGTCGGAAATCACCCAGAACAACTCGAGAACTTTCAACGAGCTAACTGGGATGGATTCATAAAAGACCTTGACTCCAGCCTAGCTGCGGAGAATCTTCAGCCGACAGCAAATAACTACGACGTATTTGTTAAACTAGTTATCAAAGCTGCTAAGTCCAACATTCCTAGGGGTTACAGAAAGGAATATGTTCCTGGATGGAACGAAGTTAGCGAGGCTTCATACCAATAATACCAAAGTTCTGGAAATGAGTAACAACTGGATTTTTTCCAGTTCTTGAATCAATTAATCCTGGTGAGGTTCCCATGCAGTGGAACCATACTCTATTTGGGGTCTTACCAGAGACTTATATACCCTCTCATTTACATCCTTACTACAACCCCTAAATACCCTCATAACCATGTGCAGAGATCTGTACCCTTTATTTACAATCATATTTATGTGATTACCCCAATGTTCTTTTACTTGTATTAACACGCAGGTACTTACAGTAATTCCCAAGAGGAACTTTCACGCCATCAATGCAGTACCTAATTGAAACTGAGAGGAATTAATTTTCTACAATTCTACACTGTACATTAACCACGAGAGTCACATAGGAACAGAACGCACCAACATACCCCAAAAAAACTCTTCCTTACATCAAAATTTTCAAAATGACCTCCGTTAACATTGTCATCTGAATCAAGCCGTGGTAGCATAGAATCCCGGTTGCGATGTTCAGCATGGGCAATGGCTTCCTTCATCTGTTCACATATCGCATAAAATGTTGGAGAAGTTCAATAATGTGACCTTGTTATATGAGTGCTTAATATGTTCGAGACAATGAATGAACTCCGGCCGACTGTGAGATACGGCCCGTGATTCGTTTCTTGAATGCAGAAAATATTAAACCAGCTGACATTCATCGCTAACTGTGTGAGTTGTATGTTATTAGTGCAATGATGGATGGAATGGTGAAGAAATAAGTTTGAATATTCAATGTAAGTGGTCAAGATGTGCATGACGTCCCACGGAGCGGCCGACTGTCTGATTATTTGGTGAGTGGCTTTGAAGCAAAAGTAGTGAAGGATACAGTGTACATAATGTCGTCATTCTCTCCGCATTTGGTTGCTTTCACTACAGACGCCGTCGTTTTATGACGAAGGCATACAAAATTTGGTGTCCAGTTATGACAAATGTCATAGTGACTATGCGGAAAAGTAGTTTAAGGTGAGTAGAATCCAACGGAAATAATGCTGTTTCTTTTTAATAATGTCGGTACTTGATTTTAAAATATACGTCTCGTATATAGTATGCATATAAAATAAATGTTTTTCGTTTTATCATCATTTATATTTTCGTTTAAAGAAACAACCCAGTGATGCGAACGATTTGATAATACGAACGGCCTCTTTCTCCAGTCTGTTCGCAATATCAAGTCCCTAGGGTATATATACGTATTTATACCAGACTGGCTGTTGAACGTTACTCACGTCCGTAGGTATCACCTGAAATTACCCTACACGTGAACCCCGGGTGGTGCTGAACGAGTAACAGCATTAAAGGTGACATATAATATGCCCAGAAACATAACAAGTAACGGTTCTTTTCAGAACCATCAAACTAGAGGCGAGAAACACCCAGTCCGCATTATGCAACTTCATATTGAAGGCATAAGTTCTGCCAAATGCGAGTATCTGCAAAAACAACTGCATAACCTTAACACTGATATTGTTAACATTAAAGAAACCCATACCAAATATGAACAGGATCTCCAGTGTAGAGGACGAATACTCAGTTATACACTGGTCGAAGCTACCCACCATCCACAATATGGAATAGCCACTTACATGAAGTCAACTTTAAATGGATTGCAAGTAATTGGTTGCACTGAAGATGGCTACATTTATATTATACTATAGCAATTCAGATAAATGACTTAAAAATTGTCAATCTGTACAAGCCTCCATGTGTAAATTGGGCTCCTACAGTACTGCCGGGATTTGATCACCCTTGTGTATACACTGGAGACTTCAACAGCCATCACACAAACTGGCGGTATGACACCGTGGATGTGAATGGGTAGTCTCGAGTTTTATGGGCAGAAACTAACAACATGCATTTGGTTTTTGATGCAAAAGACAAGGGAACCTTAAACTCTGTACGCTGGAACAAGGATTACAACCCAGACTTTACATTCGTGTATAAAGATCAACTAGACCAACCACTCAGCACCATTCGCACTGTTCTGTCCAACTTCCCAAACAATCAACACCGACCTGTAATGGTGGAAATCGGTTTTAAAATTCCCCTTGCAAACTCAGTACCCTTACCAAGATGGAACTTTCAACGAGCTAACTGGGATGGATTCATCAAAGACCTTGACTCCAGCCTAGCTGCGGAGAATCTTCAGCCGACAGCAAATAACTACGACGTATTTGTTAAACTAGTTATCAAAGCTGCTAAGTCCAACATTCCTAGGGGTTACAGAAAGGAATATGTTCCTGGATGGAACGAAGTTAGCGAGGCTTCATACCAATAATACCAAAGTTCTGGAAATGAAACAGTGGGCTCACAGCTATTCCTCTCATTAAATAAGAACACAAGGGAGAAATGGGAAGCTACACTCAAAGAAATGAACTTCGCAAAATCAAGCAGGAAAGTTTGGAGAATCTTGAATTGCTTAACTGGCAGCAACACCCCCAAAAGCCGCATCCTAAACTGAGCCCTGACATTATTGCCAACAGGATCGTAGACCTCACAAGGACAAAGAGGAACAAGAATCATACCGGAATAGTAAAATGTAACCTTAAAAACTCAAGCGCAGTGACCCGAGAAACGAGTCGCTTTCCAGACCCTTTTCCACAGTGTAAGTAGAAAATGCAATTAAACAACTGAAAATCGGCAAGACTTCTGGTCCCGACAATATCTATAATGAATTTATTAAGAACACGGGCCCGCATTGTATATACTGGCTCACTTCTCTCTTCACTTACATACTCCAAGAGAACAGATTGCCCAGAGAATTCAAACTGTCAAAAGTTATAGCCATTCTCAAACCTGGTAAACCTGAGGAGAGCCCCGAAAGTTATCGATCAATAGCACTGCTCTGTTGCATATTCAAGCTTCTTGAACGAATCCTCCTAACCAGAATAGCTCCGTTCATTGAAGCTGTTACTCCCCCTGAACAAGCTGGATTCAGACATGGACGCAGCTGCACCGATCAAGTTCTTGCCCTAACTACACATATCGAAGCTGCTTTTCAAGGACAACTAAAATAAACAGTTGTTTTCATCGACTTGACAGGTGCATACGACACTGTTTGGCGACAGGGACAGATCTACAAACTATTGGAAGTTGTACCAAGTTGATAATTCGTGGATCTAATATCTAGCATGCTTAGTGAAAGACAATTCGTAGTGTTTCTAGGCAACAATAAAAGCCACAAACGAAAACTAAATAACGGTCTACCACAGGGATCTGTTTTAACACCATTGCTATTAAATTTGTACATTCATGACCTGCCAACCACAACATCAACTAACTTCATATATGCTGACGACATCGCATTAGTAGCACAGAGACTTTGAAGACGGTGAACAAATTCTTACGGAGGACCTCAAGAAGATGTCAACTTTATTTAAGACCTGGATATTGACCCTCAGCACAACAAAAACTGAAATCTCTTGTTTCCATCTAGCGAATCGTGTTGCGAACTACAAACTAAGTGTTCTCCTCAATGGACGAAAGATAAGGTACAATCCTTTCCCAAAATATCTTGTAGTCACTTTAGATAGAACCCTGAGCTATAAAGAGTACATCACTAAGCTTTTTCATAAAGTCACCGCAAGAAACAACATACTGCATAAGCTCTGTGGTACGTCCTGGGAAGCCTCTGCTTATTGTCTACGTTTAATTGGCATCAGCCTTGTCTATTCGGCTGCTGAGTACTGTGCTCCTGTCTCGTTGGAAAGTGTACATGTTAAGAAAGTAGACACAATATCAAACGATACAAGGCGTTTCATTACTGGTACCATCAAATCAACTCCATGTCACTAGTTACCTGTGCTGAGTCCGTTCCCTCCACCTCACCTAAGGCGGAAGCAAGCTCTACTAAGGGAAGCTAAGAAAATCTTTGCACCACCCTCTTTGCCACTGCACCAAGAATTCTGTCATCCGTCACAGCAGCGACTGCAATCAAGAAGACCAGCAAGTGTCACTGCAGGGCAACTCGTTGCGGATGGATTTGACCAAAATGAAAGCTGGAAGCAGGAGTGGTCAACAAAAACATTGGAAACAAGTGCCCACCATCTTGATCCCACAAAGAAACCAAACGGTTTTGACCTACTGAGGAATCTCTGGTGCCGTATCAACAGGTTAAGGACTGGACATGGTTGTTGCAATTATTTCAGGTACAAGTGGGGTTGGATCAGTTCACCAATGTGTGATTGTAACCTGGAAGAACAGACGATTGAGCACCTGGTCCAACACTGTCCTCTCCATTCGTACCCTAGCACTCCTGATGACTTGTTCGCTCTCACATCTGGTTTATCTGAATGGCTAAGAAGGATGGACTTTAAAGTTTGATTTTGCCTTGTATATATTGAACCCTTAAACTATTGTATAAAATCACCATACGATTAAAAAATATATATACCAGACTTGGACTACTTTATAAAGACACTTTAAATGTCTGAGAAAAATCTGAGAAGAATACTTAGAGTAAAATAGCAAGACATTCGAATGGCATTTTCTAGCAAGAGGTTAATATCACGATCATTGAAGCGATGTTTAAATATTTATTAGTCTAACACACTTTTCCAAGCAATGATGTATTGAATCCGGGAGGACAGCAAACATGATACACTGCCTCAAACTGACTTCCACAAGTGACCGCTGTGGCAACGCCCTGACCTTGGAGACCAACGGTATTTTGAAGAACAGCAACGAAGCAACGAAGACACGTGACCGTTTAAACAGATCACAGAAAACATCGATAAATTCGGAGAATAAATGATCACCAGGCTCTCACACGTCCAGAAGCTTCAACAGTTTTTAAATTGTGGTACGGCTTCTAGATTCAGAACGGGTCTCTTCAGGTTTCTAATAGCATACAGTCGGTGACCTTGATGCACTCGGAAGGCGATATTGTTAAATAAAGGCAACGATGAATGCCGTTTTTTCTTGCTAGTGGTTTAACATTGCACAAAGACATATAACGTTTTCGGCAATACAAGGATAGTAAAGGGCTAGGAGTTTGATGGAAGCGGTCGTGCCCTTAATTAAGATACAGTCCCAGAATTTGCCTGGCGTCAAAATGGGAAACTGCGGAGAAAAGTCTTCAGGTCTACCGACAGTTGTTTTCGAGCCTCCAATCTCCCGAATGCTACTCGACGCTTAACAGCACGACCAACTCGCTCGGTATGTGTTGATTGTATCATAACGATGAATATTAGTAGTAGTAATGCCGTATAGCCTCCGCAGAGGCCTCGCGGATCTCTTTCAAGTTGACGGCGTTAGAGTTACTTACGCTGAACGTCTATCGGGTATTGTAATTCAAAAAATAAACAAGCCAAAATATTCATATCATTTTGTTTAAATTTGCATTATAAAATATCACTTGGCATTACCCCGTCTTTACTTTCACTATTCTGCTCACGGCTGCCTCAAGTTTGTGAGGATCCCCATATCTTTCATTCGTCCTCAGGTTGTAGTTTGGGTCTCATTTGATCCCTTACTGAGTACAGTTTCCTCCTGTATTTATTTTCTACAGGCTTCTGTGCATTTATTAGTCATATATTTGGACATTTATGTGAAGTATAGCCTACCAAAATTCGTCAATTTTCAGTCAAGGAAATCTTCACAATTCTTGTTAATTTAAGGTCAGATTTTAATTTTTCCGTTGTTTTCACAATAAGCCTTGTGGATGCCAGTCAAATGGTATCTCATTTTATTCTGCTCGACTTCTACACGACAAGGAACTCGTGCACCGCGTGGTGGCTGAATTTTTACTGCCGTAATTATACCTCATCTTGGTCGTCTTTTTGCAACGACGTCATGCTCATTAACTCAGTTACCGTGGAAACATCTTATACATTCATCAACTTCAGCACACATTTTTATTTTGTAAATGTTTTGTGAGGTTGGCTTTTATATTTGCTTCTTAATCTGATGTACGAGTAAGTGTCGCACTTAATTTCCTGAAAGTGGATTTAGAGTTTAGAAGATTAAGATTATGAGAGGTGTGCCGCAAGCAATGCTATTGACCTCTGTGTTTGCTTATAGTTATATATAATGATAAGAGTAACGGCTGGAATCACAGAAAAAGCTCTTTACAAACGATGTTATACTGTATGGAGTAATGGATAATTTACAGGGTTGTGAGCGACTGCAAAGAAATCTCGACAGAGTTGTGAGGTGGTCAGCAGGCAATGGTATGATGTTTACGGGGTGAAAAGTCAGACTGAAGGTTTCAGCAAGAGAATAAGTCCTCTCAATTTCAAATACTGCGTTCATGGTATGAGAGTTACTTATGGCCATCACTGCAAGTACTGTACGTACACTGACTGACAGAGCAAATGCAACACCAAGAAGGAGTGGTCAGAACTTTATGCCAATTGCAGGGTAGACTGACGTCACTGAGGTATGCTCATGATGTGAAATGCGCCGCTGTGCTGCGCACGTAGCGAACGATAAATGGGGCACGGCGTTGGCGAATGGCCCACTTCGTACCGTGATTTCTCAGCCGACAGTCATTGTAGAACGTGTTGTCGTGTGCCACAGGACACGTGTATAGCTAAGAATGCCAGGCCGCCGTCAACGGAGGCATTTCCAGCAGACAGACGACTTTACGAGGGGTATGGTGATCGGGCTGAGAAGGGCAGGTTGGTCGCTTCGTCAAATCGCAGCCGATACCCATAGGGATGTGTCCACGGTGCAGCGCCTGTGGCGAAGATGGCTGGCGCAGGGACATGTGGTACGTGTGAGGGGTCCAGGCGCAGCCCGAGTGACGTCAGCACGCGAGGATCGGCGCATCCGCCGCCAAGCGGTGGCAGCCCCGCACGCCACGTCAACCGCCATTCTTCAGCATGTGCAAGACACCCTGGCTGTTCCAATATCGACCAGAACAATTTCCCGTCGATTGGTTGAAGGAGGCCTGCACTCCCGGCGTCCGCTCAGAAGACTACCATTGACTCCACAGCATAGACGTGCACGCCTGGCATGGTGCCGGGCTAGAGCGACTTGGATGAGGGAATGGCGGAACGTCGTGTTCTCCGATGAGTCACGCTTCTGTTCTGTCAGTGATAGTCACCGCAGACGAGTGTGGCGTCGGCGTGGAGAAACGTCAAATCCGGCAGTAACTGTGGAGCGCCCTACCGCTAGACAACGCGGCATCATGGTTTGGGGCGCTATTGCGTATGATTCCACGTCACCTCTAGTGCGTATTCAAGGCACGTTAAATGCCCACCGCTACGTGCAGCATGTGCTGCGGCCGGTGGCACTCCCGTACCTTCAGGGGCTGCCCAATGCTCTGTTTCAGCAGGATAATGCCCGCCCACACACTGCTCGCATCTCCCAACAGGCTCTACGAAGTGTACAGATGCTTCCGTGGCCAGCGTACTCTCCGGATCTCTCACCAATCGAACACGTGTGGGATCTCATTGGACGCCGTTTGCAAACTCTGCCCCAGCCTCGTACGGACGACCAACTGTGGCAAATGGTTGACAGAGAATGGAGAACCATCCCTCAGGACAACATCCGCGCTCTTATTGATTCTGTACATGACGTGTTTCTGCGTGCATCGCCGCTCGCGGTGGTCCTACATCCTACTGAGTCGATGCCGTGCGCATTGTGTAACCTGCATATCGGTTTGAAATAAACATCAATTATTCGTCCGTGTCGTCTCTGTTTTTTCCCCAACTTTCATCCCTTTCGAAAAACTCCTCCTTGGTGTTGCATTGTCACTGTCAGTCAGTGTATATCTTGATTCGGGTAATCATAAAAACGGGATTGTAAATATGGGTTACAAATCTCTTCATATGGTTGTGGGAGTATTTGGAGGTTGTAGAAAGGATGTCAACGAGAGGGCGTATAAGTCGCTGGTAAGACCCCAATCAGAGTATGGTTCTAACATATGAGACCCTCACCAGGATTACTTGATACAAGGACTGGAAAAGATCAAAAGGAAAGCAGAACAATTATTCTGGGTGATTTACGACAAAGGAAACATTTTACGAAAATGTTGCAAACTTCGGGCTGGGAAGAATTGGAAGTAAGGAGTCGAGCTGTTCGACTAAGCGAAATGTTTCAAGCTGTCAGTGGTGAGATCGTTTGGAATGTCATTAGATAATGAATAAGCTTGAGAGGGGTTTTTAAGAGTAGAAAACGCCGTAAAATTGGAATTCAAAAGCACAAATTGCGGCAATATTCGTTTATAGGAAGAGGATGTAGGGGCTGGGATAATTTACCAAGGGAGTTGTTTGATAAATTTCTAAATTCTTTGAAATCATTTAAGAAAAGTCTAGGTATAGAACTTGGTAGGGAATCTGACACCTGGGTGACAACCCTAAATGCAGATCAATGGTGATTGATTAATTCCTGCAAAGTGTCCGTTTAAAATCTCTACCATCCATGACTTAAAACGTAATTTGACTTTAGTTCATTTTAATGTAAAAAGTCTTTAGTTTACCTCGAAACTACTGAATTAATTTGAATACAACCATATCAACTATAGTAACTGTAGACAGTCCTCAGTTCAATGAAAGTGAGAAAGAAACGTTCTTTACTGGGGAAGCAATTCCTGTACTAACCAGTCAACAGTTTGGGAGCAAACTCAATGTCTCCTCCAAAATGTTTGGGAACCAAATAAAACTTTGTGAACCAACTTCAGTTCGGACGAATTTGCTGGCCACGAACTTTATATTCTCTGCTCTCAATATTTTTCCAGCACTGAACATGGAATACTCTTTGTGTCTATAGATACGTGTGTTTGTACCAATATTCCATCAGTTGCGTCATACATTCGTCACATAAAACCAATTACAAGTTCCGTTAACAACACCACATGCCTGTTAGAGTTACTCAATGAATGTTTGATTTAACAAAAGAGAGAGAATAACCCATTTCATTAATTTATTAGAATGGAAGCAATTCACTGTATTGGAGGAATAATGATAACATATGTTACTGTAATTCAGTTTACACGGACATACGAATGAACCTTAACGCTCTGAGAGTAAACAATTGAACTTTGGAAGTGAAATATATTGTAGTAGCCTACTTTGTATTGTGTGGGAGGATGAACTGTTAAAAAATTGAGAGAGATGTACTGGAACTTAAAAGGATCTTATGGTTGAGCAGAATTCAATCAATCAATCAATCAATCAATCAATCAATCAATCAATCAATCAATCAATCAATCAATCAATCAATCAATCAATCAATCAATCAATCAATCAATGATCTGCATTCAGTGCCGTCGCCCAGGTGGCAGATTCCCTATCAGTTGTTTATCTAATTATTTCTTAAATATTTTTAACGAAATTGGAAATTTATCGGCATTTTCCTTGGTAATTTATTTCAATCCCTTACTACTTCTCGTCCTATAAATTAATATTTGCCTCAATCTGTCCTCTTGAATTCCAACTTTACCTTCATATTATGATCCTAAAGGCTCCACTCAAGAGTATTATTCTACTTATGTCATTCCACGCCATCTCACCAATGACAGCTGGAATTGTCCGTAATACAAATGATGAAAAGTATAGAGGAATTGCTGGACACAACTCAGAAAGCGCAATAGCTTGGCCGTGTGATGCGACGTAACAAATGGCACTTATACATCTGCACGTACTACATTATGGGCGTCTTAAGGAGAGAACTTATCATCATTATTTAACAGTACCACCAAATCAGGAATGCAACGACTCAGTTTTGAGAGAAGTACGGATGCATTGAAACTCACATCTGTGACCTTGAGAAGGGACAGGGAGGGAGACATTACCAGCGGCCGTCAACAGTAAGCATTTTACTTCACGCGCGGCCAATCACTTTGGCGCTAATTTGTGTTCGTGTTATAGTTTCGCTATTGTTGTATGTTGTGTCATAGTTGAAACAGTTCTTTGCAGATAATTGTATTAATGTTTTGTGTAATTAGTGCATGACGATGACTTCCAGTCGTGACATTTTAGCTTGGTTTGATGAAATTCCTAGTGATCAACTCGTGGGCGAGAACAGTGACTCGGACTGTGAAAGAGAACACAGCGAACACAATACGGATACTGAACAGTCCAAGACAGAAGAACGTGCTGATAGAACCGTACCTGGAGAGCAATCTTAGTTCGCGAACAATCTATGTTGGAGAAAAATGAGAATTTTATGTTTAGTGACAATGTTTATATAGGGAAAAGATACGTGACAAAGTGGAGCCGACGCCCTCCAAGAAGAAATCCACGCTCACGTACTTGTGCTGCAAATATGGTAACTCACACCCCTTATGAAAGGGCATTTCGAAAGACGCACAAACTATTTTAGAAAGCTGGGAATTGTTTTTTCCAGATACGTTTATAACCATTTGAGATATTCTTATTAGTAATTTTATTTGTAATTTTCAGTGTTAATTATAACCATTTGAGATTTATTCTTATGTTCATTTAATGTGTTAATACATTTACGTTTGAAATCGGTTGGTATTTATTATGTAAACACCGTATATCCTACCGTGAGCATTTTCCTAAACGCACGACCATTCGCGTTACTTTCATCCTAGCGACCACTTGTGGGTTAAGTCATAGTTTTCAACCTTGTGCAAGCAGGTGATGCACGAAAGAGAAGAAATATTTTTGAACTGGCAATATTGTTAAGGAGTTGCCTGGCCGAGGCGGTAAAGGTGTGCCTGGTTCACCCGGAAGGACGTGGGTGCGATCCCCGTGAGGAAGTCGAGAAAATTAAGAAACAAGATTTCTACTTCCGGAGGTGCACATGGCCCTGAGGTTCACTCAGCCTACAGCAAAAATGAATACCCAGTTAATTTCTGGGGGGCGGGGACAGAGGTGTCTGGGCGTAGAGTTAACCACTCTACCCCGCGAAGTGCCGGTGTTACAGACAGTGGAAGCTTTTACCTTCCAACACTCCGAGGGCCTTCATGGCCTGTAAGGAGATTACTTTGCTTTTTTCGTGTGTGGGGTATACTGTTACTAATAAAACGTTCACTATGTCACAATTAGTACACACACACACTCCACTAACTGCTGTCTATTTACAAGTCGCTTACTGAAGGACTCCAGTTGGTCATTTCTTTACTTGGTACAGTCTTTATTGACAGGCTCCACCTTCCACTTTCCCTCCCAGGCTCAGTCTCTCGCACACAACAGCTGCATGCAGACAGGCTTGATCACAGGGCTCCTGACCACCACAAAACACGACGGCTGTTCCTTGGCTTGACTCGAGAGAAAGTCCGCAACTCACACTATTACCATTATGCTATTATAAAATATGGTAGTTTCTCAGCCACATCACAAGATGACAGGGGGACAACTTGGAGGAGAGTATAGTTCAAGGGACAAGGCCAATAGAGAGTGCACCAGAGCAGCTAGCAGATGGATTAATAAGGTGAAGAAGGTCGCCTTGTACTACGGAACATTAGTACCATGAGTCACCATGTGCAGCGCAGACATCTAGGCGCGATATGACAGTCTTTTGTTTCTTTCTTGCGGACTGTGCACAAGGCTGCAAACTTGTCAGCTTGGAACTAGGGAGAAGACGATTGCAGTACGTTGTTAGGTGCGGCAATTGACATAACCATATAACCACTGGACTAGGGTGAAGCAAAGAGCGCCTGGGAGGCAGTATTCCGTAGGACGATAACAGCTCATTCTTTGTGGTATAGTGGTGAAAAGCTAAATTAATTATGCCGGCTAGTGACAAAGCCATTGGTCTGTATTGGTTAGGTCCGGCTAGTGGCGAATCCATTGGTCTGAATTGGTTAGATCAGATTGGACTGAGGTCAAGCCAAAGGGGATCGGATAGGACTCTAGCATTCCGTAGGGCAATAGATGAAGAATGGACAGTCGTAAACAATGAGGTCAGCAGGGCTACCGAGGCAGGTTACGAAAGATTATAAGGCCAAGTAGGAATCATTGGATAACTGTGGAGAAATTAGACATTGCTGATGAACGACGGAAATAAAAGAATGTAAAAACTGAGGAGGTCAGAAAGGAATACAGGCGATTAAAGAATATAGTAGATAAGAAGTGTAGGACAGCTAAGGCAGAATGGCTGAGAAAGAAGTGCAAGGATGTTGAAGGTTGTATGGTTATGGGAAAGTTAGATGCTGTATACAGATGCTGAATGCTGCATACAGGAAAATCAAGGAAACGTTTGGAGAAAGGAAAAAAGGTGTATGAATATTAATAGTTCAGATGGAAGATCACTTCGAGGGAAGGAAGGTTGGCAGGAACTTATTATACATTCGTATTAAAGTAAATAAATAGATGATAGGGTTCTGGAACAAGAAGAGGCTATTGATGCTAATGAAATGGGTGACCCAATTTTTAGCTCAGAATTCGATAGAGCCTTGAGAGACCTAAAGAGGAACAAAGCACTTGGAGTTGATGACACATATCCACAGAATTAATGACTGTCTTAGAAAAAGCCAGCATGGTGAGGTTATTCCAGTTAGTGTGTGATTTTAGAACACAATGTTGTTATACCAGTTGCCAAGAAATTAGGTGTTAACAAGTGTGAAAACTATTACAAAATTGGTTTAGGATTTCACGCTAGCAAAATTTTAACTCGTATTATTTACAGAATAATGAGAATACAAGTTCAAGTTGAGCTGGGAGAAGATCAGTTTGGCCAGAAAAATTTAAGAGCACGTGAAGCCATCCTTATTCTACGTCTGATCTTGGAGGATCGAATTAAGAAAAGCAAGCCCACCTACATGGCATTCGTAGATTTAGTAAAGGCATCCAATAATGTTGATTGGACCAAGCTATTTCAAATTCTGAAGGTGATCGGGATTAGATACCGAGAAAGAGGAATTATCTGCAATATTTAAAAAAAGAATCAGTCTGCAGTGATAAGAATTAAGTAAAGCCTATCAAAAAGATGCAGCAATCCATAAAGGAGTAAAGCTTGGCTGGAGTTAGTCCCCACTCCTTTTCAATGTTTGTATAGAACGGGCGGTAAAGGTAATCAGAGAGGGATTTGGAAAAGGAATCATAATCCAAGAGGAGGAAATGAAAACTCTGAGATTTGCCGATGTTATTGTTATTTTATCTGAGTCTGCAGATGGTCTGTAGAAATTGCTGAACGGCATGGACACAGTCTCGGAGAAGAAGTACAAGATGAAAATTAAAAAATCCAAAACAAAACTAACGAAGTGAATTCGAACGCAGTCAGGGGCTGCAAAAGATATTCGATTAGGAAGTTATGTCATAATCATTATGAAAATCAAAACCCATTGTAAACAGTGCTGATGGCTTGATACAGTTATTAAATTTTATAAGTGTTGGGAATGAAGTCTTAAAGGAAGTAGATGAATGCTGTCATTTGGGTAGTAGAAACATTAACGATGGCAGAAGTAAGGATGAGATAAAATGTAGGCTAGCACAAGCAAGGAGGTCTTTCTTAAGAAAAGAAATTTACTCAGGAATTATTTACTTAGGAATTATAAAGATGTATTTGAAGATTTTCGTTTCGAGCGTCGTGTTGTATGGACAATAACTCACTCAGAAAGAAATAGATTATAATCCTTAGAAATGTGGTGTTACAGAAGAATGCTGGAGGTGAGATGGTTAGACCGAATTACGAATGAAGAGGTACTATTTCGAATTTGTAAGAGGAAAACGATTTGAGAAATTTGAACAGAAGAAGAGATAGAATAATAGGACATATTTTAATACTCTCAGGAATTTTTAAGTTGGTTTTTGAGAAAAGTGTAGGTGGTAAAAAAGGTTGAGTTATACCAAGTCATGAATATGGCAAACAGATTAGTCTAGCTGTAGTAGTTACGTGGATATGGAAAGGTTAGCACAGGATAGGGTGGGATGAAGAGCTGCATCAAGCCAGTCTATGGACTGATGGCCCAAACAACAACAGAGCTATAGCAGCGTATTCTGTTTAGGGTAATGGTGAAAATCTGAAGTAATTAAGTATGCCAAATAGTGACAAAGCCATTGGTTTGGATTCGTTACGTGCTGCAGGGTAGGTAACGTATCGAGATCGGGTTGGTAACGGAATGTATATTCGTCTTGATTGCTAGCAATGACGTCATGTCCGATTATATCTCAGGCAATGAAAATTCTAGTAGCTACTTCAGCAACGGAGAATTAAGCTTTTTACTGTCCCGTAATGTTATAGTGCATACAGTAGTTCTAGCAGGAAGTGAACCAGATCATACGAGAGACAAAACATCGACAACAATGTAAGCAGTAGGTCAAGTCCAGAGCAAATTTACACAACTTATATGTAGAGGTCACGATGTTCAGTCATGAGAAAAAAGAATTGGAGAGGAACTCAGGGGTTGTGTACCCACACCACACCATTCATAGGAACAAGAAAGGAAGTTCAATTTCCGCTTCTGTGAGTTATTTCGAATAACAACATATCTGTCATGGAAGAGAACGAAACCACTACTATGTTAGGTATCATTGCGTAATATGTCGGTGAACGTTTGACCAATCTATTTGCCAAAAATTCTTACAAACTATAAAAAAAAAATGTCTTTTCTTCTTTTCGTATTGCGAACTGTTAAACACAAAGCAATTTGGCCCGGTTTTACGGCCGGTTACCCTCCCTGACGCTAACTCTCTGTGTAGGCGTCTCTTGGGAGTCTTTGGGTGAGTTTTCATGAATTTTGTTGGGTAAACACCAAATGTATCACCAGAGATCTTTTATATACCGATATCATACGGCATTCGAATGCCGAATTGACTTTCCAGCGCCTTCAAAAATCGCACTAACCCTGCTGGGTTTGAACCCACTATCTTGGGATTTAGGAAAGAAGAAAATATAAAAATGATGTGCAGGACAGATCCTTCCTTTATACTTCCCAGGGACCCATCATCGCCGCCCTCCTTACTAACACCTAGACTGTGTAGAGACCATGTGCTGTGTTTATATTGGCCGACTATGCTTCCATTCACCGACCAAGTTTCATAATGTTTCTGATACAGCTCACAACGTGCGCAAATACAGGGCTGCCATATTGGGTAAAAGTATGTCACAGAACAAATATACTCACCAATGACAATCATTTATTGTGGAAGGATGAAGCCCACTCCAATAGTGGATTATTTAAAGGCCTGGAACTAGTATTAAAGTTTCAGCTCTCTTACCTATGTCTAATGAAATGAGCAACACCAGATAAAATAAATCATTTTAATAAATCTGTTTGAATGTAACAAGTATCGCACAACATATAGTTAGATGAACGGCTTTAAATGCTAAGGCTTTGTTGATAATTAAAAATAGTGAACTTAAATGACCAACTAGGGATATGAAGTTTGCTGATAATCAAAATTAAAACCTAAGTGAGGTACCTCAATAAAAAAAAAAAACATTATTTAAATTATATCTAGAAGAAATAGATTAATCTTAAATGGAACATAACATCCGGAACTCCAAAATTATTTCTGTTCAGTGAGACCAGTAATGTATTCTCAGAATAATGAAACAATTCCACAACATTTAAGTTTACAGATGAAAATAATTTAAGTATGAAACAAAATGATTGGACAATCAGTTAGGATTCTACACGGAGTCAAGCTTAAGGTTCACAAGAAATAGTTATCCGCATCTTCATTTCTTTTACCAGTAACATCTGAACTGAAGTCACACTTTGTTTTCAAAAAACGAGGGGAAGGTGTAAAAAAACAATTCATCGTCAAATAAACGTAGGAAGCTGGCAACAACCAGAACAGTAGCCAAGACCAAATGTAACGTACCGAAAAACAAGCCTAAAGCAAGGTACCGTAATAATTTTGAGGTTACAGTTGCATATGAAGAAACAAATGTGAGGCTGTACAAAATCATCCATTTTAGGCCTAACCTCACTTATACAAGGGCGTTAATAGGCCTTAAATAAACTATACCAAAGATTAAATAAGGAAAAAGCATCTAAACTTGACTAACAATGATGTAAGCAGAAGAAAACATTGATTTTAGCGAATATCACTGATTTCGAATTGAGTCAACTGAATATCAGGTACAGTTCACAGTACGATAAAATTGATACCAAACTTAGCCCTACATATCAGTGCATTTAGTTAGAGGTTCTGGAATAAACACAGCAGAACAATGTAAATTAAAACACTACTAGGCCTAAATTGGCGTAGAAGAAAAAAAACTTATCCCACATTAAATACTGAAGAAAAACAACTTCGGCGGCTGGCGTCGATGCCAGAAAGGGTGTTCAGCCCTTAATCCAAAAGCGATCCTTAACCAGGATCATATTCTTGTCTTCTTGCCATCCTTTTTAGCGAGAGACACAACATTCCATCTGATGCTGATTCCATCATAGCGTCGAATAACAACAGCACTTTACACTTGTCCGTCTCAATAATTTACTTTATTGTCGCAGTTTATTCCGGCAGCCGCTAGGAGCGCCACCAACTGGTTGATTCTTTATTAACGAGGAGCACCAACAGGCTGCCCTGCGATGCACACTCACTTCAATAATGTGACACGAATTTTAAATTACTTGCCAAAGAAATCCAAGTTCTTTAATACGTCTCAAAGTAAGAGAACCGCCAATTTGTGAATTGACATGACATGTGCTGGATGTGAATACCTTATCCGCGGCGTGATAACATTAAGTATTGGCAAGGTGAAATTCCTCCACATGGCTTGGTCGGGCTTGAGAGTTATGTCGAGAAATAAGCATTAAACACTAACACACCGTCGGTTTTTGCCAATTCCACCGTAGCGTGATTGCTGTGGGCCGATCCTATCAGCAGGAGGTCCTAGTTCATGTTCCCCCCGCCCCTGGAGAAGTTTATTTCTTCTATTGGCGCTATCAAGCCGGACATAGGCTACGTGCAGAAGTAGAAAACCGCCTCTCGGAGCTCATCTGAAGTCGCCCGCGAAGCGATTTGAATGTCCAACTTCAGCAGCTAATGAAATTACAACGGCGCGAATTTCTAATTATTTTTCCAATTACTATTTATCAGTATAACGAACCACTAACGCTCGTATACCCAGTTCACGTTGTTTACTATAAATGAGGGCATTAAAATTACAAAACATCATCCGTGCTTGTTCTTGAGCAAGAAGCATTTTAGAAAGTTCATTATATTCCTATGCCATTTAAACTTATTGAATAAAATAATTAAACAACAAAAGTATGGTTACAGACAGTGCCGAATTAACTACTGCAACGTCTCTTGGAGCAAATAACTTTGCCCCCCCCCCCCCCCGCCCATCCGCCCTAATAAACCTGTAAATACAAAATTGTAATTACTATTATTTTAATATAATGAATAAAATAACGCAATAGAATGCCTCCAAGGTAAAATATCAAACATTAAATAATTATAATAGTAACATTCTCCCCCACTAACCCTGGAACAAAAGAAGATAACAGCATTAACGATTAAATTATCTTCTTCTTCTTTTCCTGCCGCTTTTTCCCACACCTGTGGGGTCGCGGGTGCGAACTGCGTCGCACATGTGGATTTGGCCCTGTTTTTACGGCCGGATGTCCTTCCTGACGCCAACGCTCTATGGAGGGATGTAAGCATTATTGCGTGTTTCTGTGGTAGTTGGTAGTGTAGTGTGTTGTCTGAATATGATGAGGAGAGTGTTGGGACGGACGTATACACCCAGTCCCCGAGCCAGAAGAATTAATCAGAAGCGATTAATATCCCCGACCCGGCCGGGAATCGAACCCGGGACCCTCTGAACCGAAGGCCAGCACGCTGACCATTCAGCCAACGAGTCGGACATTAACAATTAAATTACCAATTTTTGATATTTTTAAACTCCATTAAAATTGTTACTGTATTCCAGATCCGAATGGTCACCCTCATTGGAGGACGAATGATTTATTTCTTTAATAAATCTCTCTCTCACTATCCTGGCTTTTAAATATTAGCACGTAATCACCGTGAGAGTGTTGTTGAAAATTGGGTTGTCCATCCAAAAAGTTTGCAACGGGCATAAAAACAGTACGTTGGCTGCAGGAATAAACCAAATATTCACGTTTCATAATGTCTCCGTTTTAAATGCTTTCTTTCAAACAGCACTCTCGTCAGAAATCGCTAATTATCTGGATATATCCACATAGTCTTCTTCACTCTATTTTCAGCATAGTACATTCTAGTAAAATTATTCATAAGCCAAAAGTAACTGTAAATGTCTTTCCCATTCTACCGCCTCAAGGGCAGTGCCCTGGAGCGTGAGATCTTGCGTCGCGGATACAACTGGGGAGGAGGACCAGTAGATCACCCAGGCAGCCTCACCTGGTATGCTGAACAGGGTCCTTGTCAGAGGATGGGAAGATTGGAAGGGACACACAACGAAGAGGGAAGGAAGCCGCCGTGGCCCGGCATTTGACTGGAGAAGTGGGAAACCACGGAATACCACTTCGAGGATGAATGAGATAGGAATCGAACACACCTCTACTCAGTTAACTCTCCGATTCTGAGTGCACACCGTTCCAGCCCTCGTACTATTTTTCTAAATTTCGTGACAGAGCCGAGAATCGAACCTGGGCCTCCAGGAGTGGCAGCTAATCACGCTAATCACTACACCCCAGAGGCGGAGAGGATGATCGTTTCGTTTAAAATACCTTCTCTTCGTACCAGACCGTCTCCACGATTTTCACTTACAATTCCAACAGCAGACCAATGGAACACAACTAAAAGTGGACGTACATTCATCAAAGTTTTCTGCGCCGTTACCATCATTTTTATTTTCGTCATTGCATGAGAATTTATTTGAGTTATAGTTTGGATCCTGTGTAAAATAAGTCTACTTTTGGTCTTTGAGAGAACAATTCAATTGCACTCATCTTATTTTCTTCTGCTAATATGCTATAATTTCGACTCATACCGTAATTGTTTACGACCATCCATGTTTAAACGTTTAATGGAACTCTCAAGAAATGAATGAAATTGGCTTTCACAGACTTCTTCGAATCTCTTGGTAATATGGGTTGTCCCTAGGTGGCGTTGATTCACCGCCCGTTTTACTAAGTTGTAGCCCGAAGTCATCTTGGTACCCGTATGCAGAACCGAGGGGGCTGTATTTCAACATTGTGCTGGGATTTATAGTACAGTATTATTATTGACTGTCTTCACATAAGCGGAACGAAAATTCCGTTATTCATGTCGGGAGCTTTTGCTTTTGAATACTACGAAAGTGCGTGCATTTTAAAGTCTAGTTTTCAAACTACTAGACTTAATCATTTTTGCCGCCCTATTAATTTGGCCCATGCTTAAATACGACTCTGGTTAGAGGTTGTTGTTGTTTGAGTCATCAGTCCATAGACTGGTTTGATGCAGCTCTCCATGCCACCCTATCCTGTGCTAATATTTTCATTTCTACGTAACTATTGCATCCTACATCTGCTCTAATCTGCCTGTCATATTCATACCTTGGTCTACCCCTACCGTTCTTACCACCTACACTTCCTTCAAAAACCAACTGAACAAGTCCTGGGTGTCTTAAGATATGTCCTATCATTCTATCTCTTCTTCTCGTCAAATTTAGCCAAATCGATCTCCTCTCACCAATTCGATTCAGTATCTCTTCATTCGTGATTCGATCTATCCATCTCACCTTCAGCATTCTTCTGTAACACCACATTTCAAAAGCTTCTATTCTCTTTCTTTCTGAGCTAGTTATCGTCCATGTTTCACTTCCATACAATGCCACGCTAGTAGTATAATAAGCGGGTTCGGCGGCCGCCGCCGCCGCACGCCTCCTCCGCCGCCTCCGCCGCCGCCGCCGCCCGCGGGAAATTTGAATTTTGGCGGGAAATTTGAATTTTGGCGGGAGATTTGAATTTGTAAACAAAGCCACGTGCTTTTTGACAGCTGTCATCGACAACAACGCAACGCTAACCTCACTGCTGCCATCTTGACGGGCCTAAACCTCACTAGTGCCAACTTAAACTAACTAGCATGAGGTAAACAAAGCCACGTGTTTTTTGACAGCCACGTGCTTTTTGACAGACAACAACGCATCGCTAACCTCAGTACTGCCATCTTGACGGGCCTAAACCTCAGTAGTGCCAACTTAACCTAACTAGCGCGAGGTAAACAAAGCCACGTGCTTTTTGACAGCCACGAGCTTTTTGACAGATTTGTAAACAAAGCCACGTGCTTTTTGACAGACAACAACGCATCGCAAACCTCAGTACTGCCATCTTGACGGGCCTAAACCTTAGTAGTACCAACTTAACCTAACTAGCGCGAGATAAACAAAGCCACGTGCTTTTTGACAGCCACGTGCTTTTTGGACAGCTGTCATTCGCCATCTTTAAACTACAGAGCACCGTGCTGCCCTCTTTCGTCACCTGTCATCGGCAGTGCTGCCATCTTGACGGACCTAAACCTTAGTGCTACCAACTTAACCTCACTAGCTCGAGATAAACAAATCCACGTGCTTTTTGACAGCCACGTGCTTTTTTGATAGCTGTCATCCGCCATCTTTAATCTATAGAGCACAGTGCTGCCCTCTTTAGCTACTTACCTTTGAAATGTGGTGGCGGATAATTTGAAAAATGCTTTTCGACAAGCAGCCATCTTTAATCCAGAGAGAACAGTGCTGCCCTCTATGTGGTGGCGGCAAATTGAAAAATTCCACGTGCTCTTGTTTGAAAACAAACTCACGTGCTTTTTTGACAGCTGTCATCTGCCATCTTTAATCTATAGAGCACAGTGCTGCCCTCTTTAGTTTGAAATGTGGTGGTAAATTCCACGTGCTCTT
The DNA here is from genome assembly GCF_040414725.1 of Anabrus simplex. NCBI lineage: Eukaryota > Metazoa > Arthropoda > Insecta > Orthoptera > Tettigoniidae > Anabrus > Anabrus simplex. The sequence goes on along the minus strand of NC_090265.1, from coordinate 1,701,020,756 downwards.
GTTTGGAAACAAAGCCATGTGCTTTTTTGACAGCTGTCATCCGCCATCTTTAATCAACAGAGCACTGTGCTACTATCATGCGGGCAATTTCATCACCTGTCATCCGCCATCTTTAATCCACAGAACACCGTGCTGCCCTCTTTATAGCTACTACCTTAAGCACGTAGTAGCGGGCAATTTGAAAAGTTCTGTTAGCTATCATCCGCCATCTTTAATCAAGAGAGCACCGTGCTGCCATCTTTAGCTAGATACCTTTGAAATGTGGTGGCGGCAAATTGAAAAATTCTACGTGCTCTTGTTTGGAAACAAACTCACGTGCTTTTTCGACAGCTACCATCCGCCATCTTTAATCAACAGAGCATAGTGCTGCCCTCTTTAGTTTGAAATGTGATGGCGGCAAATTCTACGAGCTCTTGTTTGGTAAACAAAGCCATGTGCTTTTTTGACAGCTGTCATCCGCCATCTTTAATACAGAGAGCACCGTGCTGCCCTCTTTATCGTAGTAGATGTAAATTCGTCACCTGTCATCCGCAGTGCTGCCGTCTTTAGCTAGATACCTTTGAAAAGTGGTGGCAGATAATTTAAAAAGAAAAATTCTACAGCAGCCCTCTCTCGACGCTAATTGCATAAGATGGCGGCTATACATGACTCCTTAAGGGTGCTTACGCAAGATGGCTGCTATACACAGGTTCTTATGAGACGCCCTTGGGATGCTTGCGCAAGATGGCAGTTATACATGGCTCCTTATGAGATACCCTAGGGATGCTTGCGCAAGATAGCGGCTGCTCTTATGGGACGGCTTAAGGGTCCTTGCACAAGATGGCTTGAGACGCCCTAAGGATGCTTGCGCAAGATGGCGGACACAAGATGGCTGCTGCTCTTAGCTTAGAGGCTAACGTGTCGTGCTAGTTCGATTCATTAAATTTGGGGCTTAAATGCATAATGTTAAATATCTCGAAAACGATGCATCGTAGAGCAAAACGGACAAAATTTTTCTACCCAATACCTCGGTTCGCAGTATGGGGAACAAGTAAAACATAGTCTAATGATGGGATCAACGGTTCGGTTCCTACTTAGGCCCTTTGGCATTTGCTCTGTTTTAGCTTGTATTGAAGCGAGTCTTCGTAACATGATCAGGTCTAGCTATGGTAGAGAGTATAACGTACCGTGCAGGTTCGATTCACTAAATTTGGAGGCTTAAATGCAAAATGTTAAATATCTCGAAAACGATGCATCGTAGAGCAAAACGGACAAACTTTTTCCGCCTAATACGTAGGTTCGTAGTATCAGGAACAAGAAAAAACATTGTCTAATGATGAGATCAACGGTTCGATTCCTACTTAAGCCCTTTGGCATTCGCAGCTATCTATTTCTACAAGATGGTGGCTGCTCTTATGAGAAACAAGATGCCTTGAGACGTCCTAGGGATGTTTATGCAAGATGGCAGACACAAAATGGTGACTATACATAGCTCCTTATGAGACGGCCTAGGGGTGCTCGCACAAGATGGCGGCTACTCTTATGAAGAAAGCTAGCTTAGAGGCTACTGCGCAAGATAACAGCTGCTGTTATGCATGTGGTGGAGGGCAATTTGAAATTCTATGTGCTTAATCAACAGAGCACCCTGCCGCCCTCTCTAGCTGAAATGTGGTGGTGGATAATTTGAAAAATTCTTTTGACAGCTATCATCTTTAAAAACAATGCCGACTATACATAGGCTGTTAAGGCCTTATCATTCTCCTCCTCCTCCTCCTCCTCCTCCTCCTCCTCCTCCTCCTCCTCCCCCTCCTCCTCCTCCTCCTTCTCTACCTCCTCCTCCGCCTCTTATGTCAAGGCATAGCTTTATATCGAACAAGTTTAAACCTGCATCGCGAAGGCAAGCGTGTGCAGCGATAACATTATTGTGCATGTCTAGACTTTCGAAACATAAGAAGAGTAGAATCAAACGCTGTACTCGATACGACATGTGATCAGAACATTGATTGATGCGTTCAGAAAACAAAATAAGTGATCAAGACTAGAATCGAACAATGTACTCAATACATCATGTGTTTAGAATATGTCAGGGGATACGCTTGTTCTAAGAAGATCAGATTGAAACATAACAAGACTAGAATAGAACACTGTAATCGATGTTGTTAACTTCAACATGTGATCAGAACATTGATTGATGTGTTCAGAACACAAAATAAGTGATCATGACTAGAATCGAACACTGTACTCCATACAACATGTGATCAGAACATTGATCGATGTGTTCAGAACACGAAATAAGTGATCAAGACTAGAATCGAACACTGTACTCAATACAACATGTGTTTAGAACATAACAAGACTAGAATCGAACACTGTAATCGATGTTGATGTGTTCAGAGCAAAAGTACAATTTTGATGATTTGCTTAGTGTAAAATCAAAAACTATGGAAACACACTGTGCACATATCGCGTAGCTAACTCGCTCAGTAAGCAATATTGCAAAACTACAACTTCAATGATTTGCATAGTGTAAAAATCAAAAACACACTGTACCCATACTGCGCAGCTAACTCGCTCGGTAAACGATATAGCCAAAGTATAACTTCAAATTATTTACCTTCCATCATTCGTCTTGTGTGTAAAAATCAGTCGAACAAGTTATCGCATTAACATGGCTGAAAAAAAATCGTGATAGGGTATGGAACCCAGGGGTTACATCTTATCAGAAGGGCAAAAAGGATGAAAGGACTCTTCCTCCTCCTTACCGCACATTCCTTGGCTGAAGGGCTAATGGGCAAAAGGGCTAAAGGGCTAAAGGGCTAATGGGCTAAAGGGCTAATAGGCTAAAGGTCTAAAGGAGCAACAACCTCGTCGATCGCTATCAGCAAGAACGCTTGTACTTTGTAGAAAATTAATCTTTATTTGTAAATGGTTTCATGTTCAGAACAAGGAATGGAACCTAGGGGTTACGTCTTACGTAATAAAATCCCCGAGGTGCGATGAGTTACGTTTTTCGAACTAGTGTTTGGAACACTGAACTTTTCAAGATGATAGCAGAGAGTTTAGCAATGTTCTGTTGTTGGATCTTAAATTCCGCGCTACAACATGCATAAGGTGGTAGCCTTGAGGTTTACCGCCGTAAAGATGGCAAGAGTGAGGTTAACAATGTTCTGTTGTTGGATTTTAAATTCCGCGCTATAACATGCATAAGGTGGCAGCCTTGAGGTTTACGGCTGTAAAGATGGCAGCAGTAGAATGTACAAAGTCCGCATGTGTTTGTACTGCTATCTTAGCATAGCCTATGTGCATGAACTTAAAGCATAAAGAATAGATATGTGTAAAAAATCTTGTGAACATAGCAGAGTGTTAAGTACGTAGGTGTAGACATTGAACTTTACATGCTGAGGTAACATACTACGTGACCGTGACGTCACAGCCACGTGCTCTTGTTTGGTAAACATAGCCACGTGCTTTTTTGACAGCTGTCTTCTTGACGAAACCTAACCTCACTTTGAAGGACAATAGAGCGTCGCTAACCTCACTGCTGCCATCTTTACAGCGGTAAACCTCAAGGCTGCCACCTTATGCATGTTATAGCGCGGAATTTAAAATCCAACAACAGAACATTGTTAACCTCACTCTTGCCATCTTTACGGCGGTAAACCTCAAGGCTACCACCTTATGCATGTTGTAGCGCGAAATTTAAGATCCAACAACAGAACATTGCTAAACTCTCTGCTATCATCTTGAAAAGTTCAGTGTTCCAAACACTAGTTCGAAAAACGTAACTCATCGCACCTCGGGGATTTTATTACGTAAGACGTAACCCCTAGGTTCCATTCCTTGTTCTGAACATGAAACCATTTACAAATAAAGATTAATTTTCTACAAAGTACAAGCGTTCTTGCTGATAGCGATCGACGAGGTTGTTGCTCCTTTAGACCTTTAGCCTATTAGCCCTTTAGCCCATTAGCCCTTTAGCCCTTTAGCCCTTTTGCCCATTAGCCCTTCAGCCAAGGAATGTGCGGTAAGGAGGAGGAAGAGTCCTTTCATCCTTTTTGCCCTTCTGATAAGATGTAACCCCTGGGTTCCATACCCTATCACGATTTTTTTTCAGCCATGTTAATGCGATAACTTGTTCGACTGATTTTTACACACAAGACGAATGATGGAAGGTAAATAATTTGAAGTTATACTTTGGCTATATCGTTTACCGAGCGAGTTAGCTGCGCAGTATGGGTACAGTGTGTTTTTGATTTTTACACTATGCAAATCATTGAAGTTGTAGTTTTGCAATATTGCTTACTGAGCGAGTTAGCTACGCGATATGTGCACAGTGTGTTTCCATAGTTTTTGATTTTACACTAAGCAAATCATCAAAATTGTACTTTTGCTCTGAACACATCAACATCGATTACAGTGTTCGATTCTAGTCTTGTTATGTTCTAAACACATGTTGTATTGAGTACAGTGTTCGATTCTAGTCTTGATCACTTATTTCGTGTTCTGAACACATCGATCAATGTTCTGATCACATGTTGTATGGAGTACAGTGTTCGATTCTAGTCATGATCATTTATTTTGTGTTCTGAACACATCAATCAATGTTCTGATCACATGTTGAAGTTAACAACATCGATTACAGTGTTCTATTCTAGTCTTGTTATGTTTCAATCTGATCTTCTTAGAACAAGCGTATCCCCTGACATATTCTAAACACATGATGTATTGAGTACATTGTTCGATTCTAGTCTTGATCACTTATTTTGTTTTCTGAACGCATCAATCAATGTTCTGATCACATGTCGTATCGAGTACAGCGTTTGATTCTACTCTTCTTATGTTTCGAAAGTCTAGACATGCACAATAATGTTATCGCTGCACACGCTTGCCTTCGCGATGCAGGTTTAAACTTGTTCGATATAAAGCTATGCCTTGACATAAGAGGCGGAGGAGGAGGTGGAGAAGGAGGAGGAGAGGGAGGAGGAGGAGGAGGAGGAGGAGGAGGAGGAGGAGGAGAATGATAAGGCCTTAACAGCCTATGTATAGTCGGCATTGTTTTTAAAGATGATAGCTGTCAAAAGAATTTTTCAAATTATCCACCACCACATTTCAGCTAAAGAGGGCGGCAGGGTGCTCTGTTGATTAAGCACATAGAATTTCAAATTGCCCTCCACCACATGCATAACAGCAGCTGTTATCTTGCGCAGTAGCCTCTAAGCTAGCTTTCTTCATAAGAGTAGCCGCCATCTTGTGCAAGCACCCCTAGGCCGTCTCATAAGGAGCTATGTATAGTCACCATTTTGTGTCTGCCATCTTGCTTAAACATCCCTAGGACGTCTCAAGGCATCTTGTTTCTCATAAGAGCAGCCACCATCTTGTAGAAATAGATAGCTGCGAATGCCAAAGGGCTTAAGTAGGAATCGAACCGTTGATCTCATCATTAGACAATGTTTTTTCTTGTTCCTGATACTACGAACCTACGTATTAGGCGGAAAAAGTTTGTCCGTTTTGCTCTACGATGCATCGTTTTCGAGATATTTAACATTTTGCATTTAAGCCTCCAAATTTAATGAATCGAATCTGCACGGTACGTTATACTCTCTACCATAGCTAGACCTGATCATGTTACGAAGACTCGCTTCAATACAAGCTAAAACAGAGCAAATGCCAAAGGGCCTAAGTAGGAACCGAACCGTTGATCCCATCATTAGACTATGTTTTACTTGTTCCCCATACTGCGAACCGAGGTATTGGGTAGAAAAATTTTGTCCGTTTTGCTCTACGATGCATCGTTTTCGAGATATTTAACATTATGCATTTAAGCCCCAAATTTAATGAATCGAACTAGCACGACACGTTAGCCTCTAAGCTAAGAGCAGCAGCCATCTTGTGTCCGCCATCTTGCGCAAGCATCCTTAGGGGGTCTCAAGCCATCTTGTGCAAGGACCCTTAAGCCGTCCCATAAGAGCAGCCGCTATCTTGCGCAAGCATCCCTAGGGTATCTCATAAGGAGCCATGTATAACTGCCATCTTGCGCAAGCATCCCAAGGGCGTCTCATAAGAACCTGTGTATAGCAGCCATCTTGCGTAAGCACCCTTAAGGAGTCATGTATAGCCGCCATCTTATGCAATTAGCGTCGAGAGAGGGCTGCTGTAGAATTTTTCTTTTTAAATTATCTGCCACCACTTTTCAAAGGTATCTAGCTAAAGATGGTAGCACTGCGGATGACAGGTGACGAATTTACATCTACTACGATAAAGAGGGCAGCACGGTGCTCTCTGTATTAAAGATGGCGGATGACAGCTGTCAAAAAAGCACATGGCTATGTTTACCAAACAAGAGCTCGTAGAATTTGCCGCCATCACATTTCAAACTAAAGAGGGCAGCACTATGCTCTGTTGATTAAAGATGGCGGATGGTAGCTGTCGAAAAAGCACGTGAGTTTGTTTCCAAACAAGAGCACGTAGAATTTTTCAATTTGCCGCCACCACATTTCAAAGGTATCTAGCTAAAGATGGCAGCACGGTGCTCTCTTGATTAAAGATGGCGGATGATAGCTAACAGAACTTTTCAAATTGCCCGCTACTACGTGCTTAAGGTAGTAGCCATAAAGAGGGCAGCACGGTGTTCTGTGGATTAAAGATGGCGGATGACAGGTGATGAAATTGCCCGCATGATAGTAGCACAGTGCTCTGTTGATTAAAGATGGCGGATGACAGCTGTCAAAAAAGCACATGGCTTTGTTTCCAAACAAGAGCACGTGGAATTTACCACCACATTTCAAACTAAAGAGGGCAGCACTGTGCTCTATAGATTAAAGATGGCAGATGACAGCTGTCAAAAAAGCACGTGAGTTTGTTTTCAAACAAGAGCACGTGGAATTTTTCAATTTGCCGCCACCACATAGAGGGCAGCACTGTTCTCTCTGGATTAAAGATGGCAGCTTGTCGAAAAGCATTTTTCAAATTATCCGCCACCACATTTCAAAGGTAAGTAGCTAAAGAGGGCAGCACTGTGCTCTATAGATTAAAGATGGCGGATGACAGCTATCAAAAAAGCACGTGGCTGTCAAAAAGCACGTGGATTTGTTTATCCCGAGCTAGTGAGGTTAAGTTGGTAGCACTAAGGTTTAGGTCCGTCAAGATGGCAGCACTGCCGATGACAGGTGACGAAAGAGGGCAGCACGTAGCTCTGTAGTTTAAAGATGGCGAATGACAGCTGTCAAAATAGCACGTGGCTGTCAAAAAGCACGTGGCTTTGTTTATCTCGCGCTAGTTAGGTTAAGTTGGTACTACTGAGGTTTAGGCCCGTCAAGATGGCAGTACTGAGGTTAGCGATGCGTTGTTGTCGATGACAGCTGTCAAAAAGCACGTGGCTTTGTTTACAAATCTGTCAAAAAGCACGTGGCTGTCAAAAAGCACGTGGCTTTGTTTACCTCATGCTAGTTAGGTTAAGTTGGTACTACTAAGGTTTAGGCCCGTCAAGATGGCAGTACTGAGGTTTGCGATGCGTTGTTGTCTGTCCAAAAGCACGTGGCTTTGTTTACAAATCTGTCAAAAAGCTCGTGGCTGTCAAAAAGCACGTGGCTTTGTTTACCTCGCGCTAGTTAGGTTAAGTTGGCACTACTGAGGTTTAGGCCCGTCAAGATGGCAGTACTGAGGTTAGCGATGCGTTGTTGTCTGTCAAAAAGCACGTGGCTGTCAAAAAACACGTGGCTTTGTTTACCTCATGCTAGTTAGGTTAAGTTGGCACTAGTGAGGTTTAGGCCCGTCAAGATGGCAGCAGTGAGGTTAGCGTTGCGTTGTTGTCGATTACAGCTGTCAAAAAGCACGTGGCTTTGTTTACAAATTCAAATCTCCCGCCAAAATTCAAATTTCCCGCCAAAATTCACATTTCCCGCGGGCGGCGGCGGCGGCGGAGGCGGCGGAGGAGGAGGCGTGCGGCGGCGGCCGCCGAACCCGCTTATTATACTACTCACGCTCCACACGAAAGTCTTCAAAAACATCTTTCTAATTCCGATATCAATGTTTGAAGTGAGCAAATTTCTTTTCTTAAGAAAGCTCTTCCTTGCTTGTGCTAGTCTGCATTTTATGTCCTCCTTACTTCTGCCATCGTTAGTTATTTTACTACCCAAGTAACAATATTCATCTACTTCCTTTAAGACTTCGTTTCCTAATCTAATATTTCCTACATCACCTGCCTTCGTTCGACTGCACTTCATTACTTTCGTTTTGGACTTATTTATTTTCATCTTGTACTCCTTACCCAAGACTTCATCCATACCATTCAGCAACTTCTCGAGATCTTCTGCAGTCTCAGATAAAATAACAATATCATCGGCAAATCTCAAGGTTTTGATTTCCTCTCCTTGGACTGTGATTCCCTTTCCAAAATTCTCTTTGATTTCCTTTACTGCCTGTTCTATATAAACATTGAAAAGGAGAGGGGACAAACTGCAGCCTTGCCTCACTCCTGTCTGGATTGCTGCTTCTTTTTCCAAGCCCTCGATTCTTATCACTGCAGACTGATTTTTATACAGATGGTAGATAATTCTTCGTTCTCGGTATCTGATCCCTATCATCTTCGGAATCATAAATAGCTTGGTCCAATCAACATTATCGAATGCCTTCTCTAGATCTACAAATGCCATGTACGTAGGCTTGTCCTTCTTGATTCGATCCTCTAAGATCAGACGTAAAGTCAGGATTGCTTCACGTGTTCCTACATTTCTTCTGAAGCCAAACTGATCTTCTCCCAACTCAGCTTCAACTTGTTTTTCCATTCTTCTGTAAATAATATGTGTTAAAATTTTGCAGGCATGGGATACTAAACTAATGGTGCGGTAGTTTTCACACCTGTCAGCACCGGCTTTCTTGGGAATAGGTATAACAACATTCTGCCGAAAATCGGATGGGACTTTTCCTGTCTCATACATCTTGCACACTAAATGAAATAACCTTGCCATGCTGGTTTCTCCTAAGGCAGTCAGTAATTCAGAGGGAATGTCATCAATTCCAGGTGCCTTGTTCCTCTTTAGGTCACTCACAGCTCTGTCAAACTCTGACCTCAAAATTGGGTCTCCCATTTCATCAGCATCAACAGCCTCTTCATGTTCCAGAACGAAATTATCTACATCTTTACCTTGATGCAATTGTTGGATATGCTCCTGCCATCTTTCTGCTTTGTCTTCTTTCCCTAGAAGTGGCTTTCCATCTGAGCTCTTAATATCGTCCCTGTTCCACCAAAACGGCGAATGTAACAATGCTCTTCCTATCCATTATTTCCCTTAAGACTGGTCACGCCTTCCAGCCACATATTGATATGCAGTCCATCAGAACAATTTTCGTTGAGTTCATTTTCCTATGCGCGTGTGTAAAGGAAAATGAACCTTAAATACATCACACTCTAGGACTGGGTAAATGTCATGTAGACATACATTCCTTTAGTATGGTACAGTAAGGTTCATTTTCCTTTACACACGCACATAGGAAAATGAACTCAACGGAAATTGTTCTGATGGACCGAATATCAATATGTGGCTGGAAGGCGTGACCAGTCTTAAGGGAAATAATGGATAGGAAGAGCATTGTAACATTCGCCGTTTTGGCAGAACAGGGACGATATTCATGCACCTAGATTTCCTTTCTCCAAAGGTTTCCTTGATTTTCCTGTATGCAGCATCTACCTTTCCCAGGACCATACAGCCTTCGACATCCTTGCACTTCTCCTTCAGCCATTCTTCCTTAGCTACCTTGCACTTTCTATCCACTTGATTCTTTAATCGCCTGTATTCTTTTCTGCCCTCTTCATTTCTAGCATTCTTGTATTTTCGTCGTTCATCAATCAGGTCTATTATCTCCTGAGTCATCCACTGATTGTTAGTTGATCTTTTATTCCTTCCTAACATTTCTTCAGCAGCCCTACTGACTTCATTTTTCATGACTCTCCACTCTTCCTCTATAGTGTTTCCTTCAGCCTTTTCATTTAGTCCTTGTGCAACATGTTCCTTGAAACAATCCCACACACTCTTTTCTTTCAACTTGTCTAAATCCCATCTTTTTGCATTCTTTCCTTTCTTCAATATCTTCAACTTCAGATGGCATTTCATGACCAACAAGTTGTGGTCAGAGTCCACGTCTGCTCCTGGGAAAGTTTTGCAATCCAACACCTGGTTTCTGAATCTCTGCCTAATCATAATGAAGTCTATTTGATACCTTCCAGTGTCTCCAGGTCTCGTCCACGTATACAGCCGTCGTTTGTGGTGTTTGAACCAAGTATTGGCAAGGACTAAATTATGATCAGTGCAGAACTCAACCAGCCGACTTCCTCTTTCGTTCCTTTGTCCCAATCCAAATTCTCCTACTGTACTGCCTTCTCTTCCTTGGCCTACCACTGCATTCCTGTCTCCCATCACAATTAGATTCTCATCACCTTTTACATATTGTATTAAATCTTCTATCTCCTCATATATTCTTTCAATTTCTTCATCATCAGCTGAACTAGTAGGCATATAGACCTGCACCATTGTGGTGGGCATTGGTTTGGTGTCTATGTTGACGACAATAATTCTTTCACTATGCTGGTCATAGTAGCTTACCCGCTGCCCTATTTTCTTATTCATTATTAAACCAACTCCTGCATTTCCCCTGTTTGATTTCGTGTTCATAATTCGGTAGTCGCCTGACCAAAAATCCTGTTCTTCCTGCCAACGTACTTCACTTATACCAACTACATCTAACTTTAGCCTATCCATCTCCCTTTTCAGATTCTCTAACCTACCACAACGATTCTAACTTCTAACATTCCACGCTCCGACTCGCAGAATGTCAGAATCCATCCTCCTGATGATCGCCCCCTCTCGTGTAGTCCCCACCCGGAGATCCGAATGGGGGACTAGTTTACCTCCGGAATATTTTACCCGGGAGGAAGCCATCATCAGTACATCATTCATACAGAGAGAGCTGCATGTCTTCGGGAGGTAGTTACGGCTGTAGTTTCCCGTTGCTTTCAGCCGTGTAGCAGTATCAACACAGCTAAGCTACGTTGAGTATTATTACAAGGCCGTATCAGTCAATCATCTAGACTGCCGCCCTTGCAACTACCGAAAGGCTGCTACCCCCCTTTCGATGAACCATTCGTTAGTCTGGTCTCTCAAGAGATACCCATCCGATATGGTTGCACCTGCGGCTCGGCTATCTGTATCATTGGGACACGCAAGCCTCCCCACCGCGGCAATGTCACATGGTTCGCAGAGAAGGGGTTACAGGTATAACTGGTATAATTATCTACTCTTAAAGTAGAATGAAAACGATTCACTACACAGATAATTACATGTCAGCATAATAATAAATCGGTCTAGAACGACAAGAATAACGGCCGAGGGGATTCTTCGTGCTGACCATACGACACCTCGTAATCTGCAGGCCTTCGGTCTGAGCAGCGGTCGCTTGGTAGGCCAAGGCCCTTCAAGGGCTGTAGTGCCACGTGGTTTGGTTTTATAATAATAAACAGCCTATGGAATTGTGCAATGTACATAATACTCTATACTATATTGTACAAGTAATATACATGGATTTTATTAATAATGAATAAGCTAAAGGTAAATTATTATACAAATAATTATAAGTATAAAATAATAATAATAATAATAATAATAATAATAATAATAATAATAATAATAATAATAATAATAATAATAATAATAATAATAATTGTACCGGGCGGTACACCTCCACGACGCTAGTTCAAATATTGCGCCAGTTGAAACTCCTCCACAGGAGAAAGCCTGAACTTTAACAAACTGTATTAACTCAACGGTTTCTCGGAAGATGTCACTACTGTAAATTTGGTAATTTTGAAGTGTTCTGAACTGTGTCTATTTCGATTTGTGTTTGTTTGCCCGGTATCAAGAAGTTTGGACATTCTCTAACAGACGTCTCTACCTAAACTATGATAACGCATTCTGGTGTAAAGGAATGTACTCTCCGGAAGATATTTTTTATTCCTAAGTTTTGTTTTTACTAAATTGTGTTCTGTGGTTTGTGGGTTGGCAATATAAATCCTTTCTTTCCACCTGTTTTGAATGTAGCCAATCGAGAATTTCTGTAATTAATTTTCCACCAATAAGGTGTTTCTTCCTCGTCTTGTGTATTCGTTTTTGCTGTTATCCAATAAAAGTTTGTGGGCGGGTTGTTATCATTCATGAAAGGTCTCGAACTTTCCACGAGGGTATAAAAACTGCTGATTTTCTGGTCTCGGGGCCACTCCAGTAACATCTCTCTTAGTGTGTGAATATGTAGCAGGGGGCAGGAAGTGCCTCTTTCTTCAAGCAGAAGCTCTTCAACAAGGTAATGGCCTATTAACATCTTTATTTCTTGCTAGCTGAGCAGTTTAACTCTCGGAGAAGGTTCGAAACCTTTAAAATGTAATCCATCTTCCTTAAAATGTAATTCCCTTTTTCTATCTATATAAAAACTACTATTTCTTCAACTGTAAAGCGGAGATAGAGAGTGCTTCACCCTTTCGAACTCCCCTTCATTTTGAAAAGGAGGTGACTACGTTTTCATAACCGTTCTTCTCTTCTTTAATGTAGTAAGTTTTTCATACGTGTCACCTCCCTAGCTTGGGATTAGCCCCAGTATGATCGGCCTAGCGCCACATAGGTTTTAGACAAAAACTTTGTGTAGGAGTGCAAGTTATCGCCTCCATTCAATTTTGTATTTTGGGCCATTTACTTAACCCGTGTTGTTTTCCTTCCTGCGAAGGCCCCGTAGATTGGGTATTAGATACCCCTGTTTCACTGTATGTGTGCCTTGAGGGCAGTTAGTGTAAAGTCAGTTTATGGCCTCTTAAATAGGTTTGAAGACTTTGAGAGCGCATCTGCTCTTTCTTGTGTGTGAAACGTGCCTCTAGGAGGCTTAACATGGTAGTTGGGAGCAAGCGCTCCTTGGCATGATTGTGGGTTTCTGCCCCTTTGTGTGAACTGGGTACATTGGTAAAGTTGGGCCCATAGCTCAAGGATTGTAATGGTGGGGCTCGAAGCCCAAAACTTGTAACGAACTGTAATCTGTAATTTCTTAATTTGTTGATCTGCTACTTGGTACCTGTTATACTTTGTTATTTGTTGATTTTGAAAAGAAAATATAATCTTTGTTAAAGTTTTATATTAACTTTAACTTGGTAGTTGAGACCTATTCCAGCCCGCACCTTCTTTCACCTCTGCTGTTCCACAGATACCTCGGAAAAGAAAGCAAAAATAATCATCACAAGTTTAGGAGGGTTGTGGCATTGCGGGCAGGAGCGTTATGCTATTCAATTTCTGAATGCAAAGTTTTGTGGAGTTATGGCAGTGGTGACGAAATCTTAGAGGCTAAGCTATTTCTGGAGGAAAATAGGTGAGAGGTGGAGAGACTACGATCCTTCTTAATGGATGACTGTAGGTAGGGAGGAGATAGCAAGACCTTCAGTGACAATAGAGTTATTATTTCTGGTGCCATTAGTGAGATACCTAAATTGAAGGGAATAGATCTAGAAGGTTAGCTGATTGGTGAGCGTTGAGGCTTTCGGTTCAGAGGGTCCCGCGTTCGATTCCCGGCAGGGTCGGGGATTTTAATCGCATCTGATTCATTCTTCCTGTTCGGGGACTGGGTGTTTGTGTTTATCCCGACACACTCCTATTCATATTCAGACAATACACTACAGTACCAATGGAGATTACATCCCTTCATATAGGGTTGGCGTCAGGAAGGGCATCCGTCCATGAAAGCGGGTCATATCAACATCTGTAGCAGATTCGCACCCGCGATCCCACAGGTTTGGGGAAAAACGGTAGAGGAAGATATGTTCGAGAATATTGCGGAAGGATTTATGTGGTTGGACGTTTACGGATGGTGTGCCCATGGAGAGTGTGATACGTACGTCTCTTTGCATTGCGGAAACGTATGAAGTATACAGGGTCTCTCTTAAGAACCCAGCATGGTGTTTGTACTCTGCGCTACGGCAGCTGCAGTACGAGAGGCGCGCGCATATTTCTTGACCTTGCAAGCAGCCTGCGCGTGTTTGATCTGACAAGCATGAGTCGCCACTCTAAATCTCTGTTGTTAACATGGTGGGACAGTTATCGTTGCAATTTCTGGTTTCATCGTAATCGTCGTGTGAACAGTCGTAACTCTTGCTATTGGTGTGCAGAAAATCCTAATGATGTTTATGAAGTTCCACATCATGATAGGAAGATTGGTGTTTGGTGTGCTATTAGTGCAAGACGACGGTAAATGCAGAAGAAGAAACATCGGAAATTTTTGCAGATAGAGTAATAAGTGCTGGTCCATTTCCCCTCGTTCTCAAGATCAAACTGTGTGTGGTGTTTACTTGTAGGAAAGAAAATGTTTATAAAACAAACCCTAACACGTTGGAGGAAATGAAATAATACTTTACGAATGAAATCAGAAACATTAGAGTGGCAGAACTAAATCGCGTCAGCCAGAATGTTACCAGATTTATTACCCTTACAACCCAGCAAGGGCGACACTTATAGCATCTTTTATAAGGTAAGATTTCATATTTGTATACACGCTTAAAGTAAGGCAGCACCGCGCGACATGAGTTCGGCTGAGGCAACTGCCGTAGCGCAGATTAAAATCACCGTGCGTTCGGTCTGAGTTTATAAGAGAGACCCTCAATTTGATGCGCCTCTAACTGCAACTGCGCTGCCACTTCATCGTCGGTGTAATCACTGTCGACGTCATAGACCACTACGAACAAAATAAGGGCCGGTCGAATGAGTCGGTCAGATCGTCTAACTGGTCGTTGTTGAGCTAAATTGGTAGCACGGGCGTTCTTTCCCAACGTCAACAGTTTGAAGCGGCTGCTTGGCCTAGGCGGTAAAAGCGCTCTCGATTCGTCCCGAAGGACACGGGCTCAATTCCCCGTTCAGGAAGTCGAAAACCTTAGCAAAGGAGATTAATTCAACTGTTTATATATAATAAAAACTATTTTTTCCTTGTAGAGCTTCCAGTTGACTATATTAGTGTCCTTCCAAATGGAGCTAAATTTAGTGCGTTTGCCTTTCCAACTCTTGAACAAGCCACGTTCAGTTGACAATGGGAGAAGCAGCCTTTTCGAAGATGGAGTCCTACAACATTAAGAGATTGTTCTTGTGCCTTGTTGACGTTCATAGCGAAACTGAAACAAACGGGAACTGCAGACATCTAAACTTAAACTGTATATCCGAAGAAATTATTCGAATCCGAGGAATGAATATTACTTCGCTCGCGGCATGCCCAATCACGAAAATGGCTTCAATAATATTAGTCGTCAGTTTCAGAGTCGTGTTCCTTGCAGAGGGAAGGATTCTTATTCTTATGAAGGATAATCGGTACCACAATCGTCCGCTCTAAGATATTCGTAGGTACTCCAGGGATCGCATGACCCTGTGGTTCTCACAGCCTGCACCAAAAATGAGTACCAGATTAATTCCTGGGGTAAGGACAGTCGGGCGTTGCTCTAAACACTCTACCCCACTAGGTGCCGAAGTTACGGATGGTGGGAGCTTTTACCTTCCAACACTCCACGGGCCTTCATGGCATGTACTGGGATGACATGGCTTTGCTTTGCTTTGCATTTTTGGCAGCCGGTTGAGCGGAACTCATTCTTACAACATTCAACACGTAGTGTTCAACTCATCCAGTCAGTTCGTATTATAAAGTAGTAATTGCCTTTCTCTCTTTATCCAGTGACTCTTCAGTTAATCTCGTAATCCTACTAATTCAAGTAGTCCATTGGCTGGCCGCACTCTCTCCTCGCTCCATGATCGTTCATTATTAAAATTGGCCTTTTATAGCCGGGAGATCCACATTACAACAATCCGCTTACACAAAGGAAGCGCATCAGAGTATTCCTCTAGGGAAAAGGTATATCCTTTCCCAATAACACAGCGGCTTTTCTCATTATCCCTGCCCTGCCACGCTCAGAAGTGATCGTACCATCTCTGGCAACGTGCACCGCTCTTTCCTACAACAAAACGCTCCACGCTTCACTACTCGTTGCTACGACTTAAGAAGAAAAACATATTATTAATCTGAAATTAATAATTGTAATACAAGCAAAGCAAAGTTCTCCCCGTAGAGGCTATGAAGGTCCTTGGAGGGGTGGAAGGTGAAGGTTTCCACTATGCGTAACCTCGGCACTTGATGGGACAGAGTAGTTAGCAATGCGCCTGGCCGCTTCTGCCCCCAGGGATTAGCCTGGTATTCATGTTTGGTGAAGGCTGAGTGAACCTCCGGAAGTGGAAATCTCGTATCTTAAATTTTACGACTTTCTGTTCTGACAGGGATTCGAACCCTCGTCCTTCCGGAAGAACCGAGCACGCCTTTACCGCCTCGACCAGGCAGCCTCTAATAATAATAATAATAATAATAATAATAATAATAATAATAATAATAATAATAATAATTGTTCCGGGATATCTGTGGAACGCAAAGGTGAAAGAAGGTGCCGGGGTGAATGGGTCTAACTACAATGTCAAGAATTGAACTAAAACTTTAACAAGGGTTATATTTCTTTCATTATAAAAAACAAACTTGACAAATTTCCACAAGGGAAAAATAACAATCAGGTACAATGCCAATCTAGAAACCAGATTAGGAAAATTCCAAGACTCAGAACCTTAACACTTTGGGCTTTAAGCCCCTAGTTACACAATTTTACAAATGGAAGAAGGATTATTTAGTTAAGGGCAGAAATCCTCTAATTCATGGAGCACTTGCTCCCCAAAATAGAATTTCTAGCCTTCTAGAGGCACTCTTTACAATTACAAAACTTGAAAAAGAGCTAACCGGCTCTTCGCTTCTTTCAGCCTCCTCGAGGCAACCTCAACAATCTTTACTCTCTGGTCTTCCATGGTCCAACTTACAATTTGAAACAGGGGTATCTCGTACCCAACCTATAGGGCCCATGCGGAAACGAACAGGTTAAGTAAATGGCCCGAAACACAAAGTGAATGAAGGCGGACTGAGCTCCAAGATAATGAATTAAAAAACCTAAAGGGCTCTAGGGCGATGAAACAGGGGCTAATCCCAAACTACTGAGGTGACTCGTATAGAAATTACATTAAGACACTACAGAAGGAAAAACAGTTAGAGAAAAACGTAGTCACCCCAAACCAAGATGAAGGGGAGCACGAGAGGGTACTTCACTCTCTATCCCCGGTTTACAGTTAACATTTTATAAGTTTTTACATTAGCCGGAAGAAAGTTACATTTTTAGCAAAGTTGTTACATACTAAAGAGTCGGACCTTTCCCTCGGGTTAAACTGCGTATTTAGTAAGAAGGAATAAAGTTATGTGGACATTACCTTGTAGATGTTCTAGCTGCCAACGAAAAAAGGTCGCCCGCCTCCTGCTGAACACACACACACACACACTCAGACAGACGTCGATCAATTGGCCAAGAAACGTGGAAAGCCGCAGTTTATAAACCTTCAGGGAAGGTTCGACATCATTCAAGACTAACCCAGCCACACCCTCTCAATTTAATTGGTCAATATCAAAGTTACACTGAGAATCGAACAAAAAGCCTGTGATAGGTTGAAAATTAATTACAGAAATTTGGGATTGCCTAGATTCAAAAGAGGCGGAAAGAAAAGATAAATATTGCCAACCCAAAAATAAATGAACATTAATCAGTTACAAAAACCTACAAATACCAAACTTCTTTAAATTATAGGTTCTTTCACTTTGCACCAGAGTGCATGACCTTAAATTTATTGTAGTGTCATCTATGGGAGTAATTCCATACTTCTTGACGAATGGCAAACAAAACAAGGAGAAATTGACTCAGTTTAGGAAACTGTACAATAACAAAATTACATAATATTACGGTGGTGACATCTTCTGATTAAAGTTCTCATTTCCAGTTGTAGTAGTTCCCACATTATTTCGATAGAGGAGTTCATTAAGGCGCTAATTTTGAATGCGCGGCGTTGAGATGTACCTCCCGGTACAATAATAATAATAATAATAATAATAATAATAATAATAATAATAATAATAATAATAATAATAATACTTTATCTCTTGTTTGCACATTTCAGTGTTGGAATGGAGTGTCTTTCAGAGGGACAACTGGAGTCCATTACTGAGTCTATTATTTGCACACAAAACGCCCTGCCAAGTTTCTGTCGATTTCTTCTAATTCTTCATCCAGGTTTTCCTTTTAAGATTTTGTATATTCCTGAATCAAAGGTGTTCATGTCTGTGAAACACGTCTCTTGTATTATGATATTCTGCATTTCCATCTCATTCAGCGCCCGTTTTAATTTTTCCATCTCCAAATGGCAGAAATGTCGGAACTAGGAGAAGCCGAGAAAGTTGAGAGGAAGATCCTTCGCAAGATAACGGGTCCAAAATTCGTGGATGGAGCGAATAGGTTACGAGGAAGGCGAGAAATATACCAAGGAAGTGAAAGATTGTTTGAGTCAATGAAGAAAAGAATTTAATTTAATGGGCATTTGGTTAGAAAGGATGAGAAGAGTGATTTTTAAAACACTTAACAGTAGACCCAAGTTTCCGACAAATGGTTAAGGGAGGTAAGAAATGGTCTTGAGCGGTCTGGATACAATCGGGAATACTTCCTAAAGCGATGAAAGTATAGATCAGTGATCGACAGCTTCAGAGGCTTTATGACGAACAGAAAATGAATAGGGAATGGACAGAGGAAGGAAGACAGGCTGCAAGAGAGAGAACGCAAAGACTTTTGACTGCAAAGAATGGCCGTAAACAAATATAATAATGGTAATATGATATAAACTGTCATCTATAGGCAATTTGATTTGAAGGCATTCTGGTTGCCGCATATCAATTTCCAGTGATGAAGGCTAGTTTTATTTAATTTTGTAGACAAAACACCAAATGTGTTACCAAAAATTTTTTCACATGTCCATAACGTACAGTATCAAGTGATGAAACGGCTTTTTCGCCGTTCTGAATTCCAACTGTCTCTACGGGTTTGAACCGGAGATCTTAGGATCCGGAGGCCGATACACTGCCACTGATATCATTATATTCTTTTCTTTATATCGTCGTTGAAAAAACAAAATGCCATATGTTACAACACCCTTCTTACCCATTAAACCCGTAACTACCACTGACGCAAGTGTGATAAACAGATATAACTTGAAAACAATATTCTCTCACAGTTGGGTAACTAATGCAAATATCGAGCTCGAAGTATAATTATTTTACGATTATTATTATTATTATTATTATTATTATTATTATTATTATTATTATTATTATTATTATTTTGCGTGGTCGAATGATCGTATTGTGTGTGAGATTATGTTATAAAAGTATTAGTATTATTAACTTATTACGATACGGTCGCGTTGTCTGAGAGGTTATGTTATGAAACCTGTGCTGTACATACAAATTTATATGAGTTCAGTTAATGTAAACAGCTGTAAATTAATATTATTATTTATTCTTACCTGTATATATAACTTGTAATCCACAATTGTGAAATACACTGTAACTTCCAGAATGTTAATAGGCACTAGAACGATGGAGAATATTCTGTACATTATAATCTATGTATTAGGCACTCTAGTATTTTCCAGAAGGTAGTTTTTTGTGACACATCTTTCTGGAAGCCTGGCCAGGACATATATAAGGAGACGGTCTTGACGGTAACAGAGGGTTATTTTTCAGTAGAGTTATGGTGTAGCAAGAATATTTATCTCTTGTGACATGCAATAGTTGCAGACACCATATTGAAGTGACAGTTCGTTGTTTTTACAATGGCGGCTTGTGATGTGAGTGTTTTGTTAGTGACCGCAGCGGTTAGGGTTATGTGTGTGTTTAATTTGTAAATAGATGTGAAGAAAATAATTGTACCAACTGACAGCATCTAGTGTGCGTCTTTGTGGATACGTTACCACACACGAAAAATATTACACTCCAGACACATACCAGGTGTATGCCCAAGTCTTTTCCGATTTCATTAAGAGATGGCGCCAGCGAATATTACGTGGCGCATGAATTTGACACATACGTCAGTTTGTTCGTCAGACATTAACCTACCAACGTACAAAAGTTGAATCCCCCAAACTGTAGCAACTGTGTTGTTTTGTTCAGTGATCATGTCGACGCTTGTGCCTGAAAAAGAACATTTGCGGCACGCATTACTTTTCTTATTTAATCAAAAGAAAAAGGCTGTGGAAAGTCATCGTTTGCTGGTAGAAACACATGGTGAACGTACTCCATAGATTAGAACGTGTGAGACATGGTTATTTCAATGTGAAAGTCGGTGCGCTCTATAGTAGACCACAAAAGCGCGAAGACGAGCAAGTCCGGCGAAACCGCTAATACATAACGCTATTGCCAACAAATGATTAATTTAAATCACGCATTGATCGAAAGATGACCGAAATGGACCAGAAGACATGGCAAAGTGATTTTTTACACGACAATGGATCGTCTCTCACAGTAAAATCAGTGAAAGACACCTTGAAATCTCTTGAATGGGACATCCTTCTGCACCCGCCGTACTGCCCCGACCTGGCGCCATCTATCACCTCTTCGCATCATTAAATGGAACGAGCTCGCAATTTTGAGGAAGTTAGAAAATGGCTCGACGAATGGTTTGCCGCAAAACACAGGCAGTTTTTTCTAGCATGGTACTCATAGTTTAGCTGATAGTTGGGCGAAGTGTGCAGAAGCCGACGGCCAATATTTTGAATAAATAGAAAAAGAATTTTGCTTGAAAAGTACGTGTTTCCTTTACCACTAAAACCGGCAAAATCTTATGCATACGCCTGGTAGGAGTACATGGGTCCCGTTTTCGAAAATTTGTCGCGGAATGATTGAAATAAAATACGTGTCACAACCCTTTTTTTAAATAAATTTTGCTAATTTATTAGTAATTTAACATAAAATTATTTTAAAATACGAAAAGTTAGTATTTTGAGTAGATATTTAAAAAATGACTACACCAATAAATCACTCTTTCGGAAAAACTTGCTACTCGTAAACCTGTTTGTGTTTCCTTACAATAATTTGGTTCTAGTAATAATATGTATAAAACCAAAAATGCCCATAATTGACACATTAAATGAAAAACGAGGAACTTGACAGGGGAAAATTATATATGATATTCATGAATTATATGTTTGATAGGTGGTTTTCATAATGAATTTTCCTCTTGCGGCTGCAAGAGCTATCATCACACGATCTTTAATTATATGAAGGAAACTATACCAATATTTTCAATAAACAGAGTGTCACTGTTTATTGACTATATTTTTATGAATATGTTTTTGATTGTTTAGTGTCATTTTGAATGAATGTATTTTTAGAACACATATAAAGTCTGGATCTGGAAGTCCACTTCTGTTGCTGGACTTGCGTATTTTCATCACTGAGAGAACCTGTTCACGTACGTACGTCGATACAAACATACTCAACATCTTTTCATTCTTTTCGAAATGAAGTCGGAGCCTCCACTTAATCGGAAAGCCATATTATTTTATATGAGATTCTACTAATGCAACCTACAGTCACACAGTGCACGCTGTGAGATCACATGCGACTGGGAATGCGGTGTGCTCACTGCCAGTTTTCCAGGACCTGCGCAGCACTGCAGTAGAGTTGTGGGACAAAGGCACTGCGATGATAATAGAGGTTCCTCATATGTGAACCGTTACGCGGAAAGGTACCTTAAGTTGCAAACTGCATTTTGAGAGAAACGCAATTACAGGTTTCACGAATTTTCTTACCAATTGCACAAAGTTTTCCTGACTTCGAGTGGTGAAGACTCGAACTGCGGCGTAACTTTGTTTGGTAAGAAGACCCATAGATAGCGCAATAAGTTAAGACATGGAAATGCAATTTTTGCTCCCCAGACACTTTTGTTCAGCTCTGATGTAAAATTTCCTTTGCCGACTTTAGTTCCCTTTCCGCGCAAAGGGTCGTATTTTTTTAACAAACACACAATGACTATTTGGAACACACTTGCACGGAATTACTTTCTCGTCTTCCCTATAATAAATTGCCCAGTCACATTGCATCACTTCTCTTCTTGAACTTGGAAAGAAGGTCGGCGGTTGCAGAGCATCTGCGACTCTTATGGACATCTAAATCTCCACATCAACGCTGCACTTTTTTGGCTGGCCGGGTGCCGCATCAGCTCTACCTTGCACCTCGCCAGCGCCAATAAAGCACATCAGCCTGTCACCGCAAAGGAAATCGGCCTTCCCTTCAATATGCTTACCTGCATTATCAACGGTGTTGATCCAACCATTTCGGAAGATGATATCACCAGTCACCTCCGCTCCGCCGGCATCCCCGTGGACTATGCTTAACTGTTGCTGGACGGCTACACCTCGTCAGCATCTCCGAAGATCCTTCTATACCTACCTACGTTGGACGCCTGGAAGCGCCTCATTGCCACCGCAGTGACCATTCGTCACCGTTTCTACCAAGTGGCGCCTACTCCGAAACCCATACTAGCTCAGCTCTCCGCCGACCCAACTATCCTGCCCGTAGTAAACGCGCCTCCCCTTCAGACCTCGCATCAGCTGTCACAGCCCTCCTCTTCCTCTCACCACACAACTACCACAACCTCGACCTTTACGACGTCAGCCTTTACCCCATCCTATAATCTCATCACTACAATAACGACATGCCATCCGTCGCCCATTATGATGTCATCCCCTCCTCTTTCCACCACCCCCGAGCAATCTCATCACCAGCAACTCCCTGAAACCCCCTTGGATTTCACTGCAGCAGCAGCGCCATCGCCTCCACAATTTTTCCACGAGAACGCCGCAGCCGCCGCCGATCTACCATCAACACAATACACCACGTATAGCTGTGTGCTCCGCGGAGTAGATCCTGCCCTCTCAGCTCGCACAATTCTTCACCAACTTCAGACAGAAGGCATCCCTGTCCGTCAAATTTTCGTATTCAGAATGCATCTGGCCCGACATATATGGTCCGTGTCCAACTCCCGACAGTTTAAGATGTTCAACGGCTGATAAAAATTGGCGCATACATCTACAATCACCGCTACAGAATGGAGCCTTCAATCTCCCCACACCAACCAGTTCGACATTACCCCAGCAACACTCCTCGTCGCCCCCGGCTAACCCCATCGTTTCAACCTAGTCGACCCCTTCCCATACCTAGTTTCCTTCCCCTCACACCTTTGACGCTAGACCTTCTCCGATTTCTCACCTCTTCCCTCTGCAATCTTACTACAACCTTGCATATCCTCATCCTCCATCTCCAACCTCGAACCCTCGTATAAACTCCACGTCTTGTGTACATCTTATATGACTTTGTATCTCTTTTCAATAAAGCTTTGTATAAAAAATAAAATTAAAAATTAAAAAACTTAGGCATAGGCAAAATTCCTCTCCCATCTCCTACATCCTTTACCCATCTCCTTCTTTCATCACATCTCCCCAACCCGCCCGCATCTCTTGGCCAGAGAGAGGGCGTTACCCTCTACGTGGCCCGCCCCACCCCTTCAGGGTGAGGAATGAAAACATTTATAGATAGGTAGGTTGCAGAGGAGGCATAGGCCTATAAGTAGCCACGGCCGGTCCGTGGTTTGACAGCTCTGCACTCCGACCGACCAACCGAGCAGAGGAGGGGTGGCTGCGACTCTACCGTGGCTCTACGTCTCTGCTTTCGGTAGACGCAGAGGTCTGGTACACACTATCGGCTGTCCTGAGAATAGTTGTCCGTAGTTTTCCATTCTCCTGCACTAAGGCGAATGCCGTGACAGTTCCTGTTATAGGCGACAGCCGCCAACCCACTCACCTTCTCCGAACATGTCCTTCACCATATCACATGTCCCTGGTCTGAGAGACAGCGTTATCTTCTAGGAGGCCCGTCGTTCCCTTCAGGGGCGGAATGAAAACGTTCTAGTAGTAGTAGAAGTTGGAACGAAACGAAATATGTGAATTCGAAAGAACAACCCTGGCCTAGTGAGAATTAACTTTTCCCTTGTGGCTGGAGGTGTAACAATACCCTTTGGTTTTCCTGGACAGTCGTAAGAGCTAACTAAAAAAAGGTGATCATTGTTTATTGTTATTGATTGATAGAGCGTACAGTTTTAAAGGGAAGTACAACTACGCAACCGGGAGGAAGGAGACAAGTCCTGACCGTGGAAATACTTAGAGTAGGGATATAAGAAAAGAAATGGCAATGAAGGTCATGAAAATGAAAATTTCCCTTGGTCTTGCGAACCTAATGGCGTCGAGGGTGGAAGGGAACAAAAGTTAACTATGAGAGGTCAGATAGAAAATGTGAGAGCGAGGAGGTTAACATAAGTGGAAGTGGAAGTAATGAAAAAATCCGCCAAACAACGCTCTAAAGTCGAGAACCCTGCAGGTTTACTTTTCCAGTCTCCTTTAACCACAAGTACGGGCTACTGTGGACGAATAGAAAATATTCAAATATTCCTTTATACTGTTTAGTGTCCCACTTATGTAAAAATATAGGGACTTGGTTCACCCGAAAAGAGGTGGGTTCGATTCCCCGTCGGAAAGTCGAAAAATTTAGCAAAGGAGATTTCCACTTCCCGATAAGTACACGGCACTGATATTCAAACAGCCTACGCCAAAAGTGAGTACCAGGTTAATTCTTGGGGGTAAAGGCGGCCAGGCGTAGAGATAACCACTTGACCGCCCGCCCCCTCCAAGTGCCGAGGTTACGGCCCCTCCAAGAGCCTTCATGGCCTGTACGGAGATTAATTTGCTTTGCTATTTTTAAATTTATGACGATGTAGTCATCATCATAAAGTCCGTTGGACCTCGCGCAAGTACAAGTCATGTCGTCTACTGTGTTCTCTCCATTAATTTTTCCGCCAGTTATTATTAATGCCGACTTGCGCCAGCTCTCCATAAAATTCGGCACTTCTTTCTTCGCTTTGCCCTCTGATTTTCCTTCAGCTTCTCAGTTCATCTATGTGTACCCACCCGCGCAATATTCCCTTCCCATTCGATACAATACAATTTAATTTATACCTTACAGACGTGGAATTGTGCGGGTTTCTTTACTATCCTTCTCGGATTTCTGAGTTTGTGTGCGGAAAATTTCCGTTATCAAGATTTATCAACCTCTGGCGGGATCTTGCTCGTGATCCTGGCGCAGTACAATCACGGACAAACAACAACTTACTCCACAGTATATAGATTTCTTCTTGTTCAACATGAACTTCCGTTCCACCTCCCCTTGCCGCAGCGACGATACGTCTAGGGTGAGGAACGCAGCATTAGCTTGGAATGACGACGTACTTCTACTGCTTCAACTTCCTCTCACAAATATAAAAACAATTTTAGTATTTTTGGAAAATAATTCCTTACAATAAGAGCTTTTATTTCAGCATTGATTACTGCCATTTGCTAATCGAAATATGAAAATTTTCACATGTGTGAAAAATTTATTTCGGGAGTACTTTCTGATGTTCATTATTCAAGCATCAGATATAAGATCTAATCGTCAGAATAAAATACATGTGTTAACGGTTTTCGTAGGAATATCTTTTCGTTGTTGTCTGGCGATAAACATTTACTAATAATAAATAAACACTGGTGTCTATTACACAATAAGAAACATTGAGAAGTACATGCTTAAGGAAAATACGAACTGTAGTTTCTCAATCTCATCCTCCCCATCTCATCCTCCCTAGATGCCAAAATCGCACGAAGAGATCTATAACCTTCATTAACAACCCTATTTATGTGATTGCCCCTATGAAGACCTTTTCTTCTATTAACCCTAGATGGACCTAGTGGAGGTTAATAAATACCGATCTTTTTCTAATATTTTAGGCTTTTTCATGATATTCGAATCAGAGATCTGAAATATCTGTTTTGTATATTTAAATGAGTGTATTTTGTTATTTGGTGAGAAACATGCCCTGATGTACCATGAAAAAACAAATATTTCGTCTCAGAATCAGTGCAGTAAAATCGAAATAGCCGAATTAAGTAGCTCAGGCGGTAGTATGCTGGTATTCTGAGCTCAAGTTGTTGTGCTCCATTCTGACTCAGTCCAGTGGTATTTGAAAGTGCTCAAATACGTGAGCCTCGAGGTGGCGGGTTTACCGTCCGGTAAAAGGACTCATGTGAGACAATATCTCTGCAACTCGGCGCCCCGAAAACCGTAGAAGTAGGTAATAGAGCATACAGCCAATAACATTACTATTTTATTACAATCGAAATTTTAGCTTTGTCCTCGAGGGTACAAGGAGGTCGCATGTTATCTAACGTTCACGAGTTGAAATTTCACTAAATACTACTGTACCGGGCGGTACACCCCCGCGCCGCTAATTCAAACTTTGCGCCAGTTGAAACTCCTCTACTGGAGGAAGTCTGAACTTTATCTAATATGTTAATTTTCAAGTTTCTCAGAAGATGTCACTACTTGTAAATTTTGAAGTTTCTGAACTGGGTCGTTTTCGATGTATTTTTGTTTTGCTTGTAGTAAGAAGTGTGGACATTCTCTTCCAGATGGCACTACCGAAGAATTACAATTATGCACTCTAGTGCGAAGTGAAAGAACTATGTTTTTGGAGAACTTTTTTGTTCATAAGTTTGTTCTTTGTTAAATTTCCTTCTGTCATTGTTTAAGTTGGCAATATTAACCCTTTCTTTCCCCTCGTTTTGAAATTAGCCAATCCCGAATTTCTTAAATTAATTTTTGGCCAATCGGGGCCTTCTTCCCCAAACTGCTCTGTAACTGTGTTCTGTAACCAATAAAATTCTTGTGGGAGGGTGTTCTCATTCCTGAAACGCCTCGAACTTTCTGCGAGGGTATTTAAACTGCTGATTTTCGGGTCTCTGCGCCACTTCAGTACCAACTTTCAAAGTGTAAAGTACGTAGCAGGGGGCGGGAAGCGCCTCTTTCTTCGGGCAGCAGTACAACCACAAGGTAATGGCCGTCTAATAATTTCTTTTCTTGCTAGCTCAGCAGTTTAACTCTCGGGGCAGGTCCGAAGCCTTTCGCCATGTAACTTTCCTCTAAAATGTAAGGACACTTAGTTTCAATTCTATCGTTTTAAACTAAAAACCGGGATAGAGAGTGCTTAACCCTCTCGAGCTCCCACTCATATTGCATTGAGGTGAACTTATTTTCTCAACCGTTTCTTCTTTAACGTAATGTAAATTGTCTTCTTATAAAGTCACCTCTTTAGTATGGGATTAGCCCTTGCAGTAAAGGCCTAGTGCCAAGTGGGTTTTATATAAAGTATATTAGGAGCGCAAGTAAGCCTCCTTTCAAGTTGATATTTTAGAGGCCATGTAAAATTTCTGTTTCTTCTCTAAATAGGCCTCAGTAGGTTGGGTATTTTTACCCCTGTGTATGTGTCCTTGGAGGACAGCTTGAAGGTGGAGTTTGGTGTGGCCTTTGATAGGCTTAAATTTTGAGAGCGGGTCGCTCTTCCTTAAATTGAGTTGTTGTACGCCTCGAGGAGGCTTTACCGTGTAAAGAGGAGTTAGTGCTCCTAGGCATGATTGGGGTTTTCTGCTCCTCTGTTGTATCTGGTTTTTTGGGTAAAGTTGGGCTAGTTGCTCAAGAATTGTGAGTCCGGGGCTCGAAGCCCAAATCCTGTTAATACTGTAATTATTCTTTTGTTGCTTTGCTACTCTGTACCTGCCATTCTTGTTATTTCTTGATCTGGAAAAGAAAATATAACCTTGTTAAATTTTAAACTAACTTTAGCTTCGTATTTTGAGACCTGTTCACCCCCGCACCTTCTTTCACCTCTACCTACCACAAAAACTCGATAACAACTACTATATTAAACGGGTGTTCGATCGACAGGTGTGAATTGTTGATTATTTTAACAGATTAAACACTTAACGAAATGATTAATTATTTAAACACTAGCTGTGTTGTAGTAAAGCCTCCGTGCCTCAGGCGGCAGCGCGTCGGCCTCTGACCGCTGGGTTCTTTGGCTCAAATCCTTGTCATTCCACGTGAGATTTGTACTGAACAAAGCGGAGGCGAAACAGGTTTTCTTCCGGGTACTCCGGTTTTCCCTGCCATCTTCCATTCCAGCAACATACATACATTATCATTATAGACTGTTATGCCTTTCAGCGTTCAGTCTGCAAGCCTCTGTGAATTTACTAAACGTCGCCACAATCCTCGATTTGTAACTAGTGTTGTGGCCTCATTTAGTTCTATACCTCTTATCTTTAAATCGTTAGAAACCGAGTCTAACCATCGTCGTCTTGGTCTCCCTCTACTTCTCTTACCCTCCATAGCAGAGTCCATTATTCTCCTAGGTAACCTACCCTCCTCCATTCGCCTCACAAGACCGCACCTCCGAAGCCAGTTTATGCGTACAGCTTCATCCATCGAGTTCATTGCTAAATTAGCCTTTATTTCCTCATTCCTAGTACCTCCTGCCATTGTTACCACCTGTTTGTACCAGCAATCATTCTTGCTACTTTCATGTCCGTTACTTCTAACTTATGAATAAGATATCCTGAGTCCACCCAGCTTTCGCTCCCGTAAAGCAAAGTTGGTCTGAAAACAGACCGATGTAAAGATAGTTTCGTCTGGGAGCTGACCTCCTTCTTACAGATTACTGCTGATCGCAACTGCGAGCTCACTGCGTTGGCTTTACTACACATTGATTCAATCTCACTTACTATATTACATCCTGGGAGAACACAAAACCTAAATACTTGAAATTATCGACCTGTTCTAGCTTTGTATCACCAATCTGACATTCAATTATGTTGAATTTCTCACGTACTGACATCAATTTAGTCTTCGAGAGGCTAATTTTCATACCATGCTCATTGCACCTATTTTCAAGTTCCAAGATATTACACTGCAGGCTTTCGGCACAGTCTGCCATTGAGACCAAGTCGTCAGCATAGGCCAGACTGCTTACTACATTTCCACCTAACTGAATCCCTCCCTGCCATTTTATACCTTTCAGCAGATGATCCATGTAAACTACGAACAGCAAAGGTGAAAGATTACAGCCTTGTCTAACCCCTGTAAGTACCCTGAACCAAGAACTCATTCTACCATCAATTCTCACTGAAGCCCAATTGTCAATATAAATGCCTTTGAATGATTTTAATAATCAACCTTTAATTTTATAGTCCCCCAGTATAGTGAACATCTTTTCCCTCGGTACCCTGTCATATGCCTTCTCTAGATCTACGAAACATAAATACAACCGTCTATTCCTCTCGTAGCATTTCTCAATTACCTGACGCATACTGAAAATCTGTTCCTGGTAGCTTCTCTGTGGTCTGAAACCACACTAGTTTTCATCCAACTTTCTCTCAAAGACTGATCGCAACCTCCCTTCCAAGATGTCAGTGAATACATTGCCCGGTATACTAATCAATGAGATACCTCGTTAGTTGTTGCAATCCTTCCTGTTCCCTTGCTTATAGATAGGTGCAATTACTGATTTGTCCAATCTGAAGGTATCCTACCAACACTCCACGCTAATTTTACTACTATAAGAAGCCATTTCATCCCTGCCTTTCCACTACACTTCACCATTTCAGGTATAATTTCATCTGTTCCTGCTGCCTTATGACAATGGAGTTTATTTACCATCCTTTCCACTTCCTCATGCATAATTTCACCAACATCATTTTCCTCCTCCCCATGAGCTTGGTTGTTTGCAACACCACCTGAATGATTTCATTTTACATTGAGAAGATGTTCAAAATATTCCCTCCACCTCTCCAGTGATTCCCTGGCATCTATTATGAGTTCACCTGAATTACTCAAAACACTGTTCGTTTCCCTTTTCCCTCCCTTCCTAAGATTCTTTACTACTGTCCAGAAATGTTTCCCTGCTGCTTGACCTAGCCTTTCCAGGTTATTACCAAAATCTTCCCATGACTTCTTTTTGGATTCAACAACTATTTGTTTCGCTCTGTTTCTTTCATCTACATACAAATCCCTGTCTGCCTCGGCCCTTGTTTGGAGCCATTTCTGATAAGCCTTCTTTTTACGTTTACAGGCTGCTCTCACTTCATCATTCCACCAAGATGTTCGCCTTTACCCATCTTTACACACAGTTGTTCCTAGGCATTCCCTTGCGGTTTCTACTACAGCATCCCTGAATGCCACTCATTCACTTTCTATATCCTGAACCTGCTTACTGTCTACTGTTCGAAACTTCTCACTAATCATATCCATGCACTTCTGTCTAATTTCCTCGTCCTGGGGATTTTCTACCCTTATTCGTTTGCGGACAGATTTCACTTTCTCTACCCTAGGCCTAGAGATACGTAGTTCACTACAGATCAGATAGTGGTCTGTATCATCGAAAAATCCGCGAAAAACTCCTACATTCCTTGCAGATTTCCTGAATTCGATGTCGGTTAAAATATAGTCTGTTATAGATCTGGTACCCTTAGCCTCCCATGTGTAGCGGTGAATAGCCTTATGCTTGAAGAATGTATTCGTAACAGCTAAACCCATACTAGCACAGAAGTCCAGCATAAGCTTCCCATTCCCATTAGCTTCCATATCTTCCACACATTTACCAATCAACCTTTCGTATCCTTCAGTTCTATTCCCAACTCTCGCATGAAATCGCCCATTAGCACTATTCCATCCTTGTTGTTGACCCTGGCCACGATATCACTCAATGCTTCATAAAACTTGTCAAATTCACCCTCATCTGCACCCTCACATGGTTAATACACGGACACAATTCTAGTCCTAATTCCTCCAACTGACAAATCTACCCACACCATTCGCTCATTTACGTGCCTAACAGAAACTATGTTGCGTGCAATGGTATTCCTGATAAAGAGCCCTACCCCATACTCTGCCCTTGCCTTTCTAACACCCGTCAAGTACACTTTATAATCTCCTATCTCTTCCTCGTTATCTCCCCTTACCTAGCACATCCAGATGCATCCTCTTTGCTGACTCAGCCAGTTCTACTTTCTTTCTTTCCATAAGCCCCATCAATATTGATAGCTCCTCATCGAATTCCATTTCGTTCGCCAAGTTGTTTCGAATGAGTCCCTCGCCTGTCAAATGGGAGTGGGACTCCATTACTCCCATAGGTCCGAGGCTTGCTTAAAGTGTTCTGAGCTCGGTAAATTCATGAAGCAGGATGCTACCCTACTTGCACATAGTCCAAGTGAGGATCTCTCCTCTAACGGGTTATGGACCACCGGTGAATTGTATAGTCCTAGCCGCCTGAGCACAAGGAGGGCCATGACTCAGAGTATGTCCGAGATGCCCACTCCCATTCCATAGCAACTGCTATCACGACTCTCAGGGCCACTTACTGGGCCACTCAGCCGTTGCCCATGGTTTACGAACTAGGACGTGACTACAGTTACCCAAAAACATTAACCATTCCAGCAACACCATATATTTTTTTAAATTTAATCTGTCAGTCATTACTCATTACCCCAGAGGAATGCAACATGCTTCGGCCGCCGCAGCCGGCACATTTCCTATTGTCGCCGCTAGATGGGGGCTTCATTCAATTCCACTCCTGACCCGGTCGAATGACTGTAAACAGGTTGTGGATTTTTCCGTACTGCAGTCCGTGTCATTGACAAGACAATCATATAGAATTGCTGCGTTTATCTAACTCCCCGCGTACTTTCCGCCAATATTTAAGGATGCTGTTTTACTCGGGATGCAGCAATAATCCCACCTATCCGAGATGAGAGGAAGCATAAATCACATCACAATGGTGAATGCAATGCCATTTTTGATCAATTTCATGAGCTTTCGATATGTAAGACCTTCAAGTTTTGTGTTCTTCCTACCTGCTGTAAAAGGAACTCCTTCCTTCTTCCAAGCCTCCCTCTTGTCTTGTTTTTCAAGTGATTGATCATTCACGACTTTATTCTCATTTCTTATAATCACATTCACAATTTTCCCTGTTGATATGGACCGATGGCCACGTGGTTTTTACCTTAGCATAGTCATGACAAAACAATCGCCAGTTAATACGATTAAAAAAATATTTCACAGTTAACAATTCTCGACATTGATATGGATTAAGTAGCAAAAGTCTAAATTAATAAATTCTATTACTATACACGGTACGGTAAAACTTTGTACGACATAAATGACCATAAATGTAATTCTGTATAACATTAGTTATGTATTATTTATCGACAGGACAACTAATAACATAAATATTTGAGAATTAAATTTCAGCCCTTCCCCTAAACTACCATTTCACTCAGTGTTCATAACAATATTTATATCCTACATTGTAGTGGCTCATTTCCCGATTTTATACCGATTTCCATTAAATTCTCTTCAGCCATTTCCTTGTGATGCGCGTTCATACATCCTAAAAAGCGCATTTCTTTGTTCCTGTGCACACGACCGATACAAAAGTACCATTCCTTTTACATTCTGAGCAACATATAGACAAAATTCTTAATTTAGACATATGGATGGTAGGAAGGAAGACAAATCGAAATTATGAATCGGTAGGACCATACCATATACTTATTTTTATAACTAGCTGATGTACCCGTGCTTCGCTACGGGATTCTCAGAAAGACTGATATTTTCTCCTGACTCGGCGCTGATAAGGACTTAGGAAAAAACATCCAAATTCATGAATATCTCTGATCATATCCGGTATGGTAACAATATGTAAGACATAAATGATCGGAAATATAATACTATATAACTTTAGTTATGCAGTGTTTATCTATACGACCAATAATAACATAATTATTTGGGAATTAAATTTTGGGCCTACCACTAAACTACCATTTTATTCAGCGTGAATAAAATTATTTACGGCCCAGATTGTAGCGACTTATTCCCCGAATTTGCATACCGATTTTCATTATGATAGGACCAGTAATAACGTAAATATTTGAGAATTCCATTGTAGGCATTCCCCTAAACTACCATTTTCCTCAGCGTGAATACAATTATTTATAGCCCAGATTGTAGCGACTTATTCCTTGACTTCCCCTGCCGATGTTCTTTAAGATACGACCATTAATAACAAAGATTTGAGAATCAAATTTTAGGCCTTCCCCTAAACTACCATTTCACTCAGCGTGAGTAAAATTAATTATGGCCTAGGTAACGACTTATTATATGACCTAGTGTACCGATTTTCGTTAATATATTGTACCCGCTCAAAGCCTGAGTCCCAATCAGCATTTATCTCAGGGAGTGTTACGGTCCGAATCTATCGCAACTAATAAACAATAAAAAATTATATTTTGAGATATAAGATCTCAAACTAAATGTAAGGGCGCCATCCAATCAGTACTACAGGGTTGAACGGGACACTCTAATCTTTAACTTTAGGGGTCATCATCAAACATACAAATTATATATATATTCAGATCAAAGGAAAATTATGAAGGCTCCATCCTAGGGATGGGGACGGATATTTAAATGGTCACCAAGGGTTTACTATTCTACAAGAACAAGAACCTGGAACTGTTTCCTTGCAAATGCAAAAGGAGCATTTATTTAAGTAAACAAATTAATTTTTACACACATTCAAAATCTGTTGACCCTTGATTTGCCGGTAATTTGGCAAATTATTCCCGAAAAATGATTACATAATATTTATTACTTTTGACCACCCTTCCATTTGGGTGGTGGAACCGTTGATAGTTGAAGGTATCAGATTTACCTTTGTTAACACCATGACCATATTTGGTCGTGGACCAATTACCTGTTGGCTAAGTGGGCGCGATCACATGGACTATGTTATCGCCTCCACTTTGATTGAGATGAGACCAACTCGGGAAACTACAAACTCTCCCCGGGTTCCTAACCAAGATATGCCAATCGTTAGTTGAAGGAAGCGACAAAGGGACTCTAACCTAATGGTCCAGATGTAGGGATTTGCCTTCATTTTACAAATACTAACTTAACTTATTATTCACAACAACTTGACATTATTACGTTAATTCGCCAGCTGACTTCCCTAGTATCATTCATCATCAGCATCCGAAATAATAAAATAAAATAAAAAATATTAAAAAATATTTTTATTATTATTATTATTATTATTAGTGGAAATCGTGATTATAGTAACCCGTAATCATCCTCGCTATAATACTTCAATTTCTCGCTCTTATTATTCTCAAAAGAAATTAAAAAAAGTAGCTTCCTTTTTTATTCTTCTTCTCCTTCTTCAAATATTCTCATAATAATCATTATTAGTTAAAAATCTCAAATTTTCATTTCAACTCCCAACATCATCATTATGTCCAAAATATAAAAAGTAAATTCTTCTTCTTCAAAAAAAGTAGCTTCATTTTTTTATACTCCAAATATTATCATTATTAAAGTGGTTCGAAAATTTTAATATTTTCAATTCAATTCCCACCATCATTTTTGTGTCCATGAATATTTTTTAAAAAATCTTCTTCTTCTTCTAATATTTATTATTATTATTAATTTAAAAAATTAATTTCGCTTGTTACACGGTAGTCCACTCTTAATATGTTTAACGCATAACTCCTTTTACAATTCCGATTTATTTTGGCACTAATCAATCCAGATATGATTTACTTGAAATATTATTATCATTATTATTAATATTATTATTCTTTCGAGAATTTTTATGTTTATGCCCCATCTTTATAATTTAGTCACATACGTTCTCTCCCAAACAGAAATCACCAAGATCCGAATTCACATCGGTCGGGACATAATAGTGTTCGAACCCGCAACCTTATTTTCGTACTGTCGTTAATTCATGGAGACCATATGCTCCTAAGACAATTCTCAAATCCCATAACACCTTGCAGTTGGGCAAATACCTCCAATCTCTGCAAGCGTTAAATTATTCCTTCCTTTTACATTTTGAAGTCCATTTATCCATCGGAACTCTTCAAAACATTTTCACTAATTAACCCTCGGTGTGTGGACTCTATTCTGCCACTCAATACACCGGTATAGAAATACAACCTCTATGTGGGCCTTAAGATCCATCTATTTCTTCATCAACATCAGTACAATTCACTTTCATTTCGGGCCGGATTTCTGTCCCACAAACTCCAAATCTCAACTTTTGGCTCAAATCACTCTGGGCCTCAAACATAGCGTGACCATATTATCAAAATGACTATCTCGTTTCTACCAAATTTATTTATGATTATTATGGAGTCCAAAAACGTTAAATCAACAATTAGTGTTAAAATCGGATGTACTGCCCAAATAAATTATTCATGCCACATAATATCTCCATACTTAAATTACTTTGATTTGCAATCATTCTATCCAACTAGGCCCGTGCCTTTATTCTCAAAGATTATTATTAAACACGCCTTTACACATTACCCAATATTAATGTAATACTTCGACACTTGTGCAGATTATTATTATTTTGTCCACTGACGAACTTCGCGATATTTACAAACAAATCAATGGACTTCATTCCGTCCCACAATAATTTAAATCACTTGGCAACCCTACCTCTGGATTATCTTAACCACATGCCTTAGTATCTATAAAAGTTTTGATACTGGAAAAACACTTCGGAAGCACTTCTAAATGAATATTAACATAACCTTTACGTGAAACATGCTCCATATCCTATCAAACTACTCAAGCACTTGAATGAACAACTCAACCCTACTATACTCTATTTAATAATCAAAATTATGATGAGTGCTCGATCTAATCATGTACATGTTAATTTGTCCCTTTGTCTATCTATCTTTGAATTTATACGAGCCGGAAACGGTTCATTTCACAATCAAGTTACCATGATAAAATAATATGATTTCCTCCACCTAACGATAGCAATCTACAAATACTTGTTAAGGTTACTCATCTCTGCCATTGTAGTCTGCTAAAACCGGACATGGAGCCTAGCCCCTCCGGTTTTTAGCACTGCATTCCACTGGTATTCATGCCAGCTTGAAGAATTAATCCTTGACCCTTTTCAACTTTACACATTTTGAATAAAAACAAATAAAATAACTGTTGCACTTTGGAATAATTTCCACCCTAAAATCTACTCACAAATTTTACACTCTCGGCCTTGTATCTAGCCCACTTAATGTTGTAACGGACTCTTCACTTCATCGGCAACTACTGTTATGAAATTCGCCACGCACATAACCTTTTCTTCTACGATTTGTATGGACTTACCCTCATCATGATATAAACTGCATTTTTTCTCCAACTGGAACTTGCATACTTCTGTGAATTTGCATACTTCATACTTTGCATGAACTCTATTCATCTTCACCATCTTCGATAAACTAACTTCCTTTTTGCCGGCTGAAGTCATGTGACCGCCTGGTTTATTCGCGCATGCTTCACTAATCTCTGGAATCTTCCAGATATATTTCTCACTCTACTCCACACTATAAATACCTGGCCTTCCTCTGGAAACATTGAGATGGACTTAAGCCTGTGTGGAGGGAGCAACATCCTACGTCAACTTCGTCCTTAATTACATGTGCCCAGAAGTCTTCATTTGCGGGCGGTTCAATTTGTTTCAAGATGACGTATGACAAACTGATTTCTTTACTGTAAATACTTTTAATTGTATTGGGATAGATTTTCCCTGCAAAATTAAGCTGGGAGCATGGCATTTCCAGGCCGAAATTTCACTTGCCCTTTTTGTATTTAAAACTTTTCATTCACGACCTTCGTAACAACTTTTTTTTGAAATGTGCGTGTGGTGTATTGGCAACTATGCGACTTCTACTGTACACGTACTTCTATTCGTTCAGTGCTTCAGGATATTGTGAAACTGGTTCAATGAAACTACATGGTGATTATTCGGCTGTAGAACTACGTTACCTAGTGTTAATCTGTGGGATAACAGAAGTGGTGGTGACCTGGATATAGTATTTGCATTTTGTTCAGATAATTTTTTCTGCTGGTGTGCTCGAATTTGCTAACTGAACATCTTCCTTTTCTTGTCGTTCTGGATTTCTCTTTTTATTGCAGTATTCATCCTTTCCTTGTTTGCCCTTTTCCTTTCCTGCGGCATCTTCTCTTTTTCCTTTCTTTCTCTTGGATATCTTATCTCTTTTTTTTGATATAATGAATTTGTAATCCGTGTAAGTGGTTGGGAAAATTTTATATTTGTATAGTTCTCATTTCATGTAAATTGTCAGAGGTTCGATTTATTGTTTCTATATATATATATATATATATATATATATATATTTAAATCTTATACTGGTTTCTGATCTATTTTCACTTATGTCCCTTATTCCTCCGTATATTTCTCCTTTCCAGGTTATGTAGCATACTTTCCTTTGCCCAATATCTTGTTACTCTGCAATGCTTGGTGGAGATTTCTAAGTCCACGGCCTCCATTCTTAATTTGATAGTTACTCCACTGCATAAATCTTACTACTTGAGGGAAACTATTCTTAGATTTTCCATTGGCACTATTATACATAATATATGTTTGGGCCCAGTTACAATGTAGATATACATTCTTCGTTCCTTTCCCGGACACTAGGAACATGGGATACCTCGGGATTCCCTTTACAACGGCCCGTGCGCGCACTTGAATTTCCGTCACGCGTTCACACAGCTGACCAGGTATCAGTTTATAATCGACTGTTTACTAGGTGAAATACATCAAACACTCGTGATCGTTCTCACGTAACGTACTTCCTAATCTGCTGGTAGAATCTCACACTCCGTAAGTTATGCTTTACTGAGTCCTGTAACTATTTGAAACACTTCATACTAATATACTGCTCAAGACTGTAATATGAGCTACATCACGTTATGAATCACTGTACTATGTAACAATATAATACTTCGAACCCTACTCCACGAGTAAGTACACACACGCACCCCTGGCGTAATCAGGGCTCGAACAAAATATCAGAAGTTGTCACGCACCCCAGGCGTGGTATCAGCTCGAACGCTTTGTCAAAAGTAGTTTTTAGTCCTTGTCCATGACCTCATATTTATACTTGTATCCCCTCTCTCCCGAGTTCAGAGGAGGTCATCTTAGGACGCGCAGTTCCGATACCCTCATACGACAATTTGCGGTTCGGCCCGTGGCTTAAATATGATATCCAATGATGTAATTATGTTCTCAAATGCTCTATACCAATTCTCAACTATTATCGTTCGCTGGTAATGGATATATTTGCGAATTTAGCTGCCGTATCCCGGCCTGGGATTTCGCGCTCTATTGTGGCGTCCTATGCCTCCAGCCCATCAACGAATAGCGTCCATGAATTCTCAGAATTACACCATGCAATCTCCCGCAATTATTAACTTTTTATAAGTTTCATAATATAGTAAGGCTTCTAAATTCCCCCTTATTCTGAACTGATAACTCACTCCCTTCTATCAGTTTAATCCGCGGAGGTAGCCTCGCTAGTGCTTCTTACAATACGAAGTTGTCGCCTTGCTTTGGTCAAGTGATTTTTTCCATTGGTCCACCTAAACCACGTGACCGGGAAGGCTCATATATTTTTTTCTTCCAGTGCCAACCCTGCGTTCAACTCCCGCTAGTACATGAAGATACCCCTACGTCATTTCTCAGAAATTTGCACCCAGCTCTCTGCGCTGTCTCCACTACCAATTCTGCTCGGGGCTGTGAAAACTTTCCGCAACTTGTCAACAACTCGTGCCTTTCTCTTGCCCCCTTCGTCACAATTTCTGAGAATTCTAATTCTGCCGTTCATTGTGTTTTGTTAATCTCAGCGGAGACAATAGTCTGTGCATGTTTCACCATACCATCTCGGCCTGGCCTGCTCTTACTGTATGTACAGTACGATCTTCTCGCTTCTGAAAATGAAATATATATTCCTCCATAAATAATTACAATTGCATGACGCTTATCAAACCCCCACCAGGGCGCAATATGGTCACTAATAACATAAATATTTGAGAGTAAAATTTTAGGCCTTCCCCGAAAATACCTTTTCAGTCAGCGTGAATGAAATTATTTATGGCCGAGATTGTACCGACTTATTACCCGACTTTGTATACCGATTTTCATTCAATTCTCTTCAGCCGTTTTTTCGCGATGCGTGTACAGACAGACAGACAGACAGACAGACAGACAGACAGACAGACAGACAGACAGACAGACAGACAGACAGACAGACAGACAGACAGACATTACGGAAAAGTAAAAAGTGCATTTCCTTGTTACTGTGGGCAGGACTGATACAGAAATACCATCCTTTTTAAATTCTGAGCAATGTACAGACAAAACTCTTAGTATATATATATAGATTTACGTTAAGTGCTCGTTAGCAGTTCACATACTGGCTTTGCAGATACCCTCTCTGTAGAGTTCCTCTTTTGTTTCAATAATTTCTGTTATTATTTGTAGCAGTCGATGGCTAAGAGTGGAATGCAGCGCACGCCCCAGTAATTCGACACGTCCGACGGCTGAATGTGCGTGCTTGTTTAGGAGAATGGGGACTTATAGGAAACGTCTGCAAAAAATTTCGATAACGTTCCTCAGCGGCCTTTTACGAATAGAGGATTTTTCCAGGACATAATCGTGTTCGTGGTCGTTTGTGGACCGCTCTCTACTTCAGCGCTGATCGTTTACTGAATGTTTTGTTAGAATTAAGCTGCCATAATTTAAAGAAAATAAGTAATTTTGATTTTATGTAGTAGATTAGTATATTGCTTAAAATGTGTGCAAGAAAAGAACTAGTCGTAGAATTGATGAACACTCTCAATTGTGCTAAATGTGATTAGCAGTTTTTCTTAACATGGTGGAACGAGTAGGCACACTCTTTATAATCGCTGGGGTTCATTACAGTGGGGCTCGAACCCTTTACCTCCCGAAGGTAAACTGACAGCTACACGACCCAAACCGCGCAGCAACTCACCCCGTACGATTAGTATCACCTGTTAATTCTGTGTGTAGTGATTTTTTGTAGATTTCGTTATTGCGACGTTGATTGATATTTTTCGGTATATTCAGTAGCATAGAGTTTTTGGTTTAGATTATTTTGCTTTGCGTTGAACTTTGTTCTTGTGGTAACCAAGATTGTGTGGGAAGTAGGTGGTCCTTTCAAATAAAAATAAGTTATATTTTGGAGATTTTCCTTTCCACTCCTCCTCCCCCCCCCCCCTTCCCCTCCCCGCCGACCCCAGCTGGTGGGGCTGAACGTGGACTTAAACGTTAAACGGCATCCAGAGTGTCACTATACATCAGCAACCCTGAAAAAAATATTGCGTTGCACACCAATATATGAAGTTTTCAATTATTTATTTTACACGTCACCCCCTCCTGTACTCAACCCTACCCCCGCAGTATCTTTTCCAGATGGTAAGTCTTTTGTGACCCATGCTTAGTACACATATATGCTAGTACATAGGCAACTTAGACAACTTCTCAACCCCCATACTGATGGGTTCTGAACATATACCTAAACATCTGTAGTGTAACTATTCAGCAGAGTGACTCCAGACACTATGGATTCGACAGTAATGCTGGTAGTATTCTATTATTTTTACACATCAGCCCCTCCATACGCCTGCCCCTAGGGGTGCTAGGGATGTCTTACCCCCCACAGTACTTTTTTTTTCAGATAGTAAGCCATATACTTTGGTTGACATTTTTTCACGCGTTCCAGAGCTCTGTTATAACATAAATAATAAACAATAAAAATAAGTGATATTATGGAGATTTACATTTCCACTCCTTCCACCCCCGCTCCCACCCTGCCTGCAGCTGCAGCTTACTGCGCTGCTCGGGTCCTTTTTCGAATGTATACTTTACAATTTTTACTACCTGTTAATTATGCGTGGAGTGTTTTTATGTAGATTTTTTCATTGTAACGTTGATTGATATTTTACTAATTTAGTAGCATTAGAGATGTATGTTTAGAGCCTCCGTGGTTCAGGCGGCAGAGCGCCGGCCTCTCACCGCTGGGTTCCGTGGATCAAATCACGGTTACACCATGTGAGGTTTGTGCTGGACAAAGCGGAGGCGGGACAGGTTTTTCTGCGGGTACTCCGGTTTTCCCTGTCATCTTTCATTCAAATCAACACTCTCCAATAGTATTTCACTTCTTTTGTCACTCATGAATCATTGCCTCACAGGAGTGCGACAGACTTCGGCAGCCGGCACAATTCCTATCCTCGCCGCTAGATGGGGCTTCATTCATTCTATTCCTGGCCCGGTCTAATGACTGGAAACAGGCTGGGATTTTCATTTTCAGAGATGTGGGTTTAAGTTTAGAATATTTTGTTTCGCGTTAAACATTTTCCTTGTGGCATCCCTGATTGTGGGAAGTTGTATGTGTTTACGCGTCGCAATATAAATATGATTTACACGATTTCAATTGTGATCAGGACTTTCACCATTTATCCCAGCGACCCGAAAAAACTGTGGATTTAAAACTAATTTCAGTCGTCTAGTGTTCGCCCCGTATCCCCTCCCCCACTCTCTACCCATGTCAATGGCGCTGGCCTTCGGCATCCAGTATGTCACTATTCATCTCAGCGACCTCGAAAACTGAGGATTGGACACTAATAGTGTTTTTCTTAGATCAATTTTACAGCGGTTCTTTCTCTCACAGTATTTCTTTACGTAGAGTATTTTTGAGAGCTCTGGTTGAGCACACACATAAGCACATCCATAATCTCGGTCATTTTGGACATTGGTGGGGCTGAACATGGAATTTAACTGCATCCGGAGTGTAACTGTTCATCTCAGCGACCCCGAAAACTATGGATTCGACACTAATATTGGCCATTTTCTATTATTTCAATGCCATTCCCCCCCTCACATTCCTGCGAACGACACAGGTATCCTACACCTAAAACTTTTTTTCAGAATGTTAGTCATATGTGTAAGAAGTTTGGTTGCAGTTCTTGCAAGCGTTCAAGAGCTATGTTGGTACACATGCACACATCGCTTTTTATAGAGATATTTAGGATTTCAGTCCCCATCTTGAAAGCCAAGAATAACGGCCGAGAGGATTCGTCGTGCTGACCACACGACACCTCGCAATCTGCAAGCCTTCGGGCTGATCAGTGGTCGCTTGGTAGGCCAAGGACTGTAGTGCTATGGGTTTTGGTTTGGTTAAGATTTTAGTCATAATTCATCGGGGAATTATGGCGTTAAGCATTGTGGTATTGTGTTAATAGCATCTCTCATTGTATACGGTGGTCTTATAAATATGGCCGGCTCCATGGCTAAATAGTTAGCGTGCTGGCATTGGTCCAGAAGGTCCCGGGTTCAATTTCCGGTCGGGTCGGAGATTTTAACCTTAAATGGTCAATTCCCTTGGTAAGGGGACTGGGTGTTTGTGCTGTCTCCAACATCTCTGCAACTCACACCCCACACATAACTCTATCCTCCACCACAATAACACGCAGTTATCTACATATGACAGATGCCGCCCAACCTCATCGGAGAGTCTGCCTTACAAGGACTGCACTCGGCTAGAAATAGTCACACAAAATTACTATTATTATAAATATGACCAGTACTCAATGTTTGGATATTAGATTTGCTACTTTACTAGCGACTAGACTGGAATAGTCTCTTTCCCGTCCTCAGTTAGTCGTAGTTAATGAAGCTCAATGGCACGACGCTATTTTATAATACCATACACTTCCCTTGGAGTACACAACACAATAACTTAATTTCCTCTTGCTTCATCAGTTCTCTCTAACGAAGAGGCTCATTATTTCTAGTTACATTCAGGATGAAATTGCTTTCATGCAATCTAATTGTTTTCGTTCATTGAAACTTGTAACTCTAAAATCTCTTCTGCTTTCATCAGGAGCTCTCGCGTAATAAGCAAATTAAACTGGGAATTATGGTGTAATCTACACAGGTTAAAATAATTACTCTTTTTGTGTTCTTGCTTTGTACAGAAAACCATTCACTACTTCGTTCATTGTTTCTTGCAGATTCGCTGGCGCTGATGAACTGACCGCTTTCTCCTGTGTAGAATGGGTCGATCCATTCACACCACTCCTGGGTCCGGGACGATGCAGTACACAACCGTGGATGGAAGGCAGCGTTTTGGACAATTTAACTGAATTTATTCGAAGGTAGATATTCACAATATGGTATATATACTGTTACTAATAAAACACAGCGTGTTTTATCGAGCTAATGAGGATGACGCAACTAGTACACTGCACACACTTACACACACACATAACTACATTCGATAACGAATGAACACACTGCATTAATTGCTTTCTATATACAAAGTCTCTGTTCTTCTCGTAGCAAGTTGTCCGCCTCGCTGGTATTATCTGAAACGGGTGATAATCCTGTCTGACAGCACACCTTTCACTTTCAGTTCACTTCACACAGCACCTGCACGCTGACAGGTTGAATATATAGT
Organism: Anabrus simplex; assembly: GCF_040414725.1. Classification (NCBI taxonomy): domain Eukaryota; kingdom Metazoa; phylum Arthropoda; class Insecta; order Orthoptera; family Tettigoniidae; genus Anabrus; species Anabrus simplex. The sequence continues at coordinate 1,700,977,482 of NC_090265.1, read as the reverse complement.
TGTTGACTAGCAAAACGCACGGAAGCTGTTTCACTTGGTTCGACTCAAGTCATATCCGATGACTCAGATAGTCAATGTGACTACTCCATACCGAAAACTACTTTAATACTGACAAGTAAACAGTAACAACTCAACAGTGTTAACCGCACTACACTACTCCTCACAATAACGACGATTAACACTGATTAGACTATACTCACACCACCTGTTCCACACACACTGCCTCTATGTCGGCAGACATACATTACAACACCCAGTACTCCAAGGCAGTACACACACAGTACTCCACTCAGCACTCCAAGGCAGTGTACACGCACAGTCTTCACTAAGTACTGCAACAACATTCCAACACGACGATACTCTGATATTGACTACGATTGGACACCCACTTTACCAGCATTTACTACAGTCTGCATTAGTGCCGTCTAGTAACTGCTGGCTGACTGTTAGCGGCCTCCTTTTCATATCCTAATGTTGGGGTACTTTCATCTTTGGGGTGCGGCAAGAAAAGGAATAATCTCGTTGTTCCTCCAAGAAGGCGCCCGGGGGAACCAGACGAAGAGAACAATATAGGGGAGAGGCTGTCACATTGCCCTCAAACAGGGATCTGCCAGTTGACTCACTAGTTTCTTGCAGGAAATACGCAAGGGCTGGCACGTAACAATAGTGTAAGGAGAGTATAAAAATTATATCTTGATAATGTTAAATTTGACATAGTTACAACCCGGTTTCTTTGGAACTGTCCAAGGTAATAAAACGAAATTTTGATATGATATTGACTCTCACTGATCTGCTTTCTTGTTTCTGCCGTTATTAGAAATCACGAAATGGATTTTTAAGTCAATTTCTTCAATTTCGAAATATTATATATACATTTAAAATGATTTATGATCAAACTATGACAGGTAACTATACCATTGTAGATAAAAATAAAAACAATAATGTTTTTAATGGGGGGCTGAATATTTCAGAGGTCTACCTTAAATAGTTTCTGGGAAAATGGGAAAAATCGAAAAAAACACAATTTCTCAGAAATTAGACTTGAAAGTTCAATTCCACTTACAAGACCTGAATGCTACCAGGCCTCTTATCGTACAAAATATCATATTTGAACCAATGTAGCCAACTTATGCAGTAGGATGTTTACTATAAGCAACATAAATTATCGCTTTCTAGAACTAATCTTGTCTAAACTGAACAAGTGCTCCCGAAATCCGTTATAATGGCTTGCGCAGTAGCATTATTGTTTTAATTTAAAAGTACTTCCAGTCATCGAAACTCAGTGACACTTACTAAATAATAATTTTCAATAAAAGAGCAAAAATCGATATTCATAACCAGTACCACTTTATACTCCTCTTAAAATAAAATCCTGTATTGATGTTTGCTTTTGTTTGTGTGGCCCAATCTCATGAAACACTACTGATTTCGATGCAGTCTTTACCATTTTATGTTCGAGAATGGTGGCAATAAGAGTTCTATGGTTTCAGATTATAGTGTTACTGTAATAGGAAGTACAACTGAGCAATAAAAATCAGAACTGGGAACGTTAGAGCCTTGACCTTTCCATAAAAGACAAGGATTCAGAAAAATATTTCTATGTTTATATCACACTGACTCAGGCAGGTCTTGCGATGACGTTGGAATAGAACAGGGCTAGGCGTAGAGAGGAGTGACAGTTGCCTTAATTACCGTAAGCGCCAAGGATTTGTTTGGTGCGAAAATGTGAAACCATGGAAAAATTATTTCAGGACTACCATTCGGTAAAGCAAAGAACAGGTTCACGAAGGGTGTGAAAACGAAAGTATCGGTTGGTTTCGCAAACCTAATACTGTCAAGATTGGAAGGGAAGAAAAATATACCAAAGGAGGTCGGACAGAATTGGGGAGGTCTCTGGAATTCTCTAGATTCGTAAGGACGCAGTTTCGATTCCCAGTCATGTCAGTGATTTTTACCATTATCTCAGGGCTGGTTCAAGCTCCGACCAGCCTACGTAATTATAATTGAAGATTCTGACGGTGAGATAACGCCCAAGAATAACGGCCGAGAGGATTCGTCGTACCGACGACACACCACCTCGTAATCTGCAGGCCTTGGAGCTGATCAGCGGTCACTTGATAGGCCACGGCCCTTCAAGGCTGTTTCGTCATGCGGTTTGGTTTGACAAAACAACCGCCATCACTACTAATTAATTCCAGTCGTGACCTTTTCCTTTCTTATTTCCATAGATTCATTTTTCGAAGTGTAGGACCTCTTCATTCCTTTTCATTCTGAAAAGAGTTGGTAGGAGATTTATCCTGTTGTACAGTCGATCAAAAGAAAAATGAAGCCATGGTATTGCATTACCTTACTGGTACGCTTTTCTCAGACGCAACGTAATCTATACATACAATGTTTGTTGTAGATGTCTACAGGGTTTGCCGTACAGTGCTAAAGCAGAAAGTCTTGAAGACACTGAACAATGGTTGAAAATCTAAGAAATCTGTTAGCCTCTTAGCCGTCTTTCTCAGCAAACGGGAATTTATTAGGGTTCCGTATAAGAGGCTCGGAATTTACTTATGCCTGCTGCTCACGGTAAAATTATCTGTCAAATTTAATCTAAAATAAATTTATTTTATAAAATTTCTGTTGCTCACGGTCAAATTCAAGTTTTATAAAATTTGGATAAAACTTTTCATACAATAGGTCATGTTCTATTCCTTAAAATTAATTTTATGAAACGAACCAATCAGTGAAGTTGACAACACGATGATGCTGGCGCTACGTCGTGAAATTATTGTGAAGTTCGATTGTAAACAAACACTTCTTTCTAAAGTGGCAGGATCCGGTGGACTAAGGAAGCTGTTAGTGTTTTACTGGACAAATATCAGAAATATCCTTGTTTGTACGAAGTTAAAACGCCACTATACCACAACAAAAATGCAAGAAGAGAGGCAGAAAACACAATCGCAGAATTACTACATGAATGCTGGTCTTCTAACCTCAACTAATTTTCGACCGAAAACAGTAATCCTCTACCTTCTTCCCTTCTTTTGATCCAATCTCGAGTCCAACATTTCCTGGCATTTCTTTCCTTCCTTTTTACCACTGTACAACATATCATTGCAACTAAAACAACAAGTTATGCTTTGTTTGTTAGAGCCATATTCTCAAACATACTTTAAGTTGAACAGCTGATTATTGGTTTAAAATTTTATCGGTAGATGGCAGCACATACACATCTTAGTTCAGAAGTGAGTTCATAGAAGGCCAACCTGACGCTTCCACGTATTATATAAAATAATTTTACCGTGAGCAACACAACTTGTTTTCACCAAATTTTTATAAAATTAATTGTAAAACAAATTTTACGAAACATTTTACCCATGGGTAGGTACTTTCAAAAGGCATTAGATTTTATCAAGCAATTAGCTTTCTTCCGTATTTCCCGGCCGGCGATAAGCGACAGCTTGCCCGCCGAAGCTTCAGTCTCGACTCAGCTGCAGATCTGCCATAAATGGATGACTCTATACATGGGTGGTAAAGTAAATTCGTGTCCTCATCTGGTGGTGGTACAGCTTTTCTCAGACAGACCTAATTGCAGGCTGAATTATAATTTGATTATACTAAAAATTCTGATAAAATGTTAAATACGACGAACTTACATTGCAAAGCACTGATTCTTTTTTGAGTGGCTATATTTGCACTTAAAACAATGGTCAAGTCACATATAATAAACATCCTCATGTGAATCTGTGAAGAGAATATTTTGGCTCAAAATTGTATTTCACTGTTTCAGGTCATGTAAAGCCGTGCACGATGGAGCTAAACGCAAGTCTGGACCTCACTACGTTCAACATCTCAAACTTCACTTCCTGGGAAAATGGGTCAGCGTCTCCTTTCCTAGAAACTTCAGTGACGCCGTACTCGGAGCGCCTGGAGACGTACATCGTGCCCGCCCTCTTTGCTGTCATTTTCCTGGTCGGTGTCCTTGGCAACGGCACTTTGGTCTTCATATTCCTGAGACACCGCAACATGAGGAATGTTCCCAACACGTACATCTTCAGCCTGGCTCTCGGAGATCTGCTGGTGATACTCACCTGCGTGCCCTTCACCTCCACCCTCTACACCTTTGACTCATGGCCGTACGGGGAAGTGATCTGTAAACTTTCAGAGTGTGGCAAGGATGTCTCCATTGGTGTTTCAGTTTTTACATTGACAGCATTAAGTGCTGAACGATACTGTGCCATCGTGAACCCGATAAAGCGACATGTGGGTGGGGGACGGATGAGTGCTAAGGCCTTCACTCTTCTCGTAGCAGTTGGTATCTGGGTACTGGCATTTCTGTTCGCTCTTCCGGACGCTATCAACTCGTACGTCCGAACAGTACCAATTCCCGACATTCAGAGTAAAATAGAAGTCTGCTTTCCTTTTCCTGAAGAGATGGGTCCACACTATGCACGTATTATTGTAATGATGAAGTTCTTAGTTTATTATGCTATTCCCTTATGTATCATTGCTTTCTTCTACATCTTAATGGCAAGACATCTCGAACTAAGCGCTCAGAATATGCCTGGTGAAATGCAAGGCCAGTCCACTCAGATCCGAGCGCGTAAAAAGGTAGCAAAGATGGTATTGGCTTTTGTGATTATATTTATTATTTGCTTTCTACCGTACCACACCTTCATGTTGTGGTTCCATTTTAATCCAGAGTCGCAAAATCTTTACGACGATTACTGGCACGCGTTGAGAATAGTAGGATTCTGTTTAAGTTTTATAAACTCTTGTATCAATCCCATCGCTCTGTACTTCATCAGTGGCGCTTTCCGGAAACACTTCAATTTGTATTTGTTCTGTTGCTGCACGGATCCGACATCCCAGCAAGTTGGTAAGAAGCGTGGCCACAGTGAGATATCGGCACACAGCATGGTGCACTTCAACAGCACGTTCCGCAAAAACCACCAGCTGCAAGGCTTCAACTGCTCGATGGCCACGCCCAACACTACGGTCTTCAACCTCGACAAGACATGAGTCAGGCCAAGGCCGCAGTTCCCTTCTTCGGCCGCAAGATACCAGGAACAGCACATTCATTCTCAAGAGCCAGTTTCTCCGCTACTTCTGTAGGTCGGACGATGTACTTTGGAATTTCGCTGCCTGTATGGGAAATATCTTGAACGGACTGAATATCCCGCTTCGTCACGAAAATTTCATAGTTCTTATATTTTTGTGTGCAATGCGGACATTCATGGAACAGTAACTGGTCTGTCATTGAGGATAATATCATGCACTTGTTCAATATTGGCAACAGTTACGGCTACAGATGGACATGCGGAACTTCCCTCACCCTTCACGCCCGTGCGACCCCTTTTGAACAGGTAAAACTTCGCTGTGGCAAAACATTGTCCCCGTCTTGTGCTGAAAGTCTCCTATAAATTTCCGCACCTGATACACCCTCAGACGACAAAAAAGGTTTACGGAACGCTGTTCCTCCTTAGTGCAAATATAGAGCGGTGCGGCCATCTTTACGTCACAACTGCACAAGCTGTACTGATCTCACAACGCTGAAACCCAAGGATAATAGAGAAACCTAACACACACGTAGACAAGGGTGCCATCTAGAGACTGGTGAGTACACAACGCCATAGAGTCACCCAATGACAATTAGAGCAAAATTGCAGATAGTTGTTCACTTGCCTACGTACATTCGACATAAGTGATAAAAAATGCCGCAAGTAGGTCCACTTCAGTTGTTGTCTGTTGCTTAATTGCGCTATTACGGGACACAAAATTACTGTACACTGTTTCCAGATTGAGGGAAAGTTCCTTTGGGCAAGGGCAAAATGAGCAACATTTTGGATTCACGGGAAAATAAATTAAGAATATCCCAAAAAGAGGGGGGAATTTGAACATCACCACACCCTAGTAAAATAAAATATTATACCGTCTCTTTATACGTTTGCCAAGTCCCGAGATGTAGGGGTAGCGCGTCTGCCTCTTAATCGGATGCCCCGGGTTCGATTATCGGCAAGGTGTAGGAATTTTTACCTGGATCTGAGGGCTAGTTCGAGGTCGACTCAGCCTGCGTGAGTGATATTGAGGAACTATATGACGGTGAGATGGCAGCTCCGGTCTAGGACAATCCCCGCTCCCCCACGAAAAGATCGGTCGAGAGGTTTCGGCGTGCTGACCACACGGCACCTTATTTGGGCTGAGCAGTGGTCGCTTGATAGGCTGTTCTGTAGGCGTTCGGGGCTGTTGCGCCACGGGGTGTGGTCTTTTTAAATATATGGTGGGACATTAAAATGAGAGCGATACTTTCATTTAGTATAGTATCATATCACCGGATGTCCGACTCGTCTGCTGAATAGTCAACGTACTGGCCTTCGGTTCAGAGGGTCCCGGGTTTGATTCCCGGGCTGGTCGGGGATTTCAACCTTCATTGGTTAATTCCAGTGGCTCGAGGGCTGGGTGTTTGTGCCGTCCCCAACATCCCTGTAACTCATACATCACACAAAACACTATTTTCCCCTACAATAACACGCAGTTACCTACACATGGCAGATGCCATCCACACTCATCGGAGGGTCTGCCTAACAAAGGGCTGCACCCGGCTAGATATAGCCACAGGAAATTATCATTATTACAGGATTACATTTTTATGCACCCTACTTTTGCTTAGATCCAGAAACTATTCAAAACACTGTGGCCAGCCGCTGAACAACAGCTTATTATAACAAAAATATGTTTAAAGTTTAGATGCATTTGTGTTATCAATAATATTTTAAATGAATGCATAAGTAGCATGGTTGATAGCATAATGAATTTTAAATATGAATGATAATAAATCATTCACAGGTATATTATGATATTGCAATATAATGGACTCTATTGGTATATTTGGATGTTACGATACCTACCATCACGACTCATGGAGTGCTCTGACTCCTCAGTTATTAATTTGTAGTGTACATTGCAGCCGCACAAATATTAAGAGCGAAGTTTTGTTATTATTATTATTATTATTATTATTATTATTATTATTATTATTATTATTATTATTATTATTGCGTCCGCCTCTGTGGTGTAGTGTTTAGTGTAATTAGCTGCCACCCCTGGAGGCCCGGGTCCGATTCTCGGCTCTACCACAAAATTTGAAAAGAGTTACGAGGGCTGGAACAAGATCCACTCAGCCTCGGGAGGTCAGATGAATAGAGGGAATTCGATTCCCACCTCAGCCACCGTGGAAGTGGTTTTCCGTGGTTTCCCATTCTCCCCCAGGCAAATACCGCGATGGTACCTAACTTAAGGGCACGGCTGATTCCTTGCATCTCCCTTCCACTATTCCCGTCCCCCCACCACAAGGTGCCAGTCAGCATAGCAGGTGAGACCGCGTGGGCGAGCTACTGGTCCTCCCTCCAGTTGTATCCCTACGATCCAAAGTCTCACTCTCCAGAACACTGCCCTTGGGGCGGTATAGGTGGTGTACTTCACTGAGTCCGAGGGAAAATCCAGCCCTGGAGGGTAGACGGATTAAAAAAGGAAAAACATATTATTATTATTATTATTATTATTATTATTATTATTATTATTATTATTATTATTATTTATTATTATTATTATTATTATTATTATTATTATTATCATTATTGTTATTATTATATGTGAATTGAAAGGTTCGCCAAAAGTTATCGCCTGAGTAAGTGGGAGAACAACACTTGTATATTAGATATACCGTGTTATAGCAATTACTGTTTCTGTTCAGTTTTCATATTACTACGTGTACTTATTTGTTTTGATTTATTAGGCCTGTAGCATTGTGAGACTTTGTTTAATATTTAGGATTATAACTATCTGAGTTGTGGGAGAAATTAGGTAGATGAGGAAAATGTTTTGTAATGTGATGGGAATTTTAACGCTGAATATTTGGCAACACTGTTTCTGGAAGCACCGTACGAAAGTTCAAGGGCTGCCTAGCCGAGACAGTTCACCTGGAAGGAGTTGGGTTCGTTTCCCCCGTCAGGAAGTTGAAACGAGATTTCCACTTATGATGATGCGCAGGGCACGGAGTCACGGTCAGGCTACACCCGGTTAATTCCTGGGGTGAATGAGGCCAGTCACGGACTTAACCTTAAAGTCGAGCTTCCGCCAAGGAACTAGATGGCCTTTATGGAGACGACGTTGCTCTGTTTTCGGTATTTACTTTCAGGAATATACTGTATTTTTTTGAAAGTTTCTGTGCCTGCCTCCACTTGTACGCTGCCTGAGACAGAGAATAAGCTATACTAAATTTCGTTGAAAAATAAATTACCGGGCGAGTTGGCCGTGCGCGTAGAGGCACGCGGCTGTGAGCTTGCATCCGGGAGGTAGTAGGTTCGAATCCCACTATCGGCAGCCCTGAAGATGGTTTTCCGTGGTTTCCCATTTTCACACCAGGCAAATGCTGGGGCTGTACCTTAATTAAGGCCACGGCCTCTTCCTTCCAACTCCTAGGCCTTTCCCATCCCATCGTCGCCATAAGACCTATCTGTGTCGGTGCGACGTAAAGCCAGCAAAAAAAATAAATTAAATTTCCATGATCTCAGCCCGGGGAATAAAAGTGATGTTTGCAGGTCAGAAGAGAACCCCTGAGGACATTTAGTCCCCAGTCGATGAATTCCTTGGTACTGGTGTTGCAGGTCTTTATCATCTGTATCGTCTTCTTAGGGACTGTCTTCTCGTACCGATCATGAGACCACTAATTTCCACGTCGTTCAGCTCGTATTTATTCTTTAACTAGAGCACTGTAGTAGGTAGGTGGAACTCCTTTCTCTGTCCACTTCGTATGTTTGGTCAGAGTGTGTTTCAAATCTTATTGTGAGGTCTAATTTAAATCTGTTTTTCTTTTTGTCCTTTAATGGTGATCATATCTATCCTTCTTGTGCTGTCATCTACTACGACGCCATGGAGTACCTCGTGCACATGATATACTTTTTCACGGAGCGACTACCTTATATTGCGCTGTTGCGAAGAGCTTCACCGAAGGCACGGATAGTTACATTTTAACTACACTTTCTGCAGCGGTTACCATCGAGGGATCTTCCCGGTACAGTTCTTACAGGCGCAACGTTACATACTATTTTCAGCGCGTCTCTCTACTCATCGAGTTCATCGAGTTTACTAACATAGTGGTTTTCATGAGGGAAGTCCTTGTACAGACACACTCCCCGATCTTTGCTTCACCGCTCACACCTTTTGTTAAATTCAAATTCCCGTAATTTATTTCTGAGATTGTTCGTGACTACTCACCTTTTCTGCTTTTCAATATGATCAAGGGTTATGAATTTCATGTTGTTGGTCCGTACTGAACTGAGAATAACATATGAATAGTAACACAGTAAAGGTTTCCACCTATTCAGTACTAATATGTATTTACAATGTTATAAATTACATGGATCTAGTTTCGACCCACCTAGGGGTCATCATCAGCCATATTAAAGCATACATAAGTTTTTATGTATGCTTTAATATGGCTCTACTCATATTAAAGTTTTTATGTATGCTTTAATATGGCTGATGATGACCCCTAGGTGGGTCGAAATTAGTTCCATGTAATTTTTAACATTGTAAATACATATTAGTACTGAATAGGTGGAAACCTTTACTGTGTGTTTCAATATGAATCAAAATAATAAATATCTTATTTCTCAGTTAATGTTAGCTGCATAGAAAAGCTCTTAGTTCTAAGTTGTCTAATATGTTACACCGTTCGGGTCAGGGTGACCACAGTTATTTTCCCAGCTAGTCAGATAAACGTCTCAGGGTATCCATATTTCCAGAAAAAATGGTTAATTTTTCTATAATTCCATTTAACGTGCGTCCAAAAAGAGATAGCGACATCCTATGCGGTTCAAAATTCTGCAATTCAACGCTCAATCGTGAACTCCGCATACGCATAATTCAATTAACATTTTCTAAGACATGTCCGCTTATCGAGTACCTTATTCACTAAATATAACTACAGTCTATCACTACAAATGAGAACCCATTCAACTATATAAAACATAATCTAGAAACATATTTATTAAATTACTGAGAATCGCGAAAGGAATGGTTAAGTGTCAAAACAAGTTCATGAATTTTCAGTCATTAACCTAATAAAACAAATATTTTAAATCCTGAATCAGTTATTTTAAGTCAGCGCTGGCTTATTTCTAATCTAAATTTGCATATCACCACACTCTGGGTTGAGTATTCCTGAAATGAATTGAAATTCTGTTTCATCTTCCTATCAAAACTTAAGTCTGGTCATTTATGTACACAAATATATCATAATCTTCTGACTACAGTCAAAATTCAGTATTTCAATAAATAATTCTATCACTTGCGGTGTTAAATATTCATCATCATCAAAACTGTTACCATTACAGTAATCATATTATTGTAAGAATGATCTGAATTTCAATAAAAGTGTCCTGAATTCTAATATCAGTGATCTGAATTATATTAAAAATTATCTGAATTCGTTGGTGCTGAATAAAGTGAAGAAAATGAGAAATCGAATGACGTACTAAGTTCCTTTGGTCCTATTGCCATTTAAAATACGGCTCCTAGCTTAATATTCGCTTTTATAGTATTTCAAATTAAAAACATCGATGATATCCTATGTAAATCTCATATTATTTCCCTACTCTACCTAGATAATTTCTTATGTAACGTAGCTCATATTTTAAAACTCTGCAGTAATAACGAGTTGATATTAGCATCTGGTATTTTTCTCTCTGAATAACTTCCATTCTGAATGTACGCTCCACATGAAATGCTTCTAAATTCTTCTCCATAATTTTCTTCGTCCTTAAAGAGCCCTTACTTTTTAAAGATATTTCCGTAATTATTACAAATGGATTTGTAGTTCAACTAACCCAGCTTATTTGTAAAAGCACACATATGACGATAGGCAGAGTTAATTTGCTACGGATAGACTTACAGGCATTAGTTTTACGCTGCAAGCTTGTGCTTTTAACTGCCCAGATGGGAAGAGGGAACGTAGCGTAATCACCTACGTACAGTAAGTATCCACTTAGGTACTACGCGAGTCATACTATGTGTGTGCTTTTGGTAAATCTTTACCAAAATCTTACAGGGGAGTGGGGGAGGGGTGCTGCTGTTTGATATGCATTTGTCGCTAGTTGCTTGCGACTTCTACCAACTTATAGAAAGGGGCGTTGGTTGGGCGCGCTGTAATAAATAAACAACGTTATTGCCTTTACGCCACACTAACTACTCTTACGGTTTTAGGAGACGCCGAGGTGCTGGAATTTAGTTCCGCAGGAGTTCTTTTAAGTGCCAATAAATCGTCCACCAAGACGCTGACGTATTTGAGCACTTTCAAGTACCACCGGACAGAGTCAGGATCGAATCTGCCAAGTTGGGTTCGGAAGGCCAGTGCTTCAACCGTGTGAGCCACTCATCCCGGCAAATTAATTACTAGTTGCTATGTTAATAAATGAATTATACGTTTTTAAAATGGCAACAGCGAAATATATGTTACACAGCGTTGGAATTTATAATGAATTAAGTAAGACGTCGTTACGTCTCTCTGCCGTGAAAACGTTTAGTGTCCAGTCATTTCTCCCATAAGATTGACAGCAGCTCAATCTATGCTAAACAGTGTTCAGCTTCTTAATTATTTAAGCAAGAATATTTTAACTGGATTTGTATAATAAATCATATGATTATTATTTTTATTATTTCTCCCGTCAAAAATGATACGTGTGTCAGCCATGTTTCCTAATTGGATTACGACTTTGCATTGTGCCCTAGTTGGTGATAACATCTCGCTGTGTTGAATTGGTGTCGTCGCGATTGCGAACAGTCTCGTTTGTGGACACAAAATATTTGGGAAGAGTGCCAACTCACTCCATGGTTTTCTCCTTTCAGTTGCGTCTTTGTTGCGGACAGTTCTACAGGTGCGTAAAGGTTCATTGTTAGCTCCAACTGCATGTCTACTTTTTTAGCAACTCGCTTATCTTCGAGGTAGGCATGCCGTGCGCCTCCGCACTTGAAGTTAGTGGCAGGGGGTCGGAAGAATAACGGACGCTGAATTCTCTGCTTCCAGTTTTAGACAGGTGATGACCTAGTCAAATCTTTGTCAGAATAACTGTTTGCACTTTTAAGAAGTTTCTTTTACGACCAATCATTTACGTATCAATGTAGGCTTATAATTATTTCTCATCTATAAGATTTTTCATAATTTGAAATACATGCTGCTAATAATACACTCTTATTTACAACATACATGTTTTAAACGAACGGCACTTAAGTTTACGCCATTCTGGACATTACGTCCAGAAATCTTTCCAAGTTGTCATCCTCATTGTACTTCATCCTGCTTCGAGCAATTATTTCTTCCAATTTACAGTACTTCCTTTTTCTTTTAGTTCCTTCCAAATTTAAGTTCATCCGCATAACTTAATGATCTGAATTCTCTGCTTCCAGTTTTAGACAGGTGATGAGATCTCTTATTCTTTGGTGAGGCCTTCCAATTTTACTGTTGATTTTCTGATTCCACACTTCAATGGAATTTTTTCTTCTGTGTCTAACGTTAAAACGGCTCAACATTTCCAGCGGGATAGACTTATTCTGAAGCCATTTAAAACAAAATAGCTGAAGAATTATATTAAATTCTCTTCGGGAGGAGCTTGACTGTGAATACGAATCCAACCACTCTCTACACCTTGAGGCTTCAGGAAAGCAAATGCAACGCATTTTCTTACATATTGTATGATTTCTTCGTCTTCCTTGTAAAGAGTCGTCATTTATATTTCGTGAACATTCCTCCACAGACACTGCATGAAAACATTTTTTTAAAAAAAACATCCGTGAATATCAGATGAGGAAATTTTCCCTTAGAGCAAAAATAGCACCCGTCTCAGTCTGTTGTCAATTTCTCTGATTTCCGTTTTGGAACAGCTTGCACAATGTTTTCGAGCGTCTGAATACATGTTTCCTTTTTCTTGTCAGGAAGAAGTGCAAATACAATGGGAGTGATGTTAATTTCACTTTAATTACTTCCAAGGTCCACATGTTCCGTGTATAGTTGGGCGAAGTAGCTGCTTACACTCTTAAATGGACTGTTAACGGAAAACAACGTTCTTTCTCTCAACATTTCCTTAGCTAACGAACTGGTGAAAATAAACATTCTGTCATTTGTTCCGTCATCTGAAAGGTGAAAACTTTCTTCGTCAAATATTGAAACAGGAATGCCCGTACTTCAATTTTTCGGAGAACATGAATAACGTCAAGGCGTGTACGGCTCATGCTTAGAGAGTGTGAGAGAAGGGTAGTGAAATAAACTTATGATTAAAGTGGAACTTGCAGTTTATTCAAGAGATAAGCAAAGATATTATATCACCTTTTACAGATGTATTGTGAGATTGCCCTTGAAGGTATGGAGGCGACGTTGTTCTGCGGCGTCGGCGTCGTCTTTCGTCGAGAGCGTCGGCGTCGTCCCGCGTCGTTGGTGTTGTCTCAGCACTGGACGTTGACGGCGACTCGAACCTGAGGCAGATCGTGCAGAATGAAATAGTTGTTAAGGAGCGGAGAAATGAAGAACTTCTGCACAGAATGTCAAGGGAATCTGGTGCGACACTTTTCTATCGCACTGCGAATTAAGGCGAAGCACTTTTAAATAGTAGCCACAGTAAATGGTGTTGGACGCACTTTTGAAACAAGGATGAAATCAAAGTCGCAGTTCCGTGAGAATAATGCAGTAGGCACCATCGTACTTGAAATAATAAATAATGAAAGCAATCTGGAACCCTCCGAGATGCAATAATTAAGCACTTCACTCAATCTCAAAAAAAAATTAAATTCTTTGGATACAGTCTCTGCACTGTATACAATGAGTACAGCACGTACACTCTCGTTGAAATAAATTAGAGCTTCTACGAAAATATAAAGAAACTGTTTATGACGGTCCAAGTTCTGTTATGTCGTAATTTCTCAGAGGCAAGGTTATCACTGAGACGTAATTTTAGACAGTTTTTTATGAGGGGAATTGACATACTCTTTGAACGAAATGAAGATTGGCACAGTTTATGCACAGTTTATATTAACACTGTTTTCACGCGGAGTGATAGACACAGTCTTTAAGGAAAAAAAATGTAGGCACTGTTCTTTACAAAATAACGTGACACTGTTTGTAACAGAATTGTTCAGTCGCTAGGGCACAATTTTACGAGATAGCTTAACACGGTAGAGGAAACAACTACAGCACAGTTTCAAACGTACAGTCTTTTTAAATTCACAATCCACAAACGAAATACAATTGCAGAGTTCTTCAGACTGATAGAAACGAAAATAAGCTTTCGTTCACGCGCAGTCAAAGTCCACGGAGAAGGATTTCAACAAGAGAGAACCTTCGGTGTGACGTCACTTGGCCTTGGCTGGCGTTCTGGAGCAGTGCTAGTTTGCATGCTGTCTCCCACAATGCCTGCGCGCTCGGCGCTCGTTTTGAATGCATACAGTCGGGTGTTAGCGAGCTCCTCTCAAGAAATACATGAACGTGAATGCTCGCAGGGCATTCCCGTTTCAATACTTTCAAAAATTCTTCATTGAAGATGATTTCTGATGCTAACTTCGATTCTCTGTGCACTCCCTGCTCCTTATTCTTTCCACAGTACATTGAATGTTTGATATTTGTGAACTGAGTAATGTGTGTTAAAGTTCATATCCTTTATTATGCAAATTTTGAAATTTTTCAGAGTTAAGCGAGGTATTGAAATACTAGTCCCTTCTCTAGCCTGTTTCTTTACACGAAATATTGCTTGTTTTACATCCTGTTGAGCCTCATCAGCCATGCAATCATGATTTACAGTTCTCACTGCTTCATTACCAATAATAAGTAAACAAATAAATAATAATTACTAATTAAATACTAATAACTAAAATAAAAATAACCAATATTTAATAAAATTAATTTGGTTGAAAATAAATACAACCAAATTAAGTTAAAACTTTTCTACGCGCTTCATCACACCTGCAGAGAGACTTTAAGTTTGTCAGATTGAAGAAAATGAAACTGGATCACAAAGAGTATAATGAATTTTAATACATTTGCATTTAAAATTTAAATGAATCGGAGTTGAAACTTAATAGAGAGGTATACATATTAAAATTATTAAAATCTGTTAAAGTCCGCCTCTGTGGTGTAGTAATTAGCGTGACTAGCTGTCACCCCCGGAGGCTCGGGTTCGATTCCCGGCTCTGCCACGGAATTTGAAAAGTGGTACGAGGGTTGGAACGTGGTCTACTCAGCCTCAGGAGGTCAACTGAGTAGAGGTTGGTTCGATTCCCACCTTATCCATCCTCGAAGTGGTTTTCCGTGGTTTCCCGCTTCTTCCCCTGGGAAATGTCGGGATGGTACCTAACGTAAGGCCACGACTGCTTCCTTCCCTCTTCCTTGTATATCCCTTCCAATCTTCCCATCCGCCAAAAGGCCCCTGTTCAGCTTAGCAGGTGAGGCCGCCTGGGCGAGGTACTGGTCCTTCTCCCAACTGTATCCCCCGACCTAACGTCTCACGCTCTAGGACACTGCCCTTGGGGCGGTAGAGGTGAGATCCCCCGCTGAGTCCGAGGGGAAAACCAACACTGGACGGTAAACAGATTAAGAAAGTAAGAAGAAAATCTGTTAAAATTAAGTTCTGTTACATAAAACCAACAACCTCGTGACACTACAGCTCTCGAAGGGCCTTGGCCTACCAAGCGACCGCTGCTCAGCACGAAGGCTGCAGATTACAAGGTGTCATGTGATCAGCACCATGAATCCTCTCGGCCGTTATTCTTGGATATCTAGGCCGGGGCCGTTCCCTCCTCGTCAGATAGCCCCTCAATTACAATCACGTAGGCTGAGTGGACCTCGAACCAGGGCCGGGAATCGAACCCGGGGCCTCCGGGTAAGAGTTCTGTTACATACCTTTAGTAAATTATTTTCTTTTGCACTTCTTCGTTTTCTCCTCCAAACAGATCCGTGTGGTAACATCATTTTTTACTTATTCCAAATTGTAACACTAACCATGCAATAAAGCACATGGCTTACCTTTCTCCGCCTCAATGCACTCCATATTAACACAACTACTATTATTGAACAGAAAGAAGCACACTAACTAAAAGCTCAACACTGTGGCAGAGTTAACGTTCTGTATGATAACTAGACCAAAACGGGATTGGTAAGACAGATGGAAAAGGGATGAAAAGGCGAACCCTGGAACGAGCTGGCACTCTTCCCAAATATTTTGTGTCCGCAATCAACACACAGCCGTTGAATTACGGGAAGGACGTTGCATTGGGCAAATTTTCAGCCAATGGCAAAGTCTATTAGCGTTTGCCATAATTATTATGTTATACTTGGAGACAAAATATGGCGACCTCGCCTCACACCACTATTAGCGGCTTACACTATTTACTACTTTTCCTGTAGCCGAAGTTGCCAAATCGTCTACTGCACTCGACACGACTAAAAGGGTAAAGATTGAAGAGGGTGTGGAAGAAAGTGGTTTGGCGACTTGTCCGCACCGAACAGGGATACTTTAGAACTCGTTAACTCAGCAGGGTGCAGGGTGTAATTGACTGCTGGCTTCCAGCTTGCTTCCAGGAACTTAGGCCATCATGTTTTGTCCCCATGCATATGCATACAGATGAGAGCTTCGTAAGTTTTGCTTGTAATTTACACAGATCAAAACCATGCTGGTTTTGCTGTGTGTACAGATTACGTACCTCTTGAGTATTGCAATGGTATGGAAAATTATAGTCCTGAAAGTTATATGTAGTTTACCTCATTACAGTACAGGGGATTGAAAAGTTAAAGTTATTGATTAAGAGACTTAATGTTACGAGTAAAACATTGTTTCATCGATGTAATATAACTCAGGATAACCCATTCAGTAGACACAAACGAATTATGTTTGAGAATGGATGTCAACAGTTCACTAATTAGTGGTAATTTACAAACTTTTTGGTCTGCTTCACTGCAGGTACTAACCTCTGGTATTTATCTGGAGCGGCGGTCTCTTAAGTAACTTTATTGACAGCTCACTTTTCACGTAGCTTTACATGCTCAGTCACTCCACTCAGCAGCTTTAGACACATAGGTTCGAACACATGGTCTGTTGGAAATCACGACGCGCGATGACTGTCCTTTGGCGCGATTCCAGAGAAGTCCACCACTCTACACAGTGAACTACTCGTAAGATAATAACACAGCACTATCAAATAAGAGTTAGTAAACTTTAAAATTACTCCTCCTCGTACTTCCACAATACGCTCGGCTCGGCTACGACAACCACGCCGAGCGCTACTGCTCACTCACTCTAACAACAACTCCGACGACAGCCAATAATAGTGCTGTCCATACTCTGACGCTAACAATGACTCCGGTGGGGCACCACCACAATGTGATGTTTGCTCATTCTGCTGTGATGGTTGACCAAACAGACAAGAAAGCGAAAGGCCATTGACATAATATTCAGTTCAACTGAAACGGATGAATATTCTAAAACATTTCGACAGGAACGAATATAAAGGCAGTGGGCACTTCCTCAAAATATTTATGTTTATTCGTAATATAATATTACCTTTTGCATAATATGTGGTATGTAGTCGCAAGTGGTGAACATTATGATGGCAATATTCAGCCAGCCAGATTTTCAGGTAAACCGAGTAGACCTATAATGGGCTTCGTAATGGCAAGTTTTACTATCCCTTCAGCTCTACATTCAGGAGGTGGAGGGCATCGTATCTCGTCAGCTGTCCTCAGGATGATTTTCCGTTTTTTTTCATTTTCTGCACTAATGCGAATGCCAGTACAGTTCCTACAGGCCACTCTAGCAGCCAGCTCATCTCCGTATATCACATCACCGATACAAATTTCCCTTACCTGGGAGACGGCGTTACCTTCTAGGGGGCCCACCGCACCCCTTTAGGGCAGGGAATTAAAAAAGTAGTAGTTTCATAAAAAGTAGCTCCGTACTCTGTCCCGTATTTTGCAGTGACTCTGAACCTACAGTGAGGGCTTCTTTCGCGTGCCCCTTTGTTATATGCTATCCTTCGTTCAGTGTAAGGTAACATTTCTATCAGTTGAAGATAACAAAGCCGTCACGCTATGTATCGTCATAAAGATGTCTTACGGTTGGGGGTCATCTGAAAGTTTGTGTCATGAAATTCTTTTTCTTTCCTAGCGTATGTCTCGCTGCACGCGGTTAGCTATCTTCCTATGCCTTTTCCAGTTTACTCGATCCTGTACATCTTCTAAGCTGAGGTCTGCAACCCGCATGTCTTCTGCGACAGCCTTCCACGTCGATGGAAACTTCCAGGATCGAATCGAAGGACTTATTTTGCCATGGAACCGCTGTTTTGAAGCATAACATCACCGTACCATCGACGCCTTGCCTCTCTCACTTCATCTATAGCACTGGTCGACAAGGTTTTCTTCACAAGAAATCTGATTAGTGACTATTCATGAATCCAGTGCACTGAATTTAGATATGTAGTCAGAATATTTCCATCAGGCACACTCCCTTTTTGACAGCAAGTTTTTAAAACTTGATTGTAGCATTCTCTTTTTCCTGTCATCACATATGTATCAATTTCATTCAAGCTACATTTAAGAAAATTATATGTAATATCATACTGAAGCACTAAAAGATAAGATTGGGCAGGTTTATTCCTGTTTTGACACGCGTAGACCTATTATTCTGCTATTGCGATGTGTCAGTATTGTGTAGACTGTGAGCGTGTTAGCACGTATATCATTAGTGAAATATTTCCTCCCTTTCTGTTTATAGTGTATTGTGTATGTTGTTTTAGTGCTTTGTTTTTCCATCATGCCAATAAAGTGTGTAAATCATGCACATCGCCGATATTAATTTCCCTTGCCTGGGAGACGGCGTTACCTTCTGGGAGGCCCGCCGCACCTCTTCAGGGCAGGGAATTAAAAAGTAGTAGTTTCATAAAATAAGTAGCTCCGTACTCTGTTCCGTATTTTACAGCAACTCTGAGCCTACAATGAGGGCTTCTTTCGAGTGCCCCTTTGTTATATGCTATATTTATGATGAGGTGATCTTCGAGTCTCAGACGCGACATTACACGCGACTTGTGAAAGAGTGTTATGAACATGACTTTGACTGTCGAGTGGGTAGTTTTGGTAAGAGCTTGGCCCCGCATATATGCTGCGTTTCGTGTGTTTGACTGTTGATTGTGTGGGAAAGTGGTACACGTCATTTGCCATTTGCATTTCCCATGATTTGGAGTGAACCGAAAGATCATCGAAGTGATTGTTATTTTTGTTTAACTAATATTAAAGGCATCACATCTAAATCAAAATACACAGTTACGTATCTGAACTTGCTGTTTGCAGTGAGGCTAGTCTTATAAATTATAAAATATTGAAATGAATATGACACATAACTCCTGCCTAATGGAAAACACTGAAATTATATTTCAATTTAGCATGAATAGTACTTCTAGAATCTCTTATTTTTTATTCCTGTGAAAGAAAAAAGGTTCAGTTTTGTCGACCATTGTAATCGCGGCCACGCCTAGTCTTCGTTGCACCTTTTCGTTTCTCACATGGTCGTAGCGTGCTAGGGACCATCCGAGCATTTTTATCCCCATGGTGTGGATGATTTGGCCTAGTTTCTTCGTTATAGGGCGACATTCTTATCCATAGAGAGTTACAGGGCGCAGTAGTGTAACAGAGAAGGCCAGTAAGTTGCCTCCACTTGAGCCACATAGAATTTATTCTTAACTTAACCTAACATCATTGGTGGCGTCACTGTCACATGTTACTAGTGACTCACGCTTTTTGGGTCACGAAATTACCGCCACAAAATGGGTGACGGAAATGTAACCACAGCAACCGTACAGACAGCGATGTAAGGTATGGATGGATGGCCAGACGATGTTACCCAGCAACGGTGCAGGCTATGTCTTATGTCAGGTTGCCGTCATTAATTAACAGTCGTTGATGGATGGCCCTGCCGGAGAGACATTTTTGTTGTCATTTAATTTTCTCAAAGGAATAAAAATGGTTTCTATTTGTTATTGTAATTTTAGCTTGGGACGATTGATTATTGATCTCTGTATATATTATATGGGAACCTTTATCTGATAACTTTTGTCTTTAGTCCTTGCTGATATGTGTATTTGTAAATAACTGAAGTTGGCGTTGTTAAGGAAGTTCTACAAGCTCCATTTTAAAGAGATTTCTTTCCATTGCCCGTTGGAGCCATTTAATTCAGTTTTAAATTTCTAATTCGCATGAACAGCAACATAAGTCAGAAATGACATGCTCCTTCATATTTCATCCTACTCAGTACAGGACATGGGGTAAAAAAAAGTGAAATGGCGTATGGCTTTTAGTGCCGAGAGTGTCCGAGGACAAGCTCGGCTTGCCAGATGCAGGTCTTTTGATTTGACTCCCGTAGGCGACCTGAGCGTCGCGATGAGGATGAAATGATTATGAAGATGACACATATATCCCGCCTCCTTGCTAGCGAAATTAACCAGGAATTGAACCCGGGACCCCTGTGACCAGACGCCAGCACGCCATGGAGCCGGACTAGGACGTGGGGAAATAATCACCCACGAATACTTTAATATTTACTAAAATCATTTAGATTAAAACAGACTGACGAACAATCAACGTATTGAAGGACATACTGAGTCAACTGTAATCAAGATTTGTGCATACTTGGAATGTGTTCAAATGTATATTCAAATGTAAAACGAAGAAATCTACAGATTGTGTAAAGTCGAAATATATTTTTGAAAACATTGTAGTAAGTACTCTGTAAATATGTAGATCTCTTCCTTTATTAAAAGTTCTCACAATATTATGTAAATTACAACAATTTGTAACAGGGTCATGTAACAATTCTTCCAAGTTATTAACTCGAAATATGTTGATAATTGGTATCAAGTGAATGTGACAAGCTTGTATATTAGTATTGTAAATTCATTGAATTTTAAATAGGAAAATAATAAAAATGTATGTTTACTTTCTTTGTAATAGTAAATAGTCCACGCACTATCACCTCTTAAAGAATATATTTCGAGCAAATAGGTCATTATTTCATAGAAATTTCTTGAATTTTAATATGCTATCACATATGTAACTACATATAGTTTTTAAACAATTATCAGAATTTCACTAAAATATTCTTATTATGTATTCCATTTTTATTTATAGTAACTAAATTTATTAAAACAAGATTATTTCTCTGTGCAAAGATTGAATTCTAAGACTTTTTCAGTATTATTTGATTATCCTAGGAATTGTTGCATAAAATTTGCAATATTTAGTATCCAATTATCTTTGTAGCACTCTACTATACTTTACTGCACTACTTTCCGCACTTTCTCATAGATACGAAAAGCATTGTAGTTCATAAATATGTTTATAATTTTCTCAGTGAGTATCTTCGATCATTAAAAACTAATCAAACGCTTTTCAATTTGAAACTGAAAATTTATGGTGACATACACACCTAACAAATCCAGAATGACTTGAGATACTCTCAGTATCATGCCAGTGGCAGTTTTTCGAGTAGTTCTACTTATCCTATAAACACCCAAGGCCACATTTAGACATTTAAAACCCTTTTTGGTGTGTAATGGACTCTTGGATAACAAAAAATGACAAATCTGCAACAATAATAGTTCAGATGGGAGGGGAGCAAACTCTTGGCCAAGGAGCTCTTTGGAGATTCTGTATGAGGAGATTTTAATATTAACATAATTTCTTTTCTATTCATTTTGATCTTAAGGGGCAGATAATATTTACCTGTAAAAAAAGAGTTATTTTGGAATATTTTGGAGAGGGTTTCTAGGGTTATTTTTGGTTGTGTCGTATATGATACATCCGGGACTCTATCAAATTTTGACATTTATACCGCGCAGCTAACTGTACCTTGCAATAGAAGGAGGCACAAATATTACAAACATAGAACGTAGAATATATGATATAGAAGGTCACCACAATTTACGCTAATTGCCTGAGCCAGAAAAAGATATAACACATGACGTATCATATAATTATGATACATACAATCACTAGATGTTATTTTCATAAAATTATACTGCTCATATGGATGGATTTAAGGGGTGTTCAAATTAAACTAACATATTCTGTATTGAACAGCATACACTATATCTCAACCACAGCATTCTCATGATAGTTTGAGATAATATACATATATTGCAAGTGTTGTTCTATTGTACGACTCCTTGGCTGAATTTTCATCTTTGAGGGCTTCGGTTCGGAGGATATCGGGCTCCATTCCCGGCCGGGTCGGGTACGATTATTTCTTCTGGCCTTGGGGCAGGGTGTTTGCGTTTGCTCCAATACTCTACTCTTCATATCCAGATAACACACTATAAACAACCACAGAAACATCCGGCTGCAAAACAAACCAAATCCACAAGTGCGACAGAGCTTGCAATCGCCACCCCATAGGTGTGGGAATAGTAATAAAAATAATGGCATGCCTTCAGCTACTCTGTGTGGACATTTTAATTTTACGCCATCTGGCTGTCTGGTAGTCTATTTAGACGTTCCGGTTTACTCTAGGTCTACTAGATAAACCGAACATCTCTTGGGTTTCTATGGCTGAGTTTAAATGAATTTTTATCGGGTAAACACCAAATGTGTCACCAGCGATCTTTTACATGGCAAATCGTATGGCATGGAGTGTCGAATGGACTTTACTTCCACCCTTCAAAAATCCGACAACCTCTGCCGGATTTGAACACGCTATATTACGATCTGGAGGTCGAAACTCTACCTGTGATCCACAAAGTAGCAGCTTCAGATGAGGAAAAACTGGTAGAAGAAGAAGAAAGGGAATAAAAAAGAGGATCAAGAAGATAAGTGTTGTTCTATTGAAAGATAGACTGGTGTCTAGAAACTTGCATTCTATGTACTGATCGACTGGTGTCTTGGGGACGCGGGTTGCTTGTAGAACCGCTCTTCCTCAGCACCAGAAACCGCTTGATCGGTAGTGAAAGGCTTTCCCTTCATGGCAGATAAAAGTCGTGACTGTCTCAAGGAGGATTCATAAGACTGCAGCAAAATCAACGCTGACTGTCCATTGTTGTTCAGGCAGTGTGCTAACTTGTGTTACCATGAAGCACAAATGCACGTATCTCTGCCAAAACACCTTTTTCCACAAGAATTGAAGCATACCACCTTGTAATTGCTTGTACATAACCATTGAATATGAAGGTTTTTTTCAACTTTTTTTCTACTTCGTGGCGTCTGCCTCAGACTGACGACTTTTCTGAGCTGTAACTACAAACAACAAATTATACAGTTCAGTCTCATCTTGGTTATCCAATCGGATATTTTCAGTGTTTTCAACTTTGTCTATTTTAAATTTCGTATACCGTCAAGACATAGACAGTTATTTGCAAATTCTATTGGATAAACAATGCAAGTTTAGATAAATATATAAATAATAAGCGTAGAAAACATTTAACGCGTTTAAGATATTTGTATATTTTGACTCTACTTCACATATCTTCGAAATCCCTCGTTCATGTTGCTTGAATTGGTAACGACAGATTTAAATAATATCTCACTACACGAACATACCACACATTACTCGTAGAGCGTGTAGCACATCCTTCATGCAGACGTGAATATTCTACATGCGAGTAAAAACAAATTTCTGTGACGCTAAAATGGAGTGAATTATTTCATATATATGGATATAAAGTAAAGTAAATATTTTTCTCAACAGTTTCTCGTTCGCAAACTCTTAGCCAAGTATCTCGCAGACATACCCTGGGGTGATTATAAAAATTCCAAGAACATCATTCGACTGAAATATTTGTCTGAGAAACGTTGCTTTCATTTTTATTTTATACAATTTCTTCTCAAGCGGAATATTGAAAATATGTTTTGTAGCTTTTGTTTCATTCTTCCTGGAAAAGTCCATTGTATCCAGGAATTTTGAAATAATTTGTACAGAAAAGTAAACTTCAGAGAAAAAGAACGTAGCAAAATGACGCAGATCAGCAGACAGTCCTCTCTAAAGGGAGTGCGGACGGATATTTTCACAAACAGCTTTAAAAGTACAGAATCGAAAACTTATCAATTAAAACAAAATATCCAAGGAGTCTCTTTATGGAGAAACTACCGACAATAAAGGAAGTGGTGGTGGAAATGAAGGAGCAGAATATCACGTACCTGTGGCTAACAATGAATTATGGTTTCATTGTTTATCGTGATTTGTCTCACAAAGTATGTGCTGACTTTGAAAATGATCAATACGACGATTTTAAGTGTGTTTATGTGTAAAGGCATTTTTAAAAATACAGAAAATTAAGAAACTTTTGAAACACTTTTGGGTACGAAAGTTGGCGATGATTTTCCATCCCCCCTTAACCCCCATTGTTGTCATCTTAATTTCATACATAGTTTTTTTTATTTCTAGCAGGATCAAGTTAATTCTAAAATGTTAGATAAAACGTGTTAAAATATATATTTTGTCTCATAAATTAAAGTAAAAAATATAGTTACACTGTCAGAAATACCATCCATATTTGAGTGACTACATGACGCATGGGGTCATCATTTTTTGCAGGCTTGACTGTTGAAACATTTGAACTAATAAACAATTCGTAATCATTACATTACAATACCAATTACCAATTACAGGAGAAAGAAACTGTATTTTCGATGGCCAAGTTTGGGAGAAAGCAGGATTAGTATATCAAATGTGGAATTCTTATCCTTAAGGAGACCACCTTTTCCCGTGTCCCTTACATTTCTTTCACATTAAAATATCGAGGTTTTATTCACAACAGTATTCTTGACGGGCAGTACCTTTTAGTATTTCACACGAAATTCGCCATCATGTTTTGTAATTACGAATCGTATTTCGCAGGGCGTTCCCAAACAGGTGGTAAGTTATCGGGGGTTGGATAGTTACCTCCAAAGTAATACCAAAATTTCCAAAGAGCATCAATCGTTTACGAGCTACAGACATTTCAACTTCGTATGGGAGATATTGGCAATAGCCTTAGCTGGTACAACTCACGTCGAGTAGCTATTGCCATGTGGATATACCAGCAGATATCGATGGCTTACTTCTAAAATCTCGTATCTCCCTAGGCACTTCCTAGCCACTTTCTTCCTTAAGACTGGTCACGCCTCCCAGCCATACATGGATGTACAGTCCATCAGAACAATTTTCGTTGTGTTCATTTTCCTATGGGAGCGTGTAAAGGAAAATGAACCTTAAATACGTTAAACTGTAGGAGTGCTTAAATTCGCTATGAAAACAACATCCCTACAATACGGTATGATAAGGCCCATTTTCCTTTACACGCTAGCTTAGGAAAATGAACACTACGAAAAAGTTTCTGATGGATTGCATATAAATATGTGGCTGGGAGGCGTGACCAGTCTTAAGGAATATAATGCGTAGGAATTATATTGCATTCTAATTCAAGAAGTTCTCAGCATGGCCACCATGCGTCCGGAATTCATGCCTGAACACTCCGCCTCATTGATTGTCGGAAACGTTCGAACACTCCAGGCATTGGTGGTAACCTCTTTCCATACGACGGCGAAGTACTATAATGTTCATAATGACATAACTGACTCCAAATTTAATCATAAATACGACCTCCCCCACCTTCCGCATTATATTTATTTATTTATTTATTTATTTATTTATTTATTTATTTATTTATTTATTTATTTATTTATTTATTTATTTATTTATTTATTTATTCAGGATCAGCAACAGCATAACACCGAATTACAAAGATCAGAGATATGTACGATAGTTATTAATCTAAAATGAATAACATACAAACATTTGTAAAGGACACAAATATACACAATAAAAACTGTACAATCCTAAGTTTTATATAGTTACATAAAGAACTACATAAACAAAGGAAAATGCACTTAAACACAGGAAAAGACACATGAAAGAACAATAAGTAATATTAAGTTTTGTGAAAAATACCACGATAGAAGGAAGGATACTAAAGGAATATATAATAATTGAATATCACCCTACTTGAAATTCCGCTAAATGGAACGAATTCCTACAATCATTGATATTTAGTAACTACAAAGGACTCTGGAATACACTCCAAAAGGGCATTCCTCTCATAAATTCAAATCTGCCTGCCGAAAGATTTTCCTGGACACATATAACTGAGTTATGTGAGTCATTGTGTGTATGTTGTACAAATGGATTTTCTTTCATCTATTATGCATTTGTCATTAGTATTATATTTTCCTCTTTCTATTCTGTCCGTTGTATTATTTTTGTAGAATTACTGTAAGTTATATATATTTATCAAAATGTATCAGTTCACAGAGCGTGAATGACCACAAGGAACCTGAATTTTTACAATTTAGGCGATGATAACAGACAATATTAAAATTATTGTATAGAAAGGAAACATTAAATGATTTATAAATTAGGAGTAGTATATGATATGATTTAAAACTGTCACCGAATCTTTTAAAATGCTCACTATATTGTTTTCCAAAGTCGTTGCTGGATTCCAAGCTTTTATTTTAACATTTTAAAATTTTATTATTTAACGTGATTATGTGTAAGAGAGGGCCGTGATCCCCAACTTCACCACAAATGTAAGAATAAATAAATAAATAAATAAATAAATAAATAAATAAATAAATAAATGAATAAATAAATAAATAAATAAATAAATAAATAAATAAATAAATAAATAAAATAAAAATAATACAGGCGTAGCTTCTAACCGATCGATCGAAGGACATATGTTTATAGGAACATGATGTCTTATCGGGGTTTACTCTCCATTCTCCCATTATATCCCACATATTTTGGATAACCCATATAGAAGATTGTTCAGAACCGAGTTAAGGTATTTTGATGCCAAGTAGAAGAACTAACTTGCAATCGATCAGAGTTAAAGTTTTAAAATGTCACTTTTTAATGTTAAGTTGGTTTCATTCTAAGAGCTAGAATTCATTCTGTAGTGTTCTATACATCATGACTGATGTGTAACGGAATATTTAATTACACTCTGATAAATTTTGAATCACTGTATTGTACAAAACATATATTGATCTCAGTGATATTGTTACATGTATTAAATCTTAATATTCATGTTTTCCACTGTCTTAAATGTGATTATGTGATTTATAAATTAAATGTATGTGACTTTGTCTACCTCTATCTCGTCTCTACAGTTACATAAAGTAATTAAAAATGATACAGAACATTCAAAGGGGAAATGATAAGCTTTGTCTGGAAGTGATAAAATCACGTCCTAACTATTTAAACATTATGATGTGTGGAATAGTGTATATGTACATATACATGTGTAAATATTTTAAACCTAATACTGAAGGTGATGTTTTATTAGTGACAGTGAAGAAGTAAACTGTGAAGTACTAATTTTGTATTAAAATAGGAAATCGAATTTAGAATTTGTTAATATAAAATGTAAATTTCATTAAAGTGTATTATATTGTAAATAGTCCATTTGTGTGTTAGTGATTTATTAACAGCCTTTTCTCCACCCAAAGTATTAAAAAATGGAATTCTTGTACATTTTACCCTTCGCTGCTCCTACCACGCTAAACATTTGTTGAGGAATGTGTTAGTTTTTCAACATTTCCCGTACCTCCCTTTCTCTATAAATAAATTATCAGTAGAAAAATAAATATTTCCTATTTTAAATTAAGGCTCCTTAATGTACAGCGATAATTCTGAGAATGTTATACGAAGCTCCAGCGAGCTCCGAACGCCCCTACAAATTTCATCTTCAATATTCGTAAAATTTGTCATGTAACATCTTACTACAAGACCGTAGAATGGTTGAAACTCTGGTAAAGACTATTCCGTTCAGCTTCTTGCTTACTGCTGAGAATGTTAAAATCTAGTTCTCCCTCCTGTTCATCCACGTCCATTATTCACACGTGGACAGTTGATATACAGATAGCTATCTTCAGAGCTCAAAATCATTTGCTGTATCTGCTATTCGACTATACAGTAATAATGTTACTTGCTTCACGTCCCACTAAGTACATTTTTAGGGTTTTCGGAGACACAGAGGTACTGGAATTTAGTCCCACAGGAGGTTTACTTTTTACGTACCAGTAAATTTACCGACACGAGGCTGACGTACTTGAGCACTTTAAAATAAAACCGGATTGAGCCAGGATCGAACGTGCCAAGTTGGGGTCAGAAAGGCAGCGCCTCATCCGTCTGAGCCACTCAGCCCGATCGATTAAACAATAGCCTCAAAGTGAATGAAATACTGCTAAAAACTTTCAATATTCATAAAATATGTCTAAAATATCTCTATCGAATTAAATATTAAGCCATACAAGTGAACTTTACCAAATTAATTATTTTTCTGAAATTTTCCAACAATTACAAATTCCTAGTTCTCAGCTATGTACATTTTTCATTTGCCTATTTTACAGTTTGCCAATTGTTGACACCCCGTACATGACGAAGCTGCTGGCTTTATTACATCATATTTCTTTTTGTTTTATTCGTATAACTTCTTTTTAGGGATTTCTTATTATTTTTCATACTTAACTTATTCCAACTGATTAATTCAAGTTTTGGTGGGATTTATTTACTTTAAATACGTAAACTCAAAATTTAAAATTCAAAATACATATCTGACTCTCAAAGTATCAACTCTCAGAAATACACCAAGAAGAAACGTCAAATTTATTTTACAAGGAATTGAATATTAGAAAATTGATGTGGTATATACTGTAATTTCGAAAAGGGTGTGGAACAGATACTATAATTATTCTACTATAATGAGATACCTTGAGCTTGCATGACTGGAACCAGTTTATTTTTATCAGGCAGAATTTTACTCAGTATTAGCGTGCAGTCGGCCTCCACACGCAGTCTCTCAAGGTATTCTATATTTGACAAACACAATTCTTGAAAACTGTTGCTCAGGTACTGTAAATATTGTTGTTAAAAGGGCAACAATATATTGTTTGCCTTCTCGGCGAGCTCAGAAAGGTCATATCATGCTTTCAAGCAAATATCATAAAGGGGACATTTAGAATAGACATTTTACATTGCAGTGTCACATGAAAGTTCAATGATCTGTTCTTTATCTCAGTCTGTAAACACTGCTGGCAAATCATCTCGATCAAAAAACTGATCCTTGAGTTCTAGGATTAAATACGTTTAGGGAAGTGAACAGTATAGGCTCTAACTGGATAGTGACAATGGTTTCTTACGTCTGCCAGTAAACAGAAGAACCCTATCTAGAATCATTTTAAGATTCTTTTCATGTTCCAACATTCTTCCCAGTCAATTCATTGCGTACCACTGATGATACGCGTACCATGCGTTTTAATATATTGATGTAACATTTTTATGCTCAGAGCAGCAAATAACCCTAAGAGTACTACTATGAATACATACAGAACAGAACTGATTAATAATTAATTAATGTAATTAGTCAATCAATCGAATGACCGGCTCGTTGGTTGACCTGCGGTTTAGAGGGTTCCGTATTCGATTCTAGCCAGGCTGAGGATTTTAACTGAGTGTAGTTAATTCCTCTGTTTCGCAGACTGGTTGTTTGTGAACGTCCTAAAACTCCTCACACTACCAACTACCTAGGGGATGATCACCTAGATATTAGTTCCGTTTAAACAACATTCATCATGATCGTAAAAAACACTCAGCAACCACCACAGGAACATAAAATATTGATTGCATCCCTGCACAGAGGGTTGTGCAATGAAGGGCATGTGTCCGTAAAAATAGGCTTAAAACTCAAAAGTACCAACCTCAGATGATTCGGAGAAGGTCAGGAAAGGAAGAGAAAGTCTATTAATAGAATAATTTCCTTTTCCAATTCTGGGTTGCCAGCAACATCAGAGAGAGTATTTATTGATTATAATATTTACTTATACTGTAGATGCAGGAGGATATTTATACTTCAAAATGCTAAAGATACTGGTGTAAGGGTAAAAAGTACCTTAATTAGGTAATTTATTCACGTACATCTCATAGACCTTTTAAAGGTACTTAAAACGTGATTTTGTGAAGTACTAGCACGCCATAGGGAAAGTCTACGATTCCTCCTCTTGCATGTTCTCTCTATTACCTTTCTTTCTGTTTATTTAAAAGTCACACTAACACATCGAAAAAATTCGGTGACGGAAGAATGGGAAAGGACTGGGATTGGGAAGGTAGCGGCCTTGGCGTTAATTAAAGTACAGCTCCAGCCTTTGCCTGGTGTGAGAATGGGAAACCATGGAGGACCATAGTGAGGGCTGCCGATGCTGCGATTAGAACCTACCATCTCAAGAGTGAAAGCTCACAGGTATGCGATCCTAACAGCGCGGCCAACTCTCTCGGTATAATAATTTTCGAAGACATGAAAGTGTTTGAGGTCTTGTTATGAGAAGGTATGTATTTCCTCCATGCACCCACATTATAGACTGCTCTGCCTGAACAGTCTTAAGCTTCTGTGAATTAACAGAGCGCATGTACAATCCTCACCGAGTCTAGCCACCATTGCCTTAGCCTGCCTCTTCCTCTAATACCTTTCAGAGCCGTGTAGTAGTGGAGGTATTTTTTATTTTTTTTTTTTGAGGGTAAGTACACGTAGGGACGATATCTTGATAAGACAAACCGAAAGAGAAAAGAAGTACGTTCGACTTTTGTCAATGGAAGAAAGAACAGGGCCACAAAGCGAAAGAAAAATGAACGATTCCCCGGGCCTCGTGAACCTCACACCGTCGGGGTCAGAAAACACGGACAGTTGACCAAGGGAGGTCAGATAGGAAAGATGAAATGATATGTCAGGCACAAGTAAGTAGAGGAATCTGATTATACCGGAAAGTGCGGTGATAGTGACATCCAGGATACAGTTCTCTACTATTATCCGGCTCTATGGCTAAATGGTATATGAGATAGCCATTGGTTTCGGAGGCCCTAGTTCGATTCCCGACTGGGTTGGGGATTTTAATCCTAATTGATTAATCCCTCTGGCTCGGGGATTATATATGTGTGTGTGTCGCCTTTAACACTGGAATTGTGTAAATTTCAAATTTATAAGTTCATTTCATTACATTATATTAATTATTTATTATTTGAAAGTGCTCTAACACGTCAGCCTCGTTCCAGTAGATTTACTGGTATGTAAAGGAACTCCTGCGGGACTAAATTCTGGCACCTCGGCGTCTCCTGAAACCTTAAACTTAGTTAGTGCGACGTAAAGCAATTAACTTTATTCAGTACTAGCAAATGTACCCGTGCTTCGCTACGGTATTCTACATTGTACACGAATATCGAAGTAAATACTGTGCATGCGGTAAATTAGATTGTTTAACAATTGCATGTCCCTTAGCGTTATCCGAGAAATAGCATGGGGAGGTCCCCATACGCTGTTTCCAATGTAAAGTGTGGGTTGCGGAGTTGTGATAATAACGGCAGGCTAACTTGCCTACTGCTATTCACAATCGAGTTGGGAAGTTTACATTATAATTGCAGGCCTCATTGCCTACTACGCGAGCACTATCGATTTGGGGAGTTTTCGTTAAAACGGCAGGCCCCCTTTCCTACTTCCAGACAGATTTCACTTGAGGAGTTTTATTATAATAGCAGGCAACTTTCCTACTACCAGCCAAAATATAGTTGTGTAGTTATCATTATAATGACAGGCCATTTTCCTTCTGCCAGCCAGCTTACTGCCAGTTACACTGAGTTGGTGAGTTTCCATTAAAATAGCAGGCCACTATGCCTAATGCTAAGCGTATTTTAGATGGGTACATTTATTTATAATAGCGCGCACCCTTAGCTACATCCAATCACATTCGAGTAGGGGAGTTTTGAAGAAAACTGCATGATCCCTTGCCTTCTGCAAGAAAAATCGAGAAGTGAATTATTCATTAAAATGGTAGGCCCACCTTACTAATGCCAGTTACACAGGAGTTGGAGAAGGACCCCATTCCTACTGCCAGCAGTCAAAGTCGGTGTAGGGAGTACTGATTACAATAGCAGACACACCCTTTCTCAATCGCTACAAATCGACATCAATGAATATATATATAGATGGACATACGAAAGTATATGCATGTTTACAATATTGCAGACCTTCATTTAGAGTAACTGCTGCTAAACGGTACGTCATATTGACAAAGGATTGTACCGTAAGGTGCAGTATTTAGCGATCTAAATGGATGGTCCTACGATATTTTCTCGCATCTCATCTATTCATGGGTCAGATTGAGTCAGAAACGTTGAATAGGTTGAAATTTGTGTTTATCTTACATTGCATTACTTTTCGGATAATTATGTGACATAGCATTTGGCTCACATATGGGTACTGGGTGTAGAGTTTGATCATACTATCTTTTCTGTAAGTGATTGAAAGTATGAATTATATAGGTAAAGAGTCCAAATGTACTTAAACTCGAGAAATAGAGACGAATCTAACGTATAAGCGGTACAGATACGACAAAAAGTCATAAGACCAAGGTTGAAGATCACTCCTAATTCAACGAAGATTGTGCCATCCGTTATGTGATAGGACTTCCCGTTTATCCCACGAAATACCTCGAAACGAAGGTCTGCACCATCATTAAAATTGCTTCCATATTTCGATATTCTTCGGGGATAAAAAAATGAAAATATTAAAGATCCGTGAAGTTTTTCGTTCGTTACAGGCTGAAATGTATAATTTTGCCAAATTTCAATTTTCCTGCTTGTCTGGCAGATTATGCTGATATCTGGATTTGGGGTGAGGGGGTAAAAAATATGACTTTCAGGAAATTAAGCCAAAAAATATGCAGAAGATCATTATTACCCCTCAAACGGGTAACTGTACGAAAATTTCACCAAAATAGTCAATGTACAGGCACACACAGTCGTTACGATTTTATTTAG
This sequence comes from Anabrus simplex, assembly GCF_040414725.1. Classification (NCBI taxonomy): domain Eukaryota; kingdom Metazoa; phylum Arthropoda; class Insecta; order Orthoptera; family Tettigoniidae; genus Anabrus; species Anabrus simplex. The sequence goes on along the minus strand of NC_090265.1, from coordinate 1,700,944,570 downwards.
ATAGATAAGGAATCTGCTCCACGTACAGCATATTTTGGCTACGTCCGCTGGACTTAACCTGCTAAACCAACCGTTTATGATAACTCACTTATTAATCCTCCTGTCGAAAAATTCACATGAGAACAAAAGTTTTAGAAATGGATTTCCATTAAGGTGTGGCTACTCAAACCACTACTCTTATACCTTCATATCTTCCACACAATATAAATGACATTTGTTTGAGCGCCAGTTGCATTTTTAAGAAAAACAACAAAATTCGGTAGAGCGTACCTCTTATATCAATTATCTCAAGGCGTGAGGTGATAAACTCACATATCTGGCAATATACAGGGATATGGATCAGGACAATATTAAATTACTGTTGCATTTCCACAATTGAGGATTGTACATGGAGCTGGAATCACTTATTATAATTAAAATAAATCTGAGTTTATGACTATAATTTACGTCACAATGAACAATCATTGACGTCTTTTAATTTAACAAAAAAAAAATATATAGTGAGATTTGCGGTACTAATAAAAGGAAAATTTAATCTAAACAAAAAAAGTTATTGGCATGAACTTGAAGTGAGATGCGATATCGCCGCTGATTACATTCTTCTTCATGTTATGAATGCATAACATGTCTGATGCTTTAATTATCTGATGTCTGCGTACACCGCTGTTGAACTTGAAATTCTTGGGAAAACCTATGAGCTGAAGTCGGGAGCCATCTGCTGTTATCTTCTTATATAACAAGGAGTTGGCCTACATACCATGTACGCGTGTAGGGAGCTCCAATGTAATTACGTCCACTCAATATATTATAAGAAATTTGAAAATATTATTGAAACATCTTGTGAAGTCCATCCTCACAAGAAGATGATGTTTCTTCATCAGCATAGTACCCGTCTCTGCTCGGATACAACCACCACTTGTAGACCTCCTCGATTATTACAAGACCTCTTGAATACACAACTCTTAGCTCTGACCATCACACTAAGACCACTTCTTCCATTTGATACATCTGACTGTTACATATGATCTGCACGATATGATACCTCACACCGCCGTTGCATCGACTTTTATAACCTCGCGATGACGACTCATCTCCTTACTCTCTGTTCATCCCTTCCACTTCAACATACAGTAGCTGGCGAATACTGACACTTGGTCGCAATCACGTGCCCACGCACTGATGTCATCAGTCATGTGTCGTATAAGCGTACCCAAGCGGATTGCAGATGACTATGCGGCACGAGTCACCGGAAAACCTACTTGCACATAACATTCTCAGTTAAACATAGCCTCGATTGCAAAATACTATGCCAGCTCATCTAGCCAGAGTTACAAGCCACAGCATGACTAAATGAAACCAACAAATCTCACTTACTAATATACAGCATAATTACAAACATATTCACTTAACCTATGATTAAATACAATAATATACGTGATACCTAATTGTTACAGTCTAAATCAGGGCCTCTCAAACGCCCAAAATCTCACGCGTGCAGATAGAGGCGCAAGAGCTCCGTGCACTGTGCATCGCTGCCGCTCGGCATGGCTCGGATCAACGCTTCGTCTCTGGGCTACTTGGCTAAGCTCGGCTCAACCCGCCTATACTCGGCTCAAGTCAGCCCGGATTTGGAGCGCCACGGCGCAAGTGGGGCAGAGGGAGACAGGCGGAGCGAGCGAGAGAGGCGTGAGGAAAGAGAGAGTAAGCGCTATTGCTCCAAATCTGCACTCTGGTCAACCAAGCCAAGTCGTCTTTTGCACCGTGCACAGTGCATGCACCACGCGCATGCACCCTGAGAGGCCCTGGTCTAAATGATGAAAAACGGAATATAAAATCTAATGAATCGGGTTAATAATGATAATAATAATAATAATAATAATAATAATAATAATAATAATAATAAACACTGAATGGAATCTGTAACCCTGTTGTACGGTTACAAAAGATTGTAGATTTCGATTAATTTCGGATGTGCATATTTTGAGAAAGTGCAAAATCATCGTTCCGGTTTCGGATAAACCCCCAGTAAATATAGGTATTCAGAAATAATATTGGCCCTAAAACCTACACAAGGACAGGTGGATTCTAAATATCAAGTTTGGTAGAAATATATTCAGTAGTTTTCAAATTATAAAAACTCATACATTCAAACCGACAAACAGACACCAAAGTTAAGAAATATGCAGATGGTCATTATTACAACTGAAACGAATAACTGTACGGAAATTCCGCCAAAATAGCCTATGTATAGACAGACGCTCGTTGCGATTATATTTATATAGATGACAGATAAGCATGGGGACGTTTGAAACCTTCTTTTCGAGATTTACTGCTCCTAAACGGTACATCATACCAACACACGGTTTGCACCCTCAGACGTCCCTTTTATCGCTCTACTTGTTTGGTTTCAAAACATTTTCTCGTATCTCACGTATTTATGGGTTCGATTGAGTTACGATATTTGAATGGGGTGAAATTTGGGTACATTTTCATCATTTTACATTATTTTTCACATACTTATGTGGAAGCTAGAATTATGAAATTGGGTTCGCATATAGCCATTTGTCGTGTCAATGTGCGTGCCAAATTCGATGACTCTACCTTTCCTATAAGTGTGTCAAACTAAGTAATACACGTGTAAAAAGCACAAAATTTACGAACCATCGAAATATACAGCCAAATCTACCCTATAAGGGAGAGAGAGAGAGAGAGAGAGAGAGAGACGACAAAATATCACAGGACCAAAGTTGTAGATCACTCGAAATTGAACGGAGATCGTGCTATCCGTTTTGTGATAGGACTTACCGTTTAGCCGCAAAATACCTCGAAACGAAGGTCTGCACAATCATTACATTGCCTATATTTCGATATTATTCGGCATAAAATGTGAAATATTTAAAGATCTTGGAAGTTTTCCGTAGGTTGCCGCCTAAAACGTATAAATTTGCTTTATTTCAATTTTTGAGCTCGTGTGGCAGATTTGAGGCAATCTTGATTTTGGGCGAGGAGGTGGGGGTAAAATTTATGACTTCCAGGGAACTATAGCTAAAAATATGCAGGTGGTCATTATTACCCCTTAAACGGAAAGCTGTACGAAAATTTCGCCAAAATAGTCAATGCACAGACACACGGTCGTTACGATATGATTTATCTAGATAGATAAGGAATCTGCTCCACGTATAACACCTTTTGGGCTATGTCCGCTAGACAGCCTGAAAACCGACCTTTCATGTTATCTCCCTTATTAATCCTCCCGTTGAAAAATGCATATGAGAAAAAGAAATTAGAATTGGATTTCCAAACAGTTTGATCGATTTCCAGTCAGGTTAGTCTTGTACTTTATATATTGTGGGAGAGTAAAAATCGCCATTTCGGTCCCCTATAAAACCCCAGTCCATTCCGGGAATTTGAAATGGTATAAACCTTAAAACCTACCCTTGGAGGGGTAGATGCTAAATATAAAGTTTGGTTCAAATATCTCAGTAGTTTTTAAGTTGTAAGAAATACGCTTTACGCGCACCCGCTCTTGCGTTAAGTCCGGTGGGACTTGTACCGAAAAACGGTCCGTTAATGATATCTCCGTTATTAATCCTGGTATAGAAATGATGCACGTGAGAAAAAAAGGTTTATACATTAATTTCCATTAAGGCAGTTAGATTTCCATTAAGTTTGGTTGTGTATATTTTGAGGGATTGCAAAATCACGGTTTGGGTTTCCTATAAACCCCCAATTAGTTCAGGGATTTAAACAATATTTGCCTTAAAACCTACCAAAGGACAGGTGGATTCTAAATATGAAGTTTGGGGGAAATATATCCAGTAGTTTTCAAGTTATAGAAAGACAGACAAACAGACCAACAGACAAACAAACAAACAAGCAAACTAACTAACTAACTAACTAACTAACTAACTAACTAACTAACTAACTAACTAACTAACTAACTAACTAACTAACTAACTAACTAACTAACTAACAGACACCAAAGAAACCTACCCTTGGACAGATGGATGCTATATATAAAGTTTGGCTCGAATATCTTCAGTAGTTTTCAAGTTGTAAGAAATACGCTTTATACGCACCCGCTTTTGCGTTAAGTCCGCCGGGATTTGTACCGAAAAACGGTCCTTTAATGGTATCTCCCTTATTAAATCCTGTTATCGAAATGATGCACATGAGAAAAAACAGGTTCAGAAATTAATTTTCATTAAGGCAGGTAGATTTCCATTAAGTTCGGTTGTGTATACTTTGAGGGAGTGCAAAATCACGGTTTCGGTTTCATAAAAATCCCCACTCAGTTCAGGGATTTAGAAACGATATTTGCACTAAAACCTACCCAAGGATAGGTGGATTCTAAATATGAAGTTTGGTGGAAATATATCCAGTAGTTTTCAAGTTATAGAGTGACAGACAAACAGACAAACAGACAGACAAACAGACAAACAGACACCAAACCTAAAAATGATGCAGATGATCATTATTACACCTGAAACGGACAACTGTACGGAAATTACGCCAAAATAATCAATGTGCAGACACACGGTCGTTACGATTTTATTTATATAGATAAGAAAATACAAAAGGGGCTAACTGAATGGTTGCACAAGAACGAAAGCCTAAATTAAAATAAACAAAAAACTGGGCAGAGATGTGCGATAGTGCATTTGTAGTCTTTAGGAATCTACAGGAATCTATATTTGGATTGCGTCTAATATGTTAAAGATTGCTCACCCGAATGTCAGCCGTTGCAGTTGACACGTTATTGTATTTTACCATAGTGGCTAAAAAAAGAGCATTATAATTTGTTTAGACGATGGAACGTTGTGATTTATTCACACACTTTACTTACTTAGGTAAGTAAGCTTTACGTCGCACCGACACAGATAGATCTTATGACGACGATGGGATAGGGAAGGCCTAGGAGTGGGAATGAAGCGGCCATGGCCTTAATTATGGTACAGCCGCAGCATTTGCCTTGTGTGAAAATGGGAAGGACAGATAACCATCTTCAGGGCTGCTGAAAGTGGGGTTCGAACTTACTATCTCCCGGATACAAGCTCACAGCTGCGCGACCCTAACCCCACAGCCATCTCGCCCGGTATTATACATGTTTAACCAATACTATGGCAAATAAATACATGAAAGGAAACAGAACCAGTACAATAGCTAAGGGATACCTGAAGTTCAACGTAAAGTTTTCTAACCTGAACATAGCTTCTGGGCTAGCATCCAGTAATTCCTTCAAGGATTTCTGGGCGATCCTGCATGGCAAGTTGAAATGTTTGTGCTACGTCACTGCAGCCACAGTTGGTGAAATCGTCCCACCTCCGACTGTGGAGAGTAGAAGCAGTTCTTTCCGTCCCACAACTGACAAGATCAAGTTTACGCTATGTGGGGCGAGGAAGAACGATCCCTGGATGTTTACAAGCATTCTTGAAGTTGAAACCGCTGGATATATACCTGAAGGCAATTCTGCAGCCAGGTCGGGGAGACTTCCACAGAGTTCAAGAACATCAATCAATATCCTCATCAAGAATCGTTCCTTCTTATCCAGGGTATAGGCCATAATTGAGTAAGCATCTTGTGTACTCACGTTGTAAGTTACTTTCACCACTAATACATGAGGAAGTGAAACTACTAAACAAATAACAATTAAAACAAAACAATAGTATCTTATTCTCTAGAGCTGTAAATCATGGATTTCCATCGTTCAAATCTACACCGTGTTTTTGCCTTTATACTATATTGTATTCTCGCTCTACCTGTTAAACATTAAGATCATCTTGGTCAATTAACATTTGAAACGGATTCGTCAGTAATAATAATTTTAATAATACTAATTAATCTAGCACGCGGTTTGCACTGCATGAAGACACGGTCATGACAGAAATAAAACCTTTCCGAACGGCACATCAATTCGCAGGCATTTTTCCTTCACCTCTATCATTTTTCATGGCCAAACAATACTCGTACTTTCGCCTGCATGAATAAGGTAATCAAGAATTTCTGGGCTAATAACTCGTAGCCCTAGTTGACACGGCGCGACCTATATTCGGGATCTAGCATCTCAGGTAAGTATAATCTAAGGAGGATGAACCCCAAACCTCATGGCACTACAGCCCATGAAGGGCCTTGGCCTACCAAGCGACCGCTGCTCAGCCCGAAGGCCTGCAGATTACTAGGTGTCGTGTGGTCAGCACGACGAATCCGCTCGGCCGTTATTCTTGGCTTTCGAGACCGGGCTAAGGAGAATGAGACTCAGCTTAAATTACGGCAATATAACTGCAATACTATCATACCGACCAAATGGAAAATTTTATGTACGGCCAAGTCCCAAATTCTCCAAACGACGTGACTCCCCTGATCAATACGTGTTCAGTACAACTTTTTATTCTTTCGTTATGGTCTCTGTAGGACCACACCCAGAACCTCTTCATCGTCTCTCTCCTTCCCTCCCGTTCTTCAGCTGATATTTTCAGTGTTCTCTTCTCTTGTCTCCCCCACTGGCGCTTCTCTATACTGATCCTGTAGCTCTGAGATCTGGCATATTGGTTAGTGCATATTTATTTCTTATTATTTAGTTCGTTAACCCACTTAATTCTCATCATTCCTCTCGTCTTACCCGTTGTCTGCTGTAACCTTCTAATCATTCTTTTCATGTCTATCCTTATCATGTCCAGCAAATCTTGCTCTTTTGAATCTTATTCCTTCGGAGATCGTACTCACGCTTCGGTACAGTTCGTCGTAATTTCCTCAGGACTTTTCTCTCGTCTTTCTTTAATTGCTCTGCCCCATGCCTTCCTAGTGCCGTCTTACAGTACCGCGTTCCAGACCTGGCGTTCAGTACTACATATGGATTAAGCACCTCTGTGCGGTCTGGTACTCTTACTGTCTCCAAATATGTGCGGATCTATTCACTATTGCATGCCTTTGTAGTGGTTGGCATTGTGGTCAGATGAGTGGAAATTAATAGGTGTGGTTTAGAGCGAACCACAAGTCTCTAAGCCACAGGAATTAGCGTGTAAACGCGCTATTTACTTTTCATTCAAATATGATTATTTACATTCCATACAAAGGTTTAGCCTATATATCAGACACATATTTGAAGCCTCTTTGTTAATTCAAAGTCAAAACGTGGTGTGTTTTGAATGTTTTGCATATATGAAAGCCAGACAATTAACTGAAACTATGCAATTTATTTGTGTTTAAATATGACTTTTAAATTCCAAAATTAATGAATAATCATCAGACCGAGCTCGATAGCTACAGTCGCTAGTGCGGCCAGTATCTAGTATTCTGGAGATAGTGGGTTCGAACCCCACTCTCGGCAACCCTGAAGATGGTTTTCCGTGGTTTCCCATCTTCACACCAGGCAAATGCTGGGGCTGTACCTTAATTAAGGCCACGGCCGCTTCCTACCCACTCCTACCTCTTTCCTGTCCATCGTTGCCGTAAGACCTATCTGTGTCGGTGCGACGTAAAGCAACTTGCAAAGAAAGAAAAATAATCATCAGCGAAACATTTACAAATTTAAAAAAAAAATTAAAGTCAAAGCATGATGAGTTTTGAATGTTTATCAAGCGGTGTTATTTATTATAAAGGTTATAAATACACTTCACTCACCCCAGGGTACTACAGTCCTGAAGGACCTTGGCCTACCAAGTGACCGCCGCTCAGTTTGAAGGCTTGCAGATTAAGAGGTGTCGTGTGGTCAGCACGACTAATCATCTCGGCTGTTATTCTTTGATTTCTAGACCGGTGCCGCTATCTCACCGTCAGATACCTCCTCAATTCTAATCGCTTAGGCTGAGTGGACCTCGAACCAGCCCTCAGATCCAGGCAAAAACTCCTGGCCTTGCCGGGAATCGAACATGGAGCCTTCGGGTAACAGGCAGGCATGCTACCCCTACACCACGGGGCCGGCAAATACACTTAATATCCATGGTGATAAATTATCTGAGATATGAAACACGTTAGTGCTGATTTAAACTTCACGGTTAAAAGTTTACGCTTCACACCGGATAATGACTCATTGGCTGAATGGTCAGCGTACTGGCCTTCTGTTCAGAGGGTCCCGGGTTCGATTCCCGGCCGGGTCGGGGATTTTAACCTCCATTGGTTAATTCCAATGGCCCGGGGGCTGGGTGTCTGTGCTGTCCCCAACTTCCCTGCAACTCACACACCACACATAACACTATCCTCCACCACAATAACACGCAGTTACATACACATGGCAGATGCCGTCCACCCTCATCGGAGGGTCTTCCTTACAAGGGCTGCACCCGGCTAGAAATAGCCACACGAAATAAAAAAACCGGATAATTATCATGAAAAGCCTTCAAACAATGTTTATTTTCTCCGTTTAGGCAGAGATTCCTTTTTCTTTAATTTCTCGGATGTGGTGACGGTGTAACACTGATGTAGCGTTGGTGTTGGTAAGTTAGCATGGTCGTGAAAGTGAGCCGTTTCCAAATGTACAACACAGGCTATGGAAAGGAGAAGAAGAAAAATAAGTCGAGTGTTAGAGTAGTGCTGGGAAGCACGCTAGTGCACTATACACTGGTCCCCGTGTCCAGACTTGGAATCCTGGCGACATCAGATGTACTTTTTATTACGACTGTTAAGTGAAGCAGGAAGGATATCCGGTCCTAAATCGTCGGTCATGCCCTAATGATATCAGTTCCTTCAAATATTGGAAATATAATTTTCCACTGTACGCTCTGTATCTTGAGTACCTTTGGCGTTTCCAATTTTTGTTTTTCTGTCCACCTGCTCCTCTCCTTACTTACTAATCTACTTTTTGCTATTGGCTTTACGTCGCACCGACACAGATAGGTCTTACGTTGACGATGGACAGGAATGAGCTAGGAGCGGGAAGGAAGCGGCCGTGAACTTAATTAAGGTACAGCCCCAGCATTTGCCTGGTGTGAAAATGGGAAACCACGGAAAACCATCTTCAGGACTGCTGACATTGGGGTTCGAACCCACTATCTCCCCCGGCTTCGTTTCTCTCTTGAATTGGTAACCACAATTCCCCACAAACCATTAGCAAGTTTATTGCTTTCATAGGTATGAGAAATGATAATACCACAAGTACCTGTAACGGCAGTGGAGGTGATTTATGTCTTAATCCTAATCAGTGGAAAAATTGGAAGAGGTCCGATATTCTTATTAATTCATAAATTGTGAGGTTCGTTAGTTGAAACTAATTGAGTATAACATACATTTATAAAATATAGTAATAATAAAGATTTATTAACATGTTACACCTGAAAAACGGCATTTTGTTTTGTATTTTTACAAGTTGCTTTATGTCGCACAGACACAGATAGATCTTATGGTGACAATGGGATAGGGAAGGGCTAGGAGTGGGAAGGAAGCGGCCGTAGATTTAATTAAGGTACAGCTCTAGCATTTGTCTGGTGTGAAAATGGGAAACACGGAAAACCATCTTCAGGGATGCCAAAAGTTGGGTTAGAACCCACTATCTCCCGAATGCAAGCTCACATCTGTGTGCCTCTAACCGCACGATCAACTGACTCGGTGAATTTTTACGTTTATCAATAGTATCTTTTTCAGGTGTTTCCTAATTTTATGTTATACTGAATTCGTTTCGGCAGACTGAATGACCTTACAATTATAAATTAACTGAGTCGAATGTGAAGAGGAATGGCTTCCATTATAAAAAATGGCCCTAAGGAATGACAATATTAATAAAAAATTGGAAAGGCCTCCAAGTCCGCGAAAATAAAAGATATCTTCGGCTCGAGAATCCTAACGCCATCGGTGTCAGGGGGGAAAAGAAGAGTAACCAAATGGGAAAGACGAAAGTGAGCAACCTAGCACAATTAAGAGGAAATAATTCTAGGGGACCCTGTATTCGTCCACCCCGCTTTAAGCTGAGAGCATTAACCCTCTGAGTCCCCTCTTACGACACACTGGTTATATCATACCACCCACAGTGGGTATCCAGTCCCTTTGATAATTGGTGCAAATATAGGTTGGCATATGCTATTCAGACTGATAAGTAATAACACCTTCTAGTTCAGTGAGAAAACAACGGAAAATTACCTACGTCGTCATTTTCCTAGTACACCTGTTCAGTGATGCCTAGGCTATCTCTGGCAGCTGAAAAGCGGAGGTTTTGGGGACGGAACCAAACATTTAATATGAGACCTTGAAGATACTTGGTCCTCGGTCCCAGCACCCCGCTGGTAGCGATTTGTTATTCTTAAGGGGTGCTGAAGGAATTACGCTGCGCATTTCCTCATAATTGTGAGCAAAGCTCTATTCCCTATGATTTCGTTTGTCCGTTCAGCCCGGTGAACTGTTATAGGGGCTGAAAGAGAAACATTGTACCATGATCATGCAGGATAGCAGAGAGGGGTCAGCAAGGCATACGTGAAAGCTATTTCTACTTTTCGGACATACTGTAGGTAGTGTGATGGTACGTTGTAATACACAATACGTTTACTTAAGGTAACACTACAGGTAAGAACAGTACAATGGCTGACTCCTCTATGCTGTGAGTCACTCCAGTCTCAAGGGCAAGCGACCTGTCGTGACAAACACAACACGCCTGGAGGAAGGTCCGAATAGTAGAATGATTCACAATAAGCACAAGAACTGGTTATCTAACTTGATGTTAACAATTGAAGGGCTTATCTTCAAAGTGACGTATCTCCATGAAAGATAATATTTCAGGAAGCGCCATTTTTAATTACTTGATATCCTAATAAGATATATAATACATATTTTTATATAGAATCATCACTTCGAACAAAATCTGTTTGTCATGGTCGCTAAAATCTTAGTGCAAAGAATACCATAAAATGGACAGGGATCTTTGATTTACGTCTCTTTGGAACTGAGGACTGGCTGGAAGTACGAATTATGAAGAACGGTGAAGTCAGATTTCTTCGTAGCTGCTCAAACATTCAAAATATAATGCTTAATACTTCAAAAATGGTGTATTTATTTACGATTTAAGAGTTTCAAACTGCTTATAATATGAATAGAAAATACAAATGCCTACAATGTAAAAAACATAAATTTAATTTAGCAATGCCTAACATACGACTGAAAACAAACATAAAGGTGATTGTCTCGTATTTTTGAACACACCATTTTCTTGGGGGAAATGTTTGGAAGAATCTATTGGTCCATACACTTCACATATTCAACTCATAAAATAAATTTTAAAAAACATTATTACATTCGAGTTGAAGGACGTAATGTTTCTCTTTGTGGGTTTCAATATTCATCACATGAAGTAGAAGAGAGCACTGTATCATAAAATGCCATGGTAGGATGTCCTTCACGTACACCACGTTTATCGAGGGGGCTGTTAATAACCTTGACTTTGTCTTCTTTCAATACATTGCACAATGGTCCTTGTTCCCCTTCAAGAAAAAATACATTTCCTACCTGTTATCAGCACGGTGTGTTTGTTCACTTCAAAACCACGAGCGAAAGTGCAGAGCCCGGCCATAACCAGCAAGCGTCACGTGATGTGTGCGCGCCGAGCTATTGGTCATGTGGAGTAGCGGCATTTTGAAAATAAAAACATCGAGGACTTTGGAAATAAGCACAACATTTAGATGCCATTTTAATTACGGTACACTTCACTTTGAAAATAAGTACGTCCCCACATGATAAAGTGCTATTGTTGGGATAGAGTTTCACGTTCAGCTTGAAATCCGAGTGGACTTGCGTCACTATGGAAATAAGCCCTTCGATTTGGATACCAATTTTTAGGCAGTAGTAGGTTAGAATGCAATCTCACTGAAGTATACTCTAGCCCGTACTTCTGTTCTGCTATGAGATTTTCATAAACACTAGGGGTACACCTATTAGAGTCCAAATGTTTAGGCAGTGAAAAATCCACAGCCTGTTTCCAGGCATTCGAGCGGGACAGAAATGGAATGAATGAAGCACCCATTTAGCAGTGAGGATAGAAATTGTGCCTGCTGCCGAATTCTGTCGCACTCATCTTGGGTAATGATTAGCAAATGACAGATGAAATGAAATTATATTGGAGAGTGTTGCTGGAATGAAACATGACAGGGAAAACCGGAGTACCCGCAGGAAAACCTGTCCCGCTTCCGCTTTGTCAAGCACAAATCTCACACGGGATGATCGGGATTTCAACTACGGAACCCAGCGGTGAGAAGCCGGCGGGCTGCCATCTGAGCCACTGAGGCTCAATAGGTTAAAAGGCAATCTCACTGGAATATACTCTACCCCGAGTAGTGTTCTGCTATGAGATTTGTATAAGCATTTGAGGCACACTTATTAGAGCCTCTAGAATTTATACTAATCTAGGTACATTATGGAAGTGCGGCTTAGACGATAATTCCCACTAACTGAATTCCTTTGCATTATGACTACTGCCTATTTAAGACCAATGCTGTGGGTTGTAGATATACCAGATATATGCATAAGTGTTTGCCTTTGTTTGTGGTAAAGGAAACTCTTCATTTTCATGGCAAATTCACTTTTTTGTTTATTCAAAATACTGGCCAACCGCTTTTACACATTTCACCCATCCTTCAGGTAAATTATGAATACCATGCCAGAAAAACTGCTTTTCTTTTGCGGCAAAACATTCGTCGATGCATTTCCTAACTTACTCGCAATTGCTGAAGTGCTGCTCTGGGAGCGCATGCCCCATTGATTCGGAGAGGTGATAGATGGCGCCAGGTCGGGGTAGTACGGCGGGTGCAGAAGAATGTCCCATCCAAGCGATTTCAAGGTGTCTTTCTCTGTTTCTTTTTCTGTGTGAGACGGCACATTGACGTGTAACAAAATCATTTTGCCGTGTCTTCTGGCCCATTCCTGCCGCCTTTTGATCAATTGTGATAGCGTTGTGCATTAACAGCTCAAAAGTCTTCGCACTTTTCTGGACTACCTGAACGCTCACTGTCTTCGCATTGAAATCACCACGTTTAAATTGTCGAAACCACGTCTCACATGTTCTAATCGATGGAGCGTGTTTACAATATGTTTCCACCAGCAAACGATGACTTTCCACAGCCTTTCCGTTTGATTGCATAAGAAAAGCGACGCGTGCTGGGAATGTCATTTTTCGGGCACAAACGTCGACATTGATCATTGAACAATACAACACAGACGCTAATATTTGGCGAACTCAATTTGTGTGTATGATAGGTTAATGTCAGACAAACAAACTGACGAATGTGCCAAATTCATACACTGTGTACTATTTGCGGGAACTATCTCTTAGTGAAACCGGAAATGACATATGCATACACCTCGTAGTGGCAAATACACTTCGCATACACACTTCAAGTTTCCCGCATTACTTTCCCTCACACCTCGAATATTTTGATTGATCCAAATATTAAATTCAAACTTGGACTAGGCACATTAATGCAGAGCCATTCTACATTGATTATTCGTTCTAACACATATTTGTGAAATCATACTCTGAATTAATTAAATTAAAATATTCTAGACACCACTCGTGTATGTTCTATATACCCCACTCAACACTCCCACGTTCTCCCTTGCTTTTAGCTTTCCATTAGTTCTCCCTCCCACGAAGCCACCACCGCTGTGCGGCAGAGAATCAAACTAGCGAGTCAAGCATAACCGATTTTCCTTCTTGCTGCAGATCGATCCTCATTACATTAAACAACACCACCGAAGGTCCACCATGTCTTTGTTCGCTTCTCCGTGCTAAATTAACACGAACAATTGACAGCAAGTCTCGGTAAAGAAAAAGCAATTAACTTCTTGGGCACTGTCTCAGCAAAAGTTGGAAACCACACAGCTGTTCTTGTTAGGTTCATGCTTCATTAAAATAATTAGAAATGAAAATACAATGTACGAGGGAATGTCCTTGACTGTCATTATTACCTGCGGGGAGACACTAATAGTTTTCATGTACTAGTAGCGCTAGGTAGTACAGTCATCACATTTACTTCTTAATGGGAGTCATGGCTGAATTTTTAAACTTCTACCAGTTATCACAGCCAAACCTAAAACCCAAGCATATATTAATAACATGAAGCACCACACAAATTTGAATTCAATGAGTTAATTTGTTGCGAAGTTATTAACAAATAATTTTTAATTTTATATGTGGAACAGTTTTCATTGTGTTTAGGGCTGTAATTTGGCATTTTTGTCAAAAATATTTACATACTTAATAATATCGCTGGAGTTTACAGTCAGGAATAAACTATTTGAGATATATTTTTTCCATTTTTTATTATTAATTCAATAGGCAAATATTTATGCTATTTTAGAAACAAGAAAATGAAGGTAATATTCAACTGATGATAAAATGCAGATCTACTTTTAATTCCTGTGCACATGATCTGAAGTTTTCAGGTGAATTTGGTAAATACTGTGTCGCAAGTGGAATTTTATACACGGTAATGATCTGATATATGTCAAGCTAGAAATATGCAATTGAAAATTTAAAGAAACATACTTGCTTTAAAACTGCTCCGGACTGTAAGTTACTCCCTCAGACTTCTGACTCTCTTGTGCACAGCGTAGGCCTACTACAAGGTAAGTATATTCCAATTGAAAATTTAAAGAAACATACTTGCTTTAAAACTGCTCCGGACTGTAAGTTACTCCCTCAGACTTCTGACTCTCTTGTGCACAGCGTAGGCCTACTACAAGGTAAGTATATTCCAGCGGGATTTTTGAAATGGTAGTTCGAAAGAAATTTCAGTCTGACAACTTGAGAGAAAAGGGCATAAGCTTCCTTTACATAAGCCGTACCGCTATCCTTGAAGTCCGGCATTTAGAACTTTGAAAGTGGCGTTAGGAAAAAACTGATATCGGGATTTGGAAGAGGAAGAATTAGGGAATTTTAAAGCTTAAAGTTGAAAATTCGGTTTTTCCGTCAAAATTCGCAACATTTCGATCATGACTCGCCTTAAAATTGAAATCGCAGGGTGACAACCACGGAGACTTGAAATAGTTTCCATTTCTATTTTTGCATGAGGTTCATCGCTCTTACTCTTTGTTGTCTCCGACCGAGGAACATATTTTATCTTCCGACTCGAACAGTAAAATGCTTGTGAAACGTAGAAAGTTAGAAAACCGACCTCATCCTTTCCTCATTTTGTAGAATATGAACAGTGTTATTGGTTTTATATCTAACTAAATATTTTTATGGTTCTCGGAGACGTCGAGTTGCCATAAAGTTTATTCTCTAAGCCTTTTATTTAGATGTGGATAAAAATAATAGTAAGAATATACTTTTTAATACTACCACAATACGCCACCATCGAACCACTAACTTCAGTTCAGAAAGCTAGTGCTCTGCCATCTGAGCACTCAGCCACTTTGCGCATTCTTCCTTACAGTTAATTGGTATGATGTTCTAGTTAAACGTCTCCCTTAAACAATAATAACATAATAACCACCGTGAAAACCTCCACCGAAGTTCCCCGTCTGGGCGGGTAGGTAGAATACATCCATAATCGGCTGCTTTTCATAATAGGTGACTAGAAGGAGATCCTACGGCCTCTCAAACTGATATCCGAGTCTCGCATTGCTTCCACTTAGTTGTTTCCGGCTCCTCACTTTTATGCATCTTATCCGATCTTCCGTGGTCTACTGATCATCGACGTGCGAATCTTAGGAAGTTTTACATTTCCACGTCCTTTGTTGCACTAATTTTTAATTTCGTGAACCTGCCTTCTGATTAGTAGGTTATCCAGTTCCAGTTCCTCTTAAAACAATAATCCCCAACATCACCACCAAAGTGACTGGTGAAGCACCTCAATGAACTCTATCTTCCACAGAGTCCTCCTTGTTTGGTTTCCTGACGTCTCTAACTGGATGTAATGCCAGACTAAGCATGGTGCTCCAAGTTCGCCACCGCACTCTATGAAGGTGTGAGCCATGAGCACCAAACGTTCTAGAACTCCGAAAAGACCGGGCGAGTTGGCCGTGTGGTTAGGGGAGCTCAGATGTAAGTTGTATTCGGGAAATAGTGGGTCCGAACCCCACTATCGGCAGCCTTAAACGTAGTTTCCCGTGGTTTCCCATTTTCGCACCAGGCAAATGCTGGGGCTGTACCTTAGTAAAGGCCACGGCTACTTCCTTCCAACTCCTAAGCCTTTTGTTACTACATAAACGCGCACACGAATTGCTATCAATTGTGTACAGTTTTATTTACAAATTTACACACACACATTAATAACTCCCTCTTGAACAAAACACTGCTGCGAAGAAGAAGAAGAAGAAGAAGACTACAACACTTGCATGTCAAAAAACTACCAACCCAACAACGTTCACATACTTGACTAACGACTTCCACTACAAGTCCCACTAAACAACTCCACGCAACTCCCAAGACTGCCTATTTATATATGTTGCCTGGCCAGGCTTCTAGAAGAATATGAAACAACATGTTTTCTTGTAATTTCGAGAGTATCCAATAACCTATTTACAGTAAAATGAATTTTCTACACAATTCCAGTGGCAAGATGCGTTGTTATGGACTATTACAGTGTGTTGCACAACATTACGCTGGACTTATATATCATATTTACAGGTAATAATAAGTTATATACTATTAATTACGTGTTCTTACATTAAATAAACTAATATTAATATACATACAGTATACGTTTCATGACATAACCTCACAAATAATACGATCAGGATTTATACCAAATAAAGTCCTACATAAGTACGTAAATAATAATGATACTAATACTAATAGATGTAAACAACTTCATAGCCACACCTCACAAGTAATAATAATAATAATAATAATAATAATAATAATAATAATAATAATAATAATAATAATAATAATAATAATAATAATAATAATAATAATAATGTCTTTGCTGGAAATCTGGAGAGTGCCACTACACAGTTAGAGATTTTGCAAGAAACAACACGAAAGGAAGGTCTTCAAATAACCTTTGAGAAAACTAAGCACATGAACATAGATCCCAAAGAATCAACATGAACAATGAAGACCAAGTATGGTGACATAAAGAGAGTCCACAAATTTAAATATCTAGGGAGGATTCTGACTCCTAACAACAATGAGAAGCCAGCTATCGAAGAAAGAGCAAAGAAGATGGAGATGGCATTCAGACTATGCCAGGAAACTTATGAGTCCAAATCCCTCTCCTATCAAGCCAAACTCAGACACTATAATATCATGGTGTAACTTGAATGCCTGGTGAAACTTGAATGCCTCTATGCAGCCGAGACAATTGCCAGAAAAGTGTGTACGAAATAGAAAAGAAAGAGCGTAGGTTTCTGAGGAAAATTCTGGGACCCATTTTTTTTTTTCTGGTTGCTTTACATCGCATCGACACAGATAGGTCTTATGGCGACGATGGGAGAGGGAAGGGCTAGGAATGGGAAGGAAGCGGCCTTGTCCTTAATTAAGGTACATCCCCAGCATTTGCCTGGTGTGTAAATGGGAAACCACGGAAAACCATTTTCAGGGCTGCCGACAGTTGGGTTCGAACCTACTATCTCCCGAATACTGGACGCTGGCCGCACTTAAGCGACTGCAGCTATCGAGCTCGGTAGGGACCCAAGAAAGCAGCAGTAAATGCGTTCACCTTCCATTTGAGATCAAATCAAGAGCTGTATGGAAAAAGCGAAAACATTTCAACCTCGTTAAGGAAAAGATGACTGACTTTCTATGGACACCTGAGAAGAATGGGACCGGAACGCCTAGAAAATGAGATCCTCATCTTCCAGGAAAGAAGAAAGACCGAAGTTCCGTGGCTGAAAAGAGTTAATCAGGATCTTAAAAATTGTGGCATTGAGGAGGGAGATATCACTCACAGAACAGTGTTCAGAAGGAAACTTGCAAAGGTGACGTATCTATTCGTAGAGAAACCCAAGAGAACAAGAAGAGTGTTCTCGGATGAGAAACGACCAAAAGCGAGCCAGAGAAAGAATGAGTATTGGCGTAAAACGAAAGAACATCAACAGACAAGGAAGTTGTGTAATCGTACCCCATAGGAGGTTGAAACTATCCTAAATAATAAAAAATAAAAATAACAGTGATAATAGTAATAATAATAGTAATAATAATCGTGTTCGATATTTCCATTATTTAAACACGGGTTAGAGATTTGTTTCCAAGTTATACTAGTCCATTACACTTGCATCAAGGCTTTACTAACCCATCGTCGCCTTAAGACCTCTCTGCATCTATGCGACGTAAAACAGATTGTAAAAAAAGCTCCGAAAAATAGAAGTACCGGGAAAAAGAAAGAAAGGACCCAAATAATGTGAATCTCGAATACTCACCAAACTTTCTGTTTCGGGTCGGATGAGAGCAAATATTTTCCGTGGAGGGTCAGCGAAGAAAGGTGAAAACGAGGAGGTTGTTACAAATAAGTGGAATCATCGTGAGGACTGTGGCTGCCAGCTTCAAAGCTAAGAACTGCTGGACAGATGTCTGATTACTTTAGTACATGGCGTTATTCCCAGAGAAAAACACTTAACTTCTGATTAATAAGTTCGGATACTCGAGTTTAAACTTCTATAATATAAATGGGTACTCCAATCTCAAACCTAATTGCACCAAATTATAGCTCCTTCTTTTTGCTTTAACAGTGGTATACAACTTGTTGTCGTGTATATTTTTGCATCTATTTAAATAGGAACGTAAGAAAAAGAACCGTGTTCCTTGGCATACTACGGAAAAATCTCAACTTCAAAAGTAGGTAACATCAAAATGCGTCATTTGAACATGATAACATTTTAAGTGTTCCAAGTATGACAGTATGACAGGATGAAAAGTCTCGTTGTTAGTTTCACCAAGAGGAGAAGTCCTGTTGATTGGATGACATTACCTCTTGCGGAATATTGTAAGTATCTAGGTGTTTATATAATAAATGACCTTTATCGGGATAATCATATTAACTATAGGTTGTTAAGAAAGGTTACAGATCTATTCGCGTTGTTAGAAGAGTATTTAGGGGTTGTAGCAAGGATGTAAAGGAGAGGGCATACAAGTCTCTGGTAAGACCACATTTAGAGTATGACTCCAGTGTGTGGGACAATCCCCAAGACTACTTCATCAAAGAACTGGAAATATTTCGAAGGAAAGCAGCACGATTTGTTTTGGGTGATTTCCGACAACGGAACAATGTTACTAAAATGTTTGCAAACGTTGGACTGGGAAGACTTTAGAGTAAGGAGACGAGCTGCTCGATTATGTGGTATGTTTCGAGCTGTCAGTGGAGAGTTGGTGTGGAATGATATTGGTAGACGAATGAGCTTGAGTGAAGCTTTTATAAGTAGAAAAGTTCACAATATGAAGGTAAAATTGCAATTCAAGAGGACAAATCAGGGCAAATATTAATTTATAGGCGAGGAATAAGGGATTGGAATAAATTATCAAGGGAAATTTTTCGGTAAATTTCCAGGTTCGTTGAAATTGTTTAAAAGGAAGCTGAGCGACAGCAGATCATTGATGATTGATTTTTATAGTTTCGTACTTAGAAGAGTTTGTCACCATATGATGAAAAATTATCAATCAAATTTGTAATGGGTTTCTCAGGTCTGTGAAATCCGACAAAGTTGTGGTTAACATATTTAACGTCATTATATTTTACAGAAGTTTAAATTCGAGTATCCGACCTTCTGAATCCGAAAGTAGTGTTCACACGCAAGTATTCATGATAAAAGGAGATCTCCTTGTGCTTCGTAATTCCATTTATAATTATTTCAACGAAGCAAGAACAGATGCCCAATTTATAACTTTTTGCAGAGGAAGTGTCCAAACAGTTAATTATTCTTTCTTTACCTAGGCTTGTTTCCAATTCCCGTGTTAATTTAACTCCGAGTAAAGAAGAACTAACAGGCAGGCAAGAGTTAGTGCGGGTGTATTGCATGCCCTCACCCAAAGAGAGCACAGTCCACATAGGGTCTTGACATACCCAGCCAGCTGACCTACAGATATTGGAGTGTTACGTGATCAGCTTAACATGCGCTTGTCTCCTCTCTTTTCTATTCCATAGGTGACCATTTTGGTCAAATCTGATACTCTTCTGACTGTAAAAAAATATAAGTAAATAATATGTCGCTAGCATAAGGCTCGTAGGAGGGAAATGACCACAGGAATGAACGGAGGTGGATCGATAAACGAACAACCATAAAGCTGGTATTCATCTGTAATTTCAGTAGGAAAATTGACAATAATATAATTACTAAACTTTACAGCAAACATTATAACTAGATATCGGATTTTTAGGCAGTAGTAGAGTAGAATGTAAACTAATTTGGATTGTAGGAAGTGTCTTGCAACCCGTTCTTCAATTATGTAGCAAGAGTAACATAAGTTCTAGGAGTTCTATAGGCAGTACCCCTAACGTCTATGCAAATCTCATAGCATAACCGTTGTACAGAGTAGGGTATACTTGTTACTCGCTTTAGTAAGTTGATATTCTTTGTTATCAGTGCCTACAATTCCGGACTCTGGTTATAATGAACAAAAGTTGAAGCGCTGAAGCACATAACAGCAAAGTAATTACAAATGAAACCCTTGTGAGATCTGAACGCAGTTAAATCGCAAAAGTATAAGGAAAATGTTATCAAGGAACAATCACCATCAATAGAACACTACTCCAGCAATATTCGGAAACCCATATTAATGTTCTACCGAACATACATTCAAATAAAGCCACACTGACAATAAGGGCATACTGGACTACGAGCCACACACACGACACACAGAAAGCATATTCATCACACCAGCCCAAGCACCAAGATTTCATACTACATACGCTCAGAAAAGACTCGCACACCAATGCCCGCAGCCCAGCAGCACCGGTTCGCATTCCGAATGATAAACATAACTTGACTCAGCTAATCTCTAAGCCAACGTTTGAGGAGGGAAGGGGATAGAACGGGATATCGTACA
The DNA here is from genome assembly GCF_040414725.1 of Anabrus simplex. Taxonomy (NCBI): domain Eukaryota; kingdom Metazoa; phylum Arthropoda; class Insecta; order Orthoptera; family Tettigoniidae; genus Anabrus; species Anabrus simplex. The sequence goes on along the minus strand of NC_090265.1, from coordinate 1,700,923,671 downwards.
AGCGATAGAGAAACATGCCTGATAAAGACATTCATAAGAGAAAAGACTTCACCGGGCGAGTTGGCTGTGCGTTTAGGGGCGCGCAGCTGTGAACTTAACTCCGGGAGATAATGGGTACGAATTCCACTGTCACCAGCCCTGAAGGTAGTTTTTTGTGATTTCCCTTTTCCACACCAGGAACCTGTACCTTAATTAAGGCCACGGCCACTTCCTTCCCACTTCTAACTCTTCCCTATTCTATCGTTGCCATAAGACCTATCTTTGTTGGTACGACGGAAAGCAAAATTAAAAAAAAGACTTCCTCCAGTTTTCACGCAGGCGCTCTTCAAGTGCCTGTAGAGTGTCTTCGAGATATTGCTACATTTCGGGTGACATGATTTTGACAATATCACTATCATGGAAAATACAACCGTGACATAAATTATGTCTTCCCATTCAAACGTCACACCAAAAACTACACATGATGTAGTAACACTATATGATCAGTGAAAACGATGGGTCTCTCTATTGACGGGACCATAAACTTACACCGAGGAAGCGGCCAGCCCAAAAGAAGCAACGAACTTAAGGGTAGACAGCTTCGTCTGTAAGAGAAGAGAACATTATTCTATCGCCTCCCTAGGCTCATTATTGTACCGAGTTCTTCACATACATGTTCCACAGTAGAACGGGTGGTCTACCTCGTTCGTTGTAGGAGATTCCGTCCTGATACCCGAAACGCCTCCACGCAGGGATATGAAGTGGTAGAAGTTATTGAATGTTACAAAGGCGGAGCGTACTCGATTTGTTGATGCATCGCGCGATGACTCTATGCACTTCTCAGAGTACAAACAGCTCTAGCGTATAAACATTATGTTTACGGAATGTAGAGGAGTGTCTTCAGCGTGGTAGGCTTCATGCAGCAAATAGTTCATTAAGGAAAAGCAAAGGAATACGAAGGAAATTGATATGCAGAAAAAAGATTATGTCATACACTGATGACTTGCAGCAGAACTCCCTTTCATCCTGATGAAAATGTGGGGTGACAGGATCTCCACAAAATATCGGAGGTCTGGTGACCATGGGTACCAGGGAAGCATCCCGCAAGTACGCTTACACACGACTTCCGATGGGGCATACATTAGCCCCATCTAATATGCAAAGGTGGGCCACGGCAGTATTGCAAGTGATTGAAGACCAGTTTAATGTAGGGACAATATGTTACTTAGATGATTGGTTAATTTTTGGTGAACACCTTCCAGTTGAGGACATTTTATTATACTTGGACTTAGTGTTTGGAATTACAGTAAACACAAGTAAATCACAGTTGGTACCCACGACAAGACTAACCTACTTGGGCGTCATCATCGATACGGACTATCAGCAAGTAACTTTGACACCCGAAGTACAGAAGCGTATTTTACAGTATGTGCAATTGATTCCTCGCATCCACTCCGATGATTTACCTCTGGTTGCAGGATACGTCGCATGGGCAGCGTACGTTTTACGCTTGCCTATGTTTGTGATTCGACACATTCTCACACGGGAGGCCTACTGGCCACGGCGAGTCCTCACCGATATAGTTCTACGAAATCCCCGACGTATTGGTGCCCCCAGGCACCACCTGACTTTGTATATAGATGCCACGCCACGTAGCATCGCATATGTGTGTCCTCAATTGAACATGGCCTGGGCTCAGGCCTTTAGGGCATACACCCGGATAAATTGTGCTGAAACAGCAGCAGCCCTATACGGGCTAGCTGCACTACTTCAAGAAATCTGTACACGTAATCTGATGTGTGATACTATTAATATACATACTGATTCCAATGTCGCCCTCTACACCCTTAAAACGGGTAGAGGGCCAATGTTATATTCATATACTTGTTTACTTTCAATGTATGTCATGATTATCAATAAATGTGCACGGAAAGGCATACGCCTTTCGTGGCTGCGGGTCGACTCCCGCGACAATCCGGCTGACGCCCCCTCCCGGGCAGTACTGAATTCTCTACACGCGCTGGCCTGAAATGCATAAAACCAGCGCGCCCGGGAAAAGGGCGTCAGTTGGACTTGGAGCGGGGCGACCGGCAGTCACAACTTGTTGCCCTTTCCCTCTCTGGCTGCAGACTGTCCCGGAGCTCGGCCTCCACTCGCCTTTTATAGCCGATCTTGGCTGGCGTGTAGTAGAGGAAAAGCACCGGGCGAAGCCCGCGAGCCAAAGAGGGAGAAAAGGCGACGGAGTCGATAACTCTGGCTCCGTCAGTACTTTATTTCTAATATACATAATAATGAAAAAGGGGTACATGGAATTTACACATGTGGTTTAAACACATATAATAAAAGTACAAAGGATATAACCGTAGAAAATGTAAAGAATATAAGAAAACAGGCTAAGTTCAGATAAGTAACCTGGTCTGAAACCGCTTGTTCCCATTGTTGTGATGAGAACTTTCCACACGTGTTTCCACAGTCCGGGTGTTCTATGGGGCAGGTAGGCCCGTCAGGGAACGTAGTAGGATGCCTGCCGGCGACGGTGACGGGTCCCGTAGTTGGCGGCGGCGCTTCCTCTCCCGAACCGAGGACTTCATGTTGGTGCTGTTGACTTGGTCCCCCGAGTGCCGCGGCCCCGTCCTCTTCCTCGTCCGCGGCTGACCGGGGTCGGCCGAGTCGTGGGTTGAAAGGAAAACCCTTCGGGCATCCATGCCAGGGTTTCTGAGGTAGCTTGATCTAGCTGGATAGCGTGGGCCCATCCTCGACTGGTGGCTACGTATAGTAGATTCGCCCTGGTGGCGAAATATGTACGTTGAGGTCCGTCCAGGACGTCCCACGCTGATAGGCCCCACAGGACTGATTCGATGTCGTGCTTGTCTCGTCCTGACGGGAGCAGGAGTAACTGTTGCTCCAAGTGGCGTGCAAGTTGAAGAACCTTGACTGGGTCTGGATTCAGCCAACCAGCTGTTGCTTCTCTGGGACGTAGTTGACGCCAGACAGAGGGTTGCTGCTGTTGTAGTTGTTGAGGCTGCTGTGGTGGGTCTGCATTCTCCATGACTGTCTCGTCGTGTTCGTGCTGTGATGCGTCGTCGTATGACTCGAGTTGATCCAGACGTTGTTGAAAGGTTGTCTGTTGAAGTGATAAATTCTGGACCATCGACCGAATTTCTTGTAGAGCTTGCAGTGTTGTCAAGTCGGTCGTTGCACTGGCCATTCGGGGTGTGTGGCCGTTCTCCTCTCCGATGCGGTCGGCTGAGGTGCCTCTGCTCCGTGAGCGTGTCTTTGGTGCTGGAGTCCGTTGTTTCTGTTCAGGAAAACTGTCTGGAATTGTAGTCTGTTTGGACATACCCAGCTGAGGCGTCTGAGTAGCACCTAGTTGGCCTACTCTTGGGATCAGTCGATAGTAGTTGTTGCCCTTTCCCTCTCTGGCTGCAGACTGTCCCGGAGCTCGGCCTCCACTCGCCTTTTATAGCCGATCTTGGCTGGCGTGTAGTGGAGGAAAAGCACCGGGCGAAGCCCGCGAGGCAAAGAGGGAGAAAAGGCGACGGAGTCGATAACTCTGGCTCCGTCAGTACTTTATTTCTAATATACATAATAATGAAAAAGGGGTACATGGAATTTACACATGTGGTTTAAACACATATAATAAAAGTACAAAGGATATAACCGTAGAAAATGTAAAGAATATAAGAAAACAGGCTAAGTTCAGATAAGTAACCTGGTCTGAAACCGCTTGTTCCCATTGTTGTGATGAGAACTTTCCACACGTGTTTCCACAGTCCGGGTGTTCTATGGGGCAGGTAGGCCCGTCAGGGAACGTAGTAGGATCCCTGCCGGCGACGGTGACGGGTCCCGTAGTTGGCGGCGGCGCTTCCTCTCCCGAACCGAGGACTTCATGTTGGTGCTGTTGACTTGGTCCCCCGAGTGCCGCGGCCCCGTCCTCTTCCTCGTCCGCGGCTGACCGGGGTCGGCCGAGTCGTGGGTTGAAAGGAAAACCCTTCGGGCATCCATGCCAGGGTTTCTGAGGTAGCTTGATCTAGCTGGATAGCGTGGGCCCATCCTCGACTGGTGGCTACGTATAGTAGATTCGCCCTGGTGGCGAAATATGTACGTTGAGGTCCGTCCAGGACGTCCCACGCTGATAGGCCCCACAGGACTGATTCGATGTCGTGCTTGTCTCGTCCTGACGGGAGCAGGAGTAACTGTTGCTCCAAGTGGCGTGCAAGTTGAAGAACCTTGACTGGGTCTGGATTCAGCCAACCAGCTGTTGCTTCTCTGGGACGTAGTTGACGCCAGACAGAGGGTTGCTGCTGTTGTAGTTGTTGAGGCTGCTGTGGTGGGTCTGCATTCTCCATGACTGTCTCGTCGTGTTCGTGCTGTGATGCGTCGTCGTATGACTCGAGTTGATCCAGACGTTGTTGAAAGGTTGTCTGTTGAAGTGATAAATTCTGGACCATCGACCGAATTTCTTGTAGAGCTTGCAGTGTTGTCAAGTCGGTCGTTGCACTGGCCATTCGGGGTGTGTGGCCGTTCTCCTCTCCGATGCGGTCGGCTGAGGTGCCTCTGCTCCGTGAGCGTGTCTTTGGTGCTGGAGTCCGTTGTTTCTGTTCAGGAAAACTGTCTGGAATTGTAGTCTGTTTGGACATACCCAGCTGAGGCGTCTGAGTAGCACCTAGTTGGCCTACTCTTGGGATCAGTCGATAGTAGTTGTTGCCCTTTCCCTCTCTGGCTGCAGACTGTCCCGGAGCTCGGCCTCCACTCGCCTTTTATAGCCGATCTTGGCTGGCGTGTGATTGAAGACCAGTTTAATGTAGGGACAATATGTTACTTAGATGATTGGTTAATTTTTGGTGAACACCTTCCAGTTGAGGACATTTTATTATACTTGGACTTAGTGTTTGGAATTACAGTGAACACAAGTAAATCACAGTTGGTACCCACGACAAGACTAACCTACTTGGGCGTCATCATCGATACGGACTATCAGCAAGTAACTTTGACACCCGAAGTACAGAAGCGTATTTTACAGTATGTGCAATTGATTCCTCGCATCCACTCCGATGATTTACCTCGGGTTGCAGGATACGTCGCATGGGCAGCGTACGTTTTACGCTTGCCTATGTTTGTGATTCGACACATTCTCACACGGGAGGCCTACTGGCCACGGCGAGTCCTCACCGATATAGTTCTACGAAATCCCCGACGTATTGGTGCCCCCAGGCACCACCTGACTTTGTATATAGATGCCACGCCACGTAGCATCGCATATGTGTGTCCTCAATTGAACATGGCCTGGGCTCAGGCCTTTAGGGCATACACCCGGATAAATTGTGCTGAAACAGCAGCAGCCCTATACGGGCTAGCTGCACTACTTCAAGAAATCTGTACACGTAATCTGATGTGTGATACTATTAATATACATACTGTGACCGTTCACAACGTCACCTATGGTATGTCATGATATCCAGGAGATGAAATATGCCGTTTTCCGCGTCATTCTACGATAAAAACTGCCCAAGTCAGAATTTTTCTGCCCGCTCCAGGACTCGAGTTGCAATATCCAGAGTCGCGCGACCCAGGTCTAGTTGCTGGTAATTAGCAGCAAGGCGGTGCAAGAGCGCTTGTACTCGAAACTCTCCCACTCCCACCACGAGCGAGATGAAACCATACGCGTTATCACGTGACAAAGAATCTAGGTCACTAACTGAGCCCAGAGAGTAGGTCCAACGTGAAAACTAACATTATACCATGTTTTCCTCGTTCATCCACCACTACCAACTTATCGCGTTCAGCTGTTTTATTTCTGTTAATTTTTATAGATCGCAAAATACCCACTGGATAATTAAGTGCAAACATTCATTTGAATCAGGGAATTTTACGCATAATTATGAGACCGAGAAGTGCTCTACTTAACTGACAGAGAGATAACTGCGCTGTAAACAAGGGCGCGTCTTAATGACTAACAGATGTTGGACTCTAACCGTGCCAGGGAACACAAGGAATCCCCTGTGCTCGTCATCATTCACCGCCAGAAACTAAAGGACGCTTTTAAGATTGCTTCAGAACCTACGAAGTTATTTTAATAACAGTCACTCAGTGGAGATGGGAATACAAGAGCTACATTTTGATATCCTGTTCGTTACTGTACGTTGCGTATTAACGGACCAATGTGTGAGAAAGGATTGCATTTTTTCCCCCACCCTCAGCATTCGGGTCTCTAGCATAGCGCGCCTATATATTCATGAGCTGAGAAGGAGACCCCACCCAGTCCATTCTTATTGTAACGCCAGTACGGTAGTATTTCGTCGTGGCTTGTGAGTGAGTCGTTTGTGAAGAAATAATCTTGTAATTTGAGTAGTGTAATACAGTGATTCATTAAATTCTGTGAGTATGTGGAAATAATCACCCTCTGAGTGAGATGTTAGCGTGTACAGTGTGCCGCAAATTAATAAATAGGAACGGTACGAAACCGTAATAACTGATACCCGTGTGTAGAAAAGGTCGTACATCAAGCCTCCTATGTGTCTAAGTTAATACGGCTCAGTTAACATATATAGTGACGTACTTAGCGAAGTGGGTGGAGCGTACGTGCTCGATATCAATATGAATTACCAAGAAAGTCAGTGAACAGCTCAGTTAGACCTAATTGAGGACAGCGCCACGTTAAAATAACCCGCAGTACAGTTGAGAGCTCGACTTACGGCTAAGTGCATTAGAACAGGCCTGAACTAGTGTCATGAATGCGAGAATGCTAATACATTAGTGGCCTAACCACTATCGTTTCTAGGGAAACTAGTGAAATTTCTGGGCCTATAATCGCTGCCTACAAGAAGAATAGATAAATGAGAAGGGATTAATGTCGGGCTTCTGGGACATTACCGACATTAGGTTGGAATGCTCGTGCTATTGAGCAAATCCAACCATATGTTCAAATTGTGGTGTGTGATAAACTAACGTATTCACTTGAGATAATTTCCCCTCATTTACATGTCTACGTGAACGCCGGAGTGAACGCCGACGCCCATCTGAATGCCAGAATTTTGCCTGCATATTAGAGAGAACCAGACGCCTAGCTGTCTTCGCCTGGTGTAGCAGAGAACGTCGAGAACGTCATACCAGATCAAGCCGTCATGTTCGTGACCTGCCAGGAAGTCATCATGGGTCTTCACATCACCGATGACGTGATGCAAGCAGTCTAAAATCCATGGAGTGCCTCCCTGTAAAGCTGTGAACGTGGTATCCAGAAGGCTGAGTACATTTCCAAGTATTTATATCTTTGAAGGTCGTGTCCCATTGTAAATATGTAAATTTTTCACTTAGATATAACGTAGACTGCAAGCACGCCATTTCAGAGGGATAATAATTATAATTTCATTTTTATTTGGGTCTTTTATGGAATACTTCTTCATGGTTTGGGAACGACCATATTTTACTTCCATTTTTTTTACAAGGGTTTGATAATGCATGACGTAAATTTAAGGACCTCAGATTAATTATGTGTGAAGTACTGTCAAGTAAAAGGGCTTAAATATTCTACGTAAACGACTCCAGTTATCATCTTTCTACAGCCAATAGGATTCCTCAAAGATATCTCAGTAACTGATTTTTTTTTGTACTTCACAAGCTCTTAGGAAATCCTCCTTACTAGAAATTAAAACTGCTGGAACCACGAATGGAGCATGAGATTGGGGTATATATCTTACATCGCTAATTAGTTCGCGAATGTGCAAGTTAACTTGGACCCTGATGGCAGGAGATCATCATTAGATCTGCATCGTGGTCGATGTACCGAGAGGAAATGAAATGGCTGAACAGGCTGTAGCCATAATATATATTGCGAAATGAAATGTGAAGTTCCCTTGGAATCTGTCATTAAGACACGCGAGGTGCATATCGCGATGTGAATATGTTGATTAGGCCGGATATAGGGCCGTGATTTGTGTGATGCCATTTATGGCCAGTATTGAAAGAAGTGAATAGATTATTTGCCGTGAAGTCATTGCCCGAGAAGGCTAGTGGACCGCTCTTTGAAAGTGTGGCACGGGTAGCTCGCAGCGGGAGTTTTATGAGCCCCTTTAAACGGGGGAGTGAAGGCGTTTCTTCAGTGAAATAGAACAGACACAAGTGGCGAGTTTCTTTTCCTTTCGATACTAAGATTATGTGTGTTAATTTAAATAGAGCCAACGTCGCAGAGATTCCAAATGAGCATTAAATGAAGGACCCCTCCAATTTATTTCTTTAATTATCCACAGCGTATAGGGAATTCCAGGTCAGATATACCCCGTCTCAGAAGGTCCTGAGTTCATCGCAGGAGACAGTAAAGCCTCCTGTCACAAGCGGCAGGTAAAATAAGACCACCTGCGGCCCATTATGTGTATGTGAAGTGTATATATTCTTGTCCAGTTGTTGCAGGTAGTGCTATAATACTTTGTTTATGATGTCTGGTATTGAAGTCGCTAAATGCTTGTCCATAGGTAACATCGTTGTGTAAATAATGTCCTGATATATGTGTTGATAAAAATCCTAATGAAATGGGCGTGTTTGTCATACTGCATATTTGGCAACGTATAACTTAAAGTACTGTTGTAACGCGACTTTCAAGGGATTGGGAGTGTAAATTGCTTATCTCAGTTCATACGATACTAGCAAACTTATATCATAATTTGATGCAAGTTGAATATATTAATTTTCGACAAACGAACAGAAATACAGCTGGGTATGAGTATGTTGAATAGATGTGTGTGTAAAGTGATTAGTGTAAGTGTAAAGTGAAATAATTGGAGAGAAAACGCCTCTCTAAGTCTGAGGTACCGGTAGTGTAATAGTTCAAGAGGGAGCGCCTTCTTAATTTTGAATATTTAAACGTATAATGAAGTGTAGAAAAGACTACCGAACATTTAAACGTTAAGATCACCCAAGTTAATATATGTAAGCTGTTTGTATGGCATACCCATGTAAATAATGTGTTTCACTAGTATAAGTAAAAATTTATTATACAAGATACTGTCTCTCTTCTCATTAGTAATGAAATGGTATTCCTCTCATAATTAACTTTCCCCCCTACTATAGAGACTATTACTAAAGGACTTACCGCCCCATCGGACAGTCCACAGACCCGAAAATGCGATACCGACTCGGCTAGCGAACTATTCCAGTAGGGGAGGGTGAGGCTTCGACAAACCGGGCTGAGTTCGAAGCTCACCGATGGTGCTCCATTCTAACGTCATATTTATGAACAATGGTAACTGGTTTATGTACAGATGCCTTGGAAATGTTACATAATTGCGTCCCGTAACGTGTGGCCTTATTGTTGTTTGGGGCGAGCTACATATTGTTCTCGCGACGCATAATTTAGCGTCCCGTTGTTGGGGCAAGTTTGTAAAGCCCTACGGCACCATAAATATTGATATAGCCAATATTAAGGCACGAGTTCGAATACCACTACTATAAAAGGAGTACCTAAGGTAGTAGGATTATCAAATTGATTCGGTTAGAACTGAACGAATGGAAATACCAAATTTTACCCGTATATTAAATTTGCTAGAAGAGAGGGATACAAAATAGAATCAGAGCGTGTGAACGTGATAGTTAATATGGATAATGTGTCGGATGGAGTGCGTAAGCCGCTACCATAGACAGTTACGTCACGCGCAACGATATTTGAATGAGTGACGGGAATAAATTAAATCCGACGGATGTAGGGAGAAGAATGAAGAGATCGTGTACCAGGTTAAGTGGAAATATACACGATGGTCACTCAGAAATAAGGCGAACCTGAAAAAAAAGTTATGGAGTTGTGTAACTTCAGGGGAGCAATAAAATGACCTTCCCATTGTTGAGGATAAAATGACTGGACTGAGTTCTTCAAATTCTTCTGGTCACAGGTTCATGCCGAAGGCGATGCGTTTGTAGCAGGCCTTGGTAGTTTAGGGGATTCATCCAATGTAAACAGGGTAGATATCGCGGACAAGAGTGGAAGCCTCATCACTCTTAATTTTTTTTTCTCTCAAATGAACAGTGCAATGTTGTCAGTTCGAGACGGGGAATTGTCTGCTAAAGCATCTTCCAAATCTCGAGGCTGAAAACATCCAATGTTTAATAAGTGCATCACATTTCTGGCACACGTAAAGTACCGAGCCCATTTAGGTCGCGGATTTAGGTAATATTTATTTTTAAAAAGGGCTACATAAATTTAATTATTTAAAAAAACAATATGTCGGGATAATGTTTATGAATTACGTAGGAAAATACTAGGGAAACACAAGTAATTGTTAGGAGGTGTGACGCAGCTGTTTTGAAGCTAATTTTGGCGTAAAACAACTTGGTCATTTTCAAAAATTGCACACCTTCCTAAGTTTAGGAAACTGAATCGTATGAACTGAAATACCACGAGTAGCTTAATTCAGGGGGGCACACATTTCTCAAGAAGTGAAGTATTATGGATGTGGAAGGTATTAAACAGTTGATGGCCGCCTTACTGGCCGAACAAAGTGAGAAGCAGGCAGAGCTTTTCAGGGAACAGAGTGCGAAGTTTGATGAGCGTCTTGCGAAATTGGAACAGGCTAATGCGGACAATAGTGAAAGACAGGCAGGACTCTTAAAGGAGCAGTTAAAGGCTGATAGTGATAGGCAGGCAGAACTATTAAATAAACTAGGACAGGCAACCACACAAATTGAAGAACGTTTAGACCAGCACAATAGTCGAGTAGGTCAGCTCACTGCACGGTTAGACGGATACGAGGCGTCGTGTAAAGCCCAAGCTGCGGAGCTCAAAGAACATGTTAACTCTCGCATTGATGACGTGACGACACGCATAGATTCCCTCGCGTTGAAGCTAGAGCAAACCAGTAGCCGTCTGGATGAGCGTACAGCCGAAATAGAAATAAAAATGACAGCTCAGGAAAGCAAAATGGAAGAAATGGAATCGAAGGTTAACGCCAGCACGGAAGCCATGATAGACCTACAAACAAGATTTGAGGACCTGTCTTTAAGGACTGAAGATATGGAAGGACAAATAACGCAGGTTCGGGACGGCACAGAAACTAAATGCAAGGAATATATTGATCAGCACATGGATCGGGCGAAGAATGAATTGAACGTTACCGCCGAGGGAAAACAACGGGAAACGCAGGGAAAGGTCCAGGAGTTGAAGGACAAAATTGATAAATTTGAACTGAAGGCTCATAAAGCTACCATTAAATTAGACGTCCACGAGAGGCTAATCTTGGAACTCCAAGAAGAAGTAGAAAACCTTAAGACGCAAGAATCTCGAGGAGACAACGTGTTGAAATCCATTTTGAACAAGTCCGCTAAGAAGGACCAGGAACCGCCAGGAACGCACAACGAATCTGACTTGACGGGAAAATCAGTTCCAACCCATGAGAACAATCAAACTCGCTTTATGTCAGGACGTAGCTCAACACCACAGGATCTTGGTTCGATCCCTTTTTACAACCTTTTGCGTTTCAGTCATGATGAACCTAAGAAATTCGGGTCCAATGCCCATATGACACCGAAGGGGTTCTTAAATGAGATGGACCAATATTTTTCCGACCACAATGTCCCCGCAGAGAGGCGCCTACGGATAGTTGAAAGATATCTCGCGGACCAGCCGTTGATATGGTTCAAGGCATTTAAATACTGCTTTGACGGATACGAAGAATTCCGGCGTAGGTTTGTAGAGAAATACTGGGGCATTGAGACACAGCAAGGGTTACGCCTCGAGCTGTACTCACGGCGATACTCGGCAACTGGACAAACGAGGTTTTGTGAGTACTTCGTCCATCAGCTTCTTCGCATGAAAGAGTTAGATAGCCCACCTTCCGAGTTAGAGCTGATCTCAGCGATCGGGAAGCAACTTCCGCCGGAAGTCCAAAAGATTCTCATCTCTGCCAATGTTAAGACCGCAGTAGAAGCTGAGCACATTTTGCGCCAGTTGGACCAGACAACAAGTGGAGGACATGTGAGACAGAGACACCATGAGACGGTGCACACGATAGACGTGAAATCAGAAGGAGGGTCACCAAAACGTCGAAATCAGGGCACGAGTACCGAAGAGAGAAGGGAAACTTACTCAACGTCGAGGGATGGTGATAGAAATCCTCCGAGATGGAGTGAGCCGAGAGATAGACGCCGTGAAGAATGGAATTCCAGGAGTTATGACTACCAAAGACGACCTGAACGGAGAAATAGGTTTAGGTATAGTCAGGTCGACCATTGTAGAAGGCCATACGGTAGATGGAGAGGAGAGAGTAGACGGTCATGGGATAGACCGAGGAATATGGACAACCAGATACGGGATCGACAAGCGGAATCGAAGAGGTACGTCGAGCAACTCCGAAACCAGCCCGCAAGAACTGACAAATGGCAAAGGCCTATCCAAGAGATGGCATCATCTGAAGAAGTTACGGGAGCTGAGAGTATCGAATTTCAAGCTCAAAGGGAACAAGACCGAGGAAACCGGCTGAACCCTCATGCGTCAGAATACTTCGCAGGGGGCGGAGCTGTAAAAAAAAGCAGAACTAGGTAGCGAGGAGATAGTTTCTCCACACATTAGCAACCATCGAGACGATTCAGACTTAGTCATTGTCACGATTGACTCATGGGAAATTCAACCCGAAGATTTGTTAGAGGATCCAAGTCCATGTTGTAAAAAGATTATCCGAGAACTTCCAGTCATTTATATTCGTGTCCAAGAGTTACGCGTACGCTGTCTAATAGACACAGGAGCTAGTGTCAGTGTAGTTTCAAGAACGTTTGTACGTGAAATACAGTCAAAATTCAAAATTCCGACTTTACCCGTTTCCAAGGTGAAGGTGCGAGGCATCATTCCGGATCGCACGGCAGTATATGACACGCAAGTGTATTTGGATTTACAAATAGGCAACGCCACACTCGCACATCCATTTCTGGTCATGGACCGAATGGAATACAACGTTATCCTGGGATCAGACTTTTTACGTGAATACAAGGCAGTCGTCGACATGGATCAAAACCATGTTAAGTTGTACATAAATATGATTCAAGAGAACGTGAAACTGAATGATAAACCAGAGACCATGGACGGAGAACGGATATGGACGACCCAGTTGTCACAAGATGCAGCGGAAGGCTACCACGAATTCTTGAATTGGGACGAACAGAAAGTTGAAGAAATTAGAAAACAATTCGACGAGATGGTTGCTAATCTGGAGAAAGTGGAAGAAGCAGAACCGAAGTTTGAGGATATTGTACAGGTCAAATTGAGCGAGGCGAAGATTGATGACGAGAGCAAGTGTAAATTGAAGGAAATTTTGGAAACTTATCGGGATGTTTTTGGATCTCAACCAGGAAAGATTCTAAATTTCAAATATAACATGGTTGTAACTAGTTGGGAACCATTTAAGAAAAACCCCCACCCTGTACCAGAGAAGCACTATCCTAAGGTGCGTGAGATCATCAAGGAGATGGAAGACAGTGACATCATTTCAAAGGCTCCAACACCGTTTCTAAATCCATTGGTCATTGTTGCTAAACCAAACGGATCTCTGAGGGTTTGCTTGGACGCCCGAGCAATTAACGAGAGATCGTGCCGGAATACGACCGTGCGCCGAATATCAAAGAGCTCCTAAAGAAATTTCAGCATATGCAGTTCTTTTCCAGTGTAGACTTGCGAGCATCCTACCATCATGTAGAGCTGTCAGCCGAGTCAAAGGTCTTGACTGGTTTTCTGTTTGACCAGCAGACATACGTTTACAACCGCCTCCCGTTCGGACTCAAAAACGCTGGGTCAGCCCTCATCCGAGCACTTGATCGCAACTTAAGTAATAAGGTGAAGAAAATCACAGTCCAATATGTAGACGACATCTTGATAGCTACGCAAACTTTGGAAGAACACATGGAACATTTGCGTCTCGTTTTGGAAGATTTAGGCCGAAACAATTTCAAAATTAACCTTGAAAAATCCCATTTTTGTCAGCGCAGTATCCTCTTTCTAGGGCATGTCATTGATGCCGAGGGTATCTCTCCAAATCCTGTGAAAATCAAGGCAATTCAGAACTTCCCGAAACCAACCAGAGTGAAGCACGTTAGGCAGTTCTTAGGCTTATGCGGATTCTTTGCGGATCACTGTCCGTCATATACCACCACGGTTGCTCCGTTGCAAGAGCTATTAAAGAAAAACAACCGTTGGAAGTGGGATACAACCTGTGAGGAAGCTTTCCGTAAGACTAAGGATCTGATGAGTAACAGCGTTAAATTAGGATATCCTGATTATAGCCAGAAGTTTATAATACAGACGGACGCGTCCATGATTGGTGTCGGCGCAGTGTTATATCAGGAGAAGGACACTGAGCCACGAATAAATTACTTGGCCTTCATGAGCCGCAAGCTACGCGGACATGAGCAAAATTACACTGTTACCGAATTGGAGATGCTTGCGATCGTAACTGCATTGAATCACTGGCGCAAATACATCTATGGTTTTCCCATTTTATTACGAACGGATCATCGAGCTTTAACATTTGTACTCAAATCCACCATGGCCTCTGAAAGGGTAAATCGTTGGACCTTATTCGTTCAACAATTTGATCTGGCGATAGAACATTGCGCGGGCAAAGAAAATATCATTGCAGACGCCCTTAGCAGAAATCCTGATCCCGAGGGCGAAGCCATACATCATCTACAGCTAGTTGAGGAAGATCGAGAGACCTTGGATCGACTCAGACAAATTCCTGAAGAACAAGGAAGTTGGCCGGAGACCCGTCGAATGATTCAGTTTCTGCGAAAACAGTTGCAACCAGGAACGCCAGAATATCAAGACGCTGAGAGACATGCGCAAAACTATAACTACATAAATGGGATCTTGTACAAATATGTGGATGATGCGCATACTCGTCTTAGAGTGGTCGTTCCACCCGCTCTCCAGGTTGACTTAATATGGCTGACGCATCACTCCATAGGACACGCTGGTGTAGACAAAGTCATGGCGACGCTTAGAGAAACCTTTACATGGCCGCGAATGAGGAGGATGACTCGTACAGTTTTAATGACTTGTGACATCTGTCAACGTATTAAGCCCAACGCGTATTTACTCAAACAACCACCAAAGCCGTTAATTCCCGAGAAGCCCCGTGAACTGTTTTCCATGGACTTCTATGGTCCGCTTCCAAAGGCGACCAGGGGGCTCCAATTCATTTTGGTGTGCATGGACGTCTTCAGCAAATATGTTATGCTGTGTCCAGTACAAAAAGCAAATACACGTTCCGTTGTCAACCAGATAAGGAATAAGATCATTCCCAAGATGGGCAAACCCGATAAACTCTTAACCGATCACGGGTCGCAGTTCACATCAGCCGCGTTCCGTAGAGACATGGAACAGATGCCAATTCAACACCTCATGAGTTCGATTCGCCATCCAGAATCGAATCCGTCTGAAAGGATTATGAGGGAGATCGGGAAATTTTGCAGAATCTATTGCCCGAGACAGCATTGGCGGTGGGTAGATGTTGTTCCAACCATCATGCAATGCATAAACTCAACCGTACACGAATCGACAGGGCAGATTCCTAGCGTCGTGCACTTCAACGAACATCCCGAGAGACCATGGAAAGATGTCGTGCCATGTCCAGAAGATCCTAGACCATCAGTAGAGTTGAGGGTGAGAGACACGTTGGAATCTCTGAAGAAACAGGCAGAGAAGCGGTTACGACGATTGCGACGCAAACGATTCCACAGACCTCTACGTGTGGGAGAACTTGTATTGGTCAAACGTCCCGCAACTTCGGATCCACCACGGAAATTTTACCACACATTTGCAGAGCTGTATATTGGGCCTTATCGAATAATTCAAAATTTAGAAAATAACGCGTACAAGGTACAATCCATGGATGGGACAACTGAGGCTATCTATAACGCCTCAAATCTAAAACTATACCATGTGCCAGGACAGTTACCGGAGGAGAATCCAAACGATCCAGATGACCTAGAAGATGAAGGACAATCTCCAGAAGAAGACGAGGACGACGACGGAGTGGACGTCGCGGATGAGGAGGATCCTGAAGAAGAGATGGATGGAGTAAACTACATGGAACTGGAAGATCACCATGGGATGGATGATAACACTGGCGAGTCGGGAGATGAAGATTGTCCAGCATGCATGGAAAGACGAGATATCATGACCCAAGAATACTTGCATATCCTTATGTCCAGATACGTTCTAAGACAAGAAAATGCCATCCTACGATACACTCACTTTTAATGATACGAGAACCATGTGATTGGTAAGAAAAATCCCTACCCGTGATTTTTCTTCTTTTAAGCAGGGGAGGGATGTGACCGTTCACAACGTCACCTATGGTATGTCATGATATCCAGGAGATGAAATATGCCGTTTTCCGCGTCATTCTACGATAAAAACTGCCCAAGTCAGAATTTTTCTGCCCTCTCCAGGACTCGAGTTGCAATATCCAGAGTCGCGCGACCCAGGTCTAGTAGCTGGTAATTAGCAGCAAGGCGGTGCAAGAGCGCTTGTACTCGAAACTCTCTCACTCCCACCACGAGCGAGATGAAACCATACGCGTTATCACGTGACAAAGAATCTAGGTCACTAACTGAGCCCAGAGAGTAGGTCCAACGTGAAAACTAACATTATACCATGTTTTCCTCGCTCATCCACCACTACCAACTTATCGCGTTCAGCTGTTTTATTTCTGTTAATTTTTATAGATCGCAAAATACCCACTGGATAATTAAGTGCAAACATTCATTTGAATCAGGGAATTTTACGCATAATTATGAGACCGAGAAGTGCTCTACTTAACTGACAGAGAGATAACTGCGCTGTAAACAAGGGCGCGTCTTAATGACTAACAGATGTTGGACTCTAACCGTGCCAGGGAACACAAGGAATCCCCTGTGCTCGTCATCATTCACCGCCAGAAACTAAAGGACGCTTTTAAGATTGCTTCAGAACCTACGAAGTTATTTTAATAACAGTCACTCAGTGGAGATGGGAATACAAGAGCTACATTTTGATATCCTGTTCGTTACTGTACGTTGCGTATTAACGGACCAATGTGTGAGAAAGGATTGCATTTTTTCCCCCACCCTCAGCATTCGGGTCTCTAGCATAGCGCGCCTATATATTCATGAGCTGAGAAGGAGACCCCACCCAGTCCATTCTTATTGTAACGCCAGTACGGTAGTATTGCGTCGTGGCTTGTGAGTGAGTCGTTTGTGAAGAAATAATCTTGTAATTTGAGTAGTGTAATACAGTGATTCATTAAATTCTGTGAGTATGTGGAAATAATCACCCTCTGAGTGAGATGTTAGCGTGTACAGTGTGCCGCAAATTAATAAATAGGAACGGTACGAAACCGTAATAACTGATACCCGTGTGTAGAAAAGGTCGTACATTAAGCCTCCTATGTGTCTAAGTTAATACGGCTCAGTTAACATATATAGTGACGTACTTAGCGAAGTGGGTGGAGCGTACGTGCTTGATATCAATATGAATTACCAAGAAAGTCAGTGAACAGCTCAGTTAGACCTAATTGAGGACAGCGCCACGTTAAAATAACCCGCAGTACAGTTGAGAGCTCGACTTACGGCTAAGTGCATTAGAACAGGCCTGAACTAGTGTCATGAATACGAGAATGCTAATACATTAGTGGCCTAACCACTGTCGTTTCTAGGGAAACTAGTGGAATTTCTGGGCCTATAATCGCTGCCTACAAGAAGAATAGATAAATGAGAAGGGATTAATGTCGGGCTTCTGGGACATTACCGACATTAGGTTGGAATGCTCGTGCTATTGAGCAAATCCAACCATATGTTCAAATTGTGGTGTGTGATAAACTAACGTATTCACTTGAGATAATTTCCCCTCATTTACATGTCTACGTGAACGCCGGAGTGAACGCCGACGCCCATCTGAATGCCAGAATTTTGCCTGCATATTAGAGAGAACCAGACGCCTAGCTGTCTTCGCCTGGTGTAGCAGAGAACGTCGAGAACGTCATACCAGATCAAGCCGTCATGTTCGTGACCTGCCAGGAAGTCATCATGGGTCTTCACATCACCGATGACGTGATGCAAGCAGTCTAAAATCCATGGAGTGCCTCCCTGTAAAGCTGTGAACGTGGTATCCAGAAGGCTGAGTACATTTCCAAGTATTTATATCTTTGAAGGTCGTGTCCCATTGTAAATATGTAAATTTTTCACTTAGATATAACGTAGACTGCAAGCACGCCATTTCAGAGGGATAATAATTATAATTTCATTTTTATTTGGGTCTTTTATGGAATACTTCTTCATGGTTTGGGAACGACCATATTTTACTTCCATTTTTTTTTACAAGGGTTTGATAATGCATGCCGTAAATTTAAGGACCTCAGATTAATTATGTGTGAAGTACTGTCAAGTACAAGGGCTTAAATATTCTACGTAAACGACTCCAGTTTTCATCTTTCTACAGCCAATAGGATTCCTCAAAGATATCTCAGTAACTGATTTTTTTTTTGTACTTCACAAGCTCTTAGGAAATCCTCCTTACTAGAAATTAAAACTGCTGGAACCACGAATGGAGCATGAGATTGGGGTATATATCTTACATCGCTAATTAGTTCGCGAATGTGCAAGTTAACTTGGACCCTGATGGCAGGAGATCATCATTAGATCTGCATCGTGGTCGATGTACCGAGAGGAAATGAAATGGCTGAACAGGCTGTAGTCATAATATATATTGCGAAATGAAATGTGAAGTTCCCTTGGAATCTGTCATTAAGACACGCGAGGTGCATATCGCGATGTGAATATGTTGATTAGGCCGGATATAGGGCCGTGATTTGTGTGATGCCATTTATTGCCAGTATTGAAAGAAGTGAATAGATTATTTGCCGTGAAGTCATTGCCCGAGAAGGCTAGTGGACCGCTCTTTGAAAGTGTGGCACGGGTAGCTCCCAGCGGGAGTTTTATGAGCCCCTTTAAACGGGGGAGTGAAGGCGTTTCTTCAGTGAAATAGAACAGACACAAGTGGCGAGTTTCTTTTCCTTTCGATACAAAGATTATGTGTGCTAATTTAAATAGAGCCAACGTCGCAGAGATTCCAAATGAGCATTAAATGAAGGACCCCTCCAATTTATTTCTTTAATTATCCACAGCGTATAGGGAATTCCAGGTCAGATATACCCCGTCTCAGAAGGTCCTGAGTTCATCGCAGGAGACAGTAAAGCCTCCTGTCACAAGCGGCAGGTAAAATAAGACCACCTGCGGCCCATTATGTGTATGTGAAGTGTATATATTCTTGTCCAGTTGTTGCAGGTAGTGCTATAATACTTTGTTTATGATGTCTGGTATTGAAGTCGCTAAATGCTTGTCCATAGGTAACATCGTTGTGTAAATAATGTCCTGATATATGTGTTGATAAAAATCCTAATGAAATGGGCGTGTTTGTCATACTGCATATTTGGCAACGTATAACTTAAAGTACTGTTGTAACGCGACTTTCAAGGGATTGGGAGTGTAAATTGCTTATCTCAGTTCATACGATACTAGCAAACTTATATCATAATTTGATGCAAGTTGAATATATTAATTTTCGACAAACAAACAGAATTACAGCTGGGTATGCCTATGTTGAATAGATGTGTGTGTAAAGTGATTAGTGTAAGTGTAAAGTGAAATAATTGGAGAGAAAACGCCTCTCTAAGTCTGAGGTACCGGTAGTGTAATAGTTCAAGAGGGAGCGCCTTCTTAATTTTGAATATTTAAACGTATAATGAAGTGTAGAAAAGACTACCGAACATTTAAACGTTAAGATCACCCAAGTTAATATATGTAAGGTGTTTGTATGGCATACCCATGTAAATAATGTGTTTCACTAGTATAAGTAAAAATTTATTATACAAGATACTGTCTCTCTTCTCATTAGTAATGAAATGGTATTCCTCTCATAATTAACTTTCCCCCCTACTATAGAGACTATTACTAAAGGACTTACCGCCCCATCGGACAGTCCACAGACCCGAAAATGCGATACCGAATCGGCTAGCGAACTATTCCAGTAGGGGAGGGTGAGGCTTCGACAAACCGGGCTGAGTTCGAAGCTCACCGATGGTGCTCCATTCTAACGTCATATTTATGAACAATGGTAACTGGTTTATGTACAGATGCCTTGGAAATGTTACATAATTGCGTCCCGTAACGTGTGGCCTTATTGTTGTTTGGGGCGAGCTACATATTGTTCTCGCGACGCATAATTTAGCGTCCCGTTGTTGGGGCAAGTTTGTAAAGCCCTACGGCACCATAAATATTGATATAGCCAATATTAAGGCACGAGTTCGAATACCACTACTATAAAAGGAGTACCTAAGGTAGTAGGATTATCAAATTGATTCGGTTAGAACTGAACGAATGGAAATACCAAATTTTACCCGTATATTAAATTTGCTAGAAGAGAGGAATACAAAATAGAATCAGAGCGTGTGAACGTGATAGTTAATATGGATAATGTGTCGGATGGAGTGCGTAAGCCGCTACCATAGACAGTTACGTCACGCGCAACGATATTTGAATGAGTGACGGGAATAAATTAAATCCGACGGATGTAGGGAGAAGAATGAAGAGATCGTGTACCAGGTTAAGTGGAAATATACACGATGGTCACTCAGAAATATGGCGGACCTGAAAAAAAAAGTTATGGAGTTGTGTAACTTCAGGGGAGCAATAAAATGACCTTCCCATTGTTGAGGATAAAATGACTGGACTGAGTTCTTCAAATTCTTCTGGTCACAGGTTCATGCCGAAGGCGATGCGTTTGTAGCAGGCCTTGGTAGTTTAGGGGATTCATCCAATGTAAACAGGGTAGATATCGCGGACAAGAGTGGAAGCCTCATCACTCTTAATTTTTTTTCTCTCAAATGAACAGTGCAATGTTGTCAGTTCGAGACGGGGAATTGTCTGCTAAAGCATCTTCCAAATCTCGAGGCTGAAAACATCCAATGTTTATTAAGTGCATCACATTTCTGGCACACGTAAAGTACCGAGCCCATTTAGGTCGCGGATTTAGGTAATATTTATTTTTAACCCTTTCGCACTCAGCGCGCCGATCTATCGGCGCGAGAGGTTATGGCGAAAACGCTCACGGCGCCGATACATCGGCTCTGTCTTATTTACGGATTTTGGTCATTTGCGTAGCTGTTAAATCGTAACAGTTGATCGTGATGGTACATTAAAGCGTTGAATTTGCGTTTAACTCAACAGATATATCCACCAGCCCTACAAAATATTTTTATTTTCGACAAATGAAATCTGTTGACCGTGAATGTTTATGTTGTGATTATTTGAAGTTGTTATTGCGTGGATCTGTTTTGATTGGCTTATGAATACAACAAGTTGATCTTGCTATGAGTTTTGTTTATAGTTTATTTCGTTTCTTTGGTATATCGTGTGTTCGATGCACTTCGTAAACTACAATTTTACTTCTTTTCATAACTCCGTTGTTGCACGTGCTTGAGTCATCTTTTTATAGTAATGGCTAGGCCATATTCAAGGCCGAATGAGGCCGATATCCATGAATTTTCAGATGATTTAGACAGTAATAATGACCTTCATTTGCCGAAAGTGATTCCCGTTATGTGGGAAGTGACACGGTCGTAACTGCTCACCGTGCATCGGACCGCGAGGCCCTGACATCGATGACCGTTACATGTACATTGAATAACTTTGTGCAATGCTTCATGAGTGAATTGCAGCACACACATCATATTGATATCAAATTATTCAGAATTAAATGTCCCTTCATCCACGTCTAAGAGTAAAGAAGGAAGACGCAACAATGTCCAATTTTTCTGTCATTGAAAACAATAATTTATTTTTAAAAATTTATTTTCGAAATTTAATATTTATTTTGGGCTTAACCAATAACAATACGTCCAAGGTATATTCATTTTTGAAATGCTCATAGTTTCCTGTATTAGTGTGATTAATTTTATTTTAATGTGTGTTAAACTCTTTACGTGTTGAATTTTTGTAATTTGCTTTGGAAAATCACAAAAATTTGTCTGAGTGTCTTCGAGCAAACACCTGCTAATAGGCTGAGTGCCAAAGGGTTAAAAAGGGCTACATAAATTTAATTATTTAAAAAAAACAATATGTCGGGATAATGTTTATGAATTACGTAGGAAAATACTAGGGAAACACAAGTAATTGTTAGGAGGTGTGACGCAGCTGTTTTGAAGCTAATTTTGGCGTAAAACAACTTGGTCATTTTCAAAAATTGCACACCTTCCTAAGTTTAGGAAACTGAATCGTATGAACTGAAATACCACGAGCAGCTTAATTCAGGGGGGCACACATTTCTCAAGAAGTGAAGTATTATGGATGTGGAAGGTATTAAACAGTTGATGGCCGCCTTACTGGCCGAACAAAGTGAGAAGCAGGCAGAGCTTTTCAGGGAACAGAGTGCGAAGTTTGATGAGCGTCTTGCGAAATTGGAACAGGCTAATGCGGACAATAGTGAAAGACAGGCAGGACTCTTAAAGGAGCAGTTAAAGGCTGATAGTGATAGGCAGGCAGAACTATTAAATAAACTAGGACAGGCAACCACACAAATTGAAGAACGTTTAGACCAGCACAATAGTCGAGTAGGTCAGCTCACTGCACGGTTAGACGGATACGAGGCGTCGTGTAAAGCCCAAGCTGCGGAGCTCAAAGAACATGTTAACTCTCGCATTGATGACGTGACGACACGCATAGATTCCCTCGCGTTGAAGCTAGAGCAAACCAGTAGCCGTCTGGATGAGCGTACAGCCGAAATAGAAATAAAAATGACAGCTCAGGAAAGCAAAATGGAAGAAATGGAATCGAAGGTTAACGCCAGCACGGAAGCCATGATAGACCTACAAACAAGATTTGAGGACCTGTCTTTAAGGACTGAAGATATGGAAGGACAAATAACGCAGGTTCGGGACGGCACAGAAACTAAATGCAAGGAATATATTGATCAGCACATGGATCGGGCGAAGAATGAATTGAACGTTACCGCCGAGGGAAAACAACGGGAAACGCAGGGAAAGGTCCAGGAGTTGAAGGACAAAATTGATAAATTTGAACTGAAGGCTCATAAAGCTACCATTAAATTAGACGTCCACGAGAGGCTAATCTTGGAACTCCAAGAAGAAGTAGAAAACCTTAAGACGCAAGAATCTCGAGGAGACAACGTGTTGAAATCCATTTTGAACAAGTCCGCTAAGAAGGACCAGGAACCGCCAGGAACGCACAACGAATCTGACTTGACGGGAAAATCAGTTCCAACCCATGAGAACAATCAAACTCGCTTTATGTCAGGACGTAGCTCAACACCACAGGATCTTGGTTCGATCCCTTTCTACAACCTTTTGCGTTTCAGTCATGATGAACCTAAGAAATTCGGGTCCAATGCCCATATGACACCGAAGGGGTTCTTAAATGAGATGGACCAATATTTTTCCGACCACAATGTCCCCGCAGAGAGGCGCCTACGGATAGTTGAAAGATATCTCGCGGACCAGCCGTTGATATGGTTCAAGGCATTTAAATACTGCTTTGACGGATACGAAGAATTCCGGCGTAGGTTTGTAGAGAAATACTGGGGCATCGAGACACAGCAAGGGTTACGCCTCGAGCTGTACTCACGGCGATACTCGGCAACTGGACAAACGAGGTTTTGTGAGTACTTCGTCCATCAGCTTCTTCGCATGAAAGAGTTAGATAGCCCACCTTCCGAGTTAGAGCTGATCTCAGCGATCGGGAAGCAACTTCCGCCGGAAGTCCAAAAGATTCTCATCTCTGCCAATGTTAAGACCGCAGTAGAAGCTGAGCACATTTTGCGCCAGTTGGACCAGACAACAAGTGGAGGACATGTGAGACAGAGACACCATGAGACGGTGCACACGATAGACGTGAAATCAGAAGGAGGGTCACCAAAACGTCGAAATCAGGGCACGAGTACCGAAGAGAGAAGGGAAACTTACTCAACGTCGAGGGATGGTGATAGAAATCCTCCGAGATGGAGTGAGCCGAGAGATAGACGCCGTGAAGAATGGAATTCCAGGAGTTATGACTACCAAAGACGACCTGAACGGAGAAATAGGTTAAGGTATAGTCAGGTCGACCATTGTAGAAGGCCATACGGTAGATGGAGAGGAGAGAGTAGACGGTCATGGGATAGACCGAGGAATATGGACAACCAGATACGGGATCGACAAGCGGAATCGAAGAGGTACGTCGAGCAACTCCGAAACCAGCCCGCAAGAACTGACAAATGGCAAAGGCCTATCCAAGAGATGGCATCATCTGAAGAAGTTACGGGAGCTGAGAGTATCGAATTTCAAGCTCAAAGGGAACAAGACCGAGGAAACCGGCTGAACCCTCATGCGTCAGAATACTTCGCAGGGGGCGGAGCTGTTAAAAAAAAGCAGAACTAGGTAGCGAGGAGATAGTTTCTCCACACATTAGCAACCATCGAGACGATTCAGACTTAGTCATTGTCACGATTGACTCATGGGAAATTCAACCCGAAGATTTGTTAGAGGATCCAAGTCCATGTTGTAAAAAGATTATCCGAGAACTTCCAGTCATTTATATTCGTGTCCAAGAGTTACGCGTACGCTGTCTAATAGACACAGGAGCTAGTGTCAGTGTAGTTTCAAGAACGTTTGTACGTGAAATACAGTCAAAATTCAAAATTCCGACTTTACCCGTTTCCAAGGTGAAGGTGCGAGGCATTATTCCGGATCGCACGGCAGTATGTGACACGCAAGTGTATTTGGATTTACAAATAGGCAACGCCACACTCGCACATCCATTTCTGGTCATGGACCGAATGGAATACAACGTTATCCTGGGATCTGACTTTTTACGTGAATACAAGGCAGTCGTCGACATGGATCAAAACCATGTTAAGTTGTACATAAATATGATTCAAGAGAACGTGAAACTGAATGATAAACCAGAGACCATGGACTGAGAACGGATATGGACGACCCAGTTGTCACAAGATGCAGCGGAAGGCTACCACGAATTCTTGAATTGGGACGAACAGAAAGTTGAAGAAATTAGAAAACAATTCGACGAGATGGTTGCTAATCTGGAGAAAGTGGAAGAAGCAGAACCGAAGTTTGAGGATATTGTACAGGTCAAATTGAGCGAGGCGAAGATTGATGACGAGAGCAAGTGTAAATTGAAGGAAATTTTGGAAACTTATCGGGATGTTTTTGGATCTCAACCAGGAAAGATTCTAAATTTCAAATATAACATGGTTGTAACTAGTTGGGAACCATTTAAGAAAAACCCCCACCCTGTACCAGAGAAGCACTATCCTAAGGTGCGTGAGATCATCAAGGAGATGGAAGACAGTGACATCATTTCAAAGGCTCCAACACCGTTTCTAAATCAATTGGTCATTGTTGCTAAACCAAACGGATCTCTGAGGGTTTGCTTGGACGCCCGAGCAATTAACGAGAGATCGTGCCGGAATACGACCGTGCACCGAATATCAAAGAGCTCCTAAAGAAATTTCAGCATATGCAGTTCTTTTCCAGTGTAGACTTGCGAGCATCCTACCATCATGTAGAGCTGTCAGCCGAGTCAAAGGTCTTGACTGGTTTTCTGTTTGACCAGCAGACATACGTTTACAACCGTCTCCCGTTCGGACTCAAAAACGCTGGGTCAGCCCTCATCCGAGCACTTGATCGCAACTTAAGTGATAAGGTGAAGAAAATCACAGTCCAATATGTAGACGACATCTTGATAGCTACGCAAACTTTGGAAGAACACATGGAACATTTGCGTCTCGTTTTGGAAGATTTAGGCCGGAACAATTTCAAAATTAACCTTGAAAAATCCCATTTTTGTCAGCGCAGTATCCTCTTTCTAGGGCATGTCATTGATGCCGAGGGTATCTCTCCAAATCCTGTGAAAATCAAGGCAATTCAGAACTTCCCGAAACCAACCAGAGTGAAGCACGTTAGGCAGTTCTTAGGCTTATGCGGATTCTTTGCGGATCACTGTCCGTCATATACCACCACGGTTGCTCCGTTGCAAGAGCTATTAAAGAAAAACAACCGTTGGAAGTGGGATACAACCTGTGAGGAAGCTTTCCGTAAGACTAAGGATCTGATGAGTAACAGCGTTAAATTAGGATATCCTGATTATAGCCAGAAGTTTATAATACAGACGGACGCGTCCATGATTGGTGTCGGCGCAGTGTTATATCAGGAGAAGGACACTGAGCCACGAATAAATTACTTGGCTTTCATGAGCCGCAAGCTACGCGGACATGAGCAAAATTACACTGTTACCGAATTGGAGATGCTTGCGATCGTAACTGCATTGAATCACTGGCGCAAATACATCTATGGTTTTCCCATTTTATTACGAACGGATCATCGAGCTTTAACATTTGTACTCAAATCCACCATGGCCTCTGAAAGGGTAAATCGTTGGACCTTATTCGTTCAACAATTTGATCTGGCGATAGAACATTGCGCGCGCAAAGAAAATATCATTGCAGACGCCCTTAGCAGAAATCCTGATCCCGAGGGCGAAGCCATACATCATCTACAGCTAGTTGAGGAAGATCGAGAGACCTTGGATCGACTCAGACAAATTCCTGAAGAACAAGGAAGTTGGCCGGAGACCCGTGGAATGATTCAGTTTCTGCGAAAACAGCTGCAACCAGGAACGCCAGAATATCAAGACGCTGAGAGACATGCGCAAAACTATAACTACATAAATGGGATCTTGTACAAATATGTGGATGATGCGCATACTCGTCTTAGAGTGGTCGTTCCACCCGCTCTCCAGGTTGACTTAATATGGCTGACGCATCACTCCATAGGACACGCTGGTGTAGACAAAGTCATGGCGACGCTTAGAGAAACCTTTACATGGCCGCGAATGAGGAGGGTGACTCGTACAGTTTCAATGACTTGTGACATCTGTCAACGTATTAAGCCCAACGCGTATTTACTCAAACAACCACCAAAGCCGTTAATTCCCGAGAAGCCCCGTGAACTGTTTTCCATGGACTTCTATGGTCCGCTTCCAAAGGCGACCAGGGGGCTCCAATTCATTTTGGTGTGCATGGACGTCTTCAGCAAATATGTTATGCTGTGTCCAGTACAAAAAGCAAATACACGTACCGTTGTCAACCAGATAAGGAATAAGATCATTCCCAAGATGGGCAAACCCGATAAACTCTTAACCGATCACGGGTCGCAGTTCACATCAGCCGCGTTCCGTAGAGACATGGAACAGATGCCAATTCAACACCTCATGAGTTCGATTCGCCATCCAGAATCGAATCCGTCTGAAAGGATTATGAGGGAGATCGGGAAATTTTGCAGAATCTATTGCCCGAGACAGCATTGGCGGTGGGTAGATGTTGTTCCAACCATCATGCAATGCATAAACTCAACCGTACACGAATCGACAGGGCAGATTTCTAGCGTCGTGCACTTCAACGAACATCCCGAGAGACCATGGAAAGATGTCGTGCCATGTCCAGAAGATCCTAGACCATCAGTAGAGTTGAGGGTGAGAGACACGTTGGAATCTCTGAAGAAACAGGCAGAGAAGCGGTTACGACGATTGCGACGCAAACGATTCCACAGACCTCTACGTGTGGGAGAACTTGTATTGGTCAAACGTCCCGCAACTTCGGATCCACCACGGAAATTTTACCACAAATTTGCAGAGCTGTATATTGGGCCTTATCGAATAATTCAAAATTTAGAAAATAACGCGTACAAGGTACAATCCATGGATGGGACAACTGAGGCTATCTATAACGCCTCAAATCTAAAACTATACCATGTGCCAGGACAGTTACCGGAGGAGAATCCAAACGATCCAGATGACCTAGAAGATGAAGGACAATCTCCAGAAGAAGACGAGGACGACGACGGAGTGGACGTCGCGGATGAGGAGGATCCTGAAGAAGAGATGGATGGAGTAAACTACATGGAACTGGAAGATCACCATGGGATGGATGATAACACTGGCGAGTCGGGAGATGAAGATTGTCTAGCATGCACGGAAAGACGAGATATCATGACCCAAGAATACTTGCATATCCTTATGTCCAGATACGTTCTAAGACAAGAAAATGCCATCCTACGATACACTCACTTTTAATGATACGAGAACCATGTGATTGGTAAGAAAAATCCCTACCCGTGATTTTTCTTCTTTTAAGCAGGGGAGGGATGTGACCGTTCACAACGTCACCTATGGTATGTCATGATATCCAGGAGATGAAATATGCCGTTTTCCGCGTCATTCTACGATAAAAACTGCCCAAGTCAGAATTTTTCTGCCCGCTCCAGGACTCGAGTTGCAATATCCAGAGTCGCGCGACCCAGGTCTAGTAGCTGGTAATTAGCAGCAAGGCGGTGCAAGAGCGCTTGTACTCGAAACTCTCTCACTCCCACCACGAGCGAGATGAAACCATACGCGTTATCACGTGACAAAGAATCTAGGTCACTAACTGAGCCCAGAGAGTAGGTCCAACGTGAAAACTAACATTATACCATGTTTTCCTCGCTCATCCACCACTACCAACTTATCGCGTTCAGCTGTTTTATTTCTGTTAATTTTTATAGATCGCAAAATACCCACTGGATAATTAAGTGCAAACATTCATTTGAATCAGGGAATTTTACGCATAATTATGAGACCGAGAAGTGCTCTACTTAACTGACAGAGAGATAACTGCGCTGTAAACAAGGGCGCGTCTTAATGACTAACAGATGTTGGACTCTAACCGTGCCAGGGAACACAAGGAATCCCCTGTGCTCGTCATCATTCACCGCCAGAAACTAAAGGACGCTTTTAAGATTGCTTCAGAACCTACGAAGTTATTTTAATAACAGTCACTCAGTGGAGATGGGAATACAAGAGCTACATTTTGATATCCTGTTCGTTACTGTACGTTGCGTATTAACGGACCAATGTGTGAGAAAGGATTGCATTTTTTCCCCCACCCTCAGCATTCGGGTCTCTAGCATAGCGCGCCTATATATTCATGAGCTGAGAAGGAGACCCCACCCAGTCCATTCTTATTGTAACGCCAGTACGGTAGTATTTCGTCGTGGCTTGTGAGTGAGTCGTTTGTGAAGAAATAATCTTGTAATTTGAGTAGTGTAATACAGTGATTCATTAAATTCTGTGAGTATGTGGAAATAATCACCCTCTGAGTGAGATGTTAGCGTGTACAGTGTGCCGCAAATTAATAAATAGGAACGGTACGAAACCGTAATAACTGATACCCGTGTGTAGAAAAGGTCGTACATCAAGCCTCCTATGTGTCTAAGTTAATACGGCTCAGTTAACATATATAGTGACGTACTTAGCGAAGTGGGTGGAGCGTACGTGCTTGATATCAATATGAATTACCAAGAAAGTCAGTGAACAGCTCAGTTAGACCTAATTGAGGACAGCGCCACGTTAAAATAACCCGCAGTACAGTTGAGAGCTCGACTTACGGCTAAGTGCATTAGAACAGGCCTGAACTAGTGTCATGAATACGAGAATGCTAATACATTAGTGGCCTAACCACTGTCGTTTCTAGGGAAACTAGTGAAATTTCTGGGCCTATAATCGCTGCCTACAAGAAGAATAGATAAATGAGAAGGGATTAATGTCGGGCTTCTGGGACATTACCGACATTAGGTTGGAATGCTCGTGCTATTGAGCAAATCCAACCATATGTTCAAATTGTGGTGTGTGATAAACTAACGTATTCACTTGAGATAATTTCCCCTCATTTACATGTCTACGTGAACGCCGGAGTGAACGCCGACGCCCATCTGAATGCCAGAATTTTGCCTGCATATTAGAGAGAACCAGACGCCTAGCTGTCTTCGCCTGGTGTAGCAGAGAACGTCGAGAACGTCATACCAGATCAAGCCGTCATGTTCGTGACCTGCCAGGAAGTTATCATGGGTCTTCACATCACCGATGACGTGATGCAAGCAGTCTAAAATCCATGGAGTGCCTCCCTGTAAAGCTGTGAACGTGGTATCCAGAAGGCTGAGTACATTTCCAAGTATTTATATCTTTGAAGGTCGTGTCCCATTGTAAATATGTAAATTTTTCACTTAGATATAACGTAGACTGCAAGCACGCCATTTCAGAGGGATAATAATTATAATTTCATTTTTATTTGGGTCTTTTATGGAATACTTCTTCATGGTTTGGGAACGACCATATTTTACTTCCATTTTTTTTTACAAGGGTTTGATAATGCATGACGTAAATTTAAGGACCTCAGATTAATTATGTGTGAAGTACTGTCAAGTAAAAGGGCTTAAATATTCTACGTAAACGACTCCAGTTATCATCTTTCTACAGCCAATAGGATTCCTCAAAGATATCTCAGTAACTGAATTTTTTTTGTACTTCACAAGCTCTTAGGAAATCCTCCTTACTAGAAATTAAAACTGCTGGAACCACGAATGGAGCATGAGATTGGGGTATATATCTTACATCGCTAATTAGTTCGCGAATGTGCAAGTTAACTTGGACCCTGATGGCAGGAGATCATCATTAGATCTGCATCGTGGTCGATGTACCGAGAGGAAATGAAATGGCTGAACAGGCTGTAGCCATAATATATATTGCGAAATGAAATGTGAAGTTCCCTTGGAATCTGTCATTAAGACACGCGAGGTGCATATCGCGATGTGAATATGTTGATTAGGCCGGATATAGGGCCGTGATTTGTGTGATGCCATTTATGGCCAGTATTGAAAGAAGTGAATAGATTATTTGCCGTGAAGTCATTGCCCGAGAAGGCTAGTGGACCGCTCTTTGAAAGTGTGGCACGGGTAGCTCCCAGCGGGAGTTTTATGAGCCCCTTTAAACGGGGGAGTGAAGGCGTTTCTTCAGTGAAATAGAACAGACACAAGTGGCGAGTTTCTTTTCCTTTCGATACAAAGATTATGTGTGCTAATTTAAATAGAGCCAACGTCGCAGAGATTCCAAATGAGCATTAAATGAAGGACCCCTCCAATTTATTTCTTTAATTATCCACAGCGTATATCGAATTCCAGGTCAGATATACCCCGTCTCAGAAGGTCCTGAGTTCATCGCAGGAGACAGTAAAGCCTCCTGTCACAAGCGGCAGGTAAAATAAGACCACCTGCGGCCCATTATGTGTATGTGAAGTGTATATATTCTTGTCCAGTTGTTGCAGGTAGTGCTATAATACTTTGTTTATGATGTCTGGTATTGAAGTCGCTAAATGCTTGTCCATAGGTAACATCGTTGTGTAAATAATGTCCTGATATATGTGTTGATAAAAATCCTAATGAAATGGGCGTGTTTGTCATACTGCATATTTGGCAACGTATAACTTAAAGTACTGTTGTAACGCGACTTTCAAGGGATTGGGAGTGTAAATTGCTTATCTCAGTTCATACGATACTAGCAAACTTATATCATAATTTGATGCAAGTTGAATATATTAATTTTCGACAAACAAACAGAATTACAGCTGGGTATGCCTATGTTGAATAGATGTGTGTGTAAAGTGATTAGTGTAAGTGTAAAGTGAAATAATTAGAGAGAAAACGCCTCTCTAAGTCTGAGGTACCGGTAGTGTAATAGTTCAAGAGGGAGCGCCTTCTTAATTTTGAATATTTAAACGTATAATGAAGTGTAGAAAAGACTACCGAACATTTAAACGTTAAGATCACCCAAGTTAATATATGTAAGGTGTTTGTATGGCATACCCATGTAAATAATGTGTTTCACTAGTATAAGTAAAAATTTATTATACAAGATACTGTCTCTCTTCTCATTAGTAATGAAATGGTATTCCTCTCATAATTAACTTTCCCCCCTACTATAGAGACTATTACTAAAGGACTTACCGCCCCATCGGACAGTCCACAGACCCGAAAATGCGATACCGACTCGGCTAGCGAACTATTCCAGTAGGGGAGGGTGAGGCTTCGACAAACCGGGCTGAGTTCGAAGCTCACCGATCGTGCTCCATTCCAACGTCATATTTATGAACAATGGTAACTGGTTTATGTACAGATGCCTTGGAAATGTTACAATACTGATTCCAATGTCGCCCTCTACACCCTTAAAACGGGTAGAGGGCCAATGTTATATTCATATACTTGTTTACTTCCAATGTATGTCATGATTATCAATAAATGTGCACGGAAAGGCATACGCCTTTCGTGGCTGCGGGTCGACTCCCGCGACAATCCGGCTGACGCCCCCTCCCGGGCAGTACTGAATTCTCTACACGCGCTGGCCTGAAATGCATAAAACCAGCGCGCCCGGGAGAAGGGCGTCAGTTGGACTTGGAGCGGGGCGACCGGCAGTCACAACTTGTTGCCCTTTCCCTCTCTGGCTGCAGACTGTCCCGGAGCTCGGCCTCCACTCGCCTTTTATAGCCGATCTTGGCTGGCGTGTAGTGGAGGAAAAGCACCGGGCGAAGCCCGCGAGCCAAAGAGGGAGAAATGGCGACGGAGTCGATAACTCTGGCTCCGTCAGTACTTTATTTCTAATATACATAATAATGAAAAAGGGGTACATGGAATTTACACATGTGGTTTAAACACATATAATAAAAGTACAAAGGATATAACCGTAGAAAATGTAAAGAATATAAGAAAACAGGCTAAGTTCAGATAAGTAACCTGGTCTGAAGCCGCTTGTTCCCATTGTTGTGATGAGAACTTTCCACACGTGTTTCCACAGTCCGGGTGTTCTCTGGGGCAGGTAGGCCCGTCAGGGAACGTAGTAGGATGCCTGCCGGCGACGGTGACGGGTCCCGTAGTTGGCGGCGGCGCTTCCTCTCCCGAACCGAGGACTTCATGTTGGTGCTGTTGACTTGGTCCCCCGAGTGCCGCGGCCCCGTCCTCTTCCTCGTCCGCGGCTGACCGGGGTCGGCCGAGTCGTGGGTTGAAAGGAAAACCCTTCGGGCATCCATGCCAGGGTTTCTGAGGTAGCTTGATCTAGCTGGATAGCGTGGGCCCATCCTCGACTGGTGGCTACGTATAGTAGATTCGCCCTGGTGGCGAAATATGTACGTTGAGGTCCGTCCAGGACGTCCCACGCTGATAGGCCCCACAGGACTGATTCGATGTCGTGCTTGTCTCGTCCTGACGGGAGCAGGAGTAACTGTTGCTCCAAGTGGCGTGCAAGTTGAAGAACCTTGACTGGGTCTGGATTCAGCCAACCAGCTGTTGCTTCTCTGGGACGTAGTTGACGCCAGACAGAGGGTTGCTGCTGTTGTAGTTGTTGAGGCTGCTGTGGTGGGTCTGCATTCTCCATGACTGTCTCGTCGTGTTCATGCTGTGATGCGACGTCGTATGACTCGAGTTGATCCAGACGTTGTTGAAAGGTTGTCTGTTGAAGTGATAAATTCTGGACCATCGACCGAATTTCTTGTAGAGCTTGCAGTGTTGTCAAGTCGGTCGTTGCACTGGCCATTCGGGGTGTGTGGCCGTTCTCCTCTCCGATGCGGTCGGCTCGGTTAAACTCAAAGAGTACAATGTGTCGGAAATGCTCACTTTTCTCACTTCACATTACATATCCGTTTGTCCGAAATATACAAAAGTAATACCTTCACAATAAAGAAAACCTATGTTTCACAACACACAAACTCCAAACTCAGTTAAAACAACGGCATCACGATAAGTAATCCCTTCACACCGCATGGTTGCCAAACCAAAAGAATACCGCACGAACTTATGCATCGAACCTATATACTCACAAAAAAAAATTATCGCGGTTTTGTGGATTGTCATGAAGAGCATAATTATTTGCAGTAACATAATTAATTTGGAAGGATCCTGCCCACCACCCAGGGATATACTGTACGAATAGCATTACATAGTTAGCAGAATCTACCTCTGTCATCTGTCAAGATAAGGTGTTTAATAAAGATTATTCCTGAGCATGACGCGTTTTTACTTTTATAAAATTTGATATATACATTTTTTTCTGATAACATATCATGGTATTGAGTTCATTAACCTAATACATCAATATTTCGTACATGAAAATAAGTAATTTTGTTTTTAGAGCATGTTCAATCCTAGTGATCAGAAAGTACACCACGCCACCTCGCACGTTATATCAACGAGCGTCACCTGAGCATTGTTGATGGAAGGCATGACTGAATAGTGGAACTTTTATAATTTAACACTAACCAAAACCAAATTTAAAACACAAGCACATATTAATACGATACAGCACCACACAAAATTTCAAGTTCATTAGTTAATTTTGTTGCAAATTTATTAACAAATTCTTAATGTTGCTAGGAAAATGTTATCTTTGAGCTATAATTTGGCAGACTTCCCAAAAATAATCATACAATTAATAAAAACTTTGGGTTTTACAGTCAGGTATACACTACTGAAGATATAAAATTTTCCATCTTGTAATCATTCATATGGCAGGCAAAAATATAGTTTGGTGCTAAGTTAGGAATAAAACACGAAGCTGATAATAATATGCTGAACAACTTTTTATTCCTGTATACATTAAAACTTTATCTTAAAATTTCAGTGTATCCGATGAAAACTCTGAAGACTTTTTCGCAAGGAGCGTTTTATACATGGCAGAGAACTGATAATAATTTAGACAAGAAATATGCAATTGAACGTTTTCAGAAACATTCTGGCAATAAATCTGCTTTGAACTATAAGGTACTCCATCAGACTTATGTCTCCTCTTATGCACAGCGTAGATGCACTACAAAGTAAATATATTCCAGCGGGATTATTGAAATGGAAGTCCGAGAGAACTTCGAAGCCAACGTTTTTTGACAACGAGAGAGAATGGGGCGTATATACGCCGTACAATTACACTTTAAACCCAGCATTTGGGGCTTTCAACATGGTGTTAGGGCATAACTGATAATGGGATTTGAAGAAATGAAGAACTGGTTATTTCGAAGATTAAGAATGAAAATTTAATATTTTGGTTTTAAAAAATCGCAACACTTCAGTCATGACTTCCTTTCAAAAAGTTATTTCCACTCCCAGATTCTACATAATAAAATCGGTATTTATGGTACAAGTCTGTGAGGTAGTGCTGTCGTTTTATCTGCTAGAATGTCCTGCGCTTACGAGATCTTGGAATCTTTGGGCATCGTATAAAAGTTGAATATCCATATCCCTGATCCGCTTTTGAACTTCAGATGTTGGTTCAAGAAAGTCACTCCAAATACCTGGACAGTACCACAACTTGTAGTCACAATAAGAAGAAATGTTTGTCTAGGGGCGCTAAAGTCACATTCTGCCATCTTTTGCAACCTTACTTCCCAGATATTTACATTCTTGCACGTCATCTAAAATTCCTTTTTCGTTCATTACTTTTCAGTCTCTTTCTCTGTCATATATAATCACATTAGTTTTACGCTTATTGATCACTATTTATTATTATTATTATTATTATTATTATTATTATTATTATTATTATTATTATTATTATTATTATTACGGGGATACCCGTGGAGCAGAAAGAGGTGAAAGAAGGTGCCGGGGTGAATGGGTCTATCTACAATACCAAAGTTATTTTAAAACTTTAACAAAGGTTATATTTCTTCAGAATTTCAAAAATCAACAAATAACAACGTAGCAGGTACAATCAGCCATTTAGAAACAAGTCAAGGAAAATACAATATAGTGAATTCTACAAGTCCTGGGCTTCAAGCCCCTCCCTTTACGATTCTTGAGCTCTCAGCTAAAATTTACAAAGAGCACAAAATTATTCAAGGGCAGAAATCCCCTAATTCATGGAGCACTTGCTCCCAAAATACAATATCTAGCCTTCCAGAAGCACTCGTGACAATTACAGAATTTGAAAAAGAGCTAACAGGCTCTCAGTTTCTTACTGCCTACTCAAGGCAACATTACATCACTCTCTGCTCTCCCAAACCCCCATTTACAAAATTGAACTTACTTTTACAGGGGTACTAATACCCAAACTACTGGGCCTTCGTGGAATAAGAATAACGGGTTAAATTAATGGCCCGAACACAAAATGAATGGAGGCGTATACTTGCACTCCTAGATATGAATACAAAAACAAAGGGGCTCTAGGCCGATGAAACAGGGGCTATTCCCGAAGTACTGAGGTGACTCGTATAGAAATTACATTACCACATTACAGAATGAAAACCAGTTATTAAAACGTAGTCACCTCAAACCAAGATGAAGGAGAGCTCGAGTGGGTACATCACTCTCTATTCCCGATTTACAGTTGAAGATTTATGAAGTTTTTACATTTGCCGGCAGAAAGTTACATTTTTAGAAAATACGCTTACATAGTTAACAATTCGGACCTTTCCCTCGGGTTAAACTGCGGAGTTAGCAAGAAAGAAAGATGTTATGTTGCCATTACCTTGTAGAAGTTCTGCTGACTGAAGAAAGAGGCCGCCCGTCTCCTGCTTTGACACACGCACAGTAAGATGTCAATCAATTGGCCAAGAGACGTGAAAAGCCGCAGTTTACAAACCCTCAGGGAAGGTTCGAGATCATTCAGGAATAATCCAGCCACACTCTCTCAATTTTATTGTTTAAATTCTAAGTGAAGAAGAAATACGGGATTGGTTGGAAATTAATTACAAAAATTAGGGATTGGCTGGATTCAAAACTGACGGAAGGAAAGGAAGAATTGCCAACCCAAAATTAAATGAACATCATTCAGTCACAAAAACCTACAAATACAAAAAGTTAAATTATAACATCTTACACTTTGCACCACGGTGCGTAATCATAGTATTTGGTAGTATCATCTATGGGAGAATGTCCAAACTTCATGATGAATGTCAAACAAAACAAGTAGAAATTCACTCAGGTTAGGAAACTGCACAATAACAAAATTACTCAATATTTAGATGGTGACATCTTCTGATTAAAGTTCCAAGTTGGTGTAGTTTCTGTTTCACTGTTTTACCAAAAGAGGAGTTCTTTTAGGCGCTAATTTCGAATGCGCGGCGTAGATGTGTACATACCGGTACAATTATTATTATTATTATTATTATTATTATTATTATTATTATTATTATTATTATTATTAATTATTAGTTCCACTAAAAACCGCGAGATCTGAAATGTTTTTCTTCTTGCGGGCCCACCAGGTTTTCTTTTTTTTCTAATTGCTTTACGTCGCACAGACACAGATAGGTCTTATGGCGACGAAGGCATTGGAAAGGCCTAGTCAACCAATCAATCAATCAATCAATACTGATCTGCATTTAGGGCAGTCGCCCAGGTGGCAGATTCCCTATCTGTTGCTTTCCTAGCCTTTTCCTAAATGATTTCAAAGAAATTGGAAATTTATTGAACGTCTCGCATGGTAAGTTATTCCAATCCCTAACTCCCCTTCCTATAAATGCATATTTGCCCCAGTTTGTCCTCTTGAATTCCAACTTTATCTTCATATTGTGATCTTCCCTACTTTTATAAACGCCATTCAAACATTATTCGTCTACTAATGTCATTCCACGCCAACTCTCCGCTGACAGGTCGGAACATACCACTTAGTCGAGCAGCTCTTCTTCTTCCTCTCAATTCTTCGCAACCCAAACTTTGCAACATTTTTGTAACGCTACTCTTTTGTCGGAAATCACCCAGAATAAATCGAGCTGCTTTTCTTTGGATTTTTTCCAGTTCTGGAATCAGGTAATCCTAGTGAGGATCCCATACACTGGAACCATACTCTAGTTGGGGTCTTACCAGAGACTTATATGCCCTCTCCTTTACATCCTTACTACAACCCCTAAACACCCTCATAACCATGTGCAGAGATCTGTACCCTTTATTTACAATCCCATTTATGTGATTACCCCAATGAAGATCTTTCCTTATATTAACACCTAGATAACAATGATCCACAAAAGGAACCTTCACCCCATCAACGCAGTCATTAAAATTGAGAGGACTTTTCCTATTTGTGAAACCCACAACCTGACGTTTAACCCCGTTTATCGTCATACCATTGCCTGCTGTCCATCTCACAACATTTTCGAGGTCACGCTGCAGTTGCTCACAATCTTGTAACTTATTTATCACTCTATAGAGAATAACATCATCCGCAAAAAGCCTTACCTCCGATTCCACTCCTTTACTCATACCATTTATATATATAAGAAAACATAAAGGTCCGATAATACTGCCTTGAGGAATTCCCCTCTTAATTATTACAGGGTCAGATAAAGCTTCAACTACCCTAATTCTCTGAGATCTATTTTCTAGAAATATAGCAACCCATTCAGTCACTCTTTTGTCTAGTCCAATTGCACTCATTTTTGCCAGTAGTCTCCCATGATCCACCCTATCAAATGCTTTAGACAGGTCAATCGCGATACAGTCCATTTGACCTCCAGAATCCAAGATATCTGCTATATCTTGCTGGAATCCTACAAGTTGAGCTTCAGTGGAATAACCTTTCCTAAAACCGAATTGCCTTCTATCGAACCAGTTATTAATTTCGCAAACACGTCTAATATAATCAGAAAGAATGCCTTCCCAAAGCTTACATACAATGCATGTCAAACTTACTGGCCTGTAATTTTCAGCTTTATGTCTATCACCCTTTCCTTTATACACAGGGTCTACTATAGCAACTCTCCATTCATCTGGTATAGCTCCTCCGACCAAACAATAATCAAATAAGTACTTCAGATATGGTACTATATCCTAACCCATTGTCTTTAGTATATCCCCAGAAATCTGATCAATTCCAGCCGCTTTTCTAGTTTTCAACTTTTGTATCTTATTGTAAATGTCATTGTTATCATACGTAAATTTTATTACTTCTTTGGCTTTAGTCTCCTCTTCTATCTCGACATTTTCCTTGTAACCAACAATCTTTACATACTGCTGACTGAATACTTCTGCCTTTTGAAGATCCTCACATACACACTCCCCTTGTTCATTAATTATTCCTGGAATGTCCTTCTTGGAACCTGTTTCCGCCTTAAAATACCTATACATATCCTTCCATTTTTCACTAAAATTCGTATGACTGGCAATTATGCTTGCCATCATGTTATCCTTTTTTTTTTTTGCTATGGGCTTTACGTCTCACCGACACAGATAGGTCTTATGGCGACGATGGGACAGGGAAGGCCTAGGAGTTGGAAGGAAGCGGCCGTGGCCTTAATTAAGGTACAGCCCCAGCATTTGCCTGGTGTGAAAATGGGAAACCACGGAAAACCATCTTCAGTGCTGCCGATAGTGGGATTCGAACCTACTATCTCCCGGATGCAAGCTCACAGCCGCGCGCCTCTACGCGCACGGCCAACTCGCCCGGTCATATTATCCTTAGCTGCCTTCTTTGCTAGATTCAATTTTCTAGTAAGTTCCTTCAATTTCTCCTTACTTCCACAGCCATTTCTAACTCTATTTCTTTCCAGTCTGCACCTCCTTCTTAGTCTCTTTATTTCTCTATTATAATAAGGTGGGTCTTTACCATTCCTTACCACCCTTAATGGTACAAACCTGTTTTCACATTCCTCAACAATTTCTTTAAACCCATCCCAGAGTCTGTTTACATTTTTATTTACCGTTTTCCACCGATCATAATTACTTTTTAGAAACTGCCTCATGCCTGCTTTATCAGCCATATGGTACTGCCTAACAGTCCTATTTTAAGACCTTCCTTTCTATCACACTTATTTTTAACTACCACAAAAACAGCTTCATAATCACTAATACCATCTATTACTTCAGTTTCCCTATAGAGCTCATCTGGTTTTATCAGCACGACATCCAGGATATTTTTCCTTCTGGTTGGTTCCATCACTTTCTGAATCAGCTGTCCTTCCCATAATAACTTATTTGCCATTTGTTGGTCATGCTTCCTGTAGTTCGCATTTCCTTCCCAATTGACATCTGGCAAATTCAGATCTCCCGCTACAATCACATTTCTTTCCATGTCGTTTCCCACATAGCTGACTATCCTATCAAATAATTCCGAATCCACGTCAGTGCTAACCTTTCCCGATCTGTACACTCCAAATATATCAAGTTGCCTATTATCTTTAGAAATGAGCCTTACACCTAGAATTTCATGTGTCTCATCTTTAACTTTTTCGTAGCTTACAAATTCTTCTTTCACCAGAATGAAAACTCCCCCTCCCACCCTCCCTATCCTATCTCTACGATACACACTCCAGTGCCGTGAGAAAATTTCTGCATCCATTATATCATTTCTCAGCCATGATTCAACTCCTATTACAATATCTGGTAAATATATATCTATTAAATTAATTCTATTCCTTTCCTTACAATACTTCTACAGTTCCACACTAACAATTTTATGTCATCCCTACTTGATTTCCAGTCCCCTGTTCCCTTATCACCGCTCCCTAGGCCATCCCGTTTCCCTGAATGTACCGCCCTATTACCCTTCCAAACAAATTTCCTAACTTATACGTACCACTGCGGTTTAAATGAAGGCCATCTGAGCGCAGATCCCTATCTCCTACCCACCCATTAGGATCTAGAAATTTCACTACCAGTTTCCCACATACCCACTCCATAGTCTCATTTAAATCCCAAATCACCCTCCAGTCAGTATCCCTTCTACACAGTATTCCACTAATAACAATCTCCGCTTTCTTAAACTTCACCCGTGCTGCATTTACCAGATCCCACACATCTCCAACTATGTTGGTACTTATATCAGCTTGCCTTGCGTTGTTGGTACCAACGTGAAACACTACCACCTTCTCCTTTCCCTCCTCCCTCTCTTCTACTTTCCTCAACATCTGCCTCAACCTAATTCCTCTACCCTGGTACCCTTTCCTCCACACACTTTCCCCACGTGTCTAACGATGGAATCCCCCATGACCAGAGCCTCAACCCTACCCACCTCATTTGATCCCCTCCCCTCCTGGTCAGCCCTATCTTTCCTGACAGCTGCAGAAGCTACTTCATCCTCCCTTTTCTCCTTCCCATGACCCTGTTCCACCTGTC
The DNA here is from genome assembly GCF_040414725.1 of Anabrus simplex. Classification (NCBI taxonomy): domain Eukaryota; kingdom Metazoa; phylum Arthropoda; class Insecta; order Orthoptera; family Tettigoniidae; genus Anabrus; species Anabrus simplex. Next base: position 1,700,882,719 of record NC_090265.1, on the reverse strand, counting down.
TTTTCCTATCCTCTACTCTACGTTTTCCTTTCCTACCTTTTCCCTTCCTCCTACTTCCACACATCTCACCAACAGTTCCCTGTCCCTCATCTTCCCTCTGTTGTTCTAGCTGGAGTGACTCGTACCGATTTCGCACAGACACCTGTCCTGAATTCTGATCCTGAATAGAGCCCTTAGCCTGCAATCTCCTTCCCCTTAGAACATTAGACCACCTGTCTTCTACAACTCCTCCCTTTCCGTCCCCTCCCTCTTGTACACCTACTGTAACCTGTACATTGTTTGAGGGAATGGTCTTAATTAAGGTACAACCCGATTATTTGCCTGGTGTGAAGATAGGAAACCACGGAAAACCATGTTTAGGGCTGCCGACAATGGGTTCGAACCCACTATCTCCCGGATGCAAGCTCACAGCCGCGCGACCCGAAGCGCACGGCCAACCCATCCGGTCACCCGGTTTTCATCCTTTCGCACTGTGCTTTCTTCCATGCATCGGAATGTACATGCTTCAGTCGAGTTGGGACTTCTTCTTGGTGAACCTAAGTTTGTGTTTGAGTGATGCTCGGAGTTGAAAGTCTCATTCTGTGATTCTATACTTTTTAAGGTCGTTATGGGGGAATCATTTTAAGACTTCTGAAGGAGGATAAAGAACGTTTACAGATTCTTTGAGCTGGCAATCTGAAGAGGTGAGCGTAAAAAGTTATCCTCCTTTTCGGGATTCCGCTTGATATCTTTTCTGTGTGGGTGTATATTTCTAAGTTGTTCCGAAGTCTGTAAACAGCATATTGGAGTATGGGATCAAGAATTTTTGGATAGTCCTCCTTTCCTTAATTGCCAGTTTTTCAAGCAGGCTGTGTGTTCAAATTGTTAAACATTCTGCTGCATATTATTATTATTATTATTATTATTATTATTATTATTATTATTATTATTATTATTATTATTATTATTATTATTATTATTATTATTATTATTATTATTTCGCGATATTTCCTCAGAAAGCAACTATTCTCCTTATTGACCGGTAATTAATATTTTTCCAACCCTTGTCCCGTTTCTCTACGGGGTCGGGTTTGAGGTGTGGTGAATCTGTCGTGGTGGGCTTTTATGACCGGTTGCTCTTCCTGAGGTCAACCTCATCAGACGAGTTAATGAGATAAAATAATGAATGGTGTGATATATGATATTAGTTAGGGAGAACGTGAAACCCGGTGTCGGCACTTAGCCGACTCCTGTCGAATAGCATCAAGGGGTCTCGTCAAGTCTTAACGTCTCCATCCGACGGACGAATCATTATTAACAGCGTCGTATGCCCTCACTCCATATGAGTGCTGCGTAGAGGTTTGGTATTTAATCAAGGATTTTGGCACGCCATCTAGTGATTAGTAATTGTATACCACCAACTCTCCTACCCTGCAGACCAACATCCTGGTACTGAACTTTTTCTTCCAACGGGACTCGAACCGGCTAACCACGCTGTCAGACTGTTCAGAATTCAACGCGTTAATGACCTTTGCCACCAGTCTGGCTACAAAACAGTAATAATTAATATGACATAAGTAATTATTAAGTAAGTAATTGATAACGGAATTACGTATATCTAAACTTAAAAGTTACAAGAAATAAATAGAATTAATTTGAGTTATGTGTAAGTATGAATTTTGCAGCAATAAAAATATATATGTAAACCTAAAACAGAATTGGAATTTGGAGTTGTATTTTGTGTGCTATTCGTAACCATTCAATCAATAGGTGTTACAAAAATCAAATTGCAGAGAAGGTCGTCGTTGAGGTATAATGATGTTGTCGACAACGGCAATTTCTCCAAGGTCTCTCTCCCACTCACCTACAATTACAGGATGAAACTATATTTTAATAATCACAAGCCTTGAGACAAAGTTTTCAACTGTATTACGAGGTAAAAATAATGACACATTCCAGCGAGGAAATGAGAAAAGTTTTTTTGGGAAGGCCTCGCCCGAAGCATAAAAGTTCTGGCGGCGCATTCGTGCCGTCATATCATTTCAGCGTGAAGGCTATAGCAGGAACTCATTGGTGATGAGATGGGCTTGGAGTTGATGAAGAGACGGTGTATGAACCTCGGACGGCGCTCTAGATTTCAGAAATTGGTTGGAAAGAGGGTGAGCATTCATCCGTGTAGACTAACTCACAGCAAACTCCACGAAGTGTTGATAGTTCTGAATATCGTGACATGGTATGACTATTTGAGCACTCTTTTTCACCTTTCTGTTTCCTTTGTTTCTTTCTTAATCAGTTTAGCCTCCAGGGATGGATTTTCTTTCGGACTCAGCGAGGGATCCCGCCTCTACTACTTTAAGGGCAGTGTCCTGGGTCGTGCGACTTTTTCTCGGGGATACAACTCGAGAGGAGGACCTGTATCTCGCCCCGTTGGCCTCACCTGCTATGCTGAAAAGCGGTCTAATTGGGGGGGGGGGAGGGGCGGTGGTAATATTGGAAGGGACTGACAAGGAAGAGGAAAGGATGCGGCCGTGGCCTTAAATTACGTACCATCCTGGCATTTGACCGAAGGAGAAGTGGCAAACCACGGAAAACCACTTTGAAGATGAATGAGGTTGGAATCGAATCCCCCTATGCACAGTTGACCTCCGCAGGCTGAGTGGAACCCATTCCATACCTCGTACCACTTTCCAATAATTTCTTGGCAGGGCTGGGAATCGAAACCGGACCTTCGAGGGCGGCAGCTAATCACGCTAACCACTACACCACAGACTGTTTCACCTATACATATTGTACCAGGAAATTATCTCTATATATATAAAGTAACTTGTCCTGACTGACTGACTGATTCATCATCGCCGAGCCAAAACTACTTGACATAAAGAAATGAAATTTTGAGGATACATTCATAATAAGATGTAGGTGCTCGCTAAGAGAGGATTTTTGGATATTCCGTCTCTAAGGGGGTGAAAAAGGGGGTGAAATTTTAAAATGAGTGTATCTATATCTCAACACTTTAAAGGTTTACAGATGTAAAAATTGGTATTTAGAATCTCCTTTAAAAATAAGGAAACACGTATTTTTTTGTTTTCGGAAAATTCCAATGTGAGGGGTGAAAAAGGGTGAAATATTGGTTGAATGCCTTTAATGAGGATACCGGTACTTATATCTCAGAAACTGAACATATTACAGACCTGAAAATTGGTACTTTTGATCTCTTTTAAAAATAAAGAAACACGTATTTTTTTATTTTTGGAAAATCCAATTAATGGGAGGGTGAAATGGGGGGTGAATTTTAAAATTAGTGTATCTATATCTCAAAACTTTGAAAGTTTACAGATGTAAAAATTGGTATTTAGAATCTTCATTGAAAATAAAGAAACACGTATTTGTTTTGTTTTCCGAAAATCGCAATAGGCAGGGTGAAAAGGGGTGCAAAATTGTTTGAGTGAATTTAATGAGGATACTTATATCTCAGAAAATGAAGATATTACAGACCTAAAAATTGGTGTCTGGGAGCTCCTTTAAAAATAAAGAAACGTGTATATTTTTGTTTTCGGAAAATCCAATTAATGGGGGTGAAAAGGGGGGTGAATTTTTAAAATGAGTGTATCTATATCTCAAAACTTTTAAAGTTTATATATGTAAAAATTGGTCTTTAGCATATCCTTTAAAAATAAGGAAACACGTATTATTTTGTTTTCGGAAAATCCCAATAGGAAGGGTGGAAAAGGGTGAAAAAGGGGTTGAATGCCTTAAATGAGGCTACTTATATTTCAGAACATGAAGATATTACAGACCTGAAAATTGGCGTTTGAGATCTCCTTTAAAAATAAAGAAACACGTATTTTTTGGTTTTTGGAATATCCAATTAATAGGGGGTGAATTTTTAAAATGAGTATATCTATATATCAAAACTTCTAAAGTTTATAGATGTAATAATTTGTACTTAGAATCTCCTTTAAAAATAAAGAAACATGTATTTTTTGTTTTCGGAAATGCCACTTGGGTGGAGGGGGTAGTTAATAATGACTGAAAATGGTGTTGAATTCTTTTAATTAGGCTACTGATATCTCAAAAATGAAGATGTTACAGACGTGAAATGTGATATTTGGAATCTGCTTTAAAAGTAAAGAAACACGTATTCTCGGAAAATCAAATGAGGGGGGGGGGTTAAAGAATAGAAAAATTAATTGACTTATTTGTATGAGAATACATAAGCTAATAAAAACTAAAATTGTTACAGACGTGAAAATTGGTATTTGGATCTCCTTTTAAAACAAAGGAAAACGCGTTTTTGGGGGGAAACCATCTTGGGGTGTGTGTGGGGGGGGGGTGTGAAGAGGAATTGAATTCTTTTCGTGAGGACACATAAATCTAAAACTGAAGAAGTTAGAGTCGTGATATTTGGTATTTAGAAAACCCTTTACTATTAAAGAAACAAGTATTTTTTGCCGGAAAATTCACTTAGGGAGGAGGGGGAGGAGTTTGAAAGGAAGTGAAAAAAGTGAATTATTTTTATGGGTATACTTATATCTCAAAACTGAAGGTAATAGACGTGACCACATTGGTGTTTGGAATCTCCTTTAAACATAAAGAAGCACGCCATCTTTTCATTCTTTTTTTGGGGGGGGGGGTTAATGAACTTAACGGCGGTGGGGTGTAAAAGGAGGGGAGACGAATTGATTTTACTGTTCGCAATGTACTTACAAGGAGCCTCCGTTGCTCAGGCAGCAGCGCGCCGGCCTCTCACAGCTGGGTTCCGTGGTTTAAATCCCGGTCACTCCATGTGACATTCGTGCTGGACAAAAAGGAGGCGGGACAGGTTTTTCTCCGAATACTCCGGTTTTCCCTGTCATCATTCACTCCAGCAACACTGTCCAATATCAGTTCATTTCATTTGTCATTTTATATCATTGCCCCAGAGAAGTGCGACAGGCTTCGGCAGCCGGAACAATTCCTATTGTCGCCGCTAGACGGGGGCTTTATTCATTCCATTCCTGACCCTGTCGAATGAATGGAAACAGGCTGTAGATTTTCGATGAACTTATTCTGATCATAAACCGATCATTTCTAACCTTTCCTGGGTTCATTTTCAAGAACTATCTTTTCCTTTGGAGAACGTTCTTAGATTACAGTAGATTCTGCTGGCATATAAATAAAAATTTAAACTAATTTGAAATAAACGATAGGAAAGAGATTGACCGTCCGTTCACCTCTATAATAAGGTCAATAATGCACGGAAGTATGTCATTCGTATCGCCAGAAATCCCGCACATTTGCCTACGCGCGACGATGGTGCTGGACACATTGTCAACAATGACAATGGCAGCGGGTGTAAGTTACCGCCAAGTAGCGGTCTTGCATCTTGCTGTGGGGTCCAGAACATCTATAATAATAATAATAATAATAATAATAATAATAATAATAATAATAATAATAATAATAATAATAATAATAATAATAATAATAATAATAATAATGTTGTGGACCGTCGTCAAATGTGCGGACCGCGCTGGAAACGGGTCCTGGACTGCTAATGACTAAGAATGCAGTCCGGCCGCGGGTTCAGTACCGCCAAGGCATCCAGGACGACACCACGCCGGATCTCCTGAACGATTTGATCCATATTTAAAATGCTTATAGGAAAAGATGGCAAAGATTTAGGGACCCAACTGACCGGGTAGAATATCTGGACCTAGCCCGGGAAGTACGAAACCGATTGCTGGAAAGAAAGATTGAAAAATGGGAGGAAACTTGCCGTAATCTATTAGAAAACGAGTCAGATCTCGAATTTTGGTGGATTCTCGCAGAAAACGAGTCAGATGGCGAATTTCGGCATTCAACAATAAGCATTCAATTACAAATTTCGGTATAACACCGTAGCGAAGCACGGGTATATTGCTAGTTTGATAATATGGCACGACTAGATATTTTGGAGAGTAATGATATTTTATTGCAGGGCATACTGGGTGTAGACATGGAGCTGCGTACAGAGAGAGGTCCTGACTAAAATGAGTTCCAAATTCTTTACACTGAATTTATTCACATTTTGTTCACTGGTTAGAGTGAAGTTGTTACCATAGATCCTCCTTGATGGACAATGACACAGCCATGAAAACACGATCCCCCGTGTGCACCAACCAAACAATGGAAACACGATCGATCGTGTACAGCAACCAAAAAATGGAACCACGATCTGTTGTAGGCAGCAATGGGTCATCGTTGTTGTTACTTTGAAGGTCCCGGCGGGGGGTAACCACTTGCTGATTATGTTACACAAGTGTCCAAATTTAACTTTCCCCCGAGTATCTGAATGATTCACATAAACCAGAGCACTTCGTGAATTTTAATCGTTGTCTCGGTTCTGACTTAGAACCTTAAACGTAAAATTTGAAAAATGCGTTGCACTTGTGAAACTCGTGATGGCTTTCCACAGGATGAAAAATGTTTTACTTCTGTCACTTGCGTAGAGTCTTTCTATGAAATTAAATTTTGCACTGTTCATTGGAACTCATCACAACACAGTTTAATCATATTCACATCGAAAAATAGAACGTCTGATGGAATAACCGCACTCTTAGAATTAGTTACAGTTCTGAAGAAACTGAATTATTGTAGTCACGTATTAAAAGCACAGTTCACTTGGAAATTTCACTTGAATTTTACATGAAAGTCTATTAGTGAACTTGTGCTTATTTATGTAGTGTAAAGCACTCAGAAAAATCACTAGCATTCCTAAGTACTGGCATTCCACGCGAAGCATTTATTACGAGGGTAAGTCCATAAGTACCTGCAATGTTGCTGTAATTGCTCTATGGCATTGTGTGGCTCACCAGCCGCTAGGTAGTACCGTTTTCTACGTCTGTGATAGGTTTTAGCGGTAACAGATCAGAATAGCTTGCGCTGTTGCGACGCAAATATGGCCGCGCCACACTCTGTTTGCAGGAAGGACAGCGATCCGTAATCCGTCCGTAGTTTGTGGTCTTGAATATCTCCGTAATCCCTGGATCGATTATGGAGAAATTATCATGAGGAGACGTTTGCAATGCATCCTGTAAGATGCTGTTGTTTTAGAATCGATACTTCTTTTGGTTTAGAATATAGAAAAAAAAATTGCTTGGACGTTTCCTGATCGTATGACGTAACCTATCTTTGACACTGTATTGGTTGTGCGATGAAGTAATCCTTGTGACGGGTTGACTACTTGCTCCTGCGAGACTTTGTTATTGTTATCTCTCGCTAATACTTAATACATTATTTATGACGTATTTTATTTTATAAATACTTCATGCACGGTCATTCCCGGCACAATATATACAGGTATGTTATAGAGTAGTAAGTAAATAAGTTAATTAAGTAAGTATTTAAGTATTTATTTCTGCTATAAGGGGCTTACAACTGGTTCTAGCATAAAATGTACAATACAAAAAAGTACGAAATAAAATAAAATGAATAAACTGCACTATACTGATTCTGGATATCAAGCGAAGACAAAAGTAATAATAGTGATAGCAACTTATATGAAACTGATCTTAAAGATGTTTCCAATATTACATTTTCTAATGGGGCCCCTTAAAACAACAAGCATCATCATCATCATCAGCAATTGCTAACAATGAATATAATATTTAATAAGATCTATCATCTTAGTAAATTTGGAATTATGTTATACCACCATATTTCCGTAATAATAATATTAAATAGCAGAAAGCAGGACTCATGATCTCATATGAGAAGACAGAGTACATAGAATACAAATATAATAAAAAAGCGCATCTCGAAACAAAGAATGGGAATGTCAAGAGGTCAGATAACTTTAAATATCTTGGTGAATGTATCCAGCCGAAAGGGCTTGATAAAGAAGCAAATAAGGGAAGGGCCAGAAAGATGGAGTTAGCCTATAGATTAATACAGAATAGATACAACAAAAGAACGATATATTACAGACCAAAGATCGGACACTATACCACGGTTATCAAGCCAGAGAGGGACTTGACGGTTCAGACTGTCTGATACTGAATACGAAAGTGGAAATGGATGAGCTAGAGAATAAAGAGAAAAAAATCTTGGGAAAGATATTACGACCCGAAAAAAGAAAGGATGGCACATGGAGGGAGAGGAGAAATAAAGGTCTATACAGACAGACAGAGAAGATCACAGACTAAGTAAGCTTCACAATGAAAGAGAGTCGACTAACAAAAAGAAATCTTAAACTAAATCATAAAATTAAAAGCAACTACTAAATAGTTAGAATAAACAAGGAAAGATATGGCATCAATCCGAAATAAATATTAAACAGAGATATCGTCGTTGCCGGGACAAAACCTCCTATGTGATAATATTTTTGGAGATATACTGACCCGCAGCACATACAACATGAAGAGCGAGAATCTATATATATAAAAGCAAGTCGGGCTGGAGCGATGTATATATAAATATTTAAAAATGAAAAAAGACGTGAATTAATGAGGCACTTCCAGAAATCTCAGAAATTTGAAACTTGGTACGGAGGAAACTGATGACCCCAGGATCCCTAGAAAAATCGGAAATTCTCAAAATTCCCTGAAGGGGGCACGCTGGGGGGGCTCAAATTTTGGGCTCAGCATAAGAACACAGTCGTATAGTATATCCAAAACGATAACCTATAGGTTTCGTGGGCTTAAAAATTTTCGAGAATTTCCTCATTTTTATCCCCTATCCCCCCAAATCAAAATGGCGGCACAACCTGCCAGACGAAGTAGACAATTGAAATTTGGTGAAATTATAGCTTTTGGTCCCTAACCGACGGGAAAATTCCAAGATGTTCAAATTTTTCACTTTTTACCCCCCAAAGATATCGAAATATGGAGGCAATTTTAATGACTGTGTAGACATTCCTTTTGAGCTATTTTTTGGCTAAACGGTAAGTCGTATCACAAAACGGATGGCACAATGTCCCTTCAATTCGGAGTGATCTACAACTTTGGTCCTGTGACATTTTGTCGTATCTCTCTCCCTTATATGTTAAATTTGGCCGTATTTCTGGATTGTTCGTAAATTTGTTGAGTTTTACAAGTATATTTCATTGTTTGACACACTTATAAGAATGATAGGATCATCACGTTGTGTGCGCACATTGGCACGATTAAGGGACATGTGTGTACCAAATTTCATGATTCTAGCTTATACATAAGTAGGCAAAAAGTAACGTAAAATGTTAAAAATGCACCCAAATTTCACCCTATTCAAAATTTGATCTCAATTTACTCTCTTAATATGGGAGATACGAGGAAATGTTTTAGAAACAAACATGTAGAGCAATAAATGAGGCGTCTGATGGCGCAAACCGTTTCTTAATATCATAAACCGTTTAGGAGATATGAATCTCGAAGTGGAAGTCTGCACTTTTCAACGTGCTCATGCTTATCTGTCATCTATATATATAAAAGCAAGTCGGGCTGGAGCGATGTATATATAAATATTTAAAAATGAAAAAAGACGTGAATTAATGAGGCACTTCCAGAAATCTCAGAAATTTGAAACTTGGTACGGAGGAAACTGATGACCCCAGGATCCCTAGAAAAATCGGAAATTCTCAAAATTCCCTGAAGGGGGCACGCTGGGGGGGCTCAAATTTTGGGCTCAGCATAAGAACACAGTCGTATAGTATATCCAAAACGATAACCTATAGGTTTCGTGGGCTTAAAAATTTTCGAGAATTTCCTCATTTTTATCCCCTATCCCCCCAAATCAAAATGGCGGCACAACCTGCCAGACGAAGTAGACAATTGAAATTTGGTGAAATTATAGCTTTTGGTCCCTAACCGACGGGAAAATTCCAAGATGTTCAAATTTTTCACTTTTTACCCCACAAAGATATCGAAATATGGAGGCAATTTTAATGACTGTGCAGACATTCCTTTTGAGCTATTTTTTGGCTAAACGGTAAGTCGTATCACAAAACGGATGGCACAATGTCCCTTCAATTCGGAGTGATCTACAACTTTGGTCCTGTGACATTTTGTCGTATCTCTCTCCGTTATACGTTAAATTTGGCCGTATTTCTGGATTGTTCGTAAATTTGGTGATTTTTACAAGTATATTTCATTGTTTGACACACTTATAGAAATGATAGGCTCATCACGTTGTGTGCGCACATTGGCACGATTAAGGGACATGTGTGTACCAAATTTCATGATTCTAGCTTATACATAAGTAGGCAAAAAGTAATGTAAAATGTTAAAAATGCACCCAAATTTCACCCTATTCAAAATTTGATCTCAATTTACCCCCTTAATATGGGAGATACGAGGAAATGGTTTCGAAACAAACATGTAGAGCGATAAATGAGGCGTCTGATGGCGCAAACCGTTTATTAATATCATAAACCGTTTAGGAGATATGAATCTCGAAGTGGAAGTCTGCACTTTTCAACGTGCTCATGCTTATCTGTCATCTATATATATAAAGTAGCTTGTCCTGACTGACTGACTGACTGACTGACTGATTCATCATCGCCGAGCCAAAACTACTGGACATAAAGAAATGAAATTTTGGGGATATATTCATATTATAATGTAGGTGCTCGCTAAGAGAGGATTTTTGGATATTCCGTCGCTAAGGGGGTGAAAAGGGGGGTGAAATTTTAAAATGAGTGTGTCTATATCTCAAAACTTTAAAAGGTTACAGATGTGAAAATTGGTATTTAGAATCTTCTTTAAAAATAAGGAAACACGTATTTTTTTGTTTTCAGACAATCCCAACAGGAGGGGTGAAAAAGGGTGAAAAAGGGGTTGAATGCCTTTAATCAGGATACCGCTACTTATATCTCAGAAACTGAAGATATTACAGACCTCAAAATTGGTACTTTCGATCGCTGTCAAAAAGAAAGAAACACATATTTTTTTGTTTTTGGAAAATCCAATTAATGCGAAGGTGAAAGGGGGGTGAATTTTTAAAATGAGTGCTTCTATATCTCAAAACTTTTAAAGTTTAGAGATGTAAAAATTGGTATTTAGAATCTTCATTAAAAATAAAGGAACACGTATTTTTTTGTTTTCGGAAAATCCCAATAGGAGGGGTAAAAAGGGGTGAAAAATTGATTGAATGCCTTTAAAGAGAATACTTATATCTCAGAAACTGAAGATATTACAGACCTCAAAATTGGTACTTTTGATCGCTTTCAAAAATAAAGAAACACATATTTTTTGTTTTTGGAAAATCCAATTAATGCGAGGGTGAAAAGGGGGGTGAATTTTTAGAATGAGTGCATCTATATCTCAAAAGTTTTAAAGTTTACAGATGTAAAAATTGGTATTTAGAATCTTCATTATAAATCAAGGAACACGTAGTTTTTTGTTTTCGGAAAATCCCAATAGGAGGGGTGAAAAGGGGGTGAAAATTGGGTTGAATGCCTTTAAAGAGAATACTTATATCTTAGAAACTGAATATATTACAGACCTGAAAATTGGTATTTGGGATCTACTTTAAAAATAAAGAAACAGGTATTTTTTCGTTTTGGGAAAATCCAAATAATGGGGGGGGGGGGGTGAAAAGGGGGATGAAATGTTTAAAATGAGTGTATCTATATCTCAAAACTTTTAAAGTTTATAGATGTAAAATTTGGTATTTAGAATCTCCTTTAAAAATAAAGAAACACGTATTTTTTGTTTTTGGAAAATCCTAATAGGAAGGGTGGAAAAAGGTGGAAAAGAGGTTGAATACCTTTAATGAGGCTACTTATATTTCAGAACCAGACGATATTACAGACCTGAAAATAGGTATTTGGGATCTACTTTAAAAGTAAAGAAACAGGTATTTTTTCGTTTTTGGAAAATCCAGATAATGGGGGGTTAAAAGAGGGGTGAATTTTTAAAATGAGTGTGTCTACATCTCAGAACTTTAAACGTTTACGGATGTAAAAATTGGTGTTTAGAATCTCCCTTAAAAATAAAGGAACACATGTTTCTTTGCTGTCTCTAAATCCCAATAGGAGGGGTGTAAAAGGGTGAATAATGGGTTGAATGCCTCTAATGAGGATACATATATCTCAGAAACTGAAGATATTACAGAACTGAAAATTTGTACTTTTGATCTCTTTTAAAAATAAAGAAACACGTATTTTTTTGTTTTTGGAAAATCCATTTAATGGGTGGGTGAAAAGGGGGGTGAATTTTTAAAATGAACATTTCTACAGTATAACGTAACATGTTACAGAAGTGAAAGATGGTATTTTTTATCTCTATCTTCTTAAAAAATGAAGAAACACATTTTTTTTGGAAAATCCACTTATGCAAGGGGGGGGGGAGGTTGAAAAGAAGTGAAGAAAGAGTTGAATTATTTTTATGAAGATACTCATATATCAAATACTGAAGATGTTAGTGTCCGGCTCCATGGCTAACCGGTTAGCGTGCTGGCCTTTGGTCACAGGTGTCCCCAGTTCGATTCCCGGCAGGGTCGGGAAATTTAACCATCTTTAGTTAATTTCGCTGGCTCGGGGGCTGGGTGTGTGTGTTGTCTTCATCCTCATCACGACGCGCAGGTCGCCTATGGGGGTCAAATCGAAAGACTTGCAACTGGCGAGCCGAACATGTCCTCGGATACTCCCGGCACTAAAAGTTATACGCCATTTATTTGAAGATGTTACAGACATGAACATTGGTATTTGGAATCTTCTTTAAAAATAAACATCGGGCGAGTTGGCCGTGTGGTTAGGAGCACGCAGCTGTGAACTTGCATCCGGGAGATAGTGGGTTCGAACCCCACTGTCCGCAGCCCTGAAGATGGTTTTCCGTGGTTTCCCATTTTCACACCAGGCAAATGCTGAGGTTGTACCTTAATTAAGGCCACGACCGCTTTCTTCCCATTCCCAGGCCATTTCTATCCCATCGACACCATAAGACCTATCTGTGTCGGTGCGACGTAAAACAAATAGAAGAAATAAGAATAATAAAAATAAAGAAACATGTATTTTTTGTTTACGGAAAATCCACTTAAGGGGGATGAATTTTTAAAATGTATCTACATGCTACAGGCGTGAAAATTGGTAGTTGGAATCTCCTTTAAAAATAAACACGTATTTCAACGTTTTCCGAAAATCCACCGAATGGAGCTAAAAAGAAGTGAAAAACTTCTACAATGTTTAATGACGATACCGATACGTATATCTCTAAAACCGAAGATGTTATTCTGTGGGTATTTCTTTCATACTGGATCTTCCGTCCTGAACTCATTCTTAAAGGAGGCCTTCTATAGTATCATTTTGTGTTTTCATACCTTACAAAAATAGTAGGGTGCATTTTATTTAGATCCCCGAACATCGATGAGTAAGACCCACCTCTTCCCAATCACGTGACCTGCTAGCGTTTGTAAGATTGTACGGAAGGGGTCCGTGGGGGAAGGTAGGGGTGGGAGAGTGTAGTGTTTGTTGCCTGACATGCGCGTGAACTATGGAACTGACACCAACAGCACTTCGTTTCACTTCGTGTTCATTGCTCTGAGCTATCTGTCTTTGTTCGTACAATAGCGGAGTTGCAACACGGAATACCTAGAATTAAACGGTGTCATAAACACATTATTTTAAATTAATAAAATAAGTGTTTTACGTTTGTATATTTACTTATACACTTCAAGGGATATTTCTCTAGGGCGTTGGATCGTCCGGTGGGGACTGTGGCCTTGAGACACGACATCACAAGCGCAAGTTCATAACTTTCTGGTTTAGCGTTCATTGTTTTCTGTACGCATTGTAAATCAGAATACAGTTGTGTATTCAACTGATAACATTTCAGGCATTCTAATACATTTAGTATGGCCGTTGAATATTTGAATATAAATGGCTGCATGATGCCCCATTCTATCGTTCCAATTATTGGTGACGGAGCTTGCCTGTTTAGGGCAATATCCTTTATTTTGTATGACACTCAAGTCATGGCCCGAGAGGTTCGTGACGAGATAGTGGCTCACGTGGTGAGTCACTGGGAAGATTTTTGTATAATGTCACATGATAGAGATGGAAATAATTACAGCTGTTCTGCCGACTACTTCACTGATATGTCGCAGTTTCATACTTATGGAGGTTTATGCGAGTTAGTGGCTGCCGCACAAATATATTTCACAATGTTCGAGGTCTATCTCAATGGAGAGCTGTATGAGAAATTTGGTGTAGAAGGGAACCCCGTGAAGAGACTGCGTTTTACTTCTATGCAAGACCTGTCTCATGGACATTTTGATGTGTATGTGCCTCATGAAGATGGGTCGACTACATCTATTTCTGTACGTGGCAGCTCTAATAGCATGCTTACCTTTAAGGAATATACTAGAAAACGTCGTGCTAGATTTACCGACGCCATTAGGAAAAAACAGCTCTTACAATCTTCTACTAAATATCAACAAAAAAACCGAGAAATTCACAGAACAGCTGCAGCTAATTACCAGCAGAATCATCCGGAGGTTCACAGAACAGCTGCAGCTAATTACCAGCAGAATCATCCGGAGGTTCACAGAACAGCTGCAGCTAATTACGAGCAGAATCATCCGGAGGTTCACAGAACAGCTGCAGCTAATTACCAGCAGAATCATCCGGAGGTTCACAGAGCAGCAGCAGCTAATTACCAGCAGAATCATCCGGAGGTTCACAGAGCAGCAGCAGCTAATTACCAGCAGAATCATCCGGAGGTTCACAGAACAGCTGCAGCTAATTACCAGCAGAATCATCCGGAGGTTCACAGAACAGCTGCAGCTAATTACCAGCAGAATCATCCGGAGGTTCACAGAACAGCAGCAGCTAATTACCAGCAGAATCATCCGGAGGTTCACAGAACAGCTGCAGCTAATTACCAGCAGAATCATCCGGAGGTTCACAGAGCAGCAGCAGCTAATTACCAGCAGAATCATCCGGAGGTTCACAGAGCAGCTGCAGCTAATTACCAGCAAAAACATCCGGAGGTTCACAGAGCAGTTGTTCGTAGACATGCGCAGAATAATCCAGGACGACGATTGGAAAGGCGATCTCTTCCATGGAAGACGAAAGCTTTTTCTGGGATGAAATATGACTCGGAGATAGCTTATGAAACCGATACAGCCGTATCCCTGGGTACTATGAGTCATAAATGCGTATACTGTAACGCCCTTAAGTTTAAAGAAGAGTCGCCTGGTATGTGCTGTAGCGCTGGTAAAGTACAGCTTCCGGCTTTATTGCCCCTTCCTGAGCCGCTCTATAGTTTGATCATGGGTATGCATCCTGAGCACATACATTTCATGGACCGCATTAGAATATACAATGGCTGCTTTCAAATGACTTCTTTTGGAGCAAAAAAGTTATGGAAGATGGGTTTATGCCAACTTTCAAAGTGCAAGGTCAAGTGTATCACTTAATTGGTAGTCTGCAACCTCTGCCTGAAAAAGACCCTCAGTTCCTACAGATTTATTTTGTTGGAGAGGATGAGAGGGAGGCGCGCTTAAGGTGCACCAACTTCCCCGATGTAAAGCAAGGCCTGGTAAAACAATTGCAGGCGATGTTTCACCATAATAACCCATACATAAAGGACTTAAAAACTACTCTCGAGAAAGTACCTCAAAATTTTAAAGACTTTGAAGTTGTAATACACGCTGATAGAAAACCAGCCAATGCTCATAGAGGACAATTTAATGTACCGACAGCAAGCGAAGTAGCACTGGTCATAGTTGGACAACAGTTTGAAAAACGAGATATTGTATTACAAAGTCATGGTAACAAATTGCAACGCATCAGTGAAGTGCACCGTTCGTATGATGCGTTGCAGTATCCACTACTTTTCCCTCGTGGTGAAGATGGTTACTCTATTGACATCCCTCAGGTTGACCCGCAAACGAAATTACCCCTTCGAAAAACAGTTTCTGCGTTAAACTTTTATTCTTACCGTATAATGATCAGACATATGGAAACCAACCATTTATTGTACTGCCGATCTCTTTTTAGTCAATACTTAGTTGATATGTACGCGAAAATTGAGACAGAGCGACTAAATTTCATTAGAAGCAACCAGGAGCAAATCAGAGTTGATAATTACATACACCTTAGAGATGCTATAGGTAGACAAGATACCGACGTCGCTCAGCTTGGTCAGATGATAGTACTTCCGTCATCTTTCACTGGGTCACCACGGTATATGCATGAAAAGACTCAGGACGCCATGACATACGTTCGCCATTACGGTCGTCCTGATCTATTCATTACATTTACATGTAATCCTCGATGGAAAGAAATTGCAAGTGAATTACTATCTGGACAACAGCCTCACGACCGTCATGATATCACAGCTAGGGTATCTCACTTAAAAGTTAAGGTGTTTTTGGCATTGCTAACAAAGGGGAATTTGTTTGGGGAAGTGCGTTGTTTTATATATTCCGTTGAATGGCAGAAACGGGGTCTGCCTCATATACACATTTTGTTGTGGCTACAACAACGCATTTCTCCAGATAAATTAGACAGTGTTATTTGTGCAGAGATACCAGACCCTGCAGAAGATCCTCTCCTTCATGAAATTATCAAGGCGAATATGATCCACGGGCCTTGTGGTCATTTAAATACCAGATCACCCTGTATGAAAGCAGGTAGCTGCAGCAAGAAGTTTCCTCGACCTCTCATCCAAGAAACTCAAACGGCAGAAGACGGATACCCACAATATCGACGAAGGGTTCCAGGAGATGGTGGTTTCACTGTTGAAGTTAATGGTATGACCCTTGATAACCGATGGGTAGTGCCATATAACCCTGTTCTTTCACGTACTTTCGGTGCTCATATTAATGTGGAATACTGTAACTCCGTGAAATCCATCAAATACATATGTAAATATGTTAATAAAGGGAGTGATCAGGCAACATTTAGTCTTGAAAATGAAAAGGATGAAGTTAAATTCTATGAGAATGGTCGATATATAAGCAGCTCTGAGGCTGTATGGAGAATTCTGGCTTTTCCCATTCATGAAAGGTTCCCGACTGTCTTCCATCTCGCTGTGCATTTAGAAAATGGACAGCGTGTCTATTTTAATCCAAATGACTCCAATAACTTGATAAATATGATCAATAATCCACCCAAAACTACACTTTTAGCATTTTTTGACTTATGCAAAACAGATGATTTTGCAAAAACACTTCTTTATGTTGAAGTTCCCTCTTATTATATATGGAAAAATAATAGATTTGAGAGAAGAAAACGTGGAAATGACGTCAATGGCTGGCCGGGAATAAAGAAAGATCGGGCTTTAGGCAGGGTGTATACTATCCACCCTAATAATACAGAGTGTTATTATCTTCGCCTTTTACTTCATGAAGTCCGAGGCCCCACATCTTTCTTGGATTTGAAGACTGTTAATGGCACGATTCAACCTACATATCAGTCAGCATGTAAGGCTCGAGGCTTACTAGAAGACGAAAGACACTGGGATGCAACTATGGAAGAAGCTGCGCTTTGTCGTCTTCCATTTAGATTACGTGAACTTTTTGCAGTAATGTTGATATTTTGTCAGATGTCAGATGCTTTAAATCTTTGGGAGAAATACAAGGATAGCCTTTCTGAAGACATACGGCATCGAATGGAGTCAGAATTAAAACATGGATATGTTCACCTAATTTTAAGTGAAGCATACAATAAATGCTTGGTTTGTCTTGAAGATACAGTGCTATATTTGGGAGGTCAGTGCCTACAACAGTATGGTTTACCTCAGCCATCAAGATGTGAAGCAGTCTTACAAAACACAGACTACCTCCGGGAGATCAGCTACGATGCAAATATTTTAGCACAGTTTGTAAGTGCTAACGAAAATTCGTTAAACGATGAACAGTCCTATGTTTATGACCAAATTTTAGAAAGCATCGAAAGAGATATAGGTCAGACATTTTTCTTAGACGCTCCAGGGGGCACTGGTAAGACATTTGTCATAAATCTTTTATTGGCAAGAATACGAAAAGATCGTGGGATAGCCTTGGCTGTTGCTTCTTCAGGCATTGCTGCTACGCTGCTGGAAGGAGGTAAAACAGCTCACTCTGCTTTCAAACTGCCCTTGAACATGATGCGAGTAGAGACACCTATGTGTAATATTTCCAAACAGAGTAACATGGCGCAAGTTTTGAGAGAGTGTAAGCTAATAATTTGGGATGAATGCACAATGGCACACAAGGGCGGATTCGAGGCTCTCAGTAGAACCTTACAAGATATAAGAGAAAACAATAGCTTGATGGGAGGGGTTACCGTGCTCTTAGCTGGAGATTTTCGCCAAACATTACCCGTCATACCTAGGGGTACACGGGCAGATGAAGTCAAATCGTGCCTAAAGGCTTCATATTTGTGGCAACATATCAGGAAACTTACACTTCATAGAAATATGAGGGTCCATTTAAGAGGTGATATATCTGCTGGGCTTTTCGCTGAGATATTACTGAAAATAGGCGATGGAAATTACCCTTCAGTCGAAGGTAAAGTCACCATCCCCTCAGATTTGGGTACAGTGGTTAGCTCCCTACCTGAGCTAATTTCTAGAGTATATCCTGATATAAGTGACATCAAGGAGAAGCCCATAGAATGGTTGTACGAGCGTGCCATCTTAACTCCGAAGAACGATAAAGCAGCCGCAATTAATGACTTCCTATTAAAGGTCATCAAAGAACAAGACGTTGAATACAGGTCTTTTGACTCAGTGATCCAAACGGACGACGCCATCCATTACCCCGTAGAATTTCTTAATACTCTTAATCCTTCTGCTCTTCCGTCACATAAACTCATTCTTAAACTCGGAGCACCTGTAATGTTACTAAGAAATCTTAATCCGCCTAAATTGTGCAATGGAACTAGGCTACAAGTAAAAGCATTGCATAAAAACATTGTAGAAGCCACAATAATCACTGGGTCTGCTCGGGGGGAGGCAGTTTTCATCCCAAGAATACCTTTAATCCCAACGGAATATCCGTTCGAGTTTAAAAGAATACAGTTCCCTCTCAAGGTGTGCTTTGCCATGACTATTAATAAATCTCAAGGGCAGTCACTGAGATTGGCCGGCATCGACTTGAGAGAGGACTGTTTCTCACATGGACAGTTGTATGTCGCATGTTCCAGAGTTAGCTCTGCCAGTAGCCTGGTCATATTAGCCCCAAAAGGTAACACGACAAACGTGGTTTACAAGGAGGTACTGGGGTAGATGAAACTCAATTTTTCGGTGGGTTTTTACACTTCGGGAATTTTCAGATAATGTCTTAGTGCAGTGCCGAGGAACGATTACTTTTATCAAATGACTAAATCCACTGATTGTCAATCAACGCCCAGGCAAAATACAAGTAAATATTCCTCTGAAACCGCTTGACGTACGAGGCTGCAATTTCACACGATGGTTGCTCCTATATGTCTTAGACTTCAAGTAAGAGGTGGTTTTAAAACAATACAAACCTGAGGGGTTTTCACTGGCGGAGGTGGGGTGAGGTTTGATGACAAAA
Organism: Anabrus simplex; assembly: GCF_040414725.1. Classification (NCBI taxonomy): domain Eukaryota; kingdom Metazoa; phylum Arthropoda; class Insecta; order Orthoptera; family Tettigoniidae; genus Anabrus; species Anabrus simplex. Next base: position 1,700,863,297 of record NC_090265.1, on the reverse strand, counting down.
ATATTCATTTCTCTGAAACCACTTGACTTACGAAGTAAACATTTTAAATTATATCGTAGGTATTAAGTAACATGAGGTTTGAAAAAATAACCCCTCAGGGAGTTAAATGGGGCTTAATATCCTCAACACTATATTCATTCCTCCAGAAACGTTCAATGTACGAAGATAAAATTGGAAGTGGCGGAATATATTTTCAATCCCAGGTGTGAAATAGGAGATATTTGAAAACATTCCACCCCTAAGGGGTAAACGAAATTGTTAATTTCTCTAAAAAGTTTGACCTACAATGTTGTAATTTTACACGAAGGTTGTTTTTATGTTCTAAGTGTCAATTATCGTATACTTCAAAACATTTCTCCCCTAAGTAGTTTAGATAGGGACTTACTCTAAAATGGCACAATATTCATTCTTCCAAAACTGTTTCACGTACGAACTTTAAGTTGAATATGGAGGTTGGTCTTCTATGTGCTAGATGTTATCTAAGAAAACATTCTACACCTCTAATAGTGTTCGACGTACAAATCACAATTGCGCAGGTTGATCACTTCGGCGTCCTAGATTTCAACTAACATAGGGTTTTAATCATTCCTATTCTATGGTATTAATATTAGTTTTACATCCGAAATTAAATAATCATTCCTCCAAAACCGTTTGATGTACAAACTGAGGATATATTTTATGAGCCCAACCGACAGCCAACTACCGAAAATGTTAAACATTCAATTATAAATTTCAGTAAAATACCGTAGCGAAGCACGGGTATCTTGCTAGTGCCTTGATAATACTCACACAATATTGCACCTTAGATGACAGAACTTTACCGGCCAAAGTGCTAAGCTAAAATATTTCACATAGGAAACTTTTTCCCGGTAGCGACGATATGTTTCGTGCTAAAATAGATAATTCAAGGAGTTTCAGGAAAATCAAAGTGAAAATCCAAGAACATCTGGTCAAAGGAGAGGAAGAGAAGCCACAGTGAAATGATAAAGAAACAAAGGACTAACCAGCAAGTCACGTGTTTACCGTGGTCCAATGTAGGCCAAAATTGAAGAAATAATAATAATAATAATAATAATAATAATAATAATAATAATAATAATAATAATAATAATAGTCGTAAATTTCAATTGTAATTGCCTTTCAGCATTCAGTCTACAAGTCTCTGTGAATTAATTAAACAAATTTACAGTCCTCTATTCATAACTAGCTCGGTGGCCTCATTTAATTCCATACTTCTTACCTTTAAATCATTAGGAAGCTTTTCTAACCATCATAGATTTGCACTCCCCATACTTCTCTCTATAACCGAGTCCATTATTTTCCTAGGTAACCTATCTTCCTCCAATTGCATCACTTGAACCAACCAACGAAGTCGGTTTATACCTACACCTTTATCCATCGAGTTCATTCTTAAATTGAAACTAAAAAAAATGATTAATTCACAGCTTGTTCCTTTATGTCAGAAGTAGAACTTCATGCTCTGCATGAAACTTCAAAATATTGTTTGCATAGATACTTACATAATTTTCATTACTATACGGAGATTTGCTAATTCCATAATTGTCATGCATAATTAATTATATCTCTTTTAATTAGCTAAACAATTCTGCGATAATACTCTAGAAACTGTCTGAATCTATTATTTACATACACTAACATAACTTAATCTGATCTATTACTGTCTAAATCGATCGAATTTAAGTAGAAAACAAATTCTTTCCTAAAATATATCGTTATATTAACTTTGTCAAATGTTCACTTGGAAATGGAAATTCTAAATTCCCATGGAGAGAATTAGAAATTTTTCCACCAATAGAGCATATCAAAAATCAGATCAAAATTAGATGTATGGCTTTTCAGGCGTTTGCTCTATTAACCAGCATTCACCTGCATACACCCCAGCATCAGTGGGTAGGGTCTGACATATCCCACTCTGACAAGTCTAGTGTCAGCCCTAAGACGAAATGCTGGTTAATAGAGCAAGCGCCTGAAAAGCCATACATCTAATTTTTGATCTGATAAATGTTCACTTTCCATATATATCATTTTATCCCTAATAATTGCCTTTCTCCTTCATATTTTCCAGACCTAAATAATATATGATCAACCGTTTGATCCTCTGTTCTACATGTATATAAATGAATCTCTTTAATTTTAAATCAATAGAAATATGAGTTTATTTTCCCATAGCCTGTTAATAAAGTCGTTATTTTCCCGGTTAATGGGAACTTCAACTTTAGTCCGTCCTTTACGCTTTGAAAAATGATTTGTCACTGTACCTTATCTCTTCATTCCCAGTACCCTCCTACCATTGATTCCAGCTGTTTATAACAGCAATCATTCTCCTTAGGTTCTTTTTCTGTTACTTCCAACTTATGAGAAAGTTATCCTGAGTCCACCTGGACTTCACTCCAACACACCAAAGTCGGTATGAAAACAGACCGGCATAGTAATTGTTTCGTATGGGACAGGATTTCTTTCTTACAAAATATTGTTGATCCCAACTGCGAGTTCGCAGCATTAGCTTTGCTGCACCTTGATTCACTCTCACGTACTATGCCACCATCCCGGGAGAATAGATATCCTAAATACTTGAAATAATCTGCCTGTTCCGGGTCTGTACTCTCTATCTCACATTCAAACCTATTAGGTTTTCTCCGTACTGGTATTTCGATAATTTAAAAAATGCTAAAGTTCATATCATGCTCACTGCAGCTATTTTCAGGTTTCAAGATACAACGTCATTGCAGGCTTTCTGCTCAGTATCCAATGAAGACCTAGTAATCGGCATAGGGCGGACGGTTTACTATATTTCCACCTAACTGATCCCTCACAACTACTGTATACCCCTCAGGAAATGATCCTTATAAACTACGAGCAACGGGAAACTACCTACGTCGTCATTTCCCTAGTACACCCGTTCAGTGATGCCTAGGCTTTCTCTGACAGTTGAAGATGGAGCCGTTCGGGATCCAGGCAAACTTGCAGCTGAGCAGACTAGACGTAAGTATACTACAACTATATTTACGTGTTTTTTGGAGACGCGGACACGCCGGAATTTTGCCCCCACAAGTATTAAGTTACCTGGTGGTAAATATACTAAGAGGCTGGTGTATTTTGAGCAAGCCGGGCTGAGTGGTTCAGACGGTTAAGGCGCTTGCCTTCTGACCCGAACCTGGCAGGTTCGATCCTGGCTCAGTCCAGTGGTATTTCAAGTTGCTCAACCGCTGCGGGACTGCATTTCGGCACCTCGATGGCTCTGAAAACCGTACAAAGCAGTTAGTGGGACGTAAAGCCAATAATATTATTATTACTAACAACAAAGAATTACAGCGTTGTCTAACAATTGTGTTTTTTTCTTTTTGCTATTTGCTTTACGTCGTACCGACACAGATAGGTCTTATGGCGACTATGGCAGAGGAAATGACAAGGAGTGGGAAGGAAGCGGCCGTGGACTTAATTAAGGTACAGCCCCAGCATTTGCCTGCTGTGGAAATGAGAAACCACGGAAAACCATCTTCAGGGCTGCCGACAATGGGGTTCCAACCTACTATCCCCCGGATGCAAGCTCACAGCTGCGCGACCCTAACCGCACGGCCAACTCGCCCGGTAAACAATTGTGAGTATCTTGAACCAAGAACACAATGACTATTATATATACCAGAGTAATTTCACTATTTACAAGCAGAATCATTCCTAAATAACATGAAACCAATTATTATTTTTTATAAATGCAGGAAAAATTCGCGAAAACATTGATGCATGTGCAAAACTACAAATTCAAGCTTCTTCTCCGGATCAGTGGTAGAGTGTTGTTCCCCAGACCCCCTGATCGCAGGTTCATAACTGCTGAATGTAATCGAATTTATCAATTTATCCTCATTAAAGTGTCGATCTGTCTGGACTTAGCACCTCCAGAAACGCTTGAACACTTATTAGCTGATGACGAGAATACAGCTGATTTTATTATTCGCCTATTTGTGTAGACACATCAAGTGTTCTTATACTCAGGAAACTTTCGTTAATTTATCACGTGTTAATGTCCGGTAACAGGAAAGGTTCTTACTGCTATGTTTTCGATCTGTAGCCGCGGAAGACTGAATTAAAAGCAAATGGGGTTTCATTTGAATTCCTATTCTTACCCTTGGTACATCTTTCAAACAGTGCATCTGATGCAAATCTCATATATGTGTCCTCATTATCTTTAGAACTACATCAGGAGGCATTGTAAACCTCATTTTACTGTGGCTATTGTATGTTTATTGAAAGAGGTGTTGAGGTTAAATAACAGTGATTGGTGAGTTCTTGTTCAGAGGAGTCCTGGAAGATTAAAGACCTGCACAGCGGCATTTAAAAATTGAGGAATTGAGAAAATGGAAGCAATTTCTGTACCAGACACATTTTTGACACGACATCCAAAAATTGATTACTGCTTGAAAATAATATAATTTCTCTGCAAAAAATTCACAACGGATTGCTCTAACCGTTGCTTCTTACGTTCCTAACAGAACTAAACAAGTTTATTTGAAAAAGTGTGTATTGGTAGGAATAAAAATATTTGTTTGCAAGACAATACGAGGAAAATAAACTGTATCCTCTCAGGTTGTGAGTCACGAAATGTACACGCCCGCACATTAATGGTGTCCCGACATATACAATCAACACTGCCCCACTCCAGTACTGAAAAGGAGGGGAGAGAGTAAAGGGATAGTGTTGAAGGCCACTCCAGTACTGAACAGGAGGGGAAGGGAGTGAACAGGGAGTGCTGAATAAACAGTGTGTGTATTCCGGCGTTATACTGTAACATTGTAATAAGATGGCTCGTATCCTATAGCAGGTGAATCGAGGCAGTATTATTGGCATGTGGGAGGCTCACATGGTCCCCCAAGCAATAGTAGAAGCAATACCATGCAGTCTTAAGACAGTTTCGAAATGGATAGAAATATGGCAAGAACGTGGTGAAGAAGGATTGGTAAACCCAATATAACGCAGCTACAAAACATTCCTAACTACTGTGGTATAAAATACTTTTCGGTTAAAAACCTCCTTTACCTCTTAATACTGTAATTATCAGAGTAGGTTACTTTTTAATTGTTTATGTTAAAATGCTATTTGTTCGGGGCGTCGACCTATAGAGTTCTTTTGCCCCTACTTGCACAATATATGAACCTGCATGTAATTGGAATTGCGGAAGTGTTGAGTGTTCAATGTGAGAAACGTTAAGGACGACACAAACACGCAGTCCCCAGGCTAGGTATATAATCATTTACAATTAAAACCCCCTGACCAGGCCGGAAATCGAACCCGGGGCGGCTGGACACGTTGCCCCGTACACCGCGGGCAGGGCGAGTAGGTAACCTAATGCTGTACTTCAATACATCCGCCACTGTGCCCATTTCGATCACAACGAAGTCTTGTAGCGGGCTGTCTGCATGCAGTCCATGCAGCAATGCGTTAGCGAGAAGGTGAGTCATTATGCCTTCGACACTACCCCTTCACTCCCTTCCCCCATGTTTTGTACTGGATTGGCCTTCAACGCTACCCCTTCACTCTCTCCCCTTCTTTTCAGTACTGGAGTGGGGCAGTGTTGATTGTTTATGTCGGGACACCATTAATGTGCACGTCTGTACATCCTCCAGCTCATGTCGTATAGTTGTGAGGGGCATGCAATTACTACTGTGAAGCAAAATATCGTAAGTACAATACGTAAGCTAGTATTTTATTCTCCCAGTACGAGGACTACTTTTCTAAAGCAATTAACTGTAACTTTCGCTCCATTAAGGGGTGATACACCCTATCTTTGCAATGTTAAACTTGCCAAATTCATGTTCCCAATTCTCAAGTACCTTGGCACAAGAATCAATAAAAGTTGCCACACTGAAACAATAAAGCTTTGTACAAATACTGATGAACTTGTACAAATATTGACCAACAAGGGAACTTTTGAAATTTTTAAATCAACCTTTTTAAAAAATATGAATTTGCATAACCATAATTTTTAAAACATGTAAGTTAGAGGGTTTGCAACTTGTGAATACATTCGTCGTGCTGTGGATTTGGCGATTGCGTCATTTTTAGGGTCCTTCTACGGTTCTCTTCGTCTTGTCGAGGCTCTCTTCCACCTGGTGGATGCTTGGATACTGATGCTGCCATACAAGAGAGCACATCTCTATGGTCAAGCTTAGTCAGCGTAGTTCCCCTGATATTGGAAAAGGAAGTTTTCAAGCTCCTTGGGATGTTCCTTCTATTAGTCATCGCTTTTGCAGCAGCCAACTTGTAGTCTTCAAGACAAAGCCCGGCTCCTCTCTGCTTCTTCTAGTAAATCTGGTGCATGGCTTCGCCTTCTCTTGGTCTTCATCCTTGCGATGAGAGTTTCCGTATCGCTGTGATCTTACGTTTGGCAACAGCTGTCTGCGAGCCTCACCGATGCTTAGGTTGAGGTGGCTACATTCATAGACGTGGCCTCCATGTCCTTTTCTGTGTGAAAAGTAAAGACAGGCACATCCGCCGCTCCACTACACATGATGTCATCTTGCGGGCTCCGGTTTCAGCAAAAGTTCCTCCTATACGAGAGCCCACTGACTGTTCCCTTTGAGACGGCAAAAGGCCAGACAAAATGACACTTGTGTCATGAAAAAAGGGATACACCTTTCTTGTGGGATTTTAATTCTGCTGACGCATTTTCCAAGTCCAATCTTCCCTTTTCATCAATGGGTGGGGAGGCGCAGCCGCGAGAAGGAAAAATGCTAAAAGAAGGGAATGCGGTGATGTGTTGGACAAATTGTTGTTCGTGCCTCAATTTTATTAAAGAGGTGGCCAACAGATTACTCGCATTCCCGGCGATACGCTATCAACTGATTTTCTTATTCAGAGCATCCTACATAGCTCTAATGCGTGGGAATGTCACATCCATTCTCGGGACACTATCACCCGGTAAAGAGCTGGATGAAGATTTTCTTCTTTAAGACATTTGTATTTTATGGAAATAGAATTTTAATAACTAGAACGTCAAATCATTATACGTAAAATTAAAATAAAAATTGTTTGAAGGAAAGATGAAGGATAGCTCAGTGCATTCCTGGCGCATATTCTGGATGAACTTTATAGATTTCTGCATCTTCACATAATTTCTTCACCTTCTTCTGCTGCTTTCTGATGAACAACTCAGCTTGCAGGTCTGATTGTCTGATATTCTGGGTATCAAAGTCATTACAAGTTTGTAGGATGTTTTGACCTGGTTCAATGCCTAATGCCCTCAGCACCCTCATACAGCCTCCACACCCCATCATAGTACATCATTATCAACACTATTTACATTTTCACTATTGGCCCGATACTTACTAACAATTGTACATGCAAATCTTTTCCTTCCAAAATGTTTCTTAAATACTCTAGCAGACCGAGGCATTCTGAATAAATGTTTTATTATATATTATTATTTATTCTCCAATGATGTTAGCCCTATTTTACCCAAAAGTATGTTAGGGCTACAGTTTATAGAAATGCAGTATCAAATGTTATGCATTACCTAGTAGAACGAAATACTGCAATGAATATTACAATTTAAAAATCTTATGATCAATCATTACTGATCGGCATTTAGGGCAGTCGCCCAGGTGACAGATTCCCTATCTGCTGTATTCCTAGCATTTTCCTAAATTCTTTCAAAGAAATCGGAGTTTTATTGAACATCTCCCTTGGCAACTTAATCAAATCCCTAACTCTCCTTCCTATAAACGAATATTTGCCCCAATTTGTCCCCTTAAATTCCAACTTTATCTTCATATTGCGATCTTTCTTGCTTTTAAAGACACCATTGAAAATAATTCGTCTACTAATGTCGTTCCACGCCATTTCTCCACTGACAGCTTGGAACACGCCGCTTAGTCGAGCAGCTCATCTCCTTTCTCCCAAGTCTTCCCAGCCCAAACTTTGCAACATTTTTGTAACGCTAGTCTTTTGTCGGAAATCACCCAGAACAAATCGAGCTGCTTTTCTTTAGATTTTTTCTTCTCGTATAAAATAATCCTGGTGACTGTCCCAAACACATACCCATATGCAAGTTGCTGGATAAGATTAAATTCCTAACGTTTGAGACCAATGGGTGTAGCTTATATTTGTCCCTTATTGCGGTGATGGAAGATTGAGAATCGCTGGATATTTGAGCACGATAATTATTTTGTAAGCACCATCTTACTGTCTGTTTTATGGCAGAGAGGGTCCCATCTAGGAAACAGATAAAAGCTGAAGTGCAACACCTTTTCACAGATATATCATAAACTGGCGGGGAAAAGTTTACATCACAGTAATTTAGGGGACCTAACAAATTGTTCCTTTTTATAGCATGTAGTGGACGTAGAAAATTAAGTGAGCTACTGTTTGTTCTGATTGGCACATTATGAGGTATCCCTCTGACGATTGTATTTTAAACCATTGAAGATAACTTTTAATTTACCATGTCCAGCAATAAACTGTGAAAGTATAAAAGTGGGTTCGAAGAATTTTGAAGTTAATTTTGATGAGCGGTTGGTAAGAACAAATCCCGCGTGACATGTCCCTTCGTGCTATTTGTCCACACAGAGTTCAACTCTCTTCCATTTCACTTCTAAACGCATGAGGTACGGGACACGCGGTAAAGCTTAAAACTATATCACATCGAACTGAGGTTCTTGCTACCATATCCGCCCTCTCGTTTTCAATAGTTCCAGCATGACCTTTTACCCAACTAAAACGGATATCAAAGTTGTTGGATAAGATTAAATTTCTAATGTTTGAGTCTATTGGATGTCGATTATATTTCTCCCTTATACCGGTGATCGAAGATTGAGAATCACTGGATACTTTAGCACTATTATTGTAAGCAACACCTTCCTGCCTGTTTAATAACAAATAGTTCCGCTTAAAAGATGGTCGGAAAAGGTGCTAACATGTATCCCTTATTCAAAAATTCGGAATTATTAATATACCCAACGAATGAGCATACAGGACAGACCGTTCTGGGGTCTGAGGTCTGATAACCGTCAGTGCATATGAAGCAGTCATACATATTTTTGTAGAGGGTTACTTGCAAGCGCTCATCGTACAAGCCAGGATGGCCTGAAACCAAAAGATGTGACTTCTTTTTCAACATCATAGTGGAGCGTTTGAAGAGAATGATTATAACCTCTCTTTAAATTGGTAACTTTTGTCTTAAACATTTTTGTCAGATACAGTGGTTCAATTCCAGCGATTATCAGTGCTGAGTCGGTGGAGATCAATCATTCACTTCTGATCTGCATTTAGGGCAGTCGCCCAGGTGGCAGAATCCATGTCTGTTGTTTTTCTAGCCTTCTTAAATTATTGCAAAGAAATTGGAAATTTATTGAACATCTCACTTGGTTAGTTATTCAAATCCCTAACTTCCTTTCGTATAAAATAATATTTGCCCCAATTTGTCCTCTTGAATTCAAATTTTATCTTCATATTTTGATCTTTCCTACTTTTAAAGACACCGCTTAAACTTACAAACCTACTAATATCATTACACGCCATCTCTCCGCTGATAGCTCGGAACATACCACTTAGTCGAGCAGCTCGACTTCTTTCTCTCAAGTCTTTCCAGCCAAAACTGACTGCACTTACAAGGCTTTGTATACGACTCTTTCCGCTACTTTGGAAATGAGTGAAAGAAGAACTACTAACATTTATGTAACGCTACTCTTTTGTCGGTAATCACCCAGAACAAATCGAGCTGCTTTTCTTTGGTTTTTTTCCAGTTCTTGAATCAGGTAATGCTGATGAGGGTCCCATACACTGGAACCATACTCTATTTGGGGTCTTACCAGAGACTTATATGCCCTCTCCTTTACATCTTTACTACAGCCCCTAAACACCCTCATAATCATGTGCAGAGATCTGTACCCTTTATTTACAATAATATTTATGTGATTACTCCAATGTGTTTCTGTATTGCTTGCAAACTATTTTATCATGGTAATCAGTCCTTCACGGGGGGTTTTTATGACTGGAAAAATTATTGGTACTGAACAAGGTGGAACCAGAAAACCAGCTTGATTTGTTCTGGGTGAGTAGCGTTACAAAAGAGTAGGGTTACGTAAATTTTGCAAAGTTTGGGCTAGGAAGACTTGGGAGAAAGGAGACGAGCTGCTCGACTAAGTGGTATTTTCTGAGGTATCAGTGGATAGATGGCGCGGAATGACATCAATAGACGAATAGATTTGAGTGGTGTCTTTAAAAGTAGGAAAGATCAAAATATGCAGATAAAGCTGGAATTCAAGAGGAGAAATTGGGGAAAATATTATTTTATAGGAAGGGGAGTTAGGGATTGGAATAACTTATAAAGGGAGAAGTTAGGTAAATTTCCAATTTCTTTACAATCACTTAAGAAAGGTTAGGAAAGCAACAGATAGGGAATCTGTCACCTTGGGCGACTGCCCTAAATGCAGATCAGTATTTTCTGATTGATTGACGAACCAATCGACGCATGCTGGGGAATGTAACTGTATGTATCATTATAATGTTCTGAACACTTAGATCAGCTTAGGATTTCCGTGAATAAATTTAATAAAAAATTTGCAAAATTAATTCAAATTGCACAGGAAATACTAAATAACCGAAAAGTACGAGTAGAAGGCAACCTTGCATTTATATATATCTACAGTTTTCCGAAGTATTCATTGTGCTGTTTGCACAATGGCCAGAAATTATACTACACTCTGAGATTAATTCAATTAATTCAATACCACTGTTACTAACTTGACATAGATTCCATGAAATGTCGGTTAAGCATTAAATGGAACATTAAACAGTGTTATTGGAAACAAATTCAGGATATAGACATATATGTGACATTTTGGCATTTTAGAAGACAAAAATGCTGAGTTGCCAAGTAGATGACCTTTTTCAAGAGACAGCATCTACATATGCGCCCTTAAGTTCATGTCATGTGGAAAGAAGATTTCCTTGCTATAAAGACATCTTGAGGAACAACGGTAGAAGACTAATCATTGAGGAAAACTTAAAATACTGACTTATTGTAGAGTGCAGGGGAAATGAAGTTTAAATAATAGCCTGTATAATTAATTGTGAATACTTTACCAGTGTTACCTTAAGTTTGTAATGTAGCAACCATGCCCTTGGTTTAGTGGCAAGTATGTTTACAAGTAATATATTGCCTTTCATCTTTATTGAATATATATATATATATATATATATATATATATATATATATATATATGTGAATAATATATAAATACTTTTGATTAGTTTCAAGCAAACTTGTACACATTTTTGAGAAATTATACAGTATATTAATTATTTCTCTACCGGGCGAGTTGGCCGTGCGCGTAGAGGCGCATGGCTGTGAGCTTGCATCCGGGAGATAGTAGGTTCGAATCCCACTATCGGCAGCCCTGAAGAGGGTTTTCCGTGGTTTCCCATTTTCACACCTGGCAAATGCTGGGGCTGTACCTTAATTAAGCCCACGGCCGCTTCCTTCCAACTCCTAGGCCTTTCCTATCCCATCGTCACCATAAGACCTATCTGTGTCGGTGCGACGTAAAGCCCCTAGCAAAAAAAAATATTTCTCTACCTCGCAGGTACTTGACACTTTGTCACATTTTACTAAATTTTAGAGGAGAACAGTATGAAGACTTTGTTCTTCTTTAATTTACTTAGCACTTTAAAAGTTAGCTCTTTATACATTGTGTATCATTGTTTTATGTGTTTCTTTACTTATTGATTTTTATGTACATGTTGTTGTATATCTTTCATGAGTGTGTTGTTCTTGGTGTTTAAGAAATAAACAGAAACACATTACTCAAACATAAATGAAGTCATTTAAAAAATTCGAGGATTGGAACTTTAATAGTGGCAACTATTTAATTACAGTACATACATCATCATTATAGATCGTTATGCCTTTCAGAGTTCGGTCTGCAAGCCTCTGTGGATTTACTAAATGTCGTCACAATCCTCTATTTGCAACTAGTGCTGTGGCCTCATTTAGATGTCTACCTCTTATCTGTAAATCGTTAGAAACTGAGTCTAACCATCGTCGTTTTCGTCTCCCTCTACTTCTCTTACCCTCTTTAACAGTGTGCCGATTCCATATGACGTGAAGAAAACAACACGAATGCCGATTCAGGGAATGAAGCATGATAGGACTCACGAACATGGTGCCGGAGCCGTTTTGATACGTGTTGATGTATAGGCCTACATGTCGCGAGTAAAAAATGTTAATTACGAAAAATGCACTCTGTCAACATTTTAAACTTAATAGTGTATAATTTTAGCTGTGTAAGTGTCATTTTAAGTATTATATATTTTGTAATTTGTATTCAATAAGACGAAACCACGGGGAGAACAGACAAATAGGTATTACGTACGACAAGATGTCGATAATATATCAATAGAGTGGTGGCGACATCTATGTTTTCGATTACCAAAGGTGTATTCCTTGAAATGGAAATATATGTTGTAGGTAATTTAGAATATTCCGTTGCATGTCTTTGTTGGAATGAAAATTATAATGCAGATTACTATTGAGAAGTTCTTGAGAAAGTCATTGAGAAGTATTGCGTGACTGGTCGATAACACAAGAGTCCAACCACACGTTTCATGAAAAAGAAGAAGAATAAGTATTGAGAAGTCGTTGAATTATAGGAAAGGTTTCCAAGTTAATATCACGGAAAGATTATTATTGAAGGGACATTGAGATCTCTGAGAGATCTAAATTGTTATTGAGAAGATATTGAATTATATAAGAGATTTTCAAGCAGGTATTACGAAAATATTTAAGAAAAGCAAATTTATTGCAAGTGTATATGACAGTTAAGAGCTTGTTAATCTTACTCAAGACTGTTTCAGGCCTAATCTGCTCGAGAGGAACGCATGGTTGTTTGGAAAGCACACAAAAGTAACGATACGGTACCCTGTCAAATGCTTTCTATAGATCTACGAAATATAAATACAACTGTCTGTTCCTCTCTTAGGATTTTTGAATTGCTTGGCGCATATTGAAAATCTGATCCCGACCGACACTCTGCCTTCGCAGGACACCTTTGTGTCCCTTAAACGACTTTACCTAGTTCATCCGTAGTGCTCCTATGAAGGATACCAGTGTCCAGATGTTGGCATTCCTGATGTCTTCGAGGTTCACAAAGTGTGAGCCAAGATATCGATGTCTAGTGCGTGCAAGAGCCTCGCACTGTCACAACACATGCGCGGAAGTCCTTCCCTACCGCATCTTCTACACATTGGATCTTGACTAATTTTCATGATGTGTACGTGTCTCTGTAAGGTATTGTGGCCTATCAACAGACTAACTACCATTAGTATTCTAGTCCTATTCAAGTTTATTAGGACTTTATTATATCTTTGGCTGGGCCCTTCGATAAGTTCACGTGCCTGCCTTGCCGTGGTTAACCCCTTCCAAATATCTAAGTGAGACTCGTTTGTCCACTGGGATATTACCAGTTTCACACTTTGGAATGATACTCCCAGGAAGGGCTCTGGTCCTATGAAAGGGCCTTTTGAGCCTTGTTTCGTTAGTTTGTCAGCTTCTTCATTTCCACTGTTTCCTGTGTCCCCAGGAACCCATAACACGGTAACTTTGCTAAGTTCACACAGCTTATCTAACATCCTTTGGCACTCCCATATCATTTTGGATGTTGTTCTAACTGCACAGAGTGCTTTCAACGCTGCATGGCTGTCGCAGAAAATGGTGATGCATCTTATACGCCCAGGCATGTTCCATACATGTACAGCACAGGCCAGTATTGCATATACTTCGGCCTGGAAAACAGTAGCATATTTACCCATGGAAAGGGAGAGCCTTGTCGTAGGCCCCCAGATCCCGGCGCCCGTGCTCGTCTCCGTCCGCGAGCCATCTGTGTACCATGTACAGCCCACAGACCTAAGACGGTCCTTCCCAGCCCTATCGTCCGAACAAATCAGCCACAGCTTGAGTTGTATGCGACCAGCGTTGCCGTACAAAATGATGGGTGGGTTCTGCAGAAAGTGTCGCCGCTTATTTCTCAATTGTGGTCGCAAGTTATGTTCTTCAATTGAGCAGTAATACTGCGCATTGGTGGTCTGCTGTGTAGGAACGTAATGCGTTCTACACTGAAAATAACCATAACTTTCACACTGTTTTGTGTTCTGATGAACTTTCGACCTTCGTGGGGACCAGTAATGACGCCATTCGTTCGATTGACGTTTCTGTTGTGACTTGTAAGATTTGGCCCATACCACACCCAGTAATGACACGGCATAAGTAACCCTCTCCTTCGCGCTCACAGCGTGATTAATAACAGCGTCGTATCGTAACCGTTTCTGCATATCACGCGGAACCCATCGTGATGAAATTTTCCTCATGCCCAAACGATACTACAGAATGTGGAGCACAGTCGTACGCACTAATTCGGTGTCTCCGACCAGCTCACGAAACTTATTGTGTCGATCAGTGTCCAGTAAAGCAGCAAGACCCTAGGACGACCTGGCCGGCACATGTCTGGCACATTTTGACGTCCCTCATTGAAGGATTTTACCCTCCGTGCCACTGTTCTGTACGGCAATGCAGATTCCCCGCAAGCCTCTTGATGACCTTGATGACACTGCCGTGCTTTACGGCTTCTGGCACATTCAAACTTTATACAACTGCGTTGCTCCTGTTCAGAAAACATCGTGACAGTGCTATCTTAGATGGCCAGATAACACCAGGTTCGGCTCCTCTCGCAAGTTTGCATGCAAGTGATGTGGAAAGGGAGATTCCATGTGGTCTGAGCTAATTTAGCGACATTACTAGGTTCCGTTGCATGGCGTCACTACAGCAGTGTTGCCCTATTGAAGATCTAACCTTCGTATACTACATAAACAGAACCTAACACATGTTGTGGAAAGACTTGTTATAAGAACATAAATATTTAATCTGGTCGTAATCCTCATCTGTGTCTGTTTTTGGATAGTTCCTTTTGACTGTATTAATTGTATGTACAAAAATTGTATTAAACTATTGGTGAACTGAAGGGAGATATGGCAACAATGCCATTAAATCACTATACAGTATTTCTACATGGAAATATGTGGTAGGGCATTTAATAGTTGCTTCAAATATTCGGCAAGTGCAACGGCGGAACCTAACAAAGTCAGTTCTCACCATCAAAATATGTTTTTAAATACAGAATTTCCATCTTCTCCTGTTTTACTATATCACGTTTACGCAGTGAAATTGATGTGTGTCACTCGTATACTAATTCGTAACGGTTTCATAAATAACGGGTTTTACGTGTGGCCAACTGCGAACAATTAAAGCGATGACAAACAACAATTGAATCGGAAGCAGGCTGGGAAGAGTGAGGTATCCGTGGATGGTACAAGAAAGAATAAGTGTGATTTTTAACAAAATTTATGTATGATTTCTACTTGAAACACAACCAAAATTGAACTCTTTATCTTACATATTTCAAAACTAAGGTACAACAAGACGTCGTTGCGATGGATGAACTTAGAGAAAAAATGTGTAGTTACAACAAGAGTTTATGTACTGCATCATAGACCACTTATAAAATATTTTTACAATAACAATAGCAAAAGATCTTACGACGTTCCAAGTCTTAGCCTACAAAAAAAATAGGGAAACATAGTTTCGGAACAATTAAGTGAGTAAGTCTGCAACAAGGAAGGTCTAAGAAGGAAGAGGCGGAATCACAACACCGGGAACCGTTTCTTAAATAACTAGATGAAGTGCCACAGATTTCAAAAGTTCACTTGCCGAATGGATCGTTTAAACTGAAGTCCCGACCCACTTTTTATAACTCAAACCTCAAACGGAGATACAATTGTCTTAGTTTTTTAAACTAGTCAGGAGAAGTACTGAAATTAAATACTTGTACATATAATATCACCTGTACATTCTCGTAAAAGAAAAGGAACATAGTGTAGAACTAAGCCCGCATAATAAACTCCGCGGAGCAAAATGACAAAATCATACCACTATTTTGCTCGGACAATATTGTTGAAGCAGTAGCAGAAAATCCCAGTGATGAAACTGGGAGCAGGTAAGACGACCATGCAACCTCACACGATGTCAGTGCTGGACTGAAGACAAAGCTATCTGTCTATTAAATGTTTTCATTCTCCACCCTGAAGGGGTAGGGCGGGGCACCTAGAGGGTAACGCCCTCTTTCTGGCCAAGAGGTCTGGTCGGGTTGGGGAGATGTGACGGAAGAAGGAGGTGCGTAAAGGATGTGAATATATAGAAGATGGGAGAGGAATTGTGCCTACGCCTTAAGTACTGAAGTTCGTTGTGTGAGTTTATTAGCATGGTTACAAAGTAGTACAAAAGATGTTCCACACGTTTAGAAGTATGTAGTAGAATGATATAACGACTTTGGGACGAAGGAAGGGTTAGGTTTAGAGGTAAGGGAAAGGGCTAAGATGTGAAAGATACAGAAGTTATTCAGGGAAGTGAGTAAGGTGTGGAGTGGGTTTCTTGGGGGTGGTATTGGAGGAGAAAAACCGGGTGGAGGAGGGTAAACACGGATTTGTGGACTCGGTGGAAGGAAAGGAGGAGCTGGCCGGGGACGGCGACGAGGTGTATGAGATCGGTTAGCAGGTTGGGGAGGAGAGCGAGATGGTTCAATGTGATGATGTGGTCCTTGAAGATGGATTCGGTTGTTGATGAAATGTTGGGCGATATTCGGATTCGGTAGATGAAGACGAACGAGGTGGGTAGGTCCTGTAGCGTTGAAAATCCGAGTTGCTCTGCAAACTGGTGTTCCTGTATGGCGGAGGTCTTGGACTATGGCGTCGTTTTATAAGTGCGGGTCCACTCGTCGGATGACGCAGGTGCAATCGGTCGATGACGGTGGCATTATGTCGGATGTAGTGTCAGTTGAAGGCGCTGGTTGTTGACTTGATGAGGTAGGGGTGGGAGGCGCGGTAATAGTAGTGGTCATGATAGGGATAGGATGGGTTATTACTGTAGTCGTAAGCGAAGTTGTAAGGTAGGAGGGAACTGGGGAGGTTGTGAGGGTGGTAGTAGTAGCGGTGTAAGGAAAGGACAAGGGTTGTGGCGGGGGTGTGTAAGGAGGTGGGACAGGGGAATAGTCCGGGAGTTGCTCTAAAGTATTGCTGGGAGTGTCTTCCATGCGATGGAGGCGTTGGCATATTTGTGCACCAGTAGCGAGAAGATGGTCATGTTCGGTGGATGTGTTAAAAAAAGGACGTCGCTTGATGGTACGGAACCTTCATAAAGCCTTGTTGCGCAGTATACTCCAGAGTTGCGGAGTTCGGATAGGATGTTTTCTTCAGTGATGGATTGTTGGACGTCCAGGACAACACAGGTGTACATGTTGAAAAGCCGACTTCCAAAATGGTGTCTGGCCTATGTGCTTAGTTGGGTCGGCTGGGTGCGAACACATAGTTGAGCCGACACCTGGCAGAATCAAAACTAATTGAGGATGTTGCTGTCGTGATATGGCCTCTGACGTAAACGGATCGTGGGAGAGTGTGTGTGTGTCTCAAGATCGAGCTGTCGGGGGAATAATATATAGGGCGAAGGAATGTTCTTAAAGCACAATAAACTTCGAGAAAAAATACACAGTGTGACGTGGCGAGTGACGTAACAGTTCAGTGTGTAGCAGCATGGTGAGTGATTAAGGCGATATGCGGAGCAACAGCCGGCCGTACAAAGTCAAATAGGTAATTACTCGCAAATACAGTAGAGACAAAACGCGACACTTACGGATTTAGCCTTGTTAAAGTGGGAGACAATTCGACGGTGGCGCTCCTAGTGACTTGACATGAAAAGTCGCGCTAAATTCAAATGTCAATGGAAAAGGATATACGAAAATGGATAAATAAATTACGTCTAGAAAGAAAGTGTTATTGAGCTATTAACTTCGAAGTTGCTAAAGCAATTCTGGATAAATTAATGAAGAATTATTTAAAACGTTATTTTTTAAAGCCTGAAATTAGACCTATAAACAAGATGTGAAATGGACTGCTGCGAAATGGCTTAATCTTTCATTTATGCATTGTTTCTTTTGCTTTGGCATTTCTGCCTGAACTTTTACGGTTAGATTTGTCTTTCTTCTCATTTAAAAACATTGCGTCATCACATTAAGACACTTGTCAATAAAAATATCGGCATATTCCTTACACACATGATGCAATGAATTAACATTTAAAAGCTGGACAGTTTTCCTCTTAACATGAAGCCTACTAACAGAAAGAAAATCTATAAAATCGCGGCCTTAATCTGAGAAGAGGGATAAAAGAAAGAAAAGTCTGAAAATGTTATCGATATTGATGCTTTGAGGAATATTGACGTACAACTAGAGTAAAAATGTAACATTCCCTTGGCTGTATAGTCGAGGATTTCTAAAGTCGCTGGCCTGGAAATGATATGAACAGATCTTATAATTCTTATATAAGCGTAAGGTCCCTTCTTTCTTGTACACCTTATCTAAATCACTTCTGTGACATTTCAAAACCCACAGATCACACCTGCAACAAAACATTGGTATTGAAAGTTAACTGATGCACTATACAATAAAATATGCGTGTTATATTTTAAGCCAGTTAAAACATGGGTCGAGTAGGTCAGAAGATTATGAACTACTATAAAAATCTCTTTGTCACTGGAAGAATATATATATGCAAACACAATGGTACTTAGATTTTCTTGTCACGAGGGAAGCCAAAGAAAGACCGCGCATTCTCCTCTACTTAATAGTTACTGAAGCCAAACACAGCACATACCCTTCCCCTCATGTTGAGAGGAGATATCAAGGAATGACACACGCTACTATTTAATTACGTCAACTCGCTGAAAACGCATAAATAACACCAACAACTTCACACACAAATACACGTGCTCTTATGACAGAATCAGTAGTTCTCAGGTCTATCCGCTAGAGAGAGCTGTAATAGCGGTCCCTCGATATCTCGCTGAGTGTCACGTATTGTCTCTACTGTATTTGGTGCTCGTTACAACAAGTACTTGTACACATTTTGATACAAGGCATGGCCGTTTGTTAATATTACTGTGAGCAAGATCAGTGTTTGCGGTCCTTTCTGACATACAGTGAGATGAAACTTTTAAAATCTTCAAGTTCCATATTATGAAAAGTGTATTTATAGGAAGCTTCCCCTACCATTTGCTACCAGTCTTACTTCCATAAGGGTATAGCCTATCAGTAAAACCTTCTGAGATATGGTCTCTTATAACTTAGGTCATGTTTGCAACCGTACCAAATATTCACAAATATAAGTACTATAGAAAACATTAGCTTACCTATTGAGGCGTCACTATCATTGCCTTGAAGTTATTCTACCGTGCTCGATAGCTGCAGTCGCTTAAGTGCGGCCAGTATCCAGTATTCGGGAGATAGTAGGTTCGAACCCCACTGTCGGCAGCCCTGAAAATGGTTTTCCGTGGTTTCCCATTATCACACCAGTCAAATGCTGGGGCTGTACCTTAATTAAGGCCACGGCCGCTTCCTTCCCACTCCTAGCCCTTTCCTGTCCCATCGTCGCCGTAAGACCTATCTGTGTCGGTGCGACGTAAAACAACTAGCAAAAAAAAGTTATTCTGTAATTTTATACCCATACGAGTTTGGAATCATTCTCTTCAACTCCTTCCATTCACATATTAGAGAAAAAGACGTCAAATAACATAAAACTGACTGGGTTGCAAATGTGTTCCTTAGTTCACGGAATATCCACAGACTGTGCAGAAGTATACATCACTATATCCAGATGGTGTTGTATTCCTAAATTAAAAGTGAACTTGATTTTTTTGAAAGCTTCGATTCCCGGTATGTCGGGAACTTTTTCCATGATTGGTTTATTCCTCTGACGCGGGGACTGGGTGTATGTGTCGTCTTCATCTTCATTCCATCCTCATCACGACGCGCAGGTCGCCTACAGGTGTCAAATCAAAAGACCTGGGCGAGCCGATGTTCTCGGACACATCCCGGCACTAAAAGCCATACGCCATTTCATTTTCATCCAATAGATCGAATTAGACGTGAATATAATATAATATAATATAATATAATATAATATAATATAATATAATATAATATAATATAATATAATATAATATAATATAATATAATATAATATAATATAATATAATATAATATCATATAATGAATGTGATTTTAAAATTGGATAGATTAATCTATCAATGATTGAGTAGATAGTCAATGCGTCAACTGAAGAAGAGGACTTTTCGAGAACGGTTTTCGTGACAGGCCGATGACATACTACTAGGTGAAGGTTTGATCGATGTGTTACGAGCGATGGGGACGTCTGTGAATGTGTGGTCCAACGTAATGTAGTTGGTGTTGGCATGGAGATGAAAGATAAACTTAATTGTTTATTCGTAAGATCCAACAGTTTAATAGTTGAAGCTAAGATTTATGGTATTAATTCGTTATGATACATTTTAGATGCTGTTTATACTACAAATTAATCTAATACAGGAACTGATGCTTCAAATCTATTGAAATTCATCCTCCAGACTCACACACATACGAAATCCACAGACGCAACAACCTAAATAAACAGCGATCGAGCGAGGTGGCCGTGCCGTTAGGGGCGCGCAGCTGTAAGCTTACATTCAGGAGATAGTGGGATCGAACCATCTGCCTGCAAGCCCTGAAAATGGTTTTCCGTGGTTTACTATTTTTACATCAAAAAAATGCTGGGGCCGTACCTTAATGAAGGCCGCGGGTGCTTCCTTCCCATTCCTGGCTCTTTACTATCCCATCGTCGCCATAAAACCTATCTGTGTCTGTGCAACGTAAAGAAACTTGTCTATAGTAATATCTAAAGAGGTAAAGTTTGCTTTATGTAATGGCTAATCTCAGGAACTACTGGACCGATTCTAAAATTCTTTCACTAATAGAAAGATACATTATCCCTGAATGCTATAGGCTATATTTTATTTTCAAAACAATTCGAGGGGAGGGGGCGACATGGGGAGATATAAATATTAGGCTAATATAGGCAAAATATCGATTTGTCGTACAAGGACGAGACAAAGCTCATTTTGAGCCCCTTGACGCAAAGAACAAAACTCGGCGAGCCCTACGGGCCCGAAAACCATTTTTTAAGAAACAAAAACCAACCGTTATTTAGATATTGGCACCACATTACTCCTGCTCTAGGAATCGGATAAAGAAATGAACTGCCGTAACCATGGCAACATCAGCTCCAGTATGCTTACAGCAGCCGATAGATTTTCTACAATATATCACCAAAACCTAACATGTTACACATATATAAAATTTTGTATTTGGAATCTCCTTTAAAATAAAAGAACACAGATTTTTATTTTCATAAAATTCACTTAAGGGGTGAGGGTTGAAGATATGTGAGAAAGGAGTTGAATTCTTATGAGGATACATATATCTCAGAACCTGAAGGTGTTACAGACGTTAAAATGGGAATGCCGTTCTTCGACTCTCTTTAAAAATAATTGAACGCCACTTTTTCTGGAAAATCTACTTCTTCCTCTTCTTCTTCCTCTTAATCTGTTTACCTTCCAGGGTCGATTTTTCCCTCGGACTCAGCGAGGCATCCCACCTCTACCGCCTCAAGAGCAATGTCCTGGAGGTTCAGACTTTGGGTCGGGGGATACAACGTGGGAGAAAGACCAGTACCTCGCCCAGGCGGCCTCACCTGCTATGCTGAACAGGGACCTTGTGGAGGGATGGGAAGATTGGATGGGACAGGCAAGGAGGAGGTTAGGAAGCGGCCGTGGCCTTAAGATACGTACC
Source organism: Anabrus simplex (assembly GCF_040414725.1). NCBI lineage: Eukaryota > Metazoa > Arthropoda > Insecta > Orthoptera > Tettigoniidae > Anabrus > Anabrus simplex. The sequence goes on along the minus strand of NC_090265.1, from coordinate 1,700,841,503 downwards.
ATCCCGGCATTTGCCTGGAGAAGAAGTGGGAAACCACGGAAAACCACTTCCAGGTTGGCTGAGGTGGGAATCGGACCCACCTCTACTCAGTTGACCTCCCGAGGCTGAGTGGACCCCGTTCCAGCCCTCGTACCACTTTTCAAATTTTGTGGCGGAGCCGGGAATCGAACCCGGTCCTGCGGGGGTGGCAGCTAATCACGCTAACCTCTAAACTACAGAGGCGGAGTTGGAAAATCTACTTAAGGGGTTTAAATTTTTTTTAAGTGGGTGGTATTTTAAAATGAGTATCTTCTTTTCTTCTACCGGTTTTCCCACACCTATGGGGTCGCGGGTGCAAACTGTGTCGCACATGTGGATTTGACGCTGTTTTACGACTGGATATTCTTCCTGACTCCAGCCCAATGTGTAGGAATGCAAATTACTATTGCGTATTCCTGTTCTAGGTGGTAATGTGGTGTGTTGAGTGAATATATAGATGAAAGTGTTGGGACAAACACAATCAACCTGTCCTCGAGCCAGAAGAATTAATCACACGCGATTAAAATTTCCGACCCAGCTCGGGATCGAAACCGGAACTATGTGATGAACTCTCAGCCTAGTAGTGGGGCAGTTTTTATAATTAATATACCTACAGTATATCTCATAAACTTGACATGTTACAGGTGTAAAAATTGGTATTTGTAATCTCCTTTAGAAATAAAGAAACCCCTTTTTTGACTGTTTCTCATATGTAGAGTTCCATGTCGTATGTTCCAGATTTAGCTCTGCCAGTATCTTCGTCATCTTAGCCCCAAAAGGCAATGCCACAAATGTGGTTTACAAAGAGGTTCTGGCGTAAATGTAATGCAATTTTTCGGCGAGTTTTTATACTTTAGGGATTTTCAGGTAATGCCTTAGTGCAGTGCCTAGAAACAAAGAATTTTTAACAACTTACCAAATCCTCGCGAGCAAAGTCGTGGGTAACAGTTAGTAAAAAGTAAAACAACGTGAAGGCTTTCATTTCAATTCGATTCTTGTCTTTGGTACATATTTCAAGTAGTGCATCTGATGCAAATCTCGTATATATCTGCATTATTTTTAAACTACACCAGAGGAGAGTCTGCATCTCATTTCACTGTGGCAGTTACATCTCTATTGAATGTGATGTCGAGATGTCATAACAGTGATTGGCGAGGACGTGCTTACAGGAGTACGGAAATATTCAATACCCCTACAGTGCCATTTAAAAATGGTGAAATTAAAAATATGGAAGCATTTTCTGTACAAAACACTTTTATTCCTGTGACAAAATGATGTAAAAGGGCTACCGATTGGAAAGACAACGGCTGTGGTCTTAATAAGGTCTTATGCCTTATGTGCATACGGGAAACCACTGAAGACTATCTTTAGAGCTGCCGATTGTGGGATTCGAACCCACTATCTCCTGAATACAAGCTCAGAATTGCGTGGTCGTAGCCGCGTGGACAACTCGTTCCGTCGCAAAAAAATTGATTTTTACTTGAAAATACTGAAATTTATCTATATAACACTCAATAAAATTTGCTCTAAACGTTGCTCCTTACATTCATAACATAATAGGACAACGCACGTTTACGCCGAGTTAGTCCCCACACTCTCACCATTCAGAGAATAGTCGGACGCGCAGTGGCTAGCCTCCCAATTAAATGACAGATGGTAGAGCTTGAGGTGGTTCAGTGTGTGATCTCATTCAGTAAGGAATTGAGATCGAGGAGTACAGTTAAGTTCTATGAGTATGCACCGAACGATGAGGGAGATCAGAGCAGTGGCTGAACCGGACCTCGGTTCACTCTTTCATGTTTTACACATACAAGAATCATATTCTTTGGAGGTCTTGTTCATTTTATATGCTCCTTCACTTGTAACAATCGTCCGGTTCACTAGAGGAACAGCAAGGTTCCGGTCTCTGGGATTATTTTATTTTCCTTCTCCTTCCTTGATTGTCATTCTCTGGGGAGGTTTTTGTGCCCTAACTCTGTTAAGATAAACGCATTTTTTGGGCGTGTGTCATTCTGCCTTTTTCCATACTTTTGGCATTTTAAAACGCCTTTCTATGAAATTTGCCACGAGCTACAAATCCTTGGGCCTGTATTTAGGCTGGTTATATCGCAAGTAGGAAGATATTTCCTTTCTGTTTTTATGATGTTCCGTGCATTGACTGTGCCAGGTTTTATTAGGTCTATGTGACGTTTCGCCAGCCTGTTTATGATTCCTTATTTTATTGATGCCATGTTTTAACCCCGAGCTGATTTTGTTCCCATATCCACGATTATGCCCTCGTCCTCGGCTCACGTTTTTCTTTCTTTGACTCCATAGCACTTGGCGTACGAAGTATGTTTCGTGTATTTGTATGCATATTATTGTGTTCCTACATGAGCCTTTAGAGGTACTGTGTCCCTTCTCTCCGTTGGTGAATTCTGTACATGAACAATTCGAGGCCCATTACTATGATTCTTTCTCTGGCTCAGCTTGTTTAAGAGTGGTTTTCGCTACTCGGAGCTGTTTGCAGGAGACCATGTTCTTAGGTTATGCGTGTTGACGTCAGTTATGGTTATGTCCTTATAAGACATTTAAGGCAGTGAGTTGTGATATGAGTAATCCGCTCTATGTACTGTCCCTGAATAATGAGCGAGCGTTTAGTTCATGATTTGGTCTGTTTTAAAGCTGGTTCTGGATGTGTGAGTGTTGTGCGCGTTCAGTAAATCGTATGCCATTGCTGCTTGGGAGGAATATTATTCTTTTAATCTTATTCCTTTTATTATAATATTATTGTTTTCATCTTACGTGCGGTTATCGTTATTTTTTCCGCTTTTTTAGTCAATGCCCTTTTATGTATATGATACGACACAGTAAACTTATGTTTTTTTTAATTTTTAGCCAGCCAGAGTCTATTTAGTATTTTGTGTGCAGACCATTGACTTTTCTTCCTGAATAATGGATCTCAGTTTACGTCACTCATGCCCTATCCTCCTTGGCATTGTTTCTTTTGGTTTCTCTGCGTTAATTATTGTGGCTGTGTGGGTAGATTAAAAATAGGTTTATTGTATTCACATGTATCATCAACGAAAGGCTTAATATACTAATTGATCCTTATCTACCAGACTCCCAGTTTGGTTTCAGGAAACAGAGAAGCACAATACAGGCCGTGAAACTTCTAATGCAGGATATAGAAGAAGCATTGCGACATCCCAAGGGAAAGTACTATGCAGTATTCGTAAATAATAGAATAGCCTTTGACCTAGTGAACTGAAAGCTAATGGGAGAATTGAGAGACGTTATAGGGGAAAGCCACCCATTCACTTTGATAATACAAAACGTCATGAGATACTATTACAATGAAATTAGTAACAACAATATAAGGTCAAGGAAAATAAGGCAAAACAACGGTGTCATGCAGGGTGATCCTATCAGTCCTACCTTGTTTAGTACACTAACGGCAGATGTCAAATCAATTATAATTATAAACGATGATTCGAAGGCTACTTTGATCATGTATGCAGATGACACGATGATTGGATCATCAAACAAAGAAGAAGTGCAAACAGCAACAGCTGAACTAGAGAAATGATCTGAGATGAATCATCGTAATATAAATAAGGAGAAAACTGTCCAAATGGTATTCGTAAAAGGAGGGAGACAAGCAGCTGAAGACAGTATAATGCTAGAAGGTGTACCGCTTCAAGTTGTTAAGAAATACAAGTACTTAGGAATCACCATGTAACCGACAGGAAGTTCCTTCAGGATACATATTCAGGAAAAATGCGCATCAGCGATCAGAGCAACTTATAAAATAAGAAATATAACTTAGCTGTCAACTTTTACGGCTATGAAACTCTCTCACCGTGCAATAGAGCCCATAGTCACCTATGGTATTGAAATAATATGGGGAAAGCTGTCATTTAGTGACTTAACGGAAATTGAGAAGGTGAAGGCGTATTTCGTGAGGGGAGCAAGTGAGCAAGGCATCACCTTCTAGGCTAGTTTATGTTCTTATGAGGGAAACCTTGTTCATAGAAGACATACGATTAAAACCCTCTTTACCAGCTACTAGATCAAGCCAGAAGCTTCAACGACAGAGAGAGGCGAAGAGAAGAGATAGAAGAGGAGTTCTACAGCGCAAGCGCTGTATGTGACACAAACTGGACCAAAGAAGGTCAAGGCATGTTGTTACCGGGCTAGCCATACATGGCTTTCACCACTGTATTTGCAGGAGTACCATCTTTTATAAACCAAACAATGAGTGCGTTTGCTCCCTCTGTGATCAAAAGTGCAGTTTATATCATATAACGGAATGTCCGGAAAGGGTGAAATCAATTAGCGAATATAGTAGGGAACTGTTATGAACTGAGAATATAAAAAATTGCTAATTTGTAAATGTTTTCACTGGGTTAAATAATGCTCTTTCGTGCGCACTTTAATAAATTATTATTGTGAATAGTTTCCTTTATTTTCCTTATATTTACTAAACCCGGTAAACTGGGGGTTTAAATAAGCCGGAGCTTTATGTTGCCTATATTCTCAAAATCATTTCTGATGTGTTTTTGATGAGCTCTGATATATATTACGACAAGCTTGTTTAAGCATGTGTTTTATAATTTCACAAGATTTGTGAGTATTAATCCCTTATCCATTACTTGATTTCTGTTGACCTGCTTCATTATCTTATCCCCTGGTTTTGACTAATAAACTCTGTATTTCCCTTTAGCTTCCCTTTTCTTTGCTAGTATTGTTGATAGTTTCCTCGAGTTGTTATTTGCGACTTCTAACGGTTTCCACGTTTGTTCCAGGTGGAAATCCACGGGCCCTCAGCATTTTCTTCGACTGCTACAATTGTTCATCGATATATCACTGGGGAATCTTGTTTATTTCCTGTTGATTACTTGCTGGTTATTATCGTTATGTGAAGGTTTAGGTTACGGGTTCTACGGAGGACACGGAAGAAAACTACCGTGAGTGGGTGCAAACTCGGTACCGCATACTTACTTGTGTGACTGTGTTGTGCGTGTAGAAAGTGTGGACTGCGCCGCCGTTAAGCTGTTCAGTGAATCTATTCGAGAACTGCTCTAGGACGTAAGTAATTGGTTTAGGAGTGTGTGTAACTCACAGGTGTCAGAGTGAAATACTTGTGTGATTGAACATTGAAAAAGCAGAGTAGTTATCAGTGGTAAATAACAGTCCAGTGTTTATCTACTACTAAATCACCATCACGTCACAATGCAAAGTGTAGAGTTCCCTAATTTTGTGAGCCAGGAAATGCACATTATCCAGCTCAAGGCGTATAGTTGTGACGGGTCCGAAATTGCTTCTCTGAAGCAGCAAAACATCATAAGTGTAATACATAACCTAAAAATTCACCCGGCACGGAGACTGCTTATTACTAAATCAAGAGTTATCGTGAGCTTAAAGGTTTCTTGAACGTCTACACTTTAACTATTAAAATGTCAAAAGAATTGTAATATTAATGTGGTAATAATAATTAATAATGCCACGTGGTGTCTCCAAACAAGCGGAGAAGCTCTTTCGAGTTGGCGCTCATAGATGACCTGCGGATTGGGCTCTTCGGAGGATGAAACGTAATGTTCAAGGTTACTCACACAACGAGTCAGAGGAAATAATCTATGAAGGTTGTAATTCCAGCCAGGACGGGAATCGAATATGCAACACTTGTATGATAACTAATAAACCAAGGACCCGTACTGGTAAGTATGGATGTTGAAGTTTTGAAGTGCAGAAAAGCGTCCATTCCATATAATATGAGTAGAAAGTAAAAGAACTCTGCTGATATACACTGCTGTTTGTAGAAAGTGAAACACAAAGACTGAGAGCTGGGATCACAATACAATTTATTCCACATATTAGGGATATGACAAGACACAAATGATTACAATTACAGAACTGTACATGTACGGTGACCGTGGAAATTCAGTACAGCGTAGTGCCACAACGCGCTGCAATCAGAGCCACTAGACATCGTGGCATGCAATCAAAGAGCACCTGAATATGCTCCTGGGGAATACTGTGCCACGCGGTTTGTAGGCGCGTCCATTAATCATCAACAGTGGCTGCAGGAGGACCTTAACAAACAAGGTGCCGACCGACCATATCCCAGACATGTCCAATGGGTGACATATCCGGTGAACGGGCAGGCCAGGGAAGCAGTGGTATCCGTCGTTCTTCGAAGAAGGCTTGCACATTCCTCACGACATGCGGCTGGGCATTGTCCTGCTGGAATATGGCGTCTGGAACGGCCTGCAGGAGGGGCAATGCTTCGGGCTGTCAAACCTCCCTGATGTAGCTGTAGCTGTTCAAATTGCCCTCAAGACGTAGGAGGCGAGATCGCATGTTATAGGCAATTGCGCCCCAAACCATCACACTTGGCGTTTGTCCGCTGTGCCGCTCAACAATACAGTGCGCCTGATGGCATTCACCACGGCGGCGTCTAACGCATATGCGACCATCACTGTAGGACACGTTGAAGCGGGACTCTTCCGAAAACACTACATTTTGCCACTCAGCACGCCAGTGTCGATGTTCAGGTGCCCATTCCAGTCTATGGCGTTGGTCGTTGCTGGTCAATGGAAGCCGGAGCAATGGCATACGTGCAACCAGTCCGGCCCTCAGAAGACGGCATCGAACCGTCGATGCAGACATGCCCACACCGGTTGCAGTGCTTCAACATCGAGCGAACACCGTGCACAAACTGTTCTGTCCGTTACGGCCACAATGGCGGTCACCTCGCGCTGTGGTCACGTTGTGTCGTCCAGTACCCTGTCGGCGCTGTGTAAAGCCCTCTTCTTTCCGCTGGTTCCACATACGCCTCGCCGTTGAAGCAGCGTACCCTGTACGAGCCGCAATATCACGGTACGACAGACCCATCTCCCGGAGCCCTATCATTCTGCCCCGTTCGAACGCACTCACATGCTGATATTCCCTTCTGTGATGTCGGCGAGACATTGCGGCACTTATGTACACGTTTCCACTTCGTATGACGGCTCCGCACTGACTGAGCGTTGCATAACACTGCCCTGACCGGTCACACACAGAAGGGCACTGCTGGGCCTACGTGCAGGCCATCTCTCTTCAGTTTTAAACACTTATTATGGTTCCACTGTTCTACATGTCCTCTGATTTTGGCGTGTTTCAGACCGTTGCTTCTGAGTGTTTTGACTTTCTAAAAACAGCAGTGTATTTTTTATTTACCGACAGCATTAATTAAAACTCAGCCTCAGATCTTGTGGTAGAGTAATACGGAACTTCCAAATTTGCGAAACGGAAGCCTAGATAGCATCAAATTAAAATTCCTGCACATGGTAGCTAAGACCATTTTTAGTGCCATTTTTAGAAAATGATATTCTTTCGTGGCGTCGACCTCTGCAGATCTTTTGCCACTACATTCACCACATACTGTATGATAAGAACATGCGTGTAAGTGTAATTGCGGAAGTGTAGAGTGTTAAATGTCAGAAAAGGATCGTTAAGGACGACACAAACACCCAGTCCCCAGGCCAGGGATATTAATCATTTACAATTAAACACCGCTGACTCAGCCAGGAATCGAACTCGGGGCCGCCGTGTGACAGACGGACGCGCTGCCTCCTATACATTTAGTGCCGTACTCTATTACGAGTAATGCTCAGATGGTAGAACAGTGATGTTAATAAAAATGATTTATCAAAAAATAACTGCAAAATAGAGGAGTCTCTGTGGCCCAGGCGTCAGCGCGCTGGTCTCTGACAGCTGGGTTCTGAGGTTCAAATCCCGGTCACTCCGCGTAAGATTTATGCTGGAAAAAGCGGAGGCGGGACAGGGTTTTATCCGGGTTCTCCAGTTTTCTCCGTCATTCCAGCGACACTCTGCAGTATCATTTCCCTTGATCTGTCAAACGTTAATCATTATCACAGAGTAGTGCGAGAGGCTTCGGCAGCCGGCAAAATTCCTAACCTGGCCGCTAGATGGGGCTTCAATCATTCCATTCTTGACCCGGTGGAATGACTGGAAACAGGCTGAGAATTAGTTTTAACTGCAAAATATGCACTATATAATATTTATAACATTAATTCATTTTACTTTTCACCTTATAAAACGGTAGGGGCTGCCTGGACGAGGCGGTAAAGGCGTGCTCGGTTAGCCCGGAAGGACATGGGTTCGAATCCCCGTCAGGAAGTCGTAAAATGTAAGATATGAGATTCCCACTTACGGACGTGCACATGGCCCTGAGGTTCACTCAGCCTACACCAAAAATGAGTACCAGTTTTAATCCTGCGGGCAAAGGCGGCCGGGCGTAGATCTAACCACTCTAACCCATCAAGTGCCGTGGTTACGAATAGTGGAAGCCTTAACCTTCCACCCCTTCAAGGGCCTTCATGGCCTGTAAGGAGATGACTTTGCTTTTATAGCCTACCACGATAGACTACACAAATGTGCTACTACCAATATTTAGAGGAGAATTGAACGCGTGTGTTTCAAAATGCTACATAAAAAATCAATCAATACTGATCTGCATTTAGGGCAGTCGCCCAGGTGGCAGATTCCCTATCTATTGTTTTCCTAGCCCTTTCTTAAAAGATTTCAAAGAAATTGAAAATTTATTGAACATCTCCCTTGGTAAGATATTCCAATCCCTAACTCGCCTTCCCATAAATGAATATTTGCCCCAATTTGTCCTCTTGAATTCCAACTTTATCTTCATATTGTGATCTTTCCTACTTGTAAAGACGCCACTCAAACTTATTCGTCTACTAATGTCATTCCACGCCATCTCTCCGCTGACAGCTCGAAACATACAACTTAGTCGAACAGCTCGTCTTTTTCTCCCAATTCTTCCCAGCCCAAACTTAGCAACATTTTTGTAACGCAACTCTTTTGTCGGAAATCACCCACAGCAAATCGAGCTGCTTTTCTTTGGATTTTTTCCAGTTCTTGAATCAGGTAATCCTGGTGAGGGTCCCATACACTGGGGTCTTACCAGAGACTTATATACCCTCTCCTTTACATCCTTACTACAACCCCTAAACACCCTCATAACCATGTGCAGAGATCTGCATCCCTTATTTACATTCCCATTTATGTGATTAGCCCAAAACTAATACTCGTAAAAATTATTGGAGGAAATTACTTTGAAATTTATTGCTTAATTCTTCAACTGATTACGGAATCACTAGAACGTCTAAGTCTGTATAAAAAATTCAAAAAGCGTTTTCAAGAACTGGAAAACAAATTTTAATATTCTACTGTGCTCATTAAAGCAATGCCTACAAATGTGTTATTCGATAATTGGCAGACATCTGAAAATACTCTGTTCTTTCATTGTCCCTTCGTTCGCCCATAGGAACGAGAAGATATTGACCTTACCTGATACACGATGTATCACCAAGTTCTGATAGATGGGGCTGGTATACCAAATCAAAAGAACCTGGAAATCCTGCTATACTGAGACGAAATAAATCTGGAAAGCCGTATGCATGATCAAGGACTTTGAGAACGATTGGGTTAAGTCCTTTGAAAACCTGAATAACTGTGTAAATTGCTAGTTGTAGTTACTTTATTCTTCTTGTGACATACAATTATTATCTTACAACAAATGGCAGTGGAAACTGCCAGTAAACAAACGCTTTTGATTATGTGTGGTAGAAAGGAACAACAAACAAAAACCAAGCACTTCAAATGGATTAAATATTATGTGTGAATGATAGCAATATAGTATTATATTTCGAGTAACATCGATGCAGGAACTTGCTTATTGACTTACCCTCGTATATTAAAAGTAAATTCATTTATGAAAGATCTGGGTTCAGGTAATCTTCTTTGATGAAATCAGCTGCTCTCTCTGCAACCATATAGGTAGGAACTTGCAAGTGCCCGCTTATAATTTGGGGAAAAACAGAGGCATCTACAACACGAAGATTCTCAACACCATGAACCTTAAGTCTGGAGTTAACTACAGCTGTCTCGTCCGACTCTGGTCCCATCTTACATGTCCCACACTGATGATAGATAGAAATTGAGAAGTTCAACAAAGCACAGCGCCAGTAGTCGTCAGAATCGAATTCGTAGGCCTCACAAAGTGGAAGAGGTTTATCGTAAAACGCAGCTCCGATATACTGTAAGGCCGGCGCTCTGCTAATCTCCATCACTTTCCGGATCCCTGCAATCTGGATTTGAATATCCTCTTCTTCGGAGAAGGCGTTGGGGTTTATAAGTGGTGGCGTATTTATGTCGCTGTCTTTCAGAGTAATTCTGCCTCTGCTCTTTGGTCTCATTTGGAAGGGAAATACTTGATATGCAGGTTTGTCTTGGATGGGAGCTATGTGATCAGCATACAAGGTCATATTTAACCCATAGGCAGTTGCGTACAGAGGGTTCTTCAGAAGAGCAGTTGAGAGATATAACACCTCAATATCCGGCCAACCGGGAGTGTTGTTTCGTAGGTCATGGTAAGAAACTACTTCAAAACCCAAGTTACTAGTGAAAGGCCCATCGTTGTTTACATAGTAATCGTAGAAATTACTTTGGTCACCCAATACTTCCATTGGAGTGGGGATTTTGCTCTCGTTCACCGTGAACAGAAGTGCGAGGAAACCTATGTGGTCCATCAGGTTGTAGCCTACCTTCAGGTCCTTAATGACCTTGACACCCAGTTCCTCTAGATGATCTTGGGGGCCGACACCAGACAACATTAGCAACTGTGGAGAGTTGATTGCCCCGGCACAAAGAATCACTTCCTTCCTCGCACGTACCGTGTAATCCTTTCCATCCTTCGTATAAATTACCCCATAGGCTGTGTTCGTGGATTCATTGATAAGAACCTTCTTCACCAATGCTCTCTTCTTCAAATGAAAATTCTGTCGGTCGCGAAGAGGATATAAGTATCCTCTACTTGCTGTCCAACGAGAACCATTTACTGTTGTGGTCTGAAACCGTGCAAATCCCGTTTGATGTTTACCGTTATAATCTACCTCCGGATTTCCAGTTTCCAGTCCAGCTTGTAGTAAGATATTACCCATTTCCGATCTATATGGAGGATAGCTGACTTTGACATTACCTCCTGTTGAACGAAACTCACTGTCTCGTAACTCTGGGATCTGCAAATCTTCTATTTTCTTGAAGTAAGATAGGACGTCCTCGTACCCCCATCCTGGATTGCCCATCTCCTCCCAGTTGTCGTAATCTTTACTGTTTCCCCTCACGTAAAACATATAATTGATGAGCGTGCTACCTCCAACACCTCTACCACTGGGGTAGTCCATTTGCCTGTTGTTAAGTCCTGAAAATTTACTTTCTGATGGCGTTGTTTCATATTGCCAGTTTGCGTCTGTCGTCTGAAACTGGCCAATCAAATACGGAATGTTCATGACTTCCGTCCCCTCACCTCCGGCCTCTAGAAGAAGAATCTCCCAGTCTTCTACCTCTGAGAGTCTGTTAGCAAGTACACTGCCAGCAGGTCCCGAGCCGACTATGATGAAGTCGTACGAATCTTGCTCGCTGTTGTCGTCGCAAGGTTCTTGCATTGCGGCGCGCTCTCGTTCCATAATGGCAGGGTATACGGTAGCGAAGTTCGGTGTTTGACTATGGGCACATCCCAAAAGTGCTATCGTCACAGCGAGGGTTAACAGGGCTGATCTGACGAACATGGTTCTGTAAAGAATAAACATGATAATGAATATTAGACTTTAAGAATAGTTTCCAAAAATTTGTTTTTCACTAGGGAACCAACAATTTACTCATGGGATATTGGAAAACCTATTTGTAAGACTGAGAAGCCTGAAGGCTATCAATTCTGATTTCTGATATTCTCAGCGGGTTAATCCAATTATTGTCCTATAATAAATTCTATTTTTTTATTCTAATATCCCGAACAGGCTTTTCTAGCAAGTGGATATACCCATCTCAAGTACTGAACTGTTACTACAATTTGCTAAAGAATGATTTGCAGTTAAGGAGACATTCATCAACCTTTAAATAAATGACCAAAGATTATAAGCCACTTAATTATAATCTGCATTACACATCTAAAGGACATAGTAAATTCAAAAGTACTGCAGAACTACGTAAGTAGAGGAGGTAATTCACAAAGTGCTGGCAGTTGACGGGTAATTATCCCAGATACGTATAATATTATGAGCAGTGGACATTTTCGATGGTCATTTGAAAGGTTTCTTAGTATTTTTTTCAGGTAACCGGAATAATATAAGAGGGAACCACATTTCCCTTTGAGTAAATGAAATGACCATAAATATATCTCTCGGTCATGGCCATCCATCAACGGTGCTAATTTCAGATGACCACCATCCACGAAACATAGCCAGCACGGTTGCTAGGTAACATTGTCTGACCATCCATCCAAGCCATATATGCAGCCTGCTCAAGTTACACTTCCATCTCATATTTCGTAACGCAAATGTTTAGATCATCCCCAGCCGTAAGAAATATTTTTGTGAATATAATTCACAATGTACAGACTTTAGTAGATGACAATATGAAGACTACTTTTGCGGGAAAGCCTTTGCGAACGTGTTCATTGCTGAACTTGCAGGAGATGCAATGTGTTTAACTGGTCTTCAGTGCTCTGAAAACGGCAAAACATCTTAGAAACTAGGTAAAATGTACATATATGTAAATTTCTCCGCATCCGGCCCCGCCGTGTAGAGGTAGCCTGCCTGCCTCTTACCTGGCTGCCCCGGGTTCGATTCCCAGCCAAGTCAGGAATTTTCACCTGAATCAGAGGATTGGTTTGAAGTCCAATCAGTCTACGTTATTTCCCCTGTATATACATACGGTATGTATGTACGTAGCCTATGTATGTTCAGTCTTCAGCCCTAAGGCTGTTTGGATCCTCAACAGCTCCGCCACCAGCAGAAATAGGTGGCCTAGGAATCACTGAAGAGACGTACTGTACCATTTTGTTCATTCATTAGTAAGCGATATTTAACGCAGAAGTAATATTGCGCACCGTGACGCCAACTGTAAGAGCGTGATGCCATATAGAACGCGGGAACTCAGGAGGTGATTCCCTAGGCAGGGTGTGGTTATGCACAAGTAAAACAAAAGATATGTGGGAGAAGGAAAGAAAGATAAGAATTCGTTTTGGGAAGTACCATACCACCCTAACAATATTTTAAGCGGGAATAGTCAGGTTCACCACATTACGGGAATCGAGTGATATCTCCTTTATCTGAAGGATTTCCAGAATGGTAAAAAGATGAAAATTATGTCCAGAATTTTAATTCTGTTAACAAGTAATGAGATTAATAACTACGTAATAATCCGACCACCGTGGGAAACGTTTTAGTGGCTGCATACCAAACTCAAGAGTGTTTCGAGGGACTTTCCCTCGCATCGCTTCGCTTTCTTCCCCCTATAAGGGATGAGAGATATGGAGGGAGATTGCTCATTCGATGGCGAGATTGCTAGTAGTGCGTGTCGCGTATCTGTCTGTATTTGCGCCAGAAACCTTGGTTTAGAACAAAGAATGTGATTACTTTAGTGCAGTTGTGCTAACGTTTATTCAGTGGATCGGTAATCTATAAACTTTCCAGTAATTATTCAATCGTATGATGGTATTTAGACGCTTTACAGTGAGGTCGCGAGTGCCTAATTAACCGACTGTAGACAATGCCGTACATATAGACTTCATCATGAAGCGGTACGGGTAAACCCGCAGATATATTGTGAAGTGCGGAAGAAGTGCAAGTATAAACTAAAGCCATTTGTGTTATTCCCGCTAGACTTATGAGTCTGAATCAGTCGAGCATGAGATAATGACAATTTGTTCGACCGATCAGGTTGCTGATTTCAGATAGTAAACATATTGCCGTCCGCCTCTGTGGTGTAGTGGTTAGCGTGATTAGCTGCCACCCCCGGAGGTTCGGGTTCGATTCCCGGCTCTGCCACGAAATTTGAAAAGTGGTACGAGGGCTGGAACGGGGTCCACTCAGCCTCGGGAGGTCAACTGAGTAGAGGTGGGTTCGATTCCTACCTCAGCCATCCTCGAAGTGGTTTTCCGTGGTTTCCCACTTCTCCTCCAGGCGAATGCCGGGATGGTACCTAACTTAAGGCCCCGGCCGCTTCCTTCCCTCTTCCTTGCCTATCCCTTCCAATCTTCCCATCCCTACACAAGGCCCCTGTTCAGCATAGCAGGTGAGGCCGCCTGGGCGAGGTACTGGTCATTCTCCCCAGTTGTATCCCCCGACCAAGAGTCTGAAGCTCCAGGACACTGCCCTTGAGGCGGTAGAGGTGGGATCCCTCGCTGAATCCGAGGGAAAAGCCGAACCTGGAGGGTAAACAGATGATGATGATGATGATGATGATGAAACAATGATGTTTAATGTCAAAGTACTGATTTTTGTCTCATAATTTAAATAAAAGTACCGGGAGTGATGTGCTGTTAATAAATTAGGCATTTCCTTCTAGTGAAGGCCTGTGCCGTGTTTCGAGAGACGTGTGATAACGAGACCTTCCGACCACAACCGCAAGAAGACGACCTCATGAACGAGCCATCCTTCAAGAAGACGGCATCATGAACGAGCTACCCATGGAGACTGGACCCAGAGGATCGACCCAGGACCACATTGCTATCATGATGGGCTGAGCAGTCACAGCCTAACCTGGTTTATGATTTTTTTGTGGGTTGGGGGAGGCTCCACTGGCTAGACGTACAGGCCAATGTCCTAACCATATACCCCGGGAAGCCGCAGCCATTTTTGAAAGCCAAATGTTCCAAGGGAGTCTTTCTTCAGGCAGAGAGTTATTTATGACAACGATTCTTTCCTTGTCTCTCTTTTTCTTTCCCCTTACTTGTTAAGATGGAGGTGTATTAGTATATATGATATCTTGACAGTGGATTCAGATTATGAGTTTATCTAATATTGTAAAGGTTGCCCAGGAAATATGGGTTCACATACATAAACAGTATATATTTTTATATGTGGTAGGGTAAGATATGGCTTTAGTGTTTGGTTCAACTTAGTCGTCGCTTGTAACATGCTGAGTTGGTGTTTACATGTAAATATTTCCCCAAAATGTGAGGGAACCTTTAGTAATATCGTTATTTCTGCGAAACCTCCCTAATCCTGCCATCATGTTTTATTTTATAGGTCTATGTGTGCTGTTCCATATAAAGGACCTATTTTTGGTTCACTGATCGACTCATACGCAAGACATCATCAGACTATTTTATTCTGTAACGTCATTCGTTCTGTTCTGTAAAAATTATAGATGCAAGCTTTTATGGCAGTTATCTTTGCACTACGAGTGTGATCCATTGTAAAAAAAAAGGCATTGTGATAACTATTTTTCTTTATTAATCGGATATGCTTTGTCTAGTAAAGAGTCAAATAATAATGGAGTTCCTCATTTCCGTAATTAGTTTAATAGTATGACATTCTTGTCCCATGTTACTCTCGTCACAAGAACCCCAACTCGACCGTCTGCCGGTTGCAGCTAGGCTGGTGTAGTTATTTGTTGACAGGTAAGCCGGTAAGTTCGGTAATGCATTACTGTTTATGCCCTGTAGGGTATACTACTAGGGAAAAGAGGAATTAAGTAGTTTCCCGTTGCTTTCCTCATCGAGCCAGAAATTGCTACTACATGTCTCGTTGCCAAGCCCATTGAAATGCATGCACCAGCCGGCCGTATGAGCAACATTTTCACATCATTCATAGCAGGGACTGGCTGCATAAGGAACAGCATTACTGGCATTGCTCATACCTCTGTCACTTTCAAACAGTATTGTCAAAGCCACAGGTAAGACAGAGACAGATCAATGAAAGTAACAAAATTGCTCTAACCTTTACCACACGACATAGTGCACTTTAAACACTAGGTCCCGCCAGCAAAGGTATTATGTAAGTATGTATGTGTGTATATTCTGCATAACCTCCTAAGCCGCTGGAACAATTTCAGCCAAACTTGGTACACTTATGACTTACTATATTGAGACAAGCATTGTGGGGGTAAGCCACCCCAAGTACCCTCAGGGGGGTGGGTTAGTGAGAAGGAGTGACAGATAATAATAATAATAATAATAATAATAATAATAATAATAATAATAATAATAATCATCATCATCATCATCGAAAATAGTGTCGAATCCATACCTTTCGGGGTTGTTGAGATGAACAGTGACAATTCGGTTGTCGTTTAATTGCAAATTCAGACCCCATAGGCATAGTGGATGAGAAGGGGTGAAAAATTATCCAAAAGTGACCGGGATTGTGGCTGTATATTTGTATTTTCCATCATAGCTCTCAACCAAACTTTGCACAAATATGGTTTACTGTCTGGAGGCATGACAACCCTAGCATCACTAGGGGAGCGGGTGAAATGCAAAAATAATTGAAAACGAACGATATTAGCTTCGAATCAGTGGTTTTCGGGGCCACTGACATGAACAGTGACACTCTTAATGTCGGTTAAGTCGAAGTTGAGAAGGGAGAGACAAAGAATGTCCAAAGTGACGGAGATTATGTATGAATGGTCATATGCTCCAGCATAACTGTCAACCAAACTTCGTACACATATGACTTACTGTCTGGAAAAGAAGGACATTCCAGTCAAGACACCGCTAGCACCCGTAGGGGCGGGGGTGGAAAGGGGACGATATTTAAATGTAATAGAAAACGGCCGATATGACTGTCTCACTGAAATAAATAGTGAGACTCCAAATTTCGTTTGATACCTATTTCAGCCACACCGGCATGCAGGTGAGATGGGATGAAAAATAAAAATCCAAACTGACCGAGATTATGGATGAATTTGTGTATGTTCCAGCATAGCTCTCAACCAAACTTGGTACACTTGTCAACTACTATCTCGAAAAAATGCTGTGGGTAAGACACCCCTAGCACCGCTAGTGCAGGGGGTAAAATATTAACATAATCGAAAAAGGCGATATGAGTGTCTAATCAATAGATTTCTGGGTCGTTGAGATGATATGCTACATTCGGGACGCCTTTTGAGTCATAGTTCAGCCCCAGTTGGAATGGAGGTTGGGAAGAGGTACAAAATAATATCCAAAATGATTGAGGTTTTAGATGTATGTTGCAGGATACCTCTTATCCGAACTTGGTATACATATGACTGATTATATGAAAACTATACTGTAGTGGTTTACAATCCCAGCACCCCTAGTGGTGGTGAGGAGACTGTTACGTATAAATCATATAAAACGATCAATATTAGTATCGAATCCTTAGTTTTGAGTTTTTTTTGTGTTGATGCGGTAAATAGCGACACTCCGTATGCTGTTTAAGTCGATGTTCTACTCCTCATCTGCATGGAAGTGAGAACGGGTGAAAAGGAAAATGCCCAATGTGACCGAGATTATGGATTTATATGTGTATATTCCAGCATACCTCTCCACCAAACTTAGTACACACATGACTCACTATTTTGAAAAAAAAATATACCTCTTGTACCCCTGGTGAAGGGTTCAACCTGTAAAAGTAAGCTAAAACGACCGATATTAGCGACAAATCTATAGTATTCGGGGTCGATGAGATGAATTATGACACACTGGATCCCGTTTAAGTCCAAGTTCAGCCTCTGATGCTTGTTCTTTTAAGGGGCCTAACATCGAAGGTCATCGGCCCCAGTTCAGCCTCTACCGACATGGAAGTGCAGAAGGGATGAGAAAGGAAACGTCCAAAATGACCGAGATTTGTGTTGAGTCCACAGCTTTCGGAGTCCATAGCCTGGTTGGCGACAGTTGAGATCGTTTACGTCATATACAGGGTGAAGCGTAATTCGCGCACTCGGGCGTCGCAGCGCGACTCCTCACATGCCAGCAATAAAAAAATGTCTCTTACAAAATTTCGTCTTGCGAGTATATCCGGCAGAAAAACGACGTTGAAGAGTAGCAATCTGGCAACACTGTAACCACATGTATGGTAACTACCTCTGTCAACAGGAGTTAGTCGTACTGGACAGTTGGTGCAGTGGATAGAGTTTTGGGTTACCATGCAGGAGGTCGAGTGGTCGATCCTGGATTCAGGCGTATGTTTTTTCTTTCGTAAATGTAGTACAGGTGGTATGGTATCTGGCATCTTAATCGTCAACAGCGATTGCAGTGGGCCCTCTAGAAACCATTTGCACTTACATACTACGATCCTAAAAATGGACGAACAATCGTTTTCATTGGTCAGCTTTGAAAGGCGCCCTTTCCACGTCGTGAGGGTGAATTTATTCGCACCACTTTATCTACTAGATGTGAAACCTGTTTGTTTCAGCTGTCTATTTCTTATTAGTCTAACCAGGTACTTGTTGTTTAAGCGTTACAAAATGTTGTAAATGTACGATACATGTCACCTCAGAAACGGTGTCTTACTGTATTACAGTAGGTAATGTCAGATGGAAATTAGCAAATAAAAAATGCGCCTCAACCCAGGATCGAACCATCGACCTCCTGCATGCCAACCAAAAACTCTACCCACTGCACCAACTTTACACCAGGACGAGAACGTGCTGACAGCGGTAGTTACCCTACATATGGTTACAGTGTTGCCAGATTGCTACTCCTCAACGTCCGTTTTCTACCGGATATACTCGCAAGACGAAATTTTGTAAGAGACATTTCTTTATTGCTGGCTAGTGAGGAGTCGCGCTGCGACGCCCGAGTGCGCGAATTACGCTTCACTCTGTATAGGGCAAGGCTTAAATACATACAGTTATTATTTACATATATTATTTGTTTTAAAAAGGATGAAATACTACCCAGACAACTTGGTCTCCCAGAAGGAAATAGTTAAAAGCGAAATAATGTCAGGCCAAAACTTAAATGATTCTAAACCTACAACAGATTTTGCAAAACATCGATCAATGTCACAATTAAAAATTCTACAAGAATTCACTTCAAATAGGTAACAGGAAGTGGAACAGGGTAACTTTAATGTTACACGTCAAATAATATACCACTAGGTCTGTAAATATCTTCTATTTGACTAACAGTTGAATGTATTTGTAAATAGGTCTATGTCATCATCATCATCATCATCATCTGTTTACCCTCCAGGTTCGGTTTTTCCCTCGGACTTCGCGAGGGATCCCACCTCTACCGCCTTAAGGGCAGTGTCCTGGAGCTTCAGACTCTTGGTCGGGGATACAACTGGGGAGTATGACCAGTACCTCGCCCAGGCGGCCTCACCTGCTATGCTGAACAGGGGCCTTGTGGAGGGATGGGAAGATTGGAAGGGATAGGCAAGGAAGAGGGAAGGAAGCGGCCGTGGCCTTAAGTTAGGTACCATCCCGGCATTCGCCTGGAGGAGAAGTGGGAAACCACGGAAAACCACTTTGAGGATGGCTGAGGTGGGAATCGAACCCACCTCTACTCAGTTGACCTCCCGAGGCTGAGTGGACCCCGCTCCAGCCCTCGTACCACTTTTCAAATTTCGTGGCAGAGCCGGGAATCGAGCCCGGGCCTCCGGGGGTGGCAGCTAATCACGCTAACCACTACACCACAGAGGCGGCTGTAAATATGTACATATTAATATAATAGGAATATTTGTTTATGTCATTTAACGACCAGGCTATCCCTATTCGGTTGGAATTAATAGTTCTTGTAACTTCAGTGATTACTATATATTTTAAACAGAGAAGGGAAATAGGGATTAAGTTGACAGAATTGCTCTTGTGTTATTTAACGTTATGAATGTCTGTTTGTCTGTTCCATCATCACGGCGAAACAGATCTCGACCAAACGTCACATTTAGAGTATACTCATCCCGGAGAAGGTTTTGATATGCATATGATTTTTTAAAACAATTGAATAGATTATAGGAAAACCAGAACAGTCTTCGTCCATTTTCTCTAATACTATTGATTTCCTGTAAAATCCGCGGACTGCATGTGAAGCGTCTCTTTATTATAAACAACTTTTGTTATGTTCGTAATTTAGCTTACTCTTCAAATGACGGAGAAAGTTACTATTTTCTGCGGGTATCAAGCTCTGCACTGAGCGACCGTCAGACCGACAAGGAACCTACAGGTTACCATGGCAACGTCTCTGACTGCATGCCAGCAGGGAAGTAACGTATTATCATTTCGTCATCATTCCTGTAAACTCGTGGTTGCTCCTTGCGTAGAAAGCAGGAGAGACATCAATCGGCCATTCTGCGGGATATAGGTGGAATATCGTTGGAGGTTATAACCGTCCTCGAATAGCTTAAGTAATAATATCATAAGTCATCTTATCTATTTACCAAGAATCCCTACGCCTAAATTTCTCCTCTCTTACTGCTTTATTATTTCCGTAACTCATACCTTCATAATTTATTGAGGGACATTTTATTTTCCAACATATCCACTTGGTATTTACATATTTGTCATATCCGGCTGTCCTCAGATATAATCCTACTTTCTATTAATTTCAACTTTCTTTACTGTATTACTTCCTTCCTTAATTACTCCGTACGAGTGCGAGTGCTAATCCTGAAACCTGGAAACTCTTTTCTTTAAGGAAAAATTCCAAGCTATACAAGTATATAATTTTCGGCCCCGGAAAATATCAAAATACGGATGCAATTTAATGACGGTGCAGCGTTCAGTTCAGTGAAGGCTTGCGATGGTTGTAGCGGCACGACATGTTGGTGACGCTGCCGGCAAAGTAGGAAGTCCAATAAAAGGAAGTGATGTAGAATCTTGCAGAAATACTGGGTGGAATGTTGCAGGGCAATTTCCGAAGTTCTGAAAAATTCTCCCTGCTTCTCAGGTTACATATTGTATCTCCCACCATTGGCGTGGCGCTCTGACCTTTTACGGCTGGATGCCCTTCCTGACGCTAACCCCTTTTGTAGGGATGTAATTACTATTGCGTGTTTCTCTTGTGGTTAGTAATGTGATGTGTTGAGTAAATATGAAGAGGAGAGTGTTGGGACAAACACAAACAAGCTGTCAACGAGCCAGACGAATAAATTACACGCGATTACAATCGCCGACCAAGCCCGGAATCGAACCCGGAACCTTGTGAACCGAAGGCCTCAATGCTGACCACTCATCCAAGCGGGGCAGATTTTAAATGAGTATATATACAGTATATTTCATAAACTTAACATGTTGCAGACGTGAAAATTGGTTTTTGTAATCTCCTTTAAAAATATGGAAACACGTACTTTTGTTTTCGGAAAATCAACTAAGCTGGAGATCAAAAATAGGTGAAGAAGGAGTTGAATTCTCTTTATGAGGATACTTATATCTCAATAATTGAGATGTTACAGGCGTGAAAATTGGCATTTGGAATCTCGTTTAGAAATAAATAAACCCTTACATTTTGACTTAAAAGAGGACAGTTTCTCACATGTAGAGTTCCATGTCACATGTTTCAGATTTAGCTCTGCCAGTAGCCTGGTCATCTTATCCCCAAACGTCAATGCCACAAACATGGTTTACAAATAGATTCTGGGGTAAATGAAATGCAAATTTTCGGTGAGTTTTTATACTTTGGGGATGTTCAGATAATGTATTAGTGCAGTGCCGGGGAACAATTAACTTTTATTAACCTGCGAAATCCTCTCGAGCGAAGCCGTGAGTAACAGCTAGTAAGAAATAAAGTAGTCCCATACCTTCTGTACTTAAGTGAACACGATTGTACTGTAAGATGGTTTGAATATGTAAACCGGGTGCGTAGAAAAAATACCAAGACAGAAGAAGGAGATGAAGTTCAAGGGAAAGAAAGCGAGAGGGAGATCTAGAACAAGGTGGATCGATTCAATAAAGAGG
This sequence comes from Anabrus simplex, assembly GCF_040414725.1. Taxonomy (NCBI): domain Eukaryota; kingdom Metazoa; phylum Arthropoda; class Insecta; order Orthoptera; family Tettigoniidae; genus Anabrus; species Anabrus simplex. The sequence goes on along the minus strand of NC_090265.1, from coordinate 1,700,819,777 downwards.
AGTGTAAGAAAAAAATCCTGCACTGGGACGAAAAAAAAATTTCAAGACCCCCAGCAGAAATCAGTTAATGAACTCCTGCTCGTACATTTATGCTACGATTTGGCCTGAAAATATTATTGGCTTATTCATTTTTATATACGACTTATGAAAAAATAATCGTTGTAATATCGAATGAAGTTTATGAGTTATAATTTTTGAGACTGAGGCCACAGTACTAGTTGCAAATAGAGGATCGCGGCGACGTTCAATAAATTCACAGAGGCTTGCAGACTGAACGCTGAAAGTCAAAGCGGTCTATAATGATAGTGCATGTATGTACTTATGTATGTTTGAGAACCTATAAATTATCCCACTTTTGGGTGTAAAGTTTACTCTCTCGCTCTCTTTCCCTAGAACTTCTTCTCCATCATCTGTTTTGGAATTATTTTCTCCTCCATTCCTCCTTACATGTTCAGACGATTTTAATTTACTCCTTTCACTTCTCTCATTTAGGTTCTACATTCCAACCTCCTTTCTCACATCTTCGTCTCTCAGTCTGTCTTTCCTTGACTTTCCTATCATACTTCTTAGGTATTTCATTTCGCTCGCTTGAATTCTACCCTCCTCCCTACTTGTCACTGTCCAGGTCTCAGTAGCGTAGGTCAATGTGGGTGCATCATACATTGTGTACATTATCTTTTTTATATTTCCCTATTCCATACAACGTTTCTTACACTCTGGTAGAATGCATTGTCCTGTTACATCCTCTTGCTAATCTCCACGTCCAGCCTTGTATTTTGCATTAATTCACTCCCTAGGTACTTGAAACTGTCAACAATTTTAAAGGCTAAGATCACCAATTTCCACAATGCCTTTCCTCTATATTTGTCCTTTTGAAAACACCATGGTCTTAGCCTCAGCCAATATACGCTGGTATTTCGATTTGGCCCACTTATGGCTGCCTGCGTATCAATTTTGACTTTCCATTTCACTCTCCTCGGGAAACCGGCCCTAAAGTATATTAGGTGATCTGTGGCTGAGTTTTAATGTTGTTGGGTATAGATGAAATGTGTTGCAAAGGATCTTTTAATAAATATTTATTGCGCATGAGTATGCATAGTTAAAAATAATGTATTTAAATACTGTTTTTAGTGGCTAACTCAGTGATAGACCTCGTCATTTCGTTGCACTGTACGATATGATCTATTACGAGCCAACGTGACAGTACTTGGAGTGCAAAATTGATTTCATTTCTGACTACCTCTGTGGGGCTTGGAATACGGAGGCCTAAACTCTACCACTGATTCTCTGAGTCAGCCAATAAAAGGATAAATAATCGCTCAAGTGGCAGTGTGGTTTGGTTTACGTAGCTTTTAGCTTACATTCGGGAGATAGTGCGTTAGAACCCCCCACTTTTAGCAGCCCTGAATATAGTTTTCCGTGGTTTCCCATCTTCACTCCAGGCAAATGTTGGAGCTGTACCTTAATTAAAGCTACGATCGCTTTCTTCCCATTCCTAGCCTTTTTCTATCCCATCTTCACCGTAAGACCTATCTGTGCTGATGAGACGTAAGTCAAATTGTAAAAAGGAGAGAAGATAAATAATTAAATAATAAATAAATAATAAATAAATCAATAATCAATGTACTCACTGCAGACAGGTGGAACTGTGGTATTCGTTCTGGATGTACGGAAGTGAATACCGCGTTCTTCCTAATCAATAAATCTAAAAGAAGAAGTATTGTAACAAAACGTAGAACTAGCTCATTAAATCGTCAATGTTCATACTTTACTGGAAGCTCCCAACAACCTAGAATGGTTATATTTATCTGAATACCTTGGCGACTGTCTATTCCTATCTAACACGAGTAATGGTTTTTTTTCTACTATGTAGCTATCTCCCGCTGAACTGATAAATATTTATCATTCAGCCTACTTGTGTTTACGCTCTCTACTTTACAGAGCACAAAGGAAACCTAATAAGTAATTGTCGTGGCGAAGACACTGACGTTCCCTGTCACCTACGAAGCGATGACCTTCTTTCGGGACCGTGAAATAAGATTTGAGAAAATCACGTTTATTACTGTTACCCTCCATGCTGCTCTTCACCAAGATGCTATTGTAATAATAATAATAATAATAATAATAATAATAATAATACGCTGTCATAGAAGGGGAAGAGGTGATACCCTCACGTGGCCCGTCACAGGTGGCGGATAAGGGGGTCCTGACAGACTCATATTGAGGCAATTAACGGACATGTTGGTCAGACTAAATATCGAAGTGTTGGCTCTTCAAGAAGCCACACATAGGATGAAAATCACTTCGAGTCAGGAAACTACAGAATATAGAAAGGTAACCAGCAGTTCCTGTCCTTAATACACCATTACAATTTGTCACCGGGTTTGCAGTAAGGAGGAGTATAATAAATTCAGTTCTGAGTTTCACATCTACTTCCGAAAAAGAAAATAGTCAGCGCTAGCAATCAAATCAATAAGTAAAACTCATTCACTAACCAATGCTCACACACCTACAAATAATTACAAACAAAAAGACCCATAAAATGTGAAAGAATTCTTGAACCTACTAGAGGAAGTGGCATCCAAAATTCCTGTACATTCTGTCAGTATTTTTATTAATTAATTAATGCTACTTGCTTTACGTCCCACTAACTACTTTTACGGTTTTTGGAGACGCCGAGGTGCCGGAATTTTGTCCCACAGGAGATCTTTTACGTGCCAGTAAATCTACCGACACGAGGCTGACATATTTGAGCACCTTCAAATATCACCGGACTGAGCCAGGATCGAACCTGCCAAGTTGGGGTCAGAAGGCCAGCGCCTCAACCGTCTGAGCCACTCAGCCCGGCTGTCAGTATTTTGATGGGAGATTTTAATGCACAAAAATACGATGGAACGAAGTGCAGAAATCACCGTAGGACTCTACCCTGTCCATAAAATGGCCATTAAATTGGAGAATGATCAACGTCTGAGAAACATTTGATCTGAAGCTAATGTCAACTCACCTTCTAGCACGCCCGCAAAGAAAATAACCTGGAGGTCCCCTAACATCCATTTAGGAGGATTTCAGATAGACCATATGGCGATTACAAAGATAAACCAAAACGAGATAATAACGAAAAAGTCAAGAAATGTACCATGTACTCTGATCACTATCTATCTCTAATCGAAGTGAAGTTTCAGCCTAACAGACCCAAATGTAGATCACGAGGAAACCCAAGGATAGACACAGAGACTCTGAACAAAAACTCAAGCAGTTTCTTGGCCGATATCTCCGAGCAAAATGCTACTACTTGGTTAAACGTAAATACAAAGTCTTAAAACCAGCTAAGTGCACTAGCATGCCACCGAGGAAACGTAAGCGTAAGCGTAAGCATGGCAAGACCAGAATTTGCAGAAAAGCGAAATGATGTCTTCATTAAAAGTCAGAAGGAGGCATAAAGGATTATGCGATTCCAAAAACACAACCAAGGGAAGATAAGACTGCCAGAAATCGAGCAAGATTTCAAGAAAAGCAATACTAGGAACTTCTACAGAACCATTAAATAAGAACTGACGAGTTGTTGGACATCCACTCTCATTTTTAAATGATCGGATGAGACTTTTGAAATATTTAATGAAGGAAACTGTGCTCAGATCAGTTCAAACACCTTCTCAATTGCGAACCTCCTACCAATCAACGCAATTTTTAAACATCAGAATAAATCCAGATTTGGAATCTCGAACGATAGAAGAAGTTGAACAAAGAACAACAAAGCTCCAGGAGAAGATGGTATAATTGCCTAAATGTGGAAACAAGGTGGCAGAAACTTCTCTCAGGAGATTTATGAAATTCTTACGGATATCTGGACAAGTGAAACAATTCGTGAAGACTGTAAGTGTGCAGTAATTCAACCCATTACATGAGAAATATAATAAAACTGGCATAAATAAACTCAGAGGTATTTCCCGATAACAGTCACTTGCAAAATTGTTTCAAAACTCCTACTCAAGAGACTTGAATTGCAAATAGATCATTTGATTGGAGAATATCAGGCAAGGTTCAGGAATGCCAGGTCATGTGCAGCAGTGATTCTTAACCTCCAAACCACCCTACAAATTCGTAATATGAGGAAAACGGTGATTACTTTTGTGGACTTCAAAAGAGGTATATGACTCGATAGACAGACCGTTACTTTTCCTTTTACTGGAAGAATTTAAAGAAGACAGGAAAACCAGAGAATTAATCTTACAAACACTAAGAGGTACCGCTTCTAAGGTTCAATTGTCTGAATTGTCTGAACCTTTTTGTGTTTAAAACAGGAGTCCGACAAGGAGATGGGTTGCCCCTCTATTATTTAATCTTGTTTTATAATAAAAATCTTCCGGGCTGTTATGCCGTGGTCGACTCCTCTCGCTTCTCCCAGACGTTTCGACTACTGCTGCGGTAGTCATCTTCTGTGGCGTCGTGTAGATACGCTCTCCTGTATCCCGCTGGCGACTGGCGACGTTTCCTCGACAAAAGGATTCCCCAGATAGCCAAACTTACAACGAACCAATCTGGATTCGTGAAAAATTGTGGCACAACAGATGCAATCCACGCTGCACGGCTGTTAGTTGAGAAACACCATGAAAAACATCAGCCTCTTCATCTCGCTTTTCTGGATCTTGAGAAGGCCTTTGATCAGGTGCCACATGACCTAATCTCGTTAGCGCTACGAGAACATAGCATTCCAGAGCACCATGTTAAGTGGGTACAGATGCTCTACGTAGAACCTAGGAGTTATATTCAAGCTGCCGCAGGAGCTTCCGATGATTTCCGCATCACTGTAGGAGTACATCAAGGCTCTGCCTTATCACCACCGCTGTTCATTCTTGTGATGGACACTGTTACATCAGACCTGCACAAGCCAATACCGTGGATGATGTCATGTTGGCTGCTGAGAATAAGTCTGATATCCAGCGCCAAACAGAAGAGTGGAACAACCGACTAGCGCAATACGGCCTGCACCTCAACAAAAAGAAGACAGAGTACATGACTCGAGAATTTGGAACCATCCACGTTGATGGTGAAGATCTACCACGAGTAGAGATATTTAAATATCTTGGCTCCACACTCTCTGACGATGGCAGACTTACTGACGAGCTCAACACAAGGATACACGCAGCCTGGCTGAAGTGGCGAATGACAACGGGCGTCACCTGCGACCTCGTATAAAGGACCATTTGAAATCCAAGATCTACCGGACTGTTATCCGTCTCATCGCTCTCTACAGCACTGAGTGTTGGCCTGCTACGAAGGAGGTAGAACGACGACTAAGCGTCATGGAGACAAAGATGCTTAGGTGGACAGCTGGCATCACTAGACTGGATCATATTTCAAATGACATTATTAGGAAACGCTTTGGCGTTGTCGCGATCCAGAAGAAAATGCAGAAAAATCGTTTGCGCTGGTTTGGACATGTGTTGCGTGCAGAAAACAATACACTGGCAAAGTCAGCGTATACATTGGAAGTCGCTGGAAAGAGGCTCGAGGGACGACCAAGACAGCGATGGATCGATACAGTGCACAACGACCTGAAAGCTGTAAGACTACATCCTGACATTGCCCGTGACCGAATTAAATGGAGACAAGGAATCCACACATCGGACCCTGCCACCAGGCGGGACAAACTCTAAAGAAGAAGCAGAAGAAAATGCTACATGGCAAAATTTTCCAAGTGTCTAAATTCATGTACCTTGAAGAAGTCGTCCAACTTTGAGGACGGAATCGAAAAGCAAAGAATGAAAATATTATAAACAACGAAGAGGGCACAGACTTAATTGGAACATATAAACTAAAGGAATACACATCCCAAAATACAAAATTAAGGCATTATAACATTGTAATCAAGCCTGAAGCATTACGCTCATCTGAAACGCTGATGACTGTGGGCAGATCATTGATTAAACACGTAGAAAAGCATGAAAGAAAATATGTATGAAAATATTTGGATCAGTCTGAACAGGGGCAATCTGGATAATAAGGAAATCTCATGACTCATGAAAATGTTAGACATATTTATGAAAAGTCGTCTGAAATCTTACGGACATACTCCCAGAATGAGTAATCGGAGATTGACCGAAATAATTCTATACCTTGCCCCGTCAATGAAAGTAAAATGCAGTTGGCTGCTCGAAGTTGGGAAAGATCTTCGGGAAATAGGCATTACACATAGCATTGTGTTCGGTAGATCTAATTTCAGATAATTAGTCGACAGTCACCGCTTTACACACTATCCAGCAATACCACCAACAAAACATGGTCAGAAGATCGCAAGAAAAGCCACAGCGAAAAGATGGAGAGATTTTGGGTGAGGGAAAAGGCAACACAATCAGCTAAATAAGTTCAATCGCACTCCTTAGTCGGACATTACGAATAATAATAATAATAATAATAATAATAATAATAATAATAATAATAATAATAATAATAATAATAATAATATAACGGCAAGTCAAGTGAAAACTCTCCCTGTGGGTGGGGGCGGTAGACTAACACCCACGATATCCCCTGCCTGTCGTAAGAGGCGACTAAAATGAGCCTCAGGGGCTCTGAAATTGGGAGCGTGAATTGGCGACCACGGGGCCCTCAGTTGAGTCCTGGTATCGCTTCCACTTACTTGTGCCTGGCTCCTCACTTTCATCTATCCTATCCGACCTCCCTTGGCCAACTCTTGTTCCTTTCAGACCCCGACGGTATTACGTACGGAGGCCTAGGGAATCTTTCACTTTCACGCCCTTCATGGCCCTTGCCTTCCTTTGGCCGATACCTTCAAAGTGTCGGACCCTTTCCATCTTTTTCTCTCTTATTAGTGTTATATAGAGGACGGTTGCATAGTTGTACTTCCTCTTAAAACAATAATCACCACCACCACTCAAGTGAATACCTTACACCCGCTACAACGTGACAATGGAATGGTTTTATTTAGAATTACCAAAAGCGTTAATAAATTTCTCCCACTGAGAGACGCGACAATCTATTCCAGTTTTGTAGGAAGAGGTAGGTCCCTGACGGATCCACAACCGCACACACTCTTGCAACCTCTACCTGCTTCCCGCCGCTCACTCCTGTGTACGCGGTGCTTAAATGAGCAAACTATGTCACCCCAAACCAGTTGCCAAGTATGTGACTGGTCATAAAATTTTGATATGGCTGGGTAAAGCATTCCTACTGAAGTCCTTGTACCAAATCTCAATCAGATCGGAGACTTACAGTTGGAAGGTTTTCCTTGTGAGTATAACTACTGTACATAAACCTATGTCTGTACATTAATGTGTAAATACATTTTTGTTTCATTTCAGCTGTATTGTATGTTTTTCTTTGCGAAAAATACTTAATTCAGCCTATACACTCGTGTACTTGTCAAGGAGCTCTAAAAAGAGATGTTTCCATGAGGTGTTCTTCACATCATGTGACAGCCAGGAGATCCTTTCAGACTGACTGGCGGCCAGAATAATGTTGCTCGGTTAGCATCACCCAGGCACTCACTCTACGAGTGGATCTGCTTAACGACACCGGAATGCGACTGTGGTGCATAACGGGAAACCATCTCTCACATCGTCGGAAGCTGTAGACTGATTTGATATTATGTTTACTTGTAATTGTATTACATTCAATTGTATATACAGTATATACTTTTTATTCCATAATCTAAATAAATAATAACTCCTGTACTCAATCACAGACACTCGCACTTCCACACGCTTATACGTTGTCCGCTACACAAAATACCTTCGAATTTGGATATGATTTGGGCTTAGAAGAGGAGAGGGCGAGTTCATATCCAAAATGTTATTATTATTATTATTATTATTAGTATTATTATTATTATTATTATTATTATTATTATTTTCATTGCTCTTACTTTCTTCCTCCTTTGGGTGGGGAGTGTAGATTACATCCACGGTATCCCATGTCCATCCTAAAAATGTGACTAAAATGTGAACCGCAGGGCCTCAACCCTTAGTTGACTAATGCATCGCTAGTAAGTACTTAGTTGTGTCAGGCTCCTCACTTTCATATTTCCAATTAGGCCTCTCTTGTCCATCACTGATTCCGATGGTATTATGTTTTCCATGCTACTGAGTCTTTCAAAATTCCGCCATTTCGGCATTTCCAAATTCTTCTGCCGGTAGTTTCATTCTGTTGCGTTGCCCTTCTTTTTATTGTTAGGAGAGGACCGTTGCCCAGTTGTGCTTGTTATAAAAGCAATACAAAGACCACCAACCTTGGTGGCCCGTCTCCTCCAATATTTTGTCGATCCCTTATTCGTCGAAGTATGGGACCTGTTACAGTTCTGCCACCGGTTTAAGAAACGGTGATCGCTTAGTTGAACTTGTTCATAAAAAAAATGATATCCACCAACAGTTTTTCATTTTCGCTCGTGTCATGGCTTTAGTCGGTAATTTCATTACTGAGCTCGATAATAGCTGTAGTCGCTTAAGTGAGGCCAGTAACCACCATTCGGGAGATAGTGGGTTCGAACCTCACTGTCGGCAGCTCTGAAGATGGTTACCGTGGTTTCCTCATTTTCACACCAGGCAAATGCTGGGGCTGTACCTTAATTATGGCCGCGACTGCTTCCTTCTCACTCCTAGCCCTTTTCTGTGCCATCATCGCCATTAGACCTAACTCTGTCGGTGCGATGTAGAGCACCTTGTTGGTACATCATTTTTGAATGATTGGAAATTCCCTTTTCTGCTCTGAACATGATTATTTCCCTGCTGTTTCCCTTATAAACAATGATAAACACTATCACCAGCACTGTGCCAGAGCCTCAAGGTTATTCAATTTACGTTGCGTAACTTATGTCTGGTAGTATTTTGGTTATCACACCTCGTCATACCTTCAACGCCGAAGTGTTTCGCAAGTCGTGACTGTTGGTATTATCTGGTCAGAGTTTAAACTGATAGTGGCACAAAGGACTCAAACGAGGAGACAATTACCAACGATTAAGTGAACTACGCTGTAAGTGGTTGAGTTAAAAGGAACTGTCCTAATTATAATTATTCACTTATTATAAAGATAGAAACCGACCTGGCTTACGCCGGTCTGAACTCAGAAATGTTTTGATCACCCGAAAACATTGTCGTCTGAGTACGGAGGTAGATTTGTAAAAGATAATAGGCTTACTCACATTGACTAACTAATATTGAATTCCAGTTTGGCATTCCTAGAAGCGTATTTCTTGTTTCTCCGATCAAAATATTACGAATATAAGGGTCGTGGCCTCCCAATCAAAAGTAAGAAATAGGTCTACATCTTCGTAATATCCCGCCTGTCAAAAGATGCCATTAAAAGGGTGACCCCCGAGGACTACCGACTAAGGAACGTGAAGTGACCACCACGAGGACCGTACATAAGTCTGGCTTTCTATTTAATTGCTTCTCTCAGGACTTTCCTATTTGATCTCACATGATCTACTCTTGTTTTCACTCGTCCTCGGCAGTATGAGGTTTTGCATTGGTTTCATCCTTGAAATGGTGTGACCTGCTACTTTTTTCTCCTCTGATTAGTGTAAATAGTGAAGGGCGGCTTAGTTGTATTTCCAATTCACCAACAATCGTAAGAATGTCAAAAACATCTCCCTTAACTCCCGACATTACCCTTTGTGACACAACAGGCTCCTGGACCTCGCTACCGTATGGACTGAACTGCAAGAATACTTGAGCAATGCGGATAATAATAGCGATAGCAGATCAATAACTTCAAGGACGTTCGTGAAGAAGAACAGTAGAACAGCGGGATGATTATGATGATGATGATGATGATTGGTGTTTTAAGGGACCTAACATCGAAGGTCATCGTCCCCTAGCAGCGGGAGGACAGAGGTAAGGAGACCGGCAGTCAGAGACGGAATGCAACGATACTGCGCTGCAAAGAAAGCTTCTAAAATGCGTAAATGTTGCTTATTGTGGTTTCTAATTGCTGTAAACGTCTAAATGAATAATAATAATAATAATAATAATAATAATAATAATAATAGTAATAATAATAAATATATTGATGAGTGGATCCTATGAAACGGATTAGATAGTTCTTAGTAGCCAGAGCAAAGAAAATGGAGATAGCTTTCCAAACCACCCGGTTTATACAGTATAACAAAATGTGTTTTCTATAATTACGAAAATTCATCATAAAAATAGTGTCGTCAAGCCGGTATCTCTATGCGTCAGAATGACTTATCCTCTCTCAGAAACGTGTGCTACCTAAGTTAGAGCAAAAGAGAGAAATGTGATCTACATAAGAAAATCCAGACAAGAAACCTGCTATAAGATAGAGAAGATCACGGACACAATGCGCAGGGCTCCCTTCTACGGACACTTACGACGGATGTACGGCTCTCAATTGAGAAAACGATTTTTAACAATTTCGACTCTAAACCAAGAAGAGTAATTACCTGGTACGTTAACTCCAAGAAAGACCTCGTAGAAATAAGCCTACGATCAGACGATGCGCACAGACGAAAACTTTTAAGAAAAACCATCGTGACTTTGGGCCTTTCAGGGATGAAAATCGACAACTGGTGCAAAGTGGTCGAGGAGCGCAGTGCTCGACAGAGTGAACTAATTAGTGTCGACTGGATCAATCGAAAGTTGAATAAATTCAAGAATATAATGTTAATTATCGTAGTCCCTAGTTGGTGGATTAGCGAATAATACCAAATTATAAGTAATAACACTAATAATAAGAAGAAGAGGCGTAGAGATGTAGCGCACCCATCTCCTAGTGTAAAACCACTGCAATCAGCCACCCGAGTACCAGCGATAAAACCGAAACGCGAGATATGGATGAAATGCCAGCCTGAGCTGAACATGAAACTCTTTCTAAGGCTCACAACCTTGGTAGTAACATCGCCGGCCCCTTCCCACAGTATTTTAACTGTCAAAAGCATGGCAGAAATTTCAGCAGAAGCTACTCCCCCAGGTGGTACCCAATCCACCGCCGCTTTGAGTGACGCATGCAGGCTTTCGGATTCTAGGGAGCTTGCACGGACTGCTCGGAGGAATCGGACACTCCTAAATACAAGATCAACACAAGCAACGAAACTTCTTTACAACCTTCAATGTGAACTCGCTGCTGAAACCTGGCAAACTGAAGCATCTCACCGACATCCTTTCACAACATCGAATCTTAACTACAGCAATTCAGGAAAGAGATTTATGGATGAACATGCCTTTGATTCTCAGGGTTACAGGATCTTAAAAGTTAATCCAGGCAAGCGCATAGCGAGAAATATTCCTCACCTTGGTACTGGATTCATTGTCAACAAAAGGTTCTACGATTCCGTTACAGCCTCTCCTAACAGCAGAGTTTCAACCCTCACCTTTCGAAGTATGAACAAAATCTACACTATCGTAAATGTGCATGCCCCACACAATAAGGCACATAAGACGGATCCAGACAGAACAGATGAATTCTGGGAGGAACTGGAAAACATCATATGTAAAATTCGAGAGAAGCGTAAGTTATTCTGCTTGGTGATTTAATGCGCAAATCTGTAAAGAGAGAAAATTGCAGAACATCCTGTGAATGTATCCTGCTCACCGAAGAACAAATAGAAATTGAGAGAGACTCATATAATTGTTCAAGGTATTTAATCTGATTCTGAAATCAACTGCCTTCAAATACTTGCCCTGAAAACAGAAAACTTGGACATCCCCAAAGCCTAATCAAGGCGAGTTCCAAATGGATCATGTTGCTATTGCAAAGAAAGCACAACAAGAGATCTAGAACGTCAAAGGATTAAGGTAAAACTTCTTCTTAAGATCACTAAGAAGATAAAAAATAATCTACAGGTTTGACACGGAGAAGTTCAGACCCAATAATGAGTTCACCCAGAAGCTCGAGTCTCAAGAGCCAGATAACTGGGAACAACTACAAAACGTTCTAGTCAAGACAGATAACAATACGGCCCCATTAACGAAACCAAAGGAATATCCATTCTGGACTTGCAAATGTGATATCGCTTTGAGGCAAAGGCAGCTCGCTTGGCAGAAATGAATCTCACAGAAGAATCAAGACAATCATTCAAATTTCTTGAACGCAAGAAACCATGCTGCCCAAACTATCCGCGGGGTTAAGCGTGCTTTCGATAAGAACCAGCTAATACAGATTGAGGAAGATTTTAAGAAGAACAATACTCGAGATTTCTATAAGACCTTCAAACGGAATCTCAGCAAATACAGAATCCCAAGTCTACATGTTAAGGAACCAGATGGTAAAGTTGCCTACAATAACCAGGATAACTGTCATATCCTGGCGAAATTTCGAATTACTCCTCAACTGTGAAATTCCAGAATCCAGTTTCACGTTGGGAAACAATGCGCCTACTAATTCTTTTTCATCATCTCCCACAAATTAGGAAATTAGACAGATCATACATTCGCTAAAGAACAACAAGTCATCAGGGGAAGATTCAATCATTGCCGAAACATGGAAAAACGCGACAACAAAGGAATATCGACAAACTATCGAAGATAATTCGCTACATTTAGGAAACTGAATAACTTCCATGTGGCTCGTCCTTTGCACTGATCCACCCTCTTCATTAAAAAGGTGACAGAATGGACGTGAACAATTGTTGAGGCATTTCTCTGTTCTAAATAACCAACAAGATTCTTTCAAAGGCGCTTCAAACTAAAGCAGAGGAATATTTCACTCGCAGCTGGGTTTCAAGATAGAACGCTCATTGGCCGAACAAATCATATCTTAAATTTATCATATCCTACCTGAAACAGAAATGTAAAGAATTTGTATTCTCCATAACAGTTCTCAGAATGGCTTACGACTCAATTGACCGAACCACGCTTATCGAAATCCTGAAAGAATTTGGTCTAGATAATAAACCAAGAGCAAGTATCCAACAGACTCTTAGTTACACCATCTTCAAAGTGAAATTCATGGGAGAGATTTCGGACGACTTCGAAATCATGACGGGAGTCAGGCAATGGGGTGGCCTCTCACCTTTACTTTTCAACTGCGTAATTGAGAAAGTCATCTATGAGTGGAGGAAGGGAAGGAGCAACAAAACTGTTGAAAAAGGGGTCAGAATTGGTTATGGAAATATGAATCTGATTGATTGTTTAGCCATTGCAGATGACTTTGCATTTTTCCTTATTCACTAGACATAGCTGCACAACAAATCAGTGAGCTGAAGGCACAAGCGGAAAAGGTAGTACTCCAGACTTCCTTCGAGAAAACAGAATTTCTAACAAATATTAAATCGGCACCGAGAGTGCTAGAGGTAGGAGAAGCGAAAATCAAATCAACGGGGAAATTCAAATACCTTGGAGAGTGGATAGATTCCAGTTCTTCTGAGAAGGAATCATTTACATCACGGTTCAGGATAATGGAAACTGCTTATCAACTAAACAAAAATGTCCACAGGAAAAAATCTGTATCCATTAACGCCAATATACGACATTACTGTACAGTAATACGACCGGAGGCTTTATATTCTGCAGGATGCCTTACTATGAATAGGAAAGATCTGACCGAGAAATAAAATATAAAAGAAAAGCAGTTATTGAAGAAAATCCTAGGGGTAATCCAAGACAAAGTTAAATTTAGAATACGACATAATCATGACTCCACACACACATATAGGAAAGATCTCAGACACCATTCGCAGGAGGAGAATTGTTTTCTATAGCCACATTGCCCGTATTAATCAAACAGTAACTTGCAAGAAGTGGGGATAACACAGGAGGACATCCAGAAACGTATTCCGCTCAAGAAGAAACTCCATGAGCATCGTGGTTTCGAAGAAAATCCGAAACTATAAACTGGAAGAACATGGACTGAAGCGAGAAAGGAACAGCATAGGATTTGAGTGCTGGAATACTGGGGGAAAGTTAAAGCCCATTCACAAGGAAAAGGAACAGATCAGCTGAAATAACGTGCTCCGTAGATGGACGGAACGACAGCAAATAACTTGACTCACACGTGACTTACCATCTCAAAAACAATACTATGGTGATAAGACACATTTAGAATTCTTACGTGTTGGGGAGGGGTTGACAGTCGAAACGGACTAATGTTAGCGTGGAACCTACAGATGTCTGGGTCGCTGAATTGAATAGTGAAACTCCAGATGGCGATTAATTTGAAGTTCATCCCCCGTCGGCTTTTGGACATTTTATATTTCGTCCCTTTTCACCTCCATGCCGCAGGTCGCTACATATGGACTTAAGCGGCATCCGGCGTGTCACTGTTCACCTCAGTGACCGCGAAAACTACGGATTCAACAATATTTTCAATTATTGTTAAATGGTAACCCCTTCCCACTCCGATCCCTAAGTATGATAGAGGTGTATTACCCCCACAGATTTTCTTTTGGATAATAAGTAATATGTGAACTTCAGTGGCTCAGGCGGCAGCGCGCTGGCTTCTTGCTGCTAGGTTCCATGGTTCAAATCCAGGTCACTCCATATGAGATTTGTGCTTAAAGAAAATGAGGCTTGACCGGTTTTTCTACAGGTTCTCCGGTTTACCCTGTCATCTTTCATTCCAGAAAGACTTTCCATTACCATTTAATTTCATCTGAAAATCCACAGCCTGATTCCAGTCATTCGACCGGGTCAGGAAAGGAAAGAGTGAAGCGTCCATCTAGCGGCGAGAATAGGAATTGTACCGGCTGCCGAAGCCTGTCTCACTCCTCTGGGGCAACGATTAATGAATAAATGAATGAATTTCATCTATCAGTCATTAATCATTGCCCGAGAGGAGCAAGACAGGCTTCGGCAGATGGCACAATTCCAATCCTTGCCGCTAGATGGGGTTTCATTCATACCATTCCTCACCCGGTCAAATGACTGGAAACACGCTATGTAGGCTATGTGTCATTCAGCTCTAAGCTTGCGTACTGGAGAAGATAAGTTAGATCCCGAACGTCCACTGTGATGAAGAAACATTTCCCTGGTTTCACCATTTTTTACATCAGGCAAATACCGTGGCTGTTTCTTAATTAGGTCCGCTATCGGTACCGTGCCACTCCTATCCCTTACCCATTCCACTCTTGCCGAGAACCTATGCGTGTTAGTGTGACGTTCAATATAACTTATCTCTTCTAAATATCACGCCGCGAAGGCCGTATTCCATACGTCATTATGCGCTTTATGTCGAGAACTATTCCAGTAAATACAATTATAAAACGTGATTTATGTCGATAACTAGACCAGTAAATAAAATTATGAAACCTTTTGTTTGCATACCTTACAGCAGGGCCTCTCAAACGCCCAAAATCTCACGCGTGCAGAGCGAGGCGCAAGAGCTCCGTGCACTGTGCATCGGTGCCGCTCGGTACCGCTCGGTATGGCTCGGATCAACGCTTCGTCTCTGGGCTACTCGGCTATGCTCGGCTCTACTCGGCTATACTCGGCTCAACTCAGCCCGGATTTGGAGCGCTACGGCGCAAGTGGGGGAGAGGGAGACAGGCGGAGCGAGCGAGACAGGCGTGAGGAAAGAGAGAGTTAGCGCTATTGCTCCAAATCGAGGAGTGGGGGGTCTGCACTCTGGTCAACCAAGCCAAGTCGTCTTTTGCACCGTGCACGGTGCATGCACTACGCGCATGCACCCTGAGAGGCCCTGCCTTACAGTACCATAGAAAGGACTAGGTTAGATGAGGTGACAGGCAATGTGCTGCTGTTCGCATTCAGCAACGATCGGCTATCGCAAGGGAAGAACATTGCAGGTTCCATTCGCCGTGTTAGCCTTGTTATTAAGGGAGCTGCTGTGAGCTTGCATGTGAGAGATAGTAGGTTCGAACGCCACCGTCGGCAGTCCTGAAGATGGTTTCCCATGGTTTTTCATTCTGACACCACTGAAATGCTTGTGCTACATCTTAATTAAGGCTACGGTAGCTTCCTTCGCACTCTTTGCCTTTCTCCGTCTCATTGTCACCGTAAGACAGCACGGTGCGCCGTAAAGTCAATTTTTTAAAAGTTCGGGAAAACGGAACACAGAATGACCCGAAGAAAAATGAATGGAGTATGCAAAAGCAAAATACAATCGGTGAGCCCCATCAAAACTAGCAGTCATCGTTGACCTATATGACCCGAGCTGCAAGGAACATCTTAAGAGGGGAACTACTTGGATCAACCACAGAACTACATTCAAGAACTTTGCGCGATGGCTGAAATACGAGTGGATTCCAATTCGTACCATAAGCTGCCAAATGTAAGACGACACCGGAAGAACCTCGAGGTATCATAAACAGATACCAGATTCTTATATTTATTTCCAGGCCACGGATTTATTTGAAATCGATGGTGACAACGATAATAATAGTAATTAATGTAGAGCCATATTACAGACTTTAGGCTGATATTTGTGGAAATATTTTAGCGGTCATTCATTGTATGATATTTATTCCATGTTTTCCTATGACTCATGTACCACGACTTTATACTTTTGATATCACGTTTTTCGTCATCGTTGATATTATTTCTGTGTCTGTCCACGATTGCTATTTCATGATTTAATCGGCGTAGCGTGATGTTTCACGGTATTCCGATTGTGATTTTATGGTCATTCTGGCCCTTTTTATTTTCAGGATAATTGGAAGTGATGAATTAGTAATTAATTAATTAGTAAGGTAACGTGAGTATAAAGAAGGTACATTTTTATTATATCGTTAATTATTTAAAATTAAATCAATTTAAGTAAATTATTGCTATTTTTATAGTTAATATTCAGTCAAGTAATATTTATCTTCTTTTAATTTTGGAGGTATTACTTTAACGATCAGCTCAGCCCGTATTATCCTGATGTAAATTCAAAGAGTAATATCAATTCTTTAAGGTATTGCAAACTGATTAACTTATCAGTTGTCGTGGTTTGAAGTATTATTTTGTGATAATTTTGTAATTTGGTTTCTTTTGTATTGTAAGATAAGCGTAACGCAATGATCATCCACCACCATACTTTAACATTCCATTGGTAACGCGTTATCTGAGAGATATATGACTCATTCTTTTTTAATAACTAGAGTGCCTTCATAGTCGCAAGGCCTCCACTCGTTCTATCTTCGTAGCTAAAGAGTGGGGACGTTCACTTCCCCACTGGCCTCCATTCATCTACGGACGTGGAAATAGAGCACTTGCGTGTCTGTGAGATACTGTGCGACCATTTTCGTAAGAATTTGTTATTTCAACGAAATTGTTTTCTTATAACTACGTATGTTTTGAATAGTTCATACGGAAAATACAGCAGCATATGTATCTCAATTCAGAGAAAGGAATACGAAAGCAGCAAACATTGACCAGGAATTCTACCTCACATCCACCCTTCATTCAAGTGAATGAAAGTAGACTAACTGTGCAATGCAGCACATGCGGCTCGCGTCTTCCATTACCGGATCCGTAGCCGAAAATAATATCACCAGGTATCGTACCAGTGCCCCTGTAATCTCCTTAGACAGTGAACCGTATCATATGCTGCAAGGACTAATTCAATGGAGTAATATGCAGAGGACAGGAACATTTAAGTAATAGTTATATGTGCACAGTGTGTTCAATAACTGCCTGATAACAGTAGCTACTTGTTGCAATTATCTTAATGATTGTAATACTTTTCTTATATATGAATGGGCTGTATCTCAGAGGTACTATGAGATCACGTTCGTCCCTTACTAGCGGGCACATACAATTTCCTTCTTTACAAGTGGCGTCGCATTGAGTAGCATACAAATCCGTTACATGGTGAATGTTGAGGAAATCTACCAAATTTTAGAAGACGACTGAAGATTGCACAATCATTTGAAGTATGAAGTTCAGGCTTACGTATACTATGTTTTTTCGTTTCTTTCTTGGACAGTGAACTAAAATATATTGTAATATATAAAATTATGTTTACCTTTCTTGCAGTAGTTATAAGAAAAAATTCCCTCACTAATTGAGACTTCTGTTTAACCTCTCTTTTGTATTATCATCAAATAGATAAGTTCCTTACACGTTACATTGCCTAGGTACGCAGCACGGTCGTAGTTTCGTCACACCTGCCCTAAGAGACTTTTCGCACTAGGACACCGGAGTCGGACAACCGCTGCCACACTGGTATGAAAAATTTGCTATATTACGATTGAAAAACCTGAATAATTTCAATTTCAGTAGATTTAATATGCTACGTCAGTGAAATTAAATTTGGATTCCTTACTGAGAATGTAACGTTTGAGTAAGAACTATGCTATTAAAATTATATTGCTTTTCAAGCTGTTTCATTATTTTATTATTGAAGACGATGGCCGTGAGAGCCTATATGATCAAAAGTTAGGCACTGGTTTACATAAAAAATTAATAAATGCAAAATCTGATTAATGACGTATTTTAAAGTTATTTACACAACATGCTTACAATGAATTGGAATAATTCGTATATGGGAAACTTTTGGGTAGCTCCGAATAGATTTAAACTGAATTTGGGTGAGCGATGAAGCATCCCATTTTAAATTTAATGCTAATAAGAAGTAATTTTTCACTAAAATCAATGGTTGTGTTCCAATGATTCCATTATAATCTATCGCCGGGTGGCTCCGAGGAGTTAGCTGATAATGGAGCAAGCACTGAACAAATATACCTATAGTTCTTTATTAATGTTACATAACATATTTCGTACCCTAAATGAGAATAAAAATAAAAATAAAAATTAATCAGATTATGTTACAACTAAAACATATGTGTACCATACAGAGACAATGCTGTAGGAATAATTATAACATTAACAGAAACAAAACTTTACGGGCTGCATATCTAATTTAATAAGACGTAAAATGTGGCAATGTGTAGGTTGACAATACTTCTGCATAGTTCATAAGTGTCAAAAATGTCAGTGCTCAAATATGAATACAAATTAACAGGGTGAAGGCCAAAGTAATGATTGCTGATAGAGCCTAGAAATTATGCAGCACAGACATCTTCAAGGAATTGGAGAACAACTCAGAAATGTTCTACCTTGGTTCAATGACTTCCCTTTCCGTTAGCTCTGCGTCTGGGATTTCGAGAAGAATAGCTATGTCCAAAATGTAATGACGAATTTCTTCCATTTATGGAAGGTCTTAACCAATGAAAATGAGAGTAATATCCAGTCAGCAATTTTTAATTTTCCTCTGTGGAGCCGAGACGTAGACTATTCGTATTACAGACCGAATAAAACTCGCTATTTTTGAAATGTGATGCTGGCGAAGAATGTCACGCATACCTTGGACAGCACTTTGCACAAGTAATTCCATTAAAAACCAGATAAACCACAGAATTAGAATATCATCAATAAGTAAGCAAAGAGTTTTACAATTCTTTAGAGACCCTGTGTGAGGTGGGGATGACTGAATAGAAAACCCTGATCATTATTGGAAACGTTCCCGCCAAGGATGGTCGAACATCATCAAGAATATAACTAGGCAGAACCTTTTTGGTGCAGCACGCCTGGCCTCGGAGATCACGATCCTACGAATTGAGGAAGAGAGTTATCACTCATAAAGGAACCTGAAATATTATGTACAATGAACAATGAATTCTTGGTCATCTATGTAGAACATAGACTCAGACGTTTATACAGTGATATGTTAGACTGGAAACTAATTTGGCTAATAGGAAGTTTCGTCTAGTCCGCACTTCCGCAATATGCCGAGAATGACATAAATTCTTTTTTTTTTTTTTGCTAGGGGCTTTACGTCGCGCCGACACAGATAGGTCTTATGGCGACGAGACATAAATTCTAGGGGCTGTAATAAGAATACTATACTCCTAACTTTTATACACATATCATAGCAGAATCATTGTGTGGGCTAGAGTATACTTATCAATTGCTTCAGCAAGACTGCATTATGCTCTCAAGACCAAAGGCCAAATTTAAACTAAAACAAGAACGTTCGTAAGGATAAATTGACAAGAGGGTCCACCGTTCCGACACAATATATCAAGTAAATTATATTACATAAGTCTTGGGACGAGTTTCAGCCAATCTGTGGCCGTCTTCAGCCAAATAAAAATTAAACAGATTATGTTAGAATTAAAACACATGTGTTCCATACAGATACAATGTTGTAGGAATAATTATAACATTAAGATGTATAATAACAAAAATTAAAATTATGATCTTCTTGTCATGGTATGATGTCTTTCAATTGACTTAGAACCTCAGGCAAAGAAGTAAATCTGGAAAGATAGACAGAATTAGGAGTGAATAAATATACAAAAAATAAATTAAAAAGGAGAAATATTATTTAGGAGATTCACCTCTAATGTCTGATGTAGAACATGCACAGACTTGCTGTAGGAAACAGGCAATGTAAAAAATAGGGAGAGGAAGGAAGAGGATAATGAAGGGACGGTAAGGGGGAGGGAGGGGAGAAGTAGAGAAGGGGTGTCTAAGGTGTGGCTGAAGGATGAGGAAAAAATACTGCTGCTGAGAGAGAAATTTAAAGATATAAGCACGTTTGTGTTTAGTGAGCTCCCAGAGAGCAAAATATGAAAAATCTGCATAAATCAAATTTTTGGTGGTGGGGAGCAAACTATTGGCGATGGGAACATTTGAGGGTTCTGTGGGGAGGGGGGAGACTTTTACACTTAACTCATTTTTTTCTGTTCAGTTGATCTTAAGGGAAAAAATGCAACATACCTGCAAAACTAGTACCTTTGAATATTTTTGAGAGGGGTTTTCTAGGTTTATTTTAGTTTATACTACTGTATATGATACGTCTGGAACTTTACTATGTTTTGACATTTACACCGTGCAGCTACATGTACCAAGCAATAGAAAGACACACAATTATTACAAACGTAAAACGCAGAATGTGTGATACAAACGGTCACCACAAATTACAGTAATGTTCCAAGCCAGAAAAATATAAAACAAACGACGTATCACGTATTTTACATAGAGTCGCCGAAATCTCCGGGCTCTAAATACAACCTTTAACAGCACACACGACGAAACTGCATGATTCCTGTTCAGAATCACTCATTTCGTCCAGCTGTGGACAGACTAAGCAATATCGGCTGGCGTCCAGCGATGTCGTACTATGAAGTATCATTGCAATCAATCTGACCAGATCCCAAAAATTTTCCTGTTCACTTTACTCAAATCAGTAATAAATAAAATAAAAAAGTAAGAAAAAATATCGTCGCTGGAAAGGTAAAAGGTTGTATTCCACAAAGCTATTCCTATCAATTATTCTCCTTAAGACTGGTCACGCCTCCCAGCCACATATGGATATGCAGTCCTTCAGGACAATGTCCGTTGTGTTCGTTTTCCTATGTCGACGATTAAACGAAAATGAACCTTACATGTATTGTACACTAGGAGTGCGTAAATACGTAATGCAAACGTACATTCCTACAGTACGGTACTGTAAGGTTCATTTTCCTTTACACATGGGCATAGGAAAATGAACACAACAAAATTTGTTCTGATGGACTGCATATCCATACGTGGCTGGGAGGCGTGACCAGTCTTAAGGAGAATAATTGATAGGAAGAGCTTTGTGGAATACAACCTTTTACCTTTCCAGCGACGATATATTAAATTCAATTAAAAATAAAGGAAAATTAAAAATATAATATATAAAAATGTCTTCACATGATACAAAAGAGTTCGAAAGAATTTACAGCCTCGTTAATTTACTTCCCCCACCTAGACGCTGAATGATGTTTATCAACGCACATGATTAATGAACTTCTACAACTCGTATGAACAACACGGTACTATCAGTAATTTAAACTGCAAGTAAAATTACTCCGCCTGCTTTCGATAAGCAAGTATCTCCCTCCGTAACTTCAGATACTAACCTTGTTTATCAGGGCCATTCTGATAGTAAGGAAAGGATAACGTAAGAGCTGAACACGTAACACTGACATTATATAGCACGAGCGCACTCACCGACCACATTATGTATATCTTTGTCCATGCCTTGCACACTTAGGTTTCTTTGTGTGCCCATGCATTGGTGTTTAAGAGCTGAACACGTAACACTGACATTATATAGCACGAGCGCACTCACCGACCACATTATGTATATCTTTGTCCATGCCTTGCACACTTAGGTTTCTTTGTGTGCCCATGCATTGGTGTTTGTGTTATCAGTGCATAGACTGGTTTGATTCAACTGTCCATGCCACCATATTCTCCGCTAACATTTTCATATCTACATAATTACTACATCCTACACCCACTCTTTTCTGATTGTCATACTCATACCTTGGTCTACCCCTGCAGATTGTACCACCTACATTTCCACCAAAATCTGACTGACCAAGTCCTGGGTTTCTAAAGATGTGTCCTATCATTCTAGCATTTCTTTAATGGTCAAATTTCACCAAACCGTTCTCCTTTCCCCAATGCGTGTATTTTTACCATTTGTTTTATGTCGCACCGACACAGATAGGTTTATGGTGACGATGGGATAGGAAAGGGCGAGGAGTTGGAAGGAGTTGGCCATGGCCTTAATTAAGGCACAGCCCCAACATTTGTCTAGTGTGAGCATGGGAAGCCACGGGAACTATTTGCAGGGCTGCAGACGGTGGGGTTCGAACCCACTATCTCCGGGATGCAAGCTCACATCTGCGTTCCCCTAACCACACGGACAACTGCTCCGGTCCAGTACCATTCATTACCTCTTCATTCGTGATTCGGTCTACCCATCTCATCCTTCATTATCTTCTGTAACACCACATTTTAAAATCTTTTATTCTCTTTGTGAGCTTGTTATTGTCCATGTTCGAGACGGAGTGATTTGTTGTAGATGTTTTGTATATGATTATCAGCTTTATATTATCCGCTTTTTATTTTGTTGATATTCTACCATCGTGGCTTTGATCTTGTCCAGTGTTGAAGTTTCTCTCCGTTTGTTCGCGAAGTCCGCTATTTAGCGAGAATAACATTACTTCTAGGGATTTCAATTTTCTGGGTCCCTAACGTATATGAAAATCTCATAGTATAGTTTTTGTCCGTGCTAGAGTCTCGTTGATACTCACTTCAACAAGTCTGCATTCTAAGTTATGAGTACTTGAACATCGGAGTTCTACTCACAAACATAGAAAACTCAAGTATGTAGGAAACCCCTTAAGGTAATTACTAATGGATTTCGTAACGTCGATTTGTATTCGCCACAGTATCCTTGAATGAAACATAGATGTACGAATATTTCTGAAGCTTTATTCACAACGTTCAGTGATGCATTTCTATTTTTCTATTTTTCTATTTTCTATTTTTCTATTTCTATTTTTCAAGAGTGCATGGTGCAATGTATGTTCATGTTATATATTCTAGATCACATGGGTAATAGTAATTCTTCTAGACTGTTGAGTCTTATATTCAAACTGAATTTTAATAGAGAGGCGATATAAAATATTTCATCCTCGAATATGGCATATCTAATTTTCACATTTGTTATGCCAATTACTCGTTGTTCGATGATTTTTGATTCATAGTTAAATAGATGATATCTTAATTTATAGTTGAATACTCACCGCTATAAGACCTATCTGTGTCGGTGCGAAGTGAAATAAATAGTAAAAATTAGTTAAATAATAATTTGGCAGTAATTGTTGATAATATCACCTCGTAATACAGGCCAGCGTGGCTACAATGACGTGTTTATTTCACATGTTCATGTAGTAATTCTTGTGATATTCATAGATATTTTGAATAAAGCGGTTTGTGGTAGATGTTCGAAATTTCGTACCATTTGTTTATCAGAGTGTATTATCCGCTTTATGTGTATGTGCCTTATTATTTTGTTGATATTCTATAATCGAGACTGTGATCTTGTCCAGCGTTGAAGTTCTTCTCCGTTTGTTTTCGAAGTCTGATTCTGATATGTTTTTGCGACTCTGAGTTATACCAGTCAATGTAGTTATCTTTCATGACGATGATAAATTGTATTTGCATTAAATGCTAAGTAAGATCCACTTGCGGGTGTTGAAATGAAAATCTTCTTAATGAATTTTAACGAGTAAAATTTAATGAAAATTACTTCTGGCCTACACATAAACACGATTATGATTAAAGCTTCTGTATATTTTTGATGGTTCCTACCATGTGTTCCATTAAGCTAATTTCATGTCTCAAAAATTTCTAACTTCACCCTGCAAATGCGTCAGTTAATGCAAGAAATTACGGTAATAAGTGAATTGAGAGCGTGGTGGTCCCTCACTGTGCCAGTGGGGAGGATAGAAGTAATACTTACTTAATCATTTACTCTATGGCACAATCTAGCATAGCTAGCGAGTTAGAGCGAGTGCGCCACACCGAGCATATTCCCACTGGCGTGGGTTCAAGCCGTGTTCTGTAACAATGACTGGTAATTCCTGTAAGTGCCCAGTAGCTGACTGAGAAAACAATGGAGAACTTGATGGAAATGTAAATTACGGAAGGGAAGAAAATCATGCGCACCGCATCGTGAACATTTCAAGAACCAAGGAATATTTTCCTCTTCCATTTTAAAAATAGTAATTAAATTTCCTTTTTTACGAGGAAACATGGTGAATTGTGATGATTATATTACTGCCCCAAAAATTGTAACTGTGAGTACAGTATGAGACTCTGGAGTATATACGTAGGCCGTCCAGAAATTATGTTTCCCTATTGCTTTTCTTGTAAAGTAAACGCCTTTAGCTGGGAAATACGAGCACGAGTGACAGATCTACTGTATGACGTAGTAACCGCATATTGGAGGGAAAAGTCCCGCCTGGTGTCAGTTGCGCAGTCGCAGTGACTCCAAATGGTGGCTTGTATTCTTTCCCCAGCCGCCTGCAAAGTTCGGTCTCTGATAAAGTTTCTACGGAAATTGCGATGGGTCATTCAAAACAACAGGCGTGGAATGTTCAGTGCAGGTGTTATGCTGATACATAGCACAATGCTCGTCCACATACGGGTCGGCGCTCAGCTGCTGTTCTTTAGGAGTTCGGCTGGGAGGTGTTAGATCATTCACCGCTTATCTTGTTCCCAGTGATTTTTACCTTTTCTTGCACCTCAAATAATTCCTGTCCTCCTGTCATCATTTTCACACGGGCGAAAGCTGAAGACTAATTTCACACGCAGGTTCCATTCCCAGAGGGGCAGATTTCTACAAATGTTTATCCCAAGAAATGACATGTGTCGCAATTTTGATGGTGATTATGTTCAATGATAGCTCCATCATTGCTGTATCGGGTGCCAATGAAGTTTTTCATGTAACTGGGTTGTCTTTTTTTTTTAAATAGGGAATATTAATTTCGAGATTGTCCTCGTATTTTTATGTTTCTATGCTGAATGCACAGTCATCATATACTGGAAATATCCCTACAATTTTATGCAGCTTTTCATTGATCGATGAGATCCCATGTGTGAAGTTGATTAATATGCACCCGTAGACCTTGCGCCTGAAGCATTGCAGTGTTCATACATCGTTAATTGCCTAACGGTATAATACAGAACACCAGCAAGTGGAAAATACAATTTGCCCCATGTTGCGGCACTACAAAGCTTGATACGCAACAGAAATTCATGGTACGAATCTTTGCACTTACAGAATATCAGTATCTACTGGAGGGCACATTTACATACGAAAGCTATTCGCCTAAGTTTCACACACACACACACACACACACACACACACACACACACACACACACACGCGCGCGCGCGCGCGCGCGCGCACACACGTTTTGGGAAATCGTAATAATGCTCGCATGTGCAAACACTATTTGTTCAGTAAATATTGATGTAACTGCAGCTCACTCAGTTAGAATGCTCAGTTTTGTTGGTAAGTAATAATTCCCGTATGTTACTCGAAGTAATTCAAATCCAAAGCTAACCATTTCTCTTCTCTGGATATCAGATATTCAGGCAGTAAAAGGATAGAATGCAAGTCCTACTCATTGGCTGAATATTCAGCATTGTGGCTATCGGTTCACAGGGTCCCGAGTTCGATTCCCTGCCGCGTCGGGGAGTTTAATTACCTCTAATTAATATTATGGTCTGGGGACTGGGTGTTCGTGTTTGTCCCAACACTTTCCTCTTCATATTCACGCAACATACCACACTACCAACCACCACTGAAACAGGCAATAGTGATTACATCCCTCCATACATGATAGGCGTCAGGAAGGGCATCTGGCCGTAAAACAGGGACAAATCCACATTCGCGACACTGTTTGCACCCACGACCTCACAAGTGTGAGAAAAGTATTAGAAAAAGAAGAATAATAGGATGGAATGCAAGCTTACTGAGCGAGTAAAGAGTATACGCTACCCTGTACAACGGTTATGCTACGAGGTTCGCATAAATATTAGGGATGCGGCCCTTCAGAACCCCTTGAATTTATGTTACTCTCACTAAATCATGGAAGCCCTGGCTAGACGACAGTTCCTAATAACCAAATTAGTTTGCGTTCTAACCTAATACAGGGTAAAAATCTGGCGTCTACAAATCTCCCTTGGTTATTTCGTATTCTCTTCCAAACGTCTTACATATTCAAGCTCATTTTCTAGTATTACTTAAGTCAATAATCATCACCATCAGTATTGAGGTTGGTTTGAAACACACTAGCAAGAGAAATACTCGATGTTCTGCACTGAGATTTTTAGCCCGCTGTCGGTCGACGTGTGAGGGCAGCACTCACTTCCAATGTTATTACAAACCTCCATCATGAAGATATTAAATACGCACCTTGGGGACTCCTTTAGTTCCTAAAACACCGTTATGAGTGGGACAGACACCTCAGAATGGTGCAGCGTGACTTTCATTTGGAACTGCGACACCATTGTTATTGTTACTACAGCGGCGTGAGACTCGGCCGGTTGACCGGTGGTGTGACTACATTTTAAATTCACACGGGTATTTTATTTCCTGATCGATTTCATATTTTTATGTGAAAAGTGCATTTCATGCATAGAGACGATGTTACCAGGGAGTGGTTGGAAGAGAGTGACAACAAAATCAACGTTAAGTTACACGCAGTAATGGTACACATGGGACTGCACGTAAAGTTTTCGCCGTTGTATGGTGTACAATAGGCTATTGGTGCTGCTGACTTCCCTCAGGTTCGATGTTGTGACAACTTATGTTTGTCAATGGAGCTTACGAAGCCCCAAATGATTGCGCATTCACGGAGATTTACGGATGAGCATACTGAAGTATGCCTATCTTGGATTTCAACAGGAGTGAACAACTCCGCAAGCAATACAAACCAGAACAGGGAGAAATGTCTATTCTCTCCTAAAAGAAATAAATGTAAAATTACCTCAAGGTATTAAAAGTGTGAAGTGCCACTGCCTTCGTAATGTCCAGGCCGTACTGTACCTCTGATGACGTCACGCTTTGGGGGGAACTTAAGGCGATACGCATACGCTCCACTTGAATAACACACTCGTTTAAATTACTTAAAGAACTGTTAACACACTATAAAACCAAAACCTATCGTCAAATATTTGATAATTCTGACATACAATGCATATTCTTCTCCGTAACGTTCTATTTCTCGCGTATATACGTTCGTTTGCGTGAGTACAGCCTAACATTTTGAGACATATTCTTGCGATTTTATCCATTTTCTGGTCAACTAGAACATTCACATCATACACACTCACAGAAAACATGCAGCCAATTACCATACTATTTATTACAAATATAAATTATTTCTGTACCTCACTGTTTCCACTTCATGAACACTGCAGCTTTCCTGGACCTCTTACAGGAAGTTACACCAGTAAGGAGTAGGTCTGCTCTCTTTGAAGCACTTTGTTGAATACACAAGTCGGTGTGAATTTTGGAAAAATTATTTAAAAACATATTCACCCAAATATATATACACTGTCCGGCCAGGTCTTCCAATTTTTTCCCGCAGTCACAAATGACTAGGGAATCTGCCAACTGCATTGACTCCAAAGCCAAGGATTTTGTGACACACTTAGGATTGTCTGAATTTAGAAATACCATCTTATATGTATCTGACACTAACACACAAAATACTTTGTACACCTCAATTCTAAGTTCTATTGACATGTCTGATGGATACTATAAGCCCCTCGATTTAGGAAATTCAGATATATTACTTCTGGAGATAATAAATAAATAAATAATAATAATCGTATGGCCTCAGCTACCGTGTGCAGACATTTCAATTTGACGCCATCTGGCTCGTCAATTTAGATAATTCATATATAAGATCTGAATCTATCAGAAGATAAAATTTACATAAATCACACTGATGTTTGATACTCTTTGTTTTTGTTGCTATTTGCTTCTCGTCGCGCCTACACAGATAGGTCTTACGGCGACGATAGGACAGGAAAGGTCTAGGAATGGGAAGGAAGTGGCCGTGGCCTTAATTAAGGTACAGCCCCAGCATTTGCCTGGCGTGTAAATGGAAAACCATCTTCAGGGCTGCCGACAGTGGGGTTCGAACCCACTGTCTCCCGAATACTGGATACTGGCCGCACTTAAGCGACTGCAGCTATCGAGCTCGGTGATACTCATAAATAAGACTTGCATTTTCAAATACACCGAATTCAGATAAGCCATAGGTCTGATTACATAAAAATACAGGACCTACCTAATGGGACCCATGTTTATGACATAATAAAAAAATTTACCTCACCATCTGGACGTGACACTTATTTCTCTCAGGATGTGATTTTCAGGAAAGTGCTTGATACACACAACTGTGTTTTGACTAACTATTAAATTCTCCCTGGGAATAGCCTTCTTCCATAACTAAACTAGTTCTTCATCAAAAGGAAACACAAATACCGGAGTGTATTCTCCTTGTTTATAATTGGCTTTGCAGCCAGGCACACAGCAACTCTTAGGCATGGTGATTTCCTCACTGATCATCTTAATTCAAGTATATACAATTCGTGGTTAATAATAAAACACAGAATGCAGAAACTCAATTAATTTTACACTATAAATATAACTTTACACAAATAAACTACAAAATTAAAACACCGAAGAACGATCTCCTTAACCTATAGCTTCACATAAATACACGCTCACACTAAGTTTTCTTCACTAATTAACGACTTTCCACTTAATAATGCAGTCGATGACGACTCATTCTCACATATATCTGAGTGAACATGCAGCCATCGTTAAAAGTTTCAATAAAACTGCGAAAAACTATGTTTAACTGTACTAACTCATGTGCTAAACTTCCCCCCTAACGATCAGCTGATTGCTTTCCCGCGCTAGTTACAATACGGCCTGGACATCACGAAGGCAGTGGAAGTGCCCACCTGCGATGAACACAATATAACGTTTTGTCATCTATGCCATGAGAAAGACGGAGAGTGAGGCTCCAGACTACCACGACCTCTAAAATTTATGCAATTAACCTATGTAACTGTTGCTGATAATTGCGCCTGAGAGCTCTGGGGCTTTCGAAGTATACACTATCTCGACTCGTGTATGTTCTGACGAGGGAATCTTTCCTGATCGAAGAGCTACGCTTCAAGATGTCACTACCATCCACGACGAATTACGATCGACTACTTACGGAACTGAAGCAGAAATCGGAGGCCACATTTGGTTAGATTTCTATGCAACGGATGCTATGACAACGGGGGTATGGATGGAATCGAACTACGAGTTAAGACATATTGTAATTAGGTTGGCTGTTCATGGTTTTCACTTTAAGCTTTGCAAAACCAAAATATTTCATGAACCTGAATTCGGATGCATGTGTAAATTGTGCGGTTATGAATGTGATAGATATCACGTCTTAACATGTCCTAAAAGAGGGAAATCGTTGATTAAGTTCTGTTCAGAATAATGAGACCTATGTGACTTGGAAATGTTAAAATTAATGTACTTATTTACATGGCCATTTGGCTGTAATAAAACTATTATTTATAATTGCGCCTTATCTAAATATGTTTACAATTTAACTTACTCGTGTCCACAATTCCTTTCACGAATCATAAGTGATGTCATTTCATTAAAAGTATTGAAGACGCAGAAGTAATATCAGTTGCCTCGATATATTTATGTACTGGGTAAAATTCTTTTGAAATTAATACAATAATTTTATGTTTTTAAGAACCGTATAATGCACAAGCTATGAACTAAGTCAATGCTTTTTCAAAGCAACTCTTTTTACTGCTGACGATATTAGGGCAACCTAGTTTTAGCCTTACCCTGGCGAGATGTAAGGATTTGAATGAGGCAGAACGCATTTCGTACTTAATTACACACATGTGGTTGCGCTGCTCCGAGAAGCCCGTAATGTCATCAGCTTTGTCACACCTTGATTCACATCTCTCACATCTGCTAATAGGATCTGAATCCATTTCATAAGTTGCTTACAGCGCGTGTGTTTAACATTAGACACAGTGATGTGCATTGTTGACTCAAAGTACCGTGAAGGAATAAAATTTTACAATTAGTTCTAAGGTATGAGAAAGGACGTTCTTGGTTTAAAGAACATACAGATGTTCAAGAATTGGTACAGAGCTGTCAGACTAACAAAGTGCTCATCAAACTTGGAGGTTTGGAAAAGAACATCCATGTTGAAAGTATCAAACACGTCTAGTTGAAATGGACATTATTTGCTGATAATTGAAAACTTTGTCAACAGAAGAAAGTATATGTCAGAACGGTGTGAAAAACATGTGCCTACGCATATTGGAGATAGTAAAAATAGGAAGAAGACGAACAGGAAGAAGGAGAAGGCGAATTATAGTCATAATCGAATGGCCTCGCCTTCCATATGCAGGTATTTAGAACTCGTGTCTATTTGGACCTCCCGTTTTGCTCTACGTGATGACACAGAAATCGGATTTCTGTAAATTAATTCAGTCCTTCAACAATCCTATTACTTCTGCCGCATTTGACGCAGTATTCTTAGAATCCAGAGATCGGTATAATACGACCGTTCTACGCGAGGACCTTTATGGCAGGTAGTAGATTCACTTCACAAAGTGGTCCCCATTATAATTCACAAGTGTTAAAAGCAGGATTTTAATTTACACTTGGAGCAATATACAAAAATCAAACCACTGCACCGTTCACAAAAGTTGACTAAATCTTTGTTTGCTAGTTACTTTACGTCGCACCGACACAGATAGGTCTTATGGCGATGATGGGACAGGAAGGGGCTAGGAATGGGAAGGAAGCGGCCGTGGCCTTACCTAAGGTACAGCCCCAGCATTTGCCTGGTGTGAAAATGGGAAACCACGGACAACATCTTCAGGGCTGTCGACAGTGGGGTTCGAGCCCACTATCTTCCGGATGCGAGCTCACAGCTGCGCGCTCCTAACCACACGGCCAACTCGCCTGGTAACTACATCTAAGTCAGAAGCTAATTCTTTCGATGTGGAATACCATTTAGAGTAGTCATATGTGTAATCACTCTTGAAAACACCTTGAGCCATTTTGATACTGCGGGAAGGTTGAAAAGTAGTGGGAGGTGATGGAATGCATGGGAATAAGCAGCATATTTCTGAGAGTTGTGTTTCTTGTAAAAGTAAGTAAGTGTTTCTTAAAAACGGTCGTGAAAAATTTCATATGTGTCGTTTCTGAAATAATTCAGCCGTCCATAATGGATTGGTTTTATGATGCGTAGGGCTGTATAGTTGCATGTGCGCACATATGACTCATTTTCTCGTAAAACAGGGACGTATTTCTGAATTCAATGTGTTGGCCAAATATTTGTACAATGACAAACCATTCCCAGATTTTCAAACGAAAATATGGATTGTTTTAGTGCAGTGCTTATAATAATTTTGGTCAATACAGACTGGGTTCACATCATGGGGCATACTTCATAAAGTGGAACGATAACTTCTTAGTTTTCTTTCAGTCAGAATTCTGTGGAGCAATGGCACAACTCTAAGCCAGGAGATAACAATTAACCGGCGATCTAATAGTTCATAGTTCAGCGTCGTCCATTTCATGGTAGGTACATAACGTTACCCTATTTCGACGAATCGTCTGTTCAATTTTCTCACCTCTTGACGTGATGGTGATTGAACGTCAGATAATCTCTGCTCAATGTCTACAGTCACCAACGCTCTATATTTCCAAAAACATTGTGGCAAAATCCATTTTGATCATTGTCTGCAAGCATAGATGAGTTCCACTTGTCCTGATACCATCTTTACATTGCTGAAATGTCTTCATGGAAGCGCTCCCCTTACTCTTCACTCACAGCGCCACAGTTGCCTGGAAAGAAGTCGAGATGTGAGTCCAAAAATGTATTTTGAGCGACAAATTACAACCTAGCTATTGGTATGTCCTCAGAAGTTGATTAACAGATAATTTGTAATTTTCAATTCTTCGATTTCCCAAAAAATTGTGAACAATATTTTGAAGGCTTCCCACGCTGCTTTCTCTTTCCCTTCAACGACCCTATTAAATATTCCATCCGTCAACAGCACTCGAATTTGTGGTCCAGTAAGATTTCATGTTTGATCTTTTCATCACTTAGGGCCTGTCAGATAAACAGCCAGATAAGTAGGCTGCAGTTTTGCAAACTAGAAGTTAAACATTTTCTTGCGTACTACCAACGGATTTTAACGACGGTATTGTAATGCGGAAGATGTAGTTACATTTTTATTGGGTTGGTAATAAGGTTACTGAAAATATAGTGAAATTTAGCGCAGTGGTATACGTGTTCCCTGGTGTTTTCGTTTGTTTAGCTCTATTCCTTTTGAAATTGTATTGCTAGAATCCAATATCAGACTCTTATTAAGCTATAATGTGGAAGTTCAGGTCAAAAACAGAATTAGGACTGAAATATACACATACGATGCAATGTTAAAATTAATTAACTGTATAACGAAACTGAAACTGTTATAGAAAAAATAAAAACACTGAAAATGTAACCTGGACGCAAAAGTTAAGATTCAGGTTATGTATCTTTTTTGGTCTAGTACTATTAACGAGGATGCGCTTTACGACGAAAGTAAAGTATACATTGGTAATTAATGCCACTGATGCAGCGTGGGATCATTAATTTTATTATTAATTCAATTTATTGTTTGCTCATTGAATAAGTAGTTAGTTTCTTTCTTTTCAGTACAATGTGAGAATAGTAACTGGCAAGCATTTATCTCACTTTAGCGTGACTACTTTTGTAGCAAGTTGTTAAGAAGTAAAAGAAATATAACCTCCTTAACATCCTCATTCGACTGACGAATCGGTATGAACAACGTCGTATACCTTTACTCCCTATGTGCGTCGCGGATAGATTTGGAATAGAATCCACGCTTTTGACACGCATTTTAATGATTAGAAAATGTGTACTATCACCTCTAGTACCCTACCGACCACCATTTACAATGTAAAAGAATGTTAGACTATTGGGACTCGAACCCACGAAAAACTGCTTAGCAGCAAACTATACTGCCCTAACGACCACGTGTACCCATGAAGCTTACGGTTGACTGCTTGTGTGCTACTCATATACTCAGTAGCAACAACTTGTTAGCTTGGAAAATCTTTTTCTTTGATAGCTGAACAGGAAGCATGACATACTTTATAAATATATACATAAATTACATTGTAACAACTTAATTGCGCACAGCATCATGCAGATGTATATTCATCTTGATGAGTAGCCATCTTGATTCTTTACAGTAGCGTCCCCGATAGGAGCGAAGTCCCAGATAAGAGCGTTAACAGCCTCTCCAAATTCGGCATAGCTATGCTCGAGAATATATTCCCAGATTGCACATAAACGAAAGTCGTAGTACGCGGTTTCAACCGAACTTCCAGATAAATGTCCAAACTGCCAAATAAATTTATACCTCACTTTTATCTGGCTGTCGTCCGACTCGTTGGCTGAATGGTCAGCGTACTGGCCTTCGGTTCAGAGGGTCCTGGGTTCGATTCCCGGCCGGGTCGGGGATTTTAACCTTCATTGGTTAATTCCAATGACCCGGGGGCTGGGTGTTTGTGCTGTCCCCAACATCCCTGCAACTCACACACCACATATAACACTATCCTCCACCACAATAACACGCAGTTACCTACACATGGCAGATGCCGCCCACCCTCATCGGAGGGTCTGCCTTACAAGGGCTGCACTCGGCTAGAAATAGCCACACGAAATTAAAATCTGGCTGTCGTAGTACAGGCGCTTAGATATGGGAATTTTGTCTTTAAATACTTGAAAGCTTCTTGTTCTCTCTTCATCGCTTTCACTAAATTATGAGTCCGAGCCTTATATGTAAAGGTGGCAAGAAGATTTTATCACGGGAAACTAAAGGAGTGTACTGTATATTCTTTTCCGCAGGTTCCATAATTTTCCTTTCAGGCCAGTTTCTTTGTACGTAGTGTAATTTCCTGTCGCGACTAACCCATTGTCCGCCTCTGTGGTGTATTGGTTAGCGTGATTAGCTGCCACCCCCGGAGGTCCGGGTTCGATTCCCGGCTCTGCCACGAAAATTTGAAAAGTGGTACGAGGGCTGGAACGGGGTCCACTCAGCCTCGGGAGGTCAACTGAGTATAGGTGGGTTCGATTCCCACCTCAGCCATCCTGGAAGTGGTTTTCCGTGGTTTCCCACTTCTCCTCCAGGCGAATGCCGGGATGGTACCTAACTTAAGGCCACGGCCGCTTCCTTCCCTCTTCCTTGTCTATCCCTTCCAATCTTCCCATCCCTTCACAAGGCCCCTGTTCAGCATAGCAGGTGAGGCCGCCTGGGCGAGGTACTGGTCATTCTCCCCAGTTGTATCCCCCGACCAAGAGTCTAAAGCTCCAGGACACTGTCCTTGAGACGGTAGAGGTGGGATCCCTAGCTGAGTCCGAGGGAAAAGCCGAACCTGGAGGGTAAACAGATGATGATGATGATGATGATGACTAACCCATTCACAAATGAAGCAGCAATCTGTATTAGGAGTATGATAGCAATAACCTTCAGATCTACACATATCTGCCATTGACAGACTTCACAATTTATTTCCTTAAGAAACAATTATACATTTTTATAGCTCTCCTTCATATGTACAACGTGACCTATAAGAACAGATGGTAGTGCGTTTCCATTGTGTAGAAAAACAGCTTTTAAGCTTAATTTAGAAGAGTCAATGGAAAGTCTCCTGTTCCAATCTCAAAGATGCCATCAGACCATTTATGTCATTACGGACGACAATGTGTTTTCCATTTCAAAGAATGGCGTGAAGACTTTTTCTCGGTGTCTATATCCAAACACTTCCACATTTTTGTTCAGGAGATTCCAATGATGAAGCCTGGATGCAAGAAGTTCGGCCTTACTTTTTGGTAACTCCAGATCACGAATTAAATCATTTTCTTCTTGATTAATTTTATGTGGCCTACTGGGCGAGATCGATTCTGGTGGATAATCTGGGTCTTTCTGTAAAGACTCAGGCTGTTGTTCGTATTCTCCCTTCATGTCTTTATCAGGATCTAGGACAAAATGCTCCGGAGGGACAGGAGCAAGAGACTTTCTCCATGTCGTATCGGTCGTGTAGTCGATGTCGAAGTTGGATAAGTGATGGTCCGCTTTTCTTTCTCGACATTCCATGTTTAATAGGAGGCACCGTACCGAAGTACAGTAACAATCACTGACATGATTTGTAGGTTCTCGCCATGTCATAGGAACTGCGAATGTCATTGATTTCACTGTTTCCTTTAACCAACAACGAAAATTTACTGCACATGAAATACAGCAAATATTTGGTGTCCAAGGTTTATCCTTATCTATTTTACAATCAAAGTAATGATAATATGCTGCCTTTATTAATGAAGTCAATGCACGTCTCTGAGGAGCAAAAGTCACTTCACCTCACACATACAGTAGCAAAAGTTATTCAAATTGTTAACATATTTACATGGCATCCTGAAGTATAATTGACCTGAAATATAAATAAAATAAAGTTTGTTAAGAAAATTTAGAATATGAGTATGTTTATTTCACCCAAGAAGATAAATAAAAGTTTTGGTCTTGAATTCTTATTTAACTGTGAAAGTTAAACTTCAAACGCAGAAAATTACTGAGAATTAACAGCACATAGGTTCTATAAGCACAGCAATGGGCATTTATATAAACAAAATGGCTCATCCAGAAACAAGACAACATACGCCATACCCAGCGTTGTCAACCTTTACTTGTAAAAATATATACCAACATTGGAAAATTTCCCTCCATCATAAAATTAATTCCTGTTTATCTAGAAAACGAATATGTACAATTCCATATAAAGATCTATAGGGTCTTCTCGTCTTTTATATTCATTTAAAGCTTTTTTATACATCATATTCGTTTATGTCAAATCGAAATGAACGGGATTTACCTATTTTTAAGTCGGATAGATTTTGAGTGTAGACCAGCGAAGTGATAAGTTCTTCCAGATCTGTGTCTTCTGTCAGATAAAGTTGAAATGTAAAGTTCGATAAATCGCCTTTCTAAATATCAGACATGAAACAATCAAGCTTTCTCCTGAAACTTTCTTAGTTTACACGTAAGCATAGGAACGTGATTACAGCGAAAACGGTTCTGATGGACTGAATATCCGTATGTGGCTCGGAGACGTGACCAGTCTTGAGTAAAATAGTGAATACGAAGAGCTTTGTGAGATATTACCTTTTGCCCGAGCAGCGACGATGTGTTCTTTCAACACCCGAACTTTTAAAAACGTAAGTTTGAGCATGATTTCACACAACGTCCCACAAAGCACAAGTCAGTATTCTCCAAACTCATAATATAGCATTATCATTTCTAATTCAACATGTGTACCCTGCACGAAAACATTGAGTTTATTTAACTTATTAAATATATCTGCCAGATACGACAGTTATAAAAACCAAGTATAATTTTGTAGCAATTCATAAAATTCATTCTGATTTTTTTCCTTGAATAAATCCTTTCATTTCTTCTTTAAGTTGGAGAACGTGGTTGAGTATATGACCTCTCGATTACCACCTTATTTCTGTGTGCAATCTTAATGATGTGTGAGCTGTACCCTTTTCCCGGCATAACTGTTAAAAAATCCTGCATTTTAAAGGCCAAGACTTCATGTAGTTTACAATTTTCACAATCTAGTTAAAAATTATCCACGTCATGTTTTTCTGCTATGCCTAACTTAAGCCAGCGAGGATATATCGTCGTGTTCCGGCAAAATGTTATGCCTCACAATGCTCTTCCTATCCATTATTTGCCTTAAGACCGCTCACGCCTCCCAGCCACATATGATCATCAAAACAATTTTCGTTGTTCACTTTCGTATGCTAATGTGTATAGGAAAATGAACCTTAAGTACATTTACGAATAAAAACTCCCGTCTCTTTCATTACTCCAAATTATTTCAAAGGTCTTCCATTCCGTCGTCTCTAGCCAACCTACTAACTGGACAATTCGACACCACAACAACAGCTCCCGGTTTAGACCTCGGTGGGATACTAGCGACTGCCAGCACCTCTGTCGCTCTGAGCCCAGCCTCCGAACCTTTACTCACTGAGTCTCTAAATGACTTCACTGGGGAGTACAACACTGACTCGGAGTCCAGCACTGACTGACTCTCCGCGGCTAGCCACCCTTTCTATAGCTCGGGGGATTTTATCCAGAAGTATCCTGGAAGTACCGAAAGAGGCTATCACGGGGCTGGCACGTAACAGTAGATTTTAGTATAGGAGTGAGTAAATAAATCGAACAAACATACATTTCTAGAGTGCAGTACGGTGAGGTTCATTGTTCTTTACGAAAGTGAATACAAGGAAAATTGTTCTGATAGGCTGAATAACCGTATGTAGCTCGGAGAAGTGACCAGTCTTAAGTAAAATAATGGATACGAAGAGCATTGTGAGATATGACCTTTTTTCCGAGCAGCGACGATGTATTCTTCCAATACCTTATGTATGTTGGGTATTCAGCCGGAAGGCTGGTTTGATCCTCTGAAACTCCGCCAACAGCTGTCATAAATAGCCTAGGCGGCACTGAAGAGGCGTACTAGGGAAATGAGGAGTGAGGTAGTTTCCCGTTGCTTTCCTCACCGAGCCAGCAGTTGCTATTACATATCAGTAGCCAAGCCCACTGAAATGCATGCACCAACCGACCCTATGAGCGATATTTTCACACCATTCATAACAGCGACTGGCTGCATTAGGAATGGTATTACTAGCATCACTCATACCTCAGTCACTTTCATATTGTCAAAGGCAAGGATGAGAGTGAGACAGGTCAGTGAAAGTAACAAATTTGATATAGCCCATACCAGATGACATAGTGCACTGTAAACACTACATCTCGCCAGCAAAGGCATTCCAATGCCTTAACGGTTAAGAAAGGGTGGCTTGAGCATGATTTAACACAACGTCCCACACAGCACAAGTCAAGATTCTCCAAACTCATAATATAGTATTATGATGTCTAATTCAACATGATCCATTTTAAGAAGAATCCAATGACTTTTAGACAACAAGGACTTGATA
Source organism: Anabrus simplex (assembly GCF_040414725.1). NCBI lineage: Eukaryota > Metazoa > Arthropoda > Insecta > Orthoptera > Tettigoniidae > Anabrus > Anabrus simplex. The sequence goes on along the minus strand of NC_090265.1, from coordinate 1,700,781,391 downwards.
TTTTAACCTTTACATAATTGTATCCATTTCTTGTTATGTGATACCTTTATCGTTTAGTTTTAAGTGGTATTTAAGCTATAGCTGATGATGTTTACGATATAAGGACGAAACATTTACTAATTGATTTTTATTAAATTGATGTTTATATTGTAAGGCGGGACTTCTGCGAACTCTCTTATAAGATGAATGTTCTTCAGGTCACAATAAGACTTATTCGAATAAACTGTTACACTTTTTGAGCACAGCTCAGCACTTCTTACCAACGAAACAATAATTCATGTACGGAGAACCATTCTAACCACTGGCATGCACGCGGCCATTTCGGAATCCAATTATTATTATTATTATTATTATTATTATTATTATTATTATTATTATTATTATTATAATTATTATTATTATTATTATTATTATTATTATTATTAATATAATATAAATAGCTTCTTGGTACAGAGGTGCATCATACTGGTAGGTAATAGCAAGGAACGTGATTTACTCTTATTTCACGATCCCGAAATAATATTATGGTTCATTAGATACACTGGAGTGCAAATTTCTACACCACGATTATCACTTACTGGGTTTCGTAAGTGCTCAGTAATGCAGGGGGCGTACATATCTACCTACGATAAATGTTGGTAATTACTTCAGTGGGAGGTGCCAGGATAATACAAAACGACCCATACCACAGACTAGATAGGAAGAGACAGTCAACTCGGTAGTCAAACATAAACGTTCTAAGCTGTTGGGAGCTTCCAGTAAAGTATGTACATTGTTGATTTAATAAACTAATTTCAAGTTTTGTTACAGTACTTATTCAATTCTGATTTAGAGAGAAGGGAAACATAGTATTCAGTTATGTACGCCTAGAACTTATACCATCTTTCTACCTGTATGTAGTGAGTAGATATGCTGTTATTTTAATCCGTTAATTGAGTGTACCTTTGATTTATTTATTATGTATTTATCCTCTTATTTATAACACTTTTGTCTTAATCATTGGCAGAATTTCGCCTACCTATTCCACGTCCCACAGAAATAATCATATTTTTGATCCGCGGAAAAGAAGTCACTTTGGCCCTGCATGATGTACATTGTCGGCTTGTAAGAGATCCCTGGTGGCACCTTTGATGTACGTATACTTGACAACATTAATTAAAACATAGTCTTAAGTCACCAAATACAAAGTCGGTTTCCCTGGTAGAGTAAAACAGAATGTCTTAATATCTTAAGTGCGTCAAATCGAAATGCCAGCCTGTATTGTCTGAGTAATAGTATAGTAATAATAAATTGTTCTGTTTTTTACTTATTGTATTTTGAAAAAGAATATACTTTCTATCAGTACTAAGGACTGCGACACCTGGTGACTCGAATGGCACGGTTCCCACCACCGATTATGCAAAACCAAAACCTACCATGGACCTGATAAGAATGTGTGGTTGGCCGCTGCTATCAACATTGTGAGAGATATCACATTCTGAAGTGCCCGAAAAGAGGGATCGCCTGCAGAAATTCTGCTTGGAGGAGTGATTTTATTTGAATATTTACAATAGATTCACAAGGTGTTTTTTTATTCAATTTTGTTTTACGTCGCGCCGACGTAGATCGGCACAGGTATGTATTTTATGGCGGCGATGGGATAGGAAAGTGCTAGGAGTGGAAAGGAAGTGGCCGTGCCGTAAATAAAGTACAGCCTCAGCATTTCCTAGTGTGACAATGGGAAACCATGGAAAACCGTCTTCAGGGCCGCCGGTAGTTGGGCTCGAACCCACACTCTCCCGGATTCAAGTTCATAGTCGTGCGCCCCTAACAGCACGGCCAACTCGCCCACTAAATAATTAATGTATCTGGCGCTAGCCGATTGTTTAAAATACACTTAATCGCCTTACTTACACTGGGTAATAATATATACAATATTGAACCCTTGAACTTACCATTCCATCGTTGGTCGGCCACGGCTGCTTCAGTAGAACAATTTAGAACTCTTAAATCCTGGGTCGTTGCGGGAATAAATTCGGTCACGATCTTAACCAAACGATGGGGTTCAGAAGAGAGCCTAACTACTTGAAATGAGGAGCAAAAATGTGCTTACTAATTTTTATTAAATTGAAAGAGCACGATAACATCATTAATTTAATATGCATTCTTGCCAAAAAAATAAAGAAATTATAAATTACTGATTTTTGAATGTTCCAAACACAGTCACATTACATAACGTCACTTCTTTCTTCCAATGTCGAAGAGTTGCTTCGGAGAAGCTAATATGTTAGTGGACAGCGAAACTGAAAAACTGAAAAAGGGAAGACCTGAAAACCGGGCACCTATTATTCCAAACGAGAACTGAGAGTTAATCCACACGATCCGTGGAAAATCTGACTTTCAACAAGTAGAACGCCTGATTTTCTCTCAATTTAGGTTATCCACCAGTCAAATACCCTTCACGGATACGAACACCCGCCGAATGGACCCTTAATCGAACCAAACTGACTATCAGTTGCTTTGGATAGGTTGCGAAATATTATGGGAAAGCATGGTGTTCACTACAAGTTAACAACATCATTCACAATTGAAATAAATATCCGCCATGTATTTGTCATTCATGACACCCTTAAGTGATAAGATAATCCCGATGCTAAATGTGCATCACCCCAAACAGCTGTTCGGAAGGAACCAACAACAACATGATCCGAGAGGATCTTACGTTATGTCGTTCTAAAGGAACAAAACTGCGAAATGCAGGAAACAATTACTAATCATGCATTTAGAAGAAATGCCAACCACTGAAGTTAAATAAAAAGTGGAAAGTCACTTGAAAAGTATTATTATCGAACCGATTTTCAGGTTTGTTATGCTTAATAAAATTACCAGTCCACGCTAAAATTTACTACAACTTTAAGGAATTCTTTCCCTTGAAAAACAATGCTACCAGTACCGATCTCTCTATTTACTGTCTGTCCCAACACACTACTGGTAAGGTGATTACTTACTTACTCTAACTAATTATTATTAAAATGAAAGTACGACAAGATGAAAATAAAATAAAATACTGGCTGACGAATCGAAACCGCATTCGCAACTCAAGTCTCACTCTAATACACTGAGTGTCAATATGCACACTATCAAACGAAAACGGACGTTAAAACGAGAAAACAATGAAGTCCGTAAAAAAATAAATTAACTTCTCGAAGTCATACAGCTTAACACGCACGAAGAATCACAGTAAAAATATTTAATCTAGATCGGGTCGATGTCCAACACTTGGACAGCCCTCACTTGTCAACAGCAGTCCCGTTATCTCAAATGGAGAGCTACGCATTGACCCTCTACAATAAATCATATCGTACTGTCACTGCTACCTTCCCCCAGGCCACTTCCACAAAAAGAACAAACAAAAGAAACATCTAAACTGAGACTTGAGTGTGTACAGCTGCCATCCCAGACCTATCGTCGGGCTCACTTGAAATCTGTACACCCTAAACCTAATCATTATGTACATGATTCCTTCCGAATTCTATTGTCGGGCGTGACCTAGGACGTCTCATCATCAGTGACTCCAAGAATAACATCTGACGTCCTAATCCTATCGTCGGGCGTCAAAGTGGGTCGTACACGCCTCCCTTAACATATCAGGCGAACAGCAATTTCAAACACCTCCAACATTTAACATAAAATCTGGTCAGACAAAATACGCACGACGGAACTACGTCTCTTACTATCAAATGAATGCAAGTCGAAAAAATACAGTGAGTCTCTACCATTACAATACATGAACTCAAAAATAAATATACGTGACGAACGATTCTCCACCTCGAACACAATCTCAGCCTGTGCACTGAAGTGTTAGGGAAGCAAAAATGAAAATAACCAACACATATTTACCATTTAGTGGATACCTTCAAAAATAATAATCATCACTACCGCATTCGAAATTCTCAAATCGCCTATCATCAATTCCAACTATATTATCAATGACCTATCCAGTGAACCAATTCACTATAGCCCAACCATGGGTCCAAAATGCTCTTTGATCCTCGAGATCGCTCATTATCTCATTATCCATACGGGCTTTACGTAACTGAAATCGCTCGATGTGTACTACCCAGACTTTAACATTTTACTAGAGTCGTTTTCACTTGGAATCTTTCTATAAATTCACACCATAGTCGTCTCAAATTCGGATCGATTGCGGAAAACAATACAGCCTGTTCCAACACAGCCTGTTCCTAAATTCTTCCTCTACAAAATACAGCTTGTCTCAACACAGCCTTCTCCTCGCTTTATTCCAGCGGTATCACTTCCATCTATCTCGTCTCCACATACATATAAATCCATCGCTCTCAATCCCTTTTCCTTCAAGACCCCTTTTCATACATCGATCTCCTGGTGAAAACGACAACCGTTATTAAACACATCTCTTACTTTACTATTATTGCGACTTTCGAACCTCGAGAGTCCAAGAGCACCCAGCGACTTTTCGTATCATTGATATACACGATGTCTCAAAATTTCCTTCCCTTTAATGACTGTGACTCTAACAAATTTCACCGAAATCATCTAAATATGCCTGCGATCTTTGTAAAAATATACTGGTTAAATGCACTTTAACATAGAAAAATTTCCTTATCCCGCGGTAGACATTATTATTATTATTATTATTATTATTATTATTATTATCGACCAACATTTCTGAATTCAACTGGCATCTGAGATTAAGATATTCGCCACGACAAATTTACACTTATAACGTTCCAAAAATCCCCGCTTGGGATGATATCTCATCGAACATTCAACACAAATTTTAAAGCGTCGCATTTTACCGTTCTTGACATGAACTTTACACACTGAAATTTCACACGCTGACCAAAATTTACAACACCTTTCGCCTGATAATTACGCATATCAACCCGACAATCATCTGGAAAAGTTGGTTGGGACAGACAATGACTAACTAATTACAACATAATATAAAATAGACAGACCTGCACAATGGTGACATTCTCAGCATTCTGATTACATCGTCGCCAGCTGATCTCAGGCTTAGCCGCTCATTTTCACAGATAACATTTTCATTTCCAAAATCTCACTCATACAAAACACTACCCTTCACACACACGATATTAAAATTACCACATAAATCAGGCACTTTCTCCGTAACTTGCACCACGAACTTCCCTCGTCCTGCAGTCGACTACAACTGTCTGATGCGTTCCCAGAGTGGTTTCTTTCTCCGTTACCTCAATAAACAGGTGTTCGGCCGATAAGGGAGCAGAACTACTTTGACTAGCTTCCCCCAAGACTCGGCTTCACTTTCAAATGTACACAAGATGATATAAATACAACCTGCTGCGTTTATTTCAATCAGCCTACACCTTCCTATTTCGTCGGCAAACGTTCAAAACTTCCCAATCACTTTTTCTTCTTAACTAAGTATATGGACCTTAGCCACGGACATGTATTTAATTATTGTCGGTCAATCTGGCGCGAATTTCCAATGGCGGCGGGCGCGAGCTCCCGCGGTTTCAAGTTCCAGATCGACACTGAAAAATCTACGGTGGGGGGTTTCTTTTATAATTTCAGGAGGGACGCTATCCCCTCTATGAGGCTCGGTTGTGTAATCTGCCAAATTTACGTCTAATAGATCGATTTTGACAAGACTTGTCCCAGAACTCCGGACAGACTTGCACTTATGTTAGGTGTTAATTTTTATAATTTTTCTACACTCACAACAGGGGAAATAAATTGTTTCTGCCCGTGCGTTTCGCGCGTTTTCTTCCTTCCTTGACCTTGGCACGTGTAGCTGGTTCGCTGGTCTCACGCTAACATGTACTTGGGCTTAACTGCATTTAAGTTTTTCCCTGGTGTCACTAACTTCACGGAGGGTGTACGAATAAATTTGCTTATTTGTTTCTTCATTTACTATATTATCAAAATCCCTCGTTGTGCAGAATTCCATGACTTTAAAGAATTGTCGGGCACTCGAGTCCCACCGAGGTGTCCCGGCAATTCACGAGCTCGCCGTGAGGGAGAACCTTCCCACGCGACATCGGGGCTCGTAGGAGCCCAACATGGCTGCCTTCAAACATAAAAGTACTTTCTTAATGCCAAATAAATATTGGAGGACAAAAAATATTTTTCTCACCGTAGAATTATGGGTTCATAATCCACCTACAACGACGAAATATTTACCCAGAAAGGGGAAATATTTAAACAGATATATTCCTTCAAAATTCTGAATTGTACATGGGAATTTTGATACTAATGAACCATGATTCTACGTAAAATTTCCCAGCCGATCTCACTCTTGACGTAGGGCTCTGTTACTTTCACGTATTTCCCTGTTTTCTTCTTCCAACAATAGAATTGCGTTACAGATGTCATCAACAAAGTCTTCTCTTAAGAATGAACATTGTAAACATTCAGCGTCTTCCTCTTCTTTACTCCCACTGCTTGCCTGTCCTTGGAATGGTGCCTCGACCTGTCTTCCTCTCGACGTGACGATCATATTTAGGGGTTGTACTTCTTCTTCTTCTTCTTCTCTTCCTCTGTGACCATTTCCCCAGTTGGTAAGGCTGTGTCATCCTGTATGGGGATTCTTTCTTCTGCTCTTTGATAAACCTTTAAATTTTATTGGGTTGCCATCATCATTTTATTGGGAGCTGCTAGGAGTCTATTTCTTGATGTTGTCGATGTTATGTGCGTCATTTGGTCGTCTCTCCTTCAGAATCTGGGATGAAAGACTCTGAACCTTCTCCTACTGGGAATTTGAAGTTGTTTTTCTTCTATCAAGAGCCGACATTGACTCCTGCTCAAAATTCGGCGCAAACGGGTTCAGACCGGAGTTTCGCTGGTCTTGCCTATGTGCCTTCTGGAATTCCAGACTTTCAGCCCCGAAACAGTCGGTGTTGACTTCCTGGCGCTGTATAGCCCCCTTCCATTTCTCCCTTTCGTGGTCCTTCCTTAATCCTTCGGTGTACTGAGCACGTTCGCGGTACCTTTCATCATCATCACGGCGGAAGTTCTGGGTTCGATTATTTCCCCAGTCCCTGCGGTTATTATATCCGTTTCTGAAATTCCTCTGGTTTTCTCCGCCCCCATCGTATCGTCTCCAGTAAGGGTTCCTCCTTTGTGGATAATTCCAATTACCCCTACGCCTTTTCCAATCCTCATTTCGTGGATGCGAGGGTTCCCAGTTATTACGAAACTCACGCCTCCGCTCAGTCGACTGTGGTTTCCCCTGCTCAGGTGCCTCTTGACTTCCCTCTGGAACCTGGCTAACAGTGTTTACATGTTGCTCGTGTGATCGTCCCCCTCTGGGTGCTACTTGATTATGGGTATGATCCAGTTGCCTAAGGATCATTTCTGCTTGCATGGGGGTCTCTACCTTTGATGCAATGAGCATCCTTTGTACTTCGGGAGGTAGCTGCTTTTGGATGGCCTGTACCAATTCCTGCTCCGAGGGCGGCGCCTCAAGTTCTCTGAACTTTACCATTTGTGCAATAAAGTACTCACTGAATTTAGTAGGGCCTATTGCAGTATAACGACGTGAGTATAGTTCTAATCTGAGACTCTGCTGAATTTCCGTACTCCAAAATTTATTTAGAAACGCCCTCTGGAATTCATCAAAGGTGTCAAAGTGGTATCGGAAACCTTTGAACCATAAAAGTGGTGCCCCCTCTAAATATCTTTCTGCTACCCTTAACTGACGTTCCTCAGGAATCTTGGCGTCCCGGATGTACTCCCTGAGATCCTTAAGAAATCCCTTCGGCGTGGTATGTGGACCTCCATTAAATTTCTTAGGCTGGTCCTCATGTAACTTAATCATGTTAATAACGTTGGTGACCCCTGAGCCTTGAGATCGACTGGTATCTACATTCGAGCTCTGACCGTTGTTATTTACATGACTGATATTCGGCAATTGACCACTGAGGTCAGAGTTAACAGCTGTCGAGGTTTGACTCAATACTTTGTCCATCTTGGACTGCATGTCTACCACGCTGCTAATCCAACTGCTCACTTCGCTCTTAATGAACCCCACTTTCTTGTCCGTTTCTTCCTGGGCTGACGTGATTTCCCTTAAGTCCTGTTCTATACTATTTTGCCTGTCGTTGAATTCCCGGGTGTGTTCGTTTTTCATTTCAACTAACTCCTCTTGAATTTCTTTAATTAAAACTTCGGAGTCCTCATTAGCCACTGGGAGTTTACTAATTGCTTCCTCATTAATTTGCAACAGTTTCTTCTCCATGGTTTCGGTTTTTGACAATACTTGACTATCCAATTCCACACTAATTTTATCTACCTTGTTGTTCAGTGACTCAATGTCCGCAGATAATAATTGACGTTGTTCTTCTATTATAGTTAGCGTTTTCCCCTTTTCCTTATCAATGGAATTCCGCATCTCTACGACCTGCTGTGTAATGTCGTCCTTAAATTCGACCTGACTGTCGATCAGCTGTTTGTGCGCTGCTTGGCTTTCCAGTAAATGCTTGTCAAGTTCCTTCCTCATCTCCTCCTGACTATCGCATAACCTACTGTACATGTCGTGGCTTTCGTCAAAACGCTTGTCCATATCGGTTTTTAAACTGTCATGGATTTTGGAAAACTGTTTATCAAAATCGTTCTTTAAATTGACCTGCACTTCCGCGAATTGTTTGTCAATTTCATTCCTGATTTCCACTTGGCTATCATCAAAACGCTGGTTGAGTTTACCTATCTCACCCCTAACCTCCTCTTTAAGTTCGGTGCACATGGTGTGTGTCTCATGAACTACGTTCTTCATTCCAGCCTTCAACTCATCACTAGACTCTTTACACCTAGCCTGGGTATCCTCGATACTACTCTGTAACTCCTCAATCTTACCATCCAAACTTTCATTATGAGCCTTCATGTCCTCTCTCAAATTCTCACTCTGGTTTTTAATGTCATTAATGTCCTCTCTCAAATTCTCACTCTGGACTTTCGTGTCCTCCCTCAAACTATTCAAACTATCACTCTGAACTCTCACATCCTCCCTCAAATTCTCATTCTGGACCTTCGTGTCCTCCCTCAAACTATTCAAACTATCACTCTGAACTCTCACATCCTCCCTCAAATTCTCATTCTGGACTTTCGTGTCCTCCATCTTACTATTTAAACTATCATTCATGGCTTTCATGTCCTCCCTCAATTTACCACTCATTTCTTCCATCACCTGCCTTAGCAGATCCACGGTCACCTGACCTTCCATCTCACAATACCACAAAGAATACAATAATGAGTACGCTGGCTGTTGATGCAACCAGAATACTCCAAACTACTAGGGAAAGAATTCACTATCTACTGGGTTTTCACATACAAACGCTATTATAATTTAATACCGAAACTAACAACATTCCAACCGTTGTCTTATAAAATTTTGTTTACATGGCTGGTATCACAAACTTGTTAAATGAAAAGAAAATTCTAAAGTTAATAAGTTACTCTGGATAAATATCCCAAATAGTTTCGCTTCCGTAAATTAATTAAACAAATAACATGTTAACGCATAAACTTTGAATGTAATTCAGCGTTACCACTTCCAAAATTTATATTGGCAACATGACATACGCCTCAATACAGCTATAAATACTGATTTCCTAAAATGCATTGTGACTGTTATTATGATTACTATCTACCAAGTAGTTACGCTCCTCGTTAAACGTGGTAATATCTAGCACTCTCATTGGGCATAATTCGTTTAACTGTGGCTCAGCCATAGTTCTCACCCGCTTGTATTATTTATAATGTGGCTTAGGCCTCAACATTATTTTATATTTTCCTAACATTTATTTTCAATATATAATTTCATTATCGTTATCGTGGCATCGTATCGTTATCGTGACTTTGGGCTCCTCAGCGTTATCGTGACATAAGCCCTAACGTTGATGGTGCCACTTCTTACTGAGGCCCGACGTGTACTATTATTCTACAATTGGTCATCATTTTACTGATGTCAACCAACATGACTCGTAGTTCTTCCTTTAATGCACTCAAGCCCTCTCTGTTAAGTGACTTAAGCCATCACGTTGGTGTTATTTCTTACTGTCCTCCAACGTGGAATATTATCATCCTCCTTATCGTGACTTAAGCCCCACAGTTGGTGCGACACTTCTTACTGAACCCTTGAACTTACCATTCCATCGTTGGTCGGCCACGGCTGCTTCAGTAGAACAATTTAGAACTCTTAAATCCTGGGTCGTTGCGGGAATAAATTCGGTCACGATCTTAACCAAACGATGGGGTTCAGAAGAGAGCCTAACTACTTGAAATGAGGAGCAAAAATGTGCTTACTAATTTTTATTAAATTGAAAGAGCACGATAACATCATTAATTTAATATGCATTCTTGCCAAAAAAATAAAGAAATTATAAATTACTGATTTTTGAATGTTCCAAACACAGTCACATTACATAACGTCACTTCTTTCTTCCAATGTCGAAGAGTTGCTTCGGAGAAGCTAATATGTTAGTGGACAGCGAAACTGAAAAACTGAAAAAGGGAAGACCTGAAAACCGGGCACCTATTATTCCAAACGAGAACTGAGAGTTAATCCACACGATCCGTGGAAAATCTGACTTTCAACAAGTAGAACGCCTGATTTTCTCTCAATTTAGGTTATCCACCAGTCAAATACCCTTCACGGATACGGAACACCCGCCGAATGGACCCTTAATCGAACCAAACTGACTATCAGTTGCTTTGGATAGGTTGCGAAATATTATGGGAAAGCATGGTGTTCACTACAAGTTAACAACATCATTCACAATTGAAATAAATTTCCACCATGTATTTGTCATTCATGACACCCTTAAGTGATAAGATAATCCCGATGCTAAATGTGCATCACCCCAAACAGCTGTTCGGAAGGAACCAACAACAACATGATCCGAGAGGATCTTACGTTATGTCGTTCTAAAGGAACAAAACTGCGAAATGCAGGAAACAATTACTAATCATGCATTTAGAAGAAATGCCAACCACTGAAGTTAAATAAAAAGTGGAAAGTCACTTGAAAAGTATTATTATCGAACCGATTTTCAGGTTTGTTATGCTTAATAAAATTACCAGTCCACGCTAAAATTTACTACAACTTTAAGGAATTCTTTCCCTTGAAAAACAATGCTACCAGTACCGATCTCTCTATTTACTGTCTGTCCCAACACACTACTGGTAAGGTGATTACTTACTTACTCTAACTAATTATTATTAAAATGAAAGTACGACAAGATGAAAATAAAATAAAATACTGGCTGACGAATCGAAACCGCATTCGCAACTCAAGTCTCACTCTAATACACTGAGTGTCAATATGCACACTATCAAACGAAAACGGACGTTAAAACGAGAAAACAATGAAGTCCGTAAAAAAATAAATTAACTTCTCGAAGTCATACAGCTTAACACGCACGAAGAATCACAGTAAAAATATTTAATCTAGATCGGGTCGATGTCCAACACTTGGACAGCCCTCACTTGTCAACAGCAGTCCCGTTATCTCAAATGGAGAGCTACGCATTGACCCTCTACAATAAATCATATCGTACTGTCACTGCTACCTTCCCCCAGGCCACTTCCACAAAAAGAACAAACAAAAGAAACATCTAAACTGAGACTTGAGTGTGTACAGCTGCCATCCCAGACCTATCGTCGGGCTCACTTGAAATCTGTACACCCTAAACCTAATCATTATGTACATGATTCCTTCCGAATTCTATTGTCGGGCGTGACCTAGGACGTCTCATCATCAGTGACTCCAAGAATAACATCTGACGTCCTAATCCTATCGTCGGGCGTCAAAGTGGGTCGTACACGCCTCCCTTAACATATCAGGCGAACAGCAATTTCAAACACCTCCAACATTTAACACAAAATCTGGTCAGACAAAATACGCACGACGGAACTACGTCTCTTACTATCAAATGAATGCAAGTCGAAAAAATACAGTGAGTCTCTACCATTACAATACATGAACTCAAAAATAAATATACGTGACGAACGATTCTCCACCTCGAACACAATCTCAGCCTGTGCACTGAAGTGTTAGGGAAGCAAAAATGAAAATAACCAACACATATTTACCATTTAGTGGATACCTTCAAAAATAATAATCATCACTACCGCATTCGAAATTCTCAAATCGCCTATCATCAATTCCAACTATATTATCAATGACCTATCCAGTGAACCAATTCACTATAGCCCAACCATGGGTCCAAAATGCTCTTTGATCCTCGAGATCGCTCATTATCTCATTATCCATACGGGCTTTACGTAACTGAAATCGCTCGATGTGTACTACCCAGACTTTAACATTTTACTAGAGTCGTTTTCACTTGGAATCTTTCTATAAATTCACACCATAGTCGTCTCAAATTCGGATCGATTGCGGAAAACAATACAGCCTGTTCCAACACAGCCTGTTCCTAAATTCTTCCTCTACAAAATACAGCTTGTCTCAACACAGCCTTCTCCTCGCTTTATTCCAGCGGTATCACTTCCATCTATCTCGTCTCCACATACATATAAATCCATCGCTCTCAATCCCTTTTCCTTCAAGACCCCTTTTCATACATCGATCTCCTGGTGAAAACGACAACCGTTATTAAACACATCTCTTACTTTACTATTATTGCGACTTTCGAACCTCGAGAGTCCAAGAGCACCCAGCGACTTTTCGTATCATTGATATACACGATGTCTCAAAATTTCCTTCCCTTTAATGACTGTGACTCTAACAAATTTCACCGAAATCATCTAAATATGCCTGCGATCTTTGTAAAAATATACTGGTTAAATGCACTTTAACATAGAAAAATTTCCTTATCCCGCGGTAGACATTATTATTATTATTATTATTATTATTATTATTATCGACCAACATTTCTGAATTCAACTGGCATCTGAGATTAAGATATTCGCCACGACAAATTTACACTTATAACGTTCCAAAAATCCCCGCTTGGGATGATATCTCATCGAACATTCAACACAAATTTTAAAGCGTCGCATTTTACCGTTCTTGACATGAACTTTACACACTGAAATTTCACACGCTGACCAAAATTTACAACACCTTTCGCCTGATAATTACGCATATCAACCCGACAATCATCTGGAAAAGTTGGTTGGGACAGACAATGACTAACTAATTACAACATAATATAAAATAGACAGACCTGCACAATGGTGACATTCTCAGCATTCTGATTACATCGTCGCCAGCTGATCTCAGGCTTAGCCGCTCATTTTCACAGATAACATTTTCATTTCCAAAATCTCACTCATACAAAACACTACCCTTCACACACACGATATTAAAATTACCACATAAATCAGGCACTTTCTCCGTAACTTGCACCACGAACTTCCCTCGTCCTGCAGTCGACTACAACTGTCTGATGCGTTCCCAGAGTGGTTTCTTTCTCCGTTACCTCAATAAACAGGTGTTCGGCCGATAAGGGAGCAGAACTACTTTGACTAGCTTCCCCCAAGACTCGGCTTCACTTTCAAATGTACACAAGATGATATAAATACAACCTGCTGCGTTTATTTCAATCAGCCTACACCTTCCTATTTCGTCGGCAAACGTTCAAAACTTCCCAATCACTTTTTCTTCTTAACTAAGTATATGGACCTTAGCCACGGACATGTATTTAATTATTGTCGGTCAATCTGGCGCGAATTTCCAATGGCGGCGGGCGCGAGCTCCCGCGGCTTCAAGTTCCAGATCGACACTGAAAAATCTACGGTGGGGGGTTTCTTTTATAATTTCAGGAGGGACGCTATCCCCTCTATGAGGCTCGGTTGTGTAATCTGCCAAATTTACGTCTAATAGATCGATTTTGACAAGACTTGTCCCAGAACTCCGGACAGACTTGCACTTATGTTAGGTGTTAATTTTTATAATTTTTCTACACTCACAACAGGGGAAATAAATTGTTTCTGCCCGTGCGTTTCGCGCGTTTTCTTCCTTCCTTGACCTTGGCACGTGTAGCTGGTTCGCTGGTCTCACGCTAACATGTACTTGGGCTTAACTGCATTTAAGTTTTTCCCTGGTGTCACTAACTTCACGGAGGGTGTACGAATAAATTTGCTTATTTGTTTCTTCATTTACTATATTATCAAAATCCCTCGTTGTGCAGAATTCCATGACTTTAAAGAATTGTCGGGTACTCGAGTCCCACCGAGGTGTCCCGGCAATTCACGAGCTCGCCGTGAGGGAGAACCTTCCCACGCGACATCGGGGCTCGTAGGAGCGCAACATGGCTGTCTTCAAACATAAAAGTACTTTCTTAATGCCAAATAAATATTGGAGGACAAAAAATATTTTTCTCACCGTAGAATTATGGGTTCAATACATCATAAAGTTGTTGAAATATCTTTCCTGATGTCATATCCATTAAAAATATATTTTACCTAGAAATAGTCACCAACGTCGTGATGAAGATAGTCACGCAGTGGCTAGGTCACGCAGTGTGCGGTAACAGTTATTTGCGCAACTGCCACGTTACGAGTGAGATGATTTCGAGACGGGTAATTTATACTTATTTGTCACTTTAGTGGCTGTTGCGCACAATAATTTATTTAATGTTATGGTAAATTTATGTATTTTAAATTGAATTTAATTGTAAATAAAACTGAGTCGTCGGGGCGCAAAATTGTTTGATCCATGCATTGACGACTTGTCGTCTTGCGGTTCGTGTCTAGTTATGAAACATAAACGAGGTGCGTGCATGGGATTATGGTGTAATGAAACATTACATTTATTGTTATTTGAATCAGTGAACATTCCACTATGCTACCAGAGTCGTAAACATGGCCCTCTGGTCCAGAATTAATGAAGGTAATACGAACTTTATGATGTACTGTGGTATGCGTGATATGTATCTGTTGGAAACGTGAACATTAGTCACTATTGTTATGGCGGCAGATTACTTGAAACGGGAAAGAAGAGTCGACAACTTATTTTTTTTTTTGCTAGTTGCTTTACGTCGCACCGACACAGATAGGTTTAATGGCGACGATGGGACCGGAAAGGCATAGGAATGGGAAGGAAGCGGCCGTGGCCCTAATTAGGGTACAGCCCAAACATTTCCCTGGTATGAAAATGGGAAACCACGGAAACTATCTTCAGGGCTGCCGACAGTGGGGTTCGAACCCACTATCTCCCGAATGCGAGCTCACAGCTGCGCGCTCCTAACAGCACGACCAACTCGCCCGGTACACCTCTTAATTATGTAGATGCATAGGGAACTACAGGAATGAATGGATGAATGAATGAATGACTGAATCAATCAATCAATCAATCAATCAATCAATCAATCAATCAATCAATCAATCAATCAATACTGATCTGCATTTAGGGCAGTTGCCCAGGTGGCAGATTCCCTATCTGTTGTTTTCCTAGCCTTTTCTTAAATCATTGCGAAGAAATTGGAAATTTATTGAACATCTCCCTTGGTAAGTTATTCCAATCCGTAACTCCACTTCCTATAAACGAATATTTGCCCCAATTTGGAATCAGACGATGAGACAATTCAACAATGATAACTTTGGTGTCTCTTGAGCCATGATCCATAGCCCACTACGATGTCCTTTAAGCCTCGGCAATATGCCTGCTCGCTTGTTATAGGTAGTTGTTACAGATTTCTCCGTTTGTCGCTGATAACTGACCAATGCAGCATGTCTCGTCCCGAAGCAGCAACTTCACACACGCATAAATTTGCTATGTAAATATTTAGGTTTTTCGAAAGTTTCCGTTGTTGCTGAAGGTATACTTCTGAACATACCCGGAGTTAAATTATTGAGGATCATTTCACTAAATGAAGCGAAATGCATTTCATTTTCAGTGCACACGAGGAATTTACTCTCAATCAGAACAGTTAGTAAATATTTCTCACATGGCTTGTAACATAGAGACAGCACTCCTGTATTACACAAAAAGTACCATAAACCTATAGGATGGGTACTGGAATGTGGAGATCTTGTCGCACTTTAAAATGAGTCTCACGAGCGCAGAAAGCAAGTTTGTAGTGATCATTTTAGCGTTGCAAGTAGCACATGACATCTCAACCACGAGCTTCTTCACCATGGGAGCTTCCAGTAAAGTATGTACATTGTTGATTTAATAAACTAATTTCAAGTTTTGTTACAGTACTTATTCAATTCTGATTTAGAGAGAAGGGAAACATAGTATTCAGTTATGTACGCCTAGAACTTATACCATCTTTCTACCTGTATGTAGTGAGTAGATATGCTGTTATTTTAATCCGTTAATTGAGTGTACCTTTGATTTATTTATTATGTATTTATCCTCTTATTTATAACACTTTTGTCTTAATCATTGGCAGAATTTCGCCTACCTATTCCACGTCCCACAGAAATAATCATATTTTTGATCCGCGGAAAAGAAGTCACTTTGGCCCTGCATGATGTACATTGTCGGCTTGTAAGAGATCCCTGGTGGCACCTTTGATGTACGTATACTTGACAACATTAATTAAAACATAGTCTTAAGTCACCAAATACAAAGTCGGTTTCCCTGGTAGAGTAAAACAGAATGTCTTAATATCTTAAGTGCGTCAAATCGAAATGCCAGCCTGTATTGTCTGAGTAATAGTATAGTAATAATAAATTGTTCTGTTTTTTACTTATTGTATTTTGAAAAAGAATATACTTTCTATCAGTACTAAGGACTGCGACACCTGGTGACTCGAATGGCACGGTTCCCACCACCGATTATCCAAAACCAAAACCTACCACGGACTTGATAAGAATGTGTGGTTGGCCGCTGCTATCAACATTGTGAGAGATATCACATTCTGAAGTGCCCGAAAAGAGGGATCGCCTGCCAAAATTCTGCTTGGAGGAGTGCTTTTATTTGAATATTTACAATGGATTCACAAGGTGTTTTTTTATTCAATTTTGTTTTACGTCGCGCCGACGTAGATCGGCACAGGTATGTATTTTATGGCGGCGATGGGATAGGAAAGTGCTAGGAGTGGAAAGGAAGTGGCCGTGCCGTAAATAAAGTACAGCCTCAGCATTTCCTAGTGTGACAATGGGAAACCATGGAAAACCGTCTTCAGGGCCGCCGGTAGTTGGGCTCGAACCCACACTCTCCCGGATTCAAGTTCATAGTCGTGCGCCCCTAACAGCACGGCCAACTCGCCCACTAAATAATTAATGTATCTGGCGCTAGCCGATTGTTTAAAATACACTTAATCGCCTTACTTACACTGGGTAATAATATATACAATATATCATAAAGTTGTTGAAATATCTTTCCTGATGTCATATCCATTAAAAATATATTTTAACTAGAAATAGTCACCAACGTCGTGATGAAGATAGTCACGCAGTGGCTAGGTCACGCAGTGTGCGGTAACAGTTATTTGCGCAACTGCCACGTTACGAGTGAGATGATTTCGAGACGGGTAATTTATACTTATTTGTCACTTTAGTGGCTGTTGCGCACAATAATTTATTTAATGTTATGGTAAATTTATGTATTTTAAATTGAATTTAATTGTAAATAAAACTGAGTCGTCGGGGCGCAAAATTGTTTGATCCATGCATTGACGTCTTGTCGTCTTGCGGTTCGTGTCTTGTTATGAAACATAAACGAGGTGCGTGCATGGGATTATGGTGTAATGAAACATTACATTTATTGTTATTTGAGGCAGTGAACATTCCACTAAGCTGCCAGAGTCGTAAACATGGCCCTCTGGTCCAGGATTAATGAAAGTAATACGAACTTTATGATGTACTGTGGCATACGTGATATGTATCTGTTGGAAACGTGAACATTAGTCACTATTGTTATGGCGGCAGATTACTTGAAACGGGAAAGAGGAGTCGACAACTTATTTTTTTCGCTAGTTGCTTTACATCGCACCGACACAGATAGGTTTTATGGCGACGATGGGACCGAAAAGGCATAGGAATTAGAAGGAAGCGGCCGTGGCCCTAATTAGGGTACAGCCCAAACATTTGCGTGGTATGAAAATGGGAAACCACGGAAACTATCTTCAGGGCTGCGGACAGTGTGGTTCGAACCCACTATCTCCCGAATGCGAGCTCACAGCTGCGCGCTCCTAACAGCACGGCCAACTCGCTTTTAATTATGTAGATACATAGGGAACTACAGGAATGAATGAATGAATGAATGAATGAATGAATGAATGAATGAATCAATCAATCAATCAATCAATCAATCAATCAATACTGATCTGCATTTAGGTCAGTTGCCCAGGTGGCAGATTCCCTATCTGTTGTTTTCCTAGCCTTTTCTTAAATGATTGCGAATAAATTGGAAATTTATTGAACATCTCCCTAGGTAAGTTATTCCAATCCGTAACTCCACTTCCTATAAACGAATATTTGCCCCAATTTGGAATCAGACGATGAGACAATTCAACAATGAAAAGTTTGGTGTCTCTTGAGCCATGATCCATAGTCTACTACGATGTCCTTTAAGCCTCGGCAATATGCCTGCTCGCTTGTTATAGGTAGTTGTTACAGATTTCTCCGTTTGTCGCTGATAACTGACCAATGCAGCATGTCTCGTCCCGAAGCAGCAACTTCACACACGCATAACTTTGCTATGTAAATATTTAGGTTTTTCGAAAGTTTCCGTTGTTGCTGAAGGTATACTTCTGAACATACCCGGAGTTAAATTATTGAGGATCATTTCACTAAATGAAGCGAAATGCATTTCATTTTCAGTGCACACGAGGAATTTACTCTCAATCAGAACAGATAGTAAATATTTCTCGCATGGCTTGTAACATAGAGACAGCACTCCTGTATTACACAAAAAGTACCACAAACCTATAGGATGGGTACTGGAATGTGGAGATCTTGTCGCACTTTAAAATGAGCCTCACGAGCGCAGAAAGCAAGTTTGTAGTGATCATTTTACCGTTGCAAGTAGCACATGACATCTCAACCACGAGCTTCTTCACCATGAAACCACTTACAATCGACAGTGAATATAACTGTATGCGTAAGAACCGAAACAAGTGAAATACTTTCACTAGATTTTCAAGCAAAACAAAATTGAATTTAACGAAATTGTAAATAATATTTATTTCAATACACCCTAGATATATCGCAAGTCATCCAAGATACGTAGAGTGGAATTCGGTAAAGATGTTTCAGGAATCTCTCAAACACTACATTCTGTTACTTGTTGGGTTCATTTTGGTTCTGTCTTCTCTGTGATTTTGATGTTTGTGGAAGAAGGAAGAGAAAAAAAATACTAGAATTTATAACTTTACTCATACTAAAAGTGGCAGTTCTGCAGAGCAACGTGTCGTTTTCTCCTGATATTTTCCTGGTCCACTAAAGTACAGTTCAACACAATCAGAATATTATAACACATTGTTAATATATAACGAAAACCGCTCTTGATGAGATACCATATGTAGCTTACTGTTGGAGCCGTTTCAATCGTGACCGCTTCAGATGTTTTAGTACTTATGAAATCCTTCCTTGATTCTTCACTTCGTATCTTGATATTGTTGAGGTATTTGAGAAACTAGTTTTTTAACCACTGAAGCCTCTCGTCCCTAATGGAGGAACAAAGACATACGGTCTGCATTCCCTGCCCTAACGTACATCATGAAAAGCAAACCATTTATCATTCAGTCCTTTAGTACCTGAATGTGCCGTGAAGTGTTGTCTTCTCAAAAATACAACCGTTAAGTTTAGCATCATACAGTAGCCTTTGTTTGATCGACATTTCGTCAATAATTAGACTCCATTATAATTCGGCCTTATTGAAAATTTAAGCTTCTGCCCTGAGCCTAGCTTTAACATTAGTGGCGTAACTCAAGTTTCAAGACGGATATCTCCTACAAAACTAGACAAATTTATTATTCTTGTCAGTTTCATGATGTGGTATCTTTAGAGTTGCCACACGTCCTGGAAAAGCGGGATTGTCCTGAATTTGAGTATGTGCCTCGACGTCCTGACTGAATTTTTAAAATTCTCTGAATGTCCTGAATTTTAAAAATCAGAGCAAATTTTTTAAAATTTTCCTCAAATGCTTTTGAAAGGGAATGCCCCATCTGTTACTTAAACCTCTGTGCAAATTACATTGAATATTATTTAAGTTTAGTGTTGTCTGTAAAGTAGGCATTTTGCTCAAAGTATGAATTTTTGTTATCTCTTCGATTTTAATCAAAATATGCGAAAGTGTGTCTTTTGGTAATGGATGGGACACTTCTCATGGAATTATCCAAATACACTCGTTGGAACCACAGGCGCCAAATTTTGGTCCTGAGCACGGGGACAAGGATGAATAAATTAAATATTTTTACGGGAGCAGAGACACGATTTTGTCCCCGTACCACTATATGCATGGGTCCAAGTGCTCCCGTGAAATCGGCACCTATGTTTGGAACTTGTCCATATTGGTGTCCTAAATTTCATCCTGACCCTTATGGCAACCCTAGGTATCTTCCGAATTTAAATCCTTTCGGCGAGAAATAATGCCATAGCACGCATGGTTTTATGGAAGTTTCCGAACCTAATGGTGTTAATTTTGTCATTTTACCAAGTGAGTTGGCCGTGCGGTTAGGGATGCGCATCTGTGAACTTTCATTCGGGAGATAGTGGGTTCGAACCCCACTGTCGGCTGTCCTAAAGTTGGCTTTCCGTGTTTTCTCATTTTCATACCAAGCAAATGCCCGGGCTGTACCTTAATTATGATCACGGCCGCTACCTTCCCACTCCTATATCTTTCCAATACTATCGTCGCCATAAGACCTATCTGTATAGGTGCGACGTAAAACAGCTTGTAAGAAAAATCTCAAATTTAGTATCTCGTCCAATAAAATTAAATATTTTTAATGTTATTTACAGTATTCTGAAGGCAATAACTCGACAGTTTTGTGACACTCACTCTCTTCGAAATACTTCAACTTCTTAGCTGATTTCGCATGCATTCCTAAAACGTCTTTGAGCTTGTTATTTGACCACTACAGCTTACAACATAGGGCACAGTTATCCCTCTTTAATTTCTGCAAACTCGAAATAAAACTTTCCTCTGTATGTACAGCAACTAAACTGTAGTTAGGCAGGTCATTTACCTCGCAGGATTGCATCATCATTTAGTGAAAAAGAAGCAGACCTATAATTGTGTTGTTTCTGGACAGGACTGCGCTTTCGTTTTTCATTTGTCACCGGCATATTTTGTTTATTTTGTTTAATGAATTCATGTCTTGACGTTAATGTTGTAGTCACTTTATTGGGTGGATGTTTTGAGAAGTACTAGCCACTCTACCTGGTTTTAAAACTTGAATTTTAAGGTTTTTCTATTTGTTTTACGTCGCACCGACACAGATAAGTCTCATGGCGATGATGGGATAGGATAGGCCTAGGAATGGGAAGGAAGCGGCCGTGGCCTTAATTAATGTACAGCCCCAGCATTTGCCTGGTGTGAAAATGGGAAACCACGGAAAACCATCTTCAGGACTGCCGACCGTGGGGTTCGAACCCACTATCCCCGATTACTAGATACTGGCCGCACTTAAGCGACTGCAGGTATCGAGCTCGGTTTTAAGGTTTTGTTCGGCAATCGGATTCCGAAGAATGTTCGGTATGATCTACAGATGAGTGAAGACTTCGTGATTGGCTCAAACTTATCTGGTGAAATTATCTATTTCCTTTTCAGTTCCGGATCCACAGGAAATTCGTAGTAACTTATACCTGTACCGTTCCTTTTTGCCTTTTCACTTTTACAAAATGGAACGCAACAGTACACCATCTAAAGATAATGAGAATATGTCTTCAATGTGGCATTTTTAAAGTACGGTAGCCACTACGAGTACAGATTCAATACGAACGATCTAGAATATTTCTATTGAAAAATATAATCTATAATATATAAGATAACCTTCAAATATACAAGGAAACATCGATTTAAAAATAGAAAATCTCAAGTATTGACAATTTCTTTCACGATCACCCGTACTTCGCAGTAAACCTCATCGTAATGTATGGGCGCGTGCTTCCAAGAGGGTACAGCTATCAGAGCTCCTAGCGACAAGAAACAGAAAATCATTCGCTAGCTCGCGTAAGATCCAGCGAACTGCTGCGGCTTGAAGGACATCGCAACGAAATATGCATGATCTCTCTGACTATCCGTGCTTACATTAATGTGAAATGGGGTTCAACCAGCCAGAGACAATTTGTAATAAATAGAATACGGGAAGTATTTGCAAAACGGTAAAACGCCATTTTCCGTACTCTTGTGAGTTCGCAAAGAAGGAAATTGCGTCGTAAGATGTCAATGGGGCCCCATGGTGCAGCTGTCAGTATCTCAGCCACTCTGTCAATTGTGTCGCACCTGGCATTCGTCCGGCAGCGCTTCCAACTTTACACTGCTGCTACCCAAGATGCCAATGCTATGGCATCGTATCACAGCCAAGATAACAATTCCATGTGTGCAATGAATTTCTATTCCTTTCAAACAGAGACATTATCCGCATCGAAAGTGAAATTCAGTGTCCACCATTACTATATGATTAATCTTCTGTTGAGTACGCATACTGGGACTTCAGAAAAAAAAAACATAGTCTTTATATAATGAAGAGTTTCTCTTCCTGACCTGATGGAAATTCTAAAAACGGCATCTTATTTCATCTAATCAATATCAGATTAATGGCATGTTGTGGGTTACTGTAGTCAAGTCCTAGTTCGTAAACCATGGGCAATGGCTGAGTGGCCTAGTAATTTGTCCTCAGAGTCGGGATACCAGTTGCTATGGAATGGGAATGGGCATCCGGACATATTCTGAGTCATGGGCCTCCTTGTGCTCAGGCGGCCACGACTATACAACCCACCGGTGGTCCATAACCCGTTAGAGGAGAGATACTCACTTGGGCTATGTGTAAGTAGGGTAGCATCCTGCTTCATGAATTTACCGAGTTCAGAACATTTTAAGCATGCCTCGAACCTATGGGAGTAACGGAGTCCCACTCCCTTTTGACAGGCGAGAGAATCCTTGGAAACACTTGGCTAACGAAATGGAATTCGATGGGGAACTATCAATATTAACGGGACTTATGGAAGAAAGAAAGTAGAACTGGCTGAGTCAGCAAAAAGGATGCATCTGGATGTGCTAGGAGTAAATGAAATTCGGGTAAGGGAAGATAGCGAGGAAGAGATAGGATATTGTAAAGTGTACTTGACAGGTCTTAGAAAGGGAAGGGCAGAGTATGGGGTAGGACTGTTTATCAGGAATACCACTGCACGCAACATAGTTTCTGTTAGGCACGTAAATGAGCGAATGATGCGGGTAGATTTGGCAGTAGAAGGAATTAGGACTAGAATTGTCTCAGTGTATACACCATGTGAGGGCGCAGATGAAGATGAAGTTGACAAGTTTTATGAAGCATTGTGACACATCGTGGTCAGGGTCAACAGCAAGGACAGAATAGTGCTAATGGGCGATTTCAATGCGAGAGTTGAAAATAAAACTGAAGGTTACGAAAGATTGATTGGCAAATGTGGAGGAGATATGGAAGCTAATGGGAATGGGAAACGTTTGCTGGACTTATGTGTTAGTATGGGTTTAGCTGTTACGAATACATTTTTCAAGCATAAGGCTATTCACTACTACACATCAGAGACTAGGAGTACCAGATCCGTAATAGACTATATCTTAGGCGTCTTCGAATTCAGGAAATCTGTTAGGAATATACGACCTTTCCGGGGATTTTTCGATGATACAGACCACTATATGATCTGTAGTGAACTAAGTATTTCTACAGTAGGCCTAGGGTAGAAAGTGAAATCTGTCTGCAAACGAGTAAGGGTAGAAAATCTCCAGGACGAGGAAATTAGACAGAAGCACATGGATATGATCAGTGAGAAGTTTCGAACAGTAGACAGTAAGCAGGTTCAGGATATAGAAGGAGAATGGGTGGCGTACAGGGATGCTGTAGTAGAAGGAGCAAGGGAATGCCTAGCAACAACTGTGTGTAAGGATGGGGAAAGGCGAACATCTATGTGGAATGATGAAATGAGAGCAGCTTAGAAACTTAAAAAGAAGGCTTATCAGAAATGGCTCCAAACAAGGGCCGAGTCAGACGGGGATTTGTACGTAGATGAAAGAAACAAAGCGAAACAAGTTGTTGAATTCAAAAAGAAGTCGTGGGAAGATTTTGGTAATAACCTGGAAATGCTATGTCAAACAGCTGGGAAACCTTTCTGGACAGTAATAAAGAATCTTAGGAAGGGAGAGAAAAAGGAAATGAACAGTGTTTTGAGTAATTCAGGTGAACTCATAATAGATCCCAGGGAATCACAGGAGTGGTGAAGGGAATATTTTGAACGCCTTCTCAACGTAAAAGGAAATCTTCCTGGTGATGTTGCGAACAGCCAAGCTCATGGGGAGGAGGAAAATGATGTCACCCATGAGTACTCGCTGTACTATTCCAACTGCTGCTTCTACTCGATCATACACAAGACGACATGAGTGTTTGAGATCGGTTCACGAAAAAATAATGAAGCAAGATGACCAAAGAGACTACAGTTCGCTGCAAAGTTACAAATACATTTACAAGGCTCATGCTGCGAAAACTATTATCTTTATCAGCTGTGAGGGTGAGAGTGAACGAGTGAAGGAATTTCCGTAATGTTCATGTGGTTCATCACTTAACTTTTGCCGTTATAGAGGATGCATTTCATTATTGTCTTCGTTTTTGTCAGTGGCAGTCATCGTTAACTAAACATAATACCGTTAAATTACAGGTGTTGCACCCATAAGCGAATGTGCGTAATTAATGCATAAATTAAATGTTCAATTTTTCACATATGAGAATACAGCAGTAGGCTGGGAAAAGATTGCAGTCCCACAAAGTAACTGCCAGGCGCCGTTCAGACTGAAAATAAATCCACAGAATACGTTTTAAGGCACGGACAGGATGTAGCTAGCCTGAGTGGTACGTCCAATTATGTTTTATGATGCCGACAGGAAGTGAAATATTTCTATCCAGTTCCCACGTGAATACGCACGTCGGAATGCACTTGGCCCAGAAGAGTGACTGAGACACGAATAATACCCGGCAGTCCTTAGTAGAAAATGGAAGAACCCAAACTACCAAGAGCGCGAACGTCTCAGCCAATCACAAAATTGCAAATTTTAATGTCTTGTCATAGCGGGAATCTACAGCTAGTATTTCGCGATTTGGTGACCGAAGTAGCTGTAAAATATTGTGTCCTGACTTCCAAGTAATATTTAAGGATTTATCAGAGCAAGTGTGTGGTTAATCAGTGGTTAAATAAGAAATTTTCAACTTTTCATGGAAGAGTGGTATCGCCCAGGAAGTGAACCGTCATGGCGGGAAGGCGCCATGCTCTGACAGAAATAGAGCCACTGACGCGCGCCGTCGTAGGAATTAACCTGTGATCGCTTCTCATAACGCAATGTAACACATAAATCGGACCAGAATTAGGAAGATTTTGAACACATTTTCTAAAATTCTAACCTACGGACACATGATAAATCGGTCCCAAGTGCAGGATTATTACGCCACATCCCTTCCACAGGACTATTTTCGAAGTGGGGGAGGATTGTTTACAGAAGCAAAGACACCAGGGTGGTAAATCTCAGTCTCGTGGTAAATCTCAGTCTCGTGGTAAACCTCAGTCTCGTAGGAAATCTTCAATCTCGTCGGAATTCTCAGTCTTGTGGGAATTCGCAGTCTTGTAAGAATCTTCAGTGTCTTATACAGTAGTTGACATCCGAGTGAGTAATGTATTTATTTGTGAGAGTAATATCTTAGCCGAAATGCTCGAGGAACAATACCTGCATTTTTTGTCAACTTCTGCAATACCTTTGGGCTAAATAGAGATTTTATCTATAACATCGCCATTACCACACTCAAGAAGTCCATCATGATCTTCAAGAACCATGCTTGCGGACCTCAAATAAATGTTTGACATGCCTCACTCGACTGCCTACATTTAACATCATACGAACACATTATCTATTGTATCCACATCCATTATTGTTGTGAAGGTACTCTTTGTCTTTGGGCAACCTGCAGCTGTTGCAGGAAGATTGTATAATAATAATAATATTCTCAACACTTGCCATGAATGAACTTAAGGTGCTAGGACCGAGGTGAACATTGAATCTCGTCGTAACACGTAGCTGCATAACATTTTCCCTATTTCACGTGTAGCTTGTATATTTCGTGGAAAAGTCATGTTGGAGAACGATTATTATAAAATTCTTCACATCATTGGGAACATTACATGTAATTTTTCCACACTCTCATAGAACTATTATTGCAAGTGAGATATTTGGGAGCAGAATTAGTCCAGCCAGTTACAGGGAGAAAAACTTTGTTTTCATAATTGGAATGCTGCCGCAGTGAGACGTTGAGTCCAGTGTCATGGTCAGAGAAGGTGAATAACCAATAATCCTTTACACAAACAATCCGAGAGGGGTGAGAGAGAGGCAACAGCAGGCAGGTAGCGGAGTCCAGACTTTCGACTTCACGTCAGGTGATCAATGCAGTGTCATTGAATATTCTTCGCAGGAGTGTTAAAATGCGAGTATTAATATAAATATGGACGTGTGCAACGATATTGTAAAAATGCATCAAGTTTGCGTGTGTGACCTCTTGGATAATATCAGCTTGAAGATGAAATACTAATTCATCATTACGGGGTCCGGAGAATGATCTGACCGGCCTCCAGCACAAATAAGGTAAATAAGCAAAATATAAATATGTAAACAAGTAGGGCTATGAACAGTCGATGATCAAAAATGTAGTTTAGAATTTTAGATAGGACTGTAAATAATTCACGGATCGGCTGGTAATTATAAAATTAGGATAATAATAATAATAATAATAATAATAATAATAATAATAAATAAGTGTTAGCGTGTGTTACTTGCGCAGTTTTCTTTTAATGTAAGTCATTTTGACATATGAGAATCCTATTTTACTAAGAAATGTACATACGGTGTAGTGCAGATTTTTAAAGTGATGATAATAATAATAGTTGTGGTAATGAGCGGTATTTTTGTTGACATTTTGATTTTGTGGATGCTTCCATGTTAGTTTAAATGTTTATTTTTGCCATCAGCGCATTAGGTTTATTATTTCATGTTCTGTAATCATTATTCAGATGACCGTTTCCGGTAGCTCTCATAATTTGTATTTCGCGACGATGGTTGATACGCGAAGAGTTAATTTCTTTATGTAACGTGGTTACACAGTTCGATAGCCATGTTTTTGAGAGGCAATCTCGTTATTTCGGTTATTTAATTAGTGACAGGAAGCCATTGATAAGTTAGCTCTGATATTTCATAAGATGTGAAACGGTGGATGATCAAAGTAACGAGCAAAGTAATAGTAATATCCCTGATGTTCTGTGGTGAGAAATGGAAAATGTGATATTTTGACCATGTTATTAATAGTGTCGTATAAATGGATGCGTGAACGACACAGTTATTTCGCCCGCCGGATACGAGCGAGGCCGTATTATGAGTTACTACGTCGAGAATATTGATGAATAAATAGAATTGAGAGATGAATTATTTAACCGAGAGTGTTAAATATATGACGACATGTGTTATGGTTGTAGGCGGAAAGCCTGTAGTGCTTCAAATAGTTTCCAGGGAAAATAAATGCTCGGAAAATATGCAATCGAGAGCCCGAGATAAGTTGTGAACAGAGCGACTGATGAATGCGTGTTCCGACAGTCAAGTCTATTCATTGATGACATGTAATGCGAATAATTATTGTCCGTAAAGATTGAATAAGGTCATGTCCAGACATTTTAGTCTGAGGTTAGAAGGTTGCCATCAAATTCACATAATTTTTGCTACTTGGATCAGGGTAACATTTTATACTTCTTCATTGCGCATATTTATTTTTCTTAAATTTTACTTGGCAGCGATTTTTGGGATCTAGATTTTTATTATGATATCATTTCTTTGTATATATTTTGTCACCGGATTATTTTAAATCTGATACGTGAATTGTGTTTGATTTAATGTCTGTAAATAGAATAGAATAGGCGTAGTCAGATTATTTTAAGTTCAGTATTTCTTAGGAGCAGTGTTTCTCCGTTGACATGTTCATTTATGTAAATAAGATTTCATGTGTTGGGGTAAGAGATCATCGATTAGTTCATAGTAAAAAATATAGTAGTGGGATGCTCATATAAAAGGCAGTCAGTAATCACCAAGTCTTAGAAATCCACTACATTTCAGTTAGGCAAATGAAGCGGTATTTAATAAGCAGTTGTATCACAAGTGCCGTAAATGAGTGACATAAATTAGATGGGATCTGCCTCCATCTAGATTTGGTACCACACAAATGTGCTTGCACAATGAAAATGCAGACAGCGGCAAACTAGGTAAAGTTAATGATGTAAAGGGATCGCTTTCATTTCAGATGTAAACCTGAGGCACTTGGCCTAATTAATTTAAGTAATTTTAAGCGTCCAGACTATCACAGCCAAGTAAATAAGGTTTAACAAATTAAATGAGTGGTGGTAGCACTCAGGTGTTCAGTTCAGTAAAAATTTCCTTGTTTTCAGCCACAAGCAGTTTAAACATGTGGCAAAGATTATATAACAGAAAAAGTACAATGTTCATGGTTGTTTTCCTTTTCTCTCTTTTCGTTATTATTACACATGGTCAGTGTATTTGTTATTATTTTAGAGTGGGGTGCTTCCCAAATGAATTTAAACATGAGTTAAATATTTGACAGACACCTTAACGTCAATGTCAATTGGATGGATTAATAAATCAATTAAGTAATTACTGAATTTATTGTGAGATGACATTTTCAAGGTATTATAAATCATTCATTCAAATGAGACTATATTTCTGACCAGTGTTTAAATGTGGTCACGTCATCGTCATGGAGACAGTGGTTCGATGTAATTCAGAACACTAAGATTTAATCGACATTCAGTCGAGATTTATTAAGGCAGATAATTAATTTATTGTAATACAGATCTTACAATTGTTTTAAATTTTAAGTTTCATTTCACATTATTTCTTTTTACACCAGGTTACTTTCATTTACATTTTGCAAATTTTGTTAAATAAACCATTTTATTTATTTCAATTTTAATTCAGTCTTTGGGTACCGTTATTTGATAGTTTAGTTTACCCCATCTTTCATTTCCTCACCCCCGATCGACGTGTGGCCCATCAACCCGAGGGATCGAAGGACGCACGACCTCTGAGGAAGAAGAGTCTACATGCGGCGGTAGGTATTTTTTAAATGTCATTATTTTCAGGAGCAGCCGACGCACATATCAAGAAAGAAGACCACCGCATTTGGATGCCTTTAAAAGGGCACAGTATGTTACTTTCAAACTTAATTAGAGCTGAAAAGAATAGCGGGTAATGTTTGTCCGGCCAATCCACCCCCGCCCAGACCACTTCTGTATGTGCAAGTGTCATCATACCTGTCTTTTCCTAGGGTTAGTAATATAATTACTTACTCAGCCATTCACTGTTATGGATGGTATGAATATGTCACTCACAGAGTCGATTCGTGCGTGAATTTTAGTTACTTTGGCTGAATGATATGTAAACGCAACTTCTGTCTCAGTGAGGAAAGCAACGAGAACAGCCTCACAACTTATTTCCCTAGTATGCAACTTCAGTGATTATTAGGCCATCTATGATAGTGAAGCTGTTTAGGATCAAAGCTGCTTTCGGGTTTGATGTTCAATATACATCCTTATATATAGCAGAATGTCTGTCTGTCTGTCTGTCTGTCTGTCTGTCTGTCTGTCTGTCTGTCTGTCTGCCTGTCTGTCTGTCTGTCTGTCTGTCCATTCCTTATAAAAATTTATTCCGTTCCACCAATCCGAAGCGAATTTAGTATACATACCGTCTGGGAACCTGCGGATTAACCTATCTAATATAAATTTGAACAGCTCTCTCCATTCCGTAAACTGAGGCTCTTTGGAATATTAGCATAAGCTAATATAGGACAAACCTTCAATTTGCCGTACTGGGATGGGACAAAGTTCATGTTAGACGTCACGACTCAAAGAACAAAACTCGATACGTCCATACGGGCACCGAAAACCAAGTTTTAAGGCCCTAAAACGGACCGTTTTCGAGATATTGGCATCAAAATACGCCCGCTGTAGAAGTCGAGTAATGATATGACCGGCTGTAGCTATGGAAGCGCCAGCTCAACGGCGCTATAGCTCATTCCACGTTAAGGAAACAGTACTGCACACCCCCTCTGACACAACCGTAATTCCTCGTGATTAGGGGATATTATATTGTACTTATTAAGTACAGACAAAAAGGATGAGACATTTTTGCCGATGAATTATTAAAATAACTACATAACATTTTCTTTTTCATGAGTATGTTCATAGGGAGGAAACACAACGGCAGCAACAGCCTTCCTTTATTTCCCTTCTTCTGTATTGTTCTGGTACAAGCATTCCAGCAAAAGCATCTTTCATTTTTACGTCCAGCAGGGTCTGTGCATTGTGAATTGTATTAATCCGATTTCCCAAAAAATACCCACTTTTCACATTTGCGTTAAAAATAGCATCTTCTAATGATATTACCTATGAATTGGGTAATTGCGCGTCGAATGATAACCGTTTATGATTGTAGGTTATGATTTTCATTTCCGTGTTGACGTGTAACTAATATAATAGAGTTTGAGGGATGTTCCACAATTCAACACATTGTAAAATATACTAAATTAGTACGGGTACGGGTTATCAGAAACTGGCTTTAGTTACTCATACTATTGGTGTGAGCGACTTCATTAGATATGTATCTCACTGGTGTATTTACTTAAGTACGTAGAAATTTGTTGTCATGTTAGGATTTATTGTGTATCTTCTTCTTCTTTTCTTCATGGGGGCCTCTAAATATTAGTTCGTAATTAGCATCGACCTTTAAGATCTTATGCTACCATGTTTTTCCTTCATTCCCACCTAGGTATACCTGCTTCCTTCACAAATCTGCAGGTTTAGTGCAAGTATACTTCCGCTAGACAGGACCACAAATATAAATATTATTGAATGTATTTGTTTGATGCGACATTTCGTAACTATTACAAATGATCAAGGAAATACGCGATGCATAAAAGAAACTACTATAATTATCGAGAATTATAATTCTCAGGGCTTGTCACTCATGTCGCACATCATATAATGAATCTGAGTATAAATGTTGAGAATTTTTTCAAGTCATGGGTGCACAATCTTGACAATTGTGTTCAGTATATAGGTTGTTTTCATGGTTACAATAATCGTAAAAGTGGACAGAAATATCGGCACTAATGATATCAGTGATCCTACTACTCCATGATTTGATAGAAAATAGTTTAAACTATAGGTAACAGGCTCCGCAAAATGCTGAAACCTAAGCCAGTACGTAAAAACGGAGGCCCGTCGGCAACCGCTGGTCGCTGTACTACGGAGATCTCCGGGGCTATTATTTTTATACTTCACTCCCTTTCCATCCCCGCCCAAAGGAGTGCTATGAGTGTCTCACACAACAGCTTATTTTTTCCACACAGTAAGTCATATGTGAATCAATTTTCGTTGGCAGCTATGCCCAAACGTACATGCATAATATAGCTGCTGTAGAATCCTGGAGCTGACGTTGCCATGGTTACGGCTTTTCGTTTTTTTATTCTATTCCTAGAGCAGGGGTAGTGTGGTTCCAATAACTCCGTAACCGTTGGTTTTAGGGTCTTATAACATGGTTTTCGGGCCCGAAGGGTTTACCGATTTTTGTTCTTTGCGTCAAGGGGCTTAAAAGGAGCTTTGTTTCGTCTTTGTACGACAAATTCTATTTCGCCTATATTAGCCTATTATTTTAATATATTGTAACTCCCCCGTCGCCCCCTCGAATGGTTTTGAAAATAAAATACAGCCCATGTTTCTCACTGGCAATGTATCTTTCTATAGGTGAAGTAATGTTTAAAATTGGTTCAGTAGTTTTTGAGTCTATCCGTTACAAACAAATATACAAATTTTTCCTCTTTGTAATATTAGTATAGAAGTATAGATTACATCCCTACACATACGGTTGCCGTCAGGAGGGGCATCCAACCGTAAAACAGGGTCAAATCCACATGTGCGACACAGTTCGCACCCGCAACCCCGCAGGTGTGGGTAAAGCGATAGAAGAAGGAGATACTAATTTTTAAAATTCATCCACTTTTTATTCTCTTCACCCCCTTAAGTGGATTTTTCAAAAAGAGCGTGTTCATTTTTAAAGGAGATTCGAAGTACCAATGTTAAAGTCTGTAACATTTTCAGTTTTTGAGATATATGTGTCCTCATATAAATAATTCAACTGCTTCCTCACTTCTTTTCAAACTCACCCCACCCCACTTAAGGGGATTTTCTGAAAACGAATATTTGTGTTCGTTTATTTTTAAAAGGGATTGCAAATATCAATTTTCATGTCTGTAACATGTTAGGTTTGTGTTATTATTAATAGCGTATGGCAAAGAAATTATATACATAATATACAATATATACACAATAACAAAAAACATTGATTCACTTCAGGCATTAGTGTTATCTCTTATATCTGAATGTCCAGCTTATCAATCCACTGTAGTGCTTCCGCTGTTGGAGATAGGAAGTCTTCCAAACTACCTGGATTTGCCCGTAGTTGACACTCGCTTACAATGTGGGGAATAGTCTGGCGAGGGGCTCCACAGTCACATTCTGGAGATGGTACAAAATTCCACTTGTAGAGAGAATCCTTGCACCTTCCATGACCTGTCCTGATCCTGTTCAGTCTGGACCAAGTTGCACGTGGCAGTTGGGATCCATTTACAATATTTTCCCCTCTGAAGATGTTATGCAGGAGCACGTCGCGAGAGTTATTCCAGCGGCTTTTCCACTCCTCCAAAGCATTGAAGTTGGTGGACGTCTTCAGAGCAGTATCACAAAGGTTTGTGTTATTTATTGTAGATAATTTCGCTGCTGTAGAATCCTGGAGCTGACGTTGCCATGGTTACGGCAGTTCATTACTTTATCCAATTCCTAGAGCAGGGGCAGTGTGGTGCCAATATATCCGTAACGGTTGGTTTTAGGGCCTTAAAACATGGTTTCCGGGCCCGTAGGGCTTACCGAGTTTTGTTCTTTAGGTCAAGAGGATCAAATTGAGCTTTGTCTCGTCCTTATACGACAAATTCGATATTTTGCCTATATTAGCCCATTATTTTTATATCTCCACCCCCTCCCCCGTGCACCCCACCTCGAATTGTTTCGGAAATAAAATACAGCCCATGTTACTCACTGGCAATGTATCTTTCTATAGGTGAAGTAATTTTTAAAATCGGTTCAGTACTTTTTGAGCCCATTCGTTACAAACAAACAAAATTTTCCTCTGTATAATATTAGTATAGATTTATTGGGCGAAGACCGGTTTCGACTCCCTTGGAGTCATCATCAGTTCTTGTTGAATATCAAATCAAGGGGAATCTGATAACAATCATCATTAGGGTTGCCTACATACAACTCGATTGGTTGACATAAGTCATTATAATAAAAAATTATACACATAATGGCGATTGCCTAAAAGCATATCAATAGTTTGCAAAACATACACCTTGAATTGTAACATACACATCGTATGTGATACTTGGAACTTAAAAAAGTTCTTAGTTCTGGTTTAAACTTTCGTGTGTTCATGGAACACGGAACACCGGAGACATGTGAACTGGTTGAAAATATTTACAAATCTGCATGATATACATATAAGTATATGAAGCACATTGCGCTTTAAGAATGTTCTTGGACTTGATGGTCTAGTTTCTACCTAATTAAACTGGTTGAAATATATACACATTGAAATGAAATGCACCCAAAGACATAAACTAATTGGCACTTAAAGAGTTTTTGGTTCTGGTTTAAAAAACTGTCGTGTGTTCGTGGAACACGGAATAGAGTTGTTGGTCTTGTTTCATTCTATTAGAAACAAATGCACTACTTGAAAATATACACATTGACATGAAAATTTATACATTGATATGAAACACATGGCACTTTAATTTTCATGGATTTGGGTTGATAAATACTGTCGTATGTTAGTATAACTCAGCATAGTCTTGTCACAATCATCTGGAAACATGTGAACCTTTTGAAACAAATCTTAGTGACTAATTATACCACACAATCACATGACATTTTGGTAATTTACGAAAGATCTTGGATCTGTTTTCAATAGATTGAAACAAGACCAACAGGTCTATTCCGTGTTCCACGAACACACGCCAGTTTTTAAACCAGAACCAAAAACTTTTTAAGTGGCAAGTAGTTTATTTTTTGCGTGCATTTCATTTCAATGTGTATATATTTCTACCAGTTTAATTGGATAGAAACTAGACCATCAGGTCCAAGAACATTCTGAAAGCGCCATGTGCTTCATATCATTATATGTATTTCATGCAGATTTGTATATAATTTCAACCAGTGCACGTCTCCAGTGTTCCGTGTTTCCATGAACCCCCCATAGCACTTAACGCACTTGAAAAGTGTTTAGCCTGCCCAGCGACCGCTGCTCAGCCCGAAGGCCTGCAGATTACGAGGGGGCGTGTGGTCAGCACGACGCATCCTCTCGGCCGTTTTCTGGGCTTTCGAGACTGGGGCCGCCATCTCACCGTCAGATAGCTCCTCAATTCTAATCACGTAGGCTGAGTGGACCTCTAACGAGTCCTTAGGTCGAGAGAAAAATCCCTGATATGGCCAGGAATCGAATCCGGGGCCTCCGGGCAAGAGGCAGGTACGCTACCCCTACACCACGGGGCCGGCGTGTTGCACGAACGCACGATAGTTTAAACTAGAACTAAGATTTTTTTTAAGTTCCAAATATCGCATACGATGTGTATGTTACAATTCAAGGTGTATGTTTTGCAACCCATTGATGTGTTTTTAGGCAATCGCCATTATGTGTATAGTTTTTATTATGCTATCTTATGTCAACCAGTCGAGTTGTATGTAGGCAACCCTAATGATGATTGTCATCAGATTTCTCCTGATTTGATATTCAACAAGAGCTGATGATGACTCCAAGGAAGCCGAAATCGGTTTTCGCCCAATATTTAATATATTTTACAATGTG
Source organism: Anabrus simplex (assembly GCF_040414725.1). Classification (NCBI taxonomy): domain Eukaryota; kingdom Metazoa; phylum Arthropoda; class Insecta; order Orthoptera; family Tettigoniidae; genus Anabrus; species Anabrus simplex. The sequence continues at coordinate 1,700,746,260 of NC_090265.1, read as the reverse complement.
TTGAATGGTGGAACATCCCTCAAACTCTATTATATTAACCGTTTATGATTTAGCTCCTTTACCTGTGTAGTTATGCAGTGTTTTCCAAGCCAATCTGTGCTTTAGATGTTTATCTAGATTATATGAATGTACTTTCTCTGAAAGACTCTTTTTAGGGAAGTGTAGGGACAGTGCAATTGGTGAGAAAAGTATGGGCACTTGCTAGAAATACCTGACTACGCGTTTACAATAAAAATTTAGGATTCAGTATGGGAAAATCATTCGACTAAGTAATTGAGAATATCACGTAATTAAAATAAGCCTATCAAAATGGCGACCAGTGCTTAGTAGCGTGTGTTTCAGTCTCCAGGTTTATCAGTGATTTGAAGGTGTAAGATCGGCATTTACGTGTGGAACTTTCAACTAAGTGATAAGTAAAACTACCGTGCTACGAACAGCCAGTTCAAAGTGTATCACAAGTAATTAAGAACATAATCCTTCTTGTAAACAGCCATGCCAGGGAAAGGAAAGGTAGTAACAACGGACAGCCCAGTGAAGTGCGCCCTACAGGAAGCTCTGAGAGACAAGGAAACACTCGCCACGCTAGCAAACATCATACAAGACCAGGTAGCCAGGGCCGTTATAGACCAACTTAAAGCTACGATAGATTTTAATACGAAAGTAATCGAGGAGATGAGGGAAGCGCTCGAAGCCAGAGACAAGACAATATCAGACCTCAGGGAGCAGCTCGAAACTAAAACCGATGCTCTCGAACAATATCAACGGCGGCAATCACTGCGTGTGTTCGGGGTGCGGGAATCGAGTGGTGAGGACACGGACAAAATTGTCATTGAGCTAGCTGACAGTATTGGAGTACATTTAACGCACGAGGACATAGACAGAAGTCACAGGGTAGGCAAGATGAGTACAGATAAGCCGCGTCCGATAATAGTGAAGTTCGTGTCGTACCGCAAACGGAACGAACTATTCAAATCTAAAAAGAAACTGAAAGGAACGGGCAAAACAATTAGAGAAGACCTCACGTCAATCAGGATGAAACTGTTGCAAGAAGCGATCACTAGATTTTCTGTGTCCAATTGTTGGACAATAGACGGTACGATTATTGTGAAGCACAATGGTGTGAAATATCGTGTGTCGAGCCGAGCGGAATTGGACAGGATCAAATAAACCGACAGACTGAAACTAACATGACACTACACATTTTACAGTTTTAACTAACTTAGACACTAGACTTTTAATTACTAGACTATAATTACTATTCAAACTATTACTTTTAGACTATATCTTCATTAGATTTACATATAATAACTAGGCAAGATAGCGTACAGGTTGGCAACTCAAAGCGAGAGTGCTGAACATGCTTCTATTTTCGGCAAGGTTACTGGTGGTCAGCTGAGCGGAATCTCCGCTCCCATACCTACACAGCCCCCTAGTACTAATCCGCTTACAAATGCTTTTAACAACTTTCCAAATTCCTTGCAGGTAGTACATGCTAACGTTCAAAGTCTAATTCCTCACTTCCACGAACTCCGTAACATTATTGCTAATGTCAACCCTCACATCGTCATGAACGGAGAAACCTGGATGAAACCGTGGTTGTCAGATTCTCTTGTCCACCTCGAAAATTATACCTTGATCCGAAATGATCGCACAGGTAAAGCCGGCGGCGGAGTAGCTATGTATATTAGGAACGACTTAAAATATAAAATAATTTACAAAACAACTAGTGAATACTGCGCAAGGCCCGGGTTCATGTTCATTGAAATTGAGGCTTTAGGTGTAAAGTGCTTACTGAGTGTTGTGTATCGCCCACCAAAGATTGGATACATCACCGACCTTGAAGACATCTTACTTGACCTCCTACCCAGGTATGAGCATGTTTTATTACTAGGAGACCTCAATACTGACATCCTTAACGACAAAATGACTGAGACTAAACAACTAATCAACATATTTAAATCTTGTAACATGACAATTTTGCCACTTAAACCAACACATCACACAGCCACGTCACATACATTACTGGACTTAATTGTGACGAATAACCCTGACAGAGTACTGACCCACGGGCAAATGTCTGCTTGCGGACTATCCAATCACGACTTAATTTATTTAGCTTATTCACTTAAATGCCCCAAGTACAGACCTAAATTAATTACATTCAGAGATCTAAAACGTATAAATAACGAAGCCCTATTAGAAGATGCTGCAAACATACCTTGGCATAATATCCATATTTTAGATAATATAGATGATAAAGTGGAGTTCTTAAACACACAACTGCTAGCTCTCCTTAATAAACACGCGCCAAAACGCACTGCTCGTGTAACACGCCCTGCGGCTCCATGGATGACGCAGGAAATACGAGACTTAATGACAGAGAGAGACAAAGCTTTCAGAAAATTTAAAACTAGCCAAATACCAAACGATTTTGACCTGTACAAGACCCTTCGTAACAGAACCACACAGGCCGTAAGGAATGCTAAAATAAGACACTCACAGAACATTTTGCTAACCCGAAACACGACAACAATCTGGAAAACCGTTAAAAAAATGGGCATAGGCGGAAATAAAATACATACTGCTGACGTTAAAATATCACTGGATGATTTAAACCAATACTTTACTACAAGACCCATTAACATTGACGAGACAACAAAAGAACAGACAATTAGCAAAATTCTACACAATGGCAATACTAACAATGGAGGAGAACAGTTATATTTTTCCCTCGTAACTCCTGCAGAAGTAAGACAAATTGCACGATCAATAAAGACAACTGCGACAGGATGTGACGAGATTGTTCCACAGTTACTGTTAAAAACTCTAGATGTAATCCTACCAACTCTAACCCACATCATAAATACCTCATTGATAACCGGCATATTCCCTTCCCTTTGGAAATATGCAATTGTTCGCCCCCTCCCCAAGACCAACAATCCCGTGGAACCCAAAGACTATCGATCCATTTGCATTTTACCATTTCTGTCCAAAATTTTGGAGAAAATAGTTCACAGACAAATAACCGCATATTTAAATAACAATATGCTTCTTGACAAATACCAGTCTGGTTTTAGAAGCAATCATAGCACAACTACTGCACTGCTTAAAGTTACAAACGACATAGGAGTAGCTATGGATAAGGGAGAAGTTACTGTTTTAACTCTTCTAGACCTTAGTAAGGCCTTTGACTGCGTTGACACGGACATACTAATAGCAAAATTACGTGCTCTTAATTTCTCACAAAGCACACTATCCTGGATGTATTCCTATCTCTCTGATCGCCGGCAGTGTGTATCTACAGGTGAAAATTTCTCTTCATGGCAATCTGTAGAGACTGGAATACAACAGGGGTCAGTGCTAGCGCCACTCCTATTTTCGATCTTCATTTCAGGACTAACACAAGTAATTAAACATTGTCAATATCATGTGTACGCAGACGACATACAGATATATACACATGCACACCCTCGTGACTTACCGACTGCAATAAATAATATGAACGACGACCTAGAAAGAATATGTAGGTGGACCGATGACCATGCACTAAAGATCAATGCCCAAAAATCACAGTGTATTCTTTTAGCTACCCAAAACACCCACGCACGACTTACAGACATCCATACCCACTCAGTAACATTAAGAGGCACTCAGTTACAATTCAAAGACACAGTTAAAAACTTAGGGATGATAATGGATAAAAACCTTAGTTGGAACGATCATGTAACAGGTATATGTCAGCGAGTGTTTTATTCCTTACATTCCCTTAAAAAACTCAGAGATTTACTCCCCCAAAATGTAAGAAAACTGCTTATCCAAAGTATGGTAATGCCAATATTCGACTACTGTGACGTAGTATACAGTAACCTGAATGCCTCACTTTCCATCAAGCTCCAAAAGGCACATAACGCATGCGTTCGATTTATTTCAGATATACCAAGGTTTGGCCATATTTCTCCCGCATTTGCTAGGCTTTCATGGCTACGCTTAAGAGAGCGACGAAATTTACACACTCTTTCCCTGTTACATCGTATACTGAACCTTAACACACCTGAATACCTTGCCACACAATTCCATTACCTAGCATCACCTTCTAATATTCCTACCAGATCATCATCCACCGCAGTACTAAGCATTCCCATTCACCGCTCAACTGGCTACAGTAGATCATTTATAGTCGCCGCCAGCCGAATTTGGAATTCCCTACCTGCTGAAATTAGGAGCGTGTCAAACCACCTCCGCTTTAAGAAACTCTGTCAAACCTGGTTAATAAATAATAATGATTTCTTATAACATAGTAGGATTAGATCATAGTTAAGTTTTAGATTAATTAAAACATTTAATTGCTACCTTAAGATATTAAACTGTAGATAATTTAGTGTATATTTAACTCTTCATGTAGGTGTATGTATGGTCGGACAGAATAGCAGGCTTCATAGCCTGAGTCCCGCCATATAAAACAAGACAATAAATAAATAAATAAATAAATAAATAAATAAATAAAAAATTGTAAATAAAAGTGTTTCGCTATGAATCCAATTATGACTGGGCGAGTTGGCCGTGCGTGTAGAGGCGCGCGGCTGTGAGCTTGCATCCAGGAGATAGTAGGTTCGAATCCCACTATCGGCAGCCCTGAAGATGGTTTTCCGTGGTTTCCCATTTTCACACCAGGCAAATGCTTGGGCTGTACCTTAATTAAGGCCACGGCCGCTTCCTTCCAACTCCTAGGCCTTTCCTATCCCATCGTCGCCATAAGACCTATCTGTGTCGGTGCGACGTAAAGCCCCTAGCAAAAAAAAATCCAATTATGGTTCTATAATAATTTAAAACAATTTTGGAGCATAATTTTATAATATAATATTCATAATTGTGTATAATAATACCACGGCATTTTTCTTTACAGAGCCATGTTGGTCAGATCAGCTCTGTTAACGATCGCTGTGACGGTGGGCCTTTTAGAATGTACCTGTGGCCAAAATCCGGTCTTCAACCCAATATTCCCCGTAGTTTTGGAACGAGAGCGCTCCTCAATGCAGGGACCTTGCGACGACAACAGCGAGCAAGATTCGTACGACTTCATCATCGTAGGCTCGGGACCTGCAGGCAGTGTACTTGCTAACAGACTCTCAGAGGTAGAAGACTGGGAGATTCTTCTCCTAGAGGCTGGATCTGACGGGACTGTAATCATGAACATTCCGTATTTGATAGGCCAGTTTCAATCGACAGACGCAAACTGGCAATATAAAACAATACCTTCGGAAAGTAAATTTTCAGGACTGAACGGAAGGCAGATGGACTATCCCAGGGGTAGAGGAGTTGGGGGTAGCACGCTCATCAATTATATGTTTTACGTGAGGGGAAACAGTAGAGATTACGACAACTGGGAGGAGATGGGCAATCCAGGATGGGGGTACGACGACGTCCTACCCTACTTCAAGAAGATAGAAGATATGCAAATTCCAGTGTTACGAGACGATGAGTTTCATTCAACAGGAGGTAATGTCAAAGTCAGCTATCCTCCATATAGATCGAAAATAAGCGATATATTTCTACAAGCTGGGCTGGAAACTGGAAGTCCGGAGGTAGATTATAACGGTAAACATCAAACGGGATCCGCACGGATTCAGACCACTACAGTAAATGGTTCCCGTTGGACAGCAAGTAGAGGCTACTTATATTCTCTTCGTGACCGACATAATTTTCATCTGAAGAAAAGAGCATTGGTAAAGAAGGTTCTTATCAATGAAAACACGAACACAGCCTATGGGGTAATTTATACGAAGAATGGAAAGGATTACACGGTACGTGCGAGGAAGGAAGTGATTCTTTGTGCTGGGGCAATCAACTCTCCACAGCTGCTAATGCTGTCTGGTGTCGGCCCCAAGGATCATCTGGAGGAACTCAATATCCAAGTTATTAAGGACCTCAAAGTAGGGTACAATCTGATGGACCACGTGGCCTTCGCCACGCTCATGTTCACAGTGAACGTTAGCAAATTTCCATCTCCTATGAAAGTCATAGGTGACCAACGTAACTTCTTCAATTACTATGTGTACAACAATGGGCCTATGACTAGTCAGCTGGGGTCTGAAATAGTTTCCTATCATGACATACGAAACAATACTCCCGGTTGGCCTGATATCGAGGTGATATATTTCTCAGCTGCTCTTCTGAATAACCCTCAGTACGCCAATGCCTTTGGGCTGAATATGAGCTTGTATGCTGATCACATAGCTTCCATCCAGGAAACACCTGCATATCAAGTATTTCCCTTCCAAATGAGACCAAAGAGCAGAGGCAGAATTACTCTCAAAGACAGCGACATAAATACACCACCACTCATAAACCCCAACGCCTTTTCTGAAGAAGAGGATATTCAGATCCAGATTGCAGGTATTCGGAAAATGATAGAGATTAGCAGAACGCCGGCCTTACAAAGTATTGGTGCTACGTTGTACGATAAACCTCTTCCACTCTGCGAGGACTATGAGTATGATTCTGACGACTACTGGCGTTGTGCGCTACTGAACTTCTCTATTTCAGTCAGTCATCAGTGTGGGACATGTAAGATGGGACCAGAGTCGGACGAGACAGCTGTAGTTAGCTCCAGACTTAAGGTTCATGGTGTTCATAATCTTCGTGTAGTAGATGCCTCCATTTTTCCTCAGATTATAAGCGGGCACTTACAAGCTCCTACGTACATGATTGCAGAGAAAGCAGCTGATTTCATAAAAGAAGATTACCTGAAACCACATCATTTATAACTTCAATCTGCTTTTAATATACGAGAGGAAGTCAATAAGAATGTTTTCGCATATTTCATTGTTTGGAAGAACAGTTGAAGGGCAGGGATTACCGTCGTAATGGCTGTGCCTCTCCTCCATTTAACAATTGTGACGAAATGTATTCGAATACTTTGTTAGAATAGAATAGAATAGAATAGAAAAGAAAAGAAAAGAAAAGAAAAGAAAAGAAAAGAATAGAATAGAATAGAATAGAATAGAATAGAATAAAAGAAAAGAAAAGAAAAGAAAAGAAAAGAAAAGAAAAGAAAAGAAAAGAGTAGAATAGAATAGAATAGAATTACCTGAAACTGTGGAAAAAGCATTGGTTTATTTCAATTAATTAATTAGATACATGGATTAAATTAATATTCTTATAATTATTTGACTATTACTGCATTAAATATTTTATCTGTCCTGTTTCTTTACTTTTAGTTTTCCATTTTGTATTAGATTTAGTACAATGCTACATATTCTAGGAGAAACATGCATCTTTTCCTTCATAATTTTAATTAGTGTTGTTTGTTTTTCAATTCCATTTGCTACATATCTCTTGAAATACAAAAGTGCTACTCTCTCCGGTGCAATATATTTTTTGTTTAATATTTTAACGCGTATAAGGCGTGATCAACAAGTTCCAGTCTGAGGGATTTGCTGCAGTGGACATGCAACTTAGCGTGACTACAATGTGAGTACATAAGCACGGATATGCTGGCAAAGTGGCAGTCGTGTCGTGGCGAGGTGCCTGCGATAAATGTGGCCATGTAAACTATGAAGAGGTTATTACCAAATGCGTCCAAACAGGGCCAACGTGTTGTTATTCTGTTCTTGGCTGCCGAAGGACAAACAGAAGTGGACTCTTTTATCGATCTTTATTTAATGTAGCATGAGACAATTAATACATACAATTGTATTTAACGATAGATGACGTTATTTCTCTAATTAGTGACAGTCTCTTGTCCTCCTCACAGGAGGTCGTCAGCTCTGTTATTTACCAGGATGAGGATCCTTTCCGTAGATTTGAATGAGAGCTCACCTTTCACGCTCAGTCGATTCACACAAGAGCTGCAAGTTCGAACAGAGGGCTGTTGACTATAATATCAAACAACTTGTTTCAACTCCAAATGAATCCAGTGACTCACACAGTCAACGTGAGTGTTCCACAGAGTGAAATAATCAACAATTATTACTCAACAACGACAACCTGTGCTCCTCTCGAACGTACAACGACGCACACTACACACAAAAGCGCCAACACTAACCACTGAGCAATGTACACATAACCACAACTTTTTCGGAGTGAGCTAGCTTTTATATACTTGGTGATGATGGGCTTGAATCTTCAAGCTGTGGGTAGAAAAGTGTTATTGCATTCCAGAAGGTCAACGAGGAATCCAGACGAAGAGCAGAATACAAGGAAAGGTCGTCTTTTGCCTCTGGTCAGCTGGGAGCACCCCGACTATCTTACTCATACCTTCCAGGAAATGTCGAAGTGTGCTAGACTGGCAGTGCATGGACACGTAACTATAGGATGCACGTTTATATATATATCATATTCTTTATATCATATTCTTTATTCTTTCTACAGATCTACATAATATGTATATGATCCATTTATATGGAGAAAAAATAACAAATCTTACCTAAACGAGCTCACAAAAGGAAAAGGAAAATACTGTCACCTGATAAACAAACATACACATGAACAAAAACAAAAATAATAATAATAATAATCATAGAAAAAAATGGCAATAGGCAGAATAAACACTGCCGCCTGACGCGAGATCAACCCTTATTGATAGTCTGTTGGCCGTGGCAGAAATGTAGTCTGGGAGTATAATAATCAGAAACTAAAACTTTTCTTTTGCTAGGGGCTTTACGTCGCACCGACACAGATAGGTCTTATGGCGACGATAGAAACTAAAACAATAACGCATTGCTGCATATAGATATTAAACAATAACATATTGCTATGTAGAGCTGCACGTTTATATACCGATGACCAAACTGTCGTAATACTTCATATTTTAGTTTCCAGGCTGAGTAGCTCAGGGGGTAGGGCGTTGGCCTTATGAGCCCAGCATGAATCCATCCTGGAGGTTATTGAAGGTACTCAGATTTGTTGGTGGATTTACTGGCACGTATGTGAACACCTGTGAGGGGAAATGATAACTAGGAGTTTCCGAAGACCATAAACAGTGCTTTTTTCTACCTTACTGGTGGTTTTACCTCAGACAAAATAATAGATAATGAGACACAAAACCAATAATGTTACTTTCATATTTCATCTTTGTATATAAACGATGTCAAAGTAACCAAACTCTAATATTTTGATGTGTCCATAAACTATACATATTACAAACGCACGATTATTAATTTCTGCTTGTGTTATAAAAGTTTATCTTTTCGATTAAACAAAGTGTTTCGTGTAACTTTCAAATGGAGCTGGTATCATATATTTACAATGCATACGCAAGGTCATTCTATGTTATTACCACATCAAACGAATTGATGCTTGAACAAGTCTCGTAAGAAGCTGAAGCGTTAGCAGGATTTTCTGTATCACCTGCTAATCTCCTTGATGGATGTCACCCGTCAGTTGTCAAAAGTACACTGAGTACCCGCAGCAACAAATATATTCGCAAGAAAAAGTACTATGCGCCATAATTTTATTTCGCATGTTAACCACTAGGGACAACGGACCCTTTTCTTTTAGGCTACTGACAACATTTTTCAGTCAAGTCTGTAACAAGATGCAGCGCCTCTCTTCTCACCCTACTTTCGCATTCGACCAGGATACTAGCAGTTAACATGAGATAGGACTGCACGCAGGCTTCGCTTTATTTTTTTAGTACCAAGCTTATTTGGGGTAGTGTAACGGTTCAAATCCCGTTACAAGATGATATCTGTATTTTTATTATTGTATGATTTTATCTGTATTTTATTATTATTATTATTATTATTATTATTATTATTATTATTATTATTATTATTATTATTATTATTATTATTATTATGTCAGTATTATTATTATTTTATCTGTGATATTGTACTATTATTGTAATTATCCGTTTTATTCAATTTTGCAATTGCCTGTTGCTTGCAAGATTGCACTTAGATGTATACATATATACGTATGTGTAGTATAACATTCAATACCTGTACAGTGAGAATTGTTGTATATATCAGGGATGGGATGTGACGTTGGTGCATTGTGCAATATTGTTGGCGATTCTGCCAAGTCATCGCCAGGCCATGGCTATGTCATCGTATCTATTTAGATATGCGCGCATCGACTCAATCGCCGCGGGGCTATTTCACCACTGTGTGTAATATCTGTCGCGTAGGTGGGAGTATGTCATTGTTATTTCTGGAGATTACGTAGTCGTGTCAACCAACGTCTATAAAAGGTGGCTCCATATTGTAGCGTCAGTCATTACTTATACGGATGCAGTAGAGTGAAGTAGTCTACTAGATCAAGAGGCCTTAAGTGGTCAGCCAACCAGTGTGGACGAGAGATGGTGAAGACTCAGTGAGCCATTATTGGTCATTGAGAGAGTGAGACCAAATGGTTGGTCCGTCACTTAGTGGAAGACGCGGACGCAAGGCTTACCAAGAAGTCAGAGAGGGCAACCCTGGACCTACCAAGAGGTCATACCATATTGACTTACAAAGAAGTCAGATGATATGGAGAAGAAGCAGTCTCAAGGATGTATCACCACGTTAGGCGTGACACATCTACAGTAAACACCAGAGCAATGGATTACGTCGTAATTACACTCAAAGTGTTGAAGGTACAGTCAAGTGAATCAGTGAGGGAAATATTTCGTATAAATTGTTAAATGTCCGGTCAAGAAGAATTCAAATTCATGCCTAGTTTCTTTCAGTTGCAATGTCATAATTTCATATTCTCATCTGTTTTATCGCAACAAGACTCACTATTTTTTTGATATATTATTTAAAGAATATATATTGTTCTATCAAACGAATTCATAGTTTCATTTCTTTGAAAGTAAAATATCTTAACCTCAAAATTAATGGGGAAACCGAACGCCAATCTCCTTTTCCCAGAACTTATATGGTATGTTGTCAAAAGTAAGCTTATTACCCCACACCCTAGATATGGTCAAGAGTCTCATTCTATTATTGCTGTACTGAGTGACAGCTGGCGCCCTTCAAATAACGTATGTGTAAGTAAGCAGGTAACAAGTAAGTGTGAGTACAAGGTTCGACGAGTGTGTATTTTATTTAATGAATGTTAATTTTAATAATTTCCATTTTAAATGCAGATATTCAGATTTTTCAAGTTAAATGCAGTTTTATATGTTTGTAAATTCAGTCAGCGACTCAGGAACATCTTATAATGTGTCGACGCAACGTGGGACTCGAATAAATGCAGAATTTGTTCTGAATGACAGCATATTATAGGTTCATTTTGGGAGGAGTGTGCGCATTTAAGCCAACGGAAATTATTACCGGTAAATGTCAAGAGTGTAATTTTGTGATATATATTTGTATTTTGGGGATATGTCAAGGGATTTGAAGAGGGAAGTTAATTTGAGATCGCGTACTATCACTAGTGAACCAAAGATGGACAAGGAAGACAATAACAAGTCATGTGACGACGAGGTCATTGCTTCTGCGGACTTCCAAGGTGATATTCAGAGTAGGGAGCAGGTGAATACGATGGAAGCTTCTGAGATAATTCAGGAAAGTGCAGAAATTGAGAAGCACACTGAAACTCAAAAGGAAATCGTGGGGGGAATGAACCAAGAATTTTTAATTTGTTCATGGCCGAAATGACCGGGCTCAAGAAACATATGGAACATATGGAGGAAAAGATTGATACTAGTAGTGGAAATATTCAGAAACGTATGGAGGAAAAGATTGATACTAGTAGTGGAAATATTCAGAAACGTATGGAGGAAAAGATTGATACGAGTAATGAAAATAATATGAAAGAGATGAAAGAGATGAAAGAATTTTTTAGTACTAATAATGAAAATTGTAATAAACAGATTAACTCTCTAAGTAGTAAAATCGAAGAATTGATTAATGGTAACAGTGCGATTAATGATAAAATAGATGGGCTAAGTGAATCACTAAATTATAAAATAGATACTAAGATAGTAGAGGTAACTAGTCAAATATGCAAGTTAGAAAATAAGTTAAACAAAGAGTGTGTTGACCTTAGAGAAGAAATGGAGTTGAATCGGAGCGAGCTTCATACTCAAATTGAGCATGTCAAAGGAACATGTACGAACAAGATCGTACTGTTAAGTAATAAAATTTCGAGTAATCGGGAAGAAATTCATGAGGTAGTCGAGAAAAGATTGGACAAAATTTACAATGCAATTAGGGAAGATACGAGGGAACAGATTAGTAGAATTGAACAAATTGAAAGCAAACTTGTGGAAGTCAGTGAACTACGGAACGAACAGGAAACGCTATCACAGCAGGTGAGAGAGAGAGAGGAAGAATTGCAGGAAGACGTGAGAATAGTGGAAGAGAATGCTGAAAGAGCAGCGGAAGAAGAAGAAGAAGAAGAAGAGAACTGCCAGGGAGTGGTACAGCAGAAAGGTAGAGGTAAGTCGGCGGGTGAGGTGATAGTAGTGAGTGGTTTGTTCAGTAGGGATCGTGATTTAACCAAGTTTTCTGGAAGACAGTTCAATACTACAGAATTTGTAAAAGTAGTTGAGAAAAGATTTGCAAGTAAGTCGAGGAATAATATTAATGAATGGGAATACGTGGTGGAAATCTTGTCGAATGTTTTTGTCGGTGAAAGTAGAATATGGTTTCGAGTATACTGGAATAATATGTCTAATTTAGGAGAGTTTAAAGTGTTCATTGATAGGCTTTGGGAGGAATGTGTGCAAGGGCGCGCGCTTGAGAGAGAGCGCATGATAACTGGGGAAAGTAGTAGAGTAGAGAGAGAGGGAAAAATGTTAGCCGAGTATCAGAGGAGAGGGGGTGATCATGATGAGCAGAGGATTAATAGTTGTGTTGATGGTGATAGTGGTCAGAAGAGTAATCGGAGAGAATCGGAAGATGGGAGGCGTATGTATTTGAGTTATGAGAGAGAAGGTCAGAGGAGTAATCAGAGAGAATCGGAAGATGGGAGGCGTACGGGTTTGAGTTATCAGAGAGACTATGATAGTCTTAATATGAATGTTATCCAGGTTTCTTTATGGAGCCAGAGTATTTCAGATTCACAGGGAATCGGGTAAATTAAGTGAACAGTCTGAAGGTAGTAGATGAACAGGTATGTAGTATAAGTAGTTATGTAGTGAAAGTAGATTTAAGAGTACAGTGTGATTGTGACCGAAGTAATGTTAAGTGAGATGTTTAAGTAATGACGTAGTCGTAGATAATGAAGTACTTAATGGTAGTAGTAAGTTAGACATAAGAAGTGTTCTGTTAAGTGATGTAAGTACTTGTAATGCCGAGAATGTGATGTAAGTAGTGAGGGAATAACTCCGATAATGGAAATTGTGAAGGTAAGCGAAGGTACTATTAGATATTATAACAGCCGTTGGGTAAGTCATAGTGAGTAAAGAGATGACTTGGTTGCAAATCATGGAGGTAGAATAGACTTTAATTTAGGTAGTGTGTGTTTGTTCTATGAGAAAAACTAGCAAAGAAGTACATGTTAATTATGATGGTCTGAGCTAAGTGTGTTGGTGACGTGTGTTCTTAGAAATATATGAGAGGTATGTGAAGTTGTTCCTAGTGAGAGGAAATGTGTTGAAGTGTGTCAGGTGTCTATAACGACCAGGATCTGAGGGATCGTCGGTATGAGGCAGTGACGTGAGGTAATTTGAGTGAATTCCAGGAGGAGTAATTGTGTTCGATGTTAGGTAAGCATCGAGATGTATTTAGTGGTAAGTGAGGAAGAACACGTATATGAACATAAATTTGTAGTAAATGACCATTTATCATTGTGGGAGGTAAGTACCCCATTCAACTTAAAAATGCTAGTGACGTCTAGGAACAAATAAACATTATGCTGGATTACGGAATAATTGAACCATCTTGTAGCCATAGTATTGATTCTTTAATAATTGTTGCCAAGGAGGATGTGATCTATTGTGATATGTAAGTTAATGAGGGCAAAATTGATTCAGTTTGAGTGACAGAGTGCTACTCAGAGTTCCATTTTCATCATCTGCAGAGGCGGGAAATATCTTGAAGTTATTCTTTTGTATCAGGGGTATTTCACTATTGTGAACCGTATCGGGAAGTGTGCATATTCCTTAAAAGATCAGGAAGAGGATATTGTCGGTATTTGTAGCATTATATATGTAAAGGAGTATTTCACGTGAGATTTGTTGAAATAAGAGTAAGATGATTAAATTTTTGTAAGAAACTGGCAAAATAAAATTAACATACATGAATTAGCGTGTGAACCAAGTGTCGTATTGGTGTATTGGAAGAATAAGTGCTACATTGTCATGTACTGTGTGACCAAAAAAAACGGAGAACAGGACATTGGACAGTTATATGCGATAACAATATGCGAGAAAAGTTCTCATATAAGTGATATTTCACAAAATATTTTGATATGTTAAAAAAAAAAAGAGAAGAATGTTGTATATTGATTGAAAATTATTTGTGTGTGTTAAATCAAGTGCTATACTCTTGTGATTTGTATGAGAGAAAGAGAGAGAATGGGACACTGGACAGTTATCTACGATGGCAATGTGCGAGAAGAATTCTCATATTTGTGATATTTTATAAAATGTATGGATGTTGAAAAAGAAAATTATTGTTGTATACTCATTTAAAGTGTTTATCTGTGTCAGTGTTATATATAAAATTTTGTTCATAAATCAATCGATTCTTTGTTCTTCGATTTATTTATGAGGGAGGCGAATTGTAACGGTTCAAATCCCGTTACAAGATGATATCTGTATTTTTATTATTGTATGATTTTATCTGTATTTTATTATTATTATTATTATTATTATTATTATTATTATTATTATTATTATTATTATTATTATGTCAGTATTATTATTATTTTATCTGTGATATTGTACTATTATTGTAATTATCCGTTTTATTCAATTTTGCAATTGCCTGTTGCTTGCAAGATTGCACTTAGATGTATACATATATACGTATGTGTAGTATAACATTCAATACCTGTACAGTGAGAATTGTTGTATATATCAGGGATGGGATGTGACGTTGGTGCATTGTGCAATATTGTTGGCGATTCTGCCAAGTCATCGCCAGGCCATGGCTATGTCATCGTATCTATTTAGATATGCGCGCATCGACTCAATCGCCGCGGGGCTATTTCACCACTGTGTGTAATATCTGTCGCGTAGGTGGGAGTATGTCATTGTTATTTCTGGAGATTACGTAGTCGTGTCAACCAACGTCTATAAAAGGTGGCTCCATATTGTAGCGTCAGTCATTACTTATACGGATGCAGTAGAGTGAAGTAGTCTACTAGATCAAGAGGCCTTAAGTGGTCAGCCAACCAGTGTGGACGAGAGATGGTGAAGACTCAGTGAGCCATTATTGGTCATTGAGAGAGTGAGACCAAATGGTTGGTCCGTCACTTAGTGGAAGACGCGGACGCAAGGCTTACCAAGAAGTCAGAGAGGGCAACCCTGGACCTACCAAGAGGTCATACCATATTGACTTACAAAGAAGTCAGATGATATGGAGAAGAAGCAGTCTCAAGGATGTATCACCACGTTAGGCGTGACACATCTACAGTAAACACCAGAGCAATGGATTACGTCGTAATTACACTCAAAGTGTTGAAGGTACAGTCAAGTGAATCAGTGAGGGAAATATTTCGTATAAATTGTTAAATGTCCGGTCAAGAAGAATTCAAATTCATGCCTAGTTTCTTTCAGTTGCAATGTCATAATTTCATATTCTCATCTGTTTTATCGCAACAAGACTCACTATTTTTTTGATATATTATTTAAAGAATATATATTGTTCTATCAAACGAATTCATAGTTTCATTTCTTTGAAAGTAAAATATCTTAACCTCAAAATTAATGGGGAAACCGAACGCCAATCTCCTTTTCCCAGAACTTATATGGTATGTTGTCAAAAGTAAGCTTATTACCCCACACCCTAGATATGGTCAAGAGTCTCATTCTATTATTGCTGTACTGAGTGACAGCTGGCGCCCTTCAAATAACGTATGTGTAAGTAAGCAGGTAACAAGTAAGTGTGAGTACAAGGTTCGACGAGTGTGTATTTTATTTAATGAATGTTAATTTTAATAATTTCCATTTTAAATGCAGATATTCAGATTTTTCAAGTTAAATGCAGTTTTATATGTTTGTAAATTCAGTCAGCGACTCAGGAACATCTTATAGTAGTTATACGAAGTATTTACACTTCACTTCCAAAATGTAAGAAATCCATCCTCTTTCCTTGAATATTTCTTAAAATGAAAAGTTTTAACAGAAATAATTTGTATAAGAATGCATTTAATCTGTCTGAACGTAACAGAAGAATGATATGGATGGATGGTCGGAATATGTTACCTAGCAAATGTCCAGGGTAAGAATTATGGCTATGTTTTATTTTAAACTCTGAAAGTTTTTGTTCTCTCGTCTAAAATTCTACTTTTGGATTTGGTATCTCTTCGAAATAAGCTTCTCAGTTACGTCTGGAACAGCACTCAGTTGTAATACTGTAATGGGGATGACTCATTCATTTCTGTTAGACGTTGAGCAAATTGAATGTGATATCCAAATCCACTCAGCTCTTTAAACATACGCCGAACAGATCTATCACTCAAAGAGAGTTTCAGCGATGTTCGTTGTAGAATACACTGTTTGGTGAAGTCGTTCATGATTCTCGTGTATGATGACAGTTCTTGGCGCCCTGGTGTCCCCTTTCATTGATATAAGACTGATTCTTTATGACAGGACTTGTCATCGGCAGCTTACATTATTCTGTTATTTGCTGCCTCCTTACTGAATAGTTTCCCGTAGTGTTGTTGAACGGGAAGAAAACTCGGCCCATTCTGACACCCCACTCCGTATGGCTGGAAATAATGTTGTTTTAAATCAAAAAGCTTTTCCTCTCTTTTGAGAACATAAATTTTCAGAAATCTACACAACAGTAAATTCATTATATGTCAAATATTATATACAATCTGGTGTAGGGTCACGATACGTCCAAAATTCGTTGACTGCTGCAAGACATTCCTCCTGCCAAAATCTTTGATTATTGACATTGTAATTTCTGCCTTGAAATCGTCAATACGCATTTTAATATGTTTTAATTTATTTTCCATTACATAATATTAATGTTCATTAAGTACACTTTGTCTCTTAGGCAACCTGTAAATTCAGTACGTGTACATGTATGTTGAGTATTCAGCCCGAAGGCTGGTTTGATCCTCTGCAGCTCCGCCAACAGCTGTCATACACAGCCTAGGTGTCACTGAAGAGGTGTACTAGGGAAATGAGGAGTGAGGTAGTTTCCCGTTGCTTTCCTCACCGAGCTAGCCGTTGCTATTATATATCAGTCTGCCAAGCCCACTGAAATGCAGGCACCAACCGACCCTATGAGCGATATTTTCACACCATTCATAACAGGGACTGGCTGCATAAGCAAT
Organism: Anabrus simplex; assembly: GCF_040414725.1. Classification (NCBI taxonomy): domain Eukaryota; kingdom Metazoa; phylum Arthropoda; class Insecta; order Orthoptera; family Tettigoniidae; genus Anabrus; species Anabrus simplex. Next base: position 1,700,728,875 of record NC_090265.1, on the reverse strand, counting down.
GCTATTACTAGCATCGCTCATACCTCGGTCACTTTCATATTGTCAAAGCCAAGGATGAGACTGAGACAGGTCAATGAAAGTAACAAATTTGATGTAGGCCATACCAGAAGACGTAGTGCACTGTAAACACTACATCTCGCCAGCAAAGGCATTACGTGTACATATACATGTATATTACATAACTGCCTACTGCCATTTCTTGACGGACGCAGTACTTTTGCATATGTCTGTTGGCACAGGCCAGAGCAAATTACAGCTTCCAGTGAAGTCACAGTCTCATCCATTGCTGTGACAATATGGAAGCTGCTGGTGTATGGGTGGTGCTGAGTAATCATCATATCCCAGATGTTTCGGCAGTAGTAGATTAGAATGCAAACTAATTTGGCTATTAGGAAGTGTCGTGTAGCCAGTTCTTCCGTTATGTATCGAAAATAAAATAAATTGTAGGGATTCAGATGGGCCATACCCCTAATGCTTATGCAGAGCACACAGCACAACCGTTGTGCAGTATAGACTATACTTGTTATCCGCTTCATGACGTTTGCATTCTAACCTATCAGTGCCTAAAAATTCGGGCTCAAGTAATGACATTTATTATGTAAGGTGTTGCCCATAGGGTCAGTCGAGCTGCAATAGATCTTTCTGGACCAAAGGGGAAAGCAATGGCAAACTACCTCATTCCTCATCTTGCATAGTGCGCCTAATTTTGGCGCCACCGTCGGTGGTTGCGATTTCCCTATAACCACACAACCTTCGGTGGTGCTATTTGAGGATCCAACCAACCTCCGGGCTGATGACTTAACAGACTTATAACGTAAATATTTCGTTGCTAAGAAAACTTGGCCAGCTGATAAACACAAATTCGGGTATCCTTTTCTTTTCCCCATACCGTTTTGTATATGGTCAGGAAAGGTAGAAAACACCGAAAAACAGTACTTCCCTGTGCAAATAATCCAGATTCTAGATACTAAATTGTTTAACGAAACTTCGAAGCAACTAACTGGCTAACGATTAATGAAGTCTTCACAACACTCTGCGGTATTCGCACAGTACTGCCCGTATTTTCTCCTTTCATTACATTTAATATGAGTTTTTATTTTCCTCTCTGGTAGTGTAACTCGGTAACCAGCTCACACGCACACCAGCTGCGACCAGCAAAAAATACGGCAAATTTAGTGGAAGAATTATATCGCTGGCAACGTGTGGATGTAATGGAGTTCATTGTGAAATTGAATTATAGTTCGCTTCATGCGCTTGGGAGGTAACTTAGCAAGTTTACTAAGGAGATGAAGTAATTTCCAGAACATTAAACCGAGGTTAACTTTAATTGCAACAAATATGTTAACAAGATTTTCACCCGAGTTTACCATAAGTTTTAGTTCTCACAGTAAGAGAAATCTTGTATGATAAACAGAGTGCTGTATAATGGTAAATATTTATACCTCATTTGTGAATAAATCCTCTCACGTGGCGTATCATCTTTATTTATGTAATATTTTTCCTGCACATAATGGAAATGATCATTTTGTTAAAATAAAAAAAAACAATCTCCAAGTCATACAATGACTATACCTGGGATTTTAGGCTGTAATGGGTCAGAATGCAAACTATAGTTGGGCCCAAGAGTGTTACGGTGTGACATTTGAGCGGCGAAAGCCGTAACTACAATGTACGCTGCGTTGTCATAATTACCTCCATCTGCGGCATAAAATGCTATGGTATAGTCTGAGTGTTTACTTATCAATCAGTCACTACTGATCTACATTTAGGGCAGTCACCTAGGTGGCAGATTCCTTATCTGTTGTTTTCCTAGCCTTTTCCTAAGTTATTGCAAAAAAATTGGAAAAATTATTGAACATCTCCCTTGGTAAGTTATTTAAATCCCTAATCCCCCTTCCTATAAACGAATATTTGTCCCAAAATAAAACATGCTGATCCAATGCAAATCAGTAAACATAGACCGTTTCCTAAGCTCGTGCTGATAATTCCACCATTTAAAATAGAACATAATTATCATAGCTGATAAATATGAATTTTTTAATCATTAACAAAATAATCAGTTTTTGCATTAACCTCAACAAGTGCATAAGTTCAATACAGAATAGAACACCACACGCATTGATAGTTTTATTATTTGACGCAGATTGTTAACGGTACCGGTACACTTCAGAAATAAACGACGGTATAATATGCACAATAGAAAGACGATACTTTATCGAGAAAATAAAATCATTCAGAATACGAATGAATAATATTCAGGAAAAGAAATCGTAAATACACAAAGCCGAAACAACTAACACATCTAACACAGTACCACTCCCAATAATATTACAAAAGCGGCTGAGACCATGCCAAACCACGCGGCGACAGCTTCCTTAAATTTTAAGAGATAATAATTTCATACTGTTCCGTATTGAAGTGAGTTCACTAATAAGTTCAAAGAAAGTATAAAGTAGTTAATATTTTCAATACTATTAAAATAAGAAATGTAAGTTTACATTCCTATTTAACACATCTAACTTAAGAGACTTTTAGAAGCACAGTGCCGAACTACTCTTTAGGAACTTGCTCCGTAGTATATGTGCGTATTTGATCGGCGACCTATTCGTAATTTTTGGACCTATTGACGGGCAGTACTAGTCCCAAAAATTATACAGTGCCTCATAAACTGGAATTGAACTCTTCTAGAATTTGCTCCGTGCTACATTTGGATACGTATTTGATTCTGGACTTCTTCCCATAGAGTGCTCTCTAACGCCTACGTCTTACTAATGTTCTTGATCCGTGACTTCTTCATGGTTGACACGCAGTGCTGATCCTTAATATTATACAGTGCCTTATAAACTGCAACTGATAAATCAGTATTTGATTTTATACTTTTCTATAACATTGTGTTATGGTGCTTCATAAATTGCATCTGACAAATCTTCATATTTTTACCTGTGTATTTTATTTGTAATTGACTATAGTTCAACGAACAGTGCTCCATAAAGATTTTAGTGCTTCACTAACAGGAACCTACAGAATTCTTTATACTTCGCAATTTATTTACCTGTGCATTGTTTTACACTTATTTGTGATCGGCTGATTAAGACCAAAAATACTGGTCGAAGCCGGTACCAATTCAAATTAAATAGGAATATAAACTTACATTTCTCATTTTATTAGTATTGAAAGGTTGAACCATTTTATACTTTCTTCCTTAAATGTGGCATCGCTGTTATCGTTGCCATAGCAACAGACACATTTTTGAACATTTTGTCGCCGCTGGAGCTAAACGTCAGACTCAGGAAGCGTCGCCCAGCCCCCTCTTCCGTAATATAGCGAGAGTAACATAAATCCTAGGGGTTCTGATGGACTGCACCCCTAATATTTATGCAAAATTGGTAACACATCCATTGTACAGGATAGACTATACTTTAAAATGACTTTTATGCTGGCAGTTCTATAAATCACAGGAATAGAATCAGCTTTTGGGTCGTTAGGCCTCGTTTATTTGCAGAGTTTCACCCAGACGTGGCATTTGGGCTCGTCAGATGGATTAGCACGCCTCTTACGGACTCTCTATAGCAGTGGTTAACATGGCGGAACCACGCAGTTAGTCTGTCACTGCTAGGCAGTATAACGGAGGGCGTGCTAATCCAACAGATGAGCCAAAATGGCACGTCTGGGCGAAACTCTGCCAACGCTCACGGCCTAACCCCTCACAAGTTGATTCTATTCCTGTGACTTAAAGAATACACGTGTTACTCGCTTCAGTAAGATTGCATTCTAACCTAATACTGCGTAAAATTCCCGACTCTAATAATGACCTTATTCCTGTCAGAACCAGGCAACACGCACTCGCATAGGTGAGAAACATACATTTGTCTGGTTTCAATGTATTACGCACAAGACAGTTCAAACCAGGGGCACCGACTTATGAAATTTATCGTGGTGGGGGAGAGGTTTCCCCCCTTGAAAATACCACAATCAAGTTAAACAATTCTGAAAAATGCAATAAAGTATTTAATTATAGTACTGGGTTAAACCCCATTAAATACTTATCAACGGCCAATGGAAAAAATAATGCAAACGGGACTGGATGGGGATAAAATTAAGACCTGAAATACACAAAGTTTAGAAGCGGAAATGTTCCAGTTTCGAAGCTTACTTTGTGTTTAAAACCTACACAGGTGAGTCAGTGAATGTTCTAAAACAAGTTATTAGCAAACATGCAAGGGAAAAACTACGACACACATATTCTACAATTTTCAGCGTTTCGTCTGCAAGTTCCTGCAAATTTACTAAACTCCGCCAGAATCCCCTACTTTAACAAAATCTGTGGCACCGTTTAGTTATATACCTCTCCTCTTCAAATGACTAGAAACTGTGTCTAACCATGGTCGTCTGGATTCCCATCTACTTTACCCTACATGACCAAGTCCATTATTCTCCTGGGTAGCCAATCCTCCTCCATTCGCCTCATATGAACCCACCACCGAAGACAGTTCATGCATACAGCCACATCAATCGACTTCGTTTCTAACTAAAGCCTTTTATTTCCTCATTCTAACTAACTCTCCTTTCACTGCTCTCACCTATTTGTACCAGCGAACATTCTCGCTACTTTCATGCCCGTTACTTCTAGCTTATGAGTAAGATATCCTGAGTCCACCAAGCTTTCATTCCTTTACACCATAGTTTGTCTAAAAACAGACAGTTGTAAAGATAATTTTGCCCTGGAGCTGACTTTCTTTTTACAGAATGTTGCCATTCGCAATTGCGAGCTTACTGCATTGCATTTTTTTGCACCTTGATTCAATCTCACTATATCACTAACCTGTTCCAGCTTTGTATTCCCAACTGGACATTCAATACTCTGGGTTTGTTAACTACTGACAGGACCTTATTATTCGAAAGGCTATTTTTAATACCATACACTCATTGCACCTATTTTCAAGGTCCGAGATATTAGACTGTAGGCTATCAGCACAATCTGCAATTAATACGAAGTCGTCAACATAAGCCAAACAGGTTACTACATTTCAAACTAACTGAATCCCTCCCTGCAACTTCATACTGTACCAGTAAAGTATAGCCCAGATTTACGATTGAATTTATAATCGCACGAGTTATGTGTCAGGGCAGTTCCAGGTAAATTATAGCTAGGACTTGGTACAGGAGGAAGGGCCCTATCTACAAGGAAACTTTAAGTTCTTTAAAGAATGAAGTTTGTTCAAATAAATGCATGTTGAATTGCACATCACCTTGGTGTAGGTAACCCTAACTCCCAGGTCACCATGCTGAACTGGACTGGAACTCGTTCTGCAGGCCTCGTTCGTCACCATAGAATGGAGCTGGAACACCCAGGTTGGTCCGATATGGGATCGAACTCGTACCTCTGAAGTTCTAAACGGTCTCCGCCGTTATTGCAGGGTAATCACTCGTTTCATTACACACACGAGTGTCCACAATTGCACTGTCCCCCGACACTTATTTGACACCAACGTTAGATTTAATATTGACGCAATATGACGTCGAACTTCACTAGTCCCTTGTAGATAGAATTTAAATGTTATTTAAAGATGAAGATGCGGATAGCATCAAATTAAGAAATAGATCACAGTTCATGAACAAAAGCTTTAGCGAAACTGGAGACTGTTCACATATTACGCACAGTTCGTGGTTGCTTTCCACTGAAATACGGTCGCACTTGTCACTAGTATAAATATACGACTGCTCGAGAGTTTATCCAACGGACACTGCTATCATTAACGCACTAATAAATTATCAATCATTTTGAGGAAGAAATAACATTATCAATTATTATGCACAGTTCAAAATTCAGCTCAGTTTGAATTGTGTATCATTCATTTCAACTTAAAATTTGAAGAAATAATAAAGTTAGCAATTATTATACACAGTTGTAAATTCACTTCACTATGAATGGAGTATCGTTCACTTCTACCCAGAGTTAATCACTTGTGTTGAAGCATACGAGTATAAATTGTGTAATGGGTACTCACTTGCATTTATGATAGTGATCACTTCTCCTTAATAAATGAAAGAAAATAAGCTGACTAAGTTTAAAGAGATTCCACATTTAATAATATAATGTAGCAGTGTGTTATTTTGAAATTCACAACACTTGTTGGTAAGAAACTAAGTTCCACAATTATAAAGACTTGTCACATGGCGAAGTTCCTATACGGGTACAATTTCTAAGTTCCAATCAACTGTCAGAACCTAAGTCCACTGTAAGACTTGTCGCACATAGAAGTTTCTATACGCGCACAAAACCTAAGTTTCAATTCAACTGACAGAATCCAAGTCCACTATGAAGACTTGTAGAATTCGAAGGTAAACTTTGACAGCACTTGGTCTCGACGAACAGAGTAAAGGTGAAGCATGGTGTGTCAGACTGGACTAACAGCTATGACTGACTGACTTGATTGGGTTGAGCTCGTCTTATATACGATTTGTGCTTCTATGTCATCAGAGATCATGATTTCTACGAAGTTGAATAACTCGATAATGCAGGCAAAGAGAAATGCAGGCAAACTGTTACGAGGCACGAGTATGTAGCTTGCATTTTAATACATCAGTTTTCAGTGTAAGCATATCAATCAACCGAATTCTTCCCAACGAAGTTCCTTCTGTTTTAGTGTATATCCTGTTCATAATAAAAAAGTGTCAAATGCCGGAAGGCTCCAGCTCCAATAAATGACATATTGCCGTCACAATTCAGTAAAATTTCTGATTCAGATAACGATGACATGCCATATATTCAGCATATAAATGATCTACGTCACCCACAAACAAAAAAAGTACCTACAAGTTTCGTTCATTTGTCAACGAAAGGCTATGAGTATCTATGTTAAACTGCCACCCGGCGGCCCCGGGTTCGATTCCGGCCGGGTCAGGGGCTTTTAGTAGTAAACGATTAATATCTCTGGCCTGGATGTTTGTGTCGTCCTTAACGTCCCTTTCCTTATATTCAACACCTTACATTTCCGCAATGGCAAAAGATCTGCAGAGGTCGACGCCACGAACAAATGTAATTTATAAAAATTAAAAATTCTATGTTAAATCTAAATATATATTCATGAGATTTCAAATGCCAGATTACGTAAAACAGTCTTTATATTGAGAAGTAGGATACGGTAAAGAAATCAGAAAAATGATTTAAGGTATCTGACCTTGACCAAAATGTAAATAATGGTACAAATGATCATTTAGGAGCTTTATTCCTGTTAAAACAAACCGAAACTAACGGGAAGAAAGAGTGAAATACGGAGAAGCGACGCTAAAAGTTTGCATCCTCCGGCATAGGAAAGAACCTATCGGCTACAGATTTCAGATCGTTGCATTGCTGAAAAGTTATATAGGATTTTCTAATGGCGAAACGGGCATAACATCGCTCTCCAAACAGCGGCTTCAGTACGAATGTCGTATCGGATGTGTGGAGGAGAAGGTAGGATAGCTGATAATTTATAAGATAGTGATTAAACCCAAAGTTATTTATGATCGCAATCTCGATCAGTTTATCTGATACACTGAGGCAGAATTAGAGAAAACGGAAAGAAGTGACAAACTCGCTAATACAGTTCTCTGCTTATTTCATTTAAGAAAAGTGTAAGAGTACGTTGTAGAAAGTAAGTCATACAACTGCTCTTTGTCTACTTTTTTATCTCACATCTGTTTGGTGTCTTGTGAAATTGCTAGTTTTAATGAATTTTTGTAGGTTTTCGTACTGGAATGTGTTACATTGAACGGGCGAGACAGCTCAGTAAAGAGAACTCTAGCGGCGCTGGTCGGAAGTATCTCGAGAACGAGTCTAGTGTGCTGTATTTCCCGGTCTTAATGTATCTCGTAGGCAACGGTCCTTGCAGGGTAGCACGTGGTAGAACAGGCGAGTGGGTAGCCTATCTTGCCCCTGAGTACACGTCACTCGTACAGCTGTGGTTGCTTGAGGCGAGCTCGCTTCACCGAGCGTAAACAGACCAAGCTCGCAGTAAATGTCTTGCGTGAAGATTAAACATTATTTAGCTAAGATATTACGACATGTACCGCGCATAACTGGTACAATACCTCTTAGTAGATGATCCGTGTGAACTATGAACAACAAAACTGAAAGATTGCAGCCTTGTCTAACCCCGATAATTACTGTGAACCAAGAACTCATTCTGCAATCAATTCTCACTGCAGCCCATATGTCAGCACAAATGCATTTGATTGATTTTGTCTTATAATAAAATAAACTTAATCCCATAGTTCCTCAGATTGGCTAAAATATTTTCCGCTGTCATATGCTTCGTGTAGATCAATTAAAAATCATCTAGTATTTGAATACACAATAAGAAACTAATTGGCACTAAAAGAGAGTGCCAGACTGATGGATGCGCGCGGCAAGCGGGTGAATTATAACTCAGTGTCCACGACCTTGTCAAAAAAATATGTACCCCTACTACCCAACCTCACAGCACATGCAAAGTCTCCATTACCTTCCGGAGCGCTATACACATAGTTTAGCCGCGACGAACGACATTTTGTGCGTATTTCCGCCAATAATTATGTTAATAACTAAAAAATAAAGGAAATAATTAGCAGATAAGACAACAACGCTTGTACAAATAGCTTTTTCTAAATAATTCTATTTTTCCAGCTTGCTAAAGTGGCAAAATGTATTGTTTACTCCAAAAGGGTGCGTGTGTGGGGGGGTGCCACTATCCCTTCCCGCCCCACCCCCTAATCGCCGCTACTGTTTGTAAACACGCCAAAGATGCAGAAAAGGGAATTTAATGACTTGTTAATTTCTACATGTGTAGACATTCCACTTGATAAAAGAGTTGCTTGTATGAAACAAAAACGATACTGTTCGGTGATATACTGGTGTAGAAGGCATACGTCTGTGTGGAGCTTCGGCTGCATTCCGACCGGGTTGTCCAGATTAACATAATGTCTGTGCATTCATCGCCGCTGAACACACTAGTCATTGTCGATATGCAGACAGCAAATACAGTGCGTCTGTACCATACACGGCCCTAGAAATATGCGGTTGGAAAACGAGGTTTACTAATGCAAGGGGTGCATTTGAACAGTAGCGCTGAGTAACATGCTGCGAGCGACAATCTTGTTCTTATCTCTTCACATTTTGACGTACACTGCCGGCTGGCAGTAATACGCCTGTGAAAATCAGTTCGTAGACACCCCACTCATCACTTATGCATGCGGGACATTTATAAGTAGAACGTACGGCGTTCGTGAGCCACCTGGTATATTGTACCAGGAAAAGTTGATTTTAAAGAGCATGAGGTCTTTCTGACGGGTGCCTAGTCCTTAGGAGAAGGTACAGAGAGAGAGAGGATTGAAAGGCGAAATAATAGATATTATATCTTTCTTTCCTTTATTCAGTCTCTTGAAGGCAACACTATTATTTCGCCGAATCATAAATATTTACTAAAAAATAAATCCCTATTTCAACAATAGATTTTCAAAAAATCAAGTAAAATTCAACTGAATAATGCTCAATCTGTTATGGCCATCATAATTTTCATGGCATAAATTAATAATAAAGAATGTTGTAAGTAAAAACAAAATCCTAAAGCGATTTCAGATTACGCTTTCTACATAAATTGAATAAAGTAAATTTGGCAATTCCTTCTTGTGAACACATCAAACTCAAATATGAAAACACTTGAAATTAAATCTAGTCTTCTTGTATAAAGTTCTGAGTATCGTCCTACTCATTTGTAAATGATTGTACACTTTACGAAAATATTGTAAATTGAGAGTTTATGATACACTTCCACTATGAATAATGCACTCATTTGATATTTCAAAGTTCCAATAAATGAGAATATACGAGAGCACACTGTTATGTCTTGACCTGAAGAGTTGTCAAACGTTAATTTTCCAAGTAAAATATTAAGTAAGTGAACCTTTAATGTTCTTTGTCAGTAATGACACTGTTTATAAAAGTTCTGCTCAAAGTTAGAATCTTGTTTCTAAGTGGAATAAGCACTGATATCACCTGACAGACCTAAGACGGGCCTTCCCAGCCCTATCGTCCGAACAAATCAGCCACAGCTTGCGTTGTATGCGGCCAGCGTTGTCGTGCAAAATGATGGGTGGGTTCTGCAGAAAGTGTCGGCGCTTATTTGTCAAAGGTGGTCGCAGGTTGTGTTTTAAAACTGAACAGTTATACTGCGCATTAGTGGTCTGCTGTGGAGGAACGTAATGCGTTAGGATAACACCATCACAGTTCTACATGAGAATAACCATAAATTTCACACTGTTTGTGTTCTGACGATCCTTCGACCCTCGTGGTGAACCGTAATGACGCCATTCGTTCGATTGGCGTTTCAGTTGTGATTTGTACGATTTATCCCATGCCACACCCAGTAATGATACGGCGTAAATTAATGCTCTCCTTCGCGCTCATGCGTGATTATGAACAGCGTCGTATCGTTTCTGCAAATCACGCGGAACCCAACGTGATGCAATTTTCCTCATGCCCAGACGATCCTACAGAATATGGGGCACAGTCGTACGCACTAATCCGGTGTCTCCGACCAGCTCACGAAACGTATGGCGTCGATCAGCGTCCAGTAAAGCAGCAAGAGCATCCGCTTCTTCTTCACTGACACTAGGACGACCTGGCCGGCACATGTCTGGCACATTTTGGCGTCCCTCATTGAAGGATTTTACTTTCCGTGCCACTGTTCTGTACGGAAATGCAGATTCCCCGTAAGCCTCTTGATGGCCTTGATGACACTGCCGTGCTGTACGACCTCTGGCACATTCAAACTTTATACAACTCCATTGTTTCTGTTCAGAAAACATCGTGACAACGCTACCTTAGACGGTCAGCTAACACGAGGCTCGGCTCGGCTCCTTTCGCCAGTTCGCATGCAAGTGATGTGAGAAGGGAGAGTCCATGTGCTCTGACGTGAGTTAAGTTACGTGTGTAACTAATGTGTGCTATGAGCGACAGTAGTAGGTTCCGTTGCTGGCGTCTGTACAGCAGTGTTGCCCTATTAAAGTGATATTACATAAACAGAACCCTACACATGTTGTGGAAGGACTTGTTATAAGAACATTAATATATAATCTGGTCGTAAACTTCATCTATGTCTGCTTCTGGATAGTTTCTTTTGATAGTATTAATTGTATGTAAAAAAATGGTATTGAACTATTGGTGAACTGGAGGGAGATACGGCCACAATGCCATTAAATCAAGAGTATTTCTGCGTGGAAATATGTAGTGGGACAATTAATAGTTGTTTCAAACCTTCGGTAAATGCAACGGCGGAACCTGACGAAGTCGGTTCTCACCATCAAAATATGTTTTTTAATACAGAATTTCCATGTTTTTCCTGTTTTACTTTGTCACGTTTACGCAGTGAGATTGTTGTGTGTCACTCGTATACTAATTCGTAACGGTTTCATAAATAACGGGTTTTGACAACTGCGAACAATTAAGGAGATGACAAACGGCAATTGAATTTGAAGCAGGCTGGGAAGAGTGAGGTATCTGTGGATGGTACAAGAAAGTATATGTTTGATTTTTAACAAAATGTGTGTATGATTTCTACTTGAAACACAACCAAAACTGAACTCTTTATCTTACAAATTTCAAAATTAAGGTACAATAAGATTTAAGGGAAATGACGTCATTGCGATGGTTGAACATAGAGAAAAATGCATAGTTACAACAATATTTTGTGTACTTAGTCCTAGACCACTTATAAAATATTTTTACAATAATAATAACAAAAGATCTTACGACTCTCCAATCTTAGCCCACAGAAAAGGGAAACACAGTTTCAGAAGTATTAAGTAAGTCTGCAACAGGGAAGGTCGAAGAAGGAAGAGGCGGAATCACAACACCGGAAATCGTTCGTAAGTAACTACGTGAAGTGCCACAGTTTTCAAAAGTTTACATGCCCAATGGTTCCTTTAAACTGATGTCCAGGCCCACTTTTCATAACGCAAACCTCAACCGGGGATATATTTTCTTAGTTTTTGAAACTAGACAGGAGAAGTACTGAAGTTATGCACTTGTACATATAATATCAGCTGCACATTCTCGCAAAAGAAAAGGAACATAGTGTAGAATTATGCCGGCATAATATACTCCGCGGGTCAAAATGACAAAATCATAACACTCATTTGCTCACACAATATATGTTGAAGCGGCAGCAGAATTTCCCAGTGATGAAACTGGGAGCAGGTAAGACGGCCATGCAACCTCACTCGGTGTCAGTGCTGGCCGGAAGACCGAGCGGTCGGGGTGAAGAATGTATAGGGCGAAGGAAGGTTCTTAAGCACAATAAACTTCGAGAAAAACACACACAGTGACTTAGCGAGTGACGTAAGCCACGTGCAATAACAGATAACAGTTCAGTGTGTAGCAGCATGTTGAGTGCTTAAGGCTATATGCGGAGCAACAGCCGGCCGTACAAAGACAAATAGGTAAGTGATCGTTACAACTAATGGTTGTATACATCTTAATACAAGGAATGGCTGTTTGTCAACATTCCTGTGAACAAGATCAGTGTTTGCGGTCCTTTCTGACATACAGTGAGATGAAACTTTTAAAATCTTGAAGTTCCGTATTATGAAAAGTGTTTTTGCTGGAAGTTTCCCTTACCAGTTGCTACCAGTCTTACTTCAATATGGGTATGGCCTTTCAGTAAAAGCTTCTGAGTTACGGTCTCTTATAATTTTGGTCATGTTTGCAACCGTAGCAAATATTCACAAATATCAGTAATGTAGAAAACAATAGCTTACCTATTGAGGCGTCATTATCATTGCCTTGAAATTACATTTTATACGCATAAGAGTTTGGGTTCATTCTTCTCAACTCCTTCCATTCACACATTATTGAAAAGGACGTCAAATAAAATAAGGTATTGCGGATTAGATCCACTGATTGTTTTAATCTCATAATCATTTTTCATCACCATTTATTTTAAACTCTAGTCACTGGATACATTTTAATATTTTAATTATCATCTCATGTCGTCCATTTCGCACCATTAGGGGCAGATTACCTTAGATGTTAGAGATGTTAGGTCCCTTGAAGAAACAAGCATCATCATCATCATCATAGAAAGGGGCCGATGACCTTTGATGTTAGGCCCCTTAAAACAACAAGCATCCAGCAAGCATCATCGAAAGACGTCGAATAACATAAAACTGACTGGGTTGCAAATGTGTTTCCTTAGTTCACGGAATATCCATAGACTGTGCAGAAGTATACAACACAATGTGCAGATGGTGTTGTATTCCTAAATTAAAAGTGTTGTTGTTTTTTGAAAACGTGTAACTCCCCCAATATTTGATGTAAAGCTTGGAGTTGTATACCTCTGGATATAGGGCAAGAAACATAAATAATTTTGCCAATAAAAAGAGTTTGGTTAAAAATGGACGTACATACATCGACAAAATGTCCTATTCTTCCGAGGTGCATTGTTATAGTTATGGAGTAATCCAGTATATGTCCGGATTCATGGCTAAATGGTGAGCGTGATGGCCTTTGGTTACAGGTGTCCCGGGTTCGATTCCCGGTAGGGCCGGGAATTTTAACCATAATTGGTTTATTCCGCTGGCGCGGGGACTGGGTGTATGCATCGTCTTCATCATCATTCTATCCTCATCACGACGCGCAGGTCGCCTACGAGTGTCAAATCGAAAGACCTGCACCTGGCAAGCCGAAGTCCTTGGACACATCCCGGCACTAAAAGCCATACGCTATTTCATTTTCATCCAATAGATCGAATTAGACGTAAATATAATATAGAGAATGTGATTTTAAGATTGGATAGATTAATCTATCAATAATTGAGTAGATAGTCAATGCGCCAATCGAAGAAGACGACTGTTCGAGAACGGTTTTTTGGTGACAGGTCGATGACATGGTACTAGGTGAAAGTTTGATTGATGTGTTGCGATCTATGGTGACGTCCAACGTAGTTCGTGTCCGCATATAAACTGAACTGTTTCTTCGTAAGGTCCAGGAATTTAACATTTGAAGCTAAAATATGTGGTATTTACATGTTATGTTACACTTTAGATGCTGTCTATACTACAAATTAATCTAATACAGGGACTGAAGTTTGAAATTATTTCAAATTCATCCTCCTCACTCACACATACACACGAAACCGTAAGATTCTTATTTCTCTCATTTAAAAATACACGGTCACGACAACCTAAATTAACAACGACAGAGCGAGTTGGCCGTGTGGTTAGGGGCGCGCAACTGTAAGCTTGCATTCAGGAGCTTGTGGGTTCGGACTCTCTGTCCGCAAGCCCTGAAGATGTTTTTCCGTTGTTTCCTATTTTTACATCAGGAAAATCAAGGGTGTACCTTAGTGAAAGCCGCGGATGCTTCCTTCCCATTCCTGGCCCTTTCCTATCCCATCGTCGCCATAAGATATAGATGTGTCGGTGCAAATTAGAGAAACTTGTAAAAAATAAAACAACGTGAAGGCTTCCATTTGAATTCGATTCTTGTCCTTGGTACATATTTCAAGTAGTGCATCTGATGCAAATCTCGTATATGTCTACATTATTTTTAAACTACATCAGAGGACAGTCTGCATCTCATTTCACTGTGGCAGTTACATTTCTATTGAAGGATATGTCGAGATTATATAACAGTGACTGGTGAGGACGTGCTCAGAGGAGTATGGGAAGATTAAATACCTCCACAGTGCCATTTAAAAATGGTGGAATTAAAATAAAGCATTTTCTGTACAAAACACTTTTCATGTTCCTGTGAGGAAAGGATAGGAAAGGGCTACGATTGGGAAGACAACGGCCGTGGTCTTAAATAAGGTACAGATGTGCAGATGGGAAACCACGGAAGACTATATTTAGGGCTGCCGATTGTGGGATTAGAAACCACCATCTCCTGAACACAAGCTCACAAATGCGTGGTCGTAACGAAGTGGACAACTCGTTCGGTCCCAAGAAATTGATTTTCACTTGAAAATACTGAATTTTCTGTATATAAAACTCACTAAAATTTGCTCTAAACGTTGCTCCTTACGTTCATTACTTAATAGGACTACAGAAGTTTACAGGCAACGGCGAGTGATACGCCGTGTTGGTCCCCACCCTCACACCGTTCAGAGACGAGTGGCTAGCCTCCCAATGAAAAGACAGATTGTAGAGAGTGACGCGGTTCAGTGTGTGATCTCATTCAGTAAGGGATTGAGATCGAGGAGTACAATTCAGTTCTATGAGTATGCACTGAACGATGAAGGACATCAGAGCTGGGGCAGAAGCGAACCTCGGTTCACTATTTCATGTTTTACACATACTAGAATCATATTCTCGGGAGGTTTTGTTCATATCCGCTACCTACTTCATATGCGCCTTCACTTGTAATAATCGTCCGGTTCACTAGAGGAACAAAAAGGCTCAGATCTCTGGGATTTTATTTTCCTACTCATTTCTTGATTATCATTCTCTGGAGATGTTTTCGTCCCCTGACTCTGTTAAGATGAATGCATGTTTGGGCGTGTGGCATTCTACCTTTTTTCATATGTTTTCGCGTATCAAAACGCCTGTCTATGAAATCAAACACGAGCTACAAATCCTTGGGCCTGTATTTAGGCTGGTCATATCGCAAGTAGTAATATATTTCCCTTTTTCTTTTATGATGTTCCGTGCGTTAACTGTGTCGGTTTTAATAGGTAGCCGTGACGTCTCGCAAGACTGTTTATGATTATTTATGTTATTGATGTCATGTTTTAACTCCGAGCTGATTTGTTCCCATACCTATGATTATGCCTTTGTCCTCAGCCCACTTTTTCTTTCTTTGACTCCATAGCGCTTGGCGTGTGAATTATTTTTGGTGTATTTGTATGCATATTATTGTGTTTTTACGTGAGCATTTGGAGGTCCGGTGTCCCTTCTCTCCGTCGGCGACTTCTGTACATGAATAATTCGAGGCCCATTGCTATGATTGTTTCTGTGGCTCACGTTGTTTAAGAGTGGTTTTTGCTAGTTTGCGGGAGACCACGTTCTGCGTGTTGACGTCAGTTATGGTTACGTCTTTATACGGAATTTAAGGCAACGAGGTGTGATATTAGTAATCCGCGCTATGTATTGTTCCTGTATAATAAGCAAGCATTTTGGCCCATCATTTGGTGCATTTTAAAGCTGGTTGTTGATGTGTGAGTGTTGTGTGTGTTCGGTAAATCGTATTGCCATTTTTGCTTGGGAAGAAGATTATTTATTTAATCTTATACCTTTTATTTTAATCATTTACTGTTTTCATATTACTTGCGATTACCTTTGTTGTTTTCTGGTCGATTACCTCTTATTTATGTGATACGACACAGTAAACTTGTGTTTTTTTTAATTTCATTCAGCTAAGTTCCGTTTTGTGTTTTGTGCGCAGGCCATTGACTTTCCTTCCTGGCGTCTGGATCTCAGAATACGTCACTTATGCCCCATCCTCCTTGGCATTCTTACTTGGAGTTTATCTGTGTTAATTATTTTGGCTTTGTGGGTGGCTTAGAAATAAGTTTATAGTGAATTGTTTTATTTATTTACCTTATTTTCACTAAACTGGGGGTTTGAATACTACATATAAGCCGGAGCTTTGATGTCGCCTATTATTCTCAAAGACGATTCTGATATGTTTCTGATAAGCTCTGATACATATTACGGTAAGCTTGTTTAAGCCTGTTCTTTGTTACTGCACAAGAGTACTTTGTGAGTGTTTATCCCTTATCCATTACTTGATTTCTATTGACCTGCTTTATTGTCTTATTCCTTGGTTTTGACTAATAAACTCTGTGTTTCCCTTCAGCTTCCCTCTTCTTTGAGTATGCTAGTATTGTAGATAGTTCACTCGAGTTGTTATTTCCGACATCGGGTACAGACTCTAACTTATTCCACGTTTGATCTGGGGGAAAAACCCGGACCATAGCATTTTCTTCGACTGCTACCATTGCGCATCTAAATATCACTGCTATGTTTTGTTTATTTCTTGTTGATTACTTGCTGGTTATTATTGTTAGATGACGGTTTAAGTTACAGGGTCTACGTGGTACACAGAAGAAGTCTACCGTGAGTGGGTGCAAACTCGGTACCGCATACTTACTTGAGCGACTGTGTCGTGCGTGTATAAAATGTGGACTGCGACGCCGCTACGTTGTTCAGTGAATCTATTCGAGAACTGCTCTAGGACGTAAGAGACTGCTTTAGGACTGTGTATATAGCTCAGAGTGACTTGACTTGACTTATTTCCTTTTACTCTTTTGCAGAGCATAGGGCTTCGACAAAGCAGCGCCAGTGTATCCTATTTTGTGCCAGGGTCTTGAGTTCTCCAAAGACCTTCCCTTCTTGTTTTGCTTCCTCAATCACACTGCGTCTCCATGACTTACTAGGCTACCTCTCTTCCGTTGTCCTTAGGAGTTCCACAACAGAGCCTTACTCTCCACTGCATCCTCTTGCTTCCGCAGTGTGTGGCCGATCCATTTTCACTTCCTCCGCTTTATTTGTATGTCAATGGGCTCTTCTTCTGTTTATTTCCAAAGATCTTCTATTGAAATTACTTTTGGCAAGAAAATGCGTTTAATTCTCCTTAAGCATCTGTTTATAAATACCTGTAGTTTATGAGTAATCTCTGAGGTAACTTTCCAGGTTTCACAACCATATATCAGTACTGTTTTTACATTTGTTCGAAAAATGCGAAGTTTGGTTTTAATTGATATTTCTCTGGCCCTCCATATCTGATAGAGTTGTATGAATGCCGCATTTGCTTTGTGGATTCTCATTTTGACATCAGCAACTGCTCCTCCATCCTGCGTAACCGCACTGCCAAGATATGTAAACTCTTCGACTTCTTTGATGTCTTCATCACAGACTCTAAATTTCCGTTTGCTCTTCACGTTAATATTAATCGCTTTTGATTTCTGGGCATTTATCCTGAGGCCCACTGCTCCCGCCTCTCTCTCCAGATCCTGTGTCTTTCCCTCCATATCAGTATGTTTTTGAGTCAATAGGCATAAGTCATCGGCATACTCCAAAGTCTCCAATCAGTCACCCAATCCCCATTGGATGCCTCTTTGCCTTTGACGTTATCCAGAACCAGGAGAAAGATAGTTGGAGATAGGACACACTCCTGCCACATACCAGAAGTTATGGAGAAAAGCTCCGAAAGATTCCCTTCATGGATTACTTTACACGTGAAGTCGTTGTAAGTCTCTTTGATGATTTTTCTGATTTTAGTTGATACGCCGTACTTCTGTAGCATCCTCCACATGGTGTTCCTTTTCAATAAATCGAAAGCCTTCTCAAAATCCACAAACAGAAAATATAGCCCAGAACTGTATTCATTAAACTGTTCAATAATGATTCGTAGAGGGTTTATTTGGTCTGTGCATGAGCGGTTATTCCTGAAACCTGTTTGTCCATTGCGCAGTTGGTCTTCTATCCTTGCTTTTATCTTGTTGAGGATCACCAGTGTCATCACTTTACTGGGAATCGAGAGCAAGGTGATACCTCTCCAGTAGTCCAGTTGTGACAGCTGGTCATGTCACCTTTCTTTGGTAATTTCACAAGGAGTCCTTCTCTCCATTCCTTTGATATTCTTTCCTGATTCCAAATTTTTGTGAACAGTGGATGCAACAGATCGGCTGTCATATCTGGGTACACCTCAGGTGCTACATTTTCCACTCGTGGGGACTTCCATTCTTTATCTGGCTGATCGCTACTTTTGTCTCATTTCTTGAGGGTGTTTCAGCGTTGATACCATCAGTTTCACAATCTTCGTTCACCTCCACCATTTGTCTATCTTCCTCTACATTTTCTCTGTTCAACACCACCATGAAGTGTTCTCGCCATCTATTCAACTTAGCTTCATCACTAGTGAGCATATCTCCTTGTTTGTTCTTGATGGTTCTACTTTGTTTAAATTTCCTCTTGGCAAGTTTCATTGTGATGTCATACAAGCCTTTCATATTTCTATCTTTTGCTACAGTCTCCGGTAATTAAGCAATGTCTTATACCCATTATTTTCCGGTGTGCTTTCACACTCTTCTTAACTTCCCGATCTTTAGCATGGAATGCCGCTTGTACTTCAACCTTCTGGGTTCGTGTCCTGCAATTATTCAACTTTAGTTTCAGATCCCTACTTTGTTCAATACATTCCCAAGTATTCGATGTCATCCAATCTTTCCTCCTGATGTTCTTGAAGCCAAGTACCTCCTCTGCTGTGTCTGTGAAAGTGGTTTTAACTTTCTCCCAGTGTTCTTCAACATCATCTTCATCTAACTGTAGTGCTGTAAATCTGCTACTGAGGATAAGCTTGAACTGTTCCTTACTTCTATCATCCTCTAGCTTTCCATCATCAAACCTTTTCGTTTGTTCCTCACATCGCTTGTTTGCAGTTGCAATCTTAATTCGGATGTTGGCAGTCACTAGATGGTGGTCGCTGCCTATATCTGCACCTCTTCTATTTTTTATATCAAAAAGAGACCTCCAGCTTCTGCTAAATGCCAGGTGGTCAATCTGGTTTTGATTTCGCTGGTCTGGTGAAATCCACGTCATATTATGGCATTCTTTATGAGGGAATAGGGATTCACCGATAACAAGTTCATTGCTCGCGCAGAAGTCTACCAAAATTTCTCCATTCTCATTCCTAGTAGCAAGTCCATGTCACCCCATTACTTGTTCAAGACCCAGATTTTCAGAGCCCACTTTGGCATTGAAGTCTCCCATAACAAACAAAATTACCCTATTGTTTATTTCCTGAATTGTACTCTGTAGTTCTGAATAAAACTTAGCCTTATCATCTACTTCCACTTCTTCTGTAGGTGCGTAGCATTGGACAATCGAAATATTCCTGATCTTCCCCTTGAATCTTGCAGTGATAATCCTTGATGAGATTGACTTCCAGTCCATCAGACTGTTCTTTGATCTCTTGTTTATATGAAATCCCACTCCTTCCTGATGTGGGTCGCCTTCACTTGGCTTACCAGAGTAGAGGAATGTTTATCTCCTCAAAGTTATTAATTCTCCAAACGTATTCCACCTTACATCACTAACTCCTAACATATCCAGTCTGTACCTCTCTGCCTCAGTAGCAAGTTGTGTTAGTTTCCCAGTCTGATACAGTGTTCTGACGTTCCAAAATCCAGTTTTCATGTCCTGTTTTAAGCCAAAGGTCATCGTCTTAGGATCCGCCCGGCTGTTTTTCTTAGTTTCTTTAATAGGTTAGCTTTAAGCGCCTGCGAGGTATTAGCCCACATTCACCGAGTGTCATGGTGGGGCTCCCACCTTTAAGCCTTGAGACTTGCTCCCACCTCAAATTTTACAGGTGGAATGGATGGCATTTACTGCATCCTTAATTGTGATATGGTTATTCCGCCATATATTCGGTCGCCAGAGCCTCGTCTGTGGGAACAGGGAGCACCACGGGAAGGTCAGGTTTACTTTTGCGATTGGAGAGGCTATTTCCTGCGCATCCAACTGCCTTGCACCCCGTAGCTCACAGTTGTGGGAGTGAAATACTTGTGTGATTTGACATTGAGAACGCAGAGTAGTCATCAGTGATAAATGACAGTCCAGTATTGATTTATCTACTACCCCACCATCACG
The DNA here is from genome assembly GCF_040414725.1 of Anabrus simplex. NCBI lineage: Eukaryota > Metazoa > Arthropoda > Insecta > Orthoptera > Tettigoniidae > Anabrus > Anabrus simplex. Next base: position 1,700,708,265 of record NC_090265.1, on the reverse strand, counting down.
TCACAATGCAAAGTGTAGAGTTCCCTCATTTTGTGTGCCGGGAAATGTACATTATCCTGCTCAAGGCGTATAGTTGTGACGGGTCTGAAATTGCTTCTCTGAAGCAGTAAAACTTTTAAGTACAATACATAACCTAAAAAATCGCCCAGCACGGAGACTGCTTATTACAAAATCAAGAGTTTTTGTAAGCTTAAGAGTTTCTTGAAAGTCTACACTTCAATAATTAAAATGTCATTAGAGTTGGGATATTAATGTAGTAGTAATAATTAATATTGTCATGTGGATTATGTAAACAAGTGGTGAAGTTCTTTCGAGTTGACGCCCATAGATGACCTGCGGATTGGGATCTTTGGAGGATAAAACGTAATGTTTAAGGTTACCCACACGCCGAGTTAGAGGAATTAATCTCTGAAGGTTGTAATCCCGGCCGGGCCGGGAGTCGAACACGCAACCCTTGTATGCTAACTGATAAACCACTGATTTGTACTGGTTAGTATGGATGTTGAAGTTTTGAAGTGCAGAATAAAAGTCCATTCCATATAATATGAGTAGAAAGTGAAAGAACTCTGCTGATATATTTGTTATTTACCGATAACATTAATTAAAACAGCCTTAGATCATGTGGTATAGTAATACGGAATCTCGAAATTGGCGAACAGGCAGCCTAGATGGCACCAAATTAAAATTCCTGCACTGAGTGGCTAAGACCATCTCCGCCATTTTTTTTAAAATATATTTGTTCGTGGCGTCGAGCTCTGCAGATCTTTTCCCACTACTTTCACCATATACCTGCCTGTAAGTGTAGTTGCAGAAGTATAGAGGGTTGAATGTGGGGAAAGGAACGTTAAGGACGACACAAACACCCAGTTCCCAGGCCAGGGATATTAATTATTTATAATTAAAAATCCCTAACCTTTCCGGGAATCGAAGCCGGGGCCAGCGGGTGAGGGACGCGTTGCCCCCTACAAAGCGGGGCCGAAATTTTAGTGCCACACTTTGTTATGAGGTGAACTCAGATGTAGAACAAGGATGTTAATCAAAATTATTTATCAATAACTAACTGCAAAATAGAGGAGTCCCTGTGGCTCAGGCGACAGCGCGCCGGGCTCTGACCGCTGGGTTCTGAGGTTCACGTAAGATTTATGCTGGAAAAAGCGGAGGCGGGACAGGGTTTTCTCCGGGGTCTCCGGTTTTCTCCGTCATTCCAGCGACACTCTGCAGTATCATTTCCCTTGATCTGTCAGTCATCAATCATTTTCCCAGACGAGTGCGAGAGGCTTCGGCAGCCGGCACAATTCCTATCCTCGCCACTAGATGAGGCTTGATTCATTCCATTCCTGGCCCGGTGGAATGATTGGATACAGGCTGAGAATTATTTTTAACTGCAAAATATGCATTATATAATAATATTTATAATATTCATTCATTTTACTTATTACGTTATACCACGGTAGGTTATACAAATGTGCTACTCCCAATATTTAGGGGAGAATTGAACGTGCGTGTTGCAAAATGATACATAAGGTGCCTGTAAACTATTATTCGTAAAAATTATTGTAGGAAATTACTCTGAGAGTGAATGCTGAATTCTTCAACTAGTTACGGCATCATTTGAACGTCTAAGTCTGTATTAAGACATTCACAAAGCGATTTCAAGAACTGGAAAATTTTAATGTTCTACTGTGCGCGTTATATCAGTGCCTACAAATATGTTATTCGATAATAGGAAGACATATGAAAATACTGTATTCTTTCTTTGTCCCTTCGTCCGCTCATAGGAACGAGAAGATATTGACCTTACCTGATACACGACGTATTTAAGTTATTGCTCCTCTACACTCACCAAGTTCTGGTAGATGGGGCTGATATACCAAATCAAAAGAACCTGGAAATCCTGCTGTACTGAGAAGAAATAAATATGGAAAGCCGTATGCATGATCAAGGACTTCGACAACGATTGGAATAAGTTCTTTGAAAACCAGGATAACTGTGTAAATTGCTAGTTATAGATAGTTTATTCTTCTTGTGACATACATTTATTATCTTACAACAAATGGCAGGGGAAACTGCCAGTAAAGCTTTTTATTTAGTGTGGTAGAAAGGAACTACAAATAAAAACCAAGCACTTCAAGTGGATTAAAAATTATGTGTGAATGATAGCGATACGGTTCTATATTTCTAGAAAGATCGATGCGGGAACTTGCTTATTGATTTACCCTCGTATATTAAAAGTAAATTCAAATTACGAAAGATCTGGGTTTAGGTAGTCTTCTTTGATGAAATCAGCTGCTTTCTCAGCAATCATGTAGGTAGGAACTTGCAGGTGTCCGCTTATAATTTGGGGAAAAACAGAGGCATCTACAACACGAAGATTCTCAACACCATGAACCTTAAGTCTTGAGCTAACTACAGCTGTCTCGTCCGACTCTGGTCCCATCTTACATGTCCCACACTGATGAAAGATATAAATTGAGAAGTTCAACAAAGCACAGCGCCAGTAATCGTCAGAATCAAACTCGTAGGCCTCACAAAGTGGAAGAGGTTTATCGTAAAACGCAGCTCCGATATACTGTAAGGCCGGCGCTCTGCTAATCTCCATCACTTTCCGGATCCCTGCAATCTGGATCTGAATATCCTCTTCTTCGGAAAAGGCGTTAGGGTTTATAAGTGGTGGGGTATTTATGTCGCTGTCCTTGAGAGTAATTCTGCCTCTGCTCTTTGGTCTCATTTGAAAAGGAATTGCTTGATATGCAGGTTTGTCTTGGATGGGAGCTATGTGATCAGCATACAAGGTCATATTTAACCCATAGGCAGTTGCGTACAGAGGGTTCTTCAGAAGAGCAGTTGAGAGATATAACACCTCAATATCCGGCCAACCGGGAGTATTGTTTCGTAGGTCATGGTAAGAAACTACTTCGAAACCCAAGTTACTAGTGAAAGGCCCATCGTTGTTTACATAGTAATCGTAGAAATTACTTTGGTCACCCAATACTTCCATTGGAGTGGGGATTTTGCTCTCGTTCACCGTGAACAGAAGTGCGAGGAAACCTATGTGGTCCATCAGGTTGTAGCCTACCTTAAGGTCCTTAATGACCTTGACACCCAGTTCCTCCAGATGATCTTGGGGGCCGACACCAGACAGCATTAACAGTTGTGGAGAGTTGATTGCTCCGGCACAAAGAATTACTTCCTTCCTCGCACGTACCGTGTAATCCTTTCCATTCTTCGTATAAATTACCCCATAGGCTGTGTTCGTAGATTCATTGATAAGAACCTTCTTCACCAATGCTCTCTTCCTCAAATGAAAATTCTGTCGGTCACGAAGTGAATATAAGTAGGCTCTACTTGCTGTCCAACGAGAACCATTTACTGTAGTGGTCTGAACCCGTGCGAATCCCGTTTGATGTTTACCGTTATGGTCTACCTCAGCACTTCCGGATTCCAGTCCAGCTTGTAGTAAGATATTACCCATTTCCGATCTATATGGAGGATAGCTGACTTTGACATTACCTCCTGTTGAACGAAACTCACTGTCTCGTAACTCTGGGATTTGCACATCTTCTATTTTCCTGAAGTAGGGTAGGACGTCGTCGTACCCCCATCCTGGATTGCCCATCTCCTCCCAGTTGTCATAATCTCTACTGTTTCCCCTCACGTAAGACATATAATTGATGAGCGTGCTACCTCCAACACCTCTACCACTGGGGTAGTCCATTTGCCTGTTGTTAAGTCCTGAAAATTTACTTTCTGATGGCGTTGTTTCATATTGCCAGTTTGCGTCTGTCGTTTGAAACTGACCAGTTAAATACGGAATGTTCATGACTTCCGTCCCCTCACCTCCAGCCTCTAGAAGAAGAATCTCCCAGTCTTCTACGTCTGAGAGTCTGTTAGCAAGTACACTGCCTGCAGGTCCCGAGCCGACTATGATGAAGTCGTACGAATCTTGCTCGCTGTTGTCGTCGCAAGGTTCTTGCATTGCAGCACGCTCTCGTTCCATAATGGCAGGGTATACGGCAGCGAAGTTCGGTGTTTGACTATGGGCACATCCCATAAGTGCTACCGTCACAGCGAGGGTTAACAGGGCTGATCTGACGAACATGTTTCTGTAAAGAATAAACATGATAATGAATATTAGACTTTAAGAATAGTTTCCAAAAATTTGTTTTGCACTAAAGAACGAACAATTGACTCATAGGATATTGGAAAACCTATTTTTAAGGTTGAGAAGACTGAAGGCTATCAATTCTGATTTCTGATAGTCTCAATCGGTCAATCTAATTATTGTCCCATAATGAATTCTATTTTTTGATTGTAATATCCCGGTCAGGCTTTTCTAGCAAGTGGATATACTCATCTCAACTACTGAACCTTTCACTACAATTTGCTAAAGAATGACTAGCAGTTAAAGAGACATTCATCAATCTTTAAATAAATTACCAATGATTATAAGCTACTTAATTATAATCTACGTTTAGCATCCAAAGGACATAGTAAATTCAAAAGCACTGCAGAACTACATAGGTAGAGCAGCTAATTCACAAAGTATTGCCAGTTGTGGGGTAATTATCCCAGATACGCATAATATTATGAGCAGTGGATATTTTCGATGGTCATTTGAAAGGTTTCTTGGTATTTTGTTTCAGGTAATCGGAATAATATAAGAGGGAACCACATTTCCCTTTGCGAAAATGAAATGACCCTAAATATATCTCTCGGTCATGGCCATCCATCAACGGTGCTACTTTCAGATGACCACCAGGCACAAGACATAGCCAGCACGGTTGCTAGGTAACATTGTCTGGCCATCCATCCATCCATGCCATATATGCAGCCTCCTCAAGTTACACTTCCATCTCATATTTCGTGACGCAAATGTTTAGATCATCCCCAGTCGTAAGAAATATTTTTGTCAATATAATTCACAATGTACAGACGACAATATGAAGACTACTTTTGCGGGAAAGCCTTTGCAAACGTGTTCATTGCTGAACTTGCAGGAGATGCAATGTGTTGAACTGGTCTTCAGTGCTCTGAAAACTGCAAAACCTTAGAAACTAAGTAAAAAGTATATGCAAATTTCTCCGCAGCCGGCCCCGCCGTGTAAAGGTAGCCTGCCTGCCTCTTACCCGGTGGCCCCGGGTTCGATTCCCAGCCAAGTCAGGGATTTTCACCTGAATCAGAGGATTGGTTTGAAGTCCAATCAACCTACGTGGTTTCCCTGTATATACATACGTTATGTATGTACGTAGCCTATGTATGTTTAGTCTTCCGTCCTAAGGCTGTTTGGATCCTCAACTGCTCCGCCATCAGCAGTCATAGATGGCCTAGGAATCACTGAAGAGACGTACTAGCGAAATGAGGAATGAAGTAGTTTCCCGTTGCTTTCCTCATCGAGCCAGAAATTGCTACTACATGTCAGGCTGCCAAGCCCACTGAAATGCATGCACCAGCCGGCCCTATGAGCAACACTTTCACAGCATTCATAGCAGGGACTGGCTGCATAAGGAATAGCATTACTAGTATCGCTCATAGCTCTGTCACCTTCAAACAGTATTGTCAAAGCCAAAGGTAAGACAGAGACAGATCAATGAAAGTAACGAAATTGCTCTAGCCTTTATCAGAAACATAGTGCACTGTAAACACTAGGTCCCGCCAGCAAAGGCATTATGTACGTATGTATGTGTGTATATTCTGCATAACCTTCTAAGCCGCTGGAACAATTTCAGCCAAACTTGGTACACTTATGACTTACTATATTGAGACAAACACTGAGGGGTTAAGCTACCCCAAGCACCCTCAGAGGGGTGGGTTAGTGAGAAGGGGAGACAGATAATAATAATAATAATAATAATAATAATAATAATAATAATAATAATAATAATAATCGAAAATAGTGTCGAATCCATACTTTTCGGGGTTGCTGAGATGAACAGTGATAATTCGGATGTCGTTTAATTTCAAATTCGGACCCCATAGGCATAGAGGATGAGATGGGTTGAAAAAATTATCCAAAAGTAACCGAGATTGTGGCTGTATATTTGTATGTTCCATCATAGCTCTGGTACAAATATGGTTTACTGTCTGGAGGCATGACAACCCTAGCATCCCTAGGGGAGCAGGTGAAATGGAAAAATAATTGAAAACGAACTATGTTCCATGGTTTTCGGGACCCCTGACACTGACAGAGACACTCTTGATGTCGGTTAAGTCGAAGTTGAGAAGGGAGTGACAAAGAATGTCCAAAGTGACTGAGATTATGTATGAATGTTCATATGCTCCAGCATAACTGTCAACCAAACTTCGTACACATATGGCTTACTGTCTGGAAAAGAAGTACATTCCAGTTAAGACACCACTAGCACCCGTAGGGACGGGGATGGAAAGGGGAGGATATTCAAAAATAATAGAAAACGGCCGATATGAGTGTCTCGCTGACATAAATAGTGATACTCCAAATTTCGTTTGATACCTATTTCAGCCACACTGGCATGCGGGTGAGATGGGGTGAAAAATAAAAATCCAAACTGACCGAGATTATGGATGAATTTCTGTATGTTACAGCATAGATCTCAACCAAACTTGGTACACGTATCAACTACTATCTCGAAAAATGGCTGTGGGTAAGACACCCCTAGCACCTCTAGTGCAGGGTGTAAAATATGAACATAATCGAAAAAGGCGATATGAGTGTCTAATCAATAGTTTTCTGAGTCGTTGAGATGATCTGCTACACTCTGGACGCCTTTTGAGCCATAGTTCAGCCCAAGTTGGAATGGAGGTTGGGAAGAGGTGAAAATATCATCCAAAATGATTGTGGTTATGGATGTGTGTATGTTCCAGTATACCTCATAACCGAACCTGGTATACATATGACTGATTATATGTAAACTATACTGTTGTGGTTTACAATCCCAGCACCCCTAGTGTGTGGTGAGGATACTGTTACGTATAAATAATCGAAAACGATCAATATTAGTATCGAATCCATAGTTTTGAGATTTTTTGTGTTGAGGCGGTGAATAGTGACACTCCGTATGCTGTTTACGTCCATCTGTATGGAGGTGAGAAGGGATGAAAAAGAAAATGTCCAATGTAACCGAGATTATGGATGTATGTGTGTATATTCCAGCATAACTCTCAAACAAAGTACACATATGACTTACTATTTGGAAAAAAAATACACCTCTTGTACCACTAGTGGAGGGTTCAACATATAAAAGTAAGCTAAAACGATCGATATTAGTGACGAATCCATAGTTTTCGGGGTCGATGAGATGAATTATGACACACTGGCTCCCGTTGACGTCCAAGTTCAGCCTCTACCGACATGGGGTGAAAAAAGGAAACGTCCAAAATGACAGATATTTGAGTTGAGTCCACAGCTTTCGAGATCCTTAGCCTGAGAGGTGACAGTTGGAATCGTTTACGTCATATATAGGGCACGGCTTAAATACATACAGTTATTATTTACATATATTATTTGTTTTAAAATGGATGAAATACTACCCAGACAACTTGGTCTCTTGGAAGGAAATAGTTAAAAGCGAAATTAAATAACGTCAGGCCAAAACTTAAATAGTTCTAAACCCACAAATGATTTCGCAAAATATCGATACATGTCACAATTAAACATTCTACAAAGATTCGCTTCAAATAGGTATCAGGAGGTGGAACAGGGTAACTTTAATGCTACACGTTAAATAATATACCACTAAGACTGTAAATATGTCGATATGAGTGTGTGTATGAATACTCGTATACTTCAATGTATATAGAGAACTACAACGTAATTCTTCTTCTATTTGACTAACAGCTGAATATATTTACGAACAGATTTGTAAATATGTACACATTAACGTAATAGGAATATTTGTATACGTCATTTAACGACTAGTTTATCAATATTCGATTGTAATTAATAGTTATTGTAACTTCAAGGATATCTACGAGTATATATTTTAAAAAGAGAAGGGAAAAAGAGATTAAGTTAACAGAATTGCTCTTGTGTTATTTAACGTTATCAACGTATATAATTAGCAACAGTAGTCTAGAATTACAGGTCTAGAAAGCCAAGAATAACGGCTGAGAGGATTCGCAGCGCTGACCACGCGACACCTCGTAATCTGCAGGCCTTCGGGGCTGAGCAGTGGTCGCTTGGTAGGTCAAGGCCCTTCCGGGCTGTAGTGTTATGAGGCTAGGTTAGTTAGTAGAGAATTAAGTTTTATCCTGACAAAGATTTATATGCTATATCTTCAACATTTAACAAACTATCAGTATCCTAGCAATATATTTTGATCAGAACGCTACTAACCGTCTCTAACTCTTAGTTAATAACGTATATTGTCTCCTTTACTAAGAATATCTACTCACAAGGTTAGTTTATAAAAAGAAATATATTTAGAATTCAGAATAAAAAATACTAAATTGTAAGTATGTATGTAACAAAACAAATCTCGGGCACAAGTCAGTAACCACCCTACTGGGATAAAAGTCGGTTCAATTATATAACGGTATTGACTAATAGATATTTAGTATAATTTGTATTATCTAGGTTATTAAATGTAATGTACGTAACTTGTTTAATGAATATATATATACGGATTTTGAAAATTCCCACTTGTATCTGTTCATTTGGTAATTACGATGCTATGTACTTAGTTTATAGCATTATGTAGAAGATTGGTAAACGGAGAGAGGAAAAACAAAAAGAAAAGAAAAAGAAAAAAGAAAAGCAAAAACAAACAAAAAAAGCCTTCTAATATGCCCCAACAGCTAAGGCGTATACGGTAAACAATATTGGTATATGTCTTATTTTATTCTGGGATTTAAAAAGTATCATGTAATCAAGCAAATATTACAATGTGTCCTAATGTTGTATTTAATATTATATCCCTGATTTATAACCAGAAATTTATTTTATAAAGCCATAAAGAAAATATTTATCTTTACCTCTATGTATGATTGTGAAGAAAAAGGACAAACATACAAATAAATAAAAGACCAATAGTCATAGGCTAAATATGCCATCCCCTTCCTTCCTCACATCCCTTTATCCATCTTCCACTTCCATCTAATCCACGTAACCCCGCTCAATCTCCTGGCCAGAGAGAGGGCGTCACCCTTTAGGTGGTCTGCCCCACCCCCTCATGGTTTGGAATGAAAACATTTGTCATTCATTCAGGCCATATGTTCAAGCCTGATGGGCCCTGAATCAAAGTCCCAATAAAGAGAAAGTGTATGCTCAACAAATGTCTCGTCGTTGAGTCCGGGAAAAAATATGGAAATAATTAATTGCATGCAAACGGCATGCAGCGTAGCTGGTTGCTCTGCCTTCCACACCACACCACTGTCGAATCTGGATACGGATGGAAAGGTCTGAGTTTCTATAGGGCGAGTGTGGACGGTTCTAGAGGCATGGAATGCAAAGTTCTTTCTACAGGGTCTTTCACTCAAAGTGGGACCGACCGGCCGGGAGAGATTCCACATCACTTCCTTTTATTGGACTTTCCACTTCACCGCCAGCGTCACCAACATGTCGTGCCGCTATAACCATCGCAAGCCTTCACTGAACTGAACGCTGCAGAGCTCCATATTGCACCTTGAACGTAATAGCTACGTCACTACAACGTCATCTTCTGCAGGGTCTTTCACTCAAAGTATGGCCAGCCGGTCGGTCGGCGCAGCGCAACGGGCAGAAGGGCGAGCTGGTCAGACGATCACGTGGCAACTCGCTGCGCTTGGGGTCGGGAGAGCACCCGTATGAATCGCTTGCAAATAACAAGCAGGCATAATAACGCATAATCAAAGTAAAATATTTCTCACCTTCTCACAGAAGATATTGAAAATGTCCTCCACCTGCATCTACACATTTTTGGCTTCATCTAAGGACATTTTCTTTCTTACGCATTACCGTTAGTTCATCTACCGAGATAGCCTCAATTTCTCTCGTGATATTCTGTGAAAAGGTGAGAAATTATTTTACATTGATTATGCGTTATTATGTGTGCTTGTTATTTACATGCGATTCATACGGGTGCTCTCCCGGCCCCAAGCTCAGCGAGTTGCCATGTGCTCGTCTGACCACTACCCGTTGCGCTGCGCCGACCGACCGGCTGGCCATACTTTGAGTGAAAGACCTTGTAAGAAGGTGACGTTGTAGTGACGTAGCTATTACGTAGCAAGGTGCAATATGGTAGCTGCAGCGTTCAGTTCAGTGAAGGCTTGCGATGGTTATAGCGGCACGACATGTTGGTGACGCTGGCGGCGAAGTGGGAAGTCCAAAAAAAGGAAGTTATGTAGAATCTTGCAGAAATACTTGGTGGAATGTTACAGGACAATTTCTGAATGTATTGTACGGTACAGTTTGTGGTCCGAAGTTTTGAAAAATTCTCCCTGCTTCTCAGGTTACATATTGTATCTGCCACCATTGGCGTGGCGCTTTGACGTTGATGATATCTCCCTTAATATCTGCCCTATCGAAAACTGTAAGATGGCTCTTTTGTTTTTCCCGTTACCCTTCGAGCATATACATAGATAGAGAGGGCGCTCCGTATGTTTCTACCGGCCAAGCATGGCACCAACATCAAGCTCTGAGCGATCAGCTGATGTCGGGTAAAACAAGGCGGTCTTCCATAAGAAGAGCATTGCGGAGTGTTTTTAAATCAAGCGTGCTCCTTATGATTAATTGATTTAAACTATTGAAGATGATGATAAATGCAATTCCCTAGGAATATTTCCGTTCCTTTTTGTATGAAAAATGTTAAGTATAATTCTACGTGTGTCGTATTCTGATGTGTTTATGTATCAGCTAAGCGATGCGGTGACGTGAACAGGTCTCACACATTGTTAACCTATTTTAGTTCTCCTAATTTCACAAGTTTTTCTCCGTAATATTCGTCTGAAATAGTTATTTTTAACATATTTTCACAGTGCTGCAAATAATAAACTCAAAAAAACATACCAATAACCTCCATTTCTAATAAAGCCGATTTTATACTGGTTAATCATTACAAATCAAGAAATATGACCGATAATAACACAGTCGTCCCCACTGCACATATGATAATTACGGTCAAAGAAAGTTTGAAATTACCAATACTTAATACAGGTGATAACCTCGAGGTTCTGTTATTATAAAACAGCTGTCACCATCATCACACTTATTCACAGATCTTCACATTTAGTTTACGGATGTACATTTAGGCATCATGATAATTATTGTTTTACAGGGCCTAACATCTAGGTTATCAGCCACTATCATGCATGAACGCACATAGAACAAAATAACATCTAGGTTATCATCCAATATCAGATATGAATAAACGCGCGCGCACACACTCTCACACACACACACACACACACACCAAAAGTTGTTCAACTGTTCTAAATACTTAGGATATATCAAGCTATAACTGAGTTAGTTAAGCCTAATGAGATGTAACATTCACAAAACTATCCTTAAAATGTACAATATGATGGAAGACAGGAAACCACGTAGGCTACAAATCACCAAAACAGCTGCAGCCAGTTAATACCCAATTGCATGATAGAACGCAGGAAACAAATATTTACATGTAAGTTATTCACCATTCTTCTCCAGGCTGAAGATCAGGAACATTTTGAAAACCAGAGAACTGCATGTCTTCACAATACTGTCCTAAATCACTGATGATTGAACAATATGTACTGGTTCAATACACTTCTTACTTTCTTTCTGTCTTTTTTCTCTTCTACCTTAGCACATTCATGTCGCATTATTGAATTGACATAACGCTTCACAATTGACTTAACCAAGTCCATTTCATGGCTCTGTGAAAGTTCTTGCTCAGGTAAATGGTACTTTATACAATAAAACAAGGTTCCATTCACTGACCTCAACAAACTGCTTTGCTCCTTAGTACATTGATATTTCTGAGTGCACTTTCAGTCAACTTACACAACACTATCACATCTTAGGGGGGCACGATTAATCTCTCACCTTCATTAAAGTGTAGTCTCTCCCATCACTCACATATGGGGACAACTGTTCAAATGCTGGATGAGTACAGCAGTCACGATCAAAATCTGGAATGAGTGGGATATCTGCAACCCTCTCCTGTGATACTGCGAGAATTGCATGTCACTGTAAATCTGAACTGGGCTCGGAGCTAGATACACTCAATATATTAATTTGATCCAAGGTAATGCAGTTGCTTGAATCTGCTCCTTTTACCTCATGGTGAACCAGCAATCTTTTGTACGCAACTTTAAACTAAGCAGCAGTAGGGTTATTGTTATCACCACCTCTCCTTCTAATGGCAGAGAACAATACTTCCAAGTAGTCCCGACTGAATTTGTACAATAAGAAGTATTTCAGTTAATGCTGCTCACTGAGGTCTAAATACTTAACTTCTTACGAACACCAAAAGTCAAAGAAATCCAGACTTCTTTCTTGAGTGAAGAACAGAAGAGTCTAATGAACTTGATGTTAATAGCCGCATGATGTATGATTCTGCCTTGCTGAGGAAATCCTTTATACAAAACTCTGTCTTGGGAGAGAATGCACATTTAAATCCCTTTTGTAATATACTCCTGCTGTTCAAAATGTCAAATATGTTATTAAAAATGTCTACAAATTCAGCTGTAGTTTCATAGTCTTCAAATAAATCATACCCTGAATTTTTCAAATACCTGAGTGCCTGAGCCACACTGTTACTCAAAGTTTGGGCTGCTAATTTTACTTTCACCTTTTCCGATTCCCAATTAATATGGTATTCTCGAATCATAGTAGCAAGCGTTAATCCCTCTTCTAGTTGTATTTCGACTAGTTTTTCCACACATGCCCATTTTATGGCATTACTTCACTGTTATAAATTGTGTCCAAAGAAGTCAAAGAATTCCTCACCAATTTCAGCATGTGGCACACACCTCGAAAAATAAACACTGGCCCTTTTGTCACTGGGTGCTCAAATGAGGTTTTCTCATTGGCTTGGAGAATATTCAGGCCCACAAATTTTACTATGGACAAGTTGCTGGCTGCCCCATCAAGCGTTAAACTGACTACATGAATACCAGTGTCATGCAATATGGTCAGAGCAATGGTTAGTAAATTTGCCTTATCTTCTCCTGAAAAGCTATCGATTAAAAATAAGCTACGGGAACCTTCCAATGGTCATTAATGACATTTGCCAGAAACACAAGGGCCTTCTTTGCTTCTGGGAGTGAATCATCAACAACATCAGTCCCCATGTCCACATAACCACATGTGGCCTTTCCATCACATTCTATCTTGTTCCTGATGGACATTTCATCAATGATGAGGCTACAAAGGACTGCTTTACCTGTGGCATTACCTTCTTCCACTTTAAGCTTTGGAGCTGTTAGAGCTTCTTATGCGAAGCCAGGAGAGCTATCAACATGTTGGTACCATTTCCTAGGAGTGCATGGATAATACAGGCATACACTGAACACCTTTCTTACATAGTCGTAAATGTTTTCGGTGGATGGAGCATGCTGTCCAGTTGAATTATGATTACTATCAATTACTGGAAGTGAAGATGAAGTGCAAGGGGGTGTTTCGAATTTAGGTGGCTTACGATGCCTGGAATATTTGCTCAGGTGTCCTGGAAATTCAAAAACAGTCGGAATTGATCCTTTCAGAGGAAATGGATGGCCAAACTTCTATTCGTCGAAGCAGCTAGGTTAAAAATGCTTTGAAAAAGTTTACAAAAATTTTGATGGCTGAAATCCCTCTCTCTTCATATTTATGGCCCATTTCTTCAGCAATTCGGGGTCTGAAGAGAAACTGAAATAAGTGAATAATATAATCAGTTATGCTTAGAGGGTGATATCCAGCAATGTATTCCACACGTAATCCACTGTTATTCCCCCTCCCCAAACATTTATATCTTGCATTAAATAAATGAAGTTACTTCATTTGAGTGGCTTGGGACATATTGCCCGTCATCCTCTTATGCTCAGTCAGCACCGGGATTCGAACTTTCTATCTCCGAAGATCCGGCTCAGCCGCGTAGTGATGGTGCGCTACTTACGGCTGTGCTGTAAGGTCCAGAAATAAATTTATGCTACCATGAAAAACGAGTATGTCAAAAAAATTTAAAGTAAGATACGTCCACGATGTAGTTTTCTTACAACTAAACTATATGTACTGTACCAAGAAAAGTTCTTGGGTAAAGGGCATGAGTAGGACCTCAGGAAGTGGAACTTGGTTTTGGAGCCGATACAGAGTAGGATAGATTCGCAGAGCGAATAATAGATGGTTATAAGATTTTTTAAACAATTTATTGATTCTTCACCCTGCAATATGATTATTGGACTCAAATCTGGCATTGAAATTAAAAGTTTAAATCTAATCTTCTTGAATTCTATTAAATGAATATCACTGATTCCAAAGTCTTTCATGTGTGAGAATTAGGTTTCCACCTAAAGTCTTTCTAAATATGAGCACACACTTGTAATTGCAAATTGACATAGGAATTTAAATTTCTGTTGAAAGTTTTTCAGTTTTCAGTTTGTAAACCTTGATGTATAGCACACTTGAAAAGCCTAAAGTTCTTCTATGAGGTATGAAAATTAAATTTGAAAATTAAATTAATCAAAAAAAAATGAACTTCTGAGAAATTATGAGAACTCTGAAATATTTGTTCACACGCGGCACTGAAGTTTCCACTGTTCAAAATTAATGAGAAAATTTTAGTCAGTTTGTTATTACTCACTTAATGAAAGAAATGTTGCTACAAATGTTAAAGGACGGACGTCTGGAATGTTCCGCGGAGAATCAGGTTCGGCGATGTTCCATTAACACACCATGTTGACGTCGAGGTGATGATTGCTGGCACTGGATCGTGTAGAATTGCAGCTCGTTAAGGTGATTTTTCGCACACGGAAAATTCACTTAGTGCGAGCAGTTATCACTGACACTGTCCTTTACTGTCGAACACAGTTTATTGCTTAACTGAACTTTAAGACGTTAAATGAATAATCACAGTCCTTTCTGTATGAAATACTATTTAAAGTCGTTACTGAGAACGCCCATAATTAAATAGTTCACACTTCAAAAAGGCAAATCACAGTCTATAATCACAGTCTTTGAACACGGTCATTAAGTCACTAAGGATTATTTTCTGATTATCTGGTTATTATAACGTCATATTACCTCAGAAAATGTTCTTAGTATTCACCCAGTTTACTACTGTAAGTCGTATACTAATATGGCATGAGCACTACGTGAATAAAGAAACACAGTTCAATACTCGAAAAGAAATGAGTCCTGGTAATTCTAAACATTAGTTTCTGTTCATTGTAGAAGTTCAATATTATGTGAAGTAAACTAAGTCTACACGTAATGATATATTCTGTGAACGTTAAATATTTGGTATTTGCACTTCCATAAGTTCACTCGTATTATATTCTCAAATGTCTTTAGAATTATACCGTAGTCGCGACGCGATATACTAAATACAGTGCGACGTCTTTTATAATTTTGTCAGCGATAAAACTTCGTATTCTGGAAATGCGACGGCAAGTACTTTCACCGTGACTGAGCGGACATACTGTGCGAGGGTTGTCTCCCTCTGTCTCACTCACACACACATCTGTGTACCCGTCCTTGTACTGCTCTGCTCTGCTTGTTAGCCTTGACATATATATCGGCGCTGGGAGGGGTGGTTTTCTTGGTCATGTGACCGTGTGTGCATAATCTTCTTAGGCTTTAAATTATTATAACTTAACAACCATAGGATGGATTAATTCGAAATTCACAGGGATTAACTTTTATGACGTCCGCTACAATTCAGCGTTTGTCCCGTTGAAATTGGTTAAGGCGTTGAAAAGCTTGCGAAAATAAAATTCTTTTCGAGAAATATCTCTAGGGGAGGTGAGCTTCGAGCGACAAGTGACGTCACTTGACTTCGCCTAGTGCACTCGTGAAGTCTGACACATGCTGGAACATTCCTTTGCTCAGTTGTTCGTACGTCGGACGGATATTTTATGCTGGAATAACATTTCTTTCGATTGATATAGGCCAGGACCAAGGCTTTCCTGGTACATCTTCCCCTTGGTTTGACGAAAAGAAGCTCCGTTTCTCAAAACAGTGCGGACACGGTAAGGACCTACAAATAGTGGACAGAACTTGGCGTAAATCCTTCTCTCAAGGTTGGAAGTAGCTGGTCTGCGTATTAAAATAAGGTCTCCAGGATTTAATGGTCTTCTGAACTTCCTATTACGCTGACGTCGTTCTCTGATGGCAGCTGCATGTCTTAACCTGGTTAGCGCGTTATTGATCTTAACTTGCTGCGGCACGATGGCATCTGGTAGAACTGGTATAATTCTGTCCCAAGGTCGCTCTGGTTTTATCCCACGATGTCATTATTGGATTCATGCACAATAGAGTTTACAATCTTTTGCATTACTGGCAAGACCTCCATCCACTTCCAGTGATGTTCGCTACAATAAATTCGGCAGAATTTAGCGAATTCCCTCATTATTCTTTCTGCTGGGTTAGCTTCCGGGTGCCTGCTAGAATTCATGATATGACGGATGTTGAGTTCTTCTAAAGCCTGTTGGAATTCTACGGAAGTGAACTGGGTTCCGTGATCAGTCAGTAGATATTTAGGCTTTCCCATCTCAGGAATGATGTTCTTTTTCAGCCTCCTTAAGCTGTTACCGGCATTAGCTTTCTGGATAGGCAACAGCATAGTATACTTGGAGAAGACATCCACAACAACAATGACATATCTGTTCCCCCTGGTCGCCTTTGGCAAAGGGCCGTACAGATCGATTGCCACTATTTCTCCGGGCTTGTCATCGAACACACATGCAAATTTTTGTAGAACATCATTTTTAGCCTCCTCCAATTTTAATTTAATTTCCGGGTCTTCAACCACACTGGCTATTGACATGATATAATCCGGACCTATGATGGAGTTCTCATTGAATAGGGACTCTGCATCGTCCTCACTTTGGTCACCCTTTCTACATTCTGCTACGGCTGGCGCAACCTCGCTTACAGCGGGCTTAATAATGTCACCACCGTCTTCTTCAAAACGGGCTCGATTCTCTTGAACTTCCAGGTCGCTTCGTCCTACCAGCTGTAGTCCTACAGAATTATTCTTTAATCTTACGAGGTTGGCATCGTAGTCAATGGTTCCTTTGTATTTGATCATAAAATCTGATCCAAGTATTAAGTTGAAGTTAAGACGTGATACTACCAAAAATATGTGTTCGATTGACTGACTGTTAATTTCAAACTCTAAAAATGCCTGGGATTTACACTTAACAACTTTATCAGGAACTATCCCTCTTACTTTGATCTGAGCTGCAGGCAATAACAAAACATTGTTCTCATTTTTAAGTGAGTCCACAAGCCTATCAGAAATTAAAGAAGCTTGCGCTCCAGAATCGATGAGCCTTGGTGTTTGTGCGCGTTCGAATAGTAATTCGGAATCGTAAATGTGCCAGTAATTGATAACAGCAGTACTGTAGTTTGAAATCTCGTTTTCACCGCGTTGTGTAGTCAGTCTCCCTATTGTGAGATCGCCGTCTTTTTTAATAGCGCCTGTTGATTCAGGATCAGGTGATCTTTGTTCTCTTGGTCCGAATTGACGTTGGTATTCCAGGGACGTGGCTCCAAGCTCATCAGGATTGCGATTTCTCTCCCTGACGTATTCCCGTGTATCCTTCCATCTACTTTCGAGTTCTCGTCGTCTGGACTCACGATTTCCTTCAGGAGTGCTTTCACGCTATCTCCATGAATTCCTAGGTTGGTAAGGGTGTCTATCCTGATTCCTCTGACGTCTGAAATTCCGGAATCTGGTTGGGTTGGTAGGGCTTAATCTGCCTTCTTCACGTGTCCTGGGTTCCTCTCTTTCCGGCGATTTTATTTCCGCAGAGTTCGTATTTATTTCTCGACTCCTGTTAGTTTTCGGACTAGATTGGATATTAGCCGTATCTAACCTACGCAATGTAGCGTCGAAATGTTCCAATGTTTTAATGTTGGCAGCGACTAGTATCTCTTGAACATGAGGCGGATATTGAAGTGTCAGGATCTGAATGAGTTCGATATCTGGCAAAGGTGGATCTAAAAATTGTATTTTTTAATTGCATTAACAATAATCTGAATATCGGGAAGTATTGACTGAAGTATTGTATTTAGTAGAGAAGAGTTACATCTTGACGAGGTGTTGTCTTTCAGAATTCCAAAAGCGTTTAAGAAGTGCCTTTTTAAAGTCGTCATAGATTTTAAAGTTGCTCTTAAAAGCTATGAACCGTGGCAAGGCTCGTCCTTCTAGAAGCTTGGATACTACTCTAAGTTTTCTATCGTCATTTACCCTATTCTCTTCCAGGTAATCGTCAACATTTAGCAAAAATTGTCGGGCAGTATACTCGTCACGTCCTGAAAATTTGACTAGCTTATCATCCGGTACTTTAATGAGGTTGTTGTGCTGTGTACGTCCCTTGATGAACCAGGAATTGTGACGTCAGTCGTACGATCTCTGAGTTTAATTTGATTAACTTCTTCAGATAAGTTCTCAATTTTGGAAAATTGAGGTATCTAAATCTTTTATTTCATTTCTCAAGTCAGTTTTAATGAGTTGTACGTCTTTACAGAAAGCAGCTATCTGGGTATGCGGGCTGTCTAGCTGCCCTGTGATACGCTTGTCGAGTTCTCCTTGCTTTGCTCTTAATTAAGCCTATCTCGCTTCGTAATTTGCCCACGTCGTTCTTTAATGCATCTCGCAGGTTTTCCTGCACCTGAGCTAGCTTTACTTGAGCTTGCGAGATGTTACCATGGGATTCTTGAAATTCAGTTCGTAAATCTTTGTGTTCGGTGGAAAATGCTTGAACAGAAGGAAGAACATTTCTAAGATCTTTGTCTAAAGACTTGACGACCTCTGTATTTATTTCTTCCTTGATAGACTCTAAGTTTTCAACGAACTGGTCCCGCATGTTTTTCAATGTGGCTTCGACTTGTGCCCTAGAGTCAGTAAGTTTCTTTTCGAGGCGAGTTTCAGCTTCACGGAACCGTTGCTCGATAAGGGCACTGGATTCAGTGAGCCTTTTTTTAATGAATTATTCGGCCTCTGCAAACTTAGTATTCAAGGTCCTGTCAATTTTAGAAGTTAAGTCTTCGACTTTGCTGTTGGACTCGTTTAACTGCGCCTGTAATTGGTTATTAGACTCTACTATCAGCGCCTGTAGTTGTGACTGCAGTTGAGAATTAGAGTCAACTATCTGTGCTTGTAATTGATTATGGGACTCTACCATTTGCGCCTGTAGTTGTGACTGCAGTTGAGAATTAGAGTCAACTATCTGTGCTTGTAATTGATTATGGGACTCTACCATTTGCGTATTAATTCGATCTATCTGGCTCTTAGACCTATCGATCTTAGCATTCTGATCGTTAATGCTAAGCCTGAGGGCTTCGATTGCTGAAAGTAAGTTATCCATGTTTCCGGAATATTCGAATAAGTCAAATAGTTGCAGTCGAATCCTGTACTCAAATTGCAATTTATTATGACTTGAATCGAACCCTGAATGTCGCGGTTATATCTATTATTACTGGCGCATCATCTATTATTATGGCACGGCTCCAAATCGAGCCCCTAAAGTTGCGGCGCCATCTATTTCTATCCTCTCTGTACCAGGAAAAGTTCTTGGGTAAAGGGCATGAGTAGGACCTCAGGGAGTGGAACTTGGTTTTGGAGCCGATACAGAGTAGGATAGATTCGCAGAGCGAAGAATAGATGGTTATAATATTTTTTAAAACAATTTATTGATTCTTCACCCTGCAATATGATTATTGGACTCAAATCTGGCATTGAAATTAAAAGTTTAAATCTAATCTTCTTGAATTCTATTAAATGAATATCACTGATTCCAAAGTCTTTCATATGTGAGAATTAGATTTCCACCTAAAGTCTTTCTAAATATGAGCACACACTTGTAATTGCAAATTGACATAGGAATTTTAATTTCTGTTGAAAGTTTTTCAGTTTTCAGTTTGTAAACCTTGATGTATAGCACACTTGAAAAGCCTAAAGTTCTTCTATGAGGTATGAAAATTAAATTTGAAAATTAAATTAATAAAAAAAAATGAACTTCTGAGAAATTATGAGAACTCTGAAATATTTGTTCACACGCGGCACTGAAGTTTCCACTGTTCAAAATTAATGAGAAAATTTTAGTCAGTTTGTTATTACTCACTTAATGAAAGAAATGTTGCTACAAATGTTAAAGGACGGACGTCTGGAATGTTCCGCGGAGAATCAGGATCGGCGATGTTCCATTAACACACCATGTTGACGTCCCTCGATGAGGTGATGATTGCTGGAACTGGATCGTGTAGAATTGCAGCTCGTTAAGGTGATTTTTCGCACACGGAAAATTCACTTAGTGCGAGCAGTTATCACTGACACTGTCCTTTACTGTCGAACACAGTTTATTGCTTAACTGAACTTTAAGACGTTAAATGAATAATCACAGTCCTTTCTGTATGAAATACTATTTAAAGTCGTTACTGAGAACGCCCATAATTACATAGTTCACACTTCAAAAAGGCATATCACAGTCTATAATCACAGTCTTTGAACACGGTCATTAAGTCACTAAGGATTATTTTCTGATTATCTGGTTATTATAACGTCATATTACCTCAGAAAATGTTCTTAGTATTCACCCAGTTTACTACTGTAAGTCGTATACTAATATGGCATGAGCACTACGTGAATAAAGAAACACAGTTCAATACTCGAAAAGAAATGAGTCCTGGTAATTCTACACATTAGTTTCTGTTCATTGTAGAAGTTCAATATTATGTGAAGTAAACTAAGTCTACACGTAATGATATATTCTGTGAACGTTAAATATTTGGTATTTGCACTTCCATAAGTTCACTCGTATTATATTCTCAAATGTCTTTAGAATTAGACCGTAGTCTCGACGCGATATACTAAATACAGTGCGACGTCTTTTATAATTTTGTCAGCGATAAAACTTCGTATTCTGGAAATGCGACGGCAAGTACTTTCACCGTGACTGCGCGTACATACTGTACGAGGGTTGGTCTCCCTCTGTCTCACTCACACACACATCTGTGTACTCGTCCTTGTACTGCTCTTCTCTGCTTGTTAGCCTTGACATATATATCGGCGCTGGGAGGGGTGGTTTTCTTGGTCATGTGACCGAGTGTGCATAATCTTCTTAGGCTTTAAATTATTATAACTTAACAACCATAGGATGGATTAATTCGAAATTCACAGGGATTAACTTTTATGACGTCCGCTACAATTCAGCGTTTGTCCCGTTGAAATTGGTTAAGGCGTTGAAAAGCTTGCGAAAATAAAATTCTTTTCGAGAAATATCTCTAGGGGAGGTGAGCTTCGAGCGACAAGTGACGTCACTTGACTTCGCCTAGTGCACTCGTGGAGTCTGGCACATGCTGGAACATTTCTTTGCTCAGTTGTTCGTACGTCGGACGGATATTTTATACGGTAATAACGTTTCTTTCGATTGATATGGGCCAGGACCTAGGCTATCCTGGTACAGTACCTAGGCCTAATATTTCATTTGGTCCCAACGGTACAAGTAAACATGTTAATATATATCTATGGAAGAGGAATACAAGTCATTTTCTGACTTATAATCGTTTTCCTTGGCAGCCTAGATGCTGTATGAAATGAAGACAGTGTCTTTTCAGTTACAGATTTTTATCCTTACCCGTGAAAAGATATCTTATTGCCCTTTCCAAATCTCTGACTGCAATTGTAATCAGAGCAAGATATAACCATTTTTGCTATATTCTTTCAGACTGGTGTACATTACTTATCACTTCAACGAAAATACATGTTTTTTATGTTTGTAACACATTAAAATTGCATAGAAAAAGCATGGTTTGTCGACAATGAATGCTTGAAATCTCCCCGCTTACACCGATGGCCCGCGCAATATTTACGATAGGTGCCCAACATCAACTGATTTGTATCTTGGCGCCACTTTCTGCTGGCAGCGCCCCCTCTGTCTATTTGTATGTTCGAAGCCGTTACCCTCCCTGAAGTGACATGCACGAAGTATCCCATGGGACTTGGACTAAAATTCCCATTTTCCGTAAGCATCTCCGTTATTTTTCGTCATACAGTAAATACGTATCCGGCATGAACGAACGGAAATAACACGTTCCTAAAAGTTTGTTACATATAGTATGTAGATCGACCATATGTTAAGGAAAATTCTTGATAATAATTTTCCTGTAAATCCATACTCCATGTTTGCTTGTCCAACCCTTGTCCCGTTGTCTGTTGTGGCGGTTTTTATGACCGGATGCCCTTCCTGACGTCAACGTCATCAGAGGAGTTAATGAGATGAAATGAACGGAATGATATATGATAGAGGCCACGGCAACTTATTTCTCACTCCTCGCCCTTTCCTATCCTATCGTCGCCATAAGACCTATCTCTGCCGGTGTGACGTAAAACATAATTGTATAAAATGATATATGATAGTATGAAGCGAGAGGTTGAAACCCGTTTCCGGCACACAGCCAACTCCTGTCGAATAACACTAAGGTGCCTACTCAAGACTTCACGTCCCCATCCGATGGACGAATAACCATCAGAAGCATCATATTCCCTCACTCCATATGAGCACTGCGGAAAGGTTTGGAATTTAATACAGGCTTTTGGCACCCAATACGGCGATTGGAAATTGTATACCCACCACCTCTCGTATCCTGCCGGCCAACATTCTGATGGTGAATTTTTTTCGTCCAGCGGGACTCGAGCCGGATAATCGCGGTATCAGACCGTTTAGACTTAAACACTTTAATGACCATGGCCATCAGGTGGGCTAAATTCCAACTCCATGCAATTTCCATGAAAGCATATGCACCTGATAACACAATCCTGAATGAGCAGATTCCAAATATGTACTTTTAAGAATATACCAAAGAGGCAGATAACCAGACTGACAGATTGACCCCAAGGGAAAAAATTTACCTGTGTGTCTTCTCAGTATTCAGTCACATTAGGTGGAATTAGTTTTCAATTCGAGCAAAATATTATGAATCCCCTAACTTTCTCCTGTTCCGGGATCCTTCAAATAACTATTCATCACATTCCTAAAAATACTGCAGGTTTCTAAAACCACTATCTTATGCAGTTCATGGTGAATGTTCTATCTCAGGTTTAAGTGATGAAGTACATAATGCGGTTAGTTCGAAAGTTGTCCTAGTTCTCTCAGGACTGTTTTAACTGCTAATATCTGATTATCAGAAGACTGCAATCCCCTCCTGTATCCCGCAAATATACCGCAGAATGGCAGCTTGACGCATCTCGAGCCATCTACCCAACGAAAAGACACGATTTGACAGGAATGATGACAAATATAGCAGTACGCTACTTCCCTGCCGGATAGCAGACTGAATCGCTGGTATGTTAGTCTGCGAGGGTGTCCGTCGCTGGCTGCAGAGCATGAAACACGTTGAAAAGAGTAATTTTCTCCGTCATTTGAAGAGTAAGCGAAATTATGTGTCTAACAAAAATTATTTAGAATGAAGGGATATTTCACATACAGTGTAAAGATTTTACATATACTGAATACTATGGGATGGGTATATGAGAAAATGGGAGTGAGATTTCTAAATCCTAATAGGTCGGTAGGAGATAGGGATCAGTGCTCAGATGGCCTTCACTTAAACCGCAGTGGTACATATAAGTTAGTAAATTTGTTTAGATGTGTTATATGGAGGTACATTCAGGGAAAAGGGGTGGTTTAGGAAGCGTAGGTAAGGGAATAGGGAAATGGAAGTGAAGTAGGGATGACATAAAAATGTTAGTGCTGATCTGTAGAAGTATTGTAAAGAAAGGAATAGAATTAAGTAATGTAATAGATATACGTATACTTACCAGATATTATAATAGGAGATGAATCATGGCTGAGAAATGATATAATGGATGCAGACATTTACTCACGGAACTGGAGTGTGTATCGTGGAGATACGATAGGAATAGTAGGAGGGGGAGTATTCATTCTGATGAAAGAAGAGTTTGTAAGCTACGAAAAAGTTAAAGATTACAAACATGAAATTCTAGGTCTAAGGCTCATCTCTAAAGATAATAGGCAACTTGATGTCTTTGGAGTGTACAGACCGGGAAAGGGTAATGCTGACGCTGATTCAAAATTATTTGATAAGATAATCAGCTATGTGGGAAACGGTAAGGAAAGGAACGTGATTGTAGCGGGTGATTCAATTTACCAAATGTCAGCTGGGCAGGTAATGCGAACTATAGAAAGCATGACCAACAAATGGCAAATTAGTTGATATGGGAAGGGCATCTGATTCAGAAAGTGATGGAACCAACTAGAGGGAAGAATATTCTGGATGTGGTGCTGGTAAAACCAAATGAACTCTATAGGGAAACCGAAGTAATAGATGGTATCTGTTTTTGTGGTAGTTAAAAATAAATGTGAAAGAAAGGAAGGTATTAAAATTAGGACTAATAGGCAGTACCATATGGCTGATAAAACAGGCATGAGGGAGTAAAAAAAGTAATTATGGACGGTAAATAAAAATGTAAACAGACTCTGGGATGGATTTAAAGTATTTGTTGAGTAATGTGAAAAAAATATTGTACCTTTAAAGATGGTAAGGAGTTGTAAAGATCCACTATATTATAACAGAGAAGTAAAGAGTCTAAGAGGGAGGTGCAGGATGGAAATAAATAGAGTTAGAAATGGCTGTGGAAGTAAGGGGAAATTGAAGGAAATTACTAGGAAATTGAATCTAGCAAAGAAGTCAGCTAAGGATAACATGATGGCAAGCATAATTGGCGGTCATACAAATTTTAGTGAAAAATGGAAGAGTATGTATAGGTACTTTATGGCAGAAGAAGGACATTCCGGGTTTCATTAATGAACAAGGGGAGTGTGTATGCGAGGATCTTCAACAGGCAAAAGCATTCAGTCAGCAGTATGTAAAGATTGTTGGTTACAAAGATAATGTCCAAATAGAGGGTGTGACTAATACAAAAATGTATTAAAATTTACATACAAAAGTTGAAAATTAGAAAAGCAGCTGGAATTGATATGGTTTCGGGGGATATAATAAAGACAATGTTTTGGGATATAGTACCATACCTGGAGTACTTGATTATTGTTTGCATGAAAGAGCTATACCAAGTAAATGGAGAGTTGCTATATTAGCCCCTATTTATAAAGGAAATGGTGATAGACATAAAGCTGAAAATTACAGGACAGTCAGTTTGACATGCACTGCATGCAAGCTTTGGGAAAACATTCTTTCTGATTATATTACACATGTTCGCGAGATTAATAACTGGTTTAATAGAAGGAAGTTTGGGTTTAGGAAATATTATTCCACTGAAGCTCAACTTGTAGGATTCCAGCAAGATACAGCAGATATCCTGGACTCAGGAGGTCGTATGGACTGTATCGTTATTGACCTATCTAAGGCTTTTGATATGTTAGAGCAAGGTTGACTAATGGCAAAAATGAGTGCAATTGGATTTTAAAAACGATTGACTGAATGGGTGGCTATGTTTCTGGAAAATAGAACTCAGAGATTTAGAGTAGGCGAAGCTTTATCTGTCCCTGTAACAATTAAGAAGGGGATTCCACAATGCAGTATTATTAGACCATTATATTTTCTTATATGTATCAATGATATGTGTAAAGAAGTGGAGACAGAGATAGGGCTTTTGCACGTGATGTTATTCTGTACAGTTTAATAAATAAGTTACAAGATCGTGAACAACTGCAAAATGGCCTGGATAAGGTTGTGAAATGGACAGTAGGCAATGGCATGATGATAAACTGGGTTACAAGTCAGGTTGTGAGTTTCACAAATTGGAAAAGTCCTCGCAGTTTTATTTACTGCGTGCATGGGGGAAGTTCCTTTTGGGGATCATTGTAAGTACCTAGGTCGTAATATAAGAAATGATCTTCATTAGGGTAATCACATAAATGTGATTTTATATAAAGGCTACAGATCTCCGCACATGGTTATGAGGGTACTTAGGGGTTGTAGTAAGTATTAAAGTAGACGGAATGCAAGTCTCTGACAAGACCCCACCTAGAGTACGGTTCCAGTGTATGGGACCCTCATCAGGATTACTTGATTCAAGAACTGGAAAAAATCCAAAGAAAAGCAGCTCGATTTGTTCTGGGTGATTTCCGACGAAAGAGTAGCGTAACAAAAATGTTGCAAAATATGGGCTGGGATGACTTGGGAGAAAGGAGACGAGCTGCTCGAATAAGTGATATTTTCTGAGGTGTCAGTGGAGGGATGGCGTGGAATGACATCAGTAGACGAATACGTTTGAGTGATGTCTTTAAAATTAGAAAAGATCACAATATGAAAATAAAGTTGGAATTCAAGAGGAAAAATCGGGGCAAATATTCGTTTATAGGAAGAGGAGTTAGTGACTGGAATAACTTAGCAAGGGAGATTTTCAATACATTTCCAATTTCTTTGCAATCATTTAAGAAGAGGCTAGTGAAATAACAGACATGGAATGTGCCACCTAGGCGACTGCCCGAAAAGTAGTGATTGATTTGATAGTGCAAGAGAAAATTGAGAAACCTCTTCTGGTCTTCCTATAAACCCCCAGTCTATTCAGCGATTTTAAATCGTATGCAAATCCAAACCTGCTCCCGGATAATTAGACTCTAAATGTGAAGTTCAGTCGAGATCTATTCAGCCGTTTCTCCGTGATGGTGGAAGAAACAGACAAAGAAACGAACAATCACGTAAGCCAAAAACTACTAATATGATCATGAGTTGACCTGAAATGGGTAAATATATAAAAATATGGTAAAGTAAAGGACATTACAGAAAGCGGACCTCCTACAACTTTATTTATATGATACGCACACTTAATTTCATTAGATATATATTGAGTACTAGCACTTGTACCCTTTCGTCGCACGGACATTTGCAGTGCATTACATGTTACGACATGCTAAAATGGTATTTTCGTTCGAAGGCGCTTGGCAGTAACGTGTAATATGATGAGGTTGAACAAAGTCGAGAGAAAATGATTTTGATTCTCCGTGGTTCTCGGACTGCATATTGTATCTCTGACCACTGACGTGGCGCTCTGACATTGGTGATACCTCTCTTAATATCTGTCCTATCGAAAAGAGTAAAATGGCTCTTGAGTTCTTCCCCTTTCCCACCATGAAATTACATGCACGGAATATCACACGGGACTTCAGTTTCCGTAATCATCTACGTTATTATCCGTCGTACGATAAATACGTACATGGCATAAAGGAACTGAAATAAAGTATTCGTAAATGTTTGTTGTATACTGTCATTATTTTGTAGACCTAATGTTAACGAAAATATCTGAGAATAATCTATATATATATAAAATAGCTTGTCCTGACTGACTGACTGACTGATTCATCATCGCCGAGCCAAAACTACTAGACATAATGAAATGAAATTTTGGGGATACATTCATATTAAGATGTAGGTGCTCGCTAAGAGAGAATTTTTGGATATTCCGTTGCTAAGGGGGTGAAAAGGGGGGGGTGAAATTTTAAAATGAGTGCACCTATATCTCAAAACTTTAAAAGTTTACAAATGTAAAAATTGGTATTTAGAATCTTCTTTGAAAATAAGGAAACACGTATTTTTTTGTTTTCAGAAAATCCCAATAGGAGCGGTGAAAAGGGGTGAAAAAGGGGTTGAATGCCTTTAATCAGGATACCGGTACTTATATCTCAGTAACTGAAGAAATTACAGACCTGAAAATTGGTACTTTTGATCTCTTTTAAAAATAAAGGAACACGTATTTTTTTGTTTTTGCAAAAGCCAATTAATGGGAGGGTGAAAAGGGGGTGAATTTTTAAAATGAGTGAATCTATATCTCCAAACTTTTAAAGTTTGCAAATGTAAAAACTGGTATTTAGAATCGTCATTAAAAATAAAGAAACACGTATTTTTTTGTTTTCGGAAAATCGCAATAGGAGGAGTGAAAAGGGGTGGAAAAAGGGTTGAATGCCTTTAATGAGGCTACTTATATCTCAGAAACTGAAGATATTACAGACCTGAAAATCGGTGTTTGGGATCTCCTTTAAAAATAAAGAAACACGTATTTTTTTGTTTCTGGAAAATCCAATTAAGGGAGGGGGGAAAAGGGGGTAATATTTTAAAATGAGTGTATCTATATCTCAAAACTTTTAAAGGTTATAGATGTGAAAATTGGTATTTAGAATCTCCTTTAAAAATAAAGAAACACGTATATTTTGTTTTCGGAAAATCCTAATAGGAAGTGTGGAAAAGGTTGAAGAAGGGGTCGAATGCCTTTCATGAGTCTACTTATATTTCAGAACCTGAAGATATTACAGACCTGAAAATTGATGTTTGGGATCTCGTTTAAAAAAGAAACACGTATTTTTTTGTTTTTGGAAAATCCAATTAATTGGGGGGGGGGGGGGTGAAAAGGGGGTGATTTTTAAAAATTTGTGTATCTATATCTCAAAACATTTAAAGTTTATAGATGTAAAAATTATTATTTAGAATCTCCTTTAAAAATAAAGAAACACGTATTCTTTTGTTTTCGGAAAATCCCAATAAGAAGGGTGTAAAAGGGTGAATAATGGGTTGAATGCCTTTAACGAGGCTACTTATATTTCAGAACCTGAAAATATTACAGACCTTAAAATTGGTATTTGTAATCTACTTTAAAAGTAAAGAAACACATATTTTTTCGTTTTTGGAAAATCCAAGTATTGGGGGGTGAAAAGGGGGGGTGAATTTTTTAAAATGAGTGTGTCTACATCTTAAAACTTTAAAATTTACATATGTAAAAATTGGTAGTTGGAATCTCCTCTAAAAATAAAGGAACACGTATTTTTTTTGTTTCCTGTAAATCCCAATAGGAGGGGTGTAAAAGGGTGAAAAATGGGTTGAATGCCTTTAATGAGGATACATATATGTCAGAAACGAAAGATATTACAGAACTGAAAATTTGTATATGGGATCTCCTTTAAAAATAAAGAAACACGTATTTTTTTAGTTTTTGGAAAATCCAATTAATGGCGGTTAAACAGGAGTGACAAATTGGGGTGAATTTTTTGAAAGACTATATCTACAGAATATGTTGGAAACGTAAAATGTTACAGACGTAAAAAGTGGGTGTTTCAAATCTCCTGTAAATGTAAAGAAACATAGGTGATTTGTTTTTGGAAACTCCACTTAAGGGGAACTCAAAAGGGGTGAAATTTTAAAATGAGAATTTTTACAGTATATCTAAAAAAACTTAACATGTTACAGAAGTGAAAAATGGTATTTTTTATCTCTATTAAACATAAAGAAACGTGTATTTTTAGTTTTCGGAAATATCACTTTGGCGGAGGGGGGGGGGGCGGTAAAAGTGACTGAAAATGGTGTTGAATTCTTTTAATTAGGCTACTGATATATCAAAAATGAAGATGTTACAGACGTGAAATTTGATATTTTCAATCTGTTTTAAAGGTAATGAAACACGTATTCTCTTAAAATCCAATGAAGCGGGGGGGGGGATGAAAGAATTGAAAAATTAATTGGCTTAATTGTATGAGAATACATACATCTAATAAAAACTAAAGTTGTTACAGACGTGAAAATTCGTATTTGGATCTCCTTTAAAAACAAAGAAAAACGCGTTTTGGGCGGGAAACCATCTTGGAGGGCGGGAGTGTAAAGGAGTCGAATTCCTTTCATGAGGACACATAAATCAAAAACTGAGGAATTTAGAGTCGTGATAATTGGTATTTAGAAGATCCTTTACTATTAAAGAAACAAGTATTTTTGCTGGAAAGTTCACTTAGGTGGGGGGGGGGGAGAGTAGTGTGAAATGAAATGAAAAAAGTAAATTACTTTTATGGGGATACTTATACCTCAAAACTAAAGGTAATAGACGTGAACATTGGTGTTTGGAATCTTACTTAAACATAAAGAAACAAGCCTTCTTTTAATTTTTTTGTGGGGGGGGGGCGGTAAATAAACTTAACGGCGGTGGGGTGTAGAAGGAGGTGAGACCAATTGATTTTACTGTTATTAATGTACTTATAAGGATCCTCCGTTGCTCAGGCGGCAGCGCGCCGGCCTCTCACAGCTGGGTTCCGTGGTTCAAATCCCGGTCACTCCATGTGACATTCGTGCTGGACAAAACGGAGGCGGGACAGGTTTTTCTCCGGATACTCCGGTTTTCCCTGTCATCAACCATTCCAGCTACACATAATAGTAATAATAATAATAATAATAATAATAATAATAATAATAATATTAATAATAATAATAATAATAATAATAATAATAATAATAATGTTCCGGACCGTCGTCAAATGTGCTGACCGCGCTGGAAACGGCTCCTGGACGGCTAATGACTAAGAATGCAGTCCGGCCGCGTGTTCAGTGCCGCCAAGGCACCCAATATGACACCACGCCGTATCTTCTGAAGGATTTTATCCATATTAAAAATGATTATAGGAAAAGATGGCAAAGATTTACGGACCCAACTGACCGGGAGGAATACCTGAGCCTAGCCCGGGAAGTACGAAATCGATTGCTGGAAAGGAAGATTGAAAAATGGGAGGAGACACGCCGTTATCTAATAGAAAACGAGTCAGATCGGGAATTTTGGTGGATTCTTGCCGAAAACGAGTCAGATCACAAATTTCGGCGGATTATATATCTAAAACAATAAGCATTCAATTATAAATTTCAGTATAATACCGTAGCGAAGCACGGGTATCTTGCTAGTTTTCCTATAAATACCAACTACATGTGATTACCATGACATCATATGCACATGACAATACAATTCTGAGTGAGTAGAATCCAAATACGTAGTTTTGTTGAAACAAGTCAAGCAGTTTACCACTTTTAGAAATATGCAAACAGGTAGATAATCAGACAGACAGGCAGGCAGACAGACTGACTTATAGACAGACAGGGAGCACAAAAAGGAAATGTTCTACCTCAGGTTACCTCTGTGTTCAGGTACAATAGGTGGGGCTTTCTCCTCTTATGAATTCTTCAAATAACTGTACGTTTGCGAGGATACGGTCATTGACTGCAGAGCATAAGGTAGTTTCCCCTTGCTTTCCTCACGAAATCAGACGTTGTTATTACATATTAGTCTGCCTACCCAACTGAAATTCATGCACTGACCGATCTATAGAGCGACATATTCACACCATTCATAACAGGGATTAGCTGCATAAAGAATGACATTACTAGCATTGCTCATAAGTCAGTCACTTTCACTTTGTCGACTAACTCTACTGTTTTATTTAATAGAGGTTATTTTAGATGAATATCGTGCAATGTTTTCTACACTGGTGGGTAATTTTACTGTTAAGAATTGTTAACCCCGTTATTCAAGCTGAGATACCAGTGATAAACTCTGGACCTACGCCTGAAATTTTAATCTATACTTTCAAATTTCAAAATTTCTTTCCAGCCGTAAAATTTCGTCTAAAGTGTAAACGCTGCTATATAGTATATTAAAGAGGGATTTTATTAATTCCAGTCACGTTGTTCAATGCATATCTTTCCACGAAAATGAATATATTTAACGCAAGGAGTTAATAAATTGTGTCAGAATTATAGCATGTTGTTGTTGTTTTAGTCATCAGTCCATAGACTGGTTTGATATAGCTCTCCATGTCAAGCTGTCCTGTTCTAACCTGTTTTTTCTACGTAGCTACTGCATCCTACATCTCCTCTAATCTGCTTGTCATATTCATATCTTGGTCCACACTTCCCTCAAAAACCAACTGAGCAAGTCGTGGGTGTCTTAAGGCGTATCCTATTATATTATTTCTTCTTCTCGTCAAATTTAGCCAGATGTATCTCCTCTCACCAATTCGATTCAGTAACACTTCATTCGTGATTCGATCTATCCATCGCACCATCAGTATTCTTCTGTAACACCACATTTCTAAAGCTTATATTCTCTTTCTTTCTGAGTGAGTTAACGTCCATGTTTCACTTTCAAACAATGCCAAGCTCAAACAACTTTCTATATCAATGTTCGAAGTGAGCAAGTTTCTTTTTTTTTTTTTTAGATAGGCCTTCCTAGCTTGAGCCAGTCTGTATTTTATGTCCTCCTTACTTCTGGCATCGTTAGTTATTTCACTAGCCAAGTAACAATATTAATCTACTTTCTTTTAGACTTCATTTCCTAATCTAATATTTCCTGTATCACCTGAATTCTTTCGAATGCATTTCAATACTTTTGTTTTTGCTATTGGCTGTACGTCGCACCGACACAGATATGTTTTACGGCGACGATGGGACAGGAAAGGCTAGGACTGGGAAGGAAACGGCCGTGGTCTTAATTAAGGTACAGCCCCAGTATTTTCGTGGTGTGAAAATGAGAAATCACGGAAAACCATCTTCAGGGCTGCCGACAGTGGGGTTGGAACCTACTATCTCCCGGATACTGGATACTGGTCGCACTTAAGCGACTGCAGCTATCGAGCTCGGTACTTTTGTTTCTTGACGTATTTACTTTTATCTTTTACTTCTTCCCCAGGACTCTATCCATGCCATTCAGCGATTTCTCCAGTTATTCTGCAGTGTCGGACAAAATAACAATATCATCGCGAAATATCAGGGTTTTGATTTCCTCTACTTGGATTTTAATTCCCTTTCCAAATTCATCTTTGATTTCCTTTACTGCCTGTTCTATATAAACACCGGAAAAGAGAGGAGAACCTTCAGCCTTGCCCCACTCCTTTCTGGATTACTGCTTCTTTTTCAAATCCCTCGATTCTTATCACCGCAGACTGATTTTTATGTAAATTGTAGGTAGGCACAGGTACAGAGTTAACTACTGGTATCCCAGCTTGAATTACGTGGTTACCAATTCTTAACTGTAAAATTACCAAAAAGTGTTGAAAATATTACCCCAGTTTCATTCAAAATAACCTCTTTTTAAAAAAGCACTAAAGTTAGTTGACAATGTGAAGGTGACTAAGTTATGAATTACATTAGTAATGCCATTTCTTATGCAGCCAGTCGCGGTTATGAATGGTGTCGCTCAAAGCATCTGTTCGTGAGTGAAGTTCAGTAGTTTGGCAGACTGATATGTAATAACAATTTCTGCCTCCGTGAGAAAAGCAACGGAAAACTACCTGATCCCGATCACATAACATATAGTTCCAGAAATATTAAAAGGTAACGTAAATGCATCTAAAATTTCGTACTACAAGAATGAATCATTTCTAGTAACATGTTAACATCACGTCATATGGGCCTACCGTAAACAAATAAAAATTAAGTGAAGTGTCACCAATATCTAGCCAATTCGCACACTTCCTTGGAAGTATAAACGCGGTTCTGGAGAGAGCATGCCTTGGGCACAACTTGCAGACTTGGAGACGGTTTATGGGTTGCTCTTCAGCGCATGGTGTGGAGTCGCAGGTGAATCCCTTACTTCACATGTTGCTCTTTGTTAACGTGAGAATGAATTTATTATAACTACGTTGCCTCGTTCACTGAATTATCGCATTGTCCACCTTCGTAGCGTAACCGTTAGAGCTATTACCTGCGCCTTCGGACACTCGGGTTCGATTCCCCAAACTGTCAGATATTTAAAAATTGGTAGGAGGACTGGCATGTGGTTAAAACGGTACATGCAGCTCACCTGCTGCATAAACTCGAGATTACGACACGAGTTTATGTTAACTGACTAGAAACATACGTGTAAATGGACAAGGTTTAGGTCCTGGATCATGTAGCTCCATAGGTGAGGTACAGGAAATGATGTAACACTCTTCCAACTAGCACCTTGAAGAAGTATGATATTCCAAGTGATCATACTTGAACGGACCGCTGGTTTCAAAAATCGACAAGCCTGAACACTATCTAC